>NC_050096.1:95858336-97108336 GCF_902167145.1 Zea mays
AATCATGAAATTATATAGAGGTACATCATATGGCTACATATAGTGAAAAAAAATAATGAGACCATAAAATCCACAAGATGTCAACGTTTCTTCTATTTGATTTTCACTTATTGCGTGAGTTACATATGAAATCACTCTAAGTATCCAAGTTTCAACATATCAATACTTCACTTTACCATTTTTATGTGGGAACTTGAGGTTATTTTCTTATAAAATGATTATTAGTCTGGATAATTTATTTGCAATTTCGTGGTTGAACAAGAATATTTTATGATAAGCAATTAATGCATTATCCGACAAGTATCTGATATCCAATCAAATAATATCCATTCGTCGCCCGAATAAATATCTGGTCCCTGTATCTGTATTTGTCCCGTTTCTAACTGAAAGTCGCCTAGAGGGGGGTGAATAGGTGGAATCTGAAATTTACAACTTAAAACACAAGATATGAGTCGGGGTTAGCGTTAGAATTAAATCCGAGTCCAGTAGAGAGGGGAAAAACAAATCAACCAAGAAATAAAGCGGATGAACACGACGATTTGTTTTATCGAGGTTCGGTTCTAAAGAACCTAGTACACATTGAGGTGGTCACAAAGACCGGGTCTCTTTCAACCCTTTCCCTCTCTCAAACTGTCACTTAGACCAAGTGAGCTTTCTCCTTAATCAAACGGGTCACTTAGACCCCGCAAGGACCACCACACACTTGGTGTCTCTTGCTTTGATTACAAGTCTCTTGGGAACAAGAATGAGGAAGAGAGAAAGCGATCCAAGCAACAAGAGCGTAAAGAACACGAACAAACACTCTCTCAAGTAACTAGGTGGTTGAAATGATTTTGGGGACTTGGAGAGGCTTTGATCTTTTGATTTGTGTCTAGGAGTGAATGCACTAGCTCTTGTATTGAATGAAAACTTCAGAAGACTTGGATGCTTGGAGTTGTGGTGGTTGGGGGCTATTTATAGCCCTCAACCACCAACAAGCCGTTGGGGAAGGCTGCTGTCGATGGGCGCACCGGACAGTCCGGTGCGCCACCGGACAGGTCCTGTAAACTATCTGGTGTGCCGCCACGTCACCCAACCGTTAGGGTTTGGGAGCAGTTGACCGTTGAAGGCTTCTGCCTCGCACTGTTCACGCGTCAGAGTCGACCGTTGGCGCTGGAGAGCCATTGCCCGCTGACTCACCGGACAGTCCGGTGGCACACCGGATAGTCCGGTGCGCCTTTCCTCAGCACACTCAAGTTTCTTTTGCTCCTTTGTGTTTGATCCCTAACTTGAATATTTATTGGTTTGTGTTGAACCTTTTTGCACCTGTAGAACATGTATTCTAGAGCAAACTAGTTAGTCCATATATTTGTGTTGGTCATTCAACCACCAAAATTAATTGTGGTAAAAAGGTTAACCCTATTTCCCTTTCAATCTCCCCGTTTTTGGTGATTGATGCCAACACAAACCAAAGCAAATATATAAGTGCCAAAATGAACTAGTTTGCATAAGGTAAGTGCATAGGTTACTCGGAATTAAACCAATTTATTATTTCACTAGATATGAATGGATTGCTTTCTTTTATTTAACATTTTGGATCACGTTTGCACCACTTGTTTTGTTTTTGCAAATCCCTTTGGAAAGTCTTTTCAAAATCTTTTGTAAGTAGTCAAAGGTATATGAATAAGATTGCAAGAAGCATTTTCAATATTTGAAATTTCTCCCCCTGTTTCAAATGCTTTTCCTTTGACTTAAATAAAACTCCCCCTGAATGAAATTCTCCTATTAGTTTTCAAGAGGGTTTAGATACTAATTTTGAAAATCTTAAATATATAAATTAGATACCAATTTGAAATATACTAATTTAAATTTTTTTCAAAACATAATTAAAATTATGTGGTGGTGCGGTCCTTTTGCTTTGGGCTAATACTTTCTCCCCCTTTGGCATTAATCGCCAAAAACGGAGACTTTTGAGGGCCCTTTTTATTTTCTCCCCCATTGGTACAAGTAGATAAGAGTGAAAATTATACCAACTGAGAGTGATGTGTAGTGACGGCGAAGGGTAAATGATATCGTTAGAGTGGAGTGGAAGCCTTGTCTTCGCCGAAGACTCCATTTCCCTTTCAATCTATGTCTTAGTATAGAAATATACTTGGAAACACATTAGTCATAGCCTTGGTACATAAATAATAAGAAATATGCATCTGTACCAAAATGAAAGAGATAGGATCAAAGGTATATAAATGAGCTATGTGTGCAATGTTTCAATCAAAATTCCGAGAATCAAGAATATTTAGCTCATTCCTAAGTTTGCTAAAGTTTTTCTCATCTAAAGGCTTGGTAAAGATATCGACTAATTGTTCTTTGGTGCTAACATAAGCAATTTCGATATCCCCCTTTGTTGGTGATCTCTCAAAAAGTGATACCGAATGTCTATGTGCTTAGTGCGGCTGTGTTCAACGGGATTATCCGCCTTGTGGATTGCACTCTTATTGTCACATAGGAGAGGGACTTTGCTCAATTTGTAGCCATAGTCCCTAAGGTTTTGCCTCATCCAAAGTAATTGCGCACAACAATGGCCTGCAGCAATGTACTCGGCTTCAGTGGTGGAAAAAGCTACTGAATTTTATTTCTTTGAAGCCCAACACACCAGGGATCTCCCCAGAAACTAACAAGTCCCTGATGTGCTCTTCCTATCCATTTTACACCCTACCTCAATCGACATCGAAATATCCTATTAAATCAAAGGTGGATCCCTTGGGGTACCAAAGTCAGAACTTAGGAGTGTAAACTAAGTATCTCATGGTTCTCTTCACGGCCCTAATGTGAACTTCCTTAGGATCAGCTTGGAACCTTGCACACATGCATACGGAAAGCATAATATCCGATCGAGATGCACATAAATAGAGTAAAGATCCTATCATCGATCGGTATACCTTTTGATCTACGGACTTACCTCCCGTGTCGAGGTCGAGATGCCCATTTGTTCCCATGGGTGTTTTGATGGGTTTGCCATCCTTCATCCCAAACTTCTTAAGAATGTCTTGAATGTACTTTGTTTGGCTGATAAGGTGCCCTCCTGGAGTTGCTTGATTTGAAATCCAAGGAAATATTTCAACTCCCCCATCATAGATGTTGGGGACTTGTTCTCAAACACTATGAATTAAGAACAAGGCAACACAAAATGTTAATAGTTAAAGTCCTTCGTCCTTCGAAGCATTATCTCCATAAGGATATAATGATCTTCAGACGAAGGTCATGAAGGACGTACCTTCATCATCGTAGTTTATACTAATGAAAGAAGAAGCATATGAAGCATGAGAAATAACATGAATAATCATATAACACCACTCATATCTCTTTATTATATCAATATGAATGAATATGAACAATATTGAGTTACATTAATACCTTCGACTTGACAGAAGGCAAAAGTCCAAGTGTGACGCGTGAATGAATACCAGTCAGCGTGAACAGTACGGTGGTACTGTACACCTATTTATAGGCATGGGACGCAGCCCGGTCAAAATTACATTCGTGTCCTTCATTACTAGTTACAATCATGACACAAATTATCATGGATTGATTGGTCTTTTCCTCTTTAAGTCGGTGCAGCCCTTCGTCTCAAGGCATGTCACTATGCTGAAGCTCTCTGGATCGTAGCTTCGGCATGTACCTTCGCGCTGTGTTTGCTTATATGCTGATCTTTCGAAGCTGTTTCTGCTTAGAGGACCTTCGGTGACGAAGCAGGCCCCCAACAGTAGCCCCTTCGCGGTGCTTGATCGTTTTTCGTAACAAGCTTGATCCATGAAAAATCTCCAAGGCTTCGGAATGCCGAAGGTCCGAAAAACACCTTCCCTGAGCTTGTTGTCGAGAAATGATTAAAATATTTCGAGCGTGAGGTGGCCCACCACGCAGCGGGTACGAACGATTTGGTGATTCACTTCCCAAGCGCCGAGTGGTCCACCGTTCAGCGAGTGCGGGTGACTGTTCAGTGGGTGCGGGCGGCTTGGCGATTCACCTTCCCACCTGCAGCACTATATAAATAGACGGGTAGGTGTGAAGTTACCACAACATTCATTGCCATTGCACTGTTGTGCTGTTGAAAAATTTAACCATAGCTGAAGCTTTTTCACTGCATTCTCGAGCAAACCATCATTTTGAATTAGCTTCGTCAAAAGAGAGAGCTTCGTCAAAAACTGTAAAAAATATCAGCTTCGTAAAAACCGCAAAAAATCCATCAGATGGCCAGAGTACGCTCGACTGCGAGGGTGACTCATGAAGGAGAGGAGACTGAAGCCACCGAGACAGCTCAGATTACCGAAGTCATGAGACAATCGGGCTTAGTTGTGACAGAGGGAACTGTTGACGAAGGTACTTCTGGTGCCGAAGCTGAGCAGGCTGATATTGAGGAAGAAGAAAATGCTGGTGAAGAAGATTATAGCATTTTGATCCCATCAAAACCCAGCCACCTGGATTTTGAGAAATCTACTGTGTCTGAAGACGACGTGCCCATGATGATGAAACTGGGCTACTTCAGAGAAGCTGAGAAGAAGCTTATTTGTTTTGCTGGGGAAGAAACCACTCCGACGCCGAAAGATGATGAAGTGGTAGTTTTCAAAAGCTTTTTCAGAGCCAGATTACGGTTTCCGCTGAACGAGATGATTGGAGAAGTTTTGGATAATTATGAAATCTTTCTTCATCAGCTGACCCCTAATGCTATTGTTAGGCTCAGCATCTTCATTTGGGCCCTTCGAAGCCAAGGGATGAACCCAAATGCCGAAGCATTTTGCCGAGTGCATGAGTTGCATTACCAAACGAAGGCATGAGAAGACGGGCTACATGAAAATTTTGGTTGTTATAATTTCGCGTATCGCAAGGATACGAAGGCTTCGGTCCTCAGCTACCGCACCAAGTGGCCAACTGGCTGGAAGAGTGAGTGGTTTTATATTAAGGCCGATGAGAAGAAAAGAGGGAAACTGATGATGATGGTGATGAGCCCGCTGGCTTTAAGCTTCGAGATGACCAGACCCTTGTGCAACATGAAGCCATGGTCAGCATGTCCGCTGGCCATAGCAGAATTCAGGGTGGTGGCTGAACAAATCAGAACCAAGGATCTAGTGCAAGAATACCTTGCCAATAGGGTATCTCCAACGTTGATTGAATGGAGTATACCGAAGCTAAAAGGAACAAAGAAGAAGAATGAACTTGTTCGATTGCCCTATTGCTTCAAGTTTGAGAAACAGTTCAAAGAGCCCTGCCAAGAATGGCTGGAGATGATTGAGACTATGTGCAACGAGATTTTGGGCAATTATACCAAAAAAGAAGATCAACTAATGACTGCAGCCTTCGGCACTCGACCAAAATGAAGGTTGAATCGGGTAATGGATGCTTTAAATTTTGAATACCCTGATTATGAGCGACAAAGCTAGGGTGCCGAAGGGATAAAGAGAAAAAAGGTTGTCAGTGTTCTTAGTAGGCAGGCTGCTAGAATGGTGGAAGAGGACGAAAAAACTCTAAAGAAGAGAAAATCTAGTCCTGAGCCGAAGGTGGCGACTTCGAAGAAGAGAAGTGCTGCAACTCCGAAGCCGAAGGTGGCTGAGATAGAAGAGGAAACTCCTTCAACGCCTTCTGCTGCCTAAGTAGAAGAAATTTCAAAGGTAATGACTGAATCCTTACCTATCAAACTGCTAAGTCCTCTGGGGCCGCAACTGACAAAGCTTTTACAGAAGAAAGACGAGCCTTCGGCAACAAAAAAGGTGGTAGGGCCTAAAAACGAAGAATTGTTACTATTATGCAAGCTATTGAGGAAACGCCACCGCTGGCCTCAGCATCAAAGATGACACCAGCTGCTGAAGCAGATACTTCTGCCGAAGCTGGGGCCGCCGAAGCTACCAATCTGGAGAGTACGTTATCTATGATTGATAAAGTGCTCTTGGATATAGCCGCAGAGGAGGCTGTTGCAGCTACAGAAGAAGTCCTGGCCGCATTGCCTGAGAAAGGGAAAGAAGTTTCCGAAGACACTTCAGAAGAAAAAGGCTGCAGCTTTCAGAATCTAGTTGGTCAAGAATTATCCAAGGTCGAGAAGGAGGAGCTGCTGGAGTATGCTATATCCTGTGGCTACCAACCAGGAGCCATGCTCTTTGGAGGAATCAATGAAGAAGCATTAGGATGCATTTGAGACCGTACTGGGGTGAAGATTATTAGCACTCTGTCGAAGAGTGTTGGTTTTCCGAAGCTTGAAGCTGACATTAGCAGCTACCGACGACAACATATCGTTGGCAGCTTATTCTATTCCAATTTTAAGGTAAAGTTTTTTCCTCAGCTTTTTAATCTTTTGTGATGAAACAAAGATCTCTGATGAAGGCTATTTTGCACAGATTATGCTGCTAACCAAAGCACTGAGAATGCAACAAGACCTCGAAGATAAAAGGAATGAAATTATAATCGAGGGCTTGGAAAAGAAAATCAAAGATCATGAAGCTTCTCTAGAAAAGAAAGACTTCCTTCTTCAGACAATGGAAGGTTCATTGGAGAAGCCCAAGCCAAAGTTGCCAGATTAAACGATGAACTCCTCCGAAAATTAGAAAACTTCGAACAAGAAAAGAAAAGTTTTGATGCAAAGCTTGGAGCTGAAGTCGTGAAAAATTCAAATCTGCAAGAATCCCTAAAAGAGCTTCGGAATGTTTGCTTAACCTTCGGCAACCGCTGCGTGCAACGGCTACGACAGATCTTCAACTCAGTGGGAGGCAGCTCTGAAAAATTTGAACCTTCGGTTGAAGACTTGCCAAGCACCTTCGAGCATATTGAAAGCGAGGTTGAGGCGCTTGACGAAGTCATAGCTGGGCATGGCAACTTCGGTGCCTTGCTAGCTTCTCGCGGCACAGCTGTAGCTTTTATGAAGGCTGGTTGCACGCACGAAAAGATTGTAAAAAGACCAAACTTAAGTCTATCACCAGCGGACCTAGCTGATATCCCCCAACCTAGCCCGAAGTATTGGGAATAGATTTATAACACAAATTTGGACGAAGGGTGGGCGAAACTTAGCTGGTGACGAAGCACGAAGTCATCTTAAGCCGGTATAAAACTTGTACCTGTTGCTTACCTTCTCTTGAAATTATTTTTTACCTTATACTGCTTTGTTGTGTACAGGATGACGATGTCAAAGGTCAATAATCCGAAGCTCAACGAAGATTGATGAAGCTGCTGCACAAAGCTTTAGAGACATTTGAATTATCTTTGTAAAAGATATCGTAATTTAGGAATCAAACATTACTCTATAAATGTCCATACCCTGTAATATATTTTTACCTTTCCATCCGTGTGTGAATTGCTTTGATGTGGACGAAACTTGTATCTTTTGAGCCGAAGGCGAAAAACACCTTCCCTTCTTTTCGTGCACAACGAAGCGTATCTTTGCTTCTTTATGCTCATCAAAGCATTGTCATCAAAGCCGAAGCATCTATTTGTACTCTATGTTATGAGGATCCTGCGAATGTCTACATGAATGTGCATGAATGCAATGAATGATGTAATGTAATGTGCAAATGAATGTCCAAACACACGCACACGAAGCCATACCCAGACTGTGCATCCCCTTAGGAACGTCTTTTGAGTATTAAGCTCTGCATCCCCTTAGGAACATCTTTTGAGCTTCTTCACCTTCTATTTCGGTGGTATAAGTTCTACATCCCCTTAGGAACGTCTTTTGAACTTCTTCGCCTTCTATTTCGGCGGTATAAGTTCTGCATCCCCTTAGGAACGACTTTTGAACTTCTTCGCTTTATATTTCGGAGGTATTTGGCTCTGCATTCCCTTAGAAACGACTTTTGAGCAGAAAACTTACGCTGCGCTCCCTTAGAAACAACTTTTTGTAGCTTCGTCATGCTCTGCATCCCCTTGGGGACGACTTTTGAGCTTATCCCTGTTTTGCCTCTTTTTTTCTCTCTGCACTCGATGGTGCACGCTCAGATTTTACATTTTACATCCTTTTGGGGAATTTGGCTCTCGTGGAGCTAAATAAGAAAGAAAAAATTACAAGCTATGGCCCCATTAAAAACCTTTCTCCCCCTTTGGAAAGGAAAAGGGTGCCATAAAAAAATGAAAAAGATTACATCAAATTACACATAATATCGTCGAAGCTCATCCGCATTCCAAGATCTGGGTATGTCGTTTCCGTCCATATCCTTCAATCTGTAAGAACCAGGCCTCGACGAATATACCACCAGAAAAGGTCCTTCCCACTTCAGCTGCAATTTGCCTACTGTGTCTGGATTGGCTACTCTCCGAAGCACCAATTGCCCTGGCTTGATATTTTTCAATCCAACTTTTCTGTCACGCCATTTTATTGTTTCGGCTTGATATTTATTGATGTTCTCTACAGCCTGAAGTATGGTCCCCTCTATAGTATCTTTTGCTACGTGATAATCAGCTTCATCTTCTGCCGAAGCTACTGTTCTTATTGATCCTGCTTTAGCTTCTTTTGGAGTTATAGCTTCGTCGCCAAATAATAGTTTGAAAGGTGTAAATCTTGTTGATCTTGACATGGTTGTATTGTGGCTCCACACCACTTTAATCAACTCATCTGGCCACTTTCCTCTGAGCTGATTGAAGTTTAGCTTCATTATTCCTGTCATTATAATTGAGAACACCTAGAGGGGGGTGAATAGGTGATCCTGTAAAATTCAATACTAAATAGCCACAAAACTTGGTTATAGAAATGTTAGTGCGACTAAGTAGTTGAGAAGCGAGTTCTTATGGACAAAACAATCACAGAGAGAGGACACAAGACACGCGATTTTATCCCGTGGTTCGGCCAAGTAATACTTGCCTACTTCCACGTTGTGGCGTCCCAATGGACGAGGGTTGCACTCAACCCCTTTCAAGTGATCCGATGATCAACTTGAATACCACGATTTTTCATTTCTTAGTCTTTCTCCCGTTTGCGAGGAATCTCCACAACTAGGAGCCTCTCGCCCTTACAATGATGATCACAAAAGAAGCACAAAAGTAAGGGAGGGGAGAGCAACACACACAAGACTGAAATCCACAACACAATCACGCATACAAGTCACAACGTGAGCTCAAAACACAACGCACGGAGTTCACAACTCAAATGGAGCTCAAGTCACTATCTCAAAGAATCGAATGCGTGAAGTTGGAGTCTTGGAGTCTTAGAATGTTTCTTGTAAGCTTGGGTGACTCCTCCATGCGCCTAGGTGTCCCTTTTATAGCCCCAAGGCAGCTAGGAGCCGTTGGAGGCCAAAAAGGAAGGCCATCCTTGCCTTCTGTCGGGTAGCGCACCGTACAGTCCGGTGCGCCACCGAACAGTCATTGTAGACAGTCCGATGCCGATCTCCTTCCTATTCTGGCGCAGATGACCGTTGCACCTCCTGGCCAGTTGGCGCACCGAATACTGTCCGGTGCACACCAGACAGTCCGGTGCACCCTGCCGACTATTGGCGCGGGCCACGCGTCGCCCGCAGATTGCGCGGCCGACCGTTGAGCTGGCGACCGTTGGCTCACCGGACAGTCCGGTGCACCACCGGACAGTCCGGTGAATTATAGCTGTACGCCGCCGATTTTCCCGAGAGCGGCCTTATCACCGGAGTTCAGCCTGGCGCACTGGACACTGTCCGGTGCACCACCGGACTGTCCGGTGTGCCAGACTGAGCTGGACTTCGGCTGCACACAGCCAAGTCACTTGCAATTCTTTTCTTTTCTTCTTTTCTCTGTTTCTAACACTTAGACAAATATATTAGTATACAAAAACCAATTTACTAAGTCTAGAAACATACCTTGTCATATGATTTGCACTTTTTGCTTGCTTGGCACATAATCAACTCACTTACTATGTGTTGGACACTTAATCACCAAAACATTATAGAAATGGCCCAAGGGCACATTTCTCTTTCAATCTCCCCCTTTTTGGTGATTTATGCCAACACATCAAAAAGCAACAAAAATAAGTGCAACATCGATGCAAATGAGAACCAAATTGTTTTTGACTATAATTTGGCATATTTGGATCATTCTTTGCCACCACTTGGTTTGTTTTTGCAAATCAAATTCATTTTCCTATCTCTAAGTCAAACTCACTTGTTTGGGTATAAAGAGAGATAATCCAAGAGTGAAATTGATTAAGTGCCTGTTGTGGGTATGCTTCGTAGCCGAAGATCCTAAAGAAAGAGAACACCTTCGGTAGATCCTCTCAGAAGCAGCACCGAAGCTATTGCCCATAAAGCTTCGGCACAGTGACAGATCTCAAGATGAAGGGGTGAACCGACTTAAAGATGAAATGACTTAAAGACCCATAATGTTTTGTGTCATTATTGTAGTCGATTGTAAAGGGCATAAATGTAATTTTACACAGGCTACGCCCTGTGTCTATAAATAGGTGAACAGTACCCCTGTACTGTTCACGTAATCTTGTAATCACCGACACATTACGCTGTAATTACTACTTTCTGCCAAGGTGAAGGTATAAATGTACCTAAATATTATGTTTTAATATTTAGGTTTGTATAATAAAATATGTGAATAATATTATTTGTTGTTCGTATATCTTTCTATAATGTTTTATGTTTTATATTTCATTTTACATTGTTTTATAAGTCAGATCACGAAGGTGTGACCTTCGTGATATTTTGCTCATAGCCTTCGTCCAAAGTTCATTAAATCCTTGGGGAGATAATGCTTCAGCGGACGAAGGGCATTAATGTTTAACATTTTGTGTTGCCTTGTTCTTAATTCATAGCATTTGAGAACAAGTCCCCAACATTGGCGCCCACCTCCGGTGAACTCACTTCCACTTTTTGAGCTGATGGCTTCGTTCAACAACCAAGCTGGAGCTGCTTCGGCTTCGAAGCTGGTACTCCTGATAACAGACGGTTCATGCTTAGAGCCGGCCAACAAGAAGCAGAAGAAGGAGGCACAGAGAAGGGTACAACATGTCGGGGTGCAGGGACCCTTCATCAAGTCAAGATGGTCTCACATCCCAATTACCTTCTCCCAAGAGGACCTTCAGCTCAAGGATTACCCTCACAATGATGCTATGGTTATTTCTTGTGTTATCAAAGGATTTCTGGTCCACAATGTTCTGGTCGATACAGGCAGTGCAGCGGATATTATATTTGCTAAGGCCTTCAGACAGATGCAAGAGCCAGAGGATAAGATTCATGATGCTACACACCCTCTTTGTGGCTTCAGAGGAAGACAGATTGTAGCGCTCGGCAAGATCAGGATGTCGGTGACCTTCGAATTTGTCAACAATACAAGGACTGAGCAAGTTGTGTTTGACATTGTCGACATGGAGTACCCCTACAACGCAATCATTGGTCGGGGGACACTCAATGCTTTGGAAGCAATTCTCAACGGCTGACAGGAATACTGGCATCTTTGAACCGATTCATATCTAGATCAGTAGAGAGAAATTTACCATTTTTTGAAGTGCTAAAGTCGGCCGAAGTCTTTCAATGGGGATCAGCTCAGCAAAAAGCCTTCGAAGAGCTGAAGCAGTACCTGATAGATCTAACGACGCTAACTCCACCCACGCCAGGGGCTCCTCTGCTGTTGTATGTGGCAGCTTCGCACTCTACAGTGAGTGCGGCACTTGTACAGGAGAAGCTTGAAGGACAAAATAAAAAGCAAGTCCCAGTATATTTTGTTTCCGAAGTGTTGAGCTTGTCAAAGAAAAATTACACAGAGTTGGAAAAAGTGTTGTATGCTGTCTTAATGGCTTCCATGAAGCTTCGACATTATTTCCAGGCTTACCATATAATTGTTCCCTCATCACAGCCTCTGAAGGATATTATGAGGAATAGAGAAGCTACTGGAAGGGTTGGAAAGTGGGCCGCAGAGCTCAATGAATTCACCATTGACTATGTACATAGATCTTCAATTCAATCTCAGGCGCTAGCAGACTTCATAGCTGACTGGATGCCAGGGGCTCACAAAGAAGGGACAAGCAAAGATACTGAAGCTTGGATGGTATTCTGCGATGGTTCTTGGGGAACCTTCGGAACAGGAGCAGCTGTGGTTCTAGTCGCACCTTCAAAAGTCAAAACATGTTTCGCAGTCAAACTGGATTTCAGTTGCACAAATAATATTGCTGAGTACGAAGCACTTTTATTGGGGCTTCGGAAACTAAGGGCAATGGGAATAAGAAGGGCCATCTTAAAGACTGATTCTCAAGTCATAGCTGGCCATGTGGATAAAAGCAGTAGGGCACGAGATCCGAAGCTTGAAAAATATCTGGATGCAGTCCGAAGGTTGGAAGCTTCCTTCGAAGGGTTTTCCGTCAAAAGTATTCCAAGAGGTGAAAATGAGCATGCGGATTTGCTAGCCAAATCAGCGGCTCAGGGGCTCTCCTTACCCTCCAAAGTATTCTTTGAAACAATAAAAGCACCTTCGGTTGAGCTCATGGAAAGAGCAGTGCTCACTATTTCTCCAGTGCACAGTGAAGATTGGAGAACTGAAATAATATCTTTCCTTCAAGAAAATTGTCTTTCAAGCGACGAAGTTTATAACAAAAGAATGGAGGCAAGAACAAGACCATATGTCATGATAGAAGGGGAATTGTATAAACATGGAGTTTGTTCACCACTCCTCAAATGTTTATCAAGGACCGAAGGTATCGAATTGATGAAGGAGATACACGCGGGTCTGTGTGGATCCCACATTGGATCTAGGCCTTTGCTGGGAAAAAAATTTCGTCAAGGATTTTATTGGCCGAAGGCAGCTTCGGATGAAGGAGAGTTAGTTCAAAAATGTGAAGGTTGTCAAAAATGCGCAAGAGATCAGAAACAACCTTCATCTCTAACTCAGTTAATACAGCCCACTTGGCCGTTGCAAAGGTGGGGCCTCGATTTGCTAGGCCCACTTCCACCATCTCAAGAAAATCTAAAATATGTTGTGGTGGTGGTAGAATATTTTTCCAAGTGGATTGAGGCGAAGCCTTTAGCCACAATAACTTTGGTCACTGTCCAGAAATTTTTCTGGCAAAATATTGTTTGTCGCTTCGGAGTGCCGAAGGCTATTACTATGGACAATGGAACACAGTTCGATGCTGAAGCTTTCAAAGAGTTTTGTGGACAAATTGGCACGAAGATTCATTTTGCATCGGTCAGACATCCGGAGTCAAATGGACTTGTTGAAAGAGCTAATGGCATTATAATGATGGGAATAATGAAGTTAATCTTCAATCAGCCTAGAGGAAAGTGGCCAGATGAATTAATCAAAGTGGTGTGGAGCCACAACACAACAATATCAAGGTCAACAGGCTTTACACCATTCAAATTATTGTTTGGTGACGAAGCAATAACCCCAGAAGAACTAAAGCAGGATCAATAAGAACAGTGGCTTCGACAGAGGACGAAGCTGATTATTCTGTGGCAAAAGATGCTATAGAAGGGATCAGGCTTCAGGCTGTGGAGAACATTAATAAATATCAAGCCGAAACAATAAAATGGCGTGACAGAAAAGTTCGGTTAAAAAACATCAAGCAAGGGCACTTGGTACTTCGGAGAGTTGCCAACCCAGATACAGTAGGCAAGCTACAGTTGAAGTGGGAAGGACCTTTTCTGGTAGTATCTTCGTCAAGACCCGGTTCTTACAGATTGAAGGATATGGACGACAACGACATTCCTAGATCTTGGAATGCGGATGAGCTTCGACGATATTATGTATAGCTTGATGTAATCTTTTTGTTTTTTCCTATGGTACCCTTTTCCTTTCTAAAGGAGGAGAAAGGTTTTTAATGGGGCCATAGCATGTAATTTCTCTTTTTTATTTTTAGCTCTACAAGAGCAATATCCCCCCAAAAAATGTAAATGTAAAAGCTGAGCATGCACCATCGAGTGCAAAGAGAAAAGAAAAAAACAGGGAGAAGCTCGAAAGACGTCCCTAAGGGGATGCAGAGCATGATGAAGCTACAAAAAGCCGTTCCTAAGGGAGCGCATTGTAAGTTTTCTGCTCAAAAGTCGTTCCTAAGGGAATGTAGAGCTTACAGCGAAAAGTCAACGCTGATTCCGCCGAAATATAAGGCGAAGCGCGAAAAGTCAACGCGATACCACCGAAATAGAAGGCGAAGAAGTTCAAAAGACGTTCCCAAGGGAATGCAGAACTTACAGCGAAAAGTCAGCGCTGATACACCAAAAAATAAGCGGTGAAGCCGAAAAATAAATGACAAAGAAATTTTGGTTATTCCTAAGGGGATGAAGGCTATGGTTGTGGCTTCGTATGCGTGTGTTTGGACATTCATTTGCACGGCACATTACATCATAAATTTGCTTTCATAAACATTCATTTAGACATACATAGGATCATTATCATCATAACACAGGCAGTCATTTTGGCTCTAAAAGACAAGGCTTCGGCAAAAAGAAAAAGAAGCAGTTTTTATGCTTCACTGTGTACGAAAAGAAGGGAAGGTGTTTTTCGCCTTCGGCTCAAAAATGCTAATTTCGTTCACACCGAAGCATTTTAAACATTGATGGAAGGGTAAGAATATATTACAAGGTATGGACAAAGTTCACAGAGTAAAATTTAGTTACATTATTCTTTACAAGGGTTATTACAAGAGTTCCTAGAGTTTTTTCTACAGTCATATATTCAAGCTTCATCAGTATCCATTGAGCTTCGGCTTCGGCTTTGTCATCCGTTAAGCTTCGACCTCGACTTCTTACCCCTCAACTTCGGCTTCGGCTTCGCCATCCTGTATGTATTAAAGTACTTTAAGCAAAATACAAGCTTGAAGGAAGAGGTGGGCACAAGGTATGATTTTGTTACCGGCTTAAGATGACTCCGAGCTTCATCACCAGCTTTGCTTCGTCCACCCTTTGTCCATACCAGTTTTATAAATCTATTTGCTATGCTTCGGGCAAGGTTGGGAATATTATCTAGATCTGCTGGTGATAAACTGAATTGGGTCTATTGATAACCTTTCCATGTTCGCAGCCAGATTTCAGGAAGGCGACATCTGTGCCCCGAGAAGCTACCAGGGCACAAAAGTCACCATGTCTAGCTATAACTTCATCAAGATCATCAATTTCACCTTCGATATGTTCGAAGGCCCTTGGCAGGTCTTCAGACGAAGGATTAAATTTTTCGCTGCTGACTCCAACCGAATAGAAGACCTGCTTCAGCCGTTGAACACATCGATTACTGAACTCTAGACATTTGTTTTGAAGGCTTGTCAACGATTTTTTCAAATCTGAACTTTTCTGGACCTCGGCCTCAAATTTTGCATTAAGCTTCTGCTTTTCTTGTTCGAAGCTTTCTAACTAGGAGAGAAGCTTCGTATTTAATTCTGCTATTTTAGCTTCAGCTTCTGCCAATAAGCCTTCGGTTGTCTGAAGCTCGAAGTCTTTCTTTTCAAGAGCAGCTGATTGGTCTTTTATCTTGCTTTCTAAGTTTTCAATTATAACTTCGTGTTTTTATCTTCCAAATCTTGCTGCATTTTCAAAGCTTTACTCAGTAGCATACTCTGCATACAAACAACCTTCGTTAGAAAACATCTTCGTTATTGAAGTAATAAAAGTTAAAGAAAAGTTTACCTTGAAATTGGAATAGAATAAACTACCGACGATGTGCTGTCGTCGGTAGCGGCTAATGTCCGTCTCGAGCTTCGGGAAACCAATACTCTTTGATAGAGTACCAATAACCTTTGCTCCGGTATGATCCCGAACGCAGCCCAACTTTTCGTCATCAACGCCACCGAAGAGAAGTGCTCCCGGCCGATATCCGCAAGATATGGCATATTCTTTTAGCTCTTCTTTTTCAGCTTTCGTCAATTCTTGTCCAACTAAGTTTCAAAAGTTGAAAATATCATCTTCCGAAGTGTCTTCGGCTATTTCTTTCTCCTTTTCGGGCTCTGGGGCCATAGTTTCTTCGGTGGCTGCGACATCTTCTTCTGCGGCCATGTTTAGTAGTATCTTATCAATATCAGCAATCGTGCTTTCTAAATGAATATCTTCGGCTCTGGCAGCTTCGGCAGTTGTGGCTTCTGAAGGTGCAACTTCAGTAGCTGTCGTGCTCTCAACAGCTGGCGCCTTCGGAGCTAAAGCTCCTGGTGGTGTCCCTTCGATTACTTCTGTCACTGTAATGATTCTTTGCTTTTTTGGCTTAGCTGCCTTCTTCGTTTTTGCGGGCTCCTTTTCCTTCTGAAAAAGCTTCGTCAGATGTGGCCCCAGTGGACTTAGCTTGACAGGCAAAGATTTAGTCATTACCTTTAGAATTTCCTCCACGTCGGTGGCAGAGGGTGTTGCAGCAGTTTCTTCTTCTTCATCAATTGCCTTCTGCTTCGGAGCTGTAGCTTTTCTCTTCTTCGAAGCATCTGTTTTTGGCTCAGGCTTCAGCTTTTTCTTTTTTAATTGTTCTTCATCGTCTTTATTTAGAGCACCAGCCACTCTCTTTCTCTTTTGCCCTTCGGCATCCTTGTCTAACCGCTCGTAGTCGGGATACTCGAAGTCCAGAGCATCCATTACTTGGTTTAACCTTCGCTTAGGAAGGGTGCCGAAGGCCGCAGTCATCAATTGATCTTCTTTTTTAGAGTAATTGCCGAGTATTTCATTGCACATTACTTCGATTGTGTCCAGCCACTCTTGGCAAGGCACTTTGAAATGTTTCTTGAGTTTATAATGGTAAGGCAACCGAATAAATTCCCCCTTCTTCTTTTCCCCCTTCAGCTTCGGCATGTCCCACTCCTTCAAAGTTGGGAACACTCTGAAGGCCAAAAATTCTTGCACTAAGTCCCTAGTGCCGATATGATCTGCAATAACTCGAAATTCAGCCAGGGCAATTTGGCTCGGACTCCCTGGTGTCATGTCGCACCGAGGTCTGGTCTCTCCGAAGATCAATTCTAACGGACTCTGGACTAGCTTCTCCTTCTCTTCGTCAACTTTGACGTAGAACCACTCAGACTTCCAGCCAGCTGGCCACTTGCTTCGGTAGCTAATCACTGGAAATTTTGTATTCTTGCGATAGGCAAAGTTGTAGCAGCCAAAATTTTCATGGAGCCCATCTCCTCTAGCTTTTGTCTGATAATGAAGCTCGTGCACTCGGCAGAAGCCTTCGCCAAATGGCTCCACCCCTTGGCTTCGCAGAGCCCAGATATAAACGCTAAGCCTAATGATAGCGTTAGGAGTTAGCTGATGAAGGTAGATCCCAAACTTCTTCAATACATCAGCAATCATCTTGTTTAAAGGAAATCTTAAACCAGCTTTAAAGAAACTTTTGAAGACCACTACTTCATCCTTTCCTGGCTTCGGAGTAGTCTCTTCTCCACCAAAACGAACCAGCTCTTTCTTTGCTTCACTGAAATAGCTCAAATTCAACAGCTTAGGTAAATCACCTTCGGAGATGGTATATTTCCCGAAATCCAGGTGGCTGGGTTTACTTGGCACTGCGCTGTAATCATCTTTAGACTCAGTCTCCTCAACATCAGCCTGCTCTGCTTCAGCGGCAGGTGCATCCTCTGATGCTACCAGCCCTGAGCGCTTCATCACTTCGGAGATTGGGGCAGTTTCAGCACCTTTGGCTTCCTCTCCGTCGCTCGTAACCCTAGCTGTGGAACGTACTCTGGCCATCTGATGGTTGAATTTCTTGTGTTTCGAATGAAGTTGAAAATTTTTCTTAACTTTGCTGAAGATCTTTCTCGTTACGAAGCTTAAGCAAAATAAATAGCTTCGATCGCCGAAGCAGTGAGCAAGCTTCGGCTTTGGCCAATATTTTGGCAGCAAAACAGTGCAATAGCAATGAATGCTGTGGTAACTTCACACCTACCCGTCTGTTTATATAGTGCCGTAGGTGAGAAGGTGAATCGTCAAGGTCTTCCGCACCGGACAAACGGCCACCCGCACTCACTGAACGGTGGGTCACAGGGTCCGAGAAGGTGAATCACCATGGCACGTGTAACTGCTGCAAGATGGGGCCACCTCGCGTGCGGATTATTTTAATCGTTTCTCGCCAACGAGTTCAGGGAAGGTGTTTTTCGGATCTTCGACATCCCGAAGCCTAGAAGACTTTTTCACGGATCAAGCTCGTTACGAAAAACGATCTAGCACCGTGAAGGGGCTACTGTTGGGGGTATGCTTTGTAGCCGAAGATCCTAAAGAAAGAGAACACCTTCGGCAAATCCTCTCAGAAGCAGCGCCGAAGCTATTACCCATAAAGCTTCAGCATAGTGACAGATCTCAAGACGAAGGGGTGAACCGACTTAAAGATGAAATGACTTAAAGACCCATGATGTTTTTTGTCATTATTGTAGTCGATTGTAAAGGGCATAAATGTAATTTTACATAGGCTGCGCCCTGTGTCTATAAATAGGTGAACAGTACCCCTGTACTGTTCACGTAGTCATGTAATCACCGACACATTACGCTGGAATTACTGCTTTCTGCCAAGGCGAAGGTATAAATGTACCTAAATATTATGTTTTAATATTTAGGTTTGTATAATAAAATATGTGAATAATATTATTTGTTTTTTATATATCTTTCTATAATGTTTTATGTTTTATATTTCATTTTACATTGTTTTATAAGTCAGATCACGAAGGTGTGACCTTCGTGATATTTTGCTCATAGCCTTCGTCCGAAGTTCATTAAATCCTTGGGGAGATAATGCTTCAGCAGACGAAGGACATTAATGTTTAACATTTTATGTTGCCTTGTTCTTAATTCATAGCATTTGAGAACAAGTCCCCAACAGTGCCAAAAACTCCCCCTTTTCCCATAATCATAAATTTTCCCCCACAAGAGACTAAATTTTGCAATAAGAGCATTTTGGACAAATCAAAAGTTCTAACTCTATTGTTTTCAAAATTCACAAGTGGTAGCTGATCCATTTGCTTTGGCCTTAATTTCTGCCCCTTTGGCATTAAGCACCAAAACAGGATCATTCTTGGCCCTTTAACCCCATAGCCTCACCAAAAATGTGAATTAAGAGCAAAAAAGGCAATAAGAGCATAAGAATGAACTTGGAAATAAGTACACTAATACCGGAGTGTAGTGGGAGTCTTTTCATTGTCCAAGTTCACCTTTCCCTTTCAATGCACCTTTGAGACTACATCAAGTATACTCAAACAAACAGATTAGTCTCAACGGGTCAAGTTGTAGGACATCTCCCCCTAAATATGTGCATCATTCAAACATGGACTTGTGAGGTCCGGGGATCCCTTGCACAACTTGAGCACCATTACTAAGCAATAAATTACATAAATGCATAAAGTAACATGATCAAAGGCATAGAACACATGTATGCTATAGATCAATCCAAGTTACGCGAATCTAATACATTTAGCTCACTACACAGCCTGCAAAAGGTTTTATCATCTAATGGCTTGGTAAAGATATCGGCTAGCTGGTTCTCGGTGTTAATATATTACACCTCGATATCTCCCTTTTGCTAGTGGTCTCTCAGAAAGTGATGTCGGATGTCTATGTGCTTAGTGCGGCTGTGTTCAACAGGATTATCCGCCATGTGGATTGCACTCTCATTGTCACATAGGAGTGGGACTTTGCTCAAATTGTAGCCAAAGTCCCGGAGGGTTTGCCTCATCCAAAGTAGTTACACGCAACACTATCCTACGGTAACATACTCGGCCTCAGTGGTGGATAGGGCAACGGAGGTTTGTTTCTTTGAACTCCAAGACACCAGGGACCTTCCTAGGAATTGGCACGTCCCTGATGTACTCTTCCTATCAACCTTGCATCCAGCATAATCAGAATCTGAATATCCAATCAAGTCAAAGGTAGACCCCTTTGGATACCAGATCCCGAAGCAAGGTGTAGCAACTAAGTACCTTAGAATTCGCTTAACGGCCACAAGGTGACATTCCTTGGTGTCGGATTGAAATCTAGCACACATGCATACACTAAGCATAATGTCCGGACAACTAGCACATAAATAAAGCAAGGAACCTATCATAGACCGGTATGCCTTTTGATCAACGGACTTACCTCCTTTGTTGAGGTCGACATGCCTGTCGGTTCCCATTGGTGTTTTAGCGGGCTTGGCATCCTTCATCCCAAACCTCTTGAGAAGATCTTGAGTGTACTTCGTTTGGGAGAGAAAGGTACCGTCCTTGAGTTGCTTCACTTGGAACCCAAGGAAGTAGGTCAACTCGCCCATCATCGACATCTCGAATTTTTGTGTCATCACCCTGCTAAACTCCTCACAAGACTTTTGATTAGTAGAACCAAATATTATGTCATCGACAAAAATTTGGCACACAAAAAGGTCACCATCACAAGTCTTAGTGAAAAGAGTGGGATCTACTTTCCCAACCTTGAAAGCATTAGCAATTAAGAAATCTCTAAGGCATTCATACCATGCTCTTGGGGCTTGCTTAAGTCCATAGAGTGCCTTAGAGAGCTTAAACACATGGTCGGGATACCTGTCATCCTCAAAGCCAGGGGGTTGTTCCACATACACCTCCTCCTTGATTGGCCCGTTGAGAAAAGCACTCTTCACATCCATTTGAAACAACCTGAAAGAGTGGTGAGCGGCATAGGCTAATAATATTCGAATAGACTCTAGCCTAGCCGCAGGAGCAAAAGTCTCCTCGAAATCCAAACCTGCGACTTGGGCATAACCTTTTGCCACAAGTCGAGCCTTGTTTCTTGTCACCACCCTGTGCTCGTCTTGCTTGTTGCGGAACACCCACTTGGTTCCCACAACATTTTTCTTGGGACGTGGCACCAGGCTCCAAACTTCGTTCCTCTTGAAGTTGTTGAGCCCTTCCTGCATGGCCAACACCCAGTCCGGATCTTGCAAGGCCTCTTCTACCCTGAAAGGCTCAATAGAAGAGACAAACGAGTAATGCTCACAAAAATTAGCTAAACGTGAGTGAGTTGTTACTCCCTTGCTTATGTCACCCAGAATCTGATCGACGGGGTGATTTCTTTGAATTGTCGCTCGGACTTGAGTTGGAGGGGCCAGTGGTGCTTCTTCCTCCATAGCTTGTTCTTCTTGTGCTCCCCCTTGATCACGTGCTTCTTCTTGAGGAACCTGTCCATCGTCTTGCGTTGGGGGATGCACCATTGTAGAAGAAGAAGGCTGATCTTGCTCCTGTTGTTCCTATGGTCGCACATCTCCAATTGCCATGGTGCGTATTGCGATCGTCGGAACATCATCTTCATCTATGTCATCAAGATCAACTTGCTCTATTAGAGAGCCATTAGTCTCATCAAATACAATGTTGCTAGAGACTTCAACCAAACCCGATGATTTGTTGAAGACCCTATACGCCTTTGTATTTGAGTCATATCCTAGTAAAAAGCCTTCTACAGCTTTGGGAGCAAATTTAGAATGTCTACCTTTCTTCAGCAAAATGTAGCATTTGCTCCCAAATACATGAAAGTAAGAGACATTGGGTTTGTTACCGGTAAGGAGTTCGTAGGAGGTCTTCTTGAGGAGACGATGCAGATATAGCCGGTTTATGGCGTGGCAAGCTGTGTTCACAGCTTCCGACTAAAACCGCTCGGGTGTCTTGAACTCTCCAAGCATCGTCCTTGCCATGTCGATAAGTGTCATGTTCTTCCTCTCTACCACACCGTTTTGCTGTGGTGTGTAGGGAGCGGAGAACTCATGCTTGATGCCTTCCTCCTCAAGATACTCCTCAACTTGTAGGTTCTTGAACTCAGACCCGTTGTCACTTCTTATCTTTTTCACCTTGAGCTTAAATTCGTTTTGAGCCCTCCTTAGAAAGCGCTTGAGGGTCCCTTGAGTTTCTGATTTATCCTACAAAAAGAATATCCAAGTGAAGTGGGAAAAATCATCAACAATTACTAAACCATACTTACTTCCCCCGATGCTAAGATAGGCAACGAGTCCGAAGAGGTCCATGTGGAGAAGCTCTAGTGGTCTTGATGTTGTCATCACATTCTTGCTGTGATGAGTGCTTCCCACCTGTTTCCCTGCCTGACAAGCTGCACATGGTCTATCTTTTTCGAAACATACATTGGTTAGTCCTAACACATGTTCTCCCTTTAGAAGTTTATGAAGGTTCTTCATCCCAACATGTGCTAGACGGTGGTGCCACAACCAGCCCATACTAGTCTTAGCTATTAAGCATGCATCTAGATCGGCCTCCTGTTTCGAAAAATCAACTAAGTAGAGTTTTCCGTCTAATACACCCTTAAATGCTAATGAACCATCACTCCATCTAAAGACAGAAACATCAACATTTGTAAACAAACAATTGTAGCCCATGTGGCACAATTGACTTACAGACAGGAGATTGTATCCTAATGACTCTACTAAAAATACATTTGAAATAGAGTGCTCGCTTGTGATGGCTATCTTTCCCAAACCTTTGACCTTTCCTTGGTTCCCATCTCCAAAAATAATCGTATCCTGGGAATCCTTGTTCTTGACGTAGGAGGTGAACATCTTCTTCTCCCCCGTCATGTGGTTTGTGCATCCGCTGTCGATTATCCAGCTAGATCCCCCGGATGCATAAACCTGCAAGGCAATTTAAGCTTGGGTTTTAGGTACCCAACTCTTGTTGGGTCCTACAAAGTTAGTCACAATAGCCTTTGGAACCCAAATACAAGTCTTATCTCCATTGCATTTGGATCCCAACTTTCTAGCAACTACTTTTTCATTCTTATATAAAAGTGCAAATGAAGTATTGCAAGCATGGTAAATGGTAGAAGGTCCATTGCACATTTTTCTAGGAGTATGAGACACAACATGATTTCTCCTAGGCCTACTTGTACCATGCACAAAAGTAGAGCTAGAAGCAAACATAGCATGTGAATTAAAAGCATCATAACTCCTATTCCTAGAGAAATTTCTATCATAAATGTAAGCATGACATTTTTTAGAACTACTAGCCATAGGAGCCTTCCCTTTCTCCTTGAGAACGGGAACCTTTTGGCTTGTTAAGTTCTTGGTTTCCTTTCGAAAACCAAGTCCATCCTTAATAGAGGGGTGTCTACCAATTGTGTAGGCATCCCTAGCAAATTTTAACTTATCAAAATCATTTTTGCAAGTCTTAAGTTGATCATTAAGACTTGCCACTTCATCACTCAATTTTGTAATAGCAATAAGATGTTCATTACATGCATCAACATCAATGTCTTTACATCTATTACAAATACTAACATGCTCTACACATGAACTAGATTTATTAGCTTCCTCTAGCTTAGCATTTAAATCATCATTCAAAATCTTTAAACTAGAGATAGATTCATGGCAAGCAGATAATTCAGAGGATAACATTTCATTTCTCTTAGTTTCTAGAGCAAGAGATTTTTGAACACTAACAAATTTATCATGCTCTTCATACAAAATATCCTCTTGCTTTTCTAAAAGTCTATCCTTTTCATTTAGAGCATCAATTAATTCATTAATCTTTTCTACTTTAGCTCTATCTAATCCTTTAAATAGACTAGAGTAATCTACTTCATCATCGGAGGAATTCTCATCACTAGAAGTAGAGTACTTAGGGGAATCTCGAACACTTACCTTCTTCTCCTTGGCCATGAGGCAAGTGTGGCGTTCGTTTAGGAAGAGCGAAGACTTGTTGAAGGCCAAGGCTGCCAGTCCTTCATCGTCGGAGTCGGATGAAGAGCAGTCTGAATCCCATTCTTTGCCAAGGTACGCCTTGCCCTTCGCCTTCTTGTAAACCTTCTTCTTCTCCCTCTTCCCATGTTTTTCTTGTTCCTGGTCATTATCATTATCGTGGCATTGTGCTATGAAATGACCAGTCTTACCGCATTTGAAACAGGAGCGCTTTCCCCTTTCTTTGTTCTTGTTGGGGTACTCCTTGCGTCCTTTCAGAGCGGTCTTGAAGCGCTTGATGATTAGGGCCATCTCATCTTCGTTTAGCCCAGCAGCCTCAACTTGTGCCACCTTTCTTGGTAGCGCTTCCCTGCTGCGTGTTGCTTTGAGAGCAACGAGTTGAGGCTCGTAGATGGGTAGAGGGCCATTAAGAGCATCATCCACGTATCATGCTTCCTTTACCATCATACGCCTGCTCACGAATTTTCCTAGTATCTCCTCGGGCGTCATTTTGGTGTACCTGGGATTTTTACGAATAAGGTTTACAAGATGGCGGTCAATTACTGTGAATGACCTTAGCATAAGTCAGACGACGTTGTGGTCCGTCCATCTTGTGCTTCCATAGCTTCTAATCTTGTTGATGAGGGTCTTGAGCCTGTTGTAGGTCTGTGTTGGCTCCTCTCCCCTGATCATTACAAATCTCCCTAGCTCACCTTCCACCATCTCCATTTTGGTGATCATGGTGGCGTCATTTCCCTCATGAGATATCTTGAGGGTGTCCCAGATTTGCTTGGCGTTGTCCAAGCCGCTCACCTTGTTGTATTCATCCCTGCACAAAGATGCTAGAAAAACAGTGGTAGCTTGTGCATTCTTATGAATTTGCTCATTAATAAACACAAGGTTATCTGTACTATCGAAATGCATTCCATTTTCAACTATCTCCCAAATACTAGGATGGAGAGAAAATAAGTGACTACGCATTTTATGACTCCAAATAGACTAGTCTTCTCCATCAAAGTGTGGAGGCTTTCCAAGTGGAATAGATAGCAAATGAGCATTAGAATTGAATGGAATACGAGAGTAATCAAATGAATAGTTTTGATTAACCGGTTTCTTCTTTGACGAAGAATCGTCGTCATCGTCGTCTCTTGGTGAAGAAGAAGATGTGTCGCTGTCGTAGTAGACGATCTTCTTAATGCACCTCTTCTTCTTCCCGTCCTTCTTCTTGTGACTCGAGCTAGAGTCGGTTGGCTTGTGGTCTCTAGGCTCGTTGAGGAAGGACTCATTTTCCTTGTCGTTGACCACCATCCCCTTTCCCTTAGGATCCATCTCTTCGGGCGATTAGTCCCTTACGTGAAGAGTACGGCTCTGATACCTAGGGGTGTAATCGGATCGAATACGGACGGATATCACTAAAACCATATTTGTTTTCATATTTTCCTTCGGATTCGAATTCAAATACGGATAGCTTTGGATTCGAATACAAATACGGGTATTCTCGGATGCAAATACGGATAGATGTGTATCGAATACGAAACTTATCGGACACGGATAATATCGGTAGCGAATATTTTTGTTGGATACCGAGTAATACATCATTCGACATATCCTAGTAGTATAGACAAATAAATAGATAAACACAACAAGACCCAACTACAGTCTACACTCTACAGGGAAGCAATTGCAGCCTACTAGAAAACTTAAGAATAAACAATAACAAATGTCATCCAAAACGGGTTTATAAATCCATCTTGAAGGCATCAACAGCAAGGCCATGAAGGCATCAACATTCAACAGCAATGCCATAAAGTCAGGCCATGAAGTCTTACTATTAAAATTGTTCCAAGGGACTCAAACCTTACTAGTATGAACATCAAGGCCATGAAGGCATCAACAGCATGGTGCCAAAACCACCAACACTCCAATATTTTACAAAAGAAAGGCCATCATCAAAACAAGTGGCTAAAGTCTACAGAACTAGAGCCATCAAAAAATCAGAGAGCTAGTAATAGCCATCACAGATCCATAGAGTTTCAAATATCCATCTCCATGTAGTCGTCGATGTCACTATCCTTGCCATTGTCCTCATCATCAGCTAGGTTCTCCTCCTACAAAATGTCAACAAACCTCATTTGTCAAGTACAAAAGGTTTACAGCTTGTTAAACAATGTCATTGTTTCAACAAACCTCATTTGTCAAGGTAGATTTTGTATCGTCTAACTCATCAAGAATTGATCCTATCACAACCCTACGATCTGAAACTAAAATTATTCAATAATTAGTACCACAACAATAATTGACATATATCAAAATTATGAACTACGAAGTATCAAATTTTACCTTTCCTAGATGCGATATTCCAATCCTTGGTACAGACTAGTGCTTGAACGACCTCAGGCTCCAAACTACTACGAAATTTGCTAACAATGCGCCCACTAGAGCTAAAAGCAGATTCTGAGGCGACAGTAGAGACTTGAACAGCAAGTACATCACGAGCAAGCAACGAGAGAATAGGATATTTCATTTGATTGACTTTCCACCATGACAATATGTCAAACTGTGCACCGTTACCACTAGGATCAACCCACCGAAATGGTTTCTCTTTTATGTAAACATCCAATTCACTTATTTCGCAGTTGGTTGCTCCATCCTCATATAAAAAATCTTCAACGGCTGTATTTACACCAAGTGTCTTAGTTGCAATAGGTTCATTTGGAGCAACAAGTGGGCTTTCACGTGCATTATCCAAATATACTTGGAACAAATGTGTCACAACTTCCATGAAGCGACTAACTTCAGCAGGAGCCCTCTCGTTATAAATCTTCAACATAAAATATTCCACCAATTTTTTCTTGTACCTAGGATCAAGGAAGCAAGCCACAACAAGAGCTATGTTTGACCTTTTCCAATACTTGTCATATTTGTCTTGCATGGCCATAGCCATAGAAGCAATATTTATATTAGAACTTCCACACCATTCTCTAAGTGCTAACTTTATCTCACAAAACTTCCACCAAAATAAGTTTGCCGTTGGATACTGACAACCAGAAAACAACATAGTAGCATCATTGAATTCCTTCAAACATTTGCAAAATGAATCAGCCATGTCCCATTCATCACTTGTAGGAGCACAATAACCATATTTATCCTTGTGCAAGTATACTAGCCTATCAAAAGCACTCCTATAATATATAGCATGGCCCAGCATATCATATGTCGAATTCCATCTTGTAGCAACATCCAGTGGAAGTCCAGACTTATTATCTAAATCAAAAAATTCTGCACACTTCTGAAATTCCTCCCATTGCACTGTAGAGTTCTTCACAATAACAATAATAGCTCTAATGTTCTTAACTGATTTTGAAATAACCGACAAACCATTTTGAGCCACCAAATTTAATATGTGACACAAACACCTCACATGAAAGAACACACCACCACATATCAAGGGAGGAGAGTTTGGAAGCTTAGCAAGATTATTCAGCTCCTTCACAACCACTCTAACACATTTATTATTGGCTGCAGCATTGTCTAGGGTAAGAGCAAATAACCTATTTTCTAGGTTCCAATTCATCACGCCCTTGACAAATTCATGAGCCAATATTTCTCCTGTGTGATGTCCTTTAACATGAGGGAGACAAATTATACGTTTTTGCATCTCCCAACTATTAGCAATCCAATGGATAGTAATGCACATGTAACCTTTATTTTGGTTGGATGTCCACATGTCCATAGTTGCAGAAAATCGACAAGAAAGCGACTTAAGATGGTCAAACAACATTTTCTTTTCATCCAAGTATATTTTCATTATATCATTCCTTGTTGCTGTACGACATTTGAATGCAAAGTGTGGACGCAACGACTTGATGAAATCAACAAAGAACTCATGTTCAACCATCTTAAAGGGGTAGTCATGCATAATGATTGCCTTATAGAATTTAGTTAGGCTTTCCTCAGGATCAAACTTGAAATTTTGAATAACTATGCTATTACCTGCACCACTCTGAAGATGCAATTCTTGTTGCCCTCTAGTCAATTGGTGCTTTGCTTTCATATGATTCCAGAAGACAGTTGTGCCCCTTGAGGACTCACCACGAGTTTTGAACGAGCACTTCTTGCATTTTGCCCATACTTCCTTCTCAACGTTGCCATTATCTCCCTTTTTTCCACTATGGACTTGGTGAAGTGCTCCCAAACCTCAGATGTAGCCTTTTTCTCTCTTATTTTCTTTGCAGCAGGCTCTAATGGTTCATCGACATTTTTATCAACATGAATAACAAGTGCTGAGCCTCCACCAACAACAACTTTTGTGGGATCTGTAGATGTTTCCTTCATCACAATAGGTAGTGGTGGCTTCGGTGCTGATTGTGATTGACTAGTACCAACCGGTGTTCCATGAGAGGCAGGTGATGCACCCGTACTTGCACAAACACTACCGCTTCCTGAAGCCATCCTATACCAAACAACGAAAGAAATGATCTGAGCAGAGAAAATAACCTGGAGAACAAATTCTTGGTTCACACAATTAATATATGAACCGACGTGATGGCCTGATGGGTGACGAGGAAGGTTGCTGGGTTGGCGAAGCTCCTGCGGGGACACAGCTTGACGTTGTAGCAGCTGCGAAGGGCAAGAAGACGATGTGTTGAGGTGGATGTGGTGCCGTCTGTTGGCAGTCAGTCCGTCACCCACCGCCACCAGCCACCATCGTATGAGTTTCTGCTAGTCCGCCGCCCGACCGCCGCACGAGCTAGGGTTGTGGCTTTGCTTGTCGGCTTGTCGCCTTGTCCGTCCACACGCAGACACGCTGGACTAAAGACAGAAGCAGCAGGCAGAGGCATGAGTCCGTTCGGTGCTGGCCTGCTGGGCCATTGGCCTTGGAACCTTGGACTTGGCCACATGGGTCTCGTACGTGACCATGAGTGAGAGTTGGTTAAGTTGGGACGTGGGCCTACTAAGAATGGAATCAGCGGAGTTGAGATATGGGCCGGATAATTTCCGAATAGCTGGTCGGATAAATCCGAGAAAATTTCCGAATATCCGATATCCGACGGATATCAGTCCTACTATATCCGTATCCGTTATCCGAACAAAAATATCCGTATCCGGATCCGAAATCCGAAAAAACTACAGATATCCTAAAAAGACTATCCAACCGAATAATTAGGCCTTTCGGACGGTCGGATGCTCGGATATTATCCATACCGTTTACACCCCTACTGATACCAATTGAGAACACCTAGAGGGGGGGGGGTGAATAGGTGATCCTATAAAATTCAATACTAAATAGCCACAAAACTTGGTTATAGAAATGTTAGTGCGACTAAGTAGTTGAGAAGCGAGTTCTTGTGGACAAAACAATCACAGAGAGAGCACACAAGACACACGATTTTTATCTCGTGGTTCGGCCAAGTAATACTTGCCTACTTCCACTTTGTGGCGTCCCAATGGACGAGGGTTGCACTCAACCTCTTTCGAGTGATCTGATGATCAACTTGAATACCACGGTTTTTCCTTTCTTAGTCTTTCTCCCGTTTGCGAGGAATCTCCACAACTTGGAGCCTCTCGCCCTTACAATGATGATCACAAAAGAAGCACATAAGTAAGGGAGGGGAGAGCAACACACACAAGACTCAAATCCACAGCACAATCACGCACACAAGTCACAATGTGAGCTCAAAACACAACGCATGGAGTTCACAACTCAAATGGAGCTCATGTCACTATCTCAAAGAATCGAATGCGTGAAGTTGGAGCCTTGGAGTCTTAGAATGTTTCTTGTAAGCTTGGGTGACTCCTCCATGCGCCTAGGGGTCCCTTTTATAGCCCCAAGGCAGCTAGGAGCCGTTGGAGGCCAACAAGGAAGGCCATCCTTGCCTTCTATCGGGTGGCGCACCGGACAGTCCGGTGCGCCACCGGACAGTCACTATAGACAGTCTGGTGCCGATCTCCTTCCTATTCTGGCGTAGATGATTGTTGCACCTCCGGGCTAGTTGGCGCACCGGACACTGTCCGGTGCACATCGGACAGTCCAGTGCCCCCTGCCGACCGTTAGCGCGGGCCACGCGTCGCCCGTGGATTGTGCGGCCGACCGTTGCGCTGGCGACCGTTGGCTCACCGGACAGTCCAGTGCACCACCGGACAGTCCGGTGAATTATAGCCGTACACCGCCGATTTTCCCGAGAGCGGCCTTATCACCGGAGTTCAGCCTGGCGCACTGGACACTGTCCGATGCACCACCGGACTGTCCGGTGTGCCAGACTGAGCTGGACTTCGGCTACACACAGCCAAGTCACTTGCAATTCTTTTCTTTTCTTCTTTTCTCTATTTCTAACACTTAGACAAATATATTAGCTGTGGCAGAACCACCCGAATTATTCCAGCTTAAGTGCCTAAGTCACGCCTCAGGGGCCGTAACACACTTAAATCGGAATAACCCGTCAGTCCCTCAGATCTAGTCTGATAGAGCCACTTAACCAGGATCAAATTCCACACTCTCACTCGAAGGTGAGTCACAGAAGAAATACAATAAAACAGGAAACCTCAAATTAAGTACGGAGTTATTACATAAATCGGAGTTTTTGGAGTAGCAAATAAAGTTCACAAGTTAAAGTGCAGCGGATAATCGATGTCGTCGGTAACGAGGAAATGGGCAAGGCCTAGCCCACTACTCCTCATGCTCCTCTCCTGCCGGAGCAACATCCCACTCGACCGTCCAACCCGGTGGCAGGGTGGTAGGCCAAGTCACACCATCAACTACATCCTGTATGGTACCTGCAAAAATGGTGCCACAAGCAAGGCTGAGTATACTAATACTCAGCTAGACTTAACCGGTGTGAGGAGTCTACTCCTCTACCTCTAGACTATGCAGCTGTTTGGCTGAGGGGTTTGGTTTGCCAAAAGCACTAGCTGTTTCTAAAATCAACTTTTAGCTTTTCAATTTCTACCATCATTAACTTAGCTAGATTGGCTCCTTCTAAGCATACATGGTAACAAGCAATTAGTTCAATCAACAAGTTATCTCATGTAATCCACATTTCACTTCTTACTCGATGCAGTACAAGGAATCAAGCAGTCTCATTAGCTGCGAGAAGCAGACGATTCGAATCGAGTTTTAACCTTGCAAGGTAAACCTAAACACACGGCATGTCAGGGTACTCCGACCCCACACATGACAACCGTCCCCATCGATTCCCCGTTCGCGTCCAGGCCTCACCGCCTTGGCATACAATGCTCCACTGACCCCGGCTGCCGCCGTGCAGTGACCGCACTTGTACCCACCATAGCTAGCATGGGAGACCCTGTCTCAGGTCGCATGAGGGATAAAGTCCGCGCCCGGCTTCACTCAGGTACTAGGTTTACCGGTTACCATTTTTCCCGGCATGTGCTTAGTACGTTCAAAAGCTTGACTCAGGTATCCACACATTAATCCTTAATTCATTTTTCCCGTCTCATGGACAAGGCATCCTCCCTGGATCCAAGTCCATAGACCAACATATATCCCATTATCAAGATGAATACAATCAATTCCTGACCTCGCGCGAGTGCTAGAAAAATCACTCGACTTCTACCGAGATCCTGATTAGCAAGCAGCTACTCGACCTAGCATACTAGTATTCATCTCAAAAAGGAGTCCTAAGTTCATGCAACTAGAGGTTTCAAGCAACTCCTACACTTAAGTGCACATTACAGTCCTACAAGCATTAAGTGTAGTAAAGTAGCATATAATAACATGGTTATGCATAGAACCGGGGCTTGCCTTCAACTGCTGGGGCTGCGGGGAGATCCTCAATAGCAGCCTCTGAAGCCTGCTCCTGGTCCTCCTCTTGGACAGGTCCTTGCTCGGGGATGAGCACGTACTCTCCGTCGGCAAGATTACAATCTAATGAATGCAATGCGTAAGATACATGCATGATATGATATGTGCTTTAGAATTTACAACTTTAAAGATGTATGGTCTTTTTTGAATTTAAACAAGTTAACCTTGCTTATGTAAAACCCTTTAGTGGTATATTTGGTAAATTGGGTTAGCTTTAATGGGATGAGGTTTATTCCTTCTTCTCTTTTCTTTTATTCTCTTTAATGTTTTGGAGTAGGTTTGAACTACAAGTTGCTTTTATAAAATTCTAAAAATTCTGCAAAAATTACAGTGGCTGGTTACTGGTGTATGATTCTCTGTCTCAAAATTTGGGGTTCAGAAAGTAAATGGTTTTCTCTGGACAAAATTACCAAATCTTAAGGCAGAAGGGGTACTTTGAACTACAACTATTATTTAACAGTGGGTAATTCTTTAAAACTTATTTTTGCTGGCTTTTAGGTGTCATAACATGACTTGATACAAATTTCTAGTCATTAATACCTTTTAATTCTTTTCCTATGGTTTTCTTAAGGTTTCTAGCCAAAGGGGTGCTTTCTACTACCACTATGTTTGAAAAACATCAAACAACAGAGTTCTTATTTTTCTTAGCTAGTATTTTGTGCAAGAGCAATCATTCTGGAGTTTGGTTTCTTTTTGCTTAAGGGAAGGGGTGGTTTGCATTATTTAAGTCAAATGGCCTTTCTCACAAATTACTAGCAAAAGGCATGGGTTCACTTCTTTTTCATGGGTTTGTATTTTTCTCTGGTGGTTTATCTCATCATGGACTTAGCTAATTTTTGGTTGCCCATTATCTCATTATTTGAGGTTGTTTATGATTTATTGGGAAAATGCCTTATTACCACTTTGTATTTATTTTCCTTACTTAAAAAGTTAGGCTGGGGTGCTCTGTATTTTTGTAGTGGGGCTCTGATGGTTACAAGTTCACTGGATTTTTGTTAACCACTTTGGTTATAGTTTTGCAATTCTAATAATTGATTTTCAGTCTACATAAGGCTAATTAGAGCATCTTAATTAGAAACTGGTCCTAATTAATGGTCTCTGCATTTTTCCTAGGTTCTCTGTTACATAAGTAAACTAGGAAAAATATTACTAATCATTGTTAAACATTTTCTAGTGCTTTTCTGATTTTCTCTAAGTTTTGGACAAAATGGCTTTAAATGAATAACTACATCATAATCTCTAAGGCTGGGGCTCCTACTATTTTTAAACAGTGTATAATTAAGGTATGAGCATCTACAAATTTTCTTAAGCTCAGCACAAAAGAAAAACTAATTTTCCTTAATTAAACAAGGTTTAGGGGGTTTCTGTTTTTAATTTTAAGCTCTAAAATTTAGAACAGAAAGCATATGGTTCAATAATTTTAAATGATAGATCATAATATTCCAGAGCTAGCAAAATTGGTTTGATGGCTTTTCATTAAGATTTCATCAAGTTATGGATTTTCTAAGTTCTTTGGTTATTTAAAAAGAATAACAGAATTGATTAAATGGAAATCCACTTTGCACTGGGGTCCCTGGCGGTTTTTCTAGGTTTTCCTCGCGAATCAGTCCTTAGGTTACTATTCATATGAGTCGCTGACATTACAGAAAACCCCTCGGGTTCTACAGAACCTAACCCGAGGTCCTTCTTCTACCTCAAACAGTAGCCGTGGCGAAGAAAAGGGCGGAGGGGCTTACCGGCGGCGAGACTGTTCCGGTGAAGTGGTCGAGGGCGAAGGGGAGGTCGCGGGGATCACAACGGTGTGCGGAACGTTGACGGAGATGGCCGGAGTTGGTCGGTCCATGCGCGCAGGCGGGGATGCTCGTCGGCGGCGAGGAGACCGGCCTGGTCACGGCGAGATAGTTCAATCAAATGGGTCAGGGAGGTCCACGGGATGCCAGAGAAGATATGAGCGAAAGGAATTGGTCGGAGACTCACTGGATAGCTCGGTCCACGCGCGGCGGCGGAAGACCGAAGTCCGGTGAGGTTGATCTCGGGCCTCCGGTGAAGTCCGGTCGGGTCCGAGGGCTTGGCGAGCTTCACGGGCTACTGGCGGAGCTAGCCGAAGCACAGGTTGGGCTGGAGGGTGGCTGGAGTGGGCTGGCCACGGTGGCCGTAGCTCTGGCGGCAATGGCGGGCGGAAATACGCTCGCCGGAGCTAAGGAACGGTGGCTGGCCGATGAGGGTGAGTGCGGGGCGAAGAGAGGTGCGCCCGGGGAGGCTTTATAGGCGCGGGCGGGCACGGCCGAGGGCGTGGGCGCGCGGCGGACGTGACCGGACGCCGGGGCGAGCGCGCGCGCGGGTTGGGCGAGCTCTGGCGTGCCGACCAGGGTCGAACACGTGTGCCCGTGCGTTCTGCCCAAGCTCTGGTGCGTGTGGTCGCTCATCCGAGCCTGCTCTCGCCTGGGTCAGTGCACAAAACCTCTTCTCCTCCCTACAAGCTACCATTCTTGTGTGGAGGTCATAGGATTTTGCCTACTGGTTGCAGAGATATGGAGCCAGGAAATCTGGTCTGTCTCCCTGCCCAAACCCGAGGCAAATCCCAAGTTTTGTCGTGTCTAGGGCTCGCGTCCCAATGCCATCTTCTGGCACACGACAGAGGGGTTAGTTAGACACAAATTTGTCAATGGGGCCATTAGGATTCGAGTTAGGGATCAAGGTGAACATCCCTGATCTTTGGCTCAAGGTCTGAATTTCAGAATTCTGAAATTCAGAATTCCCAATGAGTCCCAACAAAAGAAGCTTGATTTGGGGGTTTTCTTGAATTATTTTGGCTAAGCTTTCTCAATCTATCTTGTTGCTTATCAAATATACTTTAACTTATATTATTGGCTCAACTCAAAATTTAAACTTTTCATTCCCTTTTGCTTATTTTCTTGAATTTTGTTCATGGGGTTCACTTAGAGTTCTTAATTAGGGTTGCACATTCTTATCTTTTCAAGGACTCAATTGTTTTGATCATGACACTTTTAAACATATACTTGGTGAATTCTTGATCACTTAAGTTATTTTGATGCTCATGCTTACTTTGGTTCACAGGAAGTAATGGCTCTTGGTGTGGCTTTTTAAGAGAAACCCTAGGTGACACTGGGGTGTCACAGCCTTCCCCCCTTAAAGGAATCTCGTCCCGAGATTCAGGCCAGAGTCCTCCCGGGGTGAAGCGAAGGGTGAGACTGATAGGAAAAAGGGTGATGATTGTTATTATTAGGGCAAAACTGCTCTTCGAATGTCATTCTCTTTGCAACTTCAGAAGGAAGTCCTTTTAAGTTTTATCTTTTAGTTACTTTATTCTGAATTAAGATCATATTTTTGGAAATTAGATTCGAAAGGCAGGAGGAGGGGTTGGGGGTGATTACATACCAGCTTCCTTAGGTAGGCAATCGGGGAAGTTGGATCTTAAGAATTCCTCGGTTTCCCAAGTAGCTTCCTCCTCTGAGTGATTACTCCACTGGACCTTGAACATGTTGATCGATTTAGCCCGAGTTGATCTTTCCTTGCAATCCAGAATCTTGGAGGGGTACTCTTGGTACGAGAGATCTGGCTCTATCTCCAATTCTGGCTCTGCTAGAATCTCAGTCGGCAATCGAACACACTTCTTTAGCTGAGATACATGGAATACGCTGTGAATGGCAGACATCTTTGAAGGTAACTTCAGCTTGTATGCCACGGGTCCACATGCTTCAACGATCTCATAAGGTCCAATGTAACGAGGGGCTAGCTTGCCTTTGATTCCAAACCTCTGCACTCCCTTGGTGGGTGATACCTTGAGGTATACAAAACTTCCCACCTCGAACTGGAGAGGTTTCCTTCTTCTATCATGATAGCTCTTCTGCCTGGCCTGAGCAGCTTCTAGATTCTTCCTGATCAGCTTGACCTTCCTTTCGGCTTCAGTCACCAAATCAGGTCCAAAAACTTCTCTTTCACCAGGCTGAGACCAATTGAGTGGTGTCCTGCACCTTCTCCCATAGAGAGCTTCAAAAGGTGCCATCTTTAGGCTGGACTGATAACTATTGTTATAAGCAAACTCTGCCAAGGAGAGGTGCTTATCCCAGTTCTTGCCACAATCGATCGCACAAGCTCTCAGCATATCTTCCAGAATCTGGTTTACCCTTTCCGTCTGACCATCAGTCTGTGGGTGGTAAGCTGAACTCCTGATTAGCTTGGTTCCCAAAGACTCTTGCAATTGTTCCCAAAATCTGGCAACAAATTGGGCTCCTCGGTCAGAAACAATGGTCCGAGGTAATCCATGCAAACACACGATCCGGTCGATATACAATTATGCATACTTCTGAGCCTTATCAGTGGTGTGCACAGGAAGAAAATGTGCCACTTTCGTCAATCGGTCCACAATAACCCAAATTGAATCATGATGACGAGAGGTGTTGGGCAGACCCACAATGAAATCCATGCTGATATCGTCCCACTTCCACGAAGGTACGGACAGTGGTCGCAAAGCTCCAGCGGACTTCAAGTGGCTTGCCTTAACCCTCTGACAGGTGTCACACTCTGATACATACTGGGCTATCTCCCTCTTCATTCTGGTCCACCAGTACAAAAGCTTCAGATCATGGTACATCTTGGTGCTTCCCGGATGCATAGAGAATTTGGAGAGATGAGCCTCATCCAAAATTTTCTTCTTGAGATCCCGGTCCTTAGGAATTACCAATCTGCTTTTGAACCATAACACACCCTTCTCATCCTGGCGGAAACAATCATACTTCTCAACCTTCTAATGGAGATTCTTCTTGATAATCTGCACTCCCTTGTCACTGAGCTGGGCCATGATAATCTGGTCTTGCAAAGCTGGCTCAACAGAAATGTGAGACAAAGAACCAGAAGGAATCACTTCAATTTGCATCTTGCTCAACTCATCACACAAGGTGTTAACACGAGAATCCATCAGAATACAGTTGCATTGCAACTTCCGACTCAAAGCATCAGCTACCACATTAGCTTTCCCTGGGTGATAATGTACCTCCAGGTCATAATCCTTGATCAGCTCTAGCCATCTTCTCTGCCTCATGTTAAGATCAGCCTGAGTAAAAATGTACTTAAGGCTCTTATGATCAGTGAAGATGTTGCAGTGGGTTCCCATTAGATAGTGCCTCCACATCTTCAATGCATGAACCACTGCTGCTAACTCAAGGTCATGAGTGGGATAATTTTGCTCATGAGGCCTGAGTGCTCTTGAGGCATAAGCAATGACTCGGTTGTCTTGCATCAAGACACAACCTAGCCCGGTGCCAGAGGCATCGCAATACACATCAAAAGGCTTGCTGCTGTCGGGTTGCGCCAAAACTGGTGCGGTGGTCAGATGCTGCCTCAATGCATGGAAGGCATCTTCGCACTTCTGACTCCACACAAACTTGACTTCTTTCTTCAGCAACTCAGTAATAGGCTTTGCAATCCGAGAGAAGTCCGGAATAAATCTTCGGTAATAACCGGCCAATCCCAGAAAACTCCGAATCTGGCGAACAGTCGTTGGTGGCCTCCAGTTCATCACCTCTTGCACTTTATCAGGATCAACAGCTATTCCATCCTGAGAGATAGTGTGACCCAAGAATTTGATTTCCTTTAGCCAAAAATCACACTTGGATAGCTTGGCATAAAGGTGGTGCTCTCGCAGACGTTGAAGCACTACATGCAAATGCCCGGCATGTTCTTCTTCGTTCTTCGAGTACACCAGAATATCATCGATGAAAACCATTACGAACTTGTCCAATTCTGGCATGAAAACAGAATTCATCAGATACATGAAGTATGCTGGTGCATTTGTCAGCCCGAATGACATCACCAAGAATTCATACAGCCCATATCTGGTTGAGAATGCCGTCTTCGGAATATCACTTGCTCGTATTTTGATCTGATGGTAGCCAGAGCGAAGGTCTATCTTGGAAAACACCTTAGCCCCGACCAACTGGTCAAAGAGAACATCAATACGAGGCAAAGGATACTTGTTCTTGATAGTTACCGCATTAAGAGGGCGGTAATCTATACACAGCCTCAAGCTTTCATCCTTCTTCTTCACAAATAGCGCTGGACATCCCCAAGGCGAAGTGCTTGGGCGAATAAATCCCTTATCCAGCAACTCTTGCAACTGCTTTTTCAACTCTGCCAACTCAGCGGGTGGCATTCGGTAGGGCCTCTTGGAAATTGGGGCCGTTCCCGGTTGCAACTCGATGGCGAACTCAATATCCCGGTCCGGTGGCATTCCTGGCAATTCATCAGGAAAGACATATGCATACTCACAGACCACTGGGATCTTCTTCAGGGGTAACTCCGTCATAGAGAAAGCACATGACTGAGAAGAACCCTGACTAGGCAGAATCAAAGTGAAATTCCCGCAGAAAGGAGAATTAACTTCCACGGTACGACTGGCTACATCAAGCACAACTTGGTGCAAGGTCATCCAATTTGCTCCTAGAATAATGTCCACATTTTCCAATCCCAACACAAGAAGAGTGGTTTTGACAATGTGGCTTCCCAGTTGAATAGGCACACTTTGGTTTAATTGGTTAGTTGCAATTTTACCCCCAGGTGTGACTATCATGAATGACCCTTTTGAGTGAGAGAATGGCAGTTTGCAATTAGCACTGAACTTTTGGCTAATGAAACTATGAGATGCACCAGAATCAAACAGAATTAAAGCAGGTTGATTATAAACTGAAAAGGTACCGGTCATGATAGGAGCTCCTTCTGGCACTTCCTCTAGAGCAGTGAAGTTGAGCTTCCCTTGCCTGACTTGCACCTTCTGCTTTCTTCCCTTGTCTTGATTCGGTGCTAGCATCTGCCTCTGCTGGTTCCTGGGACAATTCTTGGCATAGTGGCCCACATTGCCACAAGTGAAACACTTGTTCCCATTGCCCTGGCGGAACTGCTGCTGCTGCGGAGGCTGATTGTTCCTTGGGGCGGGAGCTGGATAGCGGTTGGGTGCCGGCTGCTGCTGCTGCTGAGGTGGCCTGATCACCCATCTGCCTGCCTGCTGCTGAAAACCCCTGCTCTGATTGTGAGAAACAATCCGGAACCTCTGAGCCTGAGCGGATGGTGCTGCCATTGGTGCCTTCCTCTTCTTCTCTGCCCGGTGAGCAACAATGCAATCCTCCTGAGAGATGGCCATGTTGACCAACTCATTGAAGCTATTGGCCCGGACAGTGTTGAGGCATTCCCGCAGCTTGGTATTGAGACCCCTGCGGAAGCGATCCCTCTTCTTTTCATCAGAATCAGCATGATACCCTGCATACTGGCATAAGTCGTTGAAGGCTTGCGCATACTGCAGTACCGTGCGGGTTCCTTGATTGAGGGCCAGGAATTCATTCAACTTCCGATCAAGAATGCCAGCTGGAATGTGGTGTCCTCTGAAGGCGGTCTTGAATTCCTCCCAAGATACTTCATGATCAGCGGGGAGCATAGCACGGAAGTGGTCCCACCAAGTCCGAGCTGGGCCGCGAAGCTGCTGTGCGGCGAAGCGAGCCTTGGTCTCATCAGGGCAGTCTCCCGTGAGGAGGGGAAACTTGGACTCGACGACGCGAAGCCACACGTCGGCGTCCAACGGATCCTCTGCCTTGGTGAACAAGGGCGGCTGCGTGCTCAGAAACTCCTGGTATGTTGCCATAGCCGGAGGTCGCTGATGCTGGCCTCCACCATGATGCTGTTGGTGGGGCTGGCGCTGCAAGAGCTGTCGCAGAATCTCATTCTGCTGGGCCATCAGCTCCTGCACTGTGGGAGCTGGAGGAGGTGGCGGGGGAGCTTGCTCATTCTGCCCGCGACGCTGCCTCGCTGCCATCTGAAAACAGAGATTGTCGCCAATGTTATCCCGACTCATATTTCCGAACGACAAGATATCATCTCATATGGAAGGAAAAGGCCATAATCATAATATTAGGTTCGAAAATGAAGATAACATGGTGACAAGGATCCCACAGATATCAAAAGTTTACAGGGTTACATTAATCAGGGGAAAGTACCCATAAGCCTAGTCCAAAATGTGATACTACTAAGCTCGCATAGGTTTCTATCCGCCTAAAGAAATGTCAAAGCGACTGCTTAACCCTGAGCGGTGGAAGCGACACTGGATACGGGTGAAGGAGGCATCGCGGAGGTAGTCCCATTGGCACCAGGGGCTGGTCCTAGCTCCTCGGGAGCCTCTTCTCCCTCGCTTCCTGCTTCATTGGCCTCCATCTCCAGGTGGTGCATGTCCAAGTGGTCATTGGCTTCCTCGAGTTCCCTCTGCACGTCGTGGAGCTGGTTCTCCAAGACATCAATAGTGTTATCTCAGATCTCCACTTGCTGCTCCAGGGTGGTAATACGCTGGCTCAGCCTTTCCACCTACAGATCCTTCTCCACCAACTCTGCGGATAGGTCGACCACAAAATCTTCCCGACTGTCGAGAGTGAGCTTGGCAGCCTGAGCGGTGTTAGCAAGAAGTGTCATAGCATCGCTCTGAAGGGCCTGAAGGCGGTACAGCGCACTCATGCACTGAACAGTGACCCTCCCAACCAAGTCAGGATACATTGCCCACACATCCTTCACATGGCTCACGCGGTTACACCACATGGGATCATCCTTCTTCTCAGCAGGGAAGAGTCCCAAGGGGTGCATCACCATCTCCAGGGGATGGTAGCCACAGAAAGTCGTCAGAGTCTTCATGGCTGCTGCCTCAACGGTGTCGTCCGTCCTGAGTCCAATCGTCTCAGAGTCAAGAGAACGCCAACCCGGCTGAAGGGGATGAGCCTCCAAAGTTAGCCAGACCCGACAACGAGGTACCCGATGCTCCTCATACAACTGCACCGTGTACATAGGGGGCGTAGGGTAACCGGCGGAGTTAAGCACTTCCCACAAGATGGAAGGAAAGCCATCGCGAGAAAGGAAGTCAGAACTGAAACGAGAGTCTCCTCCACTGGCGGGGGTAGGTGAATTCATCTGCGGAAGGGAATCAAGATAAAGATTATGGTGGAAGGAAAAAGAAAAAGAGAGCCCGGATGATTTTAAAGAAAAGGGGTTAGCTCAAATTTTAATTCCTCTTTGTGTTTTATAATGCATGCATGCGGAAAGAAACGTTGCCTCTCAAAAGGAAAATAGGGTGCCTTTTTAGGGCATCCTAAAATATAAGTATCGGCCCACAGGGCCTAATTAATTAGCCACCTATTTCTCCCTCTATGCCTAAGGCCTTTCGTCCTAGGTCTAGCGGTCTAGTCCTGACGATCCGTAACAGTTTCTAAGCAAGTTTTAGGTTTTGAAAATTGGTATTCATGATTTATTGTCCTTCTCTGTGGTGGAATTTGCTCCGATACCAGCTGTGGCAGAACCACCCGAATTATTCCAGCTTAAGTGCCTAAGTCACGCCTCAGGGGCCGTAACACACTTAAATCGGAATAACCCGTCAGTCCCTCAGATCTAGTCTGATAGAGCCACTTAACCAGGATCAAATTCCACACTCTCACTCGAAGGTGAGTCACAGAAGAAATACAATAAAACAGGAAACCTCAAATTAAGTACGGAGTTATTACATAAATCGGAGTTTTTGGAGTAGCAAATAAAGTTCACAAGTTAAAGTGCAGCGGATAATCGATGTCGTCGGTAACGAGGAAATGGGCAAGGCCTAGCCCACTACTCCTCATGCTCCTCTCCTGCCGGAGCAACATCCCACTCGACCGTCCAACCCGGTGGCAGGGTGGTAGGCCAAGTCACACCATCAACTACATCCTGTATGGTACCTGCAAAAATGGTGCCACAAGCAAGGCTGAGTATACTAATACTCAGCTAGACTTAACCGGTGTGAGGAGTCTACTCCTCTACCTCTAGACTATGCAGCTGTTTGGCTGAGGGGTTTGGTTTGCCAAAAGCACTAGCTGTTTCTAAAATCAACTTTTAGCTTTTCAATTTCTACCATCATTAACTTAGCTAGATTGGCTCCTTCTAAGCATACATGGTAACAAGCAATTAGTTCAATCAACAAGTTATCTCATGTAATCCACATTTCACTTCTTACTCGATGCAGTACAAGGAATCAAGCAGTCTCATTAGCTGCGAGAAGCAGACGATTCGAATCGAGTTTTAACCTTGCAAGGTAAACCTAAACACACGACATGTCAGGGTACTCCGACCCCACACATGACAACCGTCCCCATCGATTCCCCGTTCGCGTCCAGGCCTCACTGCCTTGGCATACAATGCTCCACTGACCCCGGCTGCCGCCGTGCAGTGACCGCACTTGTACCCACCATAGCTAGCATGGGAGACCCTGTCTCAGGTCGCATGAGGGATAAAGTCCGCGCCCGGCTTCACTCAGGTACTAGGTTTACCGGTTACCATTTTTCCCGGCATGTGCTTAGTACGTTCAAAAGCTTGACTCAGGTATCCACACATTAATCCTTAATTCATTTTTCCCGTCTCATGGACAAGGCATCCTCCCTGGATCCAAGTCCATAGACCAACATATATCCCATTATCAAGATGAATACAATCAATTCCTGACCTCGCGCGAGTGCTAGAAAAATCACTCGACTTCTACCGAGATCCTGATTAGCAAGCAGCTACTCGACCTAGCATACTAGTATTCATCTTAAAAAGGAGTCCTAAGTTCATGCAACTAGAGGTTTCAAGCAACTCCTACACTTAAGTGCACATTACAGTCCTACAAGCATTAAGTGTAGTAAAGTAGCATATAATAACATGGTTATGCATAGAACCGGGGCTTGCCTTCAACTGCTGGGGCTGCGGGGAGATCCTCAATAGCAGCCTCTGAAGCCTGCTCCTGGTCCTCCTCTTGGACAGGTCCTTGCTCGGGGATGAGCACGTACTCTCCGTCGGCAAGATTACAATCTAATGAATGCAATGCGTAAGATACATGCATGATATGATATGTGCTTTAGAATTTACAACTTTAAAGATGTATGGTCTTTTTTGAATTTAAACAAGTTAACCTTGCTTATGTAAAACCCTTTAGTGGTATATTTGGTAAATTGGGTTAGCTTTAATGGGATGAGGTTTATTCCTTCTTCTCTTTTCTTTTATTCTCTTTAATGTTTTGGAGTAGGTTTGAACTACAAGTTGCTTTTATAAAATTCTAAAAATTCTGCAAAAATTACAGTGGCTGGTTACTGGTGTATGATTCTCTGTCTCAAAATTTGGGGTTCAGAAAGTAAATGGTTTTCTCTGGACAAAATTACCAAATCTTAAGGCAGAAGGGGTACTTTGAACTACAACTATTATTTAACAGTGGGTAATTCTTTAAAACTTATTTTTGCTGGCTTTTAGGTGTCATAACATGACTTGATACAAATTTCTAGTCATTAATACCTTTTAATTCTTTTCCTATGGTTTTCTTAAGGTTTCTAGCCAAAGGGGTGCTTTCTACTACCACTATGTTTGAAAAACATCAAACAACAGAGTTCTTATTTTTCTTAGCTAGTATTTTGTGCAAGAGCAATCATTCTGGAGTTTGGTTTCTTTTTGCTTAAGGGAAGGGGTGGTTTGCATTATTTAAGTCAAATGGCCTTTCTCACAAATTACTAGCAAAAGGCATGGGTTCACTTCTTTTTCATGGGTTTGTATTTTTCTCTGGTGGTTTATCTCATCATGGACTTAGCTAATTTTTGGTTGCCCATTATCTCATTATTTGAGGTTGTTTATGATTTATTGGGAAAATGCCTTATTACCACTTTGTATTTATTTTCCTTACTTAAAAAGTTAGGCTGGGGTGCTCTGTATTTTTGTAGTGGGGCTCTGATGGTTACAAGTTCACTGGATTTTTGTTAACCACTTTGGTTATAGTTTTGCAATTCTAATAATTGATTTTCAGTCTACATAAGGCTAATTAGAGCATCTTAATTAGAAACTGGTCCTAATTAATGGTCTCTGCATTTTTCCTAGGTTCTCTGTTACATAAGTAAACTAGGAAAAATATTACTAATCACTGTTAAACATTTTCTAGTGCTTTTCTGATTTTCTCTAAGTTTTGGACAAAATGGCTTTAAATGAATAACTACATCATAATCTCTAAGGCTGGGGCTCCTACTATTTTTAAACAGTGTATAATTAAGGTATGAGCATCTACAAATTTTCTTAAGCTCAGCACAAAAGAAAAACTAATTTTCCTTAATTAAACAAGGTTTAGGGGGTTTCTGTTTTTAATTTTAAGCTCTAAAATTTAGAACAGAAAGCATATGGTTCAATAATTTTAAATGATAGATCATAATATTCCAGAGCTAGCAAAATTGGTTTGATGGCTTTTCATTAAGATTTCATCAAGTTATGGATTTTCTAAGTTCTTTGGTTATTTAAAAAGAATAACAGAATTGATTAAATGGAAATCCACTTTGCACTGGGGTCCCTGGCGGTTTTTCTAGGTTTTCCTCGCGAATCAGTCCTTAGGTTACTATTCATATGAGTCGCTGACATTACAGAAAACCCCTCGGGTTCTACAGAACCTAACCCGAGGTCCTTCTTCTACCTCAAACAGTAGCCGTGGCGAAGAAAAGGGCGGAGGGGCTTACCGGCGGCGAGACTGTTCCGGTGAAGTGGTCGAGGGCGAAGGGGAGGTCGCGGGGATCACAACGGTGTGCGGAACGTTGACGGAGATGGCCGGAGTTGGTCGGTCCATGCGCGCAGGCGGGGATGCTCGTCGGCGGCGAGGAGACCGGCCTGGTCACGGCGAGATAGTTCAATCAAATGGGTCAGGGAGGTCCACGGGATGCCAGAGAAGATATGAGCGAAAGGAATTGGTCGGAGACTCACTGGATAGCTCGGTCCACGCGCGGCGGCGGAAGACCGAAGTCCGGTGAGGTTGATCTCGGGCCTCCGGTGAAGTCCGGTCGGGTCCGAGGGCTTGGCGAGCTTCACGGGCTACTGGCGGAGCTAGCCGAAGCACAGGTTGGGCTGGAGGGTGGCTGGAGTGGGCTGGCCACGGTGGCCGTAGCTCTGGCGGCAATGGCGGGCGGAAATACGCTCGCCGGAGCTAAGGAACGGTGGCTGGCCGATGAGGGTGAGTGCGGGGCGAAGAGAGGTGCGCCCGGGGAGGCTTTATAGGCGCGGGCGGGCACGGCCGAGGGCGTGGGCGCGCGGCGGACGTGACCGGACGCCGGGGCGAGCGCGCGCGCGGGTTGGGCGAGCTCTGGCGTGCCGACCAGGGTCGAACACGTGTGCCCGTGCGTTCTGCCCAAGCTCTGGTGCGTGTGGTCGCTCATCCGAGCCTGCTCTCGCCTGGGTCAGTGCACAAAACCTCTTCTCCTCCCTACAAGCTACCATTCTTGTGTGGAGGTCATAGGATTTTGCCTACTGGTTGCAGAGATATGGAGCCAGGAAATCTGGTCTGTCTCCCTGCCCAAACCCGAGGCAAATCCCAAGTTTTGTCGTGTCTAGGGCTCGCGTCCCAATGCCATCTTCTGGCACACGACAGAGGGGTTAGTTAGACACAAATTTGTCAATGGGGCCATTAGGATTCGAGTTAGGGATCAAGGTGAACATCCCTGATCTTTGGCTCAAGGTCTGAATTTCAGAATTCTGAAATTCAGAATTCCCAATGAGTCCCAACAAAAGAAGCTTGATTTGGGGGTTTTCTTGAATTATTTTGGCTAAGCTTTCTCAATCTATCTTGTTGCTTATCAAATATACTTTAACTTATATTATTGGCTCAACTCAAAATTTAAACTTTTCATTCCCTTTTGCTTATTTTCTTGAATTTTGTTCATGGGGTTCACTTAGAGTTCTTAATTAGGGTTGCACATTCTTATCTTTTCAAGGACTCAATTGTTTTGATCATGACACTTTTAAACATATACTTGGTGAATTCTTGATCACTTAAGTTATTTTGATGCTCATGCTTACTTTGGTTCACAGGAAGTAATGGCTCTTGGTGTGGCTTTTTAAGAGAAACCCTAGGTGACACTGGGGTGTCACAGCCTTCCCCCCTTAAAGGAATCTCGTCCCGAGATTCAGGCCAGAGTCCTCCCGGGGTGAAGCGAAGGGTGAGACTGATAGGAAAAAGGGTGATGATTGTTATTATTAGGGCAAAACTGCTCTTCGAATGTCATTCTCTTTGCAACTTCAGAAGGAAGTCCTTTTAAGTTTTATCTTTTAGTTACTTCATTCTGAATTAAGATCATATTTTTGGAAATTAGATTCGAAAGGCAGGAGGAGGGGTTGGGGGTGATTACATACCAGCTTCCTTAGGTAGGCAATCGGGGAAGTTGGATCTTAAGAATTCCTCGGTTTCCCAAGTAGCTTCCTCCTCTGAGTGATTACTCCACTGGACCTTGAACATGTTGATCGATTTAGCCCGAGTTGATCTTTCCTTGCAATCCAGAATCTTGGAGGGGTACTCTTGGTACGAGAGATCTGGCTCTATCTCCAATTCTGGCTCTGCTAGAATCTCAGTCGGCAATCGAACACACTTCTTTAGCTGAGATACATGGAATACGCTGTGAATGGCAGACATCTTTGAAGGTAACTTCAGCTTGTATGCCACGGGTCCACATGCTTCAACGATCTCATAAGGTCCAATGTAACGAGGGGCTAGCTTGCCTTTGATTCCAAACCTCTGCACTCCCTTGGTGGGTGATACCTTGAGGTATACAAAACTTCCCACCTCGAACTGGAGAGGTTTCCTTCTTCTATCATGATAGCTCTTCTGCCTGGCCTGAGCAGCTTCTAGATTCTTCCTGATCAGCTTGACCTTCCTTTCGGCTTCAGTCACCAAATCAGGTCCAAAAACTTCTCTTTCACCAGGCTGAGACCAATTGAGTGGTGTCCTGCACCTTCTCCCATAGAGAGCTTCAAAAGGTGCCATCTTTAGGCTGGACTGATAACTATTGTTATAAGCAAACTCTGCCAAGGAGAGGTGCTTATCCCAGTTCTTGCCACAATCGATCGCACAAGCTCTCAGCATATCTTCCAGAATCTGGTTTACCCTTTCCGTCTGACCATCAGTCTGTGGGTGGTAAGCTGAACTCCTGATTAGCTTGGTTCCCAAAGACTCTTGCAATTGTTCCCAAAATCTGGCAACAAATTGGGCTCCTCGGTCAGAAACAATGGTCCGAGGTAATCCATGCAAACACACGATCCGGTCGATATACAATTCTGCATACTTCTGAGCCTTATCAGTGGTGTGCACAGGAAGAAAATGTGCCACTTTCGTCAATCGGTCCACAATAACCCAAATTGAATCATGATGACGAGAGGTGTTGGGCAGACCCACAATGAAATCCATGCTGATATCGTCCCACTTCCACGAAGGTACGGACAGTGGTCGCAAAGCTCCAGCGGACTTCAAGTGGCTTGCCTTAACCCTCTGACAGGTGTCACACTCTGATACATACTGGGCTATCTCCCTCTTCATTCTGGTCCACCAGTACAAAAGCTTCAGATCATGGTACATCTTGGTGCTTCCCGGATGCATAGAGAATTTGGAGAGATGAGCCTCATCCAAAATTTTCTTCTTGAGATCCCGGTCCTTAGGAATTACCAATCTGCTTTTGAACCATAACACACCCTTCTCATCCTGGCGGAAACAATCATACTTCTCAACCTTCTAATGGAGATTCTTCTTGATAATCTGCACTCCCTTGTCACTGAGCTGGGCCATGATAATCTGGTCTTGCAAAGCTGGCTCAACAGAAATGTGAGACAAAGAACCAGAAGGAATCACTTCAATTTGCATCTTGCTCAACTCATCACACAAGGTGTTAACACGAGAATCCATCAGAATACAGTTGCATTGCAACTTCCGACTCAAAGCATCAGCTACCACATTAGCTTTCCCTGGGTGATAATGTACCTCCAGGTCATAATCCTTGATCAGCTCTAGCCATCTTCTCTGCCTCATGTTAAGATCAGCCTGAGTAAAAATGTACTTAAGGCTCTTATGATCAGTGAAGATGTTGCAGTGGGTTCCCATTAGATAGTGCCTCCACATCTTCAATGCATGAACCACTGCTGCTAACTCAAGGTCATGAGTGGGATAATTTTGCTCATGAGGCCTGAGTGCTCTTGAGGCATAAGCAATGACTCGGTTGTCTTGCATCAAGACACAACCTAGCCCGGTGCCAGAGGCATCGCAATACACATCAAAAGGCTTGCTGCTGTCGGGTTGCGCCAAAACTGGTGCGGTGGTCAGATGCTGCCTCAATGCATGGAAGGCATCTTCGCACTTCTGACTCCACACAAACTTGACTTCTTTCTTCAGCAACTCAGTAATAGGCTTTGCAATCCGAGAGAAGTCCGGAATAAATCTTCGGTAATAACCGGCCAATCCCAGAAAACTCCGAATCTGGCGAACAGTCGTTGGTGGCCTCCAGTTCATCACCTCTTGCACTTTATCAGGATCAACAGCTATTCCATCCTGAGAGATAGTGTGACCCAAGAATTTGATTTCCTTTAGCCAAAAATCACACTTGGATAGCTTGGCATAAAGGTGGTGCTCTCGCAGACGTTGAAGCACTACATGCAAATGCCCGGCATGTTCTTCTTCGTTCTTCGAGTACACCAGAATATCATCGATGAAAACCATTACGAACTTGTCCAATTCTGGCATGAAAACAGAATTCATCAGATACATGAAGTATGCTGGTGCATTTGTCAGCCCGAATGACATCACCAAGAATTCATACAGCCCATATCTGGTTGAGAATGCCGTCTTCGGAATATCACTTGCTCGTATTTTGATCTGATGGTAGCCAGAGCGAAGGTCTATCTTGGAAAACACCTTAGCCCCGACCAACTGGTCAAAGAGAACATCAATACGAGGCAAAGGATACTTGTTCTTGATAGTTACCGCATTAAGAGGGCGGTAATCTATACACAGCCTCAAGCTTTCATCCTTCTTCTTCACAAATAGCGCTGGACATCCCCAAGGCGAAGTGCTTGGGCGAATAAATCCCTTATCCAGCAACTCTTGCAACTGCTTTTTCAACTCTGCCAACTCAGCGGGTGGCATTCGGTAGGGCCTCTTGGAAATTGGGGCCGTTCCCGGTTGCAACTCGATGGCGAACTCAATATCCCGGTCTGGTGGCATTCCTGGCAATTCATCAGGAAAGACATATGCATACTCACAGACCACTGGGATCTTCTTCAGGGGTAACTCCGTCATAGAGAAAGCACATGACTGAGAAGAACCCTGACTAGGCAGAATCAAAGTGAAATTCCCGCAGAAAGGAGAATTAACTTCCACGGTACGACTGGCTACATCAAGCACAACTTGGTGCAAGGTCATCCAATTTGCTCCTAGAATAATGTCCACATTTTCCAATCCCAACACAAGAAGAGTGGTTTTGACAATGTGGCTTCCCAGTTGAATAGGCACACTTTGGTTTAATTGGTTAGTTGCAATTTTACCCCCAGGTGTGACTATCATGAATGACCCTTTTGAGTGAGAGAATGGCAGTTTGCAATTAGCACTGAACTTTTGGCTAATGAAACTATGAGATGCACCAGAATCAAACAGAATTAAAGCAGGTTGATTATAAACTGAAAAGGTACCGGTCATGATAGGAGCTCCTTCTGGCACTTCCTCTAGAGCAGTGAAGTTGAGCTTCCCTTGCCTGACTTGCACCTTCTGCTTTCTTCCCTTGTCTTGATTCGGTGCTAGCATCTGCCTCTGCTGGTTCCTGGGACAATTCTTGGCATAGTGGCCCACATTGCCACAAGTGAAACACTTGTTCCCATTGCCCTGGCGGAACTGCTGCTGCTGCGGAGGCTGATTGTTCCTTGGGGCGGGAGCTGGATAGCGGTTGGGTGCCGGCTGCTGCTGCTGCTGAGGTGGCCTGATCACCCATCTGCCTGCCTGCTGCTGAAAACCCCTGCTCTGATTGTGAGAAACAATCCGGAACCTCTGAGCCTGAGCGGATGGTGCTGCCATTGGTGCCTTCCTCTTCTTCTCTGCCCGGTGAGCAACAATGCAATCCTCCTGAGAGATGGCCATGTTGACCAACTCATTGAAGCTATTGGCCCGGACAGTGTTGAGGCGTTCCCGCAGCTTGGTATTGAGACCCCTGCGGAAGCGATCCCTCTTCTTTTCATCAGAATCAGCATGATACCCTGCATACTGGCATAAGTCGTTGAAGGCTTGCGCATACTGCAGTACCGTGCGGGTTCCTTGATTGAGGGCCAGGAATTCATTCAACTTCCGATCAAGAATGCCAGCTGGAATGTGGTGTCCTCTGAAGGCGGTCTTGAATTCCTCCCAAGATACTTCATGATCAGCGGGGAGCATAGCACGGAAGTGGTCCCACCAAGTCCGAGCTGGGCCGCGAAGCTGCTGTGCGGCGAAGCGAGCCTTGGTCTCATCAGGGCAGTCTCCCGTGAGGAGGGGAAACTTGGACTCGACGACGCGAAGCCACACGTCGGCGTCCAACGGATCCTCTGCCTTGGTGAACAAGGGCGGCTGCGTGCTCAGAAACTCCTGGTATGTTGCCATAGCCGGAGGTCGCTGATGCTGGCCTCCACCATGATGCTGTTGGTGGGGCTGGCGCTGCAAGAGCTGTCGCAGAATCTCATTCTGCTGGGCCATCAGCTCCTGCACTGTGGGAGCTGGAGGAGGTGGCGGGGGAGCTTGCTCATTCTGCCCGCGACGCTGCCTCGCTGCCATCTGAAAACAGAGATTGTCGCCAATGTTATCCCGACTCATATTTCCGAACGACAAGATATCATCTCATATGGAAGGAAAAGGCCATAATCATAATATTAGGTTCGAAAATGAAGATAACATGGTGACAAGGATCCCACAGATATCAAAAGTTTACAGGGTTACATTAATCAGGGGAAAGTACCCATAAGCCTAGTCCAAAATGTGATACTACTAAGCTCGCATAGGTTTCTATCCGCCTAAAGAAATGTCAAAGCGACTGCTTAACCCTGAGCGGTGGAAGCGACACTGGATACGGGTGAAGGAGGCATCGCGGAGGTAGTCCCATTGGCACCAGGGGCTGGTCCTAGCTCCTCGGGAGCCTCTTCTCCCTCGCTTCCTGCTTCATTGGCCTCCATCTCCAGGTGGTGCATGTCCAAGTGGTCATTGGCTTCCTCGAGTTCCCTCTGCACGTCGTGGAGCTGGTTCTCCAAGACATCAATAGTGTTATCTCAGATCTCCACTTGCTGCTCCAGGGTGGTAATACGCTGGCTCAGCCTTTCCACCTGCAGATCCTTCTCCACCAACTCTGCGGATAGGTCGACCACAAAATCTTCCCGACTGTCGAGAGTGAGCTTGGCAGCCTGAGCGGTGTTAGCAAGAAGTGTCATAGCATCGCTCTGAAGGGCCTGAAGGCGGTACAGCACACTCATGCACTGAACAGTGACCCTCCCAACCAAGTCAGGATACATTGCCCACACATCCTTCACATGGCTCACGCGGTTACACCACATGGGATCATCCTTCTTCTCAGCAGGGAAGAGTCCCAAGGGGTGCATCACCATCTCCAGGGGATGGTAGCCACAGAAAGTCGTCAGAGTCTTCATGGCTGCTGCCTCAACGGTGTCGTCCGTCCTGAGTCCAATCGTCTCAGAGTCAAGAGAACGCCAACCCGGCTGAAGGGGATGAGCCTCCAAAGTTAGCCAGACCCGACAACGAGGTACCCGATGCTCCTCATACAACTGCACCGTGTACATAGGGGGCGTAGGGTAACCGGCGGAGTTAAGCACTTCCCACAAGATGGAAGGAAAGCCATCGCGAGAAAGGAAGTCAGAACTGAAACGAGAGTCTCCTCCACTGGCGGGGGTAGGTGAATTCATCTGCGGAAGGGAATCAAGATAAAGATTATGGTGGAAGGAAAAAGAAAAAGAGAGCCCGGATGATTTTAAAGAAAAGGGGTTAGCTCAAATTTTAATTCCTCTTTGTGTTTTATAATGCATGCATGCGGAAAGAAACGTTGCCTCTCAAAAGGAAAATAGGGTGCCTTTTTAGGGCATCCTAAAATATAAGTATCGGCCCACAGGGCCTAATTAATTAGCCACCTATTTCTCCCTCTATGCCTAAGGCCTTTCGTCCTAGGTCTAGCGGTCTAGTCCTGACGATCCGTAACAGTTTCTAAGCAAGTTTTAGGTTTTGAAAATTGGTATTCATGATTTATTGTCCTTCTCTGTGGTGGAATTTGCTCCGATACCAGCTGTGGCAGAACCACCCGAATTATTCCAGCTTAAGTGCCTAAGTCACGCCTCAGGGGCCGTAACACACTTAAATCGGAATAACCCGTCAGTCCCTCAGATCTAGTCTGATAGAGCCACTTAACCAGGATCAAATTCCACACTCTCACTCGAAGGTGAGTCACAGAAGAAATACAATAAAACAGGAAACCTCAAATTAAGTACGGAGTTATTACATAAATCGGAGTTTTTGGAGTAGCAAATAAAGTTCACAAGTTAAAGTGCAGCGGATAATCGATGTCGTCGGTAACGAGGAAATGGGCAAGGCCTAGCCCACTACTCCTCATGCTCCTCTCCTGCCGGAGCAACATCCCACTCGACCGTCCAACCCGGTGGCAGGGTGGTAGGCCAAGTCACACCATCAACTACATCCTGTATGGTACCTGCAAAAATGGTGCCACAAGCAAGGCTGAGTATACTAATACTCAGCTAGACTTAACCGGTGTGAGGAGTCTACTCCTCTACCTCTAGACTATGCAGCTGTTTGGCTGAGGGGTTTGGTTTGCCAAAAGCACTAGCTGTTTCTAAAATCAACTTTTAGCTTTTCAATTTCTACCATCATTAACTTAGCTAGATTGGCTCCTTCTAAGCATACATGGTAACAAGCAATTAGTTCAATCAACAAGTTATCTCATGTAATCCACATTTCACTTCTTACTCGATGCAGTACAAGGAATCAAGCAGTCTCATTAGCTGCGAGAAGCAGACGATTCGAATCGAGTTTTAACCTTGCAAGGTAAACCTAAACACACGGCATGTCAGGGTACTCCGACCCCACACATGACAACCGTCCCCATCGATTCCCCGTTCGCGTCCAGGCCTCACCGCCTTGGCATACAATGCTCCACTGACCCCGGCTGCCGCCGTGCAGTGACCGCACTTGTACCCACCATAGCTAGCATGGGAGACCCTGTCTCAGGTCGCATGAGGGATAAAGTCTGCGCCCGGCTTCACTCAGGTACTAGGTTTACCGGTTACCATTTTTCCCGGCATGTGCTTAGTACGTTCAAAAGCTTGACTCAGGTATCCACACATTAATCCTTAATTCATTTTTCCCGTCTCATGGACAAGGCATCCTCCCTGGATCCAAGTCCATAGACCAACATATATCCCATTATCAAGATGAATACAATCAATTCCTGACCTCGTGCGAGTGCTAGAAAAATCACTCGACTTCTACCGAGATCCTGATTAGCAAGCAGCTACTCGACCTAGCATACTAGTATTCATCTCAAAAAGGAGTCCTAAGTTCATGCAACTAGAGGTTTCAAGCAACTCCTACACTTAAGTGCACATTACAGTCCTACAAGCATTAAGTGTAGTAAAGTAGCATATAATAACATGGTTATGCATAGAACCGGGGCTTGCCTTCAACTGCTGGGGCTGCGGGGAGATCCTCAATAGCAGCCTCTGAAGCCTGCTCCTGGTCCTCCTCTTGGACAGGTCCTTGCTCGGGGATGAGCACGTACTCTCCGTCGGCAAGATTACAATCTAATGAATGCAATGCGTAAGATACATGCATGATATGATATGTGCTTTAGAATTTACAACTTTAAAGATGTATGATCTTTTTTGAATTTAAACAAGTTAACCTTGCTTATGTAAAACCCTTTAGTGGTATATTTGGTAAATTGGGTTAGCTTTAATGGGATGAGGTTTATTCCTTCTTCTCTTTTCTTTTATTCTCTTTAATGTTTTGGAGTAGGTTTGAACTACAAGTTGCTTTTATAAAATTCTAAAAATTCTGCAAAAATTACAGTGGCTGGTTACTGGTGTATGATTCTCTGTCTCAAAATTTGGGGTTCAGAAAGTAAATGGTTTTCTCTGGACAAAATTACCAAATCTTAAGGCAGAAGGGGTACTTTGAACTACAACTATTATTTAACAGTGGGTAATTCTTTAAAACTTATTTTTGCTGGCTTTTAGGTGTCATAACATGACTTGATACAAATTTCTAGTCATTAATACCTTTTAATTCTTTTCCTATGGTTTTCTTAAGGTTTCTAGCCAAAGGGGTGCTTTCTACTACCACTATGTTTGAAAAACATCAAACAACAAAGTTCTTATTTTTCTTAGCTAGTATTTTGTGCAAGAGCAATCATTCTGGAGTTTGGTTTCTTTTTGCTTAAGGGAAGGGGTGGTTTGCATTATTTAAGTCAAATGGCCTTTCTCACAAATTACTAGCAAAAGGCATGGGTTCACTTCTTTTTCATGGGTTTGTATTTTTCTCTGGTGGTTTATCTCATCATGGACTTAGCTAATTTTTGGTTGCCCATTATCTCATTATTTGAGGTTGTTTATGATTTATTGGGAAAATGCCTTATTACCACTTTGTATTTATTTTCCTTACTTAAAAAGTTAGGCTGGGGTGCTCTGTATTTTTGTAGTGGGGCTCTGATGGTTACAAGTTCACTGGATTTTTGTTAACCACTTTGGTTATAGTTTTGCAATTCTAATAATTGATTTTCAGTCTACATAAGGCTAATTAGAGCATCTTAATTAGAAACTGGTCCTAATTAATGGTCTCTGCATTTTTCCTAGGTTCTCTGTTACATAAGTAAACTAGGAAAAATATTACTAATCACTGTTAAACATTTTCTAGTGCTTTTCTGATTTTCTCTAAGTTTTGGACAAAATGGCTTTAAATGAATAACTACATCATAATCTCTAAGGCTGGGGCTCCTACTATTTTTAAACAGTGTATAATTAAGGTATGAGCATCTACAAATTTTCTTAAGCTCAGCACAAAAGAAAAACTAATTTTCCTTAATTAAACAAGGTTTAGGGGGTTTCTGTTTTTAATTTTAAGCTCTAAAATTTAGAACAGAAAGCATATGGTTCAATAATTTTAAATGATAGATCATAATATTCCAGAGCTAACAAAATTGGTTTGATGGCTTTTCATTAAGATTTCATCAAGTTATGGATTTTCTAAGTTCTTTGGTTATTTAAAAAGAATAACAGAATTGATTAAATGGAAATCCACTTTGCACTGGGGTCCCTGGCGGTTTTTCTAGGTTTTCCTCGCGAATCAGTCCTTAGGTTACTATTCATATGAGTCGCTGACATTACAGAAAACCCCTCGGGTTCTACAGAACCTAACCCGAGGTCCTTCTTCTACCTCAAACAGTAGCCGTGGCGAAGAAAAGGGCGGAGGGGCTTACCGGCGGCGAGACTGTTCCGGTGAAGTGGTCGAGGGCGAAGGGGAGGTCGCGGGGATCACAACGGTGTGCGGAACGTCGACGGAGATGGCCGGAGTTGGTCGGTCCACGCGCGCAGGCGGGGATGCTCGTCGGCGGCGAGGAGACCGGCCTGGTCACGGCGAGATAGTTCAATCAAATGGGTCAGGGAGGTCCACGAGATGCCAGAGAAGATATGAGCGAAAGGAATTGGTCGGAGACTCACTGGATAGCTCGGTCCACGCGCGGCGGCGGAAGACCGAAGTCCGGTGAGGTTGATCTCGGGCCTCCGGTGAAGTCCGGTCGGGTCCGAGGGCTTGGCGAGCTTCACGGGCTACTGGCGGAGCTAGCCGAAGCACAGGTTGGGCTGGAGGGTGGCTGGAGTGGGCTGGCCACGGTGGCCGTAGCTCTGGCGGCAATGGCGGGCGGAAATACGCTCGCCGGAGCTAAGGAACGGTGGCTGGCCGATGAGGGTGAGTGCGGGGCGAAGAGAGGTGCGCCCGGGGAGGCTTTATAGGCGCGGGCGGGCACGGCCGAGGGCGTGGGCGCGCGGCGGACGTGACCGGACGCCGGGGCGAGCGCGCGCGCGCGGGTTGGGCGAGCTCTGGCGTGCCGACCAGGGTCGAACACGTGTGCCCGTGCGTTCTGCCCAAGCTCTGGCGCGTGTGGTCACTCATCCGAGCCTGCTCTCGCCTGGGTCAGTGCACAAAACCTCTTCTCCTCCCTACAAGCTACCATTCTTGTGTGGAGGTCATAGGATTTTGCCTACTGGTTGCAGAGATATGGAGCCAGGAAATCTGGTCTGTCTCCCTGCCCAAACCCGAGGCAAATCCCAAGTTTTGTCGTGTCTAGGGCTCGCGTCCCAATGCCATCTTCTGGCACACGACAGAGGGGTTAGTTAGACACAAATTTGTCAATGGGGCCATTAGGATTCGAGTTAGGGATCAAGGTGAACATCCCTGATCTTTGGCTCAAGGTCTGAATTTCAGAATTCTGAAATTCAGAATTCCCAATGAGTCCCAACAAAAGAAGCTTGATTTGGGGGTTTTCTTGAATTATTTTGGCTAAGCTTTCTCAATCTATCTTGTTGCTTATCAAATATACTTTAACTTATATTATTGGCTCAACTCAAAATTTAAACTTTTCATTCCCTTTTGCTTATTTTCTTGAATTTTGTTCATGGGGTTCACTTAGAGTTCTTAATTAGGGTTGCACATTCTTATCTTTTCAAGGACTCAATTGTTTTGATCATGACACTTTTAAACATATACTTGGTGAATTCTTGATCACTTAAGTTATTTTGATGCTCATGCTTACTTTGGTTCACAGGAAGTAATGGCTCTTGGTGTGGCTTTTTAAGAGAAACCCTAGGTGACACTGGGGTGTCACATTAGTATACAAAAACCAATTTACTAAGTCTAGAAACATACCTTGTTATATGATTTGCACTTTTTGCTTGCTTGGCACATAATCAACTCACTTACTATGTGTTGGACACTTAATCACCAAAACATTATAGAAATGGCCCAAGGGCACATTTCCCTTTCAATAATGCCATTTGCTCTTTCTACCAGTCCGTTTGATTCTGGGTGCCTTACTGATGCAAAATGAATCTTCATGCCAATTTGGTCACAGAAGTCTTTGAATGTTTCAGCATCAAACTTGTTCCATTGTCCACAGTTATAGCCTTCGACACGCCGAAGCGACAAACAATATTTTGCTAGAAGAATTTTTGGACTGTAATCTAAGTTATTGTAGCCAAAGGCTTTGCTTCAATCCACTTAGAAAAATATTCTACAGCCACCACAACATATTTCAAATTACCTTGCGCTGGTGGAAGTGGACCTAACAAATCCAGGCCCCATCTTTGCAACAGCCAAGTAGGCTGTATCAGCTGTGTGAGAGATGAAGGTTGCTTCTGATCTCTTGCACATTTTTGACAATTCTCGCACTTTTGAACTAACTCTACTGCATCCGAAGCTGCCTTCGGCCAATAAAATCCTTGTCTAAACACTTTTCCTAACAAGGGCCTAGACCCAATATGAGATCCACACAGACCTGCATGTATCTCCTTCATTAATTCTATACCTTCGGTTCTGGATAAACACATGAGGAGTGGAGAACAGACTCCATGTTTGTATAATTACCCTTCTATTATCATATACGGTCTTGTCCTTGCTTCCATTCTCTTATTATAAGCTTCATCATCTGAAAGACAATTACCTTGGAGGAAAGATATAATTTCAGTCCTCCAATCTTCACTATGTACAGGGGAAATTGTAAGCACTGCTCTCTCCATAAGTTCAACCGAAGGTGCTTTTATTGTCTCAAAAAATACTTCCGAAGGTAGAGGGAGCCCCTATGCCACTGATTTGGCTAACAGATCTGCATGCTCATTTTCTCCTCTTGGACTATTCTTGATGGAAAAACCTTCGAAAGAAGCCTCGAGCCTTCGAACTATATCCAGATATTTTTCAAGCTTCGGATCTCTTGCCTTACTACTTTTGTCTACATGACCAGAAATGACTTGAAAGTCAGTTTTAAGGATGGCCCTTCTTATTCCCATTGCCTTTAACTTCCGAAGCCCCAACAGAAGTGCTTCGTACTCAGCAATATTATTTGTACAACTGAAGTCAAGCCTTGCTGCATAACATGTTCTAACTTTAGACGCCGCAACTAGGACAGCAGCCGCTCCTGCGCCGAAGGTTCCCCAGGAACCATCGCAGAACACTGTCCAAGCTTCAATGTCTTTATTTGTTTCTTCTTCCTGAGCCCCTAGCGTCCAATCAACAATGAAGTCTGCTAACGCCTGGGACTGAATTGAAGATCTATGTACATAGTCAATACTGAATTCGTTAAGCTGCGCTGCCCATTTTCCAATCCTTCCAGTAGCTTCTCTGTTCCTCATTATGTCCTTCAGAGGTTGTGATGAAGGAACAATTATGTGATATGCTTGAAAATAATGCCAAAGCTTCCTGGAGGCCATTAATACAGGATACAACACCTTCTCTAATTCTGTATAATTTTTCTTTGATAAACTTAAAACTTCAGAGACGAAGTACACTGGAGCCTGCTTTTTGATTTGGCCATCTAGCTTCTCCTGTACAAGTGTCGTACTAACTGCAGAGTGCGAAGCTGCCACATAAAAGAGCAATGGAGCCCCTGGGGAAGGTGGAGTTAGTGTTGTCAGATCTATCAAGTACTGATTTAATTCTTCAAAAGCCTTTTGCTGAGCCGGACCCCACTGAAAAACTTCGGCTGACTTTAGAATTTCAAAGAATGGTAGATTCCTCTCTACTGATCTTGATATGAACCTATTCAATGACGCAAGCCTTCCTGCCAATCGTTGAGCCCCCTTTTTGAATTTGGTGGCTCCATCCGAAGGATAGCTTCAATCTTGCTTGGGTTGGCTTCAATTGCCTTCATTGATACCAAACAGCCAAGGAACTTGCCCTTCTTCATGCCAAAAACACACTTTTCTGGATTTAATTTCAGGCCAGCTTGCCTGAAATTGGCAAATGACTCTTGTAAATCAGCAATGTGATTTTTTTGCTTCGTGCTTTTCACTATGATATCATCAACATAGGTCAGTACATTCCTGCCTATTTGAGAATGAAGGACCTTGGCTGTCATTTTGCTGAAGCTTCCTCCAGCATTCTTGAGCCCCTCAGGCATCCGAAGATAGCAATAGGTGCCACTGGGAGTTATGAAGCTAGTCTTTGGCTCGTCTTCCTTCTTCATCCAAACTTGATGATAGCCTAAGTAAGAATCCAATAGACTCATGAGCTCTGAAGAAGCTGTTGCATCTACAAGAGAATCTATTCTTGGTAATGGGAACTCGTCCTTTGGACAAGCCTTGTTAAGATCTGTGAAATCAATGCACATTCTCCATTTGCCATTGGCCTTCTTCACCATAACAGTGTTGGCTAGCCATTCTGGGTATTTCACCTCTCTGATGACACCAGCACTAAGAAGTCTCTTCACTTCGTTTCGAGCACCTTCAGCTTTGTCTTCAGACATCTTCCGAAGCCTTTGTTTTCTTGGCTTGAAAGATGGGTCCACATTGAGTGAATGTTCAATAACATCTCTGTTGACACCACAGAGATCATTAGCTGACCAAGCAAAGACATCTTTGTTGTTGAATAAAAATCTTAGCAAAGTCTTCTCTTGGTCATCAGATAGCTGAGACCCCAGCAGTACCTTTTGTTCTGCTATATCTTCACATAGAAGCATAGGCTTCGGCTGATCCGCCGAAGCAGCCTTCTCTCTTTTGTATTTATACTGCTGGCAAGCTTCAGCTCCATCTATGTTATGGATTGCCTTTGAATCTGTCCAGTTCCCTTCAACCCTTCTGGTAGCTTCTTGACTCCTATGGACAGCAATAGGCCCTTGTTCCGAAGGTATATTCATGCATAAATATGCTGGATGAAGTATTGCTTCGAAGGCATTAAGTGTCCCTCGACCAATGATTGCATTATAGGGGTACTTCATGTCAACAATGTCAAAGACGACCTGTTCAGTCCTTGTGTTGTGGATGTAGCCGAAGGTAACTGACATTGTGATTTTACCAAGTGCAACAATCTGCCTTCCTCCGAAGCCACAAAGAGGGTGTGTAGCGTCATGAATCTTGTCCTCTGGCTCTTGCATCTGTCTGAAGGCCTTAGCAAATATGATATCCATTGCACTGCATGTATCAACCAGAACATTGTGGACCAGAAATCCCTTAATGACACAAGATATGACCATAGCATCATTGTGAGGATAGTCCTTTAGCTGAAGGTCCTCCTGTGAGAAGGTAATTGGGATGTGAGACCACTTGGACCTGACGAAGGGTCCTTGCACCCCAACATGCTGCACTCTTCTCTGTGCTTCCTTCTTCTGTTTCTTGTTGGCTGGTTCTGCACTTGAACCACCCGTGATTGGGAGCACCAGCTTCATAGCCGAAGGTGCTTCAACTTGGTTGCTGAACGAAGCCATAAGCTCAACTGTGGAAGTGAGTTCACCGGAGGTCGGTGCCAATATAATGTTGGGGACTTGTTCTCAAATACTATGAATTAAGAACAAGTAAACACAAAATGTTAATAGTTAAAGTCCTTCATCCTTCGAAGCATTATCTCCATAAGGATATAATGATCTTCGGACGAAGGTCATGAAGGACGTACCTTCATCATCGCAGTTTATACTGACGAAAGAACAAGCATATGAAGCATGAGAAATAACATGAATAATCATATAACACCACTCATATCTCTTTATTATATCAATATGAATGAATATGAACAATATTGAGTTACATTAATACCTTCGGCTTGACAGAAGGCAAAAGTCCAAGTGTGACGCGTGAATGAATACCAGTCAGCGTGAACAGTACGGGGGTACTGTTCACCTATTTATAGGCACGGGACGCAGCCCGGTCAAAATTGCATTCATGTCCTTGATGACTAGTTACAATCATGATACAAATTATCATGGACTGATTGGTCTTTTCCTCTTTAAGTCGGTGCAGCCCTTCGTCTTAAGGCATATCACTATGCCGAAACTCCCTGGACCGTAGCTTCGGCGTGTACCTTTGCGCTGTGTTTGCTTATATGCTGATCTTTTAAAGTTGTTTCTGCTTAGAGGACCTTTGGCGATGAAGCAGGCCCCCAACAATAGACATCTCGAATTTCTGTATCATGATCGTACTAAACTCTTCACAAATTGATTTGTTAGTAGACCCAAATATGATATCATCAACATAAATTTGGCGTACAAACAAATCTTTTGCAACAGTTTTAGTAAAGAGTGTAGGATCGGCTTTACCGACTTTGAAGCCATTAGTGATAAGAAAATCTCGTAGGCATTCATACCATGCTCTCGGGGCTTGCTTGAGCCCATAAAGCGCCTTTGAGAGTTTATACACATGGTTAGGGTACTCACTATCTTCAAAGCTGGGAGGTTGCTCAACATAGACCTCTTTCTTGATAGGTCCATTGAGGAAGGCACTTTTCACGTCCATTTGATAAAGCTTACAGCCATGGTAAGTAGCATAAGCAAGTAATATACGAATTGACTCAAGCCTAGCTACGTGTGCATAAGTTTCACCAAAGTCCAAACCTTCGACTTGGGAATAACCTTTGGCCACAAGTCGGGCTTTGTCCTTGTCACCACACCATGCTCATCTTGCTTGTTGCTGAATACCCATTTGGTACCTACAACATTTTGGTTAGGACGTGGACTAAATGCCATACCTCATTCCTCGTGAAGTTGTTGAGTTCCTCTTGCATTGCCAGCACCGAATCCGAATCTCTTAGTGCATCCTCTATCCTGTAAGGCTCAATAGAGGACACAAAAGAGTAATGTTCACAGAAATGTGCAACTCGAGATCTAGTGGTTACCCCTTTATGAATATCACCAAGTATGGAGTTGACGGGGTGATCTCGTTGAATTGCTTGGTGGACTCTTGGGTGTGGTGGTTTTTGACCCTGTATTTCTTGATCATCTTCCTTGTCTTTATCATTATCATCTCCCCCTTGATCATTGTTCTCCTCTTGAGGTGACTCATCCTCCTGATCTTCATCATCTTGAGCCTGATCCTCATCTTGGGTTGGTGGAGATGCTTGGTTGGAAGATGACGGTTGATCTTGTGCTTGTGTGGGCTATTCGAATTCTTTAGGACACACATCCCCAATGGACATGTTCCTCAGCGCGACGCACGGAGCCTCTTCATCATCTAATTCATCAACATCAACTTGCTCCACTTGGGAGCCATTAGTCTCATCAAACACAATGTCACAAGAAACCTCAACTAATCCAGTGGATTTGTTGAAGACTCTATATGCCCTTGTGTTTGAGTCATATCCGAGTAAAAAGCCTTCTACAGCCTTGGGAGCAAATTTAGATTTTCTACCTCTTTTAACAAGAATAAAACATTTGCTACCAAAGACTCTAAAATATGAAACATTGGGCTTTTTACCAGTGAGGAGTTCGTATGATGTCTTCTTGAGGATTCGATGGAGATATAACCGGTTGATGGAGTAGCAGGCGGTGTTAATCGCCTCAGCCCAAAACTGATCTGGTGTCTTGTACTCATCAAGCATGGTCCTTGCCATATCCACTAGAGTTCTATTCTTCCTCTACACTACACCATTTTGTTGAGGTGTGTAGTGAGAAGAGAACTCATGCTTGATGCCCTCATCCTCAAGAAAGCCTTCGATTTGTGAGTTCTTGAACTCCGTCCCATTATCGCTTCTTATCTTTTTGATCCTTAATCCGAACTCGTTTTGAGCTCGTCTTAAGAACCCCTTTAAGGTCTCTTGAGTTTGTGATTTTTCCTGCAAAAAGAATACCCAAGTGAAGCGAGAATAATCGTCCACAATAACAAGACAGTACTTACTCCCGCCGATGCTTATGTAAGCTATCGGGCTGAATAAATCCATGTGGAGTAGCTCGAGTGGCCTGTCAGTTGTCATGATGTTCTTGTGTGGATGGTGAGCACCAACTTGCTTTTCTTCTTGACATGCGCTACAAACCCTGTCATTCTCAAAATGAATATTTGTTAGTCCCAAAATGTGTTCTCCCTTTAGAAGCTTGTGAAGATTCTTCATTCCAACATGGGCTAGTCGGCGATGCCAGAGCCAACCCATATTAGTCTTAACAATTAAATAAGTGTTGAGTTCAGCTGTGTTCTCATTAAAATTAACTAAATATAGCTGACCCTCTAACACTTCCTTAAAATTTATTGAATCATCACTTCTTCTAAAGACTGTAACACCTACATCTGTAAAAAGACAGTTGTAGCCCATTTTGCATAATTGAGAAACAGAAAGCAAATTGTAATCTAAATAATCTACAAGAAAAACATTGGAAATAGAATGGTCAGGTGATATTGCAATTTTACCAAGTCCTTTGACCAAACCTTGATTTACATCCCCGAATGTGATAGCTCGTTGGGGATCTTCGTTTTTCTCGTAGGAGGAGAACATTCTCTTCTCCCCTGTCATGTGGTTTGTGCATCCGCTATCAATTATGCAACTTGAGCCCCCGGATGCCTAAACCTGCAAAACAATTTAGGCCTTGTTCTTAGGTACCCAAACTGTATTGGGTCCTTTCACATTAGAAACAAGCACCTTGGGTACCCAAACACAAGTCTTTGGGCTCTTGTGTTTGCCCCCAACATATTTGGCAACTATTTTGCCTAATTTGTTAGTAAGCACATATGATGCATCAAAAGTTTTGAAAGAAACATTATGCTCATTTGATGTCGTAGGAGTTTTCTTTTTAGGCATTTTAACATGTGTAGAATGCCTAGAGCTAGAAGCCTCATTTTTATACATAAATCCATGGTGAGACATGTTATGAGGTTTCCTAGCATGAATTCTTCTAATCTTGTGCTTAGGATAATTAACAGGATATAAAATGTAGCCCTCATTATCCTGAACCATGGGAGCCTTGCCCTTAACAAAATTATACAATATTTTAGGGGCATTAAGCTTGACATTGCTTCCCTATTGGAAACCAATGCCATCCTTAATGACAGGGCGTCTCCCACAATAGAGCATACTTCTAGCAAATTTAAAATTTTCATTTTCAATTTCATGCTCATTAATCTTAGCAGTTAATTGAGCTATATGATCATTTTGTTGATTAATTAGAGCAAGGTGATCATTTATAGCTTCAACATTAACATCTCTACATATAGTACAAATAGAAACATGTTCAACAGTAGATGTAGAGGGTTTGCAAACATTTAATTCTTCTATCCTAGATTTTAACATGGCATTTTCATCTCTAAGACAGGAAATGGAACCATTGCAAACACTCAATTTTTTAATCTTAGAAACCAAACTAGAATTCTCATTTCTAAGACTAGAAATTGAATAATTACAAACATTTAAATCTTTAACCATAGAAACTAAGCTAGCATTTTCGTTTCTAAGTCTAGTAATTGATTCATTACAAATGCTAAGCTCCTTAGTTAAGTTTTCACATTTCTCTACTTCCTGAGCATAAGCATTTTTCACTTTAACATGTTTTTTATTTTCTTTAATAAGGAATTCCTCTTGGCTTTCCAAGAGATCATCCTTCTCATGAATAGCTTCTATCAGTTCATTTAATTTTTCTTTTTGTTGCATGTTAAGGTTGGCAAAAAGAGTAAGTAAATCATCTTCATCTTCACTAGAACTACCCTCATCACTAGATGTTGTATACTTTGGGGTGGTTCTAGATTGTACCTTCTTCTTTTTGCTATCCTTGGCCATGAATCACTTGTGGTCGACGTTGGGGAAGAGGAGGCCTTTGTTGACGGCGATGTTGGCGGCGTCCTCGTCGGAGGAGTCGGTGGAGCTCTCGTCTGAGTCTCATTCCTGACACACGTGGGCATCTCCGCCCTTCTTCTTGTAGTATATCTTCTTCTCCTTCTTCTTCCCCTTCTTGTCTTCGCCCCTGTCACTATCACTTGAAATAGGACATTTAGCAATAAAATGACCGGGCTTACCACACTTGTAGCACACCTTCTTGGAGCGGGGTTTGTAATCCTTCCCCCTTCTTTGCTTGAGGATTTGGCGGAAGCTCTTGATGATGAGCGCCATTTCCTCGTTGTCGAGCTTGGAGGCGTCGATGGGAAGCCTACTTGATGTAGACTCCTCTTTCTTCTCTTCCGTCGCTTTGAATGCGGCGGGTTGCACCTCGGGTGTGGAGGTGGCGCCTTGCTCCAAGTTGACGATGTGTTTGGAGTCTTTGATCATTAGCTCAAAGCTCACAAACTTCCCAATCACTTCCTCGGGAGACATTAGTTTATATCTAGGATCCCCACGTATTAATTGAACTTGAGTAGGATTATGAAATACGAGGGATCTAAGAATAACCTTGACCATTTCATGGTCGTCCCATTTGGTGCTCCCGAGGTTGCGCACTTGGTTCACCATGGTCTTTAGCTGGTTGTACATTTCTTGCGGCTCTTCTCCTTTGTTGAGGATGAATCGACCAAGTTCGCCCTTGATTGTCTCACGCTTGGTGATCTTGATCACCTCATCTCCTTCGTGTGCAGTCTTGAGTATGTCCCAAATTTCTTTGGCACTCTTCAACCCTTGCACCTTTTTATACTCCTCTCAACATAAAGAGGCAAGGAGTATATAAGTTGCTTGGGAGTTGAAGTGCCATATTTGGGCGACTTCGTCCGAGTCGTAGCCCTTGTCCCCTTCCTTAGGTACCTGCGCTCCAAACTCAACAATATCCCAAATGCTTGCGTGGAGTGAGGTTAGGTGATGCCTCATTTTATCACTCCACATACAATAATCCTCACCATCAAAGTATGGTGGTTTGCCGAAGGGAACAGAAAGTAAAGGAGCGCGCTTTGAAATACGGGGATAACGAAGTGGCATCTTACTATACTTCTTGCGCTCATTGCGCTTAGAAGCGACGGACGAGTCGGAGCTTGACGACGTGGAGGGCGACGAAGAGTCGGTCTCGTAGTAGACCACTTTCTTCATCTTCTTCTTCTTGTCACCCTTCCGATGCGTCTTGTTGGAGGAAGAGGATTCCTCCTTATGCTTGTGGCCAGAATCCCTTGAGAGGGTTCTCCCCGAGCTTGCGGGCTTGTCGCCGGTCACGATCTCCCTCTTGACGTGATCTCTCGACATCGCTTCGAGTTGTTAGACTCTAATGAAGCACCGGGCTCTGATAACAATTGAAAGTTGCCTAGTGGGGGGTGAATAGGCGGAATCTGAAATTTACAACTTAAAACACAAGCTACGAGCTGGGGTTAGCGTTAGAATTAAATCCGAGTCCGATAGAGAGGGGGGAAAACAAATCAACCAAGAAATAAAGTGGATGAACACAGTGATTTGTTTTACCGAGGTTTGGTTCTAAAGAACCTAGTCCCCGTTGAGGTGGTCACAAAGACCAGGTCTCTTTCAACCCTTTCCCTCTCTCAAACGGTTACTTAGACCGAGTGAGCTTTCTCCTTAATCAAACGAGTCACTTAGACCCCGCAAGGACCACCACACACTTGGTGTTTCTTGCTTTGATTACAAGTCTCTTGGGAACAAGAATGAGGAAGAGAGAAAGCGATCCAAGCAACAAGAGCGCAAAGAACACGAACATACACTCTCTCAAGTCACTAGGTGGTTGAAATGATTTTGGGGACTTGGAGAGGCTTTGATCTTTTGATTTGTGTCTAGGAGTGAATGCACTTGCTCTTGTATTGAATGAAAACTTCAGAAGGCTTGGATGCTTGGAGTTGTGGTGGTTGGGGGTATTTATAGCCCTCAACCACCAACAAGCAGTTGGGGAAGGTTGCTGTCGATGGCCGCGTCGAACAGTCCGGTGCGCCACCGGACAAGTCCTGTAGACTGTCCGGTGCGCCGCCACGTCACCCAACTGTTAGGGTTTGGGAGCAGTTGACCATTGGAGGCTTTGTCCTCATGCGGCACTGGACAGTTCAGTGCCACACTGGACACCGTCCGGTGCGCCTCTGACTTCTGCTCTAACTTCTGGCTTGCACTATTCACGCACTGTTCACGCATCAGAGTCGACCGTTGGCGCTGGAGAGCTATTGCCCGCTAACTCACTGGACAGACTGGTGGCACACCGAGCAGTCTGGTGAATTATAGCGGAGCGCGCCTAGAGAAACCCGAGAGTGGCTGGTTTGAGTTGTACGGTCCTGGCACCCCGGACACTGTCCGGTGGCACACCGGACAGTCTGGTGCGCCTTTCCTCAGCACACTCAAGTTTCTTTTGCTCCTTTATATTTGATCCCTAACTTGAATATTTATTGGTTTGTGTTGAACCTTTTTGCACCTGTAGAACATGTATTCTAGAGCAAACTAGTTAGTCCATATATTTATGTTGTTCATTCAACCACCAAAATTAATTGTGGGAAAAAGGTTAACCCTATTTCCCTTTCACTAACTTTCTGTATCTGATCCTGAATCCATTTTAAATACATTAGGGTAGGATACATGATGCGCTACTATCTGTCCGTATCCGTCCGTTTTCACCCCTACATTTACCTTGCCTTGGTTCCCATCTCCAAAGATGATCGTGTCATGAGAATCTTTAATCTTGACGTACGAAGTGAACATCTTCTTCTCCCTCATTATGTGGTTTGTGCATCCGCTATTGATAATCTAGCTTGAGCCCCTGGATGCATAAACCCTCAAGGAATTTATGCTCGATGTTTAGGTCCCCAACTAGTGTTGGGTCCTGTCAGGTTAGTTACATAAGATTTTTGCACCCAAATGCAAGTCTTACCCTTCTTGCATTTAGGTCCTACATTAGTAGCAACAACTCTATCATTCTTGCAATATAACACAAAGGAAGCATCAAATGTACGAAATAACACAGAGGGACCATGAGATGCATTTCTATCCTTAGGCCCATGAGAACCAACATGAGCACGACGCCTAGATCTACCATGAGCATGTTACTAGAAGATGTAGTCATGGCATATGAAGAATAAACAGCATCATGACACATAGCAGGCATAGCATGATCACAACACACATCATGATGAACATTACGAGCATTATAAGAACCATTCTTAACAAGAGTATATAAATAAACATGGTTCTTTCTATCATGTGAAGAATGTGAACTACTAGCCATAGGCGCCTTCCCCTTCTCCTTAATGAAGTTGGGGGCCTTATGGCTCTTTATGTCCTTGGCTCCCCCATGTAAGCCAAGTCCATTCTTAATGGAGGGATGTATACCAATAGTGTAGGCATGTCACACCCGGTTTTACAAGGCAAACCGAATGCGAACCATGTACGTGCCAGGATCAGTAATTCACGTACACAACAATTTACATAACCGGACATCATCACACAGTGCTCGAATAATAACATAAAGGATAGTAATAGTCGATTACATCATGATGTCCGAGACATCCACATAGTCATTAACAATTATCAAAGTGTGGAAAAGAAACATAGATACACACGGCCTTCACAGGCAGCCGACTTGGGGTTTGCCGCTAACCCATGCCTAGAACTCGTCGTACTCTTGGAACTCCTGGAAGTCTTCCTCCGCGACTTCGTCTTCTCCTGAGCAGTGGATGCAACGTGGACAACCTGGCGGGTTTTGTGTGTAAAGCAAGGGTGAGTACACATCAACATACTCAGCAATTGTCCCATTTGGCTGTAGTGGACTAGCTTTATGTGGGGTTAAATCAAGCAGTTGCTTTTAGTTGGTCAGGTTATTATTACTAGTAGAGAGCCAGGTTTTAGCATTAACCTGAGTTGTTAACCCAAAAGTACCCTTTCTAAACGGAAAGAATACCAAAAACATTACCATAATCATAATCAAAACCATCATCCTCGTCATCACCTGTAAACCAACCATCTCTGATCAAAGTATCTCTAATCAATGGAGCTCCCTTGGCCGCTCATAACTGCGAGCACGGTTGATATATCGGTTTCATAACACTCTGCAGAGGTTGTGGACTTTACCCACAAACCGTGATTCCCTTTTGCCTTGGGCCGATCAAACCCTTAAACACTACCAAGATGAATAGGCAGGGTTTCACTACATAGCCTTTACAAAGATTCTTTGAGGCTGTAGCCGCCCGTTAGGTTTCCTAAATGTATCGCACTCCTTCCCAAGGGGCAATCCACCCTCGGCAGAGCGAGCCGCATACACCGAGCCCCATTGACGGCACGACAGCAAAGCGAACTACACTTCAGATCCTCTAATTATTCAGCTAAGGGCGTCCCATACCACCCTCATGGTTGCACTGTTTTCCCGGGCGGTCATCCAACGAACCAGTCCTTACGGAGAGGCACTCGAGAAACCGCTCGAGTCCCCTAAAATGCCACAAGTATATCAACATAATCAAAAGGAAAACAATGTATCATAAATAATCTCATCATGTTCATTGATTAATGTGAAGCACTAGCATAAAGCTAAACCAAAATAACCCAACCCAAATAGATAAACAAGAACAAGATAAACAAAAGCTAGTCAATCCTTAGGTATAAATTGTGTAAATGCGGTGAGTGAATTATAAAATGAGTAGGATATAGATGGGTCAAGGGACACTTGCCTTCACCAACCAGCTGCTGCTCAGGGTCTTCACCTGCAACTCCTTCGGACTCCGCCAACTAACTGTTATCTATACGAGTTCAAACATTCATTCTACAAATTCAATATAAAAGAATAGTACACCATGTAGTAAAATATAGTAAATAAGCAGACACTCGGTGCAGGGCTCGCACCTACGACTAAGCGAGAAAGAGAAAGCAACGGTCGAAGGGCGATCACGTTAAGCGATTATAGATTAAAGTACTCGTCTAAACATAATCATATTAATTTGACTATCACACTATACATAGAATAAAATTATGCTATATGTTTAATTATTATAAACAATTCAAGGTAGATTTAAAAGGGTTGTCGCGCGGCGAAACACGCGACGGCACATTCGAACTAAACTGAAAATAAAATGAGTCGTCGCGCGGCGAAGCGCGCGACACAACACTTAGACTGAACCGAAATAAAACGAATCGTCGCGCGATGAAGCATGCAACGAAACACTTGAATTAATTATTGAAATAACGTCAAACGTCGTGCGACGAAGCGCACGACAGCATACGTCACTTAAACTGAATTTAAAACGAAACGTCGCGCGACTAGACGCGCAACGCCGCACATTAAATAAACTGAATTTAAGATGAACCATCACGCGACGAAGCGCGTGACGCAACACACTAATGAATCTGAAATTAAAATAAATCATTGCGCGACGCAGCATATTAATGAAACCAAATTTAAAACTAATCAAATTAAAATTTAAACGTCGCGAGACTAGGGCTGCGCGCGCGGGAACGGGGTTGTGCGCTCACGTGGACGCGCTGCGCGTGCTGGGACCGCGCAGGCCGTGCCGCGGAGGGGCCAGGGGGCCGCACCGAGGGGGCCAGGACGACCGCGCGCGAGGGTGCTAGGGGTCGCGCCGCCGGGGGCCAGGGCGGCCGCGCTAGGATGCGCACGGGGGGAAGAAGCAGGGGCACACGCAGGGAAGGGAAAGGGGAGGGAGAGGGAGAGAGAGAGATAGAGGAGGGGGAGCTCACCTTGGGATCCAATAACCGGCGATAACCGCCACCGGATCACCTAGGGCAAAGAGGTGGGGGAGAGGTGGAAGAAAGGGAGAGGGAGATAGAGTTGCTGCGCGGGAAAATCAAATGAGAGAGAGATAGAGAGGGGGCGCGCATGGCGGGGTGGGGCGCCAGGGGCGCGCGGGGGCGCGCCGGGACGGGCCGAGCTGGGTCGGGTCGGGCTGGGCTAGGTCGCGGGTCGGGACGAAAGCCCACAACACACACGACTACTGATCGGAATCCAATTGCGAATCGAAATCCGAAACAAGGCGAGATGGACACACGATTAAACACAACATCAGACAAAAGAAATATGCTTCGGCATGATGCAACACCCATGTAAACTTAGGTTTTTATTTACACGCGAGACGGACACCAGTCGTTATACTGCTTTGAAAATGGGAAGAAGGAGCAAAACAGGAAGAGAAAAGAGAGTAACGCCTGAATTTGGTGAGTGTCAAAGAGGAAAAAAATTCTACCCCCAAATTTAGGGCGTTACAAACCTATCCCCCTTAAAAGAATCTCGCCCTCGAGATTCAAGGTTGGCCAGAAAATAGTTCGAGATACTTGGCCATCAGATCATCTTCACGCTCATAGGTTGCTTCTTCGTCAGAGTGGTGACCCCATCTGACTTTGCACATTCTGATAGTTTTCCTCCGGGTGACCTTGTCTGCAGTCTCAAGAATCTGTGTTGGCTTCTCTATATAGGTCAAGTCTTCTTGGACTTCCAGACCTTCCACTGGCAACTGCTCTTCTGGCACACGCAGACACTTCTTCAACTGAGACACATGAAAGACATCATGCACCACTGACAAACCTTCTCGCAGGCTGAGCAGATAGGCCACTTCTCCACGCTTTGCGAGAATCTGATACGGACCAACATACCGGGGTGCTAGCTTGCCTTTGACTCCGAATCTTATGACTCCTCTAATAGGCGATACCTTTAGGTAGACAAAATCTCCGACTTCAAAACTCAGCTCTCTCCTTCTTGTGTCTGCATAACTTCGCTGCCTTGATTGCGCTATCTTTAGATTCTCCCGAACCATCTTGATGTTCTCTTCAGCTTCGAGCAAAATGTCTGGCCCAAACACTTGATATTCTCCATGTTGATCCTATTGCAATCGAGTTCTACAACTCCTTCCATAGAGCGCCTGAAATGGTGACATCTTTGTTATAAGAGAATTCTGCATAAGGTAACCTCTTGTCCCATCTAGACTAATCTTGCAGCGCACAGGCTCTCAACATATCTTCGAGGATTTGATTAGTTCTTTCAGTCTGACCATCTGTCTGTGGATGATATGTTGAACTGAAATTCAGATGCGTATCCAAGGCTTCATGTAACTGCTGCCAGAAATAAGAGGTGAACTGCGTTCCTCTGTTAGACACTATCTTCTTTGGCACACCATGAATACAAACGATCCAGGACATGTATAGCTCTGCCAGTATTGCACTGCTGTAGCTAGTCTTGATAGGTATAAAGTGGGCTGACTTGGTTAAGCAGTCCACCACTACCTAGATGGAATCATAGCCGGCTCAAGTACGAGGCAGTCCGACTATAAAGTCCATCTCGATTTCATCCTATTTCCACTGAGGAATTCACAATGGCTGCAACAACATAGCTGGCTTCTGATGCTCTACCTTGATCCTTTGACAACTATCACATATAGCCACATGCTCTGCGATCTCCCTTTTCATTCTGTACCACCATAATTTCTCCTTCAGATCCTGATACATCTTCTCACCTCCAGGGTGTATGGAATAAGATGTCTCATGAGCTTCCTTGAGGATCAACTCCTGAATGGACTGGACATTGGGAACACACAAACGGTCCTTGAACCATACCACACCTTCTGCATCTTCCCAAAAATATTTGCCTCTTCCTTCTAGAATCAGTTGTTGAATTTCATTGATCTTCTCATCATTCTTCTGTGCTTCTTTGATTTCCCGCTCTAAGGTGGGCTCTAACTCAACTGTTACTCCTCGCATGTTATTTAGAAATCCGATACTCAATCTGTCAAATTCTTTGGCCAACTCATAAGGCATCGGATGAGCGACCATCATATTGACTTGACTTTTCCTGCTTAAGGCATCTGCTACCACATTCGCTTTGCCTGAATGGTAATGGATTTCCAATTCATAGTCTTTGATTAGTTCTAACCACCTTGTTGTCTCATATTCAGCTCCGATTGGGTGAATATGTACTTTAGACTCTTGTGGTCTGTGTAGACATCACATTTCTGCCCGTACAGATAGTGCCTCCATGTCTTCAGTGCATGAACCACTGCTGCCAACTCTAGGTCATAGATTGGATAATTCTTCTCATGAACTTTCAGCTGTCGGGACGAGTAAGCCACAACTCTTCCCTCTTGCATCAATACACATCCCAAGCCAGTGTAGCAAGTGTCGCAATACACCGAGAAGGGCTTGTGCACATCAGGCAAGACTAAGACAGGCGTTGTAGTCAACTTCTCTTTCAGCGCTTCAAAGGCCTCTTAGCACTTCTGGGTCCACTTGAACTCAACTTTGTTGGCAAGCAAAGCTGTCATCGGTTTCACAATCTTTGAAAATCCTTCAATGAATCACCGATAATATCCGGCCATTCCAATGAAGCTCTTGATTCCTCGAGCATCTGTTGGCGCTTTCCAGTTCAGAATGTCTGCCACTTTCTTCGGATCCACAGCCAATCCATTTTTGTTTATTATGTGACCCAAGAACAGGACTTCATCAATCCAGAACTCACACTTACTCAACTTTGCATACAGTTGGTGCTCTCGCAATCTCTGCAATACCATCTTCAAATGTTCCGCATGCTCCTCCTCACTTTGAGAATATATAAGAATGTCATCAATAAATACCACCACGAATTTGTCGAGATAATCCATGAATACACAGTTCATCATATTCATGAAGAAGGCTGGTGCATTTGTCAGGCCAAAAGACATAACGGTGAACTCATATAGCCTATACTTGACAATAAATGCCGTCTTCGGAATGTCTGAAGGTCAAATCCTATCTGGTGATAACCTGACCTTAGATCTATCTTTGAAAACACGCTGGCTCCTCTCAGCTGGTCGAACAGATCTTCTATTCTAGGCAAGGGGTACTTGTTCTTGATTGTGACCTCATTCAGAGGTCGATAATCGATGCACATCCTCCTGGTGCCATCTTTCTTCTCCACGAATAGGACAGGGGCGGCCCAAGGTGAGGTGCTTGGTCTGATGTAACCTTTCTCTGACAGCTCATCTATTTGCTTCTTGAGTTCAACCAACTCGGGTTCAGATACCCTGTAAGCTCTTTTAGAAATGGGGGCAGTGCTAGGAAGAAGCTCTATGGCAAACTCAACTTTCCACTCAGGTGGCATACCTGGTAAATCTTTCGGGAACACATCCGGAAACTCTAACACAACCTTGGTAGTCTCGAGTGAATCTGCCTCCTTGCTATCAATAGCCATCTGATGACAACCTCCTTTCCTTGGCTCGGGTGAGACTAACTCAGCCACCACTTCTTCTCCTAGTGGGGACACCAACTTAATTGTCCTCTTATCACAGCTGATAATTGCTTGGTACTTATCTAGCCAATTCATCCCTAGGCTGACATCTATTCCCTGAGTACCCATTACTATGAGGTTAACGGGAAACTCTATCCCCCTTATTTCCACCCTTACATTCAAGCAAACATTATCGGCTCGAACTTTACCACCGGTTGAATCAATTTGAATGGGTGTTGACATGGTAGTTATTGGAAGATTATGCGCTTCTACCCATGATGCAGTAATAAATGAATGTGTTGCTCCAGTATCAAATAATACTTCTGCAATATGGGAGTCGACTGGAAACATGCCTACTATCAAGCCTGGTGTTTCCTGAACTGCTTCAGCCTCCAAATGGTTCAGTCTCCCATGGTTGTAGCGTGTCTGGACGCGGTTGCCTGCTCCTGGCTAAGACACATTCTGCTTTGCTAGGGCACTAGGGCATGACTGCTGCTGGGCTGCCTTCGTTGGACAATGCATCACCCAGTGGCCTTGCTCTCCACAATGGAAACATGCTCTGCCTCTGCCTTGCACTGGGGATGCTTGACTGCTCTGGTTGGTTGCTGGGGCGGGGAGGCAAGTGTCACACCCGGTTTTGGAAGGCAAACCAAATGCGAACCATGTACGTGCCAGGATCAGAAACTCAAATACACAGCGATTACATAATTGGACATCATCACACAATGCTCGAAATAAATAGCAGAAAGGTACTTGATTACATCAAGATGTCCAAGACATCCACAGAGTCTATTACATAACCATTGTTCAACATAATTATCAAAGTGCGGAAACACGAAACGTAGATGCTAAGCCTACACAGGCAGCTGACTAGGGGTTTGCCACTAAGAAAGAACTAGAACTCGTCATATTCCTGGAACTCCTCGAAGTCATCCATGTCGCCAGCATCACCTACTGAGCACTGAGTACACTAGGGACAACCTGGGGTGGGGTGGTGTGTAAAGCAAGGGTGAGTACACATCAACGTACTCAGCAAATGTCCCGTTTGGCTAAAGTGGACTAGTTGTATATGGAGTTGAGGTTAAGCAGTTGCTTTTAGTTGGTCAAATATTTATTATTTTAGTAGAGCCAAGTTTTAGTAATAAACCCAGTTATTACCCAAAAGTACTCCCTCAAAAGAGGAAATACCAAAGATCAGACTTATAACATCATTGTTAACCATCATCATAAAAGTATCCAAAGTTCTTCTAATCAAAGAGGATCTCAAGGCTGCTCTTAACCGTGAGCTCGGCTAATATACCAGTTTTTAACACTCTGCAGAGGTTGTACACTTTACCCACAAGTCGTGATCCCTTTCCAGCCTGGGTTGTACAGACCCGATCTTCACTACCAAGGTGAATGGCCAGGGATACACTATGTAGCCTTTACAAAGACTCCCCTGGTGCATAGTTGCTCATTAGGTTTCGCTAGTCGTACAAACGCAGTACACCTCCCCAAGGTGGGTGACTAACAAAACCAATTCGAAAGAACCTCTACACCCCAACCTTGGCAGAGCGAGCACTATGCCCCGGCCCCCATTGACGGCCCTCTAGCAAAGCCAACTACACCCCAGGTTCACCTAATTAATCAGCTAAGGGCGTCCCATTCCACCCTCATGGTTGTACTGTTATCCCGGGTGGTCACTCCATGAACAGGTCCTTACGGAGAGGTACTCAGGAAAAAGGCCTGAGCCCCCTAAGGTATCACAAGATCATCCACATAATCAAGATAACAGTATCGTATCATAAATGTTCACATCATGTTCATTGATTAAGTTAAGGCAGTAGCAGCATGCTAACCATGATAACCCCAAAAGGTAAACAAGGATAAAGTAAATAGAAAGCTAGTCAATCCTTAGGTTTAAGTAATGTAATGCGGGACAGTGAATCATAAAGTATGTAGGACATAATAGGTCAGAGGACACTTGCCTTCACCAGGTTGTTGCTCAGGGAGGTCTCCAACAACACACTCAGGAACCTCGGACTGCTCGTTGTCTAAATAAAGTGAGCATGCATCCAATACATTTGGAAAGTACAAATGAACATCACACCAAACATGTACAAACATTGGAACACATCTTAAAAGGACACAATACTACATAAGGGATAATGAATTCAAATTATAGTCATAAACTATACATACATTAACTTTATTTGAAATAGATTGTTATTTCCCCTAAGTGTTACTTACAAGTACATTAACTACATGGTTCAACTTATTTTATTATGACCAAAAATTTAGAACAGAGGTAAACTCATGTAATACACATTATTAATCTCACAAGCTTACACATGTTTAAATCTCTAAGGTTCTCCTTTTATTTATTTTATTAAATAAATAAAACATACATCTACATTAGTTCATATTCAATCCTAAATATTAGAGTGTGCAGACAGTAAGTGAAACCATTTTATTTAAACAGAGAATAATTCTATGAACATTTTGCAGTTTGAATCACTAAATTTGAAGTTCATATGCGAAAGTTATGAAATAAACAAGTTTGGGAATTCAAAATATGAAATTAGGGCTAATTCTGTGAATATTTAAAAGTCCAGGGCTAAATCTTCAAGATTCCAGGGGCCTACGCACGAAAACCAGGGACATCGGGTTCATTTTCAATAAACCGAGGGTCTCTTTAAGAAAACTACTGCGCGAAGGGGTATCGAGTGAATCTAACCGTCAGATCTAAAACCAACGGCTGAGATTAGATCTGCGGCCGAGGGCACGCGAGCGAGCGGGCGAGCGCTGACAGGCGAGCCAGGGAGTGTCAACGACAGAGGGGGAGAGCACGCTGACCGAGTGGGCCTAGCGCCAGAGGGTTTGGGCGCTGACAGGCGGGCCAGGGCGTCAGGCGCGCGCGTGCGCGAAGCATTACCCGTGATCTGAGCCGTTCGATCTGACTCGGACGGAGGGGATCAGATCAGGGGGAAACAGATGGTTGCGGGCGGTGCTGCTCCTCTCCGCGGTGGTGAGGTCGCTGGAGTTGAGGCTGGCGCGAGCTAGGGTGGCTCTGGGGTCGCCGGAGTTGGGCAGAGAGGGAGAGGGCACCACGGCGAAATCAATGGCGGGGATCGACTAAGCCCCTCAAGAAACGATACTTGCTCTTGGCATCTAAGGCATATGAGGTTGTGGTGGGGGCTGATGCTGCTACTGCATAGCGGCCAGAGTCTGACCAATAGCTTGGACTGCCTGAGTCTACATCAAGAACATCTGCTCTATTATCATCGGGGGTGGTGGTGGCAACTGCTTCTGAGGCGCCTCATCTTGCGGTGCTGGCTGCTCCTGCTGAGCACGCCTTCCTCCTCTGCGCGTGTTGTCTGACATCTGCATAATGCAATCACACATCAGAACTGATCTTGTAAAACTTGCAGCATAAGAAAAGAGTATAGAAATTCTTCCACAATACTGAATAGATGAACGTCTTCACTGACTCCCAACACAGGCAAGCACAACTTCTCAGATAAAGAGATAAGTAGAATAAAAGGGCTTCCCAACTAGATAACTAATTTTATTAACATTAACAGGTAAACCAAAGTGCAGGGGGTACCCACACTCTGGCGACAGTCATTACAAAGATCCAAATCCATCATAGTCCATCATGACAAATATAAAAACACAGGATAAGCAAACTACCCTGTCTAACTAAAACTAATTGAGAGTAAGACTAAGGCTAAGACTTCTATTTTAAACATTAATTACAAGATCCGACGTTGATGATCTATGGTTCTAAATTTATCCTGGTCCTGCAGTCGAGGTTATCATAGGCATGGTACCCACGCTGAGGTGAGCGGTACGGGTGCTGAGTGTGACGGAACCTCCCAAGAAATTAGGCCCACCTATAGTTGTCCTTGTCCAACAGACATCAGACAACCCTGTAGATGTTCCTGAATCACTTGACAAGTTCGGTATCTGCTTTTCTCGCCTTTCCCAAGAGCGTTTCACCCGTCTTGTAGACATTACAGAACATCGGAGATATAGAGATGCAGAAGCGATTACATAAACTTACATTTATTTATAAAGTAAGATCAAGTTATTTATTACAGACCAGAGTTATAAAATGAGTGCTGAGTAGTATTATTACAATACCAAGGGAGGCAAAAACTCCTCCCGATAGTTTTTTTACTTAAAAGTCCTAAATGGAGGATCCTTTCCTCCCGCACTTCATTCCTTGCGTTCTTCTTTTGGCACCACCTTGGAGCAAAAGCAACAAAAGTTTGTTGCTTCCTCACCTAAAAACAACGGGGGAATAAACCCTAAGTATGGAATTACTCAGCAAGTCTTACCCGACTAAAGAAAAGACTCTCAAGGGTATGCTGGTTAAGGGAGTCAAGGTAAGGCTTCTCAATAATCAAAGACTCTGTTTTGCAGAAATGCTTACTAAAGTGGATCCTTAAAAATCCAGTTTTATTTGTCAAGTTAAGTAAAATTACCTGTAACTAGAGTTCTTTCTACCCTAGTTCAATCACTTTACCTGCACTAGCCAATTTCTTAAACCCATCATCTTTACTGGATTGCTACGTATAAGTCAGTGACCAAGTCTTCATAACCGCGAAGATACGGCGATCCGAATCGATTATACTCAGCTGAGGATCTCCAATCACACGACATATGTAGCACTTAACCCTTGCATATGTCAACCCGCCATCGGGGTTCTTAAGACCAGATCAGGTTCACGCGAACCGAGAGCACAGATACACCACCGTCCAGCCTCTTGCCACGAAGGGTACACGCTACTCTCGCCACCGCTCCACGCCCATTCCATGTTATCTTATTCTGGCCTTAGTCTACCCGAGGCAAGGCTTACCCATGACGAGGCATGTGACCCGTTAAAGGGTCCTCGGTCATCAAGCCTACATCGACACGGTCCTTAATCGACTCAGACGGAGACACTACACCAAGACTCCTTTCTCGTGCAAGTCACCCGCCCGGTCTCAGCTTAATCATTTCAACCCAAAAACTTGGTACCTGGCAGAGGTACATCTTTTCCGATGTTGAACCCATCACGGCCATGATGGATCCACCATCAAGTTTTATTTTTGAAAACAACCCTCCCACTTTGCCAATTATCTTTTGTAAAACAAATCCTTTTGTTTTTCTAGAGCAATACTAAGCATAGTAAAACCTTTTTTTGTAAAAACAGAATTTCAAGGAGGGTAATCAAGTTCAAGGAAGGTAATGCAGGAATTGTTTAAGCATTCAACTCCTATCACCTAATGCAGCAAGCAAGTGAGAAAGATTTTAAAAACATCAAGGAAGGTGGCAAATGCACCGGGGCTTGCCTTCGTTAGTAGGTGAGTCAGGCCCGGACCCGCAGATATCAAAGTAGAAACAATTTCCGGCCTGAGATTCCGAAGGTGGTGGTGTCTTCTCTTCAGTTACTTCGATTTCTTCTTCGTTTTCTAAACATAACCATATATATACATATATAAGAATGAATGCCATGTAATGCTCATGAGAGTGCAAAGATAATAAGAATTTATTATCTAAGTCTTGAATACAACTTTCCTTCACGGAACTCCGAGAACTTAGGGTTTCCGGAGTCAGTAAAGGAGTTCAAAGGGCAGGGGTGGGGGTTTTGGGTTCTAGTTATCAAACAAGGTCCAAATCAAACCAAACTCTACCCAAGGCTTCTAAATAATGTGTAGAGCTCATAGAAAAAGTTTGGGAATTTTTGGAATTATTATCTATTTTCTAAAAATTCAGAATCAATGTTTTAGGCTATTTTAAATAACCCAAAATTCCCTATTTAATCTTAAAATCATGAAATTATTTTTATTAATTACTATGGAAAATAAGAAGTCTAGGAAAATTGGTTTGACAATTTTAGGATTTTTCTACAATTTATAACGGATTTCCAAAGCTCTATAGAAAACGAAAAAGAAAAGATTTAAATAGTGATGGGCCATTTGTGGCCCAGGTAGCCCAACAGTACAGCGAACAGAGGGAGCGCGCCCTCGCGCGCCCGCGCGCGCTCTGGCACTTTGCAAAAATGTCCTTGAACTTCTATTTCTTCCCCACGAATACCCCTGGCCACGGCGTGCTCGCAGAGCATCCCTGACGTGGTCCGTACCGGCCATGGCCGGCGACGACTGCTACGGCTAACGACCGGGGAGGCATCACTGGCTTAAGGCGACCTAGGAACACCCATTTAATCGACACAAACCCCACTGGAAACTATATGTCCACGATCAGGGCGGAACCCGTGGTGTCGATCCTGTGTTCCCAATAATCTACGCTCGGATTGGTCAAACGGCCACTACGAGGAGCTTCATGAATACAGAGAGCTGCTAAAACAAAGCTTGAATCGGACAGGGCCTTACCAGAGAGGGCTGGCCACGGTGGAGCTGTTCTTCGCGGTGGCAGCGACAAATTTGGGGAAAGTTTGAAATTCCAGAGTTCGGGTGAACGATTAAGGGTGGGAGCGGGTGCTATGGCTTTGGGATGACCTAGCGCAGTTGCCCGGGCCATCAATTTATAGGAGGCTTAGGCGGTGGCGCGGGATTTGATCGGGCAGTGCGGGCGGCCGGAGACAGAGAAGAACACAGTGGCTGTAACCGTGGCAGTCGTCGGTGTAACGACGCAAGGAGAATACTCCTAAGGGTGCCACGCTTGCTAACCCGCAGTAACAAGCTTCGGTCGTGGCACAACCGAGGTCACCGGCGCTGATGATCGGACACGGCCGGGAGGAGGGATGGCCGCGTGGCAGCCGGAGTTAGTGCCCTCCACCGCGGCGGTCTTACCCGGAGCAAAAAGATCTTCGCACGGAGATGCTCGCTGCCCGATCATCTCGACCCCAGCGCAAATTGCGGCGCGGATAGGTCGTCGGCGGTGAGGTTGCCGCGCTAGCGGTCTGATCCAATTTTGTTACTGTACCATGGCGTCTCATTCAGATACCCTGACAGAGCAACTTTAGGTCCTATTTTCTCCAGATTTTCTATGGTACCAAGCCCAAACATCTATAGCAAAGTTGTTCTACTATGATTGGTCTACAACTTTGATGTGGTGACATAGGGCAAAGACCCTAGAGTTTGAAAGTTACAAGGCTCAAAAGTTGAGCCCACAAATCTGAAATTCAGACTTAGAGTGAAATCTCAATTGGGGTCCTTTTTGCAAATGAATCCAAAACTTAGGGTTTGGCTTGTAAATCTTCCCAAAGGTGAACCATGTGACTTTATATGTTTTAACATTATAGTTTTTACACTTTAGTCCAAATGTGCACAGCTTTTGCACATAGGCCCCTAGGGTTTGGACTTAGGGTTTTCCAGGGTTCCAATTAGGGTTTTTGGTATCTCAGGGGTATGAATGTAATTCAAGTTCATTATTGGGAACATTTTATGACTATTCCCCTAAAGCTTTTAGTTTTTCTCAATTTGGGTTATGTTTTACCCCTTTAATCCCTATTTAGGGTTAAGTTCCCTATCCAGGGTTCTATTTGCAAAATGCTATAACAATACAACTTGTTTGAAATTTTTGCCTAGTGAATGCACTCTAGGTGTGTCAAACATATGCAATGCCAATGTTTATGATGCCATGCTCAAGTTTTAGTTACAGTAACACCAGGGGTGTTACATCCTTCCCCCCATAAAAGAATCTCGTCCCGAGATTAAAAGTCCTAGGGTAAGTAATGGTAAAGGAAACGCATCACGCCTTTATTTCCTTATTCTTGGTACAAGGCAGGGGTGGTTTGGGACTCACTCCTTTACTATAACAATGTTGTACACTTTACAAATTACAAGAGGCTAAAAAGCCTGGGAAATTCTAATCTAAAAAGTCTTGAGTTTCCCATGTAGCCTCATCTTCGGAATGTTGGTTCCACTGTATCTTGTAGAACTTGAGAGTTTTTCTTCGGGTAATCCTGTCCTTCTGATCCAAGACTCGAATGGGATGCTCAGAATATGTCAAGTCTGGTTCAAGGACAACATCTGTCACTTCAATGGTTCGATCGGGAACCCGAAGACACTTCTTCAATTGTCCACACGTGGAACACATTATGCACAGCAGATAAGGTTTCAGGTAATTGGAGTCGGTATGCCATTGGTCCACATTGCTCAAGTATAAGGAATGGGCCAATGTACCTGGGTGCAAGCTTCCCTTTAATCCCGAAATGTGATACACCCTTCATTGGTGAAACTTTCAAGTAGACATAATCTCCCACGAGAAAGTATAAGGGCATTCGCCGTTTGTCTGCATAACTCTTTTAACAAGCTTGAGCTTTCTTCAAATTATGAATTATTTTTTGAACCTTTTCTTCGGTCTCTTTTACCATATCAGGCCTGAAGAAGTACCTTTCACCAGGTTCAGACCAATTTAGCGGAGTACGACATCGTCGTCCATATAAAGCTTCAAAGGGTGACATCTTAATGCTTTCTTGATAGCTATTATTATATGAAAATTCCGCTAACGGCAAACATTCATCCCATTTTTTTGGAATTCCAGAACACATGCCCGCAGCATATCTTCAAGTATTTGGTTCACTCTCTCAGTCTGTCCACTGGTTTGAGGATGGTAGGCCGAACTATGGATCAACTTAGTACCCAAGGATTTGTGAAGTGCTTCCCAAAACTTGGCTACAAATTAAGGTCCACGATCCGACACTATAGTCTTCGGAACACCGTGCAAACTGAGAATGCGAGCAATGTATAATTCCGCATAGGTAAGTACCGGGTAATATGTCTTGACTGGCAGAAAGTGAGCAATTTTCGTGAGCCGATCAACAATAACCCAGATAGAATCATACCCTTTTGTAGTCCTGGGTAATCCCACAATGAAGTCCATACTAATATCTTCCCATTTCCATGCTGGGATAGGTAAAGATTGTAATGGACCAGCAATCTTCATGTATATGGCCTTGACACGTTTACAAGTGTCACATCTAGCCACATAGCGTGCAATTTCAATTTTCATCTTTGCCCACTAATAGAGACGATGTCAGCTAGAAGAACACATAAGGTTCCATGTGTGCAATTTGCTTCTTCTGATGACACTGTACTATCTGAGAATACTCCTAAGGGTGCCACGCTTGCTAACCCGCAGTAACAAGCTTCGGTCGTGGCACAACCGAGGTCACCGGCGCTGATGATCGGACACGGCCGGGAGGAGGGATGGCCGCGTGGCAGCCGGAGTTAGTGCCCTCCACCGCGGCGGTCTTACCCGGAGCAAAAAGATCTTCGCACGGAGATGCTCGCCGCCCGATCATCTCGACCCCAGCGCAAATTGCGGCGCGGATAGGTCGTCGGCGGTGAGGTTGCCGCGCTAGCGGTCTGATCCAATTTTGTTACTGTACCATGGCGTCTCATTCAGATACCCTGACAGAGCAACTTTAGGTCCTATTTTCTCCAGATTTTCTATGGTACCAAGCCCAAACATCTATAGCAAAGTTGTTCTACTATGATTGGTCTACAACTTTGATGTGGTGACATAGGGCAAAGACCCTAGAGTTTGAAAGTTACAAGGCTCAAAAGTTGAGCCCACAAATCTGAAATTCAGACTTAGAGTGAAATCTCAATTGGGGTCCTTTTTGCAAATGAATCCAAAACTTAGGGTTTGGCTTGTAAATCTTCCCAAAGGTGAACCATGTGACTTTATATGTTTTAACATTATAGTTTTTACACTTTAGTCCAAATGTGCACAGCTTTTGCACATAGGCCCCTAGGGTTTGGACTTAGGGTTTTCCAGGGTTCCAATTAGGGTTTTTGGTATCTCAGGGGTATGAATGTAATTCAAGTTCATTATTGGGAACATTTTATGACTATTCCCCTAAAGCTTTTAGTTTTTCTCAATTTGGGTTATGTTTTACCCCTTTAATCCCTATTTAGGGTTAAGTTCCCTATCCAGGGTTCTATTTGCAAAATGCTATAACAATACAACTTGTTTGAAATTTTTGCCTAGTGAATGCACTCTAGGTGTGTCAAACATATGCAATGCCAATGTTTATGATGCCATGCTCAAGTTTTAGTTACAGTAACACCAGGGGTGTTACATCCTTCCCCCCATAAAAGAATCTCGTCCCGAGATTAAAAGTCCTAGGGTAAGTAATGGTAAAGGAAACGCATCACGCCTTTATTTCCTTATTCTTGGTACAAGGCAGGGGTGGTTTGGGACTCACTCCTTTACTATAACAATGCTGTACACTTTACAAATTACAAGAGGCTAAAAAGCCTGGGAAATTCTAATCTAAAAAGTCTTGAGTTTCCCATGTAGCCTCATCTTCGGAATGTTGGTTCCACTGTATCTTGTAGAACTTGAGAGTTTTTCTTCGGGTAATCCTGTCCTTCTGATCCAAGACTCGAATGGGATGCTCAGAATATGTCAAGTCTGGTTCAAGGACAACATCTGTCACTTCAATGGTTCGATCGGGAACCCGAAGACACTTCTTCAATTGTCCACACGTGGAACACATTATGCACAGCAGATAAGGTTTCAGGTAATTGGAGTCGGTATGCCATTGGTCCACATTGCTCAAGTATAAGGAATGGGCCAATGTACCTGGGTGCAAGCTTCCCTTTAATCCCGAAATGTGATACACCCTTCATTGGTGAAACTTTCAAGTAGACATAATCTCCCACGAGAAAGTATAAGGGCATTCGCCGTTTGTCTGCATAACTCTTTTAACAAGCTTGAGCTTTCTTCAAATTATGAATTATTTTTTGAACCTTTTCTTCGGTCTCTTTTACCATATCAGGCCTGAAGAAGTACCTTTCACCAGGTTCAGACCAATTTAGCGGAGTACGACATCGTCGTCCATATAAAGCTTCAAAGGGTGACATCTTAATGCTTTCTTGATAGCTATTATTATATGAAAATTCCGCTAACGGCAAACATTCATCCCATTTTTTTGGAATTCCAGAACACATGCCCGCAGCATATCTTCAAGTATTTGGTTCACTCTCTCAGTCTGTCCACTGGTTTGAGGATGGTAGGCCGAACTATGGATCAACTTAGTACCCAAGGATTTGTGAAGTGCTTCCCAAAACTTGGCTACAAATTAAGGTCCACGATCCGACACTATAGTCTTCGGAACACCGTGCAAACTGAGAATGCGAGCAATGTATAATTCCGCATAGGTAAGTACCGGGTAATATGTCTTGACTGGCAGAAAGTGAGCAATTTTCGTGAGCCGATCAACAATAACCCAGATAGAATCATACCCTTGTGTAGTCCTGGGTAATCCCACAATGAAGTCCATACTAATATCTTCCCATTTCCATGGTGGGATAGGTAAAGATTGTAATGGACCAGCAATCTTCATGTATATGGCCTTGACACGTTTACAAGTGTCACATCTAGCCACATAGCGTGCAATTTCAATTTTCATCTTTGCCCACTAATAGAGACGATGTCAGCTAGAAGAACACATAAGGTTCCATGTGTGCAATTTGCTTCTTCTGATGACACTGTACTATCTGAGTCTGTTGGGCGGCAATTATGCAACTTTACCCAAACAGAATCAGATGCACCATCTTGGGTAAAACACACAGAAAGAGGTTTACCAACAAGTGGTTGCAGTAAGTTCATAGCACATGAGACGGGTGTGAATGTTGAATAACATCACAGTCAACTTGTGTTAGCCAAGGAATCCAAGCCCATGAAAGGTGAGATAGATTCAGGAAAAATCACCAGCGGAGGGATCTGTAGATGCAGACTTTGCAACCAGTCCATTGTATCCAGCACTAGTCATGGATCGGCATGGTCACACATGCAGGAAAAGCATGCGTGAGGCGGTCGAGGCGCGACTAGAGCGATAATTAAGTGGTTACTGGTCGACTTAATTTGATTTTGGTAAGTACTTTCTTTAGGGTGGGTTGAACCAAAGTGAGTTTAGACAACTCGATAAAACGATCTCCAAACTAAGCCTTCGTTCATTGGGCAGTTACTAGTCAAAACCAACTTGTTGAACTACTTTTGACATTAAGCAAATCCTCTCAATACCATTGGTAAGCCAAGGGTTGAGGGTTCACTCTTTGTTAATAAGAGGTTATGTATGTGGGTAAAAATCTATTTGGTCAAGTTGTTCATCCGTTTTTCTCATGCGAGATGAATTATCCACTTGGTTAGGGAATACATGGATTAAATAAGAGAGCGAATGAACAAACTCCTGCATTTCAACAGCAAGGGAAACAGATCTCTATTTTGAGAGCTAATCAGTTGTTTTCCAACACTAAAAAGCTCCAAGGCTTCACCTTTACACAAAGGATGTAAAGGGAACTTGTGTGAGTAATCACTACCAAGATCAAAAGAAATAAGACCACACAGGAAAGTGGTATGCCCTTTTGATCCAACAGAAATGACAGATGTTGCTTGATCTCTTTCACAAACAACATAGAAATTGTTTCAAGAGAAAGGTCAATGGAAGATAACACATCAGTGTAATTCCATAATGGATCATGACTAGAGACCTCGATACCGGGATGCGCCAAGCAGCAAAATCCTGTGTGCACATTCACAGGAGGCTCTCAGTTTCGCCGCGGTACCATAAGTTCTTAATCATGACACCATTACAAAACTGACACCAATAATGAATCTCACAAGGTAAGAACAATTTGCGCAACGATAACATATCGATATAGTCTAATAATGGATTATGACTATTAACGGTGATACCAACGGGTGCCAAGTAGCGCAACCATGTGTGTGCATCCACAGGAGGCCCTCGGTTTCATCGCGGTGCCATCGGTTTTAGTCATGACACCATTGCCAGACGTAACCAATAAGAAATCTCGCGTGACACTAATGGATTGGGTAAGGGTGACAATATACAAAGAGATACTCCACCAGTAAATATGGTTACCAGTAGAGCGCCAAATAGATCATGGCCCAAGGCATGGCCATAATCTAAACTTGATGAAAGAAGTATGATGGGAGACTGTTAATTCAGCCCCAAGCATATTTCTATGCCCATCATAGAGATCACAAGGTCAAGGATTAGTATCTGATTAGATACGTAGGGAAAAACAATCACAAGGTTAAGTTGGTATGCCTTCGATAGATATGAAGAAACCAAAGGCATCAATTTTCAAGAAAATGGTCGGACATGTTTTTCCTAGGTTGGGTTAATAAAGCAACATGGCGATCCGCAAGGAGAGGCCAACTATACTAGAGACCGCAACATGTATCAACTGAACAAGAGAATGGTTCTAGAAGGAGACATGACTTAAGATCCTTATTTTAAGTCTAGGTACCTTTTAGGTCCGACAAAGAAATTTTTCTAGGCATTTATTTGTATGGGTGTGGTCATGGAGTGATAACAGAAAATTCAACTTTGGGTCGGGTCATGGTTCACTAAATACGAATATAGCCCAATTTTGGGTTTAGGCAATCAAGTCACCAACCCTCGATTGGCCATAACTCATCCTGATGGTTCTCATATCAGGGTTGAGAATTGCTTTATGTTGGGCTAACCAGTTTATGCCCAAGATGACATCTATATCTTGGCCTTTCAGAACAATCATATTAGTAGGAAAGTCCCGTCCGGCCAATGTTACGGGCACTTGATAGGCCACTTCTCTAGTAAATATTTGTCCCCCTAGTGAGTGAATTTTAAACCCTTCCTTTGATTCATGGCATGAAATGCAATGTTGCTCCACAAATTTCTTGCTAATGAATGTATGCGAAGCACCAGAATCAAAGAGAATAACTGCTGGATGATTGGCCACAAGGAACGTACCCATCATTACCGGCTCACCGTCCGGTGTAGTGGCCACTTGCGTATAATATATGTGTCTCGTCTTCTTTGCATTTTTGCCCATAGTATTTCCCTTGGCTTGAGATGAATTCCCAGATCCTTGCTGATTGTTTGACTGGTTCTGCTTTGGATAAGGGCAATCCTTGATAAAATGCCCAGACTTCCCACAATTGAAGCATCCCGTTGATGAACTGGGAAGGGCAGGGAATCGAGTGCCTGGGGCACCCGGCTGACTTGATGCAGTGGGGGCATTATTGGGACGAACAAATACTGGCTGCTTAAAAGGGAAGGAAGGTGGACGAGAGAAAGAGCGATTCTGGCTAGAAGGCCGGATGACAAACCGTTGCCTTTTCACCGGGCCCTGACTAGGCCTGTCACCTCCAAAACCCTTGGATTTCCGGCGCCTGCATACTTTGCTTCAACCGCCAATGCTGTACTGACAGCTCTTCCATAAGTAAGATCTATGCAGGTTGTCACCTTTCTTTGCAGTCGATCATTTAAACCTCTCATAAAGCAATTCTTCTTTTTCACATCCGTGTTCACTTGATCGATTGCATACTGGGATAAATGATTGAATTTATTGAGATACTGATTAACAGTATCCCCTCCTTGTTTCAGCTTCATAAATTCCTCCTGCTTCAGGTGGAGGACTCCCTCAGGTACATAATGTTCTCTGAAGGCTAACTTGAACTCATCCCAGGTTATTTGATCTCCCGCCGGTTGTACGGCAACAAAATTTCCCCACCAGGTGCTGGCAGGTCCACGCAGTTGTTGGGCTGCGAATAAGGGCTTCTAGGTTTCCGAACATCGCAGAAGTCCGAACTTTTGCTCGATAACATGAATCCATTCGTCTGCCTCTAACGGGTCTTCGGCTTTGACAAACAGCGGTGGTCGTGTCTCTGAAAAGTCTAAGTAAGAGGTTCCACGCGGACCCTGTTGATAACCCCGCCCGCCTTGTTGTTGAAACTGCTGACCCGCCATCTCTCTCAGAAAACGGGTATTATCCGCGGTTGCATTTACCAAGGCGGCAATCGCCTCGGCCAGTGTGGGAAGGACTGGAGGTGGATTTGGGCTAGACTCCCTCCCACTGGAAGTTCCAGCTGCATCCTGTGATCGGGTCTTGGACGGCATCTGTGGCAACAACATTTGGAAACAATATGATATGCCAAAGAAAAACCATCCATTTTACATTACCAAAAAGAGTAATGTTACAGACTCAGATTTTTACAACAGGATACATTACCTATGATACATTAGCACTACCTATTATACAATACACTACTTCTAGTTCTACTACACCACTATTCCTGCTTCCGGTTGCTCTTGGCAGCCTCGTCGCCGGGTGTGGGAGACCATTCATCGACCAGCCTCATAGAAGGAGGGGGCTTAAAAAGGTCCAACTCACCACCAAGCGCTTCTCCCGCTACTCTAGAAGGTCCGGCTTCCATCCCGACAGGATCCGCAGGGACGTTTGGGTGCAGTTGTGAATACAACACATGAACTTCTTCACGTAGTGTATTATAATAGACCTGCAAGTTATCCATGGATAAGCTAAGCTCCTCCGCGCGGGCTCGAGCTTTGGCTTCCTTAGCCCAGGCGAGTGGACGAGAGTTAACCGCCCAATCGAGCGCTAGATCTCGTTTCGCGAGTTGGTCTTGCAAGTAGCGGATGGCTGCATCCGCGACCCATAGATCATTCCTGTGACGGAGTTCTGATTGAAGTTGTTCGACTTGTGCTTCCAGATCCCCGACAGGATCATTGCTACCACTGCTACTTTCTTCATGTCTTGGGGCAAGTTAATGGCGGGGTACGCCAATGGGTCTAGTAGATTTGCGCGCGGTCTTTCTGGTGCGCGACAGCATTTCTCTAAGGGGGAATATTTGATTAGTATAGTTCTTAGCATGATGCATGTATAATTACTGAATCAACCTTAGTTGATTCACACCTTCTATATGTTGCACTCTTACTACCTGGTCTTTAAAATAAACTCTTCAGAATAATTAGGTAAGAAGGGAAGAGATTTTCTAGGTAAGTGTTTAGAAAATCCTTTTGAAGATGCCTCATAATATCTGCAGAGAAGGGCTTCGCTCCGATACCAGCTGTGACGGAACCTCCCAAGTAATTAGGCCCACCTACAGTTGTCCTTGTCCAACAGACATCAGACAACCCTGTAGCTGTTCCTGAATCACTTGACAAGTTCGGTATCTGCTTTTCTCGCCTTTCCCAAGAGCGTTTCACTCGTCTTGCAGACATTACAGAACATCGGAGATATAGAGATGCGGAAGCGATTACATAAACTTACATTTATTTAGAAAGTAAGATCAAGTTATTTATTACAGACCAGAGTTATAAAACGAGTGCTGAGTAGTATTATTACAATACCAAGGGAGGCAAAAACTCCTCCCGATAGTTTTTTTACTTAAAAGTCCTAAATGGAGGATCCTTTCCTCCCGCACTTCATTCCTTGCGTTCTTCTTTTGGCACCACCTTGGAGCAAAAGCAACAAAAGTTTGTTGCTTCCTCACCTAAAAACAACGGGGGAATAAACCCTGAGTATGGAATTACTCAGCAAGTCTTACCCGACTAAAGAAAAGACTCTCAAGGGTATGCTGGTTAAGGGAGTCAAGGTAAGGCTTCTCAATAATCAAAGACTCTGTTTTGCAGAAATGCTTACTAAAGTGGATCCTTAAAAATCCAGTTTTATTTGTCAAGTTAAGTAAAATTACCTGTAACTAGAGTTCTTTCTACCCTAGTTCAATCACTTGACCTGCACTAGCCAATTTCTTAAACCCATCATCTTTACTGGATTGCTACGTATAAGTCAGTGACCAAGTCTTCATAAACGCGAAGGTACGGCAATCCGAATCGATTATACTCAGCTGAGGATCTCCAATCACACGACATATGCAGCACTTAACCCTTGCATATGTCAACCCGCCACCGGGGTTCTTAAGACCAGATCAGGTTCACGCGAACTGAGAGCACAGATACACCACCGTCCAGCCTCTTGCCACGGAGGGTACACGCTACTCTCGCCACCGCTCCACGCACATTCCGTGTTATCTTATTCTGGCCATAGTCTGCCCGAGGCAAGGCTTACCCATGACGAGGCATGTGACCAGTTAAAGGGTCCTCGGTCATCAAGCCTACATCGACACGGTCCTTAATCGACTCATACGGAGACACTACACCGAGACTCCTTTCTCGTGCAAGTCACCCGCTCGGTCTCAGCTTAATCATTTCAACCCAAAAACTTGGTACCTGGCAGAGGTACATCTTTTCCGATGTTGAACCCATCACGGCCATGATGGATCCACCATCAAGTTTTATTTTTGAAAACAACCCTCCCACTTTGCCAATCATCTTTTGTAAAACAAATCCTTTTGTTTTTCTAGAGCAATACTAAGCATATTAAAACCTTTTTGTAAAAACAGGGTTTCAAGGAGGGTAATCATGTTCAAGGAAGGTAATGCAGGAATTGTTTAAGCATTCAACTCCTATCACCTAATGTAGCAAGCAAGTGAGAAAGATTTTAAAAATATCAAGGAAGGTGGCAAATGCACCGGGGCTTGCCTTCGTTAGTAGGTGAGTCAGGCCCGGACCCGCAGATATCAAAGTAGAAACAATTTCCGGCCTGAGATTCCGAAGGTGGTGGTGTCTTCTCTTCGGTTACTTCGATTTCTTCTTCGTTTTCTAAACATAACCATATATATACATATATAAGAATGAATGCCATGTAATGCTCATGAGAGTGCAAAGATAATAAGAATTTATTATCTAAATCTTGAATACAACTTTCCTTCACGGAACTCCGAGAACATAGGGTTTCCGGAGTCAGTAAAGGAGTTCAAAGGGCAGGGGTGGGGGTTTTGGGTTCTAGTTATCAAACAAGGTCCAAATCAAACCAAACTCTACCCAAGGCTTCTAAATAATGTGTAGAGCTCATATAAAAAGTTTGGGCATTTTTGGAATTATTATCTATTTTCTAAAAATTCAGAATCAATGTTTTAGGCTATTTTAAATAACCCAAAATTCCCTATTTAATCTAAAAATCATGAAATTATTTTTATTAAATACTATGGAAAATAAGAAGTCTAGGAAAATTGGTTTGACAATTTTAGGATTTTCTACAATTTATAACGGATTTCCAAAGCTCTAAAGAAAACGAAAAAGAAAAGATTTAAATAGTGATGGGCCGTTTCTGGCCCAGGTAGCCCAATAGTACAGCGAACAGAGGGAGCGCGCCCTCGCGCGCCCGCGCGCGCTCTGGCAACTTTGCACAGAGGCCCTCAGCTTAACGGCTAAACCGAAGTAGGTTCATTCACTATTGCACTAAGTCGCTGACACTTTGCAAAAATGTCCTTCTATTTCTTCCCCACGAATACCCCTGGCCACGGCGTGCTCGCAGAGCATCCCTGACGTGGTCCGTACCGGCCATGGCCGGCGACGACTGCTATGGCTAACGACCGGGGAGGCATCACTGGCTTAAGGCGACCTAGGAACACCCATTTAATCGACACAAACCCCACTGGAAACTATATGTCCACGATCAGGGCGGAACCCGTGGTGTCGATCCTGTGTTCCCAATAATCTACGCTCGGATTGGTCAAACGGCCACTACGAGGAGCTTCATGAATACACAGAGCTGCTAAAACAAAGCTTGAATCAGACAGGGCCTTACCAGAGAGGGCTGGCCACGGTGGAGTTGTTCTTCGCGGTGGCGGCGACAAATTTGGGGAAAGTTTGAAATTCGAGAGCTCGGGTGAACGATTAAGGGTGGGAGCGGGTGCTATGGCTTCGGGATGACCTAGCGCAGTTGCCCGGGCCATCAATTTATAGGAGGCTTAGGCGGTGGCGCGGGATTTGATCGGGCAGTCCGGGCGGCCGGAGACAGAGAAGAACACGGTGGCTGTAACCGTGGCAGTCGCCAGTGTAACGACGCAAGGAGAATACTCCTAAGGGTGCCACGCTTGCTAACCCGCAGTAACAAGCTTCGGTCGTGGCACAACCGAGGTCACCGGCGCTGATGATCGGACACAGCCGGGAGGAGGGATGGCCACGTGGCAGCCGGAGTTAGTGCCCTCCACCGTGCCGGTCTTACCCGGAGCAAAAAGATCTTCGCACGGAGATGCTCGCCGCCCGATCATCCTGACCCCGGTGCAAATCGCGGCGCGGATAGGTCGTCGGCGGTGAGGTTGCCACGCTGGCGGTCTGATCCAGTTTTGTTACTGTACCATGGCGTCTCATTCAGATACCCTGACAGAGCAACTTTAGGTCCTATTTTCTCCAGATTTTCTATGGTACCAAGCCCTAACATCTATAGCAAAGTTGTTCTACTATGATTGGTCTACAACTTTGATGTGGTGACATAGGGCAAAGACCCTAGAGTTTGAAAGTTACAAGGCTCAAAAGTTGAGCCCACAAATCTGAAATTCAGACTTAGAGTGAAATCTCAATTGGGGTCCTTTTTGCAAATGAATCCAAAACTTAGGGTTTGGCTTGTAAATCTTCCCAAAGGTGAACCATGTGACTTTATATGTTTTAACATTATAGTTTTTACACTTTAGTCCAAATGTGCACAGCTTTTGCACATAGGCCCCTAGGGTTTGGACTTAGGGTTTTCCAGGGTTCCAATTAGGGTTTTTGGTATCTCAGGGGTATGAATGTAATTCAAGTTCATTCTTGGGAACATTTTATGACTATTCCCCTAAATCTTTTAGTTTTTCTCAATTTGGGTTATGTTTTACCCCTTTAATCCCTATTTAGGGTTAAGTTCCCTATCAGGGTTCTATTTGCAAAATGCTATAACAATACAACTTGTTTGAAATTTTTGCCTAGTGAATGCACTCTAGGTGTGTCAAACATATGCAATGCCAATGTTTATGATGCCATGCTCAAGTTTTAGTTACAGTAACACCAGGGGTGTTACACTGAGTCCCGACGGAGGCGGGAGAGCTATCCTCCAGGTGACGGCGCTCCGCCCGCAACTGGGCGATCTCAGCATGAACCCTACTCAGCTCATCTAAAGCATGGTCCAGCTCTGTGTTTAGCATAGCGGCTAGGTTGACTGGCTGCTCAACCTAGCATTGTCCTCACCAACAGGTGAGACAACCACGCCTCCTGTGCTGTCAGATGGACGGCGGGGGTAATGCCTCAGGTCAAGACCATCGGCCACCCCACCGAGCACTGAGCAGTAGTGCGAAAGAGCACGTCGTGCGACATCTTGCATGGCCACCTCAGCTGAGTCCCACTCGGAGATAGACTAATGCTCCGAGCAGACCTCCGCACCCCGGAGATTGTTCTCCGGACGGCGCACCAAACAAGTCGCCTCCCAGCGGTCCGGGTAAACCCTGCGACTGTGCTGGAAGACAACACAACGATACTCGATAGACCAGGTACGCCGGTCAAGTGTCTGGCGCAGCAAGGTGTCGAGCGCATCGTGGAAGTGACACCCGCGAGCGGCGTCACGAGTGATGGGTCGAGCAACCCATCCCTCCAGCTTTTGCTCCTCTGAAAGGTCAGTGTTGTGACTCGAGTTGCTGTCATCACCTCCATCGTCGGGGTCTCCTCCAGCAGCTACTCCAGCGGCAGGGACGCTCAGTGGTGGTGCAGGAGGCGCCTCTAGTCGGGGCACAGGAGAGCAGCTCCTCACAGACTCTACCTCTTGCTGAGGCGAGGAAGAAGAGCTCTGCTGCTCCAACTCTTGTCGTCGACGCTCCTGCTCCTCGTGCAGATGGTGGTGTAGCCTCTCCAAATGGCTAGACTAACCAGTCACCGGACGGCAAAGTGGACGCTCCGCGAGACAAGAGAGCAAGAAAGGAATGACTGACTTCCGTGCGGTGTGTCTAAGACGAGCCATCTACAAAAGACACCGTAAGCATAAGAGTGAGAATAGAACTAAAATGACCAGCAAGTAGACCATAAAAAATTAGGAATTAGAATAAAACAAAATTTTCAGCAAGGTATAATATATATAATAGAACATAGATTTGATCGATATGACCAACTTTTGAAGGGATACCAAAGTCAAGGTGATAATAGAGGTCTATAGTCCTTAGAACGACCATTCTACTCTAGGTTAGCGGTCCTACAGTCAGCACAACTTTGATACCACTTATGTCACACCCGGTTTTAGAAGGCAAACCGAATGCGAACCATGTACGTGCCAAGATCAGTAATTCACGTACACAGCAGTTACATAACCGGACATCATCACACTGTGCTCGAATAATAACATAAAGGATAGTAATAGTCGATTACATCATGATGTTCGAGACATCCACATAGTAATTAACAATTATGAAAGTGCGGAAAAGAAACGTAGATACACACGGCCTTCACGTGCAGTCGACTGGGGGTTTGGCGCTAACCCACGCCTAGAACTCATCGTACTCTTGGAACTCCTGGAAGTCTTCCTCTACGACTTCATCTTCTCCTGAGCAGTGGTTGCAATGTGGATAACCTGGGGGTTTGGTGTGTAAAGCAAGGGTGAGTACACATCAACATACTCAGCAATTGTCTCGTTTGGCTGTAGTGGACTAGCTTTATGTGGGGTCAAATCAAGCAGTTGCTTTTAGTTGGTCAGGTTATTATTACTAGTAGAGAGCAAGGTTTTAGCATTAACCCAAGTTGTTAACCCAAAAGTACCCTTTCCAAACGGAAAGAATACCAGAAAACATTACCATAATCATAATCAAAACCATCATCCTCGTCATCACCTGTAAACCAACCATCTCTGATCAAAGTATCTCTAATCAATGGAGCTCTCTTGGCCGCTCATAACCGCGAGCACGGATGATATATCAGTTTCATAACACTCTACAGAGGTTGCGCACTTTACCCACAAGTCGTGACCCTTTTGCCTCGGGCCGATCAAACCCTTAAGCACTACCAAGGTGAACAGACAGGGTTTCACTACGTAGCCTTTACAAAGATTCCCTGAGGCTGTAGCCGCCCGTTAGGTTTCCTAAATGTACCGCACTCCTCCCCAAGGGGCAATCCACCCTTGCAGAGCGAGCCGCATACACTGAGCCCTATTGACGGCACGACGACGAAGCAAACTACACCTTAGTTCCTCTAATTATTCAGCTAAGGGCGTCCCATACCACCCTCATGGTTGCATTGTTTTCCCGGGCGGTCATCCAACGAACCAGTCCTTACGGAGAGGCACTCGAGAAACCGCTCGAGTCCCCTTAAATGCCACAAGTATATCAATATAATCAAAAGAGAAAATAGCGTATCATATATAATCTCATCATGTTCATTGATTAATGTGAATCAGTAGCATAAATCTAAACCAAAATAACCCAACCCAAATAGGTAAACAAGTACAAGATAAACAAAAGCTAGTCAATTCTTAGGTATAAATTATGTAAATGCGGGGAGTGAATTATAAAATGAGTAGGACATAGATGGGTCAAGGGACATTTGCCTTCACTAACCAGCTGCTGCTCAGCAGGGCCGGGCCAGAGAAATTTGAGGCCCTGTGCCAAATTTAAAGCAGTGTAATGTATGTTTTTATTAAAATCAGTAATAACAATCTGCAAGTTAGAGTAATATATATTGCAATAGAATATCTAAAGAAACATTTCTATTTTATTTGAATAACATCGTTCTTTTGGTGGGTTTTAAAGAAAATCTTGTACAATATGTTTATATTCGATCTTCTCTAAAGCTTCACTCTCGAGTGCTATTGTGGCTAAATAATACGTCTTTTTTATCATAGTAGAACACAAATATGAATTTAGTAGCTTTAATTTAGAGAACTTCGTTCACGTGGACAGATATGTTAAGATTCTATGAAGATTTATTCTTTAGTGCAGCGTTCGGTAGTTTCGCTTCAGCGCAGCGGTCTGGTAGGGAGAAAAATATATGCTACATATTAACATGTGTAGAAGATCGTAAAACTAAAATATATACATCTGCTAAGTTTTAGGGCCCTCAATTTTTGGAGGCCCTGTGCGAGCGCACGGCTCACACATGCCTAGGCCCGGCCCTGCTGCTTAGGGTCTTCACCTGCAACTCCTTCGGACTCCGCCAACTGACTGTTATTTATACGAGTTCAAACATTCATTCCACAAATTCAATATAAAAGAACAGTACACCATGCAGTAAAATATAGTAAATAAGCAAACGCTCGGCGAAGGGCTCGCACCTATGACTAAGCGAGAAAGAGAAAGCAACGGTCGAGGCTACGATCGAAGGGCGATCACGTTAAGCGATTATAGATTAAAATACTCGTCTAAACATAATCCTATTATTATGCTATATGCTTAATTATTATAAACAATTCAAGATAGATTTAAAAGGGTTCTCGCGTGATGAAACGCGCGACGACACACACGAACTAAACTAAAAATATAATGAGTCATCGCGCGGCGAAGCGCGCGACACAACACTTAGACTGAACTGAAATAAAATGAATCGTCATGCGACGAAGCGCGCCATGAAACACTTGAATTAATTATGGAAATAATGTTAAACATCACGCGACGAAGCGCACGACAACATACGTCACTTAAACTGAATTTAAAACGAAACGTCGCGCGACTAGACGCGCGACGCCACACATTAAATAAACTGAATTGAAGATGAACCGTCGCGCGACGAAGCGTGCGACGCAACATACTAATGAATCTGAAATTAAAATAAATCATCGCGCGACGAAGCACGCTAATAAATCCAAATTTTAGATAAATCGATGTGCGACGAAGCGCGCGACGCAGCACATTAATTAAACAAAATTTAAAACTAATCAAACTAAAATTTAAACATCGCACGACTAGGGCTGCACGCGCGGGAACGGGGTTGTGCGTGCCGAGGCCGTGCCAGAGACACGAGCCGCGCAGGCCGCACCGGGGGCCGCACACAGGGGCTAGGGGGCCACGCCGAGGGGGCCGGGACGGCCGCGCCGCGCAGGGGCCAGAGGGCTGCACCGAGGGGGCCAGGACGGCCGCGCGCCGAGGGGACCGGGACGGCCACGTGCAAGGGGCCGGGGGGCCGCGTGCGAGGGGGCCAAGGGCCACGCCGCCAGGGGCCAGGGCGGCCACGCGCGAGGGGCCAGGACGACCGCGCAGGGGGAAGAAGCAGGGGGGCGCGCAGGTAAGGGAAAGGGGAGTGAGAGGGAGAGAGAGAGAGAGGAGGGGGGAGCTCACCTTGGGATCTAAAAACCGGCGATAACCGTCACCGGATCACCTAGGGCAAAGAGGTGGGAGAGGGGTGGAAGAAAGGGAGAGGGAGAGGGAGTTGCTGCACGGGAAAATCAAATGAGAGAGAGATAGTGAGGGGGCGCATCAAGAGACATAGAGACATGATCATTGCAAGCATCAATAGAAGCATAACATGAGGGGGTGCATCAAGTTGAGCACAGAGTTTAGCAATATTGTCATTCAACTTTGAAATCATAGAGACATGATCATTGCAAGCATCAATATCAAAATCCTTACATCTATTACAAATAGATACATGCTCCAAGGTGAACTAGCAACATTCAATTTTTCTATTCTAGCATTTAATCAACATTTGTACTCTCAAGGATAGAAATAGAAGCATAACATGAAGATAACTCTGAAGATAGCAACTCATTTTTCTTCATGACTAAGGCAAGGGATTTTTCTACTTCAACAAATTTATCATGTTCCTCATAAAGCAAATCCTCTTGCTTTTCAAGCATCTATCCTTCTAATTATAGCTTCATTTAATTCATTAATTTTATCTACTTTGGATCTGTCCAAGCCCTTAAAAAGATCACTATAATCTACATCATCACCGGAATCCTCATCACTAGAAGTGTACTTGGGGTGACATGTGTACGTACCTTCTTCTCCTTAGCCATGACACATGTGTGGCGCTTGTTGGGGAAGAGGGGAGACTTGTTGAAAGCGGAGGTCGCGAGTCCCTCGTCATTGGAGTCAGAGGATGAGCAATCCGAGTCACATTCCTTTCCGATATGCGCCTCACCCTTCCTCTTCTTGTAAAACTTCTTATCTTTCTTACCCTTTTTGTCTTGGTCCTGGTCATTTTCATTATAAGGACATTGTGCAATAAAATTACCGGACTTACCGCACTTGAAGCACACACACTTTCCCCTTGATTTGTTCTTGTTGGGGTACTCCTTGTGCCCCTTTAATGCGGTCTTGAAGAGCTTGATTACAAGCGCCATCTCATCCTCATTAAGGTCGGGCGCCTCAATTTGTGCCACCTTGTCGAGGAGCTCTTCCTTGTTGGTCGTCGCTTTGAGAGCAACAGGTTGTGGCTCGTAGTGTTGAGGAAGAGGTCAGTTGACAATGTCATCGACGTACCTAGCCTCCTTTGCCATCATGCGCCCGCTCACAAATTTGTCAAGAATTTCCTCGGGCGACATCTTGGTACTAGGGTTCTCACAAATAAGGTTCACAAGATTAGGATCAATGATGATAAATGTCCTTAGCATTAGTCGCACAACATCACGGTCTGTCCAACTTGTGCTCCCATAGTTTCATATCTTGTTCACCAGTGTCTTGAGCCTGTTGTATGTTTCAGTTGACTCTTCACCCCTCTTCATGGTGAACCTCCCTAGCTTGCCATCCACTAGCTCCATCTTGGCGATCATGGTGATATCATTTCCCTCATGAGAAATCTTGAGGGTGTCCCAAATCTCCTTAGCATTGTCCAAGCCACTAACTTTGTTGTATTCATCCCTGCATAGAGAAGCTAAGACCTCTTCTGCCCCTCCGCCTGGAGATGACCCTCTGTGTGAGTCGTCATTTGCAGATGAATGGGTTGAATCTCTTTTCCCATCTTATCCTCCTCCTCTTGGTTCCTATTGCGGTCCAAGTGGATGTTGAGTTTGTTTCTCCTCTCTTTTTTGGTGCTTGCTTCCAAAATGGGGGAGAAGTGCTGAAGATGCTTAGATGCTTGGAGAAGAAGTAATGTTGAATACGGTGTTCCCGTGATGGTGGCCTTTGGGAGCTCTATGAGTGATTTCCTTTTATGTAATGAACTATGGTCTCTAATAACTATGTGATGATGTCTGAATAATTTGTGATGGATGAGATGGTCATGGGCCATGGACAATTTGAATTTGTGATGTATGATATGGCCATGGGCCATGGACAATTTGATGACGATGATCTATCTTTATTGTAATAGTTTGTTAGAATCACTTTTTATGATCTACTATACCATGAGCTTTTCCTATAGAGTATGTGATGAGCTATGTGCATGAATTTTCATATGCATCACGATTTTTTATATGACACTATGTTTTGCACCCCTCGAATATTTGTGTAATGTGTGGACTATTCGCCTTCTCCAATGTGTTGCAAAGTTGACATGTTAAGTCAATGTTGAAGTTCAAACCACATGCACACATTTAGGGGGAGCCACACATACACAAGTATTCAAAAAGCTTGTGAAGTTGTAAATTTTTGTCTCTATCAACTTTATTTGTTTTGGCATCAATCACCAAAAAGGGGGAGATTGTAAGTGCAATCAACCTCAAATTGAGGGTTTTGGTGATTAAATGACAAAGAAAATAAAGTTTATAACAAGTTTGCTCCTAGTATATGTTTAGTTGTTTAAAAGACGGAAGGAGCACCGACTCTAATTGTAAGCGAAAAAGGATACGCTGGGATTTACTTATACACTTCATATGGCGCCCCTCATGTGATTTCGTGCAATGATCACTTCAAATTTTATATTTCTTGAGTCGTAGGATTCACCATATAATTAAGAAGGATCCACCAAGGTAAATGTGTTTGCAATGCTCAAGTTTCCTATTTCAAAAGCTCATTTCAAAAACAAAGTCTTTGGACACTTTATGTGAGTTCAACTGGAGTGAGGTTTTTGAGTCAGAGTACTTCCCTGGTCAAAAGAAGTTGAACCTTCCCTTAGGGGCAGTTCAACCAAAGTTATATCCTCAGACCTCTCTGCTCAAAACTGGTTGAACTGGCCCTAGGGGCGGTTCAACCGGTTTTAGGCCTAACTAGTCGTTCTGCCATATGTCTGCCAGTCGGAATGACAGACTGTGGCACAGGCGGTTGAACCGGCTTTAGGGGCAGTTCAACTGACCTTGGTTGTTTGGATTCTAGTTGAACTAAACTTTTTGAACTCGGTTTGGCTCTGCTCAAAATCAGCTCAACTGGTTTTGGATGCTTCTCAACCGTTTTCCACGCAAAAAGTTCCAACAATCAGCTCTTTTTGAGAGACCTCTATAAATACCTCCCCTTGTTTCTCCTCACTGTTGCTCCCTGCATTCATTGCTCACCAAACTTGAGACAAAAGCTCTTAACTCCTCTCTCACACCCCAAATCCCTCCCTCATCGCTTGATTGAAGGACCTTTGTGAAAGGGAAATGTGCCCTTGGGCCATTTCTACAGGGTTTTGGAGATGTTCAACACATTTTGTTTTGACTACTATGAGCGTAGAGTTAAAGAAAAGAAAATTGGAGAAACAAAGGTATGCCTCTAGCACTTAGTAAATTGTTTTAGGTACTAACTATGTTCTATTAAGTGCTAGGAATCTTCTCAAATCGAGAGAAATTGAATTGGAGAGGTTTGTCTAAGTCCAGCCAAACTTGCACCGGACTGTCCGATGTGCATAGGCTGGCGCGCTCGGTGAACAGGCCGCTCTCGGGAAAAAGCCACGGCGCCACGTCTAAAATTCACGGGACTGTCCGGTGTGCCAGTTGTGCACCCAGCCAATGGTCGACCACGTGATCAGCGGGCGCCACGTGGCTCAGTCGACGGTCAGCAGGTGGCACCGGACTGTCTGGTGTGCCACCAAACTGTCCGACGAGCCACGGAGCCAGTGGCTGGCAACAGTCGTCTTCACCGAGAAAGGAAGGGAATCGTGCATTGTTCATTGTCCCGTGGTGCATCGGACTATCCAGTGCACCCATAGACAGAAGGCAACCAGGGCCTTCCAAATAGAGCTCCAACGGCTCCTAGCTCCCTTGAGGCTATAAAAGGGACCCTAGGCGCATGGAGCTCTACACCAAGCATCCCTTGAAAATTCTACAACACCGAGACACAGCGATCACGCCATTGCTTTGCTAGTTAAAGATTTGAGCACATGTTTTGAGTTGTAACTCTGTTGTGTCATCTTTTATGCTCTTGTCTTGGATTGTGTGCGTGTGTTGCTATGACGTTGTCTCGCGCGTGTGTGTGCTTCTATTCCCCCTTACTCTTGTGTTCATCTGAGACCATTTGTGTAAGGCGTGTGAGACTCCAAATTGTGGAGATTCCTCACAGCGGGATATTGTTGAGATAAAGAGAATCGTGGTATTCAAGTTGATCTTTGGATCACTTGAAAGGTGTTGAGTGCAAGCCTCGTCCGTTGGGACGCCACAACGTGGAGTAGGCAAGTACTCTACTTCACCGAACCACATGATAAAAAAAATGTTGTGTCACTTGTCTCTATCATACTGCGATTTTCTCTCTATTCACTTCACTTACATCGTTGCTCTAAGTTTAATACTCACTTAGTGAAGAGCAATTAAGTAAAGAAGTTTACTCCGCTCATACTCCTCATTCGAACTTGGCTCTTAGTTTCACTAATCCAATATAAGTCCAAGTTTGTTTTGTTGAGCTGTTTTTTATAGGATCACCTATTCACCCCCCTCTAGGTGCTCTCACTTTGGTGTGAGGTTTGAGCTCTTCGATTCCGGAGTTGGTTTTTACTCTGCCTCCCCTTTCTCATCTCTTGAGCTTGTTGCAAACACCTCCTGACTGGATTTGTTACTCTTGGAACCTAGGGTTCCTTGATGGTTGAGGTTGCTTGGGAGTCTCCAATTTTGTGGACGCCCCAAGAAGTTTGTATCACCCGCTCTTGAGCAAAGTTTGAGAAAAGCTTGCCTTGACCTTGGTGGTCGGCATGTGGAGGATTAGGGTTGGAAATGACCCATCCCTTTGTGGGTTCCTCAATGGGGAGTAGGACACCTTTATGGTGTGGCCGAACATTGGGATAAATCTCATGTCTTGTGTTCTTGTGTTGCTTCATTTGTTGTGATTCATCTATGGCAAGAAAGGCATAGAGCAGTTTAGCATGTGTGGATTTCGTGGGGTTGCTCTCCACGAATTGTTCACTAGTTTCACTTAGTTTATCCCTTGTATTCCTCGCCTAAACAAATCTCTCATTATTGTTCATGTTGTTCTTAGCACAAATCTACTTTTGCAGTTGAACTGGTTCAGAGTGGTTCAACCGCCCCTAATAGCGGTTGAACTGGACTACATTAGTCAAACTGGTAATTTAGTAAATTTGATGAGTCAAGCCTAATTCCTAAGCACATGGGCATCTAGTTCAGATGATGTGGCAACCACCATGGTTGAAGTATCGAGCTTAGATCTCTACTTGTTTGTCACATGACACTTCTCGATGATCACAAATTTTAAGGGCACCTGGTGCAACACACGACTCTATGGCTAGCAGTCACCCTCAGACGTTCTTGGAAAAAGTCAAGATGCATGGCATAGCCGAGAGCTTCTCATAGTTCCTAGGGAGAGCAAGGGCTACCAACTTGAAGATCACTTGAATGGAATCTAACAAATTCACTAGCTCTGTTGCTAGAGCATCAAGGAGAGACACCATTTCATGGAGTTGGACAACCACATTTGGGGATACTGGAGGATCCAAGGATGATGAAGAATCTAAACTATGCTCAACTCTAGAGAGGTCAAAGTCCAGCCAAGAATCAAGTTTGAAGGGCTAAAAAGATGATACAAAGTTCAGTCACAAGGAACCATCATAAATAGATAAGTTGGCGCTCAGAATAAAATGATACCTCAAACAAAAGGGTCTTCTATAGTATCTGTATCACCAGCCATAACATATACCTCCTAGATAGAGTAGCACCGCTCGTCAGTAGGAGCTGACCCAACAACTACCTTAGAAGGATCTTCAACCATTAGAACAACCTCTTGATATGCAATGACTTCATCACTAACCATGACAAAATTCTCCTGATCAAGGTCAGGTCACTTAGTGGCGAACACTGATCCAACAGGTGCTCTAGAGGCCCACATTGGCTTTTCAATCATCACTATGTTCTCCTAGCGAGTTGATTTAGTCATTCTCTCTAAGAAGTGGGCTCAATATTCAGGAGTTCCTATTGAGAAAGGGACAAAGGATGTCAGTTCAAAGGTATCTGGCAACAAGATAGAAGTTCTAAGGGTAGACACAAATCTGACATAGCTCATCCACATCTAGTAGAGAAGCTAATACTTTCACTTTCACCGAAGTACTCCTGAATATATGTGTTCTCTTCGTGGAAAAAGTCGCCTCCTTCGGGCATCTTTTGGAGGTCGATTGCGAGCTAGACTAAGACATCGACACTTTGGAAAGAGATAGAGCTTGATTGCGGTATAATACCACATGAGCCATAGCACAATAAGTAAAAAGCTTTACCCTGGGCATCCATTAGCACTGGCATTTCCTCACAATATAATGATATAAGAAGGCCAGTCATGCTAGAATACAACACAATAAGAAGGTCAACATGCCGAGCAAGGAACAACAATTTACCTCTCAATTAGTCGGTTCATATGATGGGTCAATCGCAATCACTTGGTGCCCACATTATGGCGAAAAAGGTTATCCCTCTGGGTTTTCCACCAACCATAAAAATCATGAGTCGTGTACGAAAAGTTCAGATCAACGAGTATTGGTATGGATAATCAGAAAAGGGCATACACCCTACAAGCAAATAGTGTGTTTAGGAGATCGGCTCAGCTCTCCATGACTTGGTGAATGAAGAAGCATGGGGGACCTAAACCAAACCAAATTGGTAGGCGACTACTACAAGCTGGTGTTGGTACTCGTTCAGGCGAACAAGTAGACCCAACGGGAGAGTGGAAAAATTGTTTGCAAGGTTCAACAGGGAATGGCAATAGCTCTGTTAATCTGCCCCCTCAAGGGTACTTTACGGGGGTATTTATAGGTGCCCGAGTGCCTACCCCCTGAAACAAGGACGTTTATGTCCTCAGGAACCCAGAGTATCCTCAGAAATATTCCCCCTAGAGGAGGTTACATACCATCATTACAGAAAAGGCTATTACAGATGAGGCCCGTAACACGCTTATCCCTGCGGGGCCCATTACAGTGGGTCGGATCCCACTTGGGCTTCAGGACCCGATGAGGACATGGGGCTAGCAGACATTGTCAGAGTCTTGCCTTCGTCTCGTGATGGATAAGAGTGAAGTGCCCCCACGAAGTCCAGTCGCGAAGTCCTCATCGGACAAGCGTCCTTGGCGTCGTTGGTGGAGCGTGAATGCGTCGTCGGCCGATTCATCGTCCGAAGATACCTTGAGCGATTTGGCGGCGGTGGAGTTACAGCCGGGCCACACGGTGGAGTTCAACATTTCGAGGATTTCTTCGGTTCGCATGCAGGATATGCAGCAGTTGGGGTACTTTGGGAACGGTGTTGGGCGCGTCCCGGGGGCGGAAGAGATTCCTGAGCCTAAGGGCGAGTTAGTCGTGTTTGAGGCGTTCTTCATCGCCGGCTTTCGCCTACCTGCGCATCGTTTTGTGGCGAAGGTCTTGCAGAGGTTTGAAGTCCAGGTCCACCAATTGACACCTAACGTCGTGGTGGCCCTGGCGAAGTATGTCTGGGCGGTGACTTTGTACGGCGGTCAGCCCTCCGTAGAGGTCTTCGCCAAGAATTATTTTCTGCACTGGCAGAAGAGAAAAATTGAAAGTAAGATTGCATAGTTTGGATCGTGCACCTTCACGCCGAGGACCGGAAAGACTTCGGCGGAAGTCGTGGAACTAGTTCCCTGCGCTCGCAACAAGTGGGGCAACTGGTGGGATTATTGGTTTTATGTTTCGGGAGGCAAAGTTGAAGACCTCCCAGGGCTCCCCGTGACCGTAATGTGCTCCCACTGTTATGTGGCATTCCCACTGTTTGAGGTGGCGGAGGACGATGAGGACAAAGGGGCCCTCCGGTGCGCTGCCCGCATGAGTAGCGGGCGCGATTTGGTTGAGGAATTCATCGGTTATGGAGTGTGGCCCTTGGCGCATGGATGGGTGTTGGGTGAAGTATGCCCTCGCCAGATGCCTACCTTGGGCAAGCAGCTGGTGCGAAGTCCAACCTTCGCCTTGGATCTGCGCGGCCGAGACCCGGCCTTGTTCGTGCGTGAAGTGGAGGATGGGGCTGTGAGAATTGTGGGGCGGTATGCGCCGAGGACGGAGGCTCTGCGGAGTTGGGATATTCGAGGATCCAACGTTCGCTTGAACTGTGTCTTCGAGTTAAACCGTTTGCCATATGGCGGCTACCCTGGAGATGACTCTGCTACGGTTGTCGATCGCCGAGGAAAAAAGCCAGCGGCTGCGGCTAGGGAAGGCCCTTCACGGGAGGCTGCACCAGCCGTTAAGAAGAGGAAACTAGGTACTGCGGTTGAGGGGTTGGGATCTCCGATCATTTTACTGTGGAGTTAATGGGGACTTGTGCGGCCATCGGGGGAAGGATGTCTTCGCCCGAGCTCCGAGAGTCTTCGGCAAGAATGTTGGAGGTTACCAGGGGTCGATGGCCAAGGAACATTCCGATCCCCTAGGCGGCCGATGAGGACATATTTACGTCTCGTTTGGCCCATGAGATGAAGATTTTTCCTTATGGACGGAATATTGCTGCTGTTGTATCGGCAGTGATGGACAAGGATCGTCAAGATGCGGCGCGGAAGCACCGGGCGTTCACTAGGGTCGGGGACCCTAGTCGCGAGGTGAAGAGGGCGCGGGGAGGCGCGAAGTCCACCGCCCCTAGCAGCAGCAAACCACCACCGGCTGCGAAGCCAGCCATCCCTGGGCCCAGCAAGTCTTCAACGGGTGCGAGTGTTGTCGCTTCCGGTGCGGGCAAGCCGCCCTCGGCTGAGCCCACGAAGGAGCGAAGGCCACCGTCGCCGGTGCGCACCGACGAAGCGGCGGCGGGTGGTGCCGACTTCGACATGGACATCTACATGGATGATTACCGCGTAGGTGGTGTCATGATGTTTGATGCGCACACGGGCCGGGGACTCGTTGGTGAGTTTTTTTTAACACGAGGACTGGGTCTTGAACAAGATTATGGTGCAAGGTCGGATGCTGGGCAGCTGGCTGTTGTCCCGGCTCCAGTGGTGGCCACTCCGCCTGTGGCGGCGGTTGGAGCGAAGGGTACTTCGCAGGACCCATGGTCCAAATTCTGCGCTAGCGGCGAGATTTCGTCGGCCGCTACCGCTAAAGACGTGGCAGGCTCTGTGTCCCAGGAGCTGAAGCATGCATCGCAGCAGCTGAAGCATGTAAGTCAACTTGGACTTCGTTAGTTCGTTGTTTTTATGTGGTTGCGAATCTGATGGATTTTTCGTGGCAGGCGGCCACCTTCGCCGACCATGTTGTGTCGGGCGCCCTGACTTCGGAGTTCGCTGCCGAGAGGCAACGACTCGAGGGCAGGATCGAGTGCCTCCAGGCGCAGCATACTTATGATGTTCGGGAAAGTCAGCTGTGGAGAACAAGAGCCGCAGGCTGACGGAGAGGTTGGCGGCTTCGGAGGCCAGAAGGAGGAACTCAGGCGTGAGTTGGCGGTAGAGAGGAAGGATGCAAACAGAGCCTGTGCTGAGGCACAGGCTGCACAAGCCGAGGCCAAACTTGCGCGGGCGGAGGCCATTCTCGCCCGCCAACGCGCCGAGGAGATGGAGACGAGGCTCGGCGGCCTGCGCGACCGCCTGGACAAAGCGAAGGCCTCTACGCGCGCAGAGGTCGACCGGACGCATGCGCAGCTCGTGGACGTGTACCGGGAGCTTGGTGCGCGGACCGCTCCCTTTGAAGCGTCCGGTCATGAGGTGGGCCTCCGCTTCCTTGGGTGGCTGCAGGAGGAGCTGGAAGTGCTCCCGACGATTGTGAGGCCTCATGTCCTTCGCCTCCCGTATCACCTGCGAAGGGGCCGTGAATGCCCTGTCCCACGAGGGATGCGGGCACTTCGAAGTCTTCGACCGATCGGACGAAGACTTCGAGCGCGGAATCTTCCAGGTTGAGGACCCAGTGCTGAAGCGGTCGGCTGGGGCGCTTTACGATAGGATGTGGGGCCCTCACAGCCGTGAGACTGTCCGGGAGAGGTCTGACCGGGCGATGGATCAGGTAAAAATGCATATGTGTGATTATATGTGTGGGTATGTGTGTGTATTTGTGTGGTTGTTGAATGAATGTGTTATTGCTGTAGATGGCGCATGATGAAGAAGTCGAGGACCTCGATGATCTGGATAGCACACTGCCCAAGGCATCGGGGGTCGACCTAGTGCCGCCATCCGATGCTGGCGAGGGCCCCTTGGTGACCCCCGCGCCGACTGGAGCCTGCGAAGACCCCGTGCTGGCCACTGCGCCAACAGATGACACTTCGATGGTGGTGGGCGAACCAGGTGCCGAAGACCCAGTGGCGTCAGTCGGGCCTTCGCAGGTGGCGGAATAGGGGCTAGGGCTTTCGATGTAAACTTTTGTTTTTGTGATACTGAACCTCGCTTGCTGCGCAGGTTCCGACGTTTGGGCCTGCGCAAGCAACCGTTGCTGGCAATACTAATTTTGTGGCGGCCGCAACCGTTGTGCCTGCCGATGATAATTTATCTAGTTCTGGATCCGAGTGTTTTGAGTCTAATGGTGAGTCTGAGAGTTCATTTTCCTGGACTGAAGAGTCCTCGGATGAAGGCTTTGATTATTTTGGTGCATTAGATGTGGCCGCAGTGGAGTCCTCGCCGTGTGTGGAGGTTGGCGAGGCTAGTGCGAGGACTAAGTACAGGCGGCGAAGGGTGGTGTTGAAGCACAACGTGGGTGAGGTTTCGCGAAGTGGTAGCACCGTCGTATGGGGATGGAGCGGGGTCATCTTCGAGTAGACCGGATTGGTAAACGAGAACTGTTGTCCTCGCCGATTGGGACGAGCATAGGTGAGGGGGATCTGCGAAATCTTTTTGAGGGTGAGGAATTGAGAATAATGTTGTTTAATTATAGGGAGTTGGGTATCATCCCAAAGGTTGAGCCGATGTAGTATATGGTGCCCTCGCTATGTGTATGTAACTGGAACTTGTATTGTAATGTGACCTGTTGGTCGTTTGTCGCATGCTTGTGCTGATCTGGCTGCACCCGTAGGCGACTTTTGTGCGGAGTGTCGATTGACGTACTTGTTGCGCTTACCCGGCGGCACCCTTAGGCGATTTTTGCACGGAGTATCTTTTCGATGGCGCGCTTATTGTGCTTGTCCGGCTGCACCCTTGGGCGTCTTTTGCGCGGAGTGTCTTTTTAGAAAAGACTTCGATTAACGCACTTGTTGTGCTATTCCGGCTGCACCCGTAGGCGACTTTTGCATGGAGTGTCTTTTTGAGAAAAAGACTTCGATTGACACACTTGTTGTGCTATTCCGGCTGCACCCTTAGGCATCTTTTGCACGGAGTGTCTTTTTAATAAAAGACTTCGATTAACGCACTTGTTGTGCTGTTCCGGCTGCACCCATAGGCGACTTTTGCACGGTGTGTCTTTTTGAGAAAAAGACTTCGATTGACGCACTTGTTGTGCTATTCCGGCTGCACCCTTAGGCGTCTTTTGCGCGGAGTGTCGCACGCGAGGGTAGTCTACGCTACCTATCGCGGTGACTTCGGTGTGGTCGAATGCCGAAGACCGTCGATGCGGTCTTTTTCGACACGTTGCGTCTGAGTTTTGTTTTTGCGGGGGCTTTTGCTGGTATATTACATGGCTCTGCCTCGTTAAAAACCTCACCCCCCGGGAGGAAAAGAGTGCAGACCGGAATAACATTTTTTGCTGGATTACAAGGGTGCGTGGGCCCTGATGGTTAGACAAAAAATTTGTGGAGATTGTCAATGTTCCAGGAGTGCTCTAAGTCTTCACCGGAGGGCGTTACTAGCCTGTACGCGCTGGGGGATGCCTTCGACTTGACGATGAATGGACCTTCCCATTTTGGCTCCAGCTTGCCCCGTGATTCTGTCTGGTTGTTCTGGACGAGTACGAGGTCTCCTTTGTTGAACTCTCTTGGGACGACCGTGTTGTCGCGTCAGGCCTTGGTTTGAGCCTAATATTTGTTGAGGGCCTGTAGGGCGAGGACGCGGTCTTCGTCGATGAGATCTTTAGACGTTGGTTTGTCGATGTCGGGGACCGCTGAAGTGCTTGTTCGGGGCGACCCATGCTTTATCTCCTGCGGCGTCATGGCCTCGGATTCATATAACAGACGAAAAGGTGTGAATCTGGTTGCCCGACATTCTGTCGTGTTTAGAGCCCAGACCACTTCAGGTAGTTGGTTGGCCCATTTGCCCTTCTTGTCGTCGAGAAGTCTTTTCTTGATGGCAGTGAAAATTTTGCTGTTGGCGCGCTCGACGACGCTTTTGGATTGCGGGTGGTATATCGAGGTGAAGATAGGCTTGGTGCCGATGGAGAAATAGAAATCCCTGAAGTCCTGGCTGTCAAACTGTTTGTCATTATCGACTATGAGCTTGGACGGGACTCCGAATCGGCAGACAATGTTTTGCTAGAAGAACTTTTGGGTGGTCTTCGAAGTTATTGTGGATACTGCTCTGGCCTCGATCCACTTGGTGAAGTACTCGACGGCGACGAAGGCGAATTTGAGGTTCCCTTGAGCCGTAGGCAATGGTCCTACAATATCCAACCCCCAGTGTTGAAGTGGCCATGTGTGGGCGATCAGCTTGGTGAACTGCGAAGGGTTGCTCGAGCGGGGAGAAAACGTTTGGCATGCTTCGCAAGACCTCGTGACTCGATTCGTGGTATAGATTATCGTGGGCCAGTAAAATCCTTGACAGATCACCTTGGCAGCAAGGGCCCTGGGCCCTAAGTGGGACCCGCACGTTCCGCTGTGGACTTCGCGAAGGATTTGAATGCCTTCGGTTTCGGTCACGCATTTTAGCATGGGCTGACTGATCCCTTTTTGTATAGCTGGCCCCCGACTGGTGCGAAGTCCCGGCTTCGGTGCTTGAGGTGTTTGGCCTCATTGACGTCGCTTGGGTGGTAATGTCCTTGTAGATACAAAGTTATTGGGGCCCGCCAATCTTCAGTCATGATGAGGTTGACGATGTGATGGCCTTCGGTGTCGTTAGTTACTTGTAAGCCCTCTGGATTGTGGACAGCTGGTGTGCCGATGACGTGGTAGAACACGTCGGAGGGCAAGGTCTCGCCTTTGGCCACTGCCTTAGCCAACGCGTCGGCCTCTTCGTTCCTGGCACGGTCCACATGCTGTAGGGTGAAGCCCTTGAACTGCTTCTCGAGACTGCGAACAGCCATGAGATACTACATGAGCGCGGGGTCTTTTGCTGAATATTTTTTTTTTGACCTGGCCGGCAACTACTTTGGAATCTGTCTTGACTATGCATGTGGTGACACCGAGTGTTGCAATTTGCGAAGGCCCAGGATGATGGCTTCATATTCTGCTATATTGTTGGTGCATCTGTCGGACTCCAAGGCAAAGCTAAGGTGTGCTGTGTATCTATGCTTGACGCCTGTGGGTGATGTGATAATTGCCGATGTGCCTGCCCCCACATGGCACCATGCGCCGTCGCAGTGGATGATCCACACCTTCTCTAGAGACTCTTCTTGCTATCGTGTTGGCCCTGTCCAGTCAACGATGAAGTCTGCCAGGACCTGCGACTTGATTGTTGTCCTGGGTTTGAAGGTGATGTGGTACCCGGAGAGTTCGGCTGCCCATTTGGCGATTCGGACGGACGCCTCCGGGTTTCTGAACAGTTCTCCCAGTCCCCTGTCCGAGGTGACCCACACCTTGATCGCCTCAAAGTAGTGGCGCAGCTTGCGCGATACCATGACAACTGCGTATGAGATTTTTTCTAATTCAGTCATGTTGCACTTGGAGGTCGTGAGGCCTTCAGAGAAGTAGTAGACTGGGCACTACCGGGTCGTGCCCTCTCTGTCTTGCTCTTGGACTAGCGTTGTGCTGACTGCATATGGCGAGGCCACGATGTAGAGCAGCAGAGGCAGCGAGGGGTCGGGACTGGTGAGAATTGCCAAGTCTGACAGGTGTTGCTTGAGTGATTCGAAGGCTGCCACCTGCTCTGGTCCCCACGCGAAGTCTTTTGCAACGTGCAGTGTCTTGAGAAAGGGTAAACTCCGCTCTGCAGACATGGAAATGAATGTGTTCAAGGCATCCAATCTGCCTGTCAGTCGTTGGACATCCCTGGTTGACTGTGGGGGTATCATGTTTATGATTGCTTGAATCTTGGTTGGGTTGGCCTCGATCCCACGGTGCGACACTAGGTAGCCCAGTATCTTCCCCTGACGAACTCTGAAGACGCACTTCTCAGGGTTGAGGCGAAGTCGTGCGTCCCGCATGTTTGTGAACGTCTCCGCGAGGTCAGCCCGGTGATCTTCTGTATTTTTGCTTGCGACAACGATGTCGTCCACGTACGTGAAAATGTTGCGGCCCACTTGGCTTTCGAGCACCGTCTTGGTGAGGCGAGAGAAGGTTGACCCAGCGTTCTTGAGTCCCTCTAGCATCCTGATGAAGCAGTATGTGCTGAAGGGTGTGATGAAGCTGGTGCTGGCCTTATCTTCCTCCTTCATGTATATCTGGTGATAGCCGGAGAAGCAGTCGAGAAGGGACATGACTTCGCATCCGGCTACGCTATCGACTATTTTGTTGATCCGTGGCAGCGGGAAATTGTCCTTGGGACAGGCCTTATTGAGGCTGGTGAAGTCGATGCACATGCGCCACTTGCCGCTTTTCTTTTGTACCATGACTACATTAGCGAGCCACATAGGGTAGGCGATTGGTTCGATGAAGTTGGCTTTCAGCAGGCAGTGCACTTCGGCTTTGGCGGCTTCCATCTTTTCGTCAGACATTTTGCGCAGGCGCTGCTTTTTTGGGCGCACTGAAGGGTCGATGCCCAGACCGTGCTCAATGACGGTATGGCTGACTCCGACCAGGTCAAGGGCGGACCAGGCGAAGACATCCTTGTTTCTGGAGAGACAGGAGATGAGTTTGTCCTCATCTTTTGAGGTCAGGTCTTTGCTTATTACGACTGTTTGCTTGGGCATCACCGGGTCGAGGGGAATTGTCTTTGTTTCGTCGTTGCTCTGCAGCTGCGCCTTTACTTTTTTGTAGGCAGCTAGGTGGGTCGCTTCGGGGACTTCGCGCTATGTTGTAAGGCAGTGTACGTTCCGTTGACCTGGAACGAAGTCTCTCTCAATATTGCGCGCAGTTTGCTGGTTACTGTAAACTGTTATCACACCTTGCCGACCCGGAATTTTCATGCAGAGGTACAGTCCGTGAATGGCCGATTCAAATTTATTGATGGAGCCCCGACCCATTATAGCGTTGTAGAGATAAACCATGTTGGCGATGTTGAAGGTGACCTACTCACTTCGCGCATTGGGTGCTACGCCGAATGATAGGGGTAGTTCTATCTTGCCCACAGGGAAAGTGCCCTTGCCACCGAAGCCATATAGGGGGTTGTCCGAAGGCTTGAGTAAGCTGTGGTTGATGCCCATGCGGTCGAAGGCGTGCAGGAAGATGATGTCCGCTTGGCTACTGTTGTCAACTAGGACTTTGTGCACGTCCCAACCTGCTACACTGCGGTTGATTACCATGGCGTCGACGTGGGGTGCGCTGCGTAGATCAACATCTCTGGTGTCAAAAGTTAGTGGCACATGTGACCACCTCGTTTGTACCACTGGGCCGGTGTGGGCGACATGGTTGACACTCCGGTAGTGATCCCTCTTTTGTCGCTTCGTCTCGAAGTCGAAGCTAGACCCTCCGGTGATCATGTGAATGACTCCGCGATACGGCTGATCGGCGCAGTCTTCCTGCTTTGGTGCTTGGGGTGATTTTGGTGGTGTTGGTTCGGGTGATGCGGAGGCGGAGGCGGGGGTGGGATGACTTGTACTTCTTGATGGTGTGGATATGCGTGGTTGGGTGGGTGCTGGACGTGGCCATTGTTGTATGGTTGTGGGTGGTGGTGATGATATGTGTGCGCGACAACTCTCTGGTTGTCGGCTGGTTGTGCTCGAGACATCCTGTCCCTGGTGGCCTTTGTTTCCGGGCAATCCCTTGTTGGGTGTGTGCAATCCTCGCCGTGAAACAGGCAGTAATATCTGCGCGGTTGATGCGCCCGTCCCCGACCCCGGCCTCGCGTGCCATTGTCGTGGCCCTGGGGGATATTCCTGACGGCGAGCGGCCTCGCCAGCGGGGTGCTGGTTGGCTATGTTGTGCACCTGCTGCTAATTGCGGCTGTCCCGTCCGGAGTCTGAATGCGAAGGCCTTGTCCAGGTTCGGTTGGACTGCGGAGGGTCCTTGGGCTTTCTCTGGGACTCGACCTTTCGCTGATGGAGCTCTTCAGATCTAGCGTACTTCTCGAACAGCTGATAGAGCTCTTGGAGATTTTTGGGTGGGTCCCTGATGCAGTGACTGTATAGCACGCTAGCCCGAAGGCCGCTGATGGTGTAGTGTATCGTGATGTGGTCGTCGACCGAAGGCAATTGTGACTTGAGATTCAGGAACTTGCGGTAGTACTCCCATAGGGTTTCCTACTCTTGCTGTTTACAGAGTAATAGCTCGGCCAAAGCATCGGTATCAGGTCGGTACCCTTGGAAGTTGAGTAGAAACTTGTCCCGGAGTCCTTTCCAGGAGTCGATGGACAATAGCGGCAACCTGGTGTACCAGGTCAAGGCCGGACCCTCGAGGGCGATGATAAAAGACTTGGCCATTATGGCGTCATCCCCTCCGGATGATGCGACGGCGACTTGGTAGCTCATGATGTATTGTGCTAGGTCGGTGCTGCCGTTGTACTTGGGGTAGGTCCCTGCCCTGAAGTTGGTGGGCCACGGTGACGCTTGGAGTTGTGGAGCCAGGGGGCTTCGCTCATCAAGGTAGTTGATGCCTTGGAAAGTTGTGGCGTGTGGGATGAAGGGCCCGTGCTGGGGTATGAATAAGTCTCCGGCTGGCGCGCGCTGTTGGAGGGGCAGGCCATGCTGCAGATCATGCTGGTCTTCACTCTGCATGAGCGTGATCTCTTGCTCGAGCTCCCAGGCTCTCTACTCCTCGTCTTGTATCATCTGGCGCACCTTGGCTTGCGCGGTGACACGTTGGTGCTTGGCCTCGAGGATGTCTTTCTGTTTTTGGAGGTTGCGGTTCTTGATGCGCAGGGCCCGTAGCTGTAGATGTTCTTCGGCTGAGATGCCGATGACTTCGCTGTCCTCTGTTGTGTTTCGCCCTCTGGTGGAGCGAAGCCTAGGGGTGGTGCTTGTGGTAGTCCTCCGGAGCTGCAGGTGCGTAGGGTGCCTTCAGGAGTAGGGTGTTCGTGGTGCTGTCTCTTGCTGAGAGCTTCGTCTTTGTAGGCTTCTTGGGGGTGTTGTCTGCGAGGGCATTGCCTTTTTCTTGGCTAGCAGCGCTGCCTTCGCTGCTTCGTCGACGGATGGGGCTGCCTTCGAACTAGCTCTCTTGGGTGCCATCGCGGGTGGTTTGTTCGTAGCACGAACGGTGGGCGCCAAATGTTGGTACTCGTTCTGGCGAACAAGTAGACCCAACGGGAGAGTGGAGAAATTGTTTGCAAGGTTCAACGGGGAATGGCAATAGCTCTGTTAATCTGCCTGTTGGGGACTTGTTCTCAAGTGCTATGAGTTAAGAACAAGGCAACACAAAAATATTAAATGTTAATGCCCTTCATCCTTCGAAACATTATTTCCCTTAGGATATAATGATCTTCAGACGAAGGTCATGAAGGACATACCTTCATCATCGCAGTGTATGTTAATAAAAGGAGAAGCATATGAAATGTAAGAGATAACACGAGCAATTATATAGCGTTATCAATTCATTCCCATTTTATTATCATGGAAAAATAGAAATGATAGTGAATTACAAATGTACCTTCGGCTTGATAGAAGGTAAAAGTACAAGCGTGACACACGAGCAAATACAAGTTAGCATGAACAGTATGGGGGTACTGTTCATCTATTTATAGGCACAGGGCAGAGCGTGTGAGAAATTACAGTTATGCCCTTTACAATTACTATTGACTTATAGAAAAATCTATGAGGACTAGATAGCCTTTTCCCCTTTAAGTCGGTTCCTTTTTCCGTGATTGAGCCGAAGCTCCCTTGCACGTAGCTTCGGAGCAACGGCAACCTTCGTCACGATCATGTTCTTCTCGTCGTGTATGCTTTTAACCTGAGTCCAAAGGTACCTGTCCATAAGCCATGCTTGGGAGACATTGTTAAATTACGTTTTTGAGGACCTTTGGAGGACGAAGGCCCCCAACAGTAGCCCCTCGCAGTATTAATTTGTTTAAGATAACAAATTCATACTGCGACATGGACGAAGGCCTTAAGCCGAAGGTCCGAAAAAACACCTTCCCTTTGCTAGAATAGCAACAGTCAATGACAGACGGGACCCTCCAATTTGGGGCGTGCCGAGCGTATAAATAAGAACTCACACCAACCACATTTGGTACGCTGCTTGTGTCATTTGCTTTGTTTGTTCGATTTTATAGCTCTTGCGCACTAACACTTGCTAGTTTCTCAAGCTTCCTAAGCTTCGGTTTGAAAGACATATTTTCATCATTTCCGAAGGGAAAATGTCTCAAGACAAGAAGGTTGTTGCTGAGACGAAGCTGACTGAAGAGGAGAAGCTCTTTGAAGAGAAGAAGGTTGCAAATCCTTACATAGCTGGGTTCATCGAGTCAATGGCAAAATCAAATACAGAGAAGATTACTAAGGAGATCTTGGAAGGCCTATCTGAAGATACCGGTGACAGTGATGACTATGATGCTGAAAGTGGGGGAGAAGATTCTGAGGATCGGCCGTGGAGGCCAAGTCATACAATTTTTGGGAAATCGACATTTAAACAGAGTCATCTTGACAATATGAGAGGAAGGTACTTTCGAGATATGGCTATTGTGAGAGTTGCTGGAGATAATAATGTCCCTGTCCCTGAGGAAGACGAAGTTGTGATTTACCACAGTTTCTTCAAAGCTGGGCTTCGGTTTCCATTGAGCAGGTTTGTGGTCGAAGTATTGAAAATTTATCAGATTTACCTTCATCAGATAACCCCCGAAGCTATTATTAGAATGGGGATTTTTGTTTGGGCTGTGAGGAGCCAGGGGCTGGAGCCAAGCGCGAAATACTTTTGTAGCATGCATGAACTTGTATATGAGACGAAGGCCATGGGCAAGGAACAATATCATAATAACTTTGGCTGCTATGGATTTATTGCCCGCCCCAACGCAAGTTACCCGGTGCCAACATACCGGAAAAGGTGGCCCGGGGCCTGGATGGAGGAATGGTTTTACGTGAAGAATGACTTGAAGGCTAGAGAGGATATTAAGGAAGTTATTATGCGCCCCATTTTGTCCCGCTTTGGCCTCCGAAGGCCGAAGGTTGAAATTGACGAAGCCGCCGAAGCATGCCAGAAGGCATTTGGTACTGTCTGCTTCTTTATTAGTACAAGAGATTTGGTTCAAGAGCACATAGCATACAGAGTATGGCCACTTATAGAGAGCTGGGAAATGCCGAAGGAGACCATCACCGAATCTAGTGAAGGTGAACTAGTCCGGCTGAAGTACACATTCAGATACGAGGATAAATTCGATGAACCAAACGATGACTGGCTAAAATGCATCGAAGTTACCAGTGATGAACTGCTTGGATCATATTCCAAGGCAGAAGAAAATGCACTATCCACAGCCTTCGGAGGCCGGAGAAAAAAGAGATTGAATAGAGTTTTTTATGCCATTGGTTTTGTCTACCCCGACTACCGCTATCCACTACGAGGTCAGGAAAAAAGAGGAAAACTGTTGCTTCGGCCACTCCAGTCGAGTCTGCGCCGAAGGGCAAAAAGTTGAAGGTCCTTACCCACCGGCCACGCTATATTGAACTGGCCGTGGTGCCTGATTTTTGCGGGGAGGCTTCTTCAGCTGCTAGTGCAAGAGAGCCCATTCCTCCTACGCAGAAGGCTGGAGAGCCGGCTATAATGTCGAAGGCAGCTTCGGTTGATCTAGCTGAGTCGAAGACTAAGAAAGATAAGGCTGAAGAGCCAATTATTGAAGAAACAAAAGCGCTAGAAATTTTAAGCCCTTCATCAGAAGTAAATGTGCCGAAGGCACAAAAAAGTTCTGCCGCAACTCCCAAAAGGAGAAGGATGGCAAATGTACTAGATGTGATAGAAACAGTAAAGACTTTGAGCTCCACTCCTTCAAGGAAAATTGCCGAGGCTTTAAAAGCGCAAACCGAAGCTGAAACAAAGCCGGCCGAAATTGAAGCCGCAGTAATCCAAGCTGGTACCGAAGCTGGGCCTTCAGAGCTCGCTGAGAAAAAACCTTTGGAAATTGAAGAAAGGGCAACAGAAGAAAAGGCCACAGAGCAAATTTTGCCTGAAAAGGTTGCCACTCCTGCTTCTGAAGCTTTAGAAGAGAGCATTGATTACATCATCCCCCATGCTTCGAGAAAAGGACTCTCTAAGGAAGAAGAACGAGAAGCTCAACATTATGCCCAAAATTTGAAATACCCGAAGGGGGCATTAGTGTTCAATGGCAGCGGGGAGGAAGATTTTTTGTACTGTCTCCCGGATAGTAAAGAGATATCCGTTTGCCGGGAGATGGGTAGAAGCTTCGGATTTTTGAAGCTAGAAGATGGGCTCTCAGTATTATCAAAGGATGAATTAGCTGACAGTTTAGCATATAATAGCATAAAGGTATAAAAGCTAATTTTGTATTTTGAAAACGAGTTGTTTTATTTGCTTATGCTTAATCCCATCCTCCTCTTGCAGGGCTTAATCCTTAGCAATGCCCTTAGAGCACAGAAAAACATTGAAGATGAAGGGTATACAATGGCTCTGAACAACCTTCGTTCGGAGGTGATTGAACTAAGGAACGAAGGTCTTGAGAAAGACAAGATATTAATTTCATTGGTAAACAAAATAAAAGAAGACAAAACTAGTTCCAAAGCTCAAGCTGAGGCCCAAAAGAATGAAATCAGAGACCTTCAGAAACAATTAGCAGAGGCCAAAGAAAAATGCACTGTCGCTGAAGCTAACCGAGATGCCAGCGAATATTGGAAAAACTATTTAGAAAAGACAGTTAAAGAGCTTCGCGCATCCAAGAAAAGATGTTTTGAAAAATCTTTGGGCTGCATGAAGAAGATAAAGACTAGCTTCGCCAACGTGGGCGCCTATTCAAACGAAGATAACTTCATACGAGGCGACCCTGAGGGTGTTATCGAGTGGATCAGCGGAGAAGCTGAAGCTTTTGAGGAAATTTTAAGTGATCGTGGGGATGTCTGCGCGTTCTCTGGTGCGAGAGGAGTTTCAGCTATCTTGGAGAAGGCGGGTTGCAATCATGTTAAATCCTTAGCCCAGGCCGAAGCTGCCTTCTCCGTGGATGACACCAAGGATCCCTCGGCCGAAGCAAGTTTAATGGGCGGCAAATTTTTCACCGACATTTGGGAAAATGGGGGTCGAGAAATGGCTCATGAAATTATGAAGAAGAGCAAAAAAAAATATTCATGACGCTCGAGAAGCAACGAAAAAACTGAGAAAGCTGCAGAACTCGAGAGACGGATAGGTATCATCTAATGGCCTCTAGCTTCGTCGTTTGTTTTCATGGCCTCGAACTAATTGATGTTTTCTACTGCAGCTGAATTACCTCCTCCACCGGAGCCGTTTGACCCACTGGCCGACCCAGAAACAAAGAAAGCAATAGAAATCATCAATATGGCCGAAGCTATTGTTGACGAAGTTGTTAACAAATTGCTTAACAAAGTTGCAGAGAAAGTTCTGAAGGAAGAATAGTAGTTATTGTAAAAACATTTTTAGGTTATCAATGTAACATTTGATGAACTAAGTCTATAATATTTGATGTGTATAGTTTTGAATCTAATATGTAAGTTGTTTTTAATTCAGTTCTTTGTGATGCATGAAACTTTATGTACATACCGTTTTTGAGCCTTCGGTGAAAAAACACCTTCCCTTCTTTTCATGCTTCGTAAAGAAGAATGTTTATGCTTTGTGAGAATATCCATACTTTGTAAAGAACATCCAAGCTTCGTAAAAACATCATTGCTTCGTAAACAATAGATCTTTTCTTCCATATCAGAGCTCATGAAGATGTACTTCTCAGCTTATTTTATGCCTTGGCACCTTTTCATTTTTGTAAAGCATTCTCCGAAGATCGTGTCATTGGTGTGATATGATGTATGATGTGATGCTATGCGAGATGATGCGATGATATGATGCAAAGAATGATGTTAATGCCGAAGACACACACCCACGCTGAAACACATAATCTCTGTGTCTCCTTAGGAACAATCAAAATCTCTTTGCCGCTTATTTTTCGGCTTCACCGCTTATTTTTTTGTGTAAGTTCTGCATCCCCTTAGGAACGTCTTTTGAACTTCTTCGCCTTCTATTTCGGCGGTATTTTTCGCGTTGACTTTTCACTCTTCGCCTTATATTTCGGCGGTATTTGGCTCTGCATTCCCTTTGGAACGAATTTTGAGCAGAAAACTTACGCTGCGCTCCCTTAGGAACGACTTTTTGTAACTTCAGAAAACTTACACTGCGCTCCTTAGGAACGACTTTTTGTAACTTCGGTGACACTTGCATTGCGATTTTCAGCTTGTCATTCCCTTAGGAACGTCTTTTGAGCTTCAGCAGTTTTAGAGCTTCGTAAATCTGTGAAGAAGATATATTTCATTCTGACAAGAGCGAAGCTATTACAAGAAATTAAAAGTAGATTTACTTTGATTGTTCCTTATTAAAAACAAAATGACAATGAACGTAAAAAATGTTTCAGAGGTAGGATATCTCTCAATAGATGTGCTTTGATTCTGGCACAGTACTGTTGACTGTGCGAGCTTCGGTTTCCTCCCTGAATTCCTGTTGTTGTTGAGAGTGCTGGCGCCCTTCTTGCTACTGGCTTCGGGAATAGGTCGGTTGTAGTGGTGGCGGAGGCGGGAGTTGTGGCCAGGAAGCCTGTGAATGGCTAGCCGAAGCGACAGAAGCTGCAGGATGATTGTTCACATACTCTGGTATGTAAGGAGAGTGACACGAAGCAGTGTGTAAGACCTGCTTCGGCTGGTTCTGCCGGGCTTCGGCTTCTGCTATTTCCTTTTGTTTCTGAATGGTGACATGGCACATTCTTGTAGTGTGGCCCTTGTCCTCGCCACAGAATAAGCAGTAAATCTTTCTAGGCTGATCCCCAAACCTTCCTCCGAAGCCCCTGGCGCCTCTGCCCCTTGGAGCTGGTGGCCTGAAGGAGCTTTGTCGTTGCCCCGAAGATTGCGAGGTATATTGTGACCTCTGAGACTTACTTCCTTTGTCATCGCTTTGAGTGGAGTTATGGATTGACCTGACGTGCCTCAGATAAATTCTTCCTCCGAAGCCCCTGGTCATTTTGGAGAATCTGTAAGCTTCCTCCCTTCTTTGGCGGAAGTCATTGTCAGCTCGGATGTACTCATCCATCTTCTAAAGCAGCTTCTCCAGAGTTTGCGGGGGCTTCCTAGCGAAGTACTGAGCCGTAGGTCCTGGCCGAAGGCCCTCAATCATGGCCTCAATGACAATCTAATTGGGTATTGTAGGCGCTTGTGCCCTTAGTCGCAAGAACCTTCGTACATATGCCTGAAGGTATTCTTCGTGGTCTTGCGTGCATTGGAACAAAGCCTGAGCTGTGGCTGGCTTCGTTTGAAAGCCTTGGAAGCTGGTAACCAACATGTCCTTAAGCTTCTGCCACGACGTGATGGTCCCTGGCCGAAGAGAAGAATACCATGTTTGGGCTACATTCTGGACTGCCATGACGAAGGACTTCGCCATGACTACAGTGTTGCCCCCATACGAAGATATAGTTGCTTCGTATCTCATCAGAAACTGCTTTGGATCTAAGTGTCCATCATACATGTGGAGCTGGGGTGGCTTGTATGATGGGGGCTATGGGGTAGCCTGCAGTTCTGCTGCCAAGGGAGAAGCATCATCAAAAGTAAAGGCATCATGATTAAAATCATCATACCATGCATCCTCATTGATTAGGCCTTCTTGACGAAGCTCCCTGTGTTGGGGCCTTCGATCTTATTCATCTTGAACAAGATGACACACTTCTTCAGTGGCTTCGTCGATCTTACTTTGAAGATCAGCCAATCGCGCCATCTTCTCCTACTTCCTTTGTACTTGCTGATGGATGATCTCCATATCCCTGATCTCTTGGTCCAACTCCTCCTCCTGGAGTGTTGGACTGGTGGCTTTCCTCTTCTGGCTTCGAGCCTCTCGAAGAGAAAGAGTTTCTTGGTTTGGGTCCAGCGGCTGCAGTGCAGCGGTCCCTGGTGCTGAAGCTTTCTTCGGTGGCATGACGAAGGTCAGTGCTTGCCGAAGGTGGTCAAAAAGGGTTCACCGGAGGTGGGCGCCAATGTTGGGGACTTGTTCTCAAGTGTTATGAGTTAAGAACAAGGCAACACAAAAATATTAAATGTTAATGCCCTTCGTCCTTCGAAACATTATTTCCCTTAGGATATAATGATCTTCAGACGAAGGTCATGAAGGACATACCTTCATCATCACAGTGTATGTTAATAAAAGGAGAAGCATATGAAATGTAAGAGATAACACGAGCAATTATATAGCGTTATCAATTCATTCCCATTTTATTATCATGGAAAAATAGAAATGATAGTGAATTACAAATGTACCTTCGGCTTGATAGAAGGTAAAAGTACAAGCGTGACGCACGAGCAAATACAAGTGAGCGTGAATAGTACAGGGGTACTGTTCATCTATTTATAGGCACAGGATAGAGCCTGTGAGAAATTACAGTTATGCCCTTTACATTTACTATTGACTTATAGAAAAATCTATGAGGACTAGATAGCCTTTTCCCCTTTAAGTCGGTTCCTTTTTCCGTGATTGAGCCGAAGCTCCCTTGCACGTAGCTTCGGAGCAACGGCAACCTTCGTCACGATCATGCTCTTCTCGTCGTGTATGCTTTTAACCTGAGTCCAAAGGTACCTGTCCATAAGCCATGCTTGGAAGGCATTGCTAAATTACGTTTTTGAGGACCTTCGGAGGACGAAGGCCCCCAACACTGCCCCCTCAAGGGTACTGTACGGAGGTATTTATAGGTGCCCGAGTGCCTACCGCCCTGAAACAAGGACGTTTATGCCCTCGGGAACCCAGAGTATCCTCAGAATATTCCCCCTAGGGGAGGTTACTGAAAGTTGCCTAGAGGGGGGTGAATAGGGCGAAGCTAAAATTTACAAACTTTAAGCACAACTACAAGCCGGGGTTAGTGTTAGAATATAAACGAGTCCGAAAGAGAGGGTGAAAACAAATCACAAGCAAATAAGACAGATGAACACAGTGATTTGTTTTACCGAGGTTCGGTTCTTGCAAACCTACTCCCCGTTGAGGTGGTCACAAAGACCAGGTCTCTTTCAACCATTTCCCTCTCTCAAACGGTCACCTAGACCGAGTGAGCCTTTCTCTTCAATCAAATGAGACACTAAGTCCACTACAAGGACCACCACAACTTGGTGTCTCTTGTTTTGATTACAAGTGAATTGATCGCAAGAAAGAATGAAGAAGAAAAGCAATCCAAGCGCAAGAGCTCAAATGAACACAAGTCTCTCTCTCACTAGCCACTATTTGATTGGAAAGATCTTTGGAATTGGGAGAGGATTTGATCTCTTTTGATTGTGTCTTGTATTGAATGTTATAGCTCTTGTAAGGTGTTTGAAGGCTGAAAACTTGGATTATTGAAGTGTGGTGGTTGGGGTATTTATAGCCCCAACCACCAAAAGAACCGTTGGTGAGGGCTTCTGTCGCATGGCGCACCGGACACTGTCCGGTGCGCCAGCCACGTCACCCGGCTGTTGGATTCTGACCGTTGGAGCTTCTGACATCTGGGTCACCGGACAGTCCGGTGGTGCACCGGACAGTCACTGTTTACTGTCTGGTGCACCTTCTGGCTCTGCTCTGACTTCTGCGCGCACTGTAGCGCATTAACTGCTGTTGCAAACGACCGTTGGCGTTGTAGTAGCCGTTACTCCACTGGCACACTGGACAGTCCGGTGCTACATCGGACAGTCCGGTGAATTATAGCGGAGTGGCTCCTAGAATTCCCGAAGGTGAGCAGTTCGGAGTTGGGTTCCCTGGTGCACCGGACACTGTCCGGTGCGCCAGACTAGGGCACACTTCGGTTGTCTTTTGCTCTCTTTATTTGAATCCTTTCTTGGACTTTTTATTGGTTTGTTGTGAACCTTTGGCACCTGTAAAACTTATAATCTAGAGCAAACTAGTTAGTCCAATTATTTGTGTTGAGCAATTCAACCACCAAAATCAATTAGGAAAAGGTGTAAGCCTATTTCCCTATTGATCTCCCCCTTTTTGGTGATTGATGCCAACACAAACCAAAGCAAATATAAAAGTGCAGATTTGAACTAGTTTGCATAATGTAAGTGCAAAGGTTGCTTGGAATGAAACCAATAATCATTTCTACTAGATATGCATGGATGGCTTTCTTCTAATTTAAAATTTTGGACCACGCTTGCACCACTTGTTTTTGTTTTGCAAATGTTTTGGAAATTCTTTTCAAAAATCTTTTGCAAATAGTGAAAGGTATATGAATAAGATTTTGAGAAGCATTTTTAAGATTTGAAATTCTCTCCCCCTGTTTCAAATACTTTTCCTTTGACTTAAACAAAACTCCCCCTTAATGAAATCCTCCTCTTAGTGTTCAAGAGGGTTTTAGATATTAATTTTGAAGAGGGGTCATACCAATTTTGAATTGTATCAAAATAAGATACCAATTTAAAAAACACTTCTTTAAATACAAGTTGAAAGACTAAATTTTTGAAATTGGTGGTGGTGCGGTCCTTTTGCTTTGGGCTAATACTTTCTCCCCCTTTGGCATGAATCGCCAAAAACGGATACTTGTGAGTGAAATATAAGCCCTTTTCTTTCTACTTTCTCCCCCTATGGTAAATAATATATGAGTGAAGATTATACCAAAGTAGAGAGCGGTGTGGAGCGACAGCGAAGGATGAAAAATTCGATGGAGTGGAGTGGAAGCCTTGTCTTCGCCGAAGACTCTATTTGCCTTTCAATCTATGACTTAGCATGAAATGCACTCGAAACCATATTAGTCATAGCACATGAAAGAGATATGATCAAAGGTATATAAGTAAGCTATGTGTGCAAAATATCAGTCAAAATTCCTAGAATCAAGAATATTTAGCTCATGCCTAAGTTTGGTAAAAGTTTGCTCATCTAATGGCTTGGTAAAGATATCGACTAATTGTTCTTTGGTGTTAACATATGCAATCTTGATATCCCCCTTTTTTGGTGATCCCTCAAAAAGTGATACCGAATGGCTATGTGTTTAGTGCGGCTATGCTCAACGAGATTATCCGCCATGCGGATTGCACTCTCATTATCACATAGAAGAGGAACTTAGGTTAATTTGTAACCATAGTCCCTGAGGGTTTGCCTCATCCAAAGCAATTGCGCGCAACAATGGCCTACGGAAATATATTCGTCTTCGGTGGTAGAAAGGGCCACAGAATTTTGCTTCTTTGAAGCCCAAGACACCAGAGATCTTCCCAAGAACTGGCAAGTCCCTGATGTGCTCTTTCTATTAATTTTACACCCTGCCCAATCAGCATCGGAATAACCAATTAAATCAAATGTGGATCCCTTGGGGTACCAAAGGCCAAACTTAGGAGTATAAACTAAATATCTCAAGATTTGTTTCACGGTCCTAAGGTGAACTTCCTTAGGATCGGCTTGGAATCTTGCACACATGCATACGGAAAGCATAATATCCGGTCGTGAAGCACATAAATAGAGTAAAGATCCTATCATCGACTGGTATACCTTTTGATCTACGGATTTACCTCTCGTGTCGAGGACGAGATGCCCATTAGTTCCCATGGGTGTCTTGATGGGCTTGGCATCCTTCATCCCAAGCTTTGTGAGTATGTCTTGAATGTACTTCATTTGGCTAATGAAGGTGCCCTCTTGGAGTTGCTTTACTTGAAATCCTAATAAATACTTTAACTCCCCCATCATTGACATCTCGAATTTCTGTGTCATGATCCTACTAAACTCCTCACATGTAGATTCGTTAGTAGACCCAAATATGATATCATCAACATAAATTTAGCATACAAACAAATCATTTGCAAGTGTTTTGGTAAAGAGAGTAGGATCGGCCTTTCCGACTTTGAAGCCATTAGCGATAAGGAAATCTCTTAGGCATTCATACCATGCTCTTGGGGCTTGCTTGAGCCCATAAAGCGCCTTAGAGAGTTTACAAACATGGTTAGGGTACTCACTATCTTCAAAGCCGGGAGGTTGCTCAACATAGACCTCTTCCTTGATTGGTCCATTGAGGAAGGCACTTTTCACGTCCATTTCGTAAAGCTTAAAGCCATGGTAAGTAGCATAGGCAAGTAAAATGCAAATTGACTCAAGCCTAGCTACGGGTGCATAGGTTTCACCGAAATCCAAACCTTCGACTTGGGAGTATCCCTTGGCCACAAGTCGGGCTTTGTTCCTTGTCACCACACCATGCTCATCTTGCTTGTTGCAGAAGACCCACTTGGTTCCTACAACATTTTGGTTAGGACGTGGAACTAAATGCCATACCTCATTCCTTGTGAAGTTGTTGAGCTCCTCTTGCATCGCTAGTACCCAATCCGAATCTTGAAGTGCTTCCTCTACCCTGTGTGACTCAATAGAGGAAACAAAAGAGTAATGTTCACAAAAATGAGCAACACGAGATCGAGTAGTTACCCCCTTATGAATATCGCTGAGGATGGAGTTCACGGGGTGATCTCGTTGTATTGCTTGGTGAACTCTTGGGTGTGGCGGTCTTGGACCCTCATCATCTTCCTTGTCTTGATCATTAGCATCTCCCCCTTGATCATTGCCCTCCTCTTGAGGTGGCTCATCTTCTTGATCTTCATTTTCATCCTCTTGAGCTTGATCCTCATCTTGGGTTGGTGGAGATGCTTGCATGGAGGAAGATGGTTGATCTTGTGTATGTGGAGGCTCTTCGGATTCCTTAGGACACACATCCCCAATGGACATGTTCCTTAGTGCGACGCATGGAGCCACTTCATCATCTAGCTTATCAAGATCAACTTGCTCTACTTGAGAGCCATTAGTCTCATCAAACACAATGTCACAAGAAACTTCAACTAGTCCAGAGGACTTGTTAAAGACTCTATATGCCCTTGTGTTTGAATCATATCCTAGTAAAAAGCCTTCTACAGCCTTAGGAGCAAATTTAGATTTTCTACCTCTTTTAACAAGAATAAAGCATTTGCTACCAAAGACTCTAAAATATGAAACATTGGGCTTTTTACCGGTTAGGAGTTCATACGATGTCTTCTTGAGGATTCGGTGTAGATATAATCGGTTGATGGCGTAGCAAGCGGTGTTGACCGCCTCGGCCCAAAACCGATCCGAAGTCTTGTATTCATCAAGCATGGTTCTTGCCATGTCCAATAGAGTTCTATTCTTCCTCTCCACTACACCATTCTGTTGTGGCGTGTAGGGAGAAGAGAACTCATGCTTGATGCCCTCCTCCTCAAGAAAACCTTCGATTTGTGAGTTCTTGAACTCTGTCCCATTGTCGCTTCTAATCTTTTTGATCCTTAAGCTGAACTCATTTTGAGCCTGTCTCAAGAATCCCTTTAAAGTCTCTTAGGTTTGAGATTTTTCCTGCAAAAAGAACACCCAAGTGAAGCGAGAATAATCATCCACAATAAATAGGCAGTACTTACTCCCGCCGATGCTTATGTAAGCTATCGGGCCGAATAGGTCCATGTGGAGTAGCTTAAGCGGCCTGTCGGTCGTCATGATGTTCTTGTGTGGATGATGAACACCAACTTGCTTCCCTGCTTGACATGCGCTACAAACCCTGTCTTTCTCAAAATGAACATTTGTTAGTCCCAAAATGTGCTCTCCCTTTAGAAGCTTATGAAGATTCTTCATCCCAACATGGGCTAGTCGGCGGTGCCAGAGCCAACCCATGTTAGTCTTAGCAATTAAGCAAGTGTCAAGTTTAGCTCTATCAAAATCTACCAAGTATAGCTGACCCTCTAATACTCCCTTAAATGCTACTGAATCATGACTTCTTCTAAAGACAGTAACACCTATATCCGTAAAAAGACAGTTGTAGCCCATTTTACATAATTGTGAAACTGAAAGCAAGTTATAATCTAAAGAATCTACAAGAAAAACATTGGAAATAGAATGGCCAGGAGATATAGCAATTTTACCCAACCCTTTGACCAAACCTTGATTTCCATCCCCGAATGTGATAGCTCGTTGGGGATCTTGGTTTTTCTCATAGGAGGAGAACATCTTCTTCTCCCCTGTCATGTGGTTTGTGCACCCGCTATCGATGATCCAACTTGAGCCCCCGGATGCATAAACCTACAAAACAATTTTAGGCCTTGTTCTTAGGTACCCAAACGGTCTTGGGTCCTTTGACATTAGAAACAAGCACCTTGGGTACCCAAACACAAGTCTTGGAACCCTTGTGTTTTCCCCCAACATATTTGGCAACTACTTTGTCTGATTTGTTAGTTAAAACATAAGATGCATCAAAAGTCTTGAATGAAATGTTATGATCATTTGATGCAATAGGAGTTTTCTTCTTAGGCAATTTAGCATGAGTAGATTGCCTAGAACTAGATGCCTCACTCTTATACATAAAATCATGAATAGGGCCAGAGTGAGACTTCCTAGAGTGAATTCTTCTAATTTTGTGCTCGGGATAACCGGTAGGGTACAAAATGTAACCCTCGTTATCCTGAGGCATGGGAGCCTTGCCCTTAACAAAGTTAGATAATCTTTTAGGAGGGGCATTGAGTTTGACATTGCCTCCCTGTTGGAAGCCAATGCCAACCTTAATGTCAGGGTGTCTCCCACTATAGAGCATACTACGAGCAAATTTAAATTTTTCATTTTCTAACTCATGCTCATCAATCTTAGCACTAAGTTGAGCTATTGAAAGGGAAATGTGCCTTGGGCCATTTCTAAGTATTTTGGTGATTTAGTGTCCAACACAAGTGCCTAAGTGTAAAAAGGTGGACAAAGTACAAATCAAGGATAAAGGTATGTTTCTCAGACTTAGTACATTGTTTTATGGACTAATGTATTGTGTCTAAGTGCTGGGAACAGAAAAAATCCAATTGTAAATGTCTTGGCTCGAGCAGCCAAGACTCTGCTGAGTCTGGGAGCACCGGACTGTCTGGTGGTGCACCGGACAGTTTTCGGTGCGCCAGGCTAGCTCGAGCGAAGTGGCCGCTCTCGGGAATTCACCGGCGACGTACGACTATAATTCACCGGACTGTCCGGTGAGCCAACGGTCGGCCGGGCCAACCGTCGGCCGCGCAATCTGCGCGGGACACATGGCCGAGCCAACGGCTAGATGGGGGCACCGGACTGTCCGGTGCGCCAACGGCTCTCAGGCTGCCAACGGTCGACTGCGTCATTTATGGAAGGAAATCGAGCACCGGACAGTGTCCGGTGTGCACCGGACTGTCCGGTGCGCCAGTCGACAGAAGGCAAGATCAGCCTTCCTAGATTGCTCTCAACGGCTCCTAGCTGCCTTGGGGCTATAAAAGGGACCCCTAGGCGCATGGAGGAGTACACCAAGAATTCCTACAACACTCCTAAGCACCAAGACATCGATTTCGCGCATTTGTTTCATTGTGATAGCATATAGAGCTCTAGTGGACTTGTGAACTCATTGAGTTGTGTTGCGAGCTCTTGTTGCGACTTGTGTGCGTGTTGACACTGTGATTTCTTGTCTTGAGTGCGTTGCTAATCCCTCCCTTGCTCTGTGCTTCTTTGTGAACTTCAATTGTAAGGGCGAGAGACTCCAAGTTGTGGAGATTCCTCACAAACGGGATTGAGTAAAGCAAGCAAAACACCGTGGTATGCAAGTGGGTCTTTGGACCGCTTGAGAGGGGTTGATTGCAACCCTCGTCCGTTGGGACGCCACAACGTGGAGTAGGCAAGCGTTGGTCTTGGCCGAACCACGGGATAACCACCGTGCCATCTCTGTGATTGATTTCTTGTGGTTATTGTGTTTTGACTCCTCTCTAGCCACTTGGCATTTACTGTGCTAACACTTAACCAAGTTTGTGGCTTAAGTTTCTCAAGTTTTGCAGGATCACCTATTCACCCCCCCCCCCCTCTAGGTGCTCTCAATTGGTATCAGACCCGTTCTCTTCACAAAGGAACTAACCGCCCGAAGAGATGGATCCTAAGGGGAAGGGTATCGTGATCAACGATAAAGAGAAGGAATCTTTCGTCAACGAGCCGAAGGATGACAAGACTACCGACTCGGGCTCGGGCCATAGACGAAAAGATGGGAAGAAGAAGAAGACAAGGCGCATTAAGGAGATCGTCTACTACGACGACAGTGATGAGTCCACTTCTTCCCACAAGGATAACGACGACAACGACTACGACAAACAAAAGACGGTTAACTCGAACTTTTCTTTCGATTATTCGCGTATTCCTCAAAGTGCAAATGCTCATTTATTATCTATTCCACTTGGTAAACCTCCTCATTTTGATGGAGAGGACTATGGATTTTGGAGTCACAAAATGCGTAGTCACTTGTTCTCTCTCCATCCTAGTATATGGGAGATTGTAGAGAGTGGAATGCACTTTGATAGTACGGATAGTCCCATGTTCATTAATGAGCAAATTCATAAGAATGCACAAGCTACTACTGTTCTTCTAGCTTCATTGTGCAGGGATGAATACCACAAAGTGAGCGGCTTAGATAACGCCAAGCAAATATGGGACACCCTCAAGATTTCTCATGAGGGGAACGACGTCACCTTGCTCACCAAGATGGAGTTGGTGGAGGGCGAGCTTGGACGATTCGCGATGATAAGGGGCGAGGAGCCAACCCAAACATACAACCGGCTCAAGACCCTTATCAACAAAATAAGGAGCTACGGAAGCACGCGATGGACGGACCACGACGTCGTCCGACTGATGCTAAGGTCCTTTACCGTTCTTGATCCTCATTTGGTGAATAATATTCGTGAGAATCCTAGGTACACCAAAATGTCACCCGAAGAAGTCCTTGGAAAATTCGTAAGCGGGCGAATGATGATCAAGGAGGCAAGGTACGTGGACGACGCATTGAATGGTCCAATCAACGAGCCTCAACCCCTTGCTCTCAAGGCAACAAGAAGCAAGGAGGCGCTACCTAGCAAGGTAGCACAAATTGAGGCGGCCGGACTTAATGATGAAGAAATGGCCCTTATCATCAAAAGATTCAAGACGGCGCTAAAGGGTCGCAAGGGGCAACCAAGCAAGACCAAGACAAAGGGGAAGCGCTCATGCTTCAAATGTGGTAAGCTTGGTCATTTTATTGCTAACTGTCCCAACAATGATAGTGATCAGGATCAAGGGATCAAGAGGGAGAAGAAGAAGAACTATAAGAAGGCAAAGGGCGAGGCACAACTTGGCAAGGAGTGGGATTCGGATTGCTCTTCGTCCGACTCCGACAATGAAGGACTCGCCGCCACCGCCTTCAACAAGTCATCCCTCTTCCCCAACGAGCGTCACACATGCCTTATGGCAAGGGAGAAGAAGGTATGTACTCGAAACTCTACTTATGCTTCTTCAAGTGAGGACGAATCTAGTGATGAGGATGAAATAGATTACTCTAGCTTGTTCAAGGGATTGGATAGAAATAAAATTGATAAAATCAATGAATTGATTGATGCCTTGAATGAAAAGGATAGGCTTTTAGAAAAGCAAGAGGATTTGTTATATGATGAACATGATAAATTTGTAGAGGCACAAAAATCCTATGCTTTAGAAGCTAAAAGAAATGAAATGCTTTCTTATGAACTATCTACTTGTCATGAAACCATTTCTACTTTACAAGGTGTTAACAATGATTTAAATGCTAAATTAGAAGTAGCAAATAAATCTAATTCTTGTGTAGAACATGTTATAATTTGTACTAGGTGTAAGGATTTTGATATTGATGCTTGTAGTAAACACCTAGTTGCAATTTCTAGATTAAATGATGAAGTAGCTAGTCTTAATGACCAACTTAAGACTAGCAAAAGTGATTTCGATAAGCTAAAATTTGCAAGGGATGCCTACACGATTGGTAGACACCCCTCAATTAAGGATGGACTTGGCTTTAAGAGGGAAGCCAAGGACTTAACAAGCCATAAGGCTCCCATCTCCACCAAGGAGAAAGGGAAGGCCCCTATGTCTAGTAGTGCTAAAAAGAACCATGCTTTTATGTATCATGACAAGAGACAATATAGAAATGCTTATAGAAGTTATAATGCATATGATGCTTTTGATTCTCATGCCATGTTTGCTTCTAGTTCTTCCTATGTGCATGATAGAAATGTTGGTAGGAAAAATGTTGTTCACAATATGCCTAGGAGAAATGTTGCTAATGTTCATAGGAAAATTAATGAACCATCTACAATTTATCATGCTTTAAATGCCTCTTTTGCTATTTGTAGAAAAGATAGGAAGATAGTTGCTAGGAAATTAGGGGCAAAGTGCAAGGGTGATAAAACTTGCATTTGGGTCCCTAAGGCAATTGTAACTAACCTTATAGGACCCAACAAGAGTTGGGTACCTAAGACCCAAGCCTAAATTTGCCTTGCAGGTTTATGCATCCGGAGGTTCAAGCTGGATTATCGACAGCGGATGCACGAACCATATGACGGGGGAAAAGAAGATGTTCACCTCCTACGTCAAGAATAAGGATTCCCAAGATTCAATCATATTCGGTGATGGGAACCAAGGCAAGGTGAAAGGTTTAGGCAAGATTGCAATATCTAATGAGCACTCTATCTCTAATGTGTTTTTAGTTGAGTCTCTTGGTTATAATTTACTATCTGTTAGTCAATTATGTAATATGGGATATAATTGTCTATTTACAAATGTAGATGTGTCTGTCTTTAGAAGATGTGATGGTTCACTAGCTTTTAAGGGTGTACTAGACGGCAAACTTTATTTGGTTGATTTTGCAAAAGAGGAGGCTGGTCTAGATGCATGCTTAATCGCTAAGACTAGCATGGGCTGGCTGTGGCATCGCCGCTTAGCACATGTGGGGATGAAGAACCTTCACAAGCTTCTAAAGGGAGAACACGTGATAGGTTTGACTAACGTGCAATTCGAAAAAGATAGACCTTGTGCAGCTTGTCAAGCAGGTAAACAAGTGGGAGGAGCACATCACAGCAAGAATGTGATGACCACTTCAAGACCTCTGGAGCTGCTGCATATGGACCTCTTCGGACCCGTCGCCTATCTGAGCATAGGAGGAAGTAAGTATGGTCTAGTTATTGTTGATGACTTTTCCCGCTTCACTTGGGTGTTCTTTTTGCAGGATAAGTCTGAAACACAAGGGATCCTCAAGCGCTTCCTCAGGAGAGCTCAAAATGAGTTTGAGCTCAAGGTGAAGAAGATAAGGAGCAACAACGGGTCCAAATTCAAGAATCTTCGAGTGGAGGAGTTCCTTGATGAGGAGGGGATCAAGCACGAGTTCTCCGCTCCCTACACACCTCAGCAAAATGGTGTGGTAGAGAGGAAGAACAGGACACTCATTGATATGGCGAGGACCATGCTTGGAGAGTTCAAGACCCCCGAGTGTTTTTGGTCGGAAGCCGTGAACACGACTTGCCACGCCATCAACAGGGTCTACCTTCACTACCTCCTCAAGAAGACATCATACGAGCTGCTAACTGGTAACAAACCCAATGTATCGTACTTTCGTGTATTTGGGAGTAAATGCTACATTCTAGTGAAGAAGGGTAGGAATTCCAAATTTGCTCCCAAAGCTGTAGAAGGGTTTTTATTAGGTTATGATTCAAATACAAAGGCGTATAGGGTCTTCAACAAATCATCGGGTTTGGTTGAAGTCTCTAGCGACGTTGTATTTGATGAGACTAATGGCTCTCCAAGAGAGCAAGTTGTTGATCTTGATGATGTAGATGAAGAAGACGTTCCAACGGCCGCAATACGCACCATGGCGATTGGAGATGTACGGCCTCAGGAACATTTGGAGCAAGATCAACCGTCTTCCTCAACTATGGTGCATCCCCCAACCCAAGATGACGAACAGGTACCTCAAGTGGAGGCGCATGATCAAGGGGGAGCACAGGATGTTCAAGTTGAAGAGGAAGAAGCACCTCAGGCACCTCTAACCCAAGTTCGAGCGACGATTCAAAGGGATCATCCCGTCGACCAGATATTGGGTGATATTAGCAAGGGAGTAACTACTCGTTCAAGATTAGTTAATTTTTGTGAGCATTACTCTTTTGTCTCTTCTATTGAGCCTTTCAGGGTAGAAGAGGCCTTGCTAGATCCGGACTGGGTGTTGGCCATGCAGGAGGAACTCAACAATTTCAAGCGCAATGAAGTTTGGACACTGGTGCCTCGCCCCAAGCAAAATGTTGTGGGAACCAAGTGGGTGTTCCGCAACAAACAGGACGAGCACGGGGAGGTGACAAGGAACAAGGCTAGGCTTGTGGCAAAAGGTTATGCCCAAGTCGTAGGTTTGGACTTTGAGGAGACATTCGCTCCTGTGGCTAGGCTAGAATCAATTCGTATCTTGCTAGCATATGCCGCTCACCATTCTTTCAGGTTGTACCAAATGGATGTGAAGAGCGCTTTCCTCAACGGGCCAATCAAAGAGGAGGTGTACGTGGAGCAACCCCCTGGCTTCGAGGATGAACGGTACCCTGACCACGTGTGTAAGCTCTCTAAGGCGCTCTATGGACTTAAGCAAGCCCCAAGAGCATGGTATGAATGCCTTAGAGACTTTTTAATTGCTAATGCTTTCAAGGTTGGGAAAGTCGATCCAACTCTTTTTACTAAGACTTGCGATGGTGATCTTTTTGTGTGCCAAATTTATGTCGATGACATAATATTTGGTTCTACTAATCAAAAGTCTTGTGAAGAGTTTAGCAGGGTGATGACACAGAAATTCGAGATGTCGATGATGGGCGAGTTGAACTACTTCCTTGGGTTCCAAGTGAAGCAACTCAAGGACGGCACTTTCATATCCCAAACGAAGTACATGCAAGACTTGCTAAAGCGGTTTGGGATGAAGGATGCCAAGCCCGCAAAGACGCCGATGGGAACTGACGGACATACCGACCTCAACAAAGGAGGTAAGTCCATTGATCAAAAAGCATATCGGTCCATGATAGGTTCTTTGCTTTATTTATGTGCTAGTACACCGGATATTATGCTTAGCGTATGCATGTGTGCTAGATTTCAATCCGGTCCTAAGGAGTGTCACTTAGTGGCTGTGAAGCAAATTCTTCGATATTTAGTCGCTACGCCTTGCTTCGGGATCTGGTATCCAAAGGGGTCTAACTTTGACTTGATTGGGTACTCAGATTCCGACTATGCTGGATGTAAGGTCGATAGGAAGAGTACATCGGGGACGTGCCAATTCTTAGGAAGGTCCCTGGTGTCATGGAATTCTAAGAAACAAACTTTCGTTGCCCTATCCACCGCTAAGGCCGAGTATGTTGCCGCAGGACAATGTTGCGCGCAACTACTTTGGATGAGGCAAACCCTCAGGGACTTTGGCTACAATCTGAGCAAAGTCCCACTCCTATGTGACAATGAGAGTGCTATCCGAATTGCGGAAAATCCTGTTGAGCACAGCCGCACAAAGCACATTGACATCCGGCATCACTTTTTGAGAGACCACCAGCAGAAGGGGGATATCGAAGTGTTTCATGTTAGCACCGAGAACTAGCTAGCCGATATCTTTACTAAGCCTTTAGATGAAAAGACCTTTTGCAGGCTGCGAAGTGAGCTAAATATCCTAGATTCGCGGAACTTGGATTGAGTTGTAGCATACATGTGTTTAAGCCTTTGATCATGTTCATCTGCATTTTGTTGCTTACTTGTGGTGCTCAAGTTGTATACTCAATCCCCGGACCTCACAAGTCCTTGTGCAAGTGATGCACATATTTAGGGGGAGTTGTGGTACAACTTGACCCTTTGAGACTAACCGGTTGCTTAAGTTTGCTTGAATTTAGTCTCAAAGGAAGTTTGAAAGGGAAAAGGTGGACTTGGACCTTGAAAGACTTCCACTGCACTCCGATGAGAGGGTAACTTATTCTGAGTTCATCTCATGTACTCTTATTGCCTTTGTGCTCTTATTTGAAGATTTTGGTGAGGCAATGGGGTTACAGGGCCAAGATTGATCCCGTTTTGGTGCTTGATGCCAAAGGGGGAGAAAATAAAGGCCAAAGCAATAGATGGATCAGCTACCACTTGAGAAATTTTGAAAAATTTTGAAAATAATAGAATAGAGCTTTTGGTTTGTCAAAACTTTTTTATTGTCTCTCTTGTCAAAAGATGGCTTCTTGTGGGGAGAAGTGTTGATTATGGGAAAAAGGGGAGTTTTTGAAATCTTGAATCAATTTCTCTTGGAATGACTCTCTTTATGTCTTAACATGTGTGTTTGACTTAGAGATAGAAATTTGAGTTTGATTTGCAAAAACAAACCAAGTGGTGGCAAAGAGTGATCCATATATGTCAAATTTGAATCAAAACAATTTGAGTCCTTATTTGAAGTAATTTTGTACTTGTTCTACTTGCTTTATATTGTGTTGGCATAAATCACCAAAAAGGGGGAGATTGAAAGGGAAATGTGCCTTGGGCCATTTCTAAGTATTTTGGTGATTTAGTGTCCAACACAAGTGCCTAAGTGTAAAAAGGTGGACAAAGTACAAATCAAGGATAAAGGTATGTTTCTCAGACTTAGTACATTGTTTTATGGACTAATGTATTGTGTCTAAGTGCTGGGAACAGAAAAAATCCAATTGTAAATGTCTTGGCTCGAGCAGCCAAGACTCTGCTGAGTCTGGGAGCACCGGACAGTGTCCGGTGCGCCAGGCTGGCTCGAGCGAAGTGGCCGCTCTCGGGAATTCATCGGCGACGTATGACTATAATTCACCGGACTTTCCGGTGTGCACCGGATTGTCCGGTGAGCCAACGGTCGGCCGGGCCAACGGTCGGCCGCGTAATCTGCGCGGGACACGTGGCCGAGCCAACGGCTAGAAGGGGGCACCGGACTGTCCGGTGTGCACCGGACATGTCCGGTGCGCCAACGGCTCTCAGGCTGCCAACGGTCGACTGCGTCATTTATGGAAGGAAATCGGGCACCGGACAGTGTCTGGTGTGCACCGGACTGTCCGGTGTGCACCGGACTGTCCGGTGCGCCAGTCGACAGAAGGCAAGATCAGCCTTCCTAGATTGCTCTCAACGGCTCCTAGCTGCCTTGGGGCTATAAAAGGGACCCCTAGGCGCATGGAGGAGTACACCAAGAATTCCTACAACACTCCTAAGCACCAAGACATCGATTTCGCGCATTCGTTTCATTGTGATAGCATATAGAGCTCTAGTGGAGTTGTGAACTCATTGAGTTGTGTTGCGAGCTCTTGTTGCGACTTGTGTGCGTGTTGACACTGTGATTTCTTGTCTTGAGTGCGTTGCTAATCCCTCCCTTGCTCTGTGCTTCTTTGTGAACTTCAATTGTAAGGGCGAGAGACTCCAAGTTGTGAAGATTCCTCGCAAACGGGATTGAGTAAAGCAAGCAAAACACCGTGGTATTCAAGTGGGTCTTTGGACTGCTTGAGAGGGGTTGATTGCAACCCTCGTCCGTTGGGACGCCACAACGTGGAGTAGGCAAGCGTTGGTCTTGGCCGAACCACGGGATAACCACCGTGCCATCTCTGTGATTGATTTCTTGTGGTTATTGTGTTTTGACTCCTCTCTAGCCACTTGGCATTTACTGTGCTAACACTTAACCAAGTTTGTGGCTTAAGTTTCTCAAGTTTTGCAGGATCACCTATTCACCCCCCCCCTCTAGGTGCTCTCAGCTATGTGATCATTTTGTTTCTTAATTAAAGCTAGGCTATCATGAATAGCATCAACATTAATGTCTCTACATCTAGTGCAAATAGTAACATGCTCAACGGTAGATGTAGAGGGTTTGCAAGAATTCAATTCAACAATCTTAGCATGTAATATGGCATTTTCATCTCTAAGATTGGAAATGGAAACATTGCAAACATTTAAAACTTTAGCCTTAGCAATCAATTGTTCATTCTCAATTTTAAGGCTAGATAGTGATGCATTTAACTTGTCAATCTTAGTAATCAAACTAGCATTATCATTTCTAAGACTAACAAGAGAATCATCACAAACATTTAAATTATCAACCTTAGCAATTAATTTAGCATTCCCATTTCTAAGGTTGGAAATAACATCATGGCAAGTGCTTAGCTCACTAGTTAATTTTTCACATTTTTCTACCTCTAGAGCATAAGCATTTTTAACCTTAACATGCTTTTTGTTTTCTTTAATTAGGAAGTCCTCTTGACTATCTAAGAGTTCATCCTTATCATGAATAGCACTAATTAATTCATTTAATTTCTCCTTTTGTTGCATGTTTAGGTTGGCAAATAGGGTGAGCAAATTATCCTCATCATCACTAGAATTATCCTCATCACTAGAAGTTGCATACTTAGTGGAGGATTTTGATTTTACCTTCTTCCTTTTGCCATCCTTTGCCATGAGGCATTTGTGGCCGACGTTGGGGAAGAGAAGGCCCTTGGTGATGGCGATGTTTGCGGCGTCCTCGTCGGAGGAGTCGGTGGAGCTCTCGTCGGAGTCCCACTCGCGGCATACATGAGCATCGCCGCCCTTCTTCTTGTAGTACCTCTTCTTTTCTCTTCTCTTTCCCTTCTTGTCGTCGCCTCTGTCACTATCACTTGATAATGGACATTTTGCGATAAAATGACCGGGCTTACCACACTTGTAGCAAACTTTCTTGGAGCGGGGCTTGTAGTCCTTCCCCCTCCTTTGCTTGAGGATTTGGCAGAAGCTCTTGATGATGAGCGCCATTTCCTCGTTGTCGAGCTTGGAGGCGTCGATGGGAATTCTACTTGGTGTAGAATCCTTCTTTTCTTCCGTCGCCTTGAATGCGATGGGTTGCACCTCGGGTGTTGAGGTGGCGCCTTGCTCGATGATTTTCTTGGAGCCTTTGATCATTAGTTCAAAGCTCACAAACTTTCCTATCACTTCCTCGGGAGACATTAGTGTGTATCTAGGATCACCACGAATTAATTGAACTTGCGTAGGGTTAAGGAAAACGAGTGATCTAAGAATAACCTTGACCATTTCATGGTCATCCCATTTGGTGCTCCCGAGGTTGCGCACTTGGTTCACCAAGGTCTTGAGCCGGTTGTACATTGCTTGTGGCTCCTCCCCTTGGTGAAGCATGAAGCGACCGAGCTCCCCCTCGATCGTCTCCCGCTTGGTGATCTTGGTCACCTCATCTCCTTCGTGCACGGTCTTGAGCACGTCCCAAATTTCCTTTGCGCTCTTCAACCCTTGCACCTCATTATACTCCTCTCGACTTAGAGAGGCGAGGAGTATAGTAGTGGCTTGGGAGTTGAAGTGTTGGATTTGTTCGACCTCCTCTGAGTCGTAATCCTTGTCTCCCTTCTTTGGTACCTGCGCTCCATACTAAACAATATCCCATATGCTTTTGTGGAGTGAGGTTAGGTGATGCCTCATTTTATCACTCCACATAGAATAATCTTCACCTTCAAGCATAGGTGGTTTGCCTAATGGAACGGAAAGTAATGGAGTTCATTTTGAAATACAAGGATAGCGAAGGGGCATCTTACTATACTTCTTGCGCTCATGGCACTTAGAAGTGGCGGATGCCGATTCCGAGCCGGAGGTGGAGGGTGACGAAGAGTCGGTCTCGTAGTAGACCACTTTCTTCATCTTCTTCTTCTTGTCACCCTTTCGTTGGGACTTGATGGAGGAAGAGGATTCCTCCTTGTACTTTTGGGCGGACTCCCTTGAGTGCGTTCTCCCCGAGCTTGCGGACTTGTCGCCGGTCTCGATCTCCCTCTTAGCGGATGCTCCCGACATCACTTCGAGCGGTTAGGCTCTAATGAAGTACCGGCTCCGATACCAATTGAAAGTCGCCTAGAGGGGGGGTGAATATGGCGAAGCTGAAATTTACAAACTTTAAGCACAACTACAAGTCGGGGTTAGCGTTAGAAATATAAACGAGTCCGAAAGAGAGGGTGAAAACAAATCACAAGCAAATAAGACGGATGAACACGGTGATTTGTTTTACCGAGGTTCGGTTCTTGCAAACCTACTCCCCGTTGAGGTGGTCACAAAGACCGGGTCTCTTTCAACCATTTCCCTCTCTCAAACGGTCACCTAGATCGAGTGAGCCTTTCTCTTCAATCAAATGGGACACTAAGTCCACTACAAGGACCACCACAACTTGGTGTCTCTTGTTTTGATTACAAGTGAATTGATCACAAGAAAGAATGAAGAAGAAAAGCAATCCAAGCGCAAGAGCTCAAATGAACACAAGTCTCTCTCTCACTAGCCACTATTTGATTGGAAAGATCTTTGGACTTGGGAGAGGATTTGATCTCTTTTGATTGTGTCTTGTATTGAATGTTGTAGCTCTTGTAAGGTGTTTGAAGGCTGAAAACTTGGATCATTGAAGTGTGGTGGTTGGGGGGTATTTATAGCCCCAACCACCAAAAGAACCGTTGGTGAGAGCTTCTGTCGCATGGCGCACCGGACAGTCCGGTGTGCCACCGGACACTGTCCGGTGCGACAGCCACGTCACCCGGTCGTTGGATTCTGACCGTTGGAGCTTCTGACATCTGGGTCACCGGACAGTCCGGTGGTGCACCGGACAGTCACTGTTCACTGTCCGATGCGCCTTCTGGCTCTGCTCTGACTTCTGCGCGCACTGTAGCGCATTAACTGCTGTTGCAGACGACCGTTGGCGCTGTAGTAGCCGTTACTCCGCTGGCGCATCGGACAGTCCGGTGAATTATAGCGGAGTGGCTCCCAGAATTCTCGAAGGTGAGCAGTTCGGAGTTGGGTTCCCTAGTGCACCGGACACTGTCCGGTGGTGCACCGGACACTGTCCGGTGGCACACCGGACAGTCCGGTGCGCCAGACCAGGGCACACTTCGGTTGTCTTTTGCTCTCTTTATTTGAATCCTTTCTTGGACTTTTTATTGGTTTGTTGTGAACCTTTGGCACCTGTAAAACTTATAATCTAGAGCAAACTAGTTAGTCCAATTATTTGCGTTGAGCAATTCAACCACCAAAATCAATTAGGAAAAGGTGTAAGACTATTTCCCTTTCAGTTACAGACCGTCATTACAGAAAAGGCTATTACAGATGAGGCTCGTAACACGCTTATCCCTGCGGGGCCCGTTATAGTGGGTCAGATCCCACTTGGGCTTCAGGACTCGATGAGGACGTGGGGCTAGCAGACATCGTCGGAGTCTTGCCTTCGTCTCGCGATGGATAAGAGCGAAGGGCGCCCGCGAAGTCCAGTCGCGAAAGCCTCATCGAACCAGCGTCGTTGGTGGAGCGAGGCGACGAAGGCTTCGAGCGAAGGGTACCGTCTTCGCCTTCGCCCCAACAGCTAGTAAGATTCATAGCCCGGTTTGGTTACCATGTAGCAAAACTTATACCAATAGGAAGGAGGCATAGACAAATTGCTAGACAGAAGGATTGTCTCATATCTTCATCGTTTGAAATGTTATCTAGCCTAAAGGAAAATGAATTCTCAAACTAATCTGAGTAGGTGTAAGCCACAAAGAGAGGGTCTACTTGACTAGAATAGAAGATCCTAAACTAGTCCACAATTAATCTATCGACAAGTTTGCTACCAAAGAGACTAAACAGAGCCTCGCCGAGAGAAGTGCACCTGATCAACTTACTAGAAGGATTAGGGAATGAGTTGCTAGCCAATATCAGGAAGTCAAGAATGGGGAATAGGAATTCTACTAGTCAAAATAAGTATATCTTTCACTCACTCCTTATACATGCATGACAAAATACCTTAGGAGGTTTAGCTTTGGGAGCACAGCTTGCCAGTGGACTAAACTCAAAATTATCATATCTCTTAGAAAAAAAACTTTTGGTGCATGGATATTTAGAGAATCAATTTCTCCATTAGACAAGAAGATCAAGCTTTTGACATATTTCTTCACTATTAATAACTCTAATTCATATGTTGATCAAGATTAATAGACCTTTGAACTGTACAACTCACATTCTTGCTCATTAGCAGCCAGTCTCCAAATGGTCATCCATCTTGAGGACATCCATCCATATAAATTTGGCAGTCATTGATGTAGTTAAATCAATGAAGTTTGTTTTAAAGAAATAGTCGCTAATGTTAAATCAATAAAGTTTGTTATAAAAAGAGTAGTTACTATTTGGTGGCAAAATGTTTTTTTATGGATCAGTCGAGGGCAAAACTAATTTGGGTGATAAGATGGGCTCCCTATCCTTCAGAGTCAGTAAGCTTGGCCATGGATGCCATTGCCATACCTCATGGTGAGCTCAACAACAAATTGAGACAATAAGGTTGGCTATAGATGCCGATTTTTTTTTTGCAATTCAGTTCTTTTTTGAAAAAAATCATGTTTAGCACATTAGATGACTTAATGCATTTTTTAACATTTTGTTTGGCACCATAAGCTATGGCGCTCAGAAATGAGATACGCTGGTTTCCCGTGTCGTGCTGGAGGCTAACGTGGCTTAACTCGGCACCATAGATCTTGGCGTCAAGCTCGTGGCCACTAGGATGTTAGTCACCGCTGCACAGCTGCTAGCTATCGCAGAGGCATAAATAACTCTCCCGCTACATTTCCTATGTTTGTGTCATTGTGAGGCCACGGCCGGCCCTGAGGGGGTGCGGAGGGTGCGGCCGCACCGGGCCCCCAAAAACATAGGGCCCCTCTGGCCACTGGACGTTAGCACTTTTTCCTGCTAATAAGCATATCTACCCTACACATAAATACGCAAGAGCGATACGCTATCGATCAGTTTCGTTTAGATTGTTAAACTACTGTCTCAATTACTTATCTAATATTCACTTCGTTCCAAAATAGTATTTGTTTTAACTCTTGATTTTTATGTCTATATTCAACTAGATGATGAGGAATCCACTAGAGAAGCAAAATAAATTCTATTTTGATACAAAGAGAGTATTATTTACTATACACATGATGGTTGCATCGACAGAGAGAAGATTTTTAAAATTGAAATATTTTTTGAACTATTTAAGGTCAACAATGACTTAAGAGAGGTTAAATGGTTTGGCGATTATATGTATCTAAAAGAAGTTGTTGGATGAGATTGATCTTAATGGTATAAGCGATGATTTGTATCACACAATGTTAGAAGATATTTTTAATGACATCAGATATCAAGTATGTATTTTTGCTATATTTTTATATTTGTTATCTTATAAATTTCAAAATAGTGTATAATATATATATTATGTGTGGATGGGGCCTCTATTTTAGATTTCGAACCGGGCCCCTAAAAAGTCAGGAATGGTCCTGTGTGAGGCCCAGATGGCTGGAAGCAATGAGCGATTGACATAGGGCATGGGTGGGCTACTGGCTCAGGCCAGGTCGTCTCGATTTGACCCGGGCCACCTACTCGTATTGCACCTTACAGACTAGACCATCATTTTTCCTGCTGCACCCTATAGCCTCTACTAGACACATGTACTGATGTACATGATGACTTCTACTAGTTTGTTATCAACACGGTGCATGGCGCAGGGCAACCGATTGAAATAAACTTGTTTAAACGGTCGGTCGGCCACATTCCAAACCAAAGATGGAGCTACTAGACATAGATCATCTCAACCTGCAGCAGAATTAAATCTTAGAGTAGCCCACCCTTTTTATATTTCTACCACTACATATAGGTAGAGATATTTCTAAAACATCCGACTTATATAACAAATCTAATATTTTAACATAGATATATAAAATTTGAAAGCTAATTTTTGACAATGTTATTAAGAATGTTATGAAGTATTTAAATAATTTTTTGTATAATTTTTTATGCACATTATTTTCTCCCTACAACAAAAAAGGTGAAAAAACATCCGAATCCGTATTCAAATAGACATTCGAATACTATATCAATTATTTAAAAATATATAGAACAAATTTAATGTTTATTTTTTGAGAAGATTGATAGCTTCAATGCTAAAAACAAGAATATAAATTTATATAACAAATTTTATATATTATTTGTTCATAATTGTTGGGGGCCTTCGTCCTCCGAAGGTCCTCAAAAACGTAATTTAACAGTGTCTTCCAAGCATGGTTTATATACAGGCACCTTCGGATTCAGGATTAAAGGCATATACGATGAAGGGCATGATTGTGACGAAGGTTGCCGTTACTTCGAAGCTATGTGCAAAGAAGCTTCGGCTCAATCGCGGGAAAAGGAACCGACTTAAAGGGGAAAAGGCTATCCAGTCCTCATAGATTTTTCTATAAGCCAATAGTAAATGTAAAGGGTATGACTGTAATTTCTCATAGGCTACGCCCTGTGCCTATACATAGGTGAACATTACCCCACGTACTGTTCATGCTGACTTGTACTTACTTTTGCGTCACGCTTGTACTTTCTTGCCTTCTGTCAAGCCAAAGGTACTTTTGTAATTCAGTATTGTTTCTGTCTTTCCATGATTATATAATTAAGAATGAGTTAATAATATTATATGATTGTTTATGTTGTCTCCTATATGTCATATGCCTGTTCTTTTATTTGACACATACTGTGATGATGAAGGTATGACCTTCATGACCTTCGTCTGAAGATCATTATATCCTAAGGGATATAATGCTTTGAAGGACGAAGGGCATTAACATTTAATATCTTGCATTGACTTGTTCTTAATTCATAGTATTTGAGAACAAGTCTCCGACAATAATCGAAGAAAAAGACCACAAAATTGATATCCGAATAAATATCTGGATCCATCCCTACCTGTAGGTATTGCAGAGCCAGTATTGCATTCAAGATAATTTAATCTACCTTTTTATATTGCTACTAGTACCATAAGTCTTGGAGTACTACTTTGTCTCTCATGCGGTATGGCCTTCATGACCTTCGTCTGAAGATCATTATATCGTAAGGGATATAATGCTTTGAAGGACGAAGGGCATTAACATTTAACATCTTGTGTTGCCTTGTTCTTAATTCATAGTATTTGAGAACAAGTCTCCAACATTGGCGCTCACCTCCGGTGAACCTTTTTCGACCACGTTCGGCAAGCACTGACCTTCGTCATGCCGTCGAAGAAAGTTTCAGCGTCAGGGGCTGTCGCACTACAGCCACTGGACCCAAATCAGGAGACCCTCTCTCTCCGAGAGGCTCGAAGCCAGAAAAGGAAGGCCACCAGTCCAACACTCCAGGAGGAGGAGTTGGACCAAGAAATCAGAAACATGGAGATAATCCATCAGCAAGTACAAAGGAAGAAGGAGAAGAAGGCTCGACTGGCTGATCTTCAAAGACAGATCGACAAAGCCACTGAAGAAGTACGCCATCTTGCTCAAGACGAACAAGATCGAAGGCCCCAACACAGGGAGCTTCATCAAGAAGGCTTATTCAACGAGGATGGATGGTATGATGATTTTAATCATGATACCTTTACCTTTGATGATGCTTCTCCCTTGGCAGCAGAACTGCAGGCTATCCCATGGCCTCCATCATACAAGCCACCTCAACTCCCCATGTATGATGGGCATTCAAATCCGAAGCAGTTTTTGATGAGTTATGAAGCAACTATATCTTCATATGGAGGCAATGCAGCTGTCATGGCCATGTCCTTCGTCATGGCAGTTCGGAATGTGGCCCAAACATGGTATTCTTCTCTTCGGCCAGGGACTATTACTTCATGGCAGAAGCTCAAGGATATGCTAGTGACAAGTTTCCAAGGCTTTCAGACGAAGCCAGTCACAGCTCAGGCCCTGTTTCAGTGCACGCAAGACCATGAGGAGTATCTCCAGGCATATGTCCGAAGGTTCTTGTGTCTGAGAGCACAAGCGCCTACAGTGCCCAATGAAATTGTCATTGAGGCCATGATTAAGGGGCTTCGTCCAGGACCTACTGCCCAGTATTTCGCTAGAAAGCCTCCGTAGACTCTGGAAAAGCTGCTTCAAAATATGGATGTGTACATCCGGGCTGACAATGACTTCCGCCAAAGAAGGGAGGAAGCTTACAGGTTCTCTGAGATGACCAGGGGCTTCGGAGGAAGAATCCACCCGAGGCATGTTAGGTCAATTCACAACTCCACTCAGAGTGATGACAGAGGAAGTCAGCTGCAGAGGCCGCAGTATACTTCACAATCTTCGGGGCAGCAACAAAGCTCTTTCCGGCCGCCAGCTCCAAGAGGCAGAGGCGCCAGGGGCTTCGGAGGAAGATATAAGGATCAGCCCAGGAAGATCTATTGCCTATTTTGTGGTAAGACAAGGGCCATACTACAAGAATGTGCCAAATCACCATTCAAAAGCAGAAGGAGATCACAGAAGCCGAAGCCCGGCAAAGTCAACCGAAGCAGGTCCTGCACACTGCTTCGTGTCATTCGCCCTACATACCAGAATATGTGGGTAATCATCCTGCAGCTTCTGTTAATTCGGCTAGTCAGCCACAGGCTTCTTGGCCACAGCTTCCACCTCCGCCACCACTACAACCTGCCTATTCACGAGGTCAGCAGCCAGAAGGGAGCCAACAGACCCATCAGCAGCGAGATTTTAGGGAGGAATCCGAAGCTCGCACAGTCAACAGTACTGTGCCAGAATCAAAACACATCTATTGAGAGATATCCTACCTCTGAAACATTTTTACATTCATTGTCATTTTCTTTTTAATAAGGAACAATCAATGTAAACCTAGTTTTCTTGTCATTTTTAATTTCTGGTAATAGCTTCGTTCTTGTCATAGTGAAATATATCTTTTCCACAGACTCACGAAGCTCAAAAATTGTTGAAGCTCAAAAGTCGTTCCTAAGGGAATGCAGAGCTAAAAATCTCAGTGCAAGTTTCACCGAAGTTACAAAAAGTCGTTCCTAAGGAGCGCAGCGTAAGTTTGTCGAAGCTACAAAAAGTCGTTCCTAAGGGAGCGCAGTGTAAGTTTTCTGCTCAAAAGTCGTTCCAAAGGGAATGCAGAGCCAAATACCGCCGAAATAGAAGGCAAAGCGCGAAAAGTCAACGTGAATACCGCCAAAATAGAAGGCGAAGAAGTTCAAAAGAAGTTCCTAAGGGGATGCAGAACTTACGCCGAAAAATAAGCGGTGAAGCCGAAAAATAAACGACAAAGAGATTTTGATCGTTCCTAAGGGGACGCAGAGATTGTGTTTCAGCGTGGGTATGTGTCTTCGGCATTAGCATCATTCTTTGCATCATATCATCGCATCATATCGCATAGCATCACATCATACATCATATCACACCAATGACATGAATTGGAAACGAAGCCGATCTTCGGAGAATGCTTTACAAAAATGAAAAGGTGCTAAGGCACAAAGTAATTGAGAATTACAGCTTCATCAGTTCTGATGTGGAAGAAGGGGTCTATTGTTTACGAAGCATTGATGTTTTTACGAAGTGAGGATGTTCTTACGAGGCATAAAAACTCTTCTTTATGAAGCATGAAAAGAAGGGAAGGTGTTTTTTCGCCGAAGGCTCAAAAACAGTATGTACGTAAAGTTTCATGCATCGCAAAGAACTAAATTACAAACAACTTGCATATTACATTCAAGATTATAAACATCAAATATTACAGACTTAGTTCAGCAAATGTTACATTAATATCCTAGAAATGTTTTTACAATAACTGCTATTCTTCCTTCAGAACTTTCTCTGCAACTTCGTTAAACAGTTTGGTAACAACTTCGTCGACAATAGCTTCGGCCATATTAATGATTTCTATTGCTTTCTTCGTTTCTGGATCGGCCAGTGGGTTGAATGGCTCCAGTGGAGGAGGTAGTTCAGCTGCGGTAGAAAACATCAATTAGTTCGAAGTCACGAAAATAAACGACAAAGCTAAAAGCCATTAAGTAATACATATATGTCTCTCGAGTTCCGCAGCTTTCTCAGCTTCTTTCGTTGCTTCTCGAGCATCATGAATATCTTTTTCGCTCTTCTTCATTATTTCATGGGCCATTTCTCGGTCGCCATTTTCCCAGATATCAGTGAAAAAATTTCCGCCTATTAAACTTGCTTCGGCCGAGGGGTCCTTCGTGTCATCCACGGAGAAGGCAGCTTCGGTCTGGGCCAAGGTTTTAACATGATCGCAACCCACCTTCTCCAAGACGGCTGCAACTCCTCTAGCACCAAAGAATGCGCAGACGTTCCCACGGTCACTTAAGATTTCCTCAAAAGCTTCGGCTTCACCACTGATCCACTCGATAACGCCTTCAGGGTCGCCTCGTATGAAGTTGTCTTCGTTTGAATATGCGCCCACGTTGGCGAAGCTAGTCTTCATCTTCTTCACGCACCCCACAGATTTTTCAAAACATCTTTCCTTGGATGCACGAAGCTCTGCAAATATTTTTTCTAAATAATTTTTCCAATATTCACTGGCATCTCGATTAGCTTCAGCGACAGCGCATTTTTATTTGGCCTCAGCTAGTTGTTTCCGAAGGTCTTCGATTTCATTCTTCTGGGCCTCAGCTTGAGCTTTGGAACTAGCTTCGTCTTCTTTTATTATGTTTACCAATGAAATTAATATTTTATCCTTCTCAAGGCCTTCGTTCCTTAGTTCAATCACCTCTGAACGAAGGTTGTTCAGAGTCATTGTACACCCTTCATCTTCGATATTTTTCTGTGCTCTGAGGGCATTGCTAAGGATTAAACCCTGCAAGAGGAGTACAGTATTAAGAATAAACAAATGAAACAATTTGTTTTCAAATACAAAATTGATTTTCATACCTTTATGCTATTATATGCTAAACTGTCAACCAATTCATCCTTTGACAATACTAAGAGGCCATCTTCTAGCTTCGGAAATCCGAAGCTTCTTCCTATCTCCCGGCTGACGGATATCTCTTTGTTATCTGGGAGACAGTACAAAAAATATTCTTCTCCGCTGCCATTAAACACCAATGCCCCCTTCGGATATTTCAGTTTTTGGGCATAATGTTGAGCTTCTCGTTTTTCTTCCTTAGAAAGCGTCTTTCCCGAAGCATGGTGGATAATGTAATCAATGCTCCCTTTCAAACCTTCGGGACCAGGAGTAGCAACCTTTTCAGGCGAAGTTTGCTCTGAGGACTTTTCTTCTATTGCCTTTTCTTCAATTTCCGAAGGTTTTTTCTCGGCGAGCTCTGAAGGCCCAGCTTCGGCACTAGCTTGGCTTATTGCAGCTTTAATTTCGGTCGGCTTTGTTTCGGCTTCGGTTTGCATTTTCGAAGCCTCGGCGATTTTCCCTGAAGGAGTAGAGCTTAAAGCCTTTACTGTTTCTAACACATCTAGTACATTTGTCATTCTTCTTCTTTTGGGAGTTGCCGCAAAATTTTTTTGTGCCTTTAGCACTGTTACTTCTGTCGGAGGGCTTAAAATTTCTAACATTTTTGTTCCTTCAATTTTTGGCTCTTCGGCCTTATCTTTATCAGTCTTCGACTCAGCTAGCTCGGTTGAGGGTACCTTCGGCATTATAGTCGGATCTTCAGCCTTCTGCGTAGGAGGAATGGGCTCCTTTGGTTCAGCAGCTGAAGAAGTCTCCCCGCCAAACTCAGGCACCACGGTCGGTTCAATATAACGTGGCCGGTGGGTAAGGACTTTCAACTTTTTGCTCTTCGGCGCAGGCTCATCTGGAGTGGCTGAAGCAGCAGTCTTGGCCGAAGCAGCAGTTTTCCTCTTCTTTCCTCGTCCCCGCAGCGGGTAGCAGTAGTCGGGGTAAACAAAACCAATGGCATCAAAAACTCTATTCAATCTCTTTTTTCCTCAGCCCCCGAAGGATGCGGATAATGCATTATCTTCTGCTTTGGAATATGGCCCAAGCAGTTCATCACTTGTAACTTCAATGCATTTCAACCAGTCATCGTTTGGTTCGTCGAACTTATCCCCATATCTGAAGGTGTATTTCAGTCGAACCAGGTCACCTTCGCTAGACTCGGTGACAGTCTCCTTCGGCATTTCCCAGTTCTCTACAAGCGGCCATACTCTGAATGTTATATGTTCTTGAATCAAGTCTCTTGTACCAATGAAAAAGCATACAGTACCAAAGGCCTTCTGGCATGCTTCGGCGGCTTCATCGATTTCAACCTTCGGCTTTCAAAGGCCGAAGCGGGACCATATGGGGCGCATAATAACCTCCTTAACATCCTCCCTCGCTACCAAATCGTTCTTCACATAAAACCATTCCTCCATCCAATTTCCCGGCCATCTTTTTCGAAATGTTGGCACTGGGTAGCTTGAGATGGGACGGGCGATGAATCCATAACAACCGAAGTTGTTGTGATACTGTTCTTTTCCAGTGGCCTTCGTTTCATACATAAGTTCGTGCATGTTGCAGAAGCATTTTGCGCTTGGGTCTATACCTTGGCTCCTTGTTGCCCACACAAAGACTCCCATCCTCAATATAGCTTCGAGGGTCAGTTGATGAAGGAAAATTTGGAAGGTTTTCAACACTTCAACTACAAACCTGCTCAGTGGGAACCGAAGCCCAGGTTTAAAGAAGCTTCGGAAGATCACAACTTCATTCTCCTCAGGCGCGGGAGTGTTATTGTCTTCGCCAGCCCTCACAATAGATATATCTCGAAAGTACCTCCCCCTCATGCTCTCAAGGTGACTTTGCTTGATGGTCGACATTCCGAAAATTGTATGGCTTGGCCTCTACGGTCGATCTTCGGAATCTTCACCCCCACTTTCTGCATCATAGTTGTCACTGTCACTAGTGTGTTCAGACAGGCCCTCCAATATCTCTTTTGTAATCTTCTCTGTATTTGATTTTGCCATTGATTCTAAAAACCCAGCTATATAAGGATTCACAGCCTTCTTCTGCTCAAAGAGCTTCTTCTCTTCAGTTAGTTCGTCTCAGCAACAACCTTCTTGTCTTGAGACATCTTTTCTTCGGAAATGACGAAAACGTGTCCTTCAAACCGAAGCTTAGAAAGCTTGAGAAACTAAGCAAGTGTTGGTGAGCAAGAGCTATAAAATTGAGCAAATAAAGCACGTGGCACAAATAGCGTACCAAATGTGGTCAGGGTGAGTTCTTATTTATACGCTCGACGAGCCCCGAGTTGGAGGGTCCCGTCTGTCATTGACTGTTGCTATTCTAGCAAAGGGAAGATGTTTTTTCGGACCTTCGGCTTAAGGCATTCTTCCATGTCGCAGTCTGAATTCGTTATCTTAAACAAATTAATACTGCGAGGGGCTACTATTGGGGGCCTTCGTCCTCCAAAGGTCCTCAAAAACGTAATTTAACAGTGTCTTCCAAGCATGGTTTATATACAGGCACCTTCGGATTCAGGATTAAAGGCATATACGATGAAGGGCATGATTGTGACGAAGGTTGCCGTTACTTCGAAGCTATGCGCAAAGAAGCTTCGGCTCAATCGTGGGAAAAGGAACCGACTTAAAGGGGAAAAGGCTATCCGGTCCTCATAGATTTTTCTATAAGCCAATAGTAAATGTAAAGGGCATGACTGTAATTTCTCATAGGCCGCGCCGTGTGCCTATAAATAGGTGAACAGTACCCCACGTGCTGTTCACGCTGACTTGTACTTGCTTTTGCGTCACGCTTGTACTTTCTTGTCTTCTGTCAAACCAAAGGTACTTTTGTAATTCAGTATTGTTTCTGTCTTTCCATGATTATATAATTAATAATGAGTTAATAATATTATATGATTGTTTATATTGGCTCCTATATGTCATATGCCTCTTCTTTTATTTGACACATACTGCAATGATGAAGGTATGATCTTCATGACTTTCGTCTGAAGATCATTATATCCTAAGGGATATAATGCTTTGAAGGACGAAGAGCATTAACATTTAACATCTTGCGTTGACTTGTTCTTAATTCATAGTATTTAAGAACAAGTCTCCAACAATAATCGAAGAAAAAGACCACAAAATTGATATCCGAATAAATATCTGGATCCATCCCTACTTGTAGGTTGCAAAGCCAGTATTGCATTCAAGATAATTTAATCTACCTTTTTATATTGCTACTAGTACCATAAGTCTTGGAGTACTACTTTGTCTCTCATGTGGTGTGAATGCATGCACGGAGGTGCTGTGATGTGTCCTTGGAAATTTAAGTGGCACGCTCGTGTCTCACCACATACTCATTCAATGTGGTCTGCTCAACAAGGGATTCGGTGAGGTTGTGTCCGATCTTGTTTGAACACGCATTCTGGATCTCGAAAAGCACTCAATGATACGAACAGGCGAACGCGAGGATGAGGACGAGGCTGGCATAAAATTGCAAACGAATTAAACATGATTTTTTCGAAAAAGAATTAAATTGCAAAAAATCTGCTATAGATTCTATTGTTAGGGCCCATGGTGAACTCAAGAACAAATTGGGTGGTTTAGGAACAGGATGCCACTTTTCCTCGTTCCATCACCAAAATCATGTAAAACATCTCCTAAGCTCATACTAGTAGCTATCTTGTGTTATCCTTTCACATAATAGCTAATCTCTATCTTTAAAAAAATCTAACCCTATTTGGCAAAAATTGATGTGTAATTAAGATTTTCAAGCAATCTCCACGCACTTAAACTATAAAAATGATAAACTATTTTAAAACATTGATAGACGTAATTATTTATTTAATATACTAATATAGCATTTTTACAAAAAAAAAATATGAAACTTCATTTATTGGGTCTATGCTTCGTCGCCGAAGGTCTTCTAGGAAGAAGCGGCTTTCGGCTGAAGCTGTTTGTATGAGATGGCCGAAGGTTCCTCTTCATGAAGCTTCGGTATTACAAACCGACTTAAAGATAGAATGACCTTTTAGTCCATAAAGGTCTGAGTCAACGTTGTAAACTTTTATGAGGGGCATAATTGTAATTCCTCACAGGCTGTGTCCTGTGCCTATAAATAGTGAACAGTATTCCTTTACTGTTCACGCATTCTTGTAATTGCAATCACATCATTTGGAAACCGATCTTTGCCAAGGCAGAGGTATAACTATACCCAATGATTCAATATACATTGATTAAATATAATATGATTTATTTATGTTTCATGTACCTTTAATACCTTCTATTTTATGTTATATAATCTATTGAATCACGATTACGAGGATTTAACCTTCGTAATCATATTTCCGTCAACCTTCGTCCAAGGTTCATTATCCTCAAGGGAATAATGCTTCGTGGACGAAGGGCGTTAACATTTAACATTCTATGTTGCCTTGTTCTTAATTCATAGCATTTGAGAACAAGTCCCCAACATTGGCGCCCACCTCCGGTGAACTCACTTCCACTTTTTGAGCTGATGGCTTCGTTCAACGATCAAGCTGGAGCTGCTTCGGACCTGAAGCTGGTGCTCCCGATTACAGGTGGTTCGTCCTCAGAGCCAGCCAACAAGAAATAGAAGAAGGAAGCACAGAGAAGGGTACAACATGTTGGGGTGTAAGGACCCTTCATCAAGTCAAGATGGTCTCACATTCCTATTACCTTTTCCCAAGAGGACCTTCAACTCAAGGATTACCCACACAACGATGCCATGGTTATCTCTTGTGTTATCAAAGGATTTCTGGTCCACAATGTCTTGGTTGACACAGGCAGTGCAGCTGATATCATATTTGCTAAGGCCTTCAGACAAATGCAAGAGCCAGAAGATAAGATTCATGATGCTACACATCCTCTCTGTGGCTTCGGAGGAAGGCAGATTGTAGCACTGGGCAAGATCACCATGTCAGTGACCTTCGGGTTCATCAATAACACTAGAACTGAGCAAGTTGTGTTTGACATTGTTGACATGGAATACCCTTACAATGCAATTATTGGTCGTGGCACCCTCAATGCTTTCGAAGCAATTCTTCATCCTGCTTATCTTTGCATGAAGATACCTTCGGATCAAGGACCCATCGCTATTCATGGAAGTCAGGAAGCTGCCAGAAGGGCCGAAGGAAACTGGACTGACTCAAAAGCAATCCATAACATAGATGGAGCTGAAGCTTGTGAACAATATAAATTCAGAAGGGAGAAAGCAGCTTTAGCAGATCAGTCGAAGCCCATGCTTTTATGTGAGGACATAGCAGAGCAGAAGGTGCTGTTGGGCTCTCAATTATCCGAAGAACAAGAGAAAAACTTGATAAGGTTTTTGTTCAACAACAAAGATGTTTTTGCATGGTCAGCCAATGATCTCTGCGGAGTTAATAGGGATGTTATTGAGCACTCGCTCAATGTTGATCCATCCTTCAGACCCAAAAAGCAGAGGCTTCGGAAAATGTCAGATGATAAGGCCGAAGGTGCTCGTAACGAAGTCAAAAGACTCCTCAGTGCAGGAGTTATCAGAGAAGTAAAGTACCCAGAATGGCTAGCTAACACTGTTATGGTAAAAAAGGCCAATGGCAAGTGGCGAATGTGTATCGATTTTACAGATCTTAACAAGGCTTGTCCGAAGGATGAATTCCCATTGCCAAGGATAGACTCTTTAGTTGATGCAGCAGCTTCTTCAGAGCTCATGAGTCTGTTAGACTGTTATTCAGGCTACCACCAAATCTGGATGAAGAAGGAAGATGAGCCGAAGACTAGCTTCATAACTCCAAGTGGCACATATTGCTATCTTCGGATGCCTGAGGGGCTCAAAAACGCTGGAGGAAGTTTCAGCAGAATGACTGCGAAGGTTCTCCAGTCTCAGATAGGCAGAAATGTGCTAACTTATGTTGATGACATCATTGTAAAAAGCACGAAACAGGAGAATCATATTGCTGATTTGCAGGAGACCTTCGCCAATTTCAGACAAGCTGGCTTAAAGTTGAATCCAGAAAAATGTGTCTTCGGAGTAAAGAAGGGGAAATTTCTTGGATGCTTGGTTTCAACAAAGGGAATTGAAGCTAATCCAAGTAAAATTGAAGCTATACTTCGGATGGAGCCACCAACTACAAAAAGGGGGCTCAAAGATTGACAGGAAGGTTGGCATCTCTCAATAGATTCATATCCAGATCAGCAGAGAGAAACTTACCATTCTTCGAAGTGCTGAAGTCAGCCGAAGTCTTTCAATGGGGACCAATCCAGCAGAAGGCCTTTGAAGAGCTAAAACAGTATTTGATAGATCTAACAACACTAACTCCACCTACGCCAGGGGCTCCTTTGTTATTATATGTGGCAGCTTCGCACTCAGCGGTAAGTGCAGCACTTGTTCAGGAGAAGCTTGATGGTCAAGTCAAGAAGCAGGTCCCAGTGTATTTTGTATCTGAAGTTCTTAGTATATCAAAGAAAAACTACACAGAATTAGAGAAGGTATTATATGTTGTTTTGATGGCATCCAGGAAGCTTCGGCACTACTTTCAAGCATACAATATTGTTGTTCCTTCTTCGCAGCCGTTGAAGGATATTATGAGAAATAGAGAAGCTACTAGGCGGATTGGAAAATGGGCTGCAGAGCTCAATGAATTTTGTATTGATTATGTGCATAGATCTTCGATCCAGTCCCAGGCGTTAGCAGACTTCATTGCTGACTGGACGCCAGGGGCTCAGGATGAAGAAACAAATAAAGATGCCGAAGTATGGACAGTGTTTTGCGATGGGTCTTGGGGAACCTTCGGGGCAGGAGCAGTTGCTGTGTTGGTCTCGCCATCCAAAGTTAAAACTTGTTATGCGGCAAGACTTGATTTCAGTTGTACAAACAATATTACCGAGTACGAAGCCCTGCTTTTGGGTCTTCGGAAGCTAAAAGCAATGGGAATCAGAAGGGCCATTCTTAAAACTAATTCCCAGGTTGTTTCGGGTCATATCGACAAGAGTTGCAAGGCTAAAGATCCGAAGCTTGAAAGATATCTAGACATGGTTCGAAGTGTTGAAGCTTCCTTCGAAGGATTTTCTGTCAAGAATATCCCTCGAGGACAAAATGAACATGCTGATTTGCTAGCTAAGTCAGCAGCACAGGGGCTGCCTTTACCTTCGGATGTCTTCTTCGAAACAATAAAGGCACCTTCAGTGGAACTCCTTGAAAGAGCAGTCCTCAATATATCCCCTGTTCATAGCGAAGATTGGATAACTGAAATCATCTCTTACCTTCAGGGTAAATTCCTTTCAGATGACGAAACTTATAACAGGAGGATAGAGGCAAGAGCTCGTCCATATGTCATGATAGAAGGGGAGTTGTACAAGCATGGAGTTTGTGCTCCGCTACTAAAGTGTTTATCTAGAACCGAAGGCATAGAGTTGATGAAAGAAATACATGCAGGCCTGTGTGGATCTCACATTGGATCTAGGTCGTTACTTGGAAAAGTTTTCCGTCAGGGGTTTTATTGGCCGAAGGCAGCTTCGGATGCGGCGGAATTAGTTCAAAAGTGCGAAGGTTGTCAGAAATGTGCAAGAGATCAAAAACAACCTTCGTCCTTGACACAGCTCATACAACCCATCTGGCCATTGCAAAGGTGGGGCCTTGACTTGTTGGGTCCATTACCACCGGCCCAAGGGAACTTAAGATATGTTGTAGTGGCTGTGGAATATTTTTCCAAATGGATTGAGGCAAAGCCTTTAGCCACAATAACTTCGGCCACCATTCAAAAGTTTTTCTGGCAGAATATTGTTTGTCGTTTCGGGGTGCCAAAGGCCATCACTGTGGATAATGGAACACAGTTTGACTCTGAAGCTTTTAGGGATTTCTGTGATCAAATTGGTACGAAGATCCATTTTGCATCAGTCAGGCATCCGGAGTCAAATGGGCTCGTTGAAAGAGCCAATGGCATTATAATGACAGGAATAATGAAGTTAATCTTCAATCAACCCAGGGGAAAGTGGCCAGATCAGTTAACCAAAGTGGTGTGGAGCCACAACACAACAATATCAAGGTCTACAGGCTTTACTCCATTCAAGTTATTATTCGGTGACGAAGCAATAACTCCGGAGGAAGCTAAAACTGGATCAATAAGAGTAGTAGCTTCGGCAGAATCAGGTTCTGAAGATGCTTATTCTGTGGAAAAAGATGCTTTAGAAGGGATTAGGCTTCAAGCTGTGGAGAATATCAATAAATATCAAGCCGAAACAATCAAATGGCGAGATAGAAAGGTTCGGCTAAAAAATATTGAGCCAGGACATTTGGTGCTTCGGAGAGTGGCCAACCCAGACACAGTGGGCAAGTTGCAGTTGAAATGGGAGGGACCTTTCTTAGTAGCATCTTCGTCAAGACCCGGTTCATACAGATTGAAGGATATGGACGGCAACGACATTCCTAGATCTTGGAATGCGGATGAGCTTCAACGATATTATGTGTAACTTGATGTAACTTTTTTATGTTTTTTCTTTTTCATGGCACCCTTTTCCTTTCTAAAGGGGGAGAAAGGTTTTTAATGGGGCCATATTATGTAATTACCTTTTTTAGTTCTATAAGGGCAAAATCCCCCAAAGAATGTAAATGTAAAAGCTGAGAATGTACCATCGAGTGCCGAAAAGTAAAAAGTGAAGAAGCTCCAAAGTCGTTCCTAAGGGAATGCAGAGCTTACAGCGAAAAGTCAACGCTGATTCCGCCGAAAGTAAAAGGCGAAGAAGCTCCAAAGTCGTTCCTAAGGGAATGCAGAGCTTACAGCGAAAAGTCAACGCTGATTCCGCCGAAAGTAAAAGGCGAAGAAGCTCCAAAGTCGTTCCTAAGGGAATGCAGAGCTTACAGCGAAAAGTCAACGCTGATTCCGCCGAAAGTAAAAGGCGAAGAAGCTCCAAAGTCGTTCCTAAGGGAATGCAGAGCTTACAGCGAAAAGTCAACGCTGATTACGCCGAAAGTAAAAGGCGAAGAAGCTCCAAAGTCGTTCCTAAGGGAATGCAGAGCTGATGTGTGATTGTTTCTAAGAAAATAATGGCTGAGAGTATGGCTTCGGATATGTGTTTGGACATTCATTCGCACATTACATTACATCATAGCATTTGCATTCATAAACATTCATTCAGGCATATGTAGGATAATCATCATCATGGCATAAGTGGTTGCTTCAGCACAAGAGAAGAGCTTCTTCGCGTACAAAAAGGAGAAGTTTCGGAAGAAAGGGAAATGTTGTTTTCTATGCTTCGCTGTGTACGAAAAGAAGGGAAGGTGTTTTTTTCGCCTTCGGCTCAAAAAAGATAATTTCGTCCACAACAAAGCGCTTCACATGCATCAATGGAAGGGTAAGAGCATAATACAAGGTATGAACAGAATTCATTAAAGGCAAGTTTAGTTACATTCACAAAAAGTTATCTCAAAAGTTTCCTAAGTCTGTCTATAGTCTACTCCTACTTAATCTTCGAAGGATCTTAGCTTCGGCATCATTCTTTTTAATCATCGACTTCGGCTTCGTTATCCTACATGAATTAAGTTGTTGTAAGTCAAAATAGAGCTTGAAGAAAGAGGTAAGCACAAGGTATGATTTCTTACTGGTTCAAGATGACTCCGAGCTTCGTCTCCAGCTTTTTCTCGCCCGCCTTTTGTCCATATCATTTTTATAAATCTATTGGAAATACTCCGGGCGAGATCAGGAATGTCATCTAGGATTGATGGTGATAAAGTGAAATTGGGCCTATTGACAATCTTTCCATGATCGCAGCCAGCTTTTAGGAAGGCTGCAGCAGTGCCCCGAGAAGCTACCCAGGCACAGAAGTCACCATGCCCAGCTATAACTTCGTCGAGCTCGTCAATTTCACCCTCAATATGTTCGAAGGTCTTCGATAAATCTTCAGCTGAGGGGGAGAATTTCTCACTGCTGGCTCCAACTGAGTGAAAAAATTTCTTAGTCGTTGAATGCATCTGTTGCTAAATTCCAAACATTTTTCTTGAAGGCCCGACAATAGTTTTTTCAAATCTGAATTTTGTTGAGCTTCGGCTTCAAGTTTTATATTAAGTTCTTGCTTTTCTTCTTTAAACTGCTCAGATTGGCGGAGAAGCTTCGTGTTCAGTTCTGTTATTTTTGCTTCGGCTTCCGCCAATAAACCTTCGGTTGCCTGGAGCTCAAAGTTCTTTTTCTCGATAGCATCTGATTGCTCCTTTATTTTGCTTTCCAAATTTTCAATTATAACTTCGTGCTTCTTGTCTTCAAAATCTTGTTGCATCTTCAAGGCTTTGCTCAACAGCATACTCTGCACGAAAACAACCTTCGTTAGACATGTTTTCATTATTAGAAACAATGAAAGTTAAAGGAAAAGTAGTTCACCTTGAAATTTGAATAAAATAAACTACCAACGATATGTTGTCGTCGGTAGCGGCTAATGTCCATTTCTAGCTTCGGAAAACCGATACTCTTTGACAGAGTACCGATAACTTTGGCTCCAGTTTGGTTTCGGATACAATCTAATTTCTCATCATCAATACCTCCGAAGAGGAGTGCTCCTGGCTTGTACCCGCAAGATTTGGCATACTCTTTAAGTTCTTCTATTTCGGGTTTTGACAATTTTTCTCCAACCAAATTTTGAAACATGAAGGCTTCGTTTTCTGAAGCTTCATCAGCAATTTCCTTCCCTTTCCCCGACGCTGCGGCCGCGGCCTCTTCGGCGGCAGTGGTAGCTTCTTCTGCAGCCATGTCTAGCAGTATTTTGTCAATATGTTCGATTGTGCTCTCTAGGTTCAAATCTTCAGCTGAGGCAGCTTCGGCAGCTGCGACCTCCGAAGGTGTGATTTCAATATCTGTCCCTTCCTCAGCTGCTGGTGTCTTCTGAGCTGAAGCTCTTGGCGGTGTCTTGTCAATTACCTCTGTCACACCGATGATTCTCTGTCTCTTTACTTTAGTCGTTTTCTTCATTTGTTCGGGCTCCTTTTCCTTCTGAAAAAACTTTGTCAGTTGAGGCCCCAATGGACTTAGCTTCGCAGGCAGGGATTCAGTCATTACCTTCAAAATTGCCTCCACATCAGTGGCAGAGGGTGATGCAGGGGTTTCTTCTTCGTCGGATATTTTTCGCTTCGGAGAAGACGCTTTCCTCTTCTTCGGAATTTTCTTCTTTGGTGTTTCTTTTTCATCTTCATTTAAGGCTTCGGTTATCCTTTTCCTTTTCTGGCCTCCGGCACCTTTGTTCAGATTTTCATAGTCAGGGTATTCAAAACCCAAGGCGTCCAGCACTCGGTTCAGTCTTCGCTTCGGACGGGTGCCGAAGGCCGCAGTCATCAATTGATCTTCTTTTTTGGAGTAGTTGCCAAGTATTTCATTACACATTACTTCAATTGTATTCAGCCACTCTTGGCAAGGTGTTTTAAAGTATTTCTTAAATTTAAAATAGTAAGGTAAACGCACAAGTTCACCTTCTTTCTTCTCCCCCTTCAGCTTCGGCATTTCCCATTCTTTCAAACTAGGAAAAACTTTGAAAGCCAAAAACTCCTGAACCAGGTCTCTTGTATTGATATGCTCTGCAATAATTCTGAATTCATTCATTGCTTGTTGTGTTGGACCTTCGGGTGTCATGTTGCAGCGAGGTCGGGTTTCTCCGAAGATTAGTTCGAGTGGACTTTGCACAAGCTTCTCTTTGTCGTCATCAACCTTGACATAGAACCACTCCGACTTCCAGCCTGCTGCCCATTTGCTCCGGTAGCTGATTACAGGAAACTTTGTGGTTTTCCGATAGGCGAAATTATAGCAACCAAAATTGTCATGCAGTCCATCTTTTCTAGCCTTCGTCTGATAGTGCAGTTCGTGAACTCGGCAAAAGCTGTCCGCAAATGGCTCCACTGCTTGGCTTCGGAGTGCCCAGATATAAACACTAAGCCTAACGATAGCGTTAGGAGTCAGCTGGTGAAAATAGATACCGAACCTCTTCAGTACCTCTGCAATAATCCCATGTAGGGGGAATCTTAATCCAGCCTTTAGAAAGCTTTTGAAAATAACAATTTCATCCTTCTCCGGCTTTGGGGTAGTCTCTTCTCCCCCGAAGCGTAATAGCTTCTTCTGATTTTCATTAAAAAAGCCCGACTTTACCATCTTGGAGAGATCAGCCTTCGAAACAGTAGACTTTCCGAAGTCCAAGTGGCTGGGCTTGCTAGGCATGGCAATGCGATAATCATCTTCGGGATCAGTTTCCTCAATATCTTCTTCTTCTGCTTCGGCAATTGCTTGTTCTGCTTGTTCCGCATCATCACTGGGGATCTTTTCCGAAGTTACCAGTCCGGATCTTTGCATCGCTTCGGAGATGGGAACAGTCTCCGAACTTTCAGCTTCGCCCCCCTCATGCTCAACCCTAGCGGTAGAACGTACTCTGGCCATTTAATTCTGAATTTGTGGAAATTAAATACTTTTTTCTTCCGAAGTTTTTTCTCTTGACGAAGCAGGCTTCAAGTTGGAGCTTCGTTCGATTCCGACAGTCAAGCTTCGGCGATGGTTAAAAATTTTGGCAGCAGAACAGTGCAAATAGCAATGAATGTTGTGGTAACTTCACACCTACTCGTCTGTTTATATAGTACTGCATGTAAGAAGGCGAAGCGCCAGGATTTTTACACCAGGTGGACACCTGCTTGCACTCGCTGCGCGGTGGACCGCAGGGACAAACAGTAACTCTGCAAGGTGGGACCACTACGCGCTGGAAAACTGAATCGTTTCTCGACAACGAGCTCAGGGAAGGTGTTTTTTGGACCTTCGGCTCCCCGAAGCTTAAGAGACTTTTTTCACGGATCAAGCTCGTTACGAAAAACGATCTAGCACCGCGAAAGGGGCTACTGTTGGGTCTATGCTTCGTCGCCGAAGGTCTTCTAGGAAGAAGCGGCTTTCGGCTGAAGCTGTTTGTATGAGATGGCCGAAGGTTCCTCTTCATGAAGCTTCGGTATTACAAACCGACTTAAAGATAGAATGACCTTTTAGTCCATAAAGGTCTGAGTCAACGTTGTAAACTTTTATGAGGGGCATAATTATAATTCCTCACAGGCTGTGTCCTGTGCCTATAAATAGTGAACAGTATTCCTTTACTGTTCACGCATTCTTGTAATTGCAATCACATCATTCGGAAACCGATCTTTGCCAAGGTAGAGGTATAACTATACCCAATGATTCAATATACATTGATTAAATATAATATGATTTGTTTATGTTTCATGTACCTTTAATACCTTCTATTTTATGTTATATAATCTATTGAATCACGATTACAAGGATTTAACCTTCGTAATCATATTTCCGTCAACCTTCGTCCAAGGTTCATTATCCTCAAGGGAATAATGCTTTGTGGACGAAGGGCGTTAACATTTAACATTCTATGTTGTCTTGTTCTTAATTCATAGCATTTGAGAACAAGTCCCCAACATCATTAAAATATTTACAGGCGTACTCAATTATTTGATATATTGATATATCAAATTTAAGTTTTTGGTACAAAAAAGAAAACAAAATATTTTCATTCTTTATTAATTTTCTCTTTTCATATAAAAGAGAAAACTTTGGCATTTTAATTTTTTATATTAGATAAATTTTATCTTTTTATATCTCAAACTATTTAGATAAAGTAAATAATAAAGTATATTTACATTTTTAAAAAAATTATGACTTATCGATAGTTTGATTAAAAAAAGCTGCAATGTATAGTACATTTTGTAATTATGTCCATTACGGCATGCCTCATGCGCGCACCAGCAGTACTCACGCCACGAGACATCAGAGCACTCTATGTCGTATTTAAGGGCGTAATTAGATCGAATATAGATGAATATCGCTAAAATCATATTTATTTTTATACTTTTATTCGAATTTGAATACGAATGACTTCAAATGCAAATATAAATATGAATATTTTCGGATGCAGATACAGATAATCGTGTATCGAATACAGAACTAGTTAGCATCCGTAACGAACTTTTTTGTCAAATGTTGTGTAAGACAACATTCCACACATATCACGGTTGTTGTAATCATTTAGTCACTTCTTGGGTCCAAACATTTTGAGAATTATATGTGGATATATGTTGCTTCTAAATAAATTTTTCTGAATTTCTGATGCTATTTATGCGTTATTAATTTCTTTATGTACAAAATCATTAAAATACAATTAAATTCATAAAATATTGTAGTGTCGACCAAATATTGCAAATAAGTATTCAATACTAATAAACATTTTATAAGAAGATAATTTCAACTCTCCACATAAAAATGATAAAGTGAAGTATAGATTATGTTAAAACTTAGATACTTAAAGTGATTTCATGTGTAACTCGCCCAAGTCAAAGTGAAATGAAAGAAACGTTAGTAACTTATGAATTTTATGGTCCAAACATTGTTGAGGATTATATATGGACATATGTTATGCCTCCGTAAAATTTCATTAGTTTCTAAGGCTATTTCTATTTTATTAATTTTTTTCTACAAGAAATCATCAAAATTAAATTAAATTCATAACATATTATAATATCAAGAAAAAATTGCAAATAAGTTACCAAAACTAATAAACATTCTATAAGAAGATAACCCCAAGTCCCCACATGAAAATAGTAAAGTAAAGTATTGATTATGTTGAAATTTAGATACTTAGTGTGATTTCACGTATAACTCACACAACAAGTAGAAGAGAATAAAAGAAACATTGGCATATTGTGAATTTTATGGTGCAAATATTTTTAAAGATTGTATGTAAACACAGGGGCGGATTTACGACCGGGGCTGCCTGGGCTGCAGCCCCGGTCGCGGCCCAGTAACGTGAGCAATAGGTCCATCGCAATTTTGTGCCCAGCTCTGCCTCGTACCGTGATTTCGTGCCCACTGTCCAGCCCCGCGCGGCCGCGCCTAACCTAAACCAGTCGCCGCCTGCCAAGCCGCCAGCCGTGGAAGACCCGCGGCACCGCCCAGGCACCCACGGCCCCACGCCCGGACGGCCCGACGCCCCGCAGCACGCTGGAGGCCAGAGCCGTTGCCTAGTCGCTGGAGGCCAGAGCCATTGCCCGCTGAGTTGGACCGCCGGACGAGCGGAGCCCGCAGGCTGCAGCGACGCTCGTCCCGCCGGCGTCCGGACCCGGAGCACCGCCGAGGCTCGGAGCACCGCGGCCACGGGCCACTGCCGTTGTCCAGCCGAGCAACCGTGAGCCAACAGATTAGGGGTTTGTGATTTGAAGTTTGATTTGAAGTTTTGATTTGAATTTGATTATTTATTTGAGTATTTTTCATGTTTAATTATAGGAATATGATGGACATGATGTTTAATTATTGCTTGATGTTTTCAATGTGCATGGGCAGTGGCGGATCCAGGGTTTAATTTTTTTTGTTATAGTCTTAGTAGCCCCCCTCTTGGATCAATTCTGGATCCGCCACTGTGTAAACATATGTAGCTTCTTCATAAAAGTTTATGAATTTTTTAGACTATTTGTGTATTATTAATTTATCTCTGCATAAAAACATCAAAATGCAATTAAATTCATAAAATCTTCTAGTATCGACTGAAAATTGCAAATAAATTACTAAGACTAATGAACAAAAAATATAACCTCAAGTTCAAACATGAAAATGGTAAAGACAAGTATTGATTATATTGAAATTTAAATACTTAGAGTGATTTCACATGTAACTCACGCAAAAGTGGAAGTGAAATGAAAAACACTATCATTTTGTAGATTTTATTGTCCAAACATTTTTTCGGATTGTATACATCCATATGTTACGCATCCATAAAATTTCATGAATTTCTAAGGCTCTGTTTGTTTCTGATTATAATCTAGTCAGATTATATTATCCAGTGCAAAAAATCTAGCGAGTAAACAAACACCTAGATTATAGGTCTAGCTTATGATAATCACATAATCTTCTCAAGAGTAGCTTATTAGAGATTATTTTTGATAAAAGACCCACTAGCTATAATTATATACATCAAAATTACAAAATATGCCATTGTTTTCCTCTCCAATCGGCTTCCCCTTCCGACGTCCCTTTCTTTGAATCCTGTAACCGTCGTCTTGGTACTCAAACCTGCAGTTCCCTTCCTCCATATAGGCCGCCCCCTGCACATCTCTCCTTCCATCTTCGGTCGCTCTAGCAGACCGACGCCGCTGCCCCTCGGTCCGCCACCCCTCGTAGAGATGGTAATGGGTATCCGTAACCCGATACCTGATGAATATTTACTCTATTAGGGTATATATGTGGGCTAAATATTCTACTCGTGAGTTTGTTATTGGACAAAATTCTTTCCCAATGGGTAAACGGGTATTAGAACGTTCCGCCTTCACCCATACCCGTTAACCCGTAGGTATAAAATACCCAATATAAACATAGCCTAAGCATGAACTTGAACTTTAGTCATCCATCTTTTTTATTATTTAACAACCTTTTAGACCATAATGTCATAGAAGGCTTAACGACAATTTAATGATCATGTAATAGAATATGTAATGTGCTATGTAGTACTATCCTAGTGTTACTACTTTATCCAATTATATTTTGTGTGTAATGGAAAATATAGCGGCAGTATTGAAGTATAGGAGCATGTTGAGACGAGGATTAGACTTCAATACGATTCTGGAAGACGAAGACAGCGTGGCAACGTCCCTAGCACCGACACCAGGTTCGGACGCAGTGTCGCCAGCTCCAGCGTCGGGCACGGCACCCACTACCACAGCGGAGCGCTGTCAGTTCATCGAACGACATCGTCAAGGAGCAGCGACGTCGTCGACACAAATTGCAAATGCAATTTTTCTAGGAGAATGTAATTTTATTTATAGATACTTTGTTGTGCAAAAATAAGATGTACGAATTGGCAGAATTCAAGTTCTGTATCTTCAAAATAATTGTATGACATACCTGCAAAAATCAAATAAAAACAAGAGCATTGTTGACTGTCTTAGAAAACAATAATCTACATTTGTACAATCTAGATTATATAGGGTCTGTTTGGTTGGGCTGTAAAAAAAGTTGTAGGCTGTGAGCTGTGGAAAAAGCTGTTGTAGACTGTAAGCTGTTAAAAAGCTAAAAATCGTTTGGTAGAAACCACTAGAAGTCGTTAGAAATTCTTCGATATATGTTTTCACAGTTCCATTCGAAAAGCCACTAAAAGCAGGTCAAGGGGTGCTTTCAGATTTGCACTACGAGAAAGTCGGCTTTTAGAAAAAGCTGCTTCCTGGATCCACTCCTTTGGTTGGCTTTTAGGGGGGCAAAAGCTAAAGCCAAAAGTCAAACCAAACACACCCATAATCTATAAGCTGAAATTAAAAGGCTATTTATATATTATTAATTTCTTTTTATAAGAAATCATTAAAAATCCACTCAACTATCGGAAAGATATTCGGATATCCAAAAAGATACATCTAAGTAGATATCGAATAATCAAATCTGACGAATATCAATCATCCTATATACGAATCCAAATCTAGATATGTTACGGATATCAAAAAAACAGTAACAGTACCATTTACACCGCTACATGTATTGCTTCCATCCAATTTCAACACCGGAACGTGTGAAACCTAAAACAAAGCTAGTTGAGTAGCTTGGACCACTATATAATCCACCAGTTTAAACTTTACTAAAACACATCCAACTAAATCACCCTCACACTCATAACCTCCACTAAATCTATCAAATAAATCACGCCCAACTTAGCACATCATTAAAAACAAAGGTTCAGATCGCTAAATAACCTCATATCTCTAACTCAAATTATTTAGATCATCAATCATCCCTACCCCACAACCTCTCCCCTCGTCACTCGAGTCTCCGCTGTTGACCGCTCCTGTCTAGAGATGGCAACGGGTACAAACCCGCTGGGTTTTGCCGTCCCAAACCCGTACCCATGAAAAATATCTATGCCCATTAAAAAACCCGTACCCGTGACGGGTTTGAGATTTTGCCCAAACCCGTACCCCATCGGGTTAACGGGTACCCATGGGTTACCCGCGGGTTTCATCTCCAATATAATTATCTTCTCATAATCAATAAGTATCGTAATAATTAATGATATCATGATCCAAAATCTATGCAATGAACAACGAGTTCATGATTTGGTATAAAAATTATTAGTAGAGAGAATGAAATGCAAATAATAAGTTGTATAATTAAGTGACCTTGCACTAAGTTATCCATCCACCACATATATAACGCTAGTAAAAACTATAATAGCAAGCAAGCAACACTCTCACCGATTACTGATACATTCACCAATTGTCAAAATTATGAAGTAAATAAGGAATAACAAGTTTGTTGTTCGTTTATAAAATAAAATGACAATATGCACTAGGTTTGGTCGGGTTTAAAAAACCCACGGGTTCACGGGTTTGGGTACTATATGAACAAACCCGTACCCATAAACCCGCTGGGTATAGATTTATGCCCATTAACAAACCCATGGGTATGAAAATTGGCCCAAACCCGTACCCTAATGGGGTAAAAACCCATCGGGTTTCGGGTACCCATTGCCACCTCTACTCCTGTCCTCTCCCAGAACGCTACGGGCTATATGCTCTTGTTAGAAAGACATCGCTGATTTGTTGTACTCATTTCGTTCACAAAAGCACACCAACACACCATAATATTTTGTTTTAGTTCATGTTATTCGTATTGATGTCTCTAAGCTAATTTATTATAAAAAAAATAATTTTGTAAGTAATCTAATCTAATATTACTTTATATCATAAATATTAACATTTTTTATAAATTTAGCATAACTTAAAATTTTCAAAATACAAGAATTATATTACTTTCTATACAACTATACTATGTCACTAGTTTAAACTTTACAAAACTCACTAAACCAAATCATCTCACTCAAGCTCCACTAAATCCACCAAATAAATTGCACCCAGACTTAACACACTAGATTAGATCATTGTATAAACCCCTCCTTACTCGTGCCCCCTACTACCCCTCCCTCCCGGTTCCCTCCTCTTCCATCATAGAGTTATCACAAACTATATGCTAGTTCTATAGGCGAGTGGAATCAAATACCGCAAAATGACAAGCAATAACATGGCAAAGAAAGAAATTTGGTCCATTGAAATAAGGTTCCAAGATACAGATCATAATCTTTTCGAAAACATTGCTAAAGCACAAATGGTGACATGCTTCCTCTGGCTCTCAAGGTTTGATGTGAAACTTTCCATGTTTACTTCTCGTAGATCCAGGGGTGCTGGCTGCTCTGCCAATCAGCAGGGCCCTCGGGGAACCACAGGGCAATCTCCTTATTAGCACTCTCAATGCTGTCACTTCCATGAATGACATTCCTATAGCACAAAACAAGGTCATGAGAACTTGGCATCATAGTAGAATCTGATACCACAGACATAATCCGAGAGGCTTTAACACTACATTTAAAAAATGGGTTTTCTAGATTAAATCAGAAGTACAATACAGCAAAACCCTCATGGACAACTACGCAGAATAAGATACAGTACACCCCAACTATTCATGGCTAAAGACGAGTTAAATGGATGATTAAACAGCAACCAGAGCAACCAGTCCCCACAACACCAGGAAAGTACATCACTTACATCCACTGATGTCTAAATGTTTTGTGGACTCCACATCAGATTCAGAACAAGTATAAGCTCAGATCTGGTAAACACATGCCAGAGGATGTACCTACTGGACCCACGAGTTGGATGTAACAGGTCATAATGCCAACATTAAAACAGTTGATCTGCAGCATGGCTGCAATCATGAGATGACCACAAATGTTCATTACCCCAAGATACAAACAAACTAATGAACTGAGAGCCAACATTTGGTCATAATCATCTACATGCATTGTCTCTTAACATCTAATTTGACTACACAAAATAAATAACCGTAGCTCTACATAAATCCAATGCTAGTCAGTCAAGAATTTTAGCATCACTATGGAAAAGAGCAAATTTTAGGATATATAACTACGCCGAACTCAGGAGTGTGAACATTTTTTACATTGGATGTATGGCAGTCCCAATTGGATTGAGCAGCTTTAACACATTAAGCATCTAAGCATAACCAATGCATGAATAACGGTGACTGAAAACCATAAGATACAAAAATCGGACTGAGATCTAACCTGCCAATGTCGACAGCAAAGTCGCCACGGATGGTGCCGGGCTCAGAAGCCAGGGGGTTGGTGGCGCCAATGATCTTGCGGCCAGTTGTGACGACGCTCTTGCCCTCCCAGACCATGGCCACCACAGGGCCAGAGATGATGTAGTCCACGAGGCCCTGGAAGAAGGGCTTGGAGGCGAGATCGGCGTAGTGCTTCTCAGCAAACGACCTCTCCACGTTCACAAGCTTCAAGGCTGCATTTCGAGTTGGCAGGTTATCAAGCACGACTTGTTTTACAAACCGTAATCAGATTACAAAAAACTTAGCAGCTATGCACCAAAATCTTTATCAACAGATTTAGGAAAAGTGACATCTTATTTGAGCACAAACTGTTGAATTTCCGTCTAAAGCCACATCTTTAGTCTTTAAATGGAGAAATTGAAGGCTGTTTCGGAACATAATGGAAGTTTGAATCAAAACATGGACGCTAGATTACCCTTGAGGTAGAAGCCCTTCTTCTCAAAACGGCTGATGATCTCACCAATCTGAAAAAACCAAGCAGGATGGAGTGAACACAAACTAGTACAAAATCGTATCACAAAGCGCGGGGACATCACCAAATCGAATCGAATGAACAGAAATTAACTGGGAACATATGATGCTTACGAGGCCCCTCTGGACGCCGTCAGGCTTGATCATGATGAAGGTGCTCTCCATTGCGGCGACTGCGAGAGGGCGCTGGCACTTGTTTGATGGTCTGGTTTTGTCGGCGCCGTCGGAGGAAACCCTAGTGGGGGGTCCTCTCCCTCATATATAGGGCCCCGGCTCGGCCGGGCCGCCCAACGCCAACACGCAAACCGCTTCGCTGCTCGTGCAAACCCTAGCCTCGAGAAACTTGGTGGGCTCGACTAGACCAGGCTTATCGGACCGACCCACTCGATTCGCAGCATCCACCTGTGGGCTGTTCCGGCTGATAGGGCCTTGCTTGGCCAACAGTTGGACGTCCAGTTTGGGTATTTGGAAATTGGAACAGATACTTATGGACCGTCAGTTCTACTCAGTTAAGATCCATTCTCTCTATTCCTTATTCTTTCACTCCTCTAATAGCATCTCCAATAATTATGTAAACAACTCTCTAAATATGAATTTTAAAAGTTTTTGAAAAAAACTATTCTCCAACAGTTATGTAAAGCAGTTTCTTAAATTTACAAACTTCTTACAAAACCTAATTTCATCCCTACATTTACGAACATCGTTGGGACTCCCTAAATCAATGTTGGTTCTAAATCCATCACGAAAACCATATTTCGCCCACCGTCTCATTGACCACAAATCTATCTTCAGTGCCATGTGTTGTCTTTATGTCGTCGGCGCGACCTTTTGGTTTTCCATCGACAAATTCGACCTTCCAAGACATTATAGAAGGTTGTTGATGTGCTATCTCAATTAAAAATAGAAATCATGCTCACTTTTTTGTTGTCATTGACAATTTTAAAAATTAACAACCAATAAATAGAGAAATGTTGGAACACACACATTTTTGTACTCTTTAAAGTGATTTAGCAACTTCTTAAATATATAATTTAGGGTGCTAAATTTACATAACTATTGAAGATGCTCTAAGGGCATATGTAGTAGAGAAACATCAAAACGGTTCTCCAAACACAAAAGTCAAATAAAAGACTTTATTATACAATGGGTTGTATATAATTGTAGTTTATTAATAAATACACACATAAATGTATTTGTACAGTATCGAATAGATAGAATAGACGACGAATTCGTACATTGGGAAGTGAGTCGTCTGTTGTTTCTTGGGTTACGAGCCAGAGACGTCTCTTCAGTGCCACGATTTTTTTACAAATACCTTCACTATTTTTTTGCAAATAGCTTATTTAAATATTTTAACAGCCTCTACATTAAACAACAATATACATGCCCCGTGAAGAGCAAAAGGAAAAGACACTTTCAGGTTGTGCATACGATCTGCTTGCTCATCTACAGCACGTGAATACGTGATGTCTGATGGCTCATCGTCATCACGCTTGGCTTGTGACTCCTCCATATATGTAGGTTCTAATGCAGAAGGTTTCACATTTTCACGTAATTGTTGACTAGAGTTGTCTTCTTTGCGAACTGCAGGTTCACTTGCCAGTTGGAAGGCTACACCTACATGGAGGGACAGGCCATACATCAACATCTCCGGAGTGTCAACAACTGGGGAAGGCGAGTTGCTTGCTCCTTCGAGGCATTACCTGTCTTTTGTGGTTGCTTGTGGACTTGTGGTGGGGCAGCTGTCGGTGCGAAGAGCATTTCCAAGTCGGTTGGCTTGTTTTTTAGTTGGGCGCGCGCGCAGGAGGGGGGAAGGTGCAGTTCTTCCTCATCCTCCTCTCTTCTCCACCACGGACCTTCAGGATCTGGGAAATCAACACCGCTGCGAGCCTGAGAATACAGAATTCATCCATGCCTGATATTAGAGGTTTTGAGGGAAATCAAGCAAATATTTACATGGATGAATACAGCATTCATTCATGCCTGGTATTAGAGCCTGTGAATACAGAATTCATCCATGCTATGATCTATGCCACCATGATCAAGCAAATATGCCACTATGATCAAATGGATGCGCCTCAAACAAGTAGCAGTTAACCGAATCGATCAGTGGAGCATGCTTTATGTGTGTTAGATTAGATTATACACTCAAGGTGTATGAATAGAGGACTTCACAACTGAGTCCCCTATAAGTATTAATCCTCAATTCCACGTTCAATGTCTGTCACAGCTACCACTACATTCTACTGATTGAACTTCTCCAAAAAAAAAATCCTAGGCTCAAAGTATGAATCAACAAGCAGGCAGGAAGACAGGTTTGACCACGAATTGTTCCTATGTTCCATGACAACGGGGCCAGTAGTTAAATTAAAAACCTACGAAAAACGTATGGTTTTCACTAGCTCGTATTACTAGTAAATTCCTCATTTGGGTGATCTTGGTGCCGCCGCCATGGACCGCCGCGTGGGCCCCGCCTCGACGTCGCCGTCCTCCTTCTTCTCGACGACCGCCGACGCCTCGTCCTCCTTGCCGTTCTCGGCCGCCGCCGCCGCGTCCGGCGAGGGCGCCTCGAGATCGTCGCGGACGCGGAAGGACGCGTGGAGGACGATGACGGGGACGCCCGCGGCGAGCGCGGCCAGGAGGTTGGCGACGGCGCCCGCGGCGACGATGTCGGCGAGCACGAGCGCGACGAACACGGCGGCCACGAGGCGGCGGTCGAGGAGCCTCCGGAGCAGCGCCGAGTTGGGGAACGCCTTGAGGAGGCCGCCGTAGACGAGGAGGCCCTTGGACGCCGCCATGAGGAAGACGACGGAGGCCCGGTGCCGCGGCGCCAGGGACGCCAGCAGCAGCACCCACTGCAGGACGGCGTAGTGGAACCGGAAGGTCCGGAGGTTCCGCACGGCGCGCACCGCCGCGGCCTCCGCGTCTGCGGCGGGGCCGAACGCCGACGGCCGCGGCGCGAACCGCGCCAGCGCGCGGCGGAAGCCCCGCGTCCCCGCGCACGCCCTGTCGACCACCGACGCCGCCGCCCGCCGGATCGCGCCGGCAGCACCCATGGCCCCGGCCGGCGAGATCTGCTCCGCCCTCTCACCTGACTCGATAAATTACTCGATGTGGCTGCCGCCGCGATTCGGGCGCTATTTTTAGACACACGCAAGGCTCCACCGCTCGAGTTGGGTACTTGGGTGGGGCAAGGGACTCGAGAGGGGAGCGGACGCGTTATTATTTTTAACGGGTCGCACGGTCTAGAGCTGGGCACCGGCGACTGGGAATAAAGGGCCCCGTCCACTCGGCGTGTGTTGGCAGAAACCGCGACTTCTCCACTTCGTCCGCGTCGGCTTCCGTTGGGTTTTGAGGTCCGTCGCCGAGAGGCCCGAAGCCAAACCCACCCGCCGTGGCCCGTGGACCGCGCTGCACTGCTGTTGCCATTGCTCCCAAATGTTCGGCGGATGCGACTATCAAAGTAGTATTTCGTTGATCGTGGTTTGTGCGTTGCTTTTCTTTTTCCAACGAAAAAAGGTCTCGCAATAGCAGCAAGGACGTGCGACGAAGTGTACAAAATACTCCAATGTAAAGTGATGGTACACCGTACACCAGCAGAACCCCGCGCTGGTGCTTGCTGGACGTTACTTCTATCTTTCGTTCATTTCGAAACACTAGAAATTTTCCGCCACCGGAAGATCAGATACCAAAATCTATTACGGGATGTTCAGATAAATTCAAAATTACTTACTTTAAAGTAGTCTATTTGGCTTTGAATTTAATGTTCTACCACTTTTCAAAGCTAGGATATAAGACTATCTTAAATTCACGAGATGAAGTATATGAAATAATTTTATGTATCAAAAAATATATTTCTACTTTGCAAATTATAATACACTTTTCAGCTCACTCCTTTATAGTAAAAAGTTAACATATAAATATCTCTCACATATTACTAATAATAGTATACAAATATATTTTATATAAAATTATAATAACTTTTGATCTTTGTCTAAATTACTATTATTAAAATAAAATTCAATTCTAAGAGCATCTTCAATAGACTTTTTATTTTTGGTTCTCTATTTGACTATCTATTAACTTTTCCATAAAGATTACACTTTATATATAACATCTAACTCCAACAGACTTTCTATCTAGTTTGGATAGTCAGGTGGCTAGCCAAATTTAGCTAATGAGAGAGCCAGTTTAGAGAGTCAGATAGCTAGTCTATTGGAGAATTATTTTGTTATTGAGTAGCCAAAATTTGGCTTGACAAGTTATTTAGCTAGTCTCTTGGAGATGCTTTAAGGATCCAAACGGCGTGCTATTGTAAAAAAATTAGCACACCATTATCCTCTTATATATATGTGAAAGTCGCCTAGAGGAGGTGAATAGGCGAAATCTGAAAATTATAAACTTTGAACATACACTTCACCCCCGGGTTAGGGTTAGAAATGAATAATATTGAATTTGGAATGCAGAAGATAGTTTTTCTTGCTATGAGTTGCTCAATCAATGCGGATAACTTTAGGAGCCAACTCAACACAATATGAGCAAGAGAACTTTTAGAGAGAGATGAGAGGGGAGAAACAAATCGAGTGATGAAGATCAATACAAATGAACATGGTGATTTATTTCCCGAGGTTCGGTTCCAAAGAATCTACTCCCCGTTGAGGAGGCCACAAAGTCCGGGTCTATTCTAACCCTTTCCCTCTCTCAATCGGTCACTTAGACCGGTCGAGTGCTTCTTCTTAGTTACACGGGTCACTAAGACCCCGCAAGGATCACCACACAATTAGGTGTCTCTTACTAGCTTTACAAAGCACTTGGAAGATTAGAATGAAAAGAAGAAAGCAACCAAGCAACAAGAGCAACAAAAGAAACAAAAATCACCCTCTCTCAAGTCACTAAACACTTTTGATCACTTGACTTGATTTTGGAGCTTGGAGAGGATTTGATTCTTTGATTGTGTCTTGGACTTTATTCTTTTGCTCTAGTATTGAATGAGGAAGTTGGAATGCTTGGATGGCTTGAATGGTGGTGGTTGGGGATATTTATAGCCCCAACCACTATTCCAGTCGTTGCTGTCGATGGGCACACCGGACATTGTACTGTTCATTGTCCGGTGAGTGTGTGAAAGTCGCCTAGAGGGGGGTGAATAGGCGAAACCTGAAATTTATAAATTTAACACACACTAAGGTCAGGGGTTAGCGTTAGAATTAAATTCAAGTCCAAAAGAATATCTCTCTTGCTAGGAGTTGCTCAAGGATTGCAGATGATGTATGGGTGCCAACTCAAATTCACACTAGCAAGGAAACGTTAGAGAGGGGAAAACAAATCAAACAAGAATCAAGGCGAGTCAACACTATGATTTGTTTTACCGAGGTTTGGTTCCAAAGAACCTAGTCCCCGTTGAGGAGGTCACAAAGACCGGGTTTATTTCAACCCTTTCCCTCTCTCAAACGGTCACTTAGACCGAGTGAGCCTTTTCCTTAATTTCTCGGGACACTTAGACCCCGCAAGGACCACCACACACTTAGGTGTCTCTTGCTTCGATTACAAGTCACTTGAGAAATAGAAGGCAAAAGAAAAAGGCCAAACCAAGCAACAAGAGCAACAAAGAACACAAGTGATCCTCTTACAAGCCCTAATACACTAGAGTTGATTTTGTGGCTTTGAGTGGATTGATTGCTTTGATTGTGTCTTGGAGTTGGGCTTTTGCTCTTGCAATGAATGTAGAATTCAGAATGCTTGGATTGGAGTGAATGAGGTGGTTGGAGGTATTTATAGCCTCCCAACCACTTATAGCCGTTGGCTAATTTTTGCTGGCGATGAGCGCACCGGACAGTCCGGTGCGCCACCGGGATAGTCACTGTGCACTGTCCGGTGCGCGCCACGTCAGTGCAACCGTTAGAGTTCGAAACAGTTGACCGTTGGAGACATTTGTATTCTAGTTGCACCGGATATCCGGTGCCACACCGGACAGTCCGGTGCCTTCTGACTTATGTGCTCTGACTTCTGACATTCACTGTTCACCGCGGCAGGTGATCGTTGGCGCGCAGGGAGCCGTTGCTCCGCTGGCTTACCGGACAGTTCAGTGGCACACCGAACAGTCCGGTGAGTTATAGCGGAGCGCGCCCTGGAGTTTCCCGAGAGTGGCTGGTTCGAGGGGGCTCCTGGCTGGCGCACCAGACAATGTGTGGGGGACAGATATCCCCTAGGTCCACTATAAGGCAAGAAGGTGTCGCACCCGGTTGTAAGGAAAATGGACCCCGGGCCTTTTGGCTAATTGAGTTTTGGTGTTTGATGATTAACACAACTTGTGGACTAATATGTTTGCTAGTGTTTATAATTATAGTTCACAGGATGCGAAGAGAATTGGACCAAGGCAATGAGGATGCAACACCTCAAAAGAAGACATAAAAAGATGCATAGGAGTCCAATACTCAAGAACAAAAGAAGCCTGAAGAAATCAGCGAAGAAATCCAAGAAGTGGGCTGTCAGCCAGCGCCTGGTGGCGCACCAGACATTGATGTCCGGTGTGCACCGGACTGTCCGGTGAGACACCGGACAGTCTGCGCAGAGAGGCCGCAGGCAGGCGCTCTCTGGCTGTAGCACCGGACTGTCCGGTGTGCACCGGACTGTCCGGTGTGCCAACGGGCAGACGGCAACGGTCGGATCCAACGGTCGACTGCTACAGGCGCCAACGGTCGGCTGATGTGGCGTGCACCGGACACTGCACAGTAGATGTCCGGTGGTGCACCGGACTGTCCGATGCACCCGACGACAGAAAGCTGTTGCTTTCTGTCCAACGGCTAGTTTGGGGTGTGGAGGCTATAAATACCACCCCAACCGGCCATTCTCATGTGTGGGAGCCCAAGCAAAATACCAAGGCATATTGTAGACATTTCTAAGTGCTCAAACACCCAAGTGCTTAATAGAATCACTCGGTGATTAGCGTAGGTGCTTTGCGAAGTGCTTAGGTTAGTTAGACCGCTTTAGCGCTTGCTCTAGGTGAACCCTAGATTGTTGAGTGAGTTTAGATAAACCTCACAACTCCTCGGCTCTTGCGTGAGCCATTGTAATTGTACCGAGTGGGGCGAGAGTCTTGCGAGACCGTGACAACCGCGTTTGTGTCACGGCCGCCACCGTGTACCGGAGGGAACGAGGCCCGCGGCGTTTCGGCCGGAAGCTCGATAGTGGAGACGACGGGGAGCGTCCGAGAGGAGCCGGAAGCGGAGCACCACTTGCGTGTGGAGAAGGCCCGCGGATCTCTACGGAGTTACTCGACCGAGGTGCTTGGCCCTCGCGTGGGCTTCCCTTCGCGTAGGGGCACCAACGAGGATTAGTCGGGACCTTGCACGGTTCCGGATACCTCGGTAAAAATACCGGCGTCATCCACGAGAGTTTGCTTCTCTACTTTGCTCTTTAAGTTTCCGCATTTATATTAAGCATTTAAGTTTCAATCTTGTATTCATACATATCTAGTGTAGATTGAAACTTAGCCTTTGCGGTAGAGATAGCAACACTTAGACAAAACCTAGTTTGCACATTCTAGTTTGACTATTTGCATAGGTTTTGCTCTAGGGATTTAATTGTGGCCTAGTTTAGCGAAAGTTTTAGTAGTCCTAATTCACCCCCCCCCTCTTAGGCGTCACCCGTTTCCTACAAGTGGTATCAGAGGCCGGTTTGGCTCATTTGAAACGCTTTAGCTTCACCGCTAAAAGAGCCGACGCTTTTTGAAGGAAGGGATGGATACCCATAGGCCACCACACTTCGACGGCACTAACTTCCCATATTATAGTGCTAGAATGGCTTGTTACCTAGAGACTGTTGATCTAGGTGTTTGGAGAGTCACTCGTGACGGGATGAAACCCCTCAAGAATCCCGAGAAACCCACCACGAGTGAGGAAAAAGAAATTCATTTAAATGCTAGAGCCAAAAATTGCTTGTATGAATCTCTTAGCATGGATATTTTTAATCAAGTATTTACCTTAAAAACTGCTAATGAGATTTGGCTAAAATTGCATGAGCTCCATGACGGCACATCCAATGTCCGTGAGCAAAAACATTGCCTTGTCTTAAATGAGTATAATTCTTTTGCTATGAAAGATGATGAGCTTGTTAGAGACATGTATTCTCGTTTGAATCTAATTATCAATGAGCTCAATTCGATTGGCATTAATAAGCTAGGTGATGCGGACATTGTGAGGAAGATTATCTCCCTGCTACCACAACAAAGATATGGGAGCATCATCACCATCCTTCACAACATGGAGGACTTGAGCAACATGACCCCGACCATTGTGATTGGGAAAATCGCGGCTTTTGAGATGTCGCGAAAAATGAGTCAGGGAGAGGAGCCAACATCCTCAAGACCATATGCTTTTGCATGTGATGAAAGGAAGGGCAAAAAGAAGGCTCCCACTCCAAGTTCCTTAAGCGAAGAAGAGGAAGAAGAAGAAAGTGATGATGATGAAGATAATCAGCCATGCACATCATTCTCCGAGGACGAAGAAACAATCCGATGCGTCGGAAAGGTAATGAGGATGATCCGCAAGATTAATCTAATGGGTGTGCCCCTGCAGGTCGAGGATCTTCTCTTTAACATTGACAGGAAAAAGCAAAGGAAGAGAGGATGCTTCGCATGTGGGGAGAAGGGCCACTTCAGGGACAACTGTCCAAATATGGCCAAACCCAAAAAGGAGAGGAGCAAAGGCAAGGCGCTAACAAGTGTTAGAACTTGGAATGATTCTTCAAGTGAAGATGAACCTCCAAGGACGCGTAGCCACCGGTCCTCATCACGCTCATCACGGTCATCACACAAATGCCTTATGGCAAGAGGTAACAAAAGCATTCCATCCTCTAGTGATGAAAGTAGTAGTGATGATGAAGGTGAGGGAAAGCCCTCTGTAGATGAGCTTGCGGAAGCCGTAGAATTTTTCCAGGATGTTTGCACTAAGCAAAAAGCTCAACTTAAAACTTTGAAAAATAAGTTGATTAGCTCCCAAAATGATTATAAAGGTTTGCTAGAAAAATTTGAAACTTTTGCAAACTTAAATAGTGAGCTGTCAACTAAAATTGAGCTATTAGAATCTAGTGCTCCATCCACTGCTACCGATGATAGCCTTATTAAAAAGAATGAAAAACTTAAGGCTAAGTTAGCTAGCTCCCAAGAAGCTATTGAAAATTTGCTAGAGAAAATGGAAATTCTTAGCATACACAATAATGAGCTAACTACTAAGCTAGAAAACATTGGTAGCACCCCAATAGCATCTTTAGTTGAAATACCTGAAATAATTAAGAAAGATGCTTCTACTTCCTGCTTTGATTTAATTGATGATTCTAACTCCTGCAACCAAGTCGTTGTTGAGAATATTGTTGTAGAGAAATGTTCGGATGAGGTTGCAAAGGAAAATGAACAATTAAAGCAAGAAGTGGCTCGCCTTGGAAAGGCTTTGCATGACAAGAAAGGCAAAGCCAAACAAATCCGACCTCCACAGGATAACACCACTGCGGGAGTGAACAAGCCTGTAGAGGGAGAAACTGTGATTTGTAGGCTATGCCACATGGAAGGCCACAAGTCTTTCCAATGCAAGGTGATGACCAGGGATAATCAAAGGCAAAAGCTCAAGCAAAAGCCATCAAGCAAAATCTCTAGCACCTACATCAAAAAGGTGAACAAAAAGGATGCTACACCATATTTGATCAAGAAGAAAAAGAATGGAAAGGTGATAGCAATCAAGGCCAACAAGCAAGGCAACAAAGGAAAGGGGGCCAAACGCATCTGGGTGCCAAAGGAAATAATTTCAACCATGAAAAGCACCAAGAAGGTTTGGATCCCAAAAGGGAAGTGAGTGGACCGAAGGTCTGCGGGAAATTTGGAGACTTGGCAAAGTTGGGATGTATATCATGGGATACATCATATTGGATCAAGTTTATTGCCAAGTGGGTTAGTGAAAATTTTGGACCCAAATTTCCCACCGATGACTAAGGTAACTAGTTTTATTGTATTTTTCGTTTTTAGATATGCGTATCTATTTATCTTTTATCTAGTTTACCTTTCTTGCCTAGTATTACATTTGTTATGCACTTTTGTTTAAAATCATGCATACTAGGTAAATCATATGGTAAGATTGCTTGTTCTTATTTCATACACTTAAGCAAACCTACATGGCTTAAAATGTTTATTTAAGCACGACACATAGCTTCTACATCACTCCATAGTAAATGATGCATCAATTGAAAATCTTGATTTCTACAAAGTGTATCATTTAACTTATATGTGCCAAAGTTTGGATTATGGATAATTTGCCCCTCTTGATATCAAATCAAAGTGCATGTCTCCTACAAGTATTCAAAACTTGTATGCACACCTTTAGGGGGAGGTTACTCTATAATCTAACACTTTGAGACTAACACCTTTTCAAGTCTATTTCATGTGATAGTCTCATTGTAAGGAAAATGAAGTCCCCGGAGAAAGACAACAATCTTCCACTGCAAAATCTCCAAGAACTCTCATGTCTCTCAAGCTCGCCATTGATCTTCAATTGGTATCTTTTGAGACTACATTCAGTATCATTTACATGTCTTCTCCAATATTTGATTAGACTATATTTCATATCATATGCTTCCATGTTGCTAAAAATGCATAAGTAGTTAACTCATATTCTGTTACCTATGCATAAGGGAAGTTAGTCTTTTCAAACCATGTCTTGCACCTCTAATTTTCACATACTTTTTCCTAAGTAGAGGATCTCTGTCAGGGGGAGTATTTCTTCATCTCTAAAAAGGGGAGAAACCTCTTTCTAAAGAGAACACTCATTTAGGGGGAGTAATCATTTCCACTGGTATCATTCATATGGTTTAATTTAATATCCTTTTTGTGATATCATTTGATACAATTCTTGTTAAGGGCAAGCTTTTATTTACTTCCTACATGCTTTTAATGTCTTCCTTTTCGGTGGTTAATGCCAAAGGGGGAGAAGTTTAGGGACCAAAGCAATGAAAACTATATCAAACACCAAACACCACCAATTTAAAATTTTATATCTATAAATGGTTTTTCCGGTGGTTTTGGTTATTTGGTCCAAAAATAGGAAGTAAGTGAATTATGGAGTTAGGGGGAGGCTTAAGTCCATAATATCACATTGTGGGGACAATCATGCATCTTAGCAAGTAGATTGCATATTTTAATTCAAAAACTTGTATTATTTGCTTGCTTTGGTTGTGTTGTCATCAATCACCAAAAAGGGGGAGATTGTAAGGAAAATGGACCCGAGCCTTTTGGCTAATTGAGTTTTGGTGTTTGATGATTAACACAACTTGTGGACTAATATGTTTGCTAGTGTTTATAATTATAGTTCACAGGATGCGAAGAGAATTGGACCAAGGCAATGAGGATGCAACACCTCAAAAGAAGACATAAAAAGATGCATAGGAGTCCAATACTCAAGAACAAAAGAAGCCCGAAGAAATCAGCGAAGAAATCCAAGAAGTGGGCTGTCAGCCAGCGCCTGGTGGCGCACCGGACATTGATGTCCGGTGTGCACCGGACTGTCCGGTGAGACATCAGACAGTCTGCGCAGAGAGGCCGCAGGCAGGCGCTCTCTGGCTGTAGCACCGGACTGTCCGGTGTGCACCGGACTGTCCGGTGTGCCAACGGGCAGACGACAACGGTCGGATCCAACGGTCGACTGCTACAGGCGCCAACGGTCGGCTGACGTGGCGTGCACCGGACACTGCACAGTAGATGTCCGGTGGTGCACCGGACTGTCCGGTGCACCCGACGACAGAAAGCTGCTGCTTTCTGTCCAACGACTAGTTTGGGGTGTGGAGGCTATAAATACCACCCCAACCGGCCATTCTCATGTGTGGGAGCCCAAGCAACATACCAAGGCATATTGTAGACATTTCCAAGTGCTCAAACACCCAAGTGCTTAATAGAATCACTCGGTGATTAGTGTAGGTGCTTTGCGAAGTGCTTAGGTTAGTTAGACCGCTTTAGCGCTTGCTCTAGGTGAACCCTAGATTGTTGAGTGAGTTTAGATAAACCTCACAACTCCTCGGCTCTTGCGTGAGCCATTGTAATTGTACCGAGTGGGGCGAGAGTCTTGCGAGACCGTGACAACCGCGTTTGTGTCACGGCCGCCACCGTGTACCGGAGGGAACGAGGCCCGCGGCGTTTCGGCCGGAAGCTCGATAGTGGAGACGGCGGGGAGCGTCCGAGAGGAGCCGGAAGCGGAGCACCACTTGCGTGTGGAGAAGGCCCGCGGCTCTCTACGGAGTTACTCGACCGAGGTGCTTGGCCCTCGCGTGGGCTTCCCTTCGCGTAGGGGCACCAACGAGGATTAGTCGGGACCTTGCACGGTTCCGGATACCTCGGTAAAAATACCGGCGTCATCCACGAGAGTTTGCTTCTCTACTTTGCTCTTTAAGTTTCCGCATTTATATTAAGCATTTAAGTTTCAATCTTGTATTCATACATATCTAGTGTAGATTGAAACTTAGCCTTTGCGGTAGAGATAGCAACACTTAGACAAAACCTAGTTTGCACATTCTAGTTTGACTATTTGCATAGGTTTTGCTCTAGGGATTTAATTGTGGCCTAGTTTAGCGAAAGTTTTAGTAGTCCTAATTCACCCCCCCCCCTCTTAGGCGTCACCCGTTTCCTACACCGGTTTTGGAAGGCAAACCGAATGAGAATCATGTACATGCCAGGATCAGAAACTCACGTACACAACGATTACATAATTGGACATCATCACACAATGCTCGAAATAAATAGCGGAAAGGTACTTGATTACATCAAGATGTCCAAGACATCGATAGAGTCTATTACATAACCATTATCTTTAACATAACTATCAAAGTGCGGAAATACGAAACGTAGAAGCTAAGCCTACATAGGCAGCTGACTGGGGGTTTGCCACTAAGAAAGAACTAGAACTCGTCATAGTCCTGAAACTCCTCGAAGTCATCCATGTTGCCAGCATCACCTCCTAAGCACTAAGTGCAGTGGGGACAATCTGGGGTGGGGTGGTTTGTAAAGCAAGGGTGAGTACACATTAACGTACTCAGCAAATGTCCCGTTTGGCTAAAGTGGACTAGCTGTATATGGAGTTGAGGTTAAGCAGTTGCTTTTAGTTGGTCAAGTATTTATTATTAGTAGAGCCAAGTTTTAGTAATAAACCCAGTTATTACCCAGAAGTACCTCCTCAAAAGAGCAAATACCAGAGATCAGATTTTATAGCATCATTATTAACCATCATCATAAAAGTATCCAAAGTTCTTCTAATAAAAAAGGATCCCAAGGCTGCTCTTAACCGTGAGCTCGGCTGATATACCAGTTTCTAACACTCTGCAGAGGTTGCACACTTTACCCACAAGCCGTGATTCCTTTATGCCTCGGGTCGATCAAACCCTCAAACACTACCAAGGTGAGTTGGCAAGGTTTCACTACGTAGCCTTTACAAAGACTCCCCTGGTGCATAGCTGCTCGTTAGGTTTCGCCAGTCATACAAACGCAGTACACCTCCCCAAGGTGGGTGACTAACAAAACCAAATCAAATGAACCTCTGCACCCCAACCTTGGCAGAGCGAGCACTACGCCCCAGCCCCCATTGATGGCCCTCCGGCAAAGCCAACTACACCCCCAGGTTCATCTAATTAATCAGCTAAGGGCGTCCCATTCCACCCTCATGGTTGCACTATTATCCCGGGTGGTCACTCCACGAACAGGTCCTTACGGAGATGTACTCATGAAAAAGGCATGAGCCCCCTAGAGTATCACCAGATCATCAACATAATCAGGATAACAATATCGTATCATAAATGTTCACATCATGTTCATTGATTAAAGTTAAGGCAATAGCAAAATGCTAACCATGATAACCCAAAAGGTAAACAAGGATAAGTAAATACAGACTAGTCAATCCTTAGGTTTCATAAGGTAATGCGGGACAGTGAATTATAGAGTATGTAGGACATAATAGGTCAGAGGACACTTGCCTTCACCAGGTTGTTGCTCAGGGAGGTCTCCAGCAACACACTCAGGAACCTCGGACTGCTCGTTGTCTAAATAAAGCGAGCGCCATGGCCGGAGCCGGCGACTCCGCGCGGGCGAACAGGGCACGAGGCGACTGCGGTGGGCCGGGCGGACTCGGTTCGACGGCACGGGACCGGAACCGATAATCACCGGCGACTAATTGACGGAACAGAGGAAATGGGGGAGAGAGAAGAGAAAGTCCAGCGGGGAATCTCACCTCGGGTGGAGCAGGGACGAGGGTGAGGCTGGGCGTAACGGTGGTGGAGCACGATCGCGGATGGTGGCCGAGCTCTACCGGCGATGTAATCGGGCGCAGGGGGCCTGGTGACGGGGAAGCTCTGGCGGGCTTGAAGAACCGGCGCATGTAGCTCGAGTGAGTGGGCAGATGTGAAATGAGCGAGGCGGGGTGGGAAGTGGGGTGTGCGGGGACTTGTAGAGGGGGTCAGGGTGCCAGTTTGGAGCTGGGTGGCGACGTGGGTGTGGCGATCTCGGCGTGCGTGCGTGCGGTCTGCGCAGGCGAGCGGTTGAAGGAGGAGGGGGAGGGACTGGTGAGCGGGGCCCACGGGACAACGACACAGACACGCGAGCGCATAACGGGCTGAAGCGCCGATAGGGCGACCCCACCGAACAGCGAGAGGAAGAAAGGGAAGAGGGGCACGGGTCGGCGCCGACACGCGGGGCCCACCTGTCAGAGACCGAAGGCGCACGAGCGAAGCTGGGCTTAGTGGGCCGACTGGGCTGCTTTCTTTTTTTCTTTTTCTCTGGATTTTCTAATTCCTTTTCTATTTCTTTTCTCTAGGGTTTTCAAATCCAAATTCAAACTAGGTTTCAAATTCAAGTAAATTCAAACATGTGCAACACTTCAAAGAATATTTTAAGCTCAGCATGATGCAACATGTCATGACTCATAATGTTTTGGCAAAAATAAATAATTAAATCCACCTAACTTTAAGCTATTTCTACTCAAAAAGGGAAAAAGGGAGAGAGAATCTAGAGAGATAAAACCTAGAGTGAGAGAGAGAAGAGTAACACATGAATTTGGGTGATAATTAGAAAGAAATTTTATACCCCCAAATTCAGGGTGTTACAGACCTATTCCCCTTAAAAGAATCTCGCCCTCGAGATTCAGGGCTGGCTAGAAAAGAGCTCAGGGTACTTGGCTTTCAAATCATCTTCTCTTTCCCAGGTTGCTTCTTCTTCTGAGTGGTGACCCCATTTGACTTTGCACATCCTGATGGTACTTCTCCAAGTGACCCGATCTGCTGTCTCCAGAATTTGAGTTGGCTTCTCAATATATGTCAGATCTTCTTGAACTTCAAGATCCTCTACTAGCAACTGCTCTTCTGGCACCCTCAAACATTTCTTCAACTGAGACACATGGAACACATCGTGTACAGCGGACAGATTCTCTGGTAAGCTGAGTTGATAAGCCACTTCTCCACGTCTTGCTTGAATCTGATATGGCCCAATATATCGGGGTGCTAGCTTGCCTTTGACTCCAAACCTCTTGGTTCCTCTGATGGGTGACACCTTCAAATAGATGTAGTCTCCCACTTCAAAACTGAGTTCCCTTCTTCTGGTATCAACATAGCTTCACTGTCTGGACTGCGCTGCCTTCAAATTCTCTCGGACCATTCTGATGTTCTCTTCGGCTTCAAGAAAAATATCTGGTTCGAACACCTGTCTTTCACCAGGTTGGTCCCAATGCAATGGAGTGCTGCAATTCCTCCCATAGAGCGCTTCGAATGGTGACATTTTCAGACTGCTTTGGTAGCTGTTGTTGTAAGAGAATTCCGCATATGGTAATCTCTTGTCCCAACCTATCTTATCTTGCAAAGCACAAGCCCTCAACATATCCTCCAGAATTTGATTGGTTCTCTCTGTTTGACCATCTATCTGCGGGTGATAAGCTGAACTGAACTTCAAGTGTGTGCCCTAAGCTTCATGCAACTGCTGCAAAAAATGAGAGGTGAACTGGGTGCCTCTATCTGATACTATCTTCTTCGGAACTCCATGCAAGCACACAATCCGAGCCATGTATAGTTCGGCCAACACTGCACTGTTGTAGGTGGTCTTGACTGGTATGAAATGGGTTGCCTTTGTCAAACGGTCCACTACCACCCAGATGGAGTCATAACTAGTGCGAGGCAAACCGACTATGAAATCCATTCCGATCTCATCCCATTTCCACTGAGAATCTGCAACGGTTGCAACAAACCTGCAGGTCTCTGATGTTCTGCTTTAATCCTTTGACAATTGTCACATACAACCACATACTCTGCTATCTCTCTTTTCATACTGTACCACCAGAATCTTTTCTTCAGGTCTTGGTACATCTTCTAACTACCAGGGTGTATAGAGTATGCTATCTCATGAGCTTCCTTGAGAATCAGTTCACGGATCGATTTGATATCGGGAACACACAGTCTGTCCTTGAACCATACCACTCCTTATGTATCTTCACGAAAATCCTTGCCTTTTCCGTCTATGATCAGCTGCCGGATCTCGTTGATTTTCTCATCATCCTTTTGACCTTTCCTGATGTCTTGCTCTAGAGTGGGTTCCAACTCAATTGTCACTCCTTGAGTGTTGTTTAGAAATCCAAGACTCAATATGTCGAACTCCTTCGCTAGCTCATACGGCATCGGGTAAGCGGCCAACATATTGACTTGACTCTTTCTACTCAGAGCATCTGCAACCACGTTTGCCTTGCCTGGGTGATAATGAATCTCCAGCTCATAATCTTTGATCAACTCTAGCCATCTTCGCTGCCTCATGTTTAACTCTGACTGAGTGAATATGTATTTGAGGCTCTTGTGGTCCGTGTAGATATCACACTTTTGCCCATAAAGATAATGCCTCTAGGTCTTCAATGCATGAACCACGGCTGCTAATTCCAGATCATGAGTAGGATAATTCTTCTCATGAATCCTCAACTGTCGGGACGAGTATGCCACTACTCTTCCTTCCTGCATTAACACACATCCTAGTCTGGTATACGAAGCATCGCAATATACTGAGAACGGCTTGTGAACATCTGGAAAAATCAGTACTGGTGCCGTTGTCAACTTCTCTTTCAATGTCTCAAAGGACTTCTGGCATACTGGGGTCCACTTGAACTCAACCTTCTTTGCCAGCAAAGCTGTCATTGGCCTGGCAATCTTGGAGAAACCTTCAACGAAACACCGATAATAACCGGCCATTCCGATGAAACTCTTGATTCCTCGGACATCTTTTGGTGCTTTCGAGTCCAAGATAGCTGTTACCTTCTTTGGGTCTATAGCCAATCCTTCTCGGTTTATAATGTGACCCAAGAACAGGACTTCACTGATCCAGAACTCGCACTTGCTAAGCTTGGCATACAGCTGACAATCTCGTAGCCTCTGAAGTACTTTCCTCAAATGCTCCTCATGCTCTTGCTCATTCTGGGAATATATAAGAATATCATCAATAAATACCACCACGAACTTGTCGAGGTAGTCCATGAACACAATGTTCATTAAGTACATGAAGTAAGCTGGCGCATTCGTCAAACCAAATAACATAACTGTGAACTCATATAGTCCATACTTGGTGATGAATGATGTCTTCGGTATATCCGAAGGTCGGATTCTAAGCTGATGGTAGCCTGACCTCAGATCTATATTCGAGAACACACTGGCTCCTCTCAACTGATCGAATAAGTCTTCAATTCTGGGCAGGGGGTACTTGTTCTTGATAGTAACTTCATTCAAGGATCTGTAGTCAATGCACATCCTCTTTGTGCCATCCTTCTTCTCCACAAACAACATTGGGGCTGCCCAAGGCGAGGTACTTGGTATGATGTAGCCTTTCTCTGACAACTCATCAATCTGCTTCTTGAGTTCCACCAACTCTGGTCCAGACACTCTATAGGCTCTCTTGGAAATAGGGGCGGTGCCTGGTATAAGCTCTATGGCAAATTCAACCTTCCTTTCAGGTGGCATACCTGGTAACTCCTCGGGAAACACATCTAGAAATTCTGATACTACATTGATAACCTCTAATGGGTTAATCTCCTCAATATGGGAGGTGACTTGGTGACAACTCCCTTTCTTTGGTACTGACAAGATCAACTGCACTAACACTTCTCCTGATAACGACACTAACTTCACCGTTCTCTTATCACAACTAAGACTGGCCTGATTCTTGGTTAGCCAATTCATCCCTAGGATGACATCTATAGTTGTATCCTGGTTACCCATAACTATTAAATCAGCAGGGAACTCTATCCCCCTTATTTGAACCTTTGCACTAGGGCAAAATCTATCAGTTTGGGTCCTTCCACCAACTGAACTAACTCTCATGGGTGGATACATGGGTGCTACTGGTTATATTATGTGATTCTACCCATGATGCAGTCACAAAAGAATGCGTTGCTCCAGTATCAAATAAGACATTTGCAGAATGGTACTCGACTGAAAATGTACCTAGTGCCACTCCTGGAGTCTCCTAGACTGTGTCGGCCTCCAAGTGATTCACCTTTCCATATTGGGCACGAGGTTGCCCACGGTTGTTGCCTCCTGGCTGCATTGCATTCTGCCTGACTGGGGCATTGGGAGCTAGCTGCTGCTGAGCTGCTTTCTTTGGGCAATGATTCGCCCAATGGCCTTGTTCCCCACAGTGGAAACATGCACGACTTCCTCCTTGAGCTGACGCTGCTTGATTGTTCTGGTTGGTTGCAGGGGTAGGAATACGGGCTGCCTGGTTGCTCTGACGTTGGTATTGATTTCCTCCTTGCTGGTTGTTCTCACGGTACTGCTGATGCTGCTGAGGAAACTACCTCTGGTACTGCTGTTGTTGATTCTGACGCTGATGCTGGTGACCTTGCTTGAATGGCTGAGGTGGGTTGCCTGAGTAGCATGGACGACTGCTACTCCCAACCTTAGGTCCACCTATCTTGCGTTTCCTGTCCTCCATCTCCCGACGCTTCCTTTCTATCATGATTGCTCTGTCGATCAGATGCTGGAAGGTAGGGAAGGTGTGGTTCATCAGCTGATAGTGGAGGGGATCAACTAATCCTCTCAAAAAGCGGTACTGCCTCTTGGCATCCGTGTTGACATCCTCTAGGGCATAACGGGACAACTGCAGAAACTTATCCCTGTACTCACTTACGGACAGGGGACCTTGCTTCAACGCGAGAAATTCCTCCTTCCTCACTATCATTAGTTGCTCGGGCACATGGTAGCGACGGAAGTTGTCTCTGAATTCTTCCCAAGTGATGGCTTCAGGGTTGGCATGGGTGGCGAGGTAAGACTCCCACCAAGACTGGGCTGCTCCCCTCAGCTGTTGGGGACCATATAACACCTTCTCACGATCGTTGCACTGGGTAGTGTGCAACTCACACTCCATGGTATGCAGCCAATCTTCAGCGTCCATGGGATCAGCAGAGTGGGCAAAAACAGGGGGATGACCCCTCATGAACTCTGCCCGCTTGTCTCTGGGCACTTGTGGCATCTGGACTTGCACTGGAGGCTGAGGCGGTGGTGGCTACTGTTGCACCAGCTGCATAGTTGCTAAGGTCTGACCAATTGCCTAGACTGCTTGGGTCTGCATCAAGAACATTTGCTCAATGGTCATCGGTGGTGGCGGTGGCAAATGCTGCTGCGAGGCTGCCTCCTCTTGGGGTGCCTGCTGTTCAGGCTGAGCACGCCTCGCACCTCTGTGCCTATTCTCAGACATCTGTAGAAATCACACACATATATCAAATCTGGCTCTGCAGTCTTTCAGCATAAGAAAAGATGTATAGAAAATCTTCATAGCACTGAACAATTGACCATCTTCACTGACAGCTTCTCAGATAAAGAGAAAAGTGGAAATAAATGGATTACCCAACTAAATAACCGACTTTATTAATAACTACACCAAGTTGCAGGGGATACCCACACCATGGTGACAATCATTACAAAGATCCAACTTCAGTACATGTCCATCATAACAAGCATCCAACATAAAATAAGCAACTAACTCTAACTAAGACTGAGTAGACTAAGACACTAAACTAAGCATTATTATAGACTCTGACTCTGTCGATCTAGGGATCCAAATCTATCCGGGTCCTGCAGTCTGGGGTACCATAGTCGAAGCGACCACGGGGCGGTGAACGGTAAGGGTGCTGAATCCCGACAGGGGTGGAAGAACCACCATCCAGATAGTGGCGTGTTGCGCACTTAGCACGCAATTCCGCAACCTCCGCTCAAACCTTGCCCAACATGTCAAGGGCATGGTCCAACTCTGTGTTGAGCACGACAGCCAAGTTGACCATGTTGTTCAGTCTAGGATTGCCCTCACCAACTGGCGAGGCAATCACACCTCCAGCACTGCCAATCGAACGACGAGGGTAGTACTTCAGGTCGAGGCCATCATCTACCCTGCTAAACAACGAGCAATACTGAGAAAGTGCTTGTCGTGCTGCATCTTGCATGGCTGCCTCGGCAGTATCCCTCTCAGTAATAGAATAGTGCCTTGAGAAGGCCTATGCACCCCGGATATCATTGTCCGGACGGCGCACCAAGCAAGTAGCTTCCCACTGGTCTAGGTATAGCCTGCGACGATGCTGGTAGACTACACAACGGTACTCGATGGACCAAGTGTGTCGGTCGAAGGCCCGGCACAGCAGGGGTCGAGAGCGTCATGGAAGTGACACCCGCGAGCGGCATCACGAGTGATGGGTCTAGCAATCCATCCCTCCGGCTCCGGCTCCTCCGAGAGCTCCGTGCCGTGGCTCGCACTGCCACCGGTGTCGTCGTCATCTCCGTCTCCGTCAGGGTCTCCTCCAATAGCCGAGATGCCCGGTGGTGGTGCAGGGGGCATCTCTGGCTGAGTGCAGGGGAAGGCGGCCTTTCAGACTCCACCTCCCGCTGAGGCGAGGGGGAGGAGTCCTGCTTATCCTACTCCTGCTCCTGGCGTCGACACTCCTGCTCCTCGTGCAGGCGACGATGCAGTCTCTCCAGGTGACTAGAGTGACCTGGTACCGTGCGACACAGTGGACGCTCCGCCAGGCGAGAAAGCAAAAAGGGGATCATAGACTTACGTGCAGTGCACCTGATACGGGCCATCTACAAAAGACATCGTAAGCACAAGAGTAAGAGTAGAACTATGAGACCAGAAAGTAAACAGAAAAAAGTGAGACAAAACTTTTTGAGATAAGTTGATAACATAGAGTTGGTCAAGATGACCAACTTTTGGAAGAACTCTAAGGTCAAGGTAAGAATAGGAGTCTATAGTCCTTAGGGCGACCATTCTAGTCTAGGTTTGTGGTCCTACAGTCATCAAGGCTCTGATACCACTTATGTCACACCCGGTTTTGGAAGGCAAACCGAATGCGGACCATGTACGTGCCAGGATCAGAAACTCACGTACACAGCGATTACATAATTGGACATCATCACACAATGCTCGAAATAAATAGCAGAAAGGTACTTGATTACATCAAGATGTCCAAGACATCCATAAAGTCTATTACATAACCATTGTCTTTAACATAACTATCAAAGTGCGGAAATACGAAACGTAGAAGCTAAGCCTACACAGACAGCTGACTGGGGGTTTGCCACTAAGAAAGAACTAGAACTCGTCGTAGTCCTGAAACTCCTCGAAGTCATCCATGTTGCCAGCATCACCTCCTGAGCACTGAGTGCAGTGGGGACAACCTGGGGTGGGGTGGTTTGTAAAGCAAGGGTGAGTACACATCAATGTACTCAGCAAATGTCCCGTTTGGCTAAAGTGGACTAGCTGTATATGGAGTTGAGGTTAAGCAGTTGCTTTTAGTTGGTCAAGTATTTATTATTATTAGTGGAGCCAAGTTTTAGTAATAAACACAATTATTACCCAGAAGTACCTCCTCAAAAGAGGAAATACCAGAGATCAAATTTTATAGCATCATTATTAACCATCATCATAAAAGTATCCAAAGTTCTTCTAATCAAAGAGGATCCCAAGGCTGCTCTTAACCGTGAGCTCGGCTGATATACCAGTTTCTAACACTCTGCAGAGGTTGCGCACTTTACCCACAAGTCGTGATTCTTTTATGCCTCGGGTCGATCAAACCCTCAAACACTACCAAGGTGAGTCGACAAGGTTTCACTACGTAGCCTTTACAAAGACTCCCCTAGTGCATAGCTACTCGTTAGGTTTCGCCAGTCGTACAAACGCAGTACACCTCCCCAAGGTGGGTGACTAACAAAACCAAATTGAATGAACCTCTGCACCCCAACCTTGGCAGAGCGAGCACTACGCCCTGGCCCCCATTGACGGCCCTCCGGCAAAGCCAACTACACCCCTAGGTTCATCTAATTAATCAACTAAGGGCGTCCCATTCCACCCTCATGGTTGCACTGTTATCCCGGGTGCTCCATGAACAGGTCCTTACGGAGAGGTACTCAGGAAAAAGGCCTGAGCCCCCTAGAGTATCACCAGATCATCAACATAATCAGGATAACAGTATCGTATCATAAATGTTCACATCATGTTCATTGATTAAAGTTAAGGCAATAGCAAAATGCTAACCATGATAACCCAAAAGGTAAACAAAGATAAGTAAATACAGACTAGTCAATCCTTAGGTTTCATAAGGTAATGCAGGACAGTGAATTATAGAGTATGTATGACATAATAGGTCAGAGGACACTTGCCTTCACCAGGTTGTTGCTCAGGGAGGTCTCTAGCAACACACTCAGGAACCTCAGACTGCTCGTTGTCTAAATAAAGCGAGCATGCATTCAATACATTTGGAAAGTACAAATGAACAACACACCAAACATGTACAAACATAGGAATACATCTCAAAAGGCACAATACTACATAAGGGATAATGGGTTCAAGCATAACATAAACTATAACATAAACCAACTTCATTTGGAAATAGATTATTACTTCTCTAAGTGTTACTCACAAATACATAGCATAGCTCAATTTATTTTATTGTGACCTAAAAATTAGAACCGAGATGAATTCATGTAATACACATTATTAATTTTACAAGATTAAACATGCTTTAATCTCTAGGGTTTTCCCTTTTTATTTTATTAAATAAACAAATATAAACATATACTAGTTCATAGTTAACCATAAAATTAGAAAACACAGAATGTAAATGGAACTAATTTATTTAAACAAAGAATAATTCTATGAACATTTTGCAATTTGAATCACTAAATTTGGAGTTCATATGTAAAACATATGAAATAAACAAGTTTAGGAGTTGAAAATACAAAATTAAGCCCTATTCTGTAATTATTTAAAAGGATAGGGTATGTTTGTAATAACTCAGGGACCTGCGCGTAAAGTCTAGGGACGGCGGGTTCTATTCGCAAAAAACCAAGGGGGGTTAAGCAAATCGACCACCGCGAAAGGGTATCCTGGCTTCTTGGCCATCCGATCGGGAATGGACGCCCGAGATTAGAAGCAAGCGCGCGGGATCGGACGCGAGGGCTGACCAGCGGGTCCCACGCGTTAGTGGCCCGGGTATCCCCGGTGCGGGATGCGAGCGCGGGCGCTCCCTGGCGGGCGGGGCCCATGGGTCGGCTATTCGGACCAATGGGGGGAAACGGCGGGGGTCTAACAAACGGGGCCGCGGGGAGGTCGGGCCCGCTAGTCAGCGGTGGAGGGCACGCAGATGCGATATCGCGGGCGCGTGCTGACAGACAGGGCCCTCCAGGCAGTGACCAAGAGTGGGGAAAGAAAAGGGGAGGCTGACGGGCGGGTCCTCCTTGTCAGGACCGCCGTCTACCTCGGCAGTGCACACGACGCGAGCGCCATGGTCGGAGCCGGCGACTCCGCGCGGGCGAACAGGGCACGAGGCGACTGCGGTTGGCCGGCGGACTCGGTTCGACAGCGCGGGACCGGAACCGACGATCACCGGCAACTAATTGACGGAACAGAGGAAATGAGGGAGAGAGAAGAGAAAGTCCGGCGGGGAAATTCACCTCGGGTGGAGCAGGGACGAGGGCGAGGCTGGGCGTAACGGTGGCAGAGCACAATCGCGGATGGTGGCCGAGCTCTACCGGCGACGAAATCGGGCGCAGGGGGCCTAGCGACGGGGAAGCTCCGGCGGGCTTGAAGAACCGGCACGCGCAGCTCGGGTGAGTGGGTAGAGGTAAAATGAGCGAGGTAGGGGGAAGTGGGGTGTGCGGGGACTTGTAGAGGGGGTTAGGGTGCCAGTTTGGAGCTGGGTGGCGACGTGGGTGTGGCGATCTCGGTGTGCGTGCGCGCGGTCCGTGCAGGCGAGCGGTTGAAGGAGGAGGGGGAGGGACTAGCGAGCGGGGCCCACGGGACAGCGGCACAGACGCGCGAGCGCATAACGGGCCGAAGCGCCGACAGGGCGACCCACCGAACAGCGAGAGGGAGAAAGGGAAGAGGGGCGTGGGTCAGCGCCGACAGGCGGGGCCCACCTGTTAGAGACCAAAGGCGCACGGGCGAAGCTGGGCTTAGTGGGCCAACTGGGCTGCTTTCTCTTTTTCTTTTTCTCTGGATTTTCTAATTCTTTTTCTATTTCTTTTCTCTAGGGTTTTCAAATCCAAATTCAAACTAGGTTTCAAATTCAAATAAATTCAAACTCGTGCAACACTTCAAAGAATATTTTAAGCTCAGCATGATGCAACATGTCATGACTCATAATGTTTTGGCAAAAATAAATAATTAAATCCCCCTAACTTTAAGCTATTTCTACTCAAAAAGGGAAAAAGGGAGAGAAAATCTAGAGAGATAAAACCTAGAGTGAGAGAGAGAAGAGTAACACATGAATTTGGGTGATAATTAGAAAGAAATTTTATACCCCCAAATTCAGGGTGCTATAGACCTATCCCCCTTAAAAGAATCTCGCCCTCGAGATTTAGGGCTGGCTAGAAAAGAGCTCAGGGTACTTGGCTTTCAAATCATCTTCTCTTTCCCAGGTTGCTTCTTCTTCTAAGTGGTGACCCCATTTGACTTTGCACATCCTGATGTACTTCTCCGAGTGACCCGATCTGCTGTCTCCAGAATTTGAGTTGGCTTCTCAATATATGTCAGATCTTCTTGAACTTCAAGATCCTCTACTGGCAACTGCTCTTCTGGCACCCTCAAACATTTCTTCAACTGAGACACATGGAACACATCGCGCACAGCGGATAGATTCTCCGGTAAGCTGAGTTCATAAGCCACTTCTCCACGTCTTGCTTGAATCTGATATGGCCCAATATATCGAGGTGCTAGCTTGCCTTTGACTCCAAACCTCTTGGTTCCTCTGATGGGTGACACCTTCAAATAGACATAGTCTCCCACTTCAAAACTGAGTTCCCTTCTTCTGGTGTCAGCATAGCTTCGCTGTCTGGACTGTGCTGCCTTCAAATTCTCTTGGACCATTCTGATGTTCTCTTCGGCTTCAAGAAAAATATCTGGTCCAAACACATGTCTTTCACCAGGTTGGTCCCAATGCAATGGAGTTCTGCAATTACTCCCATAGAGCGCTTCGAATGGTGACATCTTCAGACTAGATTGGTAGCTGTTGTTGTAAGAGAATTCTGCATATGGTAATCTCTTGTCCCAACCTATCTTATCTTGCAAAGAACAAGCCCTCAATATATCCTCCAGAATCTGATTGGTTCTCTCTTGACCATCGGAGTAGAATAGGGATAAGTCGGAGCAGAATAGGGATAAGTCGGCAAGATTATAGGAAGATCAGTTCAGTCAGTTCACTATTATTTGGGTTATACCATCATCACATACGCATGTAGTGCCCCACGGTCGAATATATAAGGCCTAGGGGGTGCCCCATCATTTCCAATCAATGACCAACCCGTCTCACTAGTTTCTCTCCATTCTGGAGATTCCTCTTGTAACCCACCACATAAAGATCCACACCAGGAAGTAGGGTATTACGCCTCTCCAAGCGACCCGAACCTGTAGAAAATCGCCTGTCGTCTCTCGTGCACCTCGCACAAACCATTGAGTTACAGTCAACAGCACCGTCCTACCCAAAAGCACTGCGAGGGGTAACCTTGGGTGTGCGGTCGGGCTCCAAATACCGACAGCTGGCACGCCAGGTAGGAGGTGTGTCGTTGATCCAAGCTAGCTCAATGGCCATCGCATCCCAGTGCAAGATCGCTCTTCGCCCTAGATCCATGTTCTGCTTCGGGACCATCTTGTCCGTAGCAGATGAGAAAGGAATTCTGCCGGAGAAGAAGTTTTCCTCGAAAATTCCTAGGAAAGCTGGAACAAGGCAACGGATAGCGCAGCCTCCTGCGCTTCAGGCAAAGACTGCTTCTTGCAAGCCGAGAATCGGGAATTTACTCGCCCGAAGAACTCCGCTGTCCACTTCGCCCACAAAGGAGTGCAAACGGATTACAAGGAAGAAAGAAGCGAGCGTTCCTCGAAAGGGGACAGAGCTCTGCCAAGTTACTTTTCTAGCACCTTCGCCCTCAAAGGAGGACAGAAAGGAACTCACCATCACGGCAACTCCTTTCTACCCCGACATCCTTTTCATCGGGGGGAGATTGGAATCGTCTCCCATCTCCGACGATGAGCCGACCATGCCGGGGGAAGAACCTCCCCAGCGAGAAGCTCGGCGACGAAGGAACAGACGCCAAAATATTCTACGACATCACGAAGCTGGGGAGCGGGACCCAACACATCCCATGTCCCGAAATGAATTTTAAGAAGTGGAAGAAACCCCTCATGAATGGGTATACCGAGAAAGGCGGAATTCTCGCCGGCGTGATCATCGACAAGCTCAGGACCGAGATCGAGAACAAGCCGAGCAAGGTGCAAGGTTACGCCGAGAGAATCCCCTCTTTGCTCGAAACCTGAACCCTAACTTCGCCCGCGCAATGAACACGCCGAGCGAAGTCGGAGGAGTGCTGGCCCAGATAGCTGATGGCCTCCCGCGAACTCCAGACGTTGAAGGCTATCGACGGCTGCTTACTCGGGCAGCTAACCACCTTCTGCCTATTGCTCATCCCCCGAGCGACATGCAACACGCCATCAATAGTCGGCGAGACGCGCATAGCTCCATCAATGCTTCGCGGGACCGACGACACGAGAACGAGATAAGGTGTCGGGAGGAGTATGACCGGGACCATGACGTCCTGACTCAAAGTCACGCCACCCAAGTTGAGTCGGTTGCGGCTTCAACTAGTAGCCCGATCCGGGGGACGGTCGAGATGACACATCGCCGACTCCCCTCCCTGGGACCGACACCATGAACGCCGACAGGAAGACACGTGTGGAGTATCCGCGCCGACTCCGTGTCTCCGGGCCATCCAGTGGCCCCCTAACTTCAAGGTCTCCAATGTTGACAAGTACAAGCCTAAGCAAGACCCAGGGGGCAGGTTGGCCGTCTACACGACTGCCGCTCGGGACGCTGAGGCAACAGAAGATGTGATGACAGCATATTTGCCCATCATCCTTGGGCAAGATGCACTGCAGTGGGTACGACATCTACCACGACACTGCATCGATGATTGGAGCGACTTCAGTCGGCGTTTCATTGCCAACTTCCAGTCCCTCTCTGATAAGCCGGCACAACCATGGGACCTCAAATCCATCAGGTGCCAGGGCGACAAAACACTTTGGTCGTACCTCAAGAGGTTTCAGACCATGAGAAATTGCATCCCCGAAGTCACCGAGGCAGCAGTGATTGAAGATTTCTACCGGGGATCAAATGACTCGGCCTTCGTCCGAGCCATACTACAGAAAGCACGAACCACCTCGAACAACTATTTTGAGAAGCGGACCTCTACATCACCGCTGACGAGCGGGCCTAGGACCAAATTGGAGAAATAAAGCCTGCACCATCGGCGCCACGACGCGATGCGAACCAGCAACCCGACAGGATCTAGGTGAAAACACCACATGAGGAGGTACACGCCACCGAACCACCCGTCGCTCGGGCCCGAGGGGGCGCCCCGTGGAGGCGAGCGAATGCTGGATGACATCCTCGATGCCCAGTGCCCGTACCACAAGGACATGTGCCACACCCTACGGAACTGCAGGGACTTCAAGCACTCCGTCGGACATGGCCGACCGTTCCAGCCTCTACCACCTCCCCCACCATGAGGAGGGCCCGACGAGCCCAGGCAGCCTCAGCAGCTAGAAGGGGGAGGGGATGGAGCATTCCCACGCGTTGATAGGGAGGTCAACATCATCTTTGGAGGACATGAGTTGCAGGAGAACAGAATACAATAGAAGCTCAATGATCGACAGGTCCTGGCGGCAACCACTAGTGCCCCAGCTCCTTATCGGTGGTCGGAGCATGCAATAACCTTCAGCCGAGCGGATCAGTGGCTCAACTTCGACCACCCCGGCAAGTACCCACTCCTCGTTGATCTGGTGATCCGAGAAAGCAGGGTAAAGAAAGTACTAGTGGACGGGGGAAGTAGCATTAATGTTACCTTTCCCTGAATGCTTCTAGCCTTGGGGGTCGCACTCAAAGACCTCACCGAGTCAGATACTCATTTCTTCGGCATCGTGCCGACAGAAGGGGAGTACCCACTCGAGCACATCTACATGCCCATCACCTTTGGGACTCCAGAGAACTACAGAACCGAGTTCCTAAGGTTCGAGGTGGCACGTTTCGACTACGGATACAACACCATCATCGGCAGACCGGGACTGGCGAAGTTCATGGCCATTCCGCACTATTCATACATGATACTGAAGATGTCGGGACCTCAAGGAATCATCACCATGTGTGCTGACTTCCAAGGCGCCGCAGAATGCTTTCGGGGAGCCATCCAGACATCCCTTACTGCTGGACTCCCGACGACTTCCTCCGTACAGGCAGACACAAAGCCTGAAGAAGACCTTGCAATACCCACAAATGAAGCTCAAGCCGTGACCTCTATACGGCCGACTGAGGAGACTAAGAGGATCAACCTGGGATTCGCCGACGAACACAAGACTGCCATCATCAGTTCCAGCGTTGATGACAAATAGAAAAGCGCACTCGTCCGGTTCATGCAAGATAACCGAGACGTATTCGCATGGCAACCCGTGGATATACCGGGAGTCCTGAGAAAACTGGCCGAGCACAAATTGAAGGTCTATCCTCAAGCAAGGCCAATTCAATAGAAGCTGCATCGTTTCACGCCTGATAAAAGAGAAGCTATTCGCGTCGAGTTAGCTCGTTTAGTGACTGCAGGGTTCATTAGGGAGGTACTGCATCCCGAGTGGCTAGCAAATCCTGTTCTTGTACTCAAAAATAATAAAGTGGATTGGCTCATGTGCGTTGACTATACTAATCTCAACAAGCATTGTCCGAAGGATCCCTTCGAGCTCCCTAGAATAGATCAGGTGGTTGATTCGACCGCTGGCTGTTCTATGTTGTCCTTCCTAGACTGTTATTCTGGATACCATTAGATCAACTTGGCAAAAGAAGGTGAGGAGAAGACTGCTTTCATCACCCCATTTGGAGCTTTCTGCTATACCTCCATGTCGTTCGGCCTCAAGAACGCGAGAGCGACTTACCAGAGAGCTATTTAGACATGCTTAGCCGACCATTGGGGCAAGCGAGTGGAAGCCTATGTCGATGATGTGGTGATCAAAACAGAAAACTCAGAAAACTTCATTGAGGATTTGCAACTGGTCTTCAACAGCCTAAGGCGCTACCGGTGGAAGTTGAACCCAGAAAAATGTGTCTTCGGGGTACCGGCGGGAAAGTTACTCGGATTCATTGTCAGCCGCCGAGGAATTGAAGCTAATCTAGAAAAGATCAAGGCCATCATGAGAATGGAAGCGCCGCGTGTGACGGAACCTCCCAAGTAATTAGGCCCACCTACAGTTGTCCTTGTCCAACGGACATCAGACACCCTGTAGATGTTCCTAAGTCACTTGACAAGTTCGGTATCTTTCCTTACTTTACCAGGAACGTCTCACCCGTCTTGCAGACATTACAGAACATCGGAGATAAAGAAATGCGGAAGCAGTTACATAAACTTACATTTATTTCAAAAGCAAGCTTGAGTTATTTTATTACAGACCAGACTAAAAGTGAGTGCAGAGTAGTAATATTATACAAACCAAGGGAGGCACAAACTCCTCCCGATAAGTTCTTAAGCAAAAGGTCCTAAGTGGAGGACCGAGTCCTCCCGCACTTCAGTCTTGTTTTTCTTCTTTTGGAACCACCTTGGCACAGAAGCAGCAAAAGTCTGCTACTTCCTCACCTAAAAACAACGAAGGGATAAACCCTGAGTATGGAATTACTCAGCAAGACTTACCCGACTAAAGAAAAGACTCTCAAGGGTATGCTGGTTATATGGGAGTCAAGGTAAGGCTTTTCAATAATCAAAGACTCTGTTTTGCAGAAATGCTTACTAAAGTGGATCCTTAAAAATCCAATTTTATTTGTCAAGTTAGGTAAAATTACCTGCATTAGAGTTCTTTCTACCCTAATTCAATCACTGGTCCTGTACTAGCCAATTTCTTAACAAAAGCCCATCGTCTTTAGTGGAATGCTACGTGTAGGGCAGTGACCAAGTCTTCATAACCGCGAAGGTATGGCGACCCGAATCGATTATACTCAGCTGAGGATCTCCAATCACACGACATATGTAGCACTTAACCCTTGCATATGTCAACCCGCCACCGGGGTTCTTAAGACCGGATCAGGTTCACGCAAACCGAGAGCACAACTACACCACCGTCCAGCCTCTTGCCACGGAGGGTACACGCTACTCTCGCCACCGCTCCACGCCCATTTCGTGTTATCTTATTCCGGCCTTAGTCTGCCCGAGGCAAGGCTTACCCATGACGAGGCATGTGACCAGTTAAAGGGTCCTCGATCATCAAGCCTACATCGACAAGGTCCTTAATCGACTCAGACGGAGACACTACACCGAGACTCTCTTCTCGTGCAAGTCACCCGCCCGGTCTCAACTTAATTATTTCAAACCCAAAGTTTGGTACCTGGCAGAGGTACATCTTTTTCGATGTTGAACCTATCAAGGCCTTTGATAGATCCATCATCAAGTTTTATTTTCGAAAAACATCCCACCCACTTTTGCCACATCATATTTTGTAAAAACAAAACCTTTTGTTTTCTAAAGCAAAGCTAAGCATCAAAAAGCTTTTGTAAAACAGGTGATCAAGGAAGGTAATCAAATTCAAGGAAGGTAATGCAGGAATGGTTTTATCAAGCAACTCCTATCACCTAATGCAGCAATCAAGTGAGAAAGATTTTAAAACAGCAAGGAAGGTGGCAAATGCACCGGGGCTTGCCTTCGTTTATAGGTGATTCGGGTTCGGATCCACAGATATCGAAGTAGAAACTATTCCCGGCCTGGGATTCCGAAGGTGGTGGTGTCCTGTCTTCGGGGACTTCTACCTCTTCTTCACGTTCTAATCATAACCATACATAAGTATAAGAATGGATGCCATGGGATGCTCATGAGGATGCAAAGATAATATAAATTTATTATCTATGTCTTGAATACAACTTTCCTTCACGGAGTTCCGGGAACTTAGGGTTTCCGGAGTCGGTAAAGGAGTTCATAGGGCAGGGGGGGTGTTTTGGGGTTTGGTGATCAAACAAGGTCCAAATCAATTCAAATCCTACCCAAGGCTTCTAAATATTATGAGGAACTCATAAAAAAATTTTGAGCATTTTTGGAACTACCATTTGTTTTCTAAAAATCCATAACCAATACTTTTAACTACTTTAAATACTCTAAAATTTCTTACTTCCACTAAAAATCACAAACTTATTTTTATTAAATACTATGAAAAATAACAAACCTAGAAAAATTAGTTTCACAATTTTAGCATTTTTCTACATTTTTCTACATATTTCTAAAGTTTTCCTGAAAAAGAAAAAGAAAAGGATTAACAGAGCTGGGCCGGTTCTGGCCCAAACGGCCCAGGACCAGGGCAAAACGCGCCCGCGCGCGCCCGCGCCCTGGCGGTTTTGCAGAACGGCCCCCGCGTTTCTGGTTAATCCGAAGTGAGTTCGATTACTATTGCACTGAGTCGCTGATGGTTTGCAGAAAAACCCTTCGCGTTCTATTCTTTTACCACACCAAGTCCCCGACGGTGTTCCGCACGGGAGGCCGAGCTCCGGCGAGCTAGACCGGCCGGACGACGCGACGGCTGAAGTTCCCAAGCGACAGGAACATAATTGAACTCCTACGGATCATTTCCCCCAAATCAATTTTATGGTTGGGACTACGAATCAATCGGTCCACGGTGACCGAGCGGTTGGGTAAGAGGATGAACGCATTCCGAGCAAACGACGGCGAGGACGACCGAATTAAGGTTGGGAAAAGGTTCATGGGTGCACTAGGGTCTACGGACATCCTTTGATTTGGGTAGAACAAGACCCGAAGAACAGGTCGACGGTGGGGGGGGGGGTCACGGCGGTGTTTGACAGCGCATAGGTGCGTTCCGGTAAGGGGCTTCGGTCAAACTCCAAATTGTTGCATCCAGGGGTAATAAGAGATCACATACTAACTAAAACAAAGAGTAATTTGATCATTACTGACCAGAGGAGCGCTGGCTACGAAGAAGTTCTTCACGGTGGAGCAAGAACGAAGAAGAGAGGGAATTGGGGCTGCGCGGGTATTTCCGGTGAGCTCGAGTCAAGCGCTTAGCTGCGGAATGTGGTGACGACGCAGTGCCCGCGCTTAATTTATAGGCGGCTGGCCAGCGACGGATGAGGATCGCGGATTTCAGACGGTGCAGGTGAGCTCGCCGCGCGGCAGAATCCGGGGATGGCACGACGACGCCGTTTAACCGGAGTCCGCCACCACAGAGGGTTACTGCCACGTGACCAAAGATATTTACCGCGGCCTCCAGTCCATTCCGACCGCCGTGGCGTCCTTATCGCCGGTGAGGTCCAAAACCTTATCCACGGCGATTTTACTGAAAACCGATGAACAGTGCTTTGGATTCTGTACAAGGCTTGACTGACAGATCAAATTGGAGCCCAGTTTTCTCAAATTTTCATGTGAAACCTAAGCCAACCTTCTGTAGTAAAGTTGTAGAGCTATAATCCCTCTATAACTTTGCTACAATGTGCTCTCACAAAAAGTCACTGAATCCCATTCAAAATCGAGCTCAAAGTTCATGTCATAACACTGTTAATCTGTATTTCAGACTTCAGGCAGCCTGACAGTCCATCTTTGATTGGGTTTTTCTCCAAATTTCACATAAGACCATGGCTTGAACACTTAAACAAAGCTGTTCTCCTTTGATTGGTCTTCAACTTTGATGTGGTGACCTAGGGCAAAAACCCTATAATTTGAAAGTTACAAAGCCCCAAAGTTGAGCCAATTCTCTGATTTTCAGACTTAGAATAGAACTCAAATGAGGTCCATTTTGCATTTAAGTCCAAAACTTAGGGTTTGGCTTTCAAATCCACATATTTGTGAACCAATTGACTTAAAATACTTATTTGGCTTGGTTTTTGCACTTTAACCCAAAAGTGGGCTAGTTTTGCACATAAGCCCCTAGGGTTTGGTTTCAGGGTTTTCCAGGGTTCCAATTAGGGTTTCTGGTATCCCAGGGGTATAAAGGTGATTCAAGTTTATTCTTGGGGTCATTTTATGACTTTTACCCTAAAGTCTTTAGGTTTCCTTAACTTGGGTTAAGTTTTACCCCTTTAACCACTATTTAGGGTTAAGTCCGTTAACCAGGGTTCTATTTGCAAAAACATTAAAACAATACAACTTGTTTGAAATTTTTGCCTAGTGAATGCACTCTAGGTGTGTCAAACATATGCAATGCCAATGCTTATGATGCCATGCTCAAGTTTTAGTTACAGTAACACCAGGGGTGTTACATCCTTCCCCCCATAAAAGAATCTTGTCCCGAGATTAAAAGTCCTAGGGTAAGTAATGGTAAAGGAAACACATCACATTTTTATTTCTTAAATTCTGGTACAAGGCAGGGGTGATGTGGGGGTCACTTCTTTATTGCAACAACTATATACACTTTACAAATTACATGAGGCTAGAAAGCCTGGGAAATTCTTATTCAAGAAGTCTTGGGTTTCCCATGTAGCCTCATCTTCAGAATGCTGGTTCCACTGTATCTTGTAGAACTTGAGAGTCTTTCTCCGGGTAACCCTGTCCCTTTGATCCAGAACTCGAATAGGATGTTCCGAGTATGTTAAATCTGGTTCCAGGACAACATCAGTCACTTCAATGGTTCGATCAGGAACCCGAAGACACTTCTTCAATTGTGACACGTGGAACACATTATGCACAGCAGACAATGTTTCGGGGAGCTGAAGTCGGTATGCCACTGGTCCACATTGTTCAATCACCAGGAATGGGCCAATGTACCTGGGTGCAAGTTTCCCTTTAACCCCAAAACGCGATACACCTTTCATTGGTGAGACCTTCAGGTAAACATAGTCTCCTTCCAATAAATATAAGGGCCTTCGCCGTGTGTCTGCATAACTCTTCTGACGAACTTGTGCCTTTTTCATATTATAAATAATTTTCTGAACCTTATCCTCGGCCTCTTTCACCATATCAGGCCTAAAGAAGCACCTTTCACCAGGCTCAGACCAGTTTAGCGGAGTTCGACACCGTCGTCCATATAGCGCTTCGAAGGGTGCCATCTTGATACTTTCTTGATAGCTATTGTTATATGAAAACTCCGCCAAAGGCAAACATTCATCCCATTTCGGTGAGAAATCCAGAACACATGCCCGCAACATATCCTCGAGTATCTGATTCACTCTCTCAGTTTGTCCACTGGTTTGAGGATGATAGGCCGAACTGTGGAGTAACCTGGTACCCAAGGATTTATGAAGTTCTTCCCAAAACTTGGATACGAATTGAGGTCCACGATCCGACACTATGGTCTTTGGAACACCATGCAAACTGAGAATACGGGCAATGTATAACTCCGCATAGGTAATGACGGGATATTTTACTTTGACAGGGAGGAAGTGGATGATCTTTGTGAGTCGATCAATGATAACCCAAATGGAGTCATATCCTTTTGCGGTTCTGGGCAATCCCACAATAAAGTCCATACTGATGTCTTCCCATTTCCATGTTGGGATTGGCAAAGATTGTAATGGACCAGCAGTTTTCATGTGTATGGCCTTGACACGTCTGCAAGTGTCACACTTAGCCACATAGCGTGCAATTTCAATCTTCATCTTTGTCCACCAGTAATGTTGCTTTAAGTCTTGATACATCTTAGTGCTTCCGGGATGAATTGAATAACGACTAAGATGTGCTTCATCAAGAATTTGCTGGCGGAGCTCTTCGTTCTTTGGCACTACTATGCGGTTTTTAAACCATATCACACCTTGATCGTCTTCCTTGAAACATTTGGCTACTCCAGCCTTTATCTTCTCTCGAATGTGCTTCATACCCAGATTATCCTTTTGAGCATCAATTATCCTTTGCAAAATGATTGACTCAAGCTTTAGTTGATTTAGAGTCCCTTGTTGGATGATTCCCAGGTTTAGCTTCTCCATTTCTTGACACAGAGTGTTCTCGGAGGTCTTCGCCATAAGACAGTGGCAGAAAGTCTTACGACTCAGTGCATCTGCTACCACATTGGCTTTGCCTGGGTGATAATGGATCTCCAGTTCATAGTCTTTAATGAGCTCAAGCCATCGTCTTTGCCTCATATTTAACTCTGACTGGGTAAAGATGTACTTCAAACTTTTATGATCTCTATATATGTGACAGATATTACCCAGCAGATAGTGACGCCAAATCTTCAGGGCATGAACCACAGTAGCTAGCTCCAGATCATGAGTTGGATAGTGCTCCTCATGTCGGCGCAACTGCCTTGAGGCATACGCAATCACTCGGCCCTCTTGCATCAGTACACAGCCGAGCCCACTGCCAGATGCATCACAATAGACATCAAAAGGTTTAGTGATGTCCGGTTGGGCCAATACCGGAGCAGTGGTCAATAGTGTCTTCAATTGCTCAAAGGCTTCGTTACACTTAGAAGACCAATTGAACTTAATGTCATTCTTTAATAAACTTGTGATTGGCTTCACAAGCTTAGAAAAATCTGGTATGAATCTGCGATAATACCCAGCTAGTCCAAGAAAACTCCGGACTTGGTGAACAGTTGTTGGGGGTTTCCACTCCAGAATATCTTTGACCTTGCTAGGATCTACCGCAATTCCTTTAGCCGATAACACGTGCCCCAAAAATTGAATTTCTTCCAGCCAGAACGCGCACTTGCTGAACTTGGCATATAGCTGGTGTTCCCTGAGGCGCGTCAATACAATCCGTAGATGCTGAGCATGGTCTTCTTCATTCTTAGAATATATCAAGATATCGTCGATGAAGACTACCACGAATTTGTCCAACTCGGGCATGAACACCGAGTTCATCAAATAGGTGAAGTGGGCAGGAGCATTTGTGAGCCCGAAAGACATTACCAAGTATTCAAACAATCCATATCGTGTAGTAAACGCGGTCTTCGGTATATCCTCGGGCCGAATACGGATTTGATGATAGCCCGACCTGAGATCAATTTTGGAAAATACCCTCGCCCCAGTCAGTTGATCAAATAAGATGTCGATCCTTGGAAGAGGGTATTTATTCTTAATAGTGACCTCATTTAGGGGTCGATAATCCACGCACATTCGCAAGGTTTGATCCTTCTTCTTAACAAAAATGGCGGGACAACCCCAAGGGGACGAGCTTGGCCGGATGAATCCCTTATTCAGTAGATCTTGTAATTGAATTTTCAATTCCGCCAACTCATTAGGGGGCATACGGTACGATCTTCGGGAGATGGGAGCCGTACCGGGCTTTAGCTCAATTACGAATTCTACATCTCTTTCAGGGGGCAGTCCAGGCAAATCTTCCGGAAATACATCTGGAAACTCACATACTACCGGAATGTTCTTGATCTCCGGTACAATGGCTTCATATACTCTACCAGAAGTTTTGGCTGGGTTGGTTGCGGGGAGAGCCAAAAGAATCTCTTCTTGATTATAGCTCAACCTGACGGTTCTGAGTTCAGTGTTGAGAATTGCCTTGTGTTGGGTTAACCAATTCATACCCAATATTACATCTATATCCTGGCCCTTCAGAACAATCATGTTAGCAGGAAAGTTCCGTCCGGCCATTGTTACTGGCACTCCATAGGCCACTTCTCTAGTATAAATGTGTCCCCCAGGTGAATGAATTTTAAATCCCTCTTTTGATTCATGGTATGCAATATGATGTTGCTCCACAAATGTCTTGCTAATGAATGTATGTGAAGCACCAGAATCAAAAAGAATAATTGCTGGGTGACTGGCCACGGGAAACGTACCCATCATCACCGGCTCTCCTTCCGGTGTAGTAGCCACTTGAGTGTAATATACACGCCCTGTCTTCTTTGTATTCTTCCCCACATCATTTCCTTTAGGCTGAGCTGATTTCCCAGATCCTTGTGAAGCATTAGATTGATTTTGCCTAGGATACGGGCAGTCTTTGATAAAATGTCCCGACTTGCCGCAATTAAAACACCCAGTTGAAGAACTAGGCAAGGCAGGGAATCGAGTGCCTGGGGCACCCGACTGATTTGGGGTAGTGGGGGTATTGTGGGGGCGAATAATGATAGGCTGCTTGAAAGGGAATGAGGGTGGACGAGAAAAAGGGCGATTTTGGTTTGAAGGTCGGATCACAAACCGTTGCTTCTTCGCCTGGCCCTGATTAGGCCTCTCACCACCGAATCCCTTATTCTTCCCAGAATTTGTGTATTTTGCTTCAACAGATAAGGCTGTGCTGACAGCCTTTCCATACGTGAGATCTATGCATGTGGCCATTTTCCTTTGTAGCCGATCATTCAGTCCCCGCATAAAACAGTTCTTCTTCTTTAAATCGGTATTCACCTGGTCGATGGCATACTGCGACAGGTGATTAAATTTGTTGAGATATTGGTTGACGGTATCTCCACCTTGTTGTAACTTCATAAACTCCTCTTGTTTCATATGCAGCACTCCTTCGGGGATGTAGTGTTCACGGAAGGCTGCTTTAAACTCATCCCAGGTGACTTGATGGTTGACAGGTTGAATAGCCACAAAATTTCCCCACCAAGTACTGCAGGACCACGGAGTTGTTGTGCTGCGAACAACGGCTTCTGCGTCTCTGAGCAATGGAGAAGACCAAACTTTTGTTCAATAACCCGAATCCACTCATCAGCTTCTAGGGGATCTTCAGCTTTGACGAATAGGGGTGGACGGGTTTCAGAGAAGTCCAGATAGGTGGTTTCATGGGGGCCTTGCTGAAAACCCCTTCCTGCTTGCTGCTGGAATTGCTGCTGACCCGCCATTTCCCTAAGGAAGCGGGTATTGTCTGCGGTGGCATTCACCAAGGCGGCAATCGCCTCGGCTAACGTGGGAGGAACCGGAGGTGGGTTTGGGGTAACATCCCTGCCCCCAGAAGTTCCGGCTGCGTCCTGTCCTCGAGTCCTGGTCGGCATCTGTGGCAAAGAACATTTGAAGTAAACATAATGTGCCAGAGAAAACCTTCCATTTTACATTACTATAAAAAGTAATGATACAGACTCGATATTACATAACAGGATACAATACCCATTATACAAAAGTTCAACCTATTATACAACAGTACACCCTACAATACCCTACTCTACTTTTACTTCTATTACACCATTATTCCTGCTTTCCATTGGTCTTGGCGGCCTCATCGTCAGGTGTGGGAGTCCAGACATCAACCAACCTCAAAGAAGGAGGGGGCTCAAAAAGGTCTAACTCCCCACCCAGCGCACGTCCCGCAATGTGAGATGGTCCGGCTTCTGCCTCAGTAGGTTGTGCAGGCTCACTTGGGTGTAATTGTGAGTATAGTATATGGACTTCCTCGTGCAACGTATTGCAGTAAACCTGCAGGTTATCAACCGTTGAGCTAAGTTCTTTAATTCAGGCCTGAGCCCTTGCTTCCTTAGCACACATTAGCAAACGAGACTGTACGGCCCAGTCAAGTGCTAAGTCTCGATCAGCGAGCTGATCCTGCAGATGTCGGATGTCCCTTCGTAGTTCATTGATTCTATCTCCGTCGGCGACCCAAGCATCGGTCCTGTGTTGCAGCGCTGCTTGAAGTCGACTCACACGAGCTTCAAGGTCTCCGATGGGGTCATTACTTCCACTGCTGCTGCTTTCATGTCGGGGAGCCAATTGATGCCGAGGCACCCCAATTGGTCCCGTAGACTTGCGTGCCGTTAGCCTGGTGCGTGGCGGCATCTTTTCTAAGGGGGAAAATGTTATTAGTATAGTGCTTAGCATGATGCATGTATAATTACTGAATCAACCTTAGTCGATTCAACCTTCTATACGTTTCACTCTCCCTATCTGGTCTTTAAGATAGACTCTTCAGAATACTTAGGTAAGAAGAGAAAAGAATTTTGAGGTAAGTCTTTTGAAAATCCTTTTGAAGATGCCTCATAATATCTGCCAAGAAGGGCTACGCTCCGATACCAGCTGTGACGGAACCTCCCAAGTAATTAGGCCCACCTACAGTTGTCCTTGTCCAACGAACATCAGACACCCTGTAGATGTTCCTAAGTCACTTGACAAGTTCGGTATCTTTCCTTACTTTACCAGGAACGTCTCACCCGTCTTGCAGACATTACAGAACATCGGAGATAAAGAAATGCGGAAGCAGTTACATAAACTTACATTTATTTCAAAAGCAAGCTTGAGTTATTTTATTACAGACCAGACTAAAAGTGAGTGCAGAGTAGTAATATTATACAAACCAAGGGAGGCACAAACTCCTCCCGATAAGTTCTTAAGCAAAAGGTCCTAAGTGGAGGACCGAGTCCTCCCGCACTTCAGTCTTGTTTTTCTTCTTTTGGAACCACCTTGGCACAGAAGCAGCAAAAGTCTGCTACTTCCTCACCTAAAAACAACGAAGGGATAAACCCTGAGTATGGAATTACTCAGCAAGACTTACCCGACTAAAGAAAAGACTCTCAAGGGTATGCTGGTTATATGGGAGTCAAGGTAAGGCTTTTCAATAATCAAAGACTCTGTTTTGCAGAAATGCTTACTAAAGTGGATCCTTAAAAATCCAATTTTATTTGTCAAGTTAGGTAAAATTACCTGCATTAGAGTTCTTTCTACCCTAATTCAATCACTGGTCCTGTACTAGCCAATTTCTTAACAAAAGCCCATCGTCTTTAGTGGAATGCTACGTGTAGGGCAGTGACCAAGTCTTCATAACCGCGAAGGTACGGCGATCCGAATTGATTATACTCAGCTGAGGATCTCCAATCACACGACATATGTAGCACTTAACCCTTGCATATGTCAACCCGCCACCGGGGTTCTTAAGACCGGATCAGGTTCACGCAAACCGAGAGCACAGCTACACCACCGTCCAGCCTCTTGCCACGGAGGGTACACGCTACTCTCGCCACCGCTCCACGCCCATTTCGTGTTATCTTATTCCGGCCTTAGTCTGCCCGAGGCAAGGCTTACCCATGACGAGGCATGTGACCAGTTAAAGGGTCCTCGATCATCAAGCCTACATCGACAAGGTCCTTAATCGACTCAGACGGAGACACTACACCGAGACTCTCTTCTCGTGCAAGTCACCCGCCCGGTCTCAACTTAATTATTTCAAACCCAAAGTTTGGTACCTGGCAGAGGTACATCTTTTTCGATGTTGAACCTATCAAGGCCTTTGATAGATCCATCATCAAGTTTTATTTTCGAAAAACATCCCACCCACTTTTGCCACATCATATTTTGTAAAAACAAAACCTTTTGTTTTCTAAAGCAAAGCTAAGCATCAAAAAGCTTTTGTAAAACAGGTGATCAAGGAAGGTAATCAAATTCAAGGAAGGTAATGCAGGAATGGTTTTATCAAGCAACTCCTATCACCTAATGCAGCAATCAAGTGAGAAAGATTTTAAAACAGCAAGGAAGGTGGCAAATGCACCGGGGCTTGCCTTCGTTTACAGGTGATTCGGGTTCGGATCCACAGATATCGAAGTAGAAACTATTCCCGGCCTGGGATTCCGAAGGTGGTGGTGTCCTGTCTTCGGGGACTTCTACCTCTTCTTCACGTTCTAATCATAACCATACATAAGTATAAGAATGGATGCCATGGGATGCTCATGAGGATGCAAAGATAATATAAATTTATTATCTATGTCTTGAATACAACTTTCCTTCACGGAGTTCCGGGAACTTAGGGTTTCCGGAGTCGGTAAAGGAGTTCATAGGGCAGGGGGGGTGTTTTGGGGTTTGGTGATCAAACAAGGTCCAAATCAATTCAAATCCTACCCAAGGCTTCTAAATATTATGAGGAACTCATATAAAAATTTTGAGCATTTTTGGAACTACCATTTGTTTTCTAAAAATCCATAACCAATACTTTTAACTACTTTAAATACTCTAAAATTTCTTACTTCCACTAAAAATCACAAACTTATTTTTATTAAATACTATGAAAAGTAACAAACCTAGGAAAATTAGTTTCACAATTTTAGCATTTTTCTACATTTTTCTACATATTTCTAAAGTTTTCCTGAAAAAGAAAAAGAAAAGGATTAACAGAGCTGGGCCGGTTCTGGCCCAAACGGCCCAGGACCAGGGCAAAACGCGCCCGCGCGCGCCCGCGCCCTGGCGGTTTTGCAGAATGGCCCCCGCGTTTCTGGTTAATCCGAAGTGAGTTCGATTACTATTGCACTGAGTCGCTGATGGTTTGCAGAAAAACCCTTCGCGTTCTATTCTTTTACCACACCAAGTCCCCGACGGTGTTCCGCACGGGAGGCCGAGCTCCGGCGAGCTAGACCGGCCGGACGACGCGACGGCTGAAGTTCCCAAGCGACAGGAACACAATTGAACTCCTACGGATCATTTCCCCCAAATCAATTTTATGGTTGGGACTACGAATCAATCGGTCCACGGTGACCGAGCGGTTGGGTAAGAGGATGAACGCATTCCGAGCAAACGACGGCAAGGACGACCGAATTAAGGCTGGGAAAAGGTTCATGGGTGCACTAGGGTCTACGGACATCCTTTGATTTGGGTAGAACAAGACCTGAAGAACGGGTCGACGGTGGGGGGGGGGGGTCACGGCGGTGTTTGACAGCGCATAGGTGCGTTCCGGTAAGGGGCTTCGGTCAAACTCCAAATTGTTGCATCCAGGGGTAATAAGAGATCACATACTAACTAAAACAAAGAGTAATTTGATCATTACTGACCAGAGGAGCGCTGGCTACGAAGAAGTTCTTCACGGCGGAGCAAGAACGAAGAAGAGAGGGAATTGGGGCTGCGCGGGTATTTCCGGTGAGCTCGAGTCAAGCGCTTAGCTGCGGAATGTGGTGACGACGTAGTGCCCGCGCTTAATTTATAGGCGGCTGGCCGGCGACGGATGAGGATCGCGGATTTCAGACGGTGCAGGTGAGCTCGCCGCGCGGCAGAATCCGGGGATGGCACGGCGACGCCGTTTAACCGGAGTCCGCCACCACAGAGGGTTACTGCCACGTGACCAAAGATATTTACCGCGGCCTCCAGTCCATTCCGACCGCCGTGGCGTCCTTATCGCCGGCGAGGTCCAAAACCTTATCCACGGCGATTTTACTGAAAACCGATGAACAGTGCTTTGGATTCTGTACAAGGCTTGACTGACAGATCAAATTGGAGCCCAGTTTTCTCAAATTTTCATGTGAAACCTAAGCCAACCTTCTATAGTAAAGTTGTAGAGCTGTAATCCCTCTATAACTTTGCTACAATGTGCTCTCACAAAAAGTCACTGAATCCCATTCAAAATCGAGCTCAAAGTTCATGTCATAACACTGTTAATCTGTATTTCAGACTTCAGGCAGCCTGACAGTCCATCTTTGATTGGGTTTTTCTCCAAATTTCACATAAGACCATGGCTTGAACACTTAAACAAAGTTGTTCTCCTATGATTGGTCTTCAACTTTGATGTGGTGACCTAGGGCAAAAACCCTATAATTTGAAAGTTACAAAGCCCCAAAGTTGAGCCAATTCTCTGATTTTCAGACTTAGAATAGAACTCAAATGAGGTCCATTTTGCATTTAAGTCCAAAACTTAGGGTTTGGCTTTCAAATCCACATATTTGTGAACCAATTGACTTAAAATACTTATTTGGCTTGGTTTTTGCACTTTAACCCAAAAGTGGGCTAGTTTTGCACATAAGCCCCTAGGGTTTGGTTTCAGGGTTTTCCAGGGTTCCAATTAGGGTTTCTGGTATCCCAGGGGTATAAAGGTGATTCAAGTTTATTCTTGGGGTCATTTTATGACTTTTACCCTAAAGTCTTTAGGTTTCCTTAACTTGGGTTAAGTTTTACCCCTTTAACCACTATTTAGGGTTAAGTCCGTTAACCAGGGTTCTATTTGCAAAAACATTAAAACAATACAACTTGTTTGAAATTTTTGCCTAGTGAATGCACTCTAGGTGTGTCAAACATATGCAATGCCAATGCTTATGATGCCATGCTCAAGTTTTAGTTACAGTAAAACCAGGGGTGTTACACCGCGTTCATAGAAAAAGGTACAATGGCTTACTGGATGCATGGCAGCCCTAAGGATGTTCATATCAAGGCTAAGCGAGAAAGGCATGTCGTTCTACAAATTGCTCAAAAAGGTGGATAAGTTTCAGTGGACCACAGAGGCACAGGAAGCTCTAGAGGCACTGAAATGTTTTTTGACTACACCACCAGTACTCAAGCCACCATGCCGAGCTACGCCAGATAAGCCGGCAGAAGATCTATTGTTATACATCTCCTACACGACTCACGTGGTAAGCACTGCGTTAGTAGTCAAGTGGGTGGAGGAAGGACATGCATACCTGGTGCAACATCCAGTCTACTTCATCAGTGAAGTCCTAGGGCCCTCGAAGATAAAATATCCTCAAGTCTAGAAGCTGCTATACGCGGTGCTCCTAACCGCTCGCAAGCTCCGTCACTACTTTGACGACCACAAAGTCATAGTAGTCACAAGATTTCCAATAGGGGATATTCTCCACAACAAAGAAGCTATTGGAAGGATAGCCAAGTGGGCATGTGAGTTGGGAGCTCACGACAGAGTTTCGACCTCGCACGGCAATAAAGACTCAAGCACTGGTTGACTTCGTATCAGAGTGGACCGAGCACCAAGTCCCAGACAACCCAGGGATTACCGAAGTATGGAGAATGTACGTTGATGGCTCGTTGAAGCTACAAGGAGTAGGTGCAGGGGTTCTCTTTATCGATCCTGGAGGTGAACAACTCAAGTATGCACTCCAGCTACTATTTCCAGCATCAAATAATGCAGAAGAGTATGAAGTGCTGATCCACGGGTTAAGCATCGCCGTATCACTCGGCATCAAGAAACTGATGGTATATGGTGATTCACTAGTGGTGATAAGCCAGATAAACAAAGACTGGGACTGCTCGACTGACTCCATGGGCAAGTACTGAGCAGCCGTGCGAAAATTGGAGGACAAATTCGAAGGATTAGAGTTCCATCACGTGGAAAGAGACCGCAACGTAGCAGCAGACGCGTTGTCAAAGCTGGGATCCAGTCGAGCCCAGGCTCCACTTGGGACCTTCGTCCAAGAAGTATCATAACCAAGCATCCTCTCAGATCAGGTGGAAGAGTGCAACACCTTGAGCCAACCAGAGTCAGACCCCAACAAATACTGGAGAGATCCTATCATCAGGTATATAAAAATGAAGAAGAGTCGGATGACAAGGCTACAGCGGAATGCATCGCGAGGCAGTCGTCCCACTACACATCATAGGGGGCTTACTATACAATAGAGGTGCAGTAGGAGTCCTCATGAAATGTATTCACTTGACTACCGAGAAACAATTGTTGGATGAAATCCATGTCGGGCAGTGTGGAGTACATACGGCGTCCAGGACCCTGGTCGTAAAGGCTTTCAGATCTGGTTTCTATTGACCAATAGCGAAGAGTGATGCTGCCGAGTTAGTCTAGAAGTGTGAGGCATGCCAATTCTTATCAAAGCAACAACACTTACCCGCACAGCAGCTGCAGACCATTCCTGTAACATGGTCGTTTGCATGCTGGGGGCTGAACATGATTGGACCTTTCAAGAAAGCTCAGGGAGGCTATACTCATATACTTGTTGCCATTGACAAATTCACAAAATGGATAGAGTATAAGCCAATCACTTCTTTGACCTCAGCCAAAGCGGTGGAGTTTATACAAGACATAATATTCAGGTTTGGGATACCAAACAGCATGATCACTGGCCTGTGATCCAACTTCACCAGTTCTAAATTCTTTGATTTCTGCGAGCAACGGAGCATCCAGATCAAGTATGCGTCAGTGGCACACCCAAGAGCCAATGGCCAGGTAGAAAGAGCCAACAGAATGATACTGGAAGCACTCAGAAAGAAAGTATTTGACAAGAATGAAAAGCTTGCTGGAAAATGGATCAGAGAGCTGCCATACGTGGTTTGGAGCCTAAGAACTCAACCCAGTCGGGCTCTGCATGGAAATACCCCGTTTTTCATGGTTTATGGATCAAAAGTAGTGTTGCCCGCCGACCTAATCTTCGGGGCACTGAGGTTGACTTTCGAAAGCATAGCTGAAGCAGAAATAACTAGGCTAGAAGATATCGATGTGCTGGAGGAAGAGCGATTGAACACAGTAATTCAGTCGGCTCAGTACCAACAGACCTTGAGGCGCTACCATGATAAAGTCGTGCGACACCAATCTTTTGCAGTGGGAGACTTGGTCCTTTGCCGAATACTAACGGGGAGGGGCGGCACAAGTTATCACCACTATGGGAAGGACCATTCATCGTATTAGAGGTCACACGGCCGAGATCATACCGGCTTACTCAGATGGACGACACAGAAGTGGGGAACTCGTGGAACATAGAACACCTCAGAAAATTCTATCCTTAGCGAGGCCTCAAAACTCTTGAAGGAACATTGTACTCTGTAAATGTGAGGATTTCATCATAAATAAAGTTTTCATTCTCCAAAGGCATTCAGACTCTTGACTTACAGCTGACTTCGATTGGGCTGGACTTGAAATCAACACGCTTACTTGACTAAGGGTGACCACTGTACCCTGCCAACAGAGCAATCGGCTTAAGTCAGCGATGACTCAAGTCGGTGCAACATGCTCACGCTTACTTGACTAAGGGTGACCACTATACCCTGCTAACGGAGCAATCGGCTTAAGTCGGCGACGACTTAAGTCGGTGTGACATGCTCACGCTTACTTGACTTAGGGTGACCACTATACCCTGCTAACGGAGCAATCGGCTTAAGTCGGTGACGACTTAAGTCGGTGCGACATGCTCATGCTTACCTGACTAAGGGTGACCACTATACCCTGCTAACAGAGTAATTGGCTTAAGTTAGCGACGACTTAAGTCGGTGCGACATGCTCACGCTTACTTGACTAAGGGTGACCACTATACCCTGCTAACAGAGCAATCGACTTAAGTCGGCGACGACTTAAGTTGGTGCAACATGCTCACACTTACCTAACTTAGGGTGACCACTATACCCTGCTAATGTTGTGATCGGCTTAAGTTGGAAAACGCCTTAAGCCAGCGCGGTATATTTGCATTCGCATTGTGTAGGGTGACCACTATACCCTAATAACATAACGACCAACTAAGATTAAAAACGCTTCAGAAAAAGAGAACAACTTACTTGCTAGTACCAGGGGTGTTCTCTAGCACCTTGTTCACAGAATAATCGAGTTCTAACACAACCATCGTGTGCGCATGGAATACATATTACATCTATCCTCCAAAGAGATACTAACTCAATACAAAAAGTGTTTTACATGACATCACTTTGTCAAAGCATCTTTTCAGACAGTATCCTTCGCAGGTACAACAGAAGAAGAGGAACGGCTTGCAGCATCAGGTACGGCTTTGACATCGGCAACAATATCGTCAGGCACCACAACACCGGGTCTCCTCATCAGGATCCGTCCAGCGTAAATGACTTTATCCATAGCTTTGTTGCGCTGGGCCTTCAGGACGGTGCAGTTGTCCTCAAGAGTTTTAACAGCAAGCTGGGCCGCCTCTAGCTCCTGCGCGACAATCTTCTTGGAGGCACACAGATCCTTGATGGTGGAGTCTTCGGTCGACAACAATCGTCCAAGTCACAGAACTTCGTCTCGGGATGCCTGCAGCTCATGGTGGTGATGATCTAGGTCAGACATGGTGAAGCGGTGGCTCCTCTCCAAGATGGTCAAGGAGTAAATGGCATCACAGTATAGCCTATCAAGATTGTCGCGAGAGGAAACAAGTGCTCGTTTCTCCTCCTACAAACAGAAAACAACATTCAGCACCAAAGCAATAATAACATAGGAGGGTCAGCCAGGGAAGTTTACCGCACGTGCCATCTTTTCCGAATCAAGATGGATATTCAGAGAAAAGTTCAAAGAACGTGCACTATCCAGAAAGGCAGAAGTCTGGGCCAAGTCGGTCTGACTCTGAGAATACTTCTCCTCAAGGTCAGAGCATCATTGAGCCATATCTGATAATGCAACTGAAAAGGAATGTGTGATTAAAAGATAAGTTGATCAACTAGAACAGCTAGAGAAACTGTAAGCTCACTAACCAGCATTCGACACTTTTAGATCATCTATCTGTTTCTGGAGCAGCAAAGGATTCCACTGCATCAGAGATAAAGCTTGTTCGGGAACAGCAGCGCCGCAGGACCTCAACTGGGCAGATACACCGTCAGCAAAATCTTATGGTCATAGACAGATGAGCAGAAGAAAGATAATTCGCTAGTATGAACAATATAAAGCAAAAGACCAACTCACCTAGAGATTGGAAAGGAACAATGGAAGACCCAGGGCAGGAGGAGCTGGAGCATGGCTTGACGAGGGAAGATCAGCAGGAACAATCTGGAGAGCACCACCTGGGGTGACCTCAGCCCCACTAGCAGACAGCAGGCTCCTGGCGTCTGGCTCGCCGACCTCTAAGGCGACTTGTCTAGTTAAGGCCGTAGAAGCATGTGCTACCGTCGCCCCATCGGACCGGATTGGGGATGACCCGATGTGGACGTCCATGGAAGCAGTAGAAAGAGAGTACGCATGAACATCCTCGGGGGCTGGATTGTAGCTTGCACTACTCACAGGAGCTGGGTCGCTACCAGCAACACCCTCGGGGGTTGGGTAACTGCCAGCGCCACCCTCAGGGGCTGGGTCTTCTGCAGCAGTCACTTCTGAAGCTAAAGGCCCTTCAGCCACCTCCATGGGAATTGGGTAACTCGAATCAGTGTCTTTGCATGGGATACTGCCCAACAAGATCAACGATGAGCGAGACACCACTCGGGTTACCTCTTGCCCGACAGAATCAAGCAATGAAAGCCCACCATCTGGGACCTCTAAACAGACGGCTAGAATGTTAGCCTTAGGAGGCTCCGATAGTATGTCTTCAGGAATGACTTCCTCCAGTGCTTGATCAAAATCTAATATCGAAAGCCCCTGAAGACTGACAAGTGCCGACAGAGCTCGAGAGGGGACATCGCTACCCTCCTCGCTGCCTTTGTAGAAACGACTGTTCTTGTGGATCAGTGGGATTTCTTCTTCTTCCTCCTCTTCATCCTCATCAAACATGCCGCCAGTAGCCTATGCATTATCACAGCCTTTAGCATCAACCTTGGGAATGGTGTCCGCCGGGACATCGTCAGGGATCGATGCAGAAGGACTAGCATCCTGATCCAAGCACGACAGTCGCTGAAGTCGCCTCTTCTTCATTTTCTCCTCGACAAGTGCAGTTGGGCGGTTCACTCGATGTGAACGCTTTGGGTGGGCACCTTCAGGTTTCCGAATCTCCACCTCTTCACCAAATTCTTGCCCAGTCGTAATGGCCATCGGCTCGGTGCGGGTAGAGTCAGACGATTCCCCGACCAATAGGCTAAGCACAGCATCCATTTCAGCATCATCAGTGCTAGCTGGCATCTCAAAGTGAGTCTGCCTCTCATCCTCATGAAGACTCTGAAGTGGAGTGATCAACGCCTCAATGTCCTCAGGAGAGGGTTGCACTCTATGACCCAGGCTACCATCACGAGCATGAGGGTTGGAGACAAACTCAGAGAATGGCCTATTTAGAGGCAGGTTCCACGCAGAATAGGCCACAGGAGCACCAGCATTTGAGACTCTGCCCCTCAAAATCATGTCTAGTCGGCTCAGCAGATCTTCATTGGGAATCCTCCTGTTCATGACTGTGACACCCCGGTGTCACCTAAGGCTTTTCTCAGTACTAACCCAAGAACCCTCATTTCATGTAAGCCAAATTGAGCATGAAGCCCCAAATCAAGTTAAGAATAAAAGATCCACTAAGTTTATATCTAAAGAATCATGTTCAAAACAAATGAGATTTTCAAAAGAGGGGAAAATGTTGAAACCCTAATACCAACCCTAATTAAGCTATTTAAGTAGAAATGAAGAAAAGGGATGAAAGACCATGAAAAACATTAAATCATGGCTTAGGCCAATTATAAACATTGAAATACACTAAATAAGCTACAATAAAGATTATGAAAGCTTGGCCAAATTAGTTTATTAAAAACTCCAAACAAGCCATTCAAGTGGAGGTTCAATGGGGAAATCTGAAATTCAGATTTCTAATTTTTCAGCCCTTGAACCAAAACCGAGTGTGTTCACCTTGATCCTTAACTCTAATCCTAATGCTCCTATTGACAAAAACGTGGCTAACTAACCCTCTGTCACATGCCAGAAGATAGCATTGGGACGCGAGCCCTAGACACGACAAAACCAAGGATTTGCCTCGGGCTCGGGCTGGGAGACAGACCAGACTTCAGAGCTCCAAATATTTGAAACCAGTAGGCCAAATCCTATGACCCCCACACAAGATCGGTAGCTTATAGGGAGGAGAAGAGGTTTTGTGCACTGACCAAGGCGAGAGCAGGCTCGGATGAATGACCACACGCGCTAGAACTCGGGCATAATGAACGCGCACACGTGTTCGACCCTAGTCAGCACGCCGGCGTTCGCCCAACCCCCACGCGCGCTCGCCCCAGCGTCCGGTCAAGTCCGTCACGCGCCCTCGCCCTCGGTCGTGCCCGCCCGCGCCTTTAAAGCCTCCCCGGGCGCGCCTCACCTTACCCCGTGCTCACCCTCGCTGGCCAGACACCCCTCCTTAGCTCCGGCGAGCCTTTCCTCCGCCCGCCATCACTGCCCAAGCCTCGGCCACCGCGGCCAGCCCGCTCCAGTCGCGTCCAATCCGCGCCTGCCCCTCGGTTAGCTTCGCCAATGGCCCGTGAAGCTTTCCAAGCGCTCGGACCCGACAGAACCTCAACGGAGACCCAAGATCATCCTCGCCGGACTTCGGTCGCCCGCCTGCGCGCGTAGACCGAGCAATCCGGCGAGTCATTCTCCGATTACTTGCACACACGTCTTCCTTGATCTCTGGTGAAGCTCACTGACCCATTTGATTGACCAATCATGCCCTGGTTAGGCCGGACTCCTCGCCGCCAACGAGCTCCCCCGCCTGCGCACGTGGACCAACCGACTCCGACCATCCCCGACGGTGACCCGCACGTCGCCGTGACCCTCAGGACCTCCCCTACACCATCGACCACCTCACCAGAGCAGTCTCGCCGCCGGTAAGCCCCTCCGCCCCTTTCTTCCTCCGCGGCCACTGTTCCATTAGGGAAGGACCGCGTGTTCGATTTCTAGAAACCCTAGGGGGTTTTCTGCAGAGCCGTAGACTCATGTGAATAGTGCACCGGGGACCTGTCTGTAATTCACTTAAGATCTTTTACCAGGGACCCCAACGCAAAACTGTTTTTCCTTTATCCAATTCTACTTAACCTTTTTAAATTCAGCAGAAAACTTAGAGAATTTATATCTTGAGTTATATTCAACCAAATTTAACCAAACCAATTTTGCTGGATTCAAAATATTATGGACTATCAATTAAAAATACTGAACCTTGTACTTTTTGTTTTAAAATTTAGAGTTTAGAATTAATTAAGGAAACTAACCAAACCTTATTAAAATAAAGAAAATATGTTATGCTTCTGTGCTGAACATAAGAAAAATTGTAGAAGTGTAAACCCCACTTAGGCACTGTTTAAAAATAGTGAGCACCCAGTTTAAAGATTTAAGTAAGATTATATGTTAAAAGCCATTTTGTCCAAAATTTAGGAAAACCAGAAAGGCCTTAGAAAATAATAAACAGTGAATGCAATTATTTTTCCTAATCTACTTAAGTAACAGAGAACCTAGGAAAAATAAAGGGACCCCTAGTCCAGAACAGATTCAAAGTGAAATATTTTATTAAGCACTAACCAAACTAGAAAAACAATTATTAGAATTATGAAAACAATTTCAAAATTGTTAATAAAAATCCAGTAGACTTGTAACCACTAGAACACCACTACAAAAATGATAAACACCTCAGTCCATCATTTTAATTAGGGTAAACAAATAGAACTTGGTATTAAGCCATATTTCAATTAAATCATAAGTAAGCCCAAAAGAGTGCAATAATGGGCAAATAAATTTTTACTAGATCAATAATGAAATAGTCCACCAGAGAAAAATACAAAACCCAATTGAAAGCTGCAAAATACTACCCATTGCCAATACTTCATGAAAAAGGCCATTTAATCCAAATAATTCCTACCACCCTTCCCTTAAGCAAAAAGTTGTCAAACTTCAGAATAATTGCTCTTGCGCAAAGAAGAAGCTAGGAAAAATTAGAAATCTGTTGTTTGATACTTTTCAAATATAGTGGTAGTAGAAAGCACCCCTTTGGCTAGAAACTTTATAAAATCATAGCAAAATAACTAATAAGTATTAATGGCTAGAAATTTGTACAAAGTCATGTTCTAACATTTAAATGCCAGCAAAAATATGTCTTAGAGAATAACCCACTGTTAAAATGGAGTTGTAGTTCAAAACATCCCCTCTGCCCTAATAATTGATAATTTTATAAAGAGAGAACTATTCACTTTTTAAGCCCCAAATTTTGAGATAGAGAATTATGCACCAGTAAAAAGCCACTGTAATTTTTACAGAATTTTTGAAAATTTATTAAGATGACTTGTAGTTCAAACCCACCTTAAAGGCATAAGAGAAATAGAAGGAAAGAGAAAAAATAAACCTCGCTCCAATAAGTTCAACTAGAAAATTGATAAATTTTCACTAAGACTTAAAAAGAATTCAGTGGAACACCAAAATAGACTTATCACTTAGTTTAACTAAGCTTGACCCTAAACTGCTAAATATACCCCAAGAATCTTCAAGTAGCAAGATTAAGCCCTACCTTATTAAAGTGATCATTCACCATCCAAGTTTAATTGCTAAATTGCATATTATGCCATGCATATATCTTACTCATTGCATTCATTAGATTGCAATCTCGCTGACGAAGAGTACGTGCTCATCCCCGAGCAAGGAGCTGTCCACGAGGAAGACCAGAAGCAAGCTCCCGAGACTACCATCGAGGATCTCCCCACAGCCCCAACTATTAAAGGCAAGCCCCGATTTTATGCATAACCAATTATATATGCTACTTTACTACACTTAATGTTTGTAGGCTTGTAATGTGCACTTAAGTGTAGGAGTTGCTTGAAACCTCTAGTTACATGAACTTAGGGTTCCTTTTTGAGATGGATACTAGTATGCTAGGTCGAGTAGCTGCTTTACTAATCAGGATCTCGATAGAAGTCGAGTGATTTTCCTAGCACTCGCGTGAGGTCAGGAATTGATTGTATTCATCTTGATAACGGGATCTATGTTAGTCTATGGACTTCGATCCAGGGAGGATGCCTTGTCCATGAGACGGGAAAAAAGGAATTAAGGATTAATGTGTGGATACCTGAGTCAAGCTTTTGAACGTACTAAACACATGTCAGGAAATATGGTAACCGGTAAACCTAGTACCTGGGTGAAGCCGAGCGCGGACTTTATCCCTCACGCGACCTGAGACTGGGTCTCCCATGCTAGCTATGGTGGGTACAAGTGCGGTCACTGCACGACGGCAGTTGGGGTCAGTGGAGCATTGTATGCCAAGGCGGTGAGGCCTGGACGTGAACGGAGAATCGATGGGGACGGTTGAAAAGTGTGGGGATGGAGTGCCCCTACATGTCGTGTGTTTAGGTTTACCTTGCAAGGTTAAAACTCGATTCGAATCGTCTGCTTCTCACAGCTAATGGGACTGCTTGACCCCTTGTACTATATCGAGTAAGAAGTGAAATGAGGTTACATGAGATAACTTGTTGTATTTACTAAATGCTTGCTACCATGTATGCTTAGAAGGAGCAAACATAATTAAGATAATGATGCTAGAAATTGAAAAGCTAAAACTTGATTTTAGATACAGCTAGTGCTTTTGGCAAACCAAACCCCTCAGCCAAACAACTGCATGGTCTAGAGGTAGAGGAGTAGATTCCTCACACCGGGTAAGTCTAGCTGAGTATTAGTATACTCAGGCTTGCTTGTGGCATAATTTTTGCAGGTACGCTTCAGGATATGGTTGATGGTGTGACTTGGCCTACCACCCTGCCACCGGGTTGGACGGTCGAGTGGGATGCTGCTCCAACGGGAGAGGAGCAAGAGGAGTAGTGGGCTAGGCCTTGCCCAATTCCTCGCTACCGACGACATCGATTATCCGCTGCATCTTATTTTGTGAACTTTTACCAGCTACTTGAAAAACTCTGATTTATGTAATATTTCAGTACTTTAATTTGAGGTTTTCCAGTTTTATTGTATTTCTTCTGTGACTCACCTTCGAGTGAGTATGTGGTATTTGATCCTGGTTAAGTGGCTTTATCAGACTAGATCTGAGGGACTGACGGGTTATTCCGATTTAAGTGTGTTACGGCCCCCGAAGCGTGACTTAGGCACTTAAGCTGGAATAATTCGGGCAGTTCTGCCACAGCTGGTATCAGAGCAAATACCGCCTGTCGGGTACCGTAATTAGGGGTACCCCCAACACTCCTAAACACGGCTGGTAACCACCATCAGCACAAACCACAAAGACTGATGGGCGCGGTTCAGGTCAAGGCCTCGTCTACCAAGGGACGCGATCTCGCCTCGCCCGAGCCCGGCCTCGGGCGGGAACAGTAGTCCTGGACGAATTCATGCCTCGCCCGAGGGCCTCCTCAGGCGGTGGGCGCACCCTCGATTCGCCCGGAGCCCAGCTCGGGCAGGCTTCGTTGTGAAGCAACCTTGGCCAAATCGCCTTACCATCCGACCGTATCGCAGGCGCATTCAATGCAAAGATCGTCTGACACCTTATCCTGACACATGCGTCTCAGTCGGCAAGGTCGAGGTGACCGCAGTCACTTTGCCCTTTCACTGACCGACCTGACAGGAAAACAGCGCCGCTCGCCCCGCTCCGACTGTTGTGCCACCCACCAGGGTGAGACTGACAACAGCCGAGTTCAGCCTTGAGCGCAACAGGAAGCTCTGCCTCGCCCGACCTAGGGCCTCGGCCTCAGAAGGAGGTCTCTGCCTCGCCCGACCCCAGGGCTCGGCCTCAGCCTCGGCCTCGGGAGGAATCGTGTCCTCGCTCGACCCCGGCCTCGGCCTCAGGAGAAGTCTCCGCCTCGCCCAACCTTGGGCTCGGACCGACCACGCTACGGGGGATACATCATTACCCTACCCCTAGCCAGCTCAGGCTACGAGGGAACAAGACCGGCGTCCCATCTGGCTCGCCCCGGTAACAGGTAATGATGGTTCCCCACATGCGTCCATGACATCGGTGGTTCTCAGCCCCCTATGGAAGCAAGGAGACGTCATCAGGATCCCAGCAGCATCGATAGCTGTGCTTCTACAGGGCTCAGGCACTTCTCCGACGGCCACGTTATCTTGTACACAGGGCTCAAGCATCTCTCCGACAGCCACGTTGGCATGTACACAGGGCTCAGGCACTCCTCTGCCAGACACGTTAGCGCATAGCTACACCCCCATTGTACATCTGGACCCTCTCCTTGCATCTATAAAAGGGAGGTCCAGGGCCTTCCTGGAGGGGGGGGGGGGTCGCGTGGGGGAACGAGCTAACGAACAGGCTCACTCTCTCTCTCTCTCGCGATGCTTGTAACCCCTACTACGAGCACACCCTTGGTGCGAGATAATACAAGCCACGTTTTCCCCTTGTGTTCCGTCTCGCATCAACCTATCTGGGCAGGGGCACGCAGCGACAAATTTACTGGTCGGTCCAGGGACCCCCCGGGTCCGAAACGCCGATAGTTGGCGCGCCAGGTAGGGGCCTGCTGCGTGTTAACGAACACCTTCCCGTTGAGTTCAAGATGGGTAGTCTTCAGCAACCTCTTCAGCCCGGGATGGTGCTCCGCTTCGGGAGTCTCGAGTTCATGTCCCTCGACGGCAGCTACGACATGGTACTCCTCCCCTCGCAGCGCGACAGCAACAACGACGGTCGTCAGCTCGCCCGGCGGTGGCGAACTCGACGACGTCTTCCCCCCGAGCGGAAGAGCAGCATCCGGGTTTGTCCCACCACCCTCCTCGCCGCAGGAGGAGGAGACGGGGCAACCGTGGCCTGGCAGGAGGTGGCACCTCGTCGGCTGTCGGTCCAGAGCAAGTCTACGACGCCGGCACCCCAGCGGGGGACATGTCGGGCGTTGTCCTCGTACCCGAGACAACGACGAATGCCGTTTCCCCGCAACGTGCCAACCCCAAGTGGACAGATGAAGCCAGCACTCTCGCGAAGGACTTCCTGGGCATTAGCCTTGTACCTGAGATAACGGTGCAGTCCGTCCCCGACGCGACTTCCCCACCGTCCATCGACCAAGAGGTACCGTTCGTTTTCCACCCTATGCCTTTTAGATTCAGCTTCGATCCACCAAGCGACCCCGCTTCGGTGAGCGCTTTCATAAAGGCATACCCTAACCTTCTGGGGTACCATATGTGGTCAACCTAGGACCGACTGACGGCCGTCTCAACCTCTGGGCCCCCGGGTTCCGAGGAAGAAGACGACCCCGACTCTGGTTGGGATTTCTCTGGGCTCCGTGATCCCAGTGCCATGCGAGACTTCATGTCCACATATGATTACTGCCTCTCCGATTGCTCTGACGATAGCCACAACCTTGACAACGAGGGTTGTGGCCCAAGTCGCGAATGTTTCCACGTCAATCTAGGGGGTCACGACGAAGGCAACCACCTCGGTATGCCGGAGGATGACGATCCCCCTGGGCCTACTTCTCGCGTTGACATCCCGTGGGAGCTATCTGTGGTCCCAGTCCCTACGGGGGGGTCAGGACACATAGCTCGAGCAAATCCGTGAGATGCAGGCCAAGCTCGACGAGGAAGCGGGGCAACTTGTACAGCTCCAACAAAACATCGAGCAGGAGTGGGCAGGCCGAGCACTCGCCGGAGAAGCGCGTCATCGGGCCCGGGACATCCAACGCCGTATCATTGACGATGCCAGGGCAAGGCTGCCCCCGGCCTCCAGCAGGGTCGGCCAGAATCTAGCTGCAGCAGCAATGCTACTCCGAGCAATGCCGGAGCCATCCACCACCGAGGGGCGGTGTATCCAGGGAGAACTCAAGAATCTCCGGGAGGATGCCACGGTCCAACGGGACGAAAGCTCTGCCTCCCGAAGGCAAGGGTGCCCCCCGGAGCATCGCGCAACGACTTCCCGACTCATGCGGGAGGCCTCGGTCCACACCGGGCGCACGCGGGACGCGACGCCTGCAGCCCTGGATCGCCTCGGCAACGAGCACCATCGCCGCGACCGTCGAGCCCGCCTCGACGAGAAGGTGCGCCGAGGCTACCACCCCAGACGCGGAGGACGCTACGATAGTGAGGAGGATCGGAGTCCCTCGCCCGAACCACCAAGTCCGCGAGCCTTCAGCCAGGCCATACGACGGGCACCGTTCTCGACCCGGTTCCGGGCCCCGACTACCATCACCAAGTACTCGGGGGAAACAAGGCCGGAGTTGTGGCTTGCAGACTACCGGCTGGCATGCCAGCTGGGAGGAACGGACGATGACGACCTCATCATCCGCAACCTCCCCCTGTTCCTCTCCGACGCCGCCCGGGCCTGGCTGGAGCATCTGCCTCCTGCAAAGATCTCCAACTGGGACGACCTGGTCAAGGCCTTCGTGGGAAATTTCCAGTGCACGTACGTACTCCCTGGGAACTCATGGGATCTCCGAAGCTGCCGCCAGCAGCTAGGGGAATCCCTGCGAGAGTACATCCGGCGGTTTTCGAAGAAGCGCACCGAGCTACCCAACATCACCGACTCGGATGTCATCGGGGCATTCCTCGCCAGCACCACTTGCCACGACCTGGTGAGCAAACTGGGCCGCAAGACCCCCACCAAGATGGACATCGCCACCAAGTTCGCCTCTGGTCAGGAGGCGGTCGAAGCCATCTTCCGGAAGGACAAGCAGCCTCAGGGACGCCAGCAGGAAGACGTCCCTGAGGCATCCGCCCAGCGTGGCACGAAGAAGAAGGCCAAGAAGAAGTTCCAAGCGAAGCGCGCCGCCGCCGACGCTGATCTTTTCGCTGCTGCCGAGCACAGGAACCCTCGGAGGCCTCCCGGGGGGCCCAACCTGTTCGACAAGATGCTCAAGGAGTCGTGCCCCTATCACCAGGGTCCTGTCAAGCACACCCTTGAGGAATGCGTCATGCTTCGGCGCTACTTCCATAAAGCTGGGTCCCCGGCGGGAGATGGCAAAGGCCAAGACAACGACAAGAAGGAGGGCGACAAGGAAGAGGAGTTCCCCGAGGTCTATGGCTGCTTCATGATCTACGGTGGGCAAGTGGCGAACGCCTCGGCTCGGCACCGCAAGCAGGAGCGCCGGGAGGTCTGCTCGGTGAAGGTGGCGGCGCCAATCTACCTAGACTGGTCCGATAAGCCCATCACCTTCGACCAAGGCGACCACCTCGACTGCGTGCCGAGCCCAGGAAGGTACCCGCTCATTGTCGACCCCGTCATCGGCAACGCCAGGCTCACCAAGGTCCTCATGGACGGAGGCAGCAGCCTCAACATCATCTACGCCGAGACCCTCGAGCTCTTGGAGATCGATCTGTCCACGATCCGGAACGGTGCGGCGCCCTTTCACGGGATCGTTCCTGGAAAGCGCGTCCTGCCCCTTGGACAACTCGATTTGCCCGTCTGTTTTGGGACTCCCTCCAACTTCCGAAAGGAAACCCTCACATTCGAGGTGGTCGGATTCTGAGGAACCTACCACGCGGTGCTGGGGAGACCGTGCTATGCCAAGTTCATGGTCGTCCCCAACTACATGTACCTCAAGCTCAAGATGCCAGGCCCCAACAGGGTCATCACTGTCGGATCCACGTACCGCCACGCGTACGAATGCGACGTGGAATGCGTGGAGTACGCTGAGGCCCTCGCTGAGTCCGAGGCCCTCATCGCCGACCTAGAGTGCCTCTCCAAGAAGGTGCCTGATGCGAAGCGCCACGCCGGCAACTTCGAACCGGCCGAGGCGGTTAAGTCCGTCCCTCTCACCCCAACAACGACGCCGACAAGAAGGTCCGGAGCGGCTCCGAGCTCGACCCCAAATAGGAAGCAGTGCTCGTCAACTTTCTCCACGCAAATGCCGAAATTTTTGCGTGGAGTCCCTCAGACATGCCGGGCATACCGAGGGATGTTGCCGAGCACTCGCTGGATATCCGAGCTAGAGTCCGGCCCGTGAAGCAGCACCTGCGCCGCTTTGACAAAGAGAAGCGCAGGGCCATAGGTGAGGAGGTCCACAAGCTGATGGCTGCAGGGTTCATCAAAGAGGTATTCCATCCTGAATGGTTAGCTAACCCTGTGCTTGTGAAAAAGAAAGGTGGGAAATGGAGGATGTGTGTCGACTACATCGGGTTGAATAAAGCATGTCCGAAGGTTCCATACCCTCTGCCTCGCATCGATCAAATTGTGGACTCCACTGCTGGGTGCGAAACCCTGTCATTCCTCGACGCCTATTCAGGTTATTGCCAAATCAGTGAGGTACTATCCGAGACCAAGATCTGCTACCCGCAAATTCAGAAGCTACTTTACGCTGTAATTCTGATGCGGCGAAAGTTGTGACACTACTTCGAGTCTCATCCAGTGACTGTGGTGTCATCCTTCCCCCGGGGGGAGATCATCCAGTGCCGAGAGGCCTCGGGTAGGATAGCAAAGTGGGCAGTGGAGCTCATGGGTGAAACACTCTCATTCATCCCTCGGAAGGCCATAAAATCCCAAGTCTTGGCGGATTTCTTGGCGGAATGGGTCGACACCCAATTGCCGACAGCTCCGATCCAGCCCGAACTTTGGACCATGTACTTCGATGGGTCGCTGATGAAGACAGAAGTAGGTGCTGGCCTGCTCTTCATCTCACCCCTCGGGAAACATATGTGCTACGTGCTGCGCCTCCATTTTCCGGCGTCAAACAACATGGCCGAGTACGAGGCTTTGGTTAACGGGCTGCGCATCACCGTCAAGCTAGGGGTTCAGCGCCTCGACGCTCTCGGCAACTCGCAGCTTGTCATTAACCAAGTCATGAAGAACTCCCACTGCCGCGACCGGAAGATGGAGGCCTACTGCGACAAAGTTCGGCGCTTGGAAGACAAGTTCTACGAGCTGGAGTTCAACCATATCGATCGACGGTACAACAAGATGGCGGATGAGCTGGCTAAAATAGCCTCGGGGCGGACAACGGTTCCCCCAGACGTCTTCTCCAGAGACATACATCAACCCTCCGTCAAGATCGACGACACGCCCGAGCCCGAGGAGGCCTCGGCCGTGCCTGAGGAAGCCTCGGCCCAGCCCGAGGAGGCCTCAGCCCAGCCCGAGGTATCCTCGGCCGCCGAGGGTGAGGCCCTGCGCATCGAGGGGGAGTAGAATGGGGTCGCGCCTAACCCGAACTGGCAGGCCCCGTACCTGGAATATCTCCTCCGAGGAGAGCTACCCCTCGACAAGGCCGAAGCTCGGCGACTGGCGCGGCGCGCCAAGTCGTTCGTCTTACTGGGTGATGAAAAGGAGCTCTACCACCGCAGCCCCTCAGGCATTCTCCAACGATGCATATCCGTCGCCGAAGGACAGGAGCTGTTGCAAGAAATACACTCGGGGGCTTGCGGTCACCATGCATCACCTCAAGCCCTCGTGGGAAACGCCTTCCGACAAGGCCTATACTAGCCGACCGCGGTGGCCGACGCCACTAGGATTGTACGCTCATGCCAAGGGTGTCAATTCTACGCAAGACAGACGCACCTGCCCGCTCAGGCCCTACAGACAATACCCATCACCTGGCCATTTGCCGTGTGGAGTCTGGACCTCGTCGGTCCCTTGCAGAAGGCATCCGGGGCTTCTCGCACCTGCTGGTCGCCATCGACAAATTCTCCAAGTGGATCGAGGTTCGACCCCTAACCAGCATCAGGTCCGAGCAGGCGGTGGCGTTCTTCACAAACATCATCCATCGCTTTGGGGTCCCGAACTCTATCATCACCAACAATGGCACACAATTCACTGGGAAGAAGTTCCTGGACTTCTTCGAGGACCACCACGTCCGTGTGGACTGGGCCGCCGTAGCTCACCCCATGACGAATGGGCAGGTGGAGCGTGCCAACGGTATGATTTTGCAGGGACTTAAACTGAGGATCTACAATGACCTCAACAAGTTTGGCAAGCGGTGGATGAAGAGCTACCCTCGGTGGTCTGGAGTCTGAGGACGACGCCAAGCCGAGCCACGGGTTTCTTGCCATTCTTTCTAGTCTATGGGGCCGAGGCTGTCCTACCCACGGACTTAGAATACGGTTCCCCGAGGACAAAGGCGTACGGCGACCGAAGCAACCAGAGCAGCCGAGAAGATTCACTAGACCAGCTCGAAGAGGCTCGGGACGTGGCCTTACTACACTCGGCATGATATCAGCAGTCTCTGCGACGCTACCACGCCCGAATGGTTCGGCCCCGAGGCTTCCAGGTGGGAGACTTGGTACTTCGGCTGCGGCAGGACGCCCAAGGACACCACAAGCTTACTCCTCCCTGGGAAGGGCCGTTCATCATCGCCAAGATTTTGAAGCCCAGGACATACAAGCTGGCCAACGAACAAGGCGAGGTCTACAACAACGCTTGGAACATCCAACAGCTACGTCGCTTCTACCCTTAAGATGTTTCAAGTCGTTCATATACCTCGTTCTCTTTACATACATAAATAAAGTCTAACCATCAAGGAAGGATCAGCCTTGCCTCGGCAAAGCCCGACCCTCCCTCGGGGGCTAGAAGGGGGGAACCCCATCTGCGTCAAAATTTTCCTCGAAAAAGTTTTCTAGCAAGAAAGGTTTTTCTACCAAAACAACTTTCGTGCTTTCGACTATATCGATAGCGGGATCCTAAAAACGACGAGAGTACACGTAAGCGGCAAGGCCGACCGAGCCGAGGGACTCCTACGCCTCCAGGATACAGATACCTCACTCTCACCTTCCGTGAAAAGTAACTCACGCTCGGATAAGCGATCCGGCTACCGAACAAGTCCTAAAGCTCGGGTAGAAAATGACTTTCGTGTCTTCTCGACTATATCGATAACAGAGTCTTGCAAACGAGTGAGAGTGCATGTAAGTGGCAAGGCCGACCGAGGACTCCTACGCCTCCAGGACACGGATACCTCACTCATCACCTTCCGCGAAAAGTAACTCTCGCTCGGATAACTGATTCTGCTACCGACGAACAAGTCCTGATACTCGAAACAAGAGGAAATGAAACACAGCTTTATAACACGACAATAAGATGTTTAGACCTCAGTGGCCGCAAAAAACATACGCATACTACAGACAAACTGTTCCTGCAGGTTCAGACATCGACAGGGGGAGCAGCGGCACCCTCGGCGACGTCTCCACCCTCGGTGGAACCTGGCCCAGCCTCAGACGGCGACACGGGCGGAAGGATCTCCACCTCGAAGGAGGATGTCAACAGCGCGCTTGGGCCCTCACGACCAGGCTCTCCGCAAGGGTACCGGCCCGAGCGGACACCTCGGCTGGCCGCTCCGTAGCCTCAGCCAGCTGTCCCCCGAGGACCTCAGCCCGGCTCATGGCCTCGGCAACGAGACTCCGAGGTTGGTCCCACTCGCGGATGACCTGGCCAAGCTCCAGCCGCCACTGCTGCACCTCCTCGGCCTGGGAAGCCACATGCTCTCGGGTCGACAAAGCCTCTTTTCGAGCTGACTCCGCCTCTGTCCACGCCGACACCGCTGCCTCCGGCTCCAGCTCATCGCAGAGCGGCCGAAGGTTCTAAAGCTGAGCGAGAGAGGCCTTGAGCGGCAAGGCCGACCAAGCCGAGGGATTCCTACGCCTCTAGGATACGGATACCTCACTCGTCACCTTCCGCGCGAGGCAACTTACGCTCTGTTAAGTGGTTCAGCTAAGCCGACAGGCGAGTCCTAGTGCTCGAAATAAGGAAGAAACACGACATTACACTCAAATACCCACATGTTCAGGCCTCGACAGCCACAATGAGCAAACACCCATACTCAGGGTACCATTACAAACGGGACTACGGTTCCACTCCCGCGGGTATGAACAACCTCCACACCAGAGGGCCTGCGGGGCAACAAACTCCAGGTGGCTCGCCGGTGACCGCTGCACCAGCAGCGCGGCAATGACCTTCGTCTCAGGTGGTTAGACAGCAGCAGCGATGGCCTCAGGGAAAACGCTACCGCCGGAAAGCCCTCGTTCGCGTCCCCTCACGGGGACGAGAACCAGCCATTAAAGCCAAAGAGCCGGAGGCCCGGAGCGCAGGTGGCACTGACGGTCTCGTCGGCGGAGGCAACCGCTTCAGCAGAGGCAGCCTCACCTATGGCGACCACCACCTCAGCACCGATGACAGCAGCCACCTGCCCACCAACACCACACCAGCGAGCGGCGGCCGCCCCAAAGTGCACCGGCAGGTCCTCACTCCCGTTCTCGCCACAAGAATGAGAACGGGACCGTCCCAGAACATGAGTACCGCCCTCGCGGCGTACGACGTGTTGTGCGACCCTCCGGTGCAGCCGACGGCGCAGGGAAACCTAGACGTGGCCAGCCCGCGCGCGGCACGACTGTCGCCCGGGTGGAGGACGGACAGCTGCACCCTGGCCAGGCAGCAGCAGTTCGCCTTCCCCCGCATGGCTGGAGGACGCCTCCTCCGCAGAGCTAGAGGATGCCCCTCTCCCCCGAATGCTGGAGGAAGAAGCGGGTCGCCGGCCCACACGGAGGTAGGCCCCAACTCGCCCCGCCCTCCTCCCCAACTCGGATGATGAAGATCCTTGAAGCTGAGGGTGAGAAAGAGGCCGCAGCCTGGCTTGCTTCTCCCCACCACAAGGCTGATGATCATCCCTATGGATGACCATTGGTGAGGGACTGCAGCCGGGCTGCATGATGAAAATCCTTGAAGCCGAGCGATGGCTGAAGGGCACCAACCTCCGCGAAGTCACGCTCCTTCAACAGCAGCAAGACGAAGGCAACGCGGGTGCTCCCCATCCGGGGGCTTGGAAGGTGGAAGGGCGCGATGCACGAGGGGAGTGCGAAGGCATGGCTACCGCCCAGGGGATCGATCCCTTTTTAAAGGCGGCTCTCCCCACTCGCATCCTCAAGCGTAACAGGCAAAGTCTTCACCGACGTGCTCCAGGGTCCTCCCCCTACGACACGGGGGCTGGGTCCCACACGTCATGCAAGCTGACCCAAAACGGAAGAAACCAAACCGCCGCACGCGAAGCATGTAACCGCCCCGCGGTTATAAGCACTCCTCCATCCTCGCCGAAACCAGCGATCGAAAGGGCAGACCGTCATGCAGGTGGCGTGCAACCGCACCGCGGTGGCGCACCCCTTTGGCTTCGTCGCATCCGGCATGGGGGCCCAGGCCCACACGTCATGTAACCGGCGCGCCGGTTACTATGTGCAAGAAACCGCACCGCCACTTGCGCCAATATCGCGCCTTCTCGACTGCGGAACCAGTACCGCGACTCGAGGCAGCCCTGTGCATGACCCAACAGTGCCCATTGAGTGCAACGATCACGGGTTAGTCAGCTGCAGGAGGAGGCGCGACGGTCGATATGGCCAAAAGTGGACCGGCAGTAATTGCAGCAGCAGACGGGCGGAAGCAGCGGTCAAATCGCCTGCAGGCTCGCGTCCCCTCCTGAAGCGGCAGGAGAGCCCTCTCCCATGGCGTGAAGACGACACGCCCGTGTTCTGTTCCTCGAACAACTCGCGCACGCGGCCGCCCCGCGAACCGCTCGTCTCGTTGCATTAACTCCTCGGCAGGGCAAGCGACACCTTTGGCAGGCGAAGCGGGCGTCGTTTCACCTCCGCCATAATGACCGCGTCAAAAAAGGTGCGCCACACTATTTAAATTCATATCCTTTTCCTCTTCCCCTTTCTCTCTCTTGCTACAGGGACTAGGAAAGGGGACATTTCGAAAGGGATCCTTCTCAGCGAAGGAAGCGGGCCTTGAGCCCTCCTACTGATCAGGGGTTCGAAGGCTGGCCCCTCGGAAGGGTTCAACAGCCGCCCTAGAGCACTCAGGCTCCGTGCCCACTACTGATTAGGGGTTCGAAGGCTGGCCCCTCGGAAGGGTTCGACAGTCGCCCCAGAACACGCAGAGTGAGGGATGACTCTGGGTACATCTGTTACATGGCTGAGGCTCAGGCTATGCTCCCGAGGTACCCTAGGACATTTCCGAGACCAGCAGGAGCGATTTTGTAACGGAATCCCACCAGAGGGAGGCATCAAGCCCTCGGACCCTATCGAATGGGTACGGGTCCGGCAAATCACCCGCAGGTACTTTTGGAGCGCGCCTCTGGGCCACTAGCCGACCCTTATCGAACGGGGCACAGGCGTCCACTCGGATCACCCGTTAGCAACTCACTGGAAACACCATGTTCGGCGCCCTCCGAGGGCAACATGGCGCTTTCCCCCCCCCCCTTCCTCCTTGCTGAGAGGCGACGAAGGGGCGTATAATAAAAGTCAAGATAGTCCTTGATCGTCCTCTCGCTCCATGCAGAGGCTCGGGGGCTGCTCTTGCAACCTGGCTACGGCCAAACTGTTGACAGCGTCAACAAACCAGCTCAGAAACTCGGAACCTGACCATGCACCCAGGCTACAGCCAGGCCGCATGAGGGAACAACCAGGCCGGTCGAGGCATCACGAAAAGAATTAAGACCTCAGAGGAGTCAAATCACTCCTCCGAGGCCTCGGGGGCTACACCCAGCGGGTGCGCTCGCGCGCACTCACCAGAACAAAATATAACCGAGAAAGACCAGTCCCCTCACAAAAAAGTGCGGCAGAGCCTCCAAGCGAGTACCAACACTCCCTTCGAGGCTCGGGGGCTACTGTCGGGTACCGTAATTAGGGGTACCCCCAACACTCCTAAACACGGCTGGTAACCACCATCAGCACAAACCACAAAGACTGATGGGTGCGGTTCAGGTCAAGGCCTCGTCTACCAAGGGACGCAATATCGCCTCGCTCGAGCTCGGCCTCGGGCAGGAACAGTAGTCCCGGACGAATTCACGCTTCGCCAGATGGCCTCCTCAGGCGGTGGGCGCACCCTCGACTTGCCCGGAGCCCAGCTCGGGCAGGCTTCGTTGTGAAGCAACCTTGGCCAAATCGCCTTACCAACCGACCGTATCGCAGGCACATTCAATGCGAAGATCGCATGGCACCTTATCCTGACACATGCATCTCAGTCGGCAAGGTCGAAGTGACCACAGTCACTTCGCCCTTTCACTGACCGACCTGACAGGAAAACGACGCCGCTCGCCCCGCTCCGACTGCTGTGCCACCCACCAGGGTGAGACTGACAACAGCTGAGTTCAGCCTCGAGTGCAACATGAAGCTCTGCCTTGCCCGACCTAGGGCCTCGGCCTTGGAAGGAGGTCTCCGCCTCGCCCGACCCCAGGGCTCGGCCTCAGCCTCGGCCTCAGGAGGAATCGCGTCCTCGCCTGACCCTAGCCTCGGCCTCAGGAGAAGTCTCCGCCTCGCCCGACCTTGGGCTCGGACCGACCGCGCCACGGGGGATACATCATTACCCTACCCCTAGCCAGCTCAGGCTACGAGGGAACAAGACCGATGTCCCATCTGGCTCGCCCCGGTAATAGGTAATGATGGTTCCCCGCGTGCGTCCATGACGTTGGTGGTTCTCAGCCCCCTACGGAAGCAAGGAGATGTCAGCAGGATCCCAGCAGCATCGATAGCTGTGCTTCTACAGGGCTCAAGCACTTCTCCGACGGCCACGTTATCGTGTACACAGGGCTCAAGCATCTCTCCGACAGCCACGTTGGCATGTACACAGGGCTCAGACACTCCTCTGCCAGACACGTTAGCGCATAGCTACACCCCCATTGTACATCTGGACCCTCTCCTTGCATCTATAAAAGGGAGGTCCAGGGCCTTCCTGGAGGGGGGTCGCGCGGGGGAACGAGCTAACGAACAGGCTCTCTCTCTCTCGCGACGCTTGTAACCCCTACTACGAGCACACCCCTGGTGTGAGATAATACAAGCCACGTTTTCCCCTTGTGTTCCGTCTCACATCAACCCATCTGGGCAGGGGCACGCAGCGACAAATTTACTGGTCGGTCCAGGGACCCCCTGGGTCCGAAACGCCGACACCGCCACATAGAAGGACAATAAACCATGACTACCAACTTTCAAAATTTAAAACTGCTTAGAAACTAGTGTGAATTGTCAGGACTAGACCGCTAGACCTAGGACAAAAGGCCTTAGGGATAGAGGGAGAAATAGGTGGCTAATTAAGTAGGCCCTGTGGGCCAGTATTTAGATTTTTAAAGGATGCCTTAAAGCACCCTTTTTCGGAGAGGAGACGTTATTTTCAGCATGCATGCATTAAAAAAGTTAAGAGCTAAAGAAGTAAAATTTGAGCTAACTCGTTTCCTTTTAAAACCATCCAAGCTCTTTTATTTTCTTCCTTCCACCATAATCTTTACCTCTGATACCCTTCCGCAGATGAATTCACCCACCCCCGCCATTGGAGGAGACACTCGTTTCAGCTCTGACTTCCTTTCTCACGAGGGCTTTCCTTCCATCTTGTGGGAAGTGCTTAACTCTGTCGGTTACCCTACGCCCCCTCTGTACACGGTGCAGCTGTACGAGGAGCATCGGGTACCTCATTGCCGAGTCTGGCTGACTTTGGAGGCTCATCCTCTTCAGTCGGGTTGGCGTTCTCTTGACTCTGAGATGATTGGATTTAGGACGGGCAACACCACTGAAGCAGCAACCATGAAGACTCTGACAACTTTCTGTGGCTACCATCCCCTGGAGATGGTGATGCACCCGTTGGGACTCTTCCCTGCTGAGAAGAAGGATGACCCAATGTGGTGTAACCGTGTGAGCCATGTGAAGGATGTGTGGGCAATGTATCCTGACTTGGTTGGGAGGGTCACTATTCAGTGCATGAGTGCGCTGTACCGCCTTTAGGCCCTGCAGAGCGACGCTATGGCACATCTTGCTAACATCGCTCAAACCACCAAGCTCACTCTCGACAGCCGAGAAGACTTTGTGGTCGACTTGTCCTCCGAGTTGGTGGAGAAGGATCTACAGGTGGAAAGGCTGAGCCAGCGCATTACCACCTTGGAGCAGTAGGTGGAGATTCGAGACAACACTATTGATGTCTTGGAGAACCAGCTCCATGATGTGCAGCGGAAACTCGAAGAAGCTAATGACCACCTGGACATGCACCACTTGGAGATGGAGGTCAATTAGGCCGGAAGCGAGGGAGAAGAGGCTCTCGAGGAGTTAGGACCTGTCCCTGGTGCCAACAGGACTACCTCCGTGATGCCCCCTTCACCTGCCTCTAGTGTCGCTTCCACCGCTCAGGGTTGATCGGTCGTTTTGACATCTTAGAGGATAGAAACCTACGCGAGCTTAGTTAATGACATATTTTGGACTAGGCTTACAGGTACTTTCCCCTAGTTGATGTAACCCTTGAGAACTTTTGAGATCTGTGGGATGTTTGTAACCATGTTATCTTCATTCGAACTTAATGTTATGACTATGGCAATTTCTTTCCATATGAGATAATGGCATGTTGTTCGAATTTGTGATAACAATGGCGGCGCTCTCTATTTTCAGATGGCAGCTAGGCAGCATCGCGGGCATAACGAGCAAGTTCCCCCGCCAACTCCTCCAGCTCCCACAGTGCAGGAGCTTATGGCCCAGCAGAATGAGATTCTGCGACAGCTCTTGCAGTATGGTGGAGGCTAGCAGCAGCGACCTCCGGCAGCGGCAACCTACCAGGAACTCCTGAGCACGCAACCACCCTTGTTCACCAAGGCAGAGGATCCGTTGGATGCCGACGTGTGGCTCCACGTTGTTGAGTCCAAATTTCCCCTCCTCACGGGAGACTGCCCTGATAATACCAAGGCTCGCTTCGCCGCGCAGCAGCTTCGTGGCCCTACTCGGACTTGGTGGGACCACTTTCGTGCTATGCTACACGTTGATTGTGAAGTGTCTTGGGAGGAATTAAAGATTGCTTTCAGAGGGCACCATATTCTAGCAGGAATTCTTGATCGCAAGTTGAATGAATTTCTAGCACTCAATCAAGGAACCCACACGGTATTGCAGCACGCTCAGGCCTTCAACGACTTGTGTCAGTACGCAGGTTATCATGCTGATTCTAACGAGAAGAAGAGAGATCGCTTCCGCAGGGGTCTCAACACCAAGCTGCGGGAACGTATCAACACTATCCGGGCCGATAGCTTCAATGAGTTGGTCAACCTGGCCATCTCCCAGGAGGACTGTATTGTAGCTCACCGGGCAAAGAAGAAGAGAAAGGCACCAATGGCAGCACCATCCGCTCAGGCCCAGAGGTTCAGGATTGTTTCTCACAATCAGAGCAGGGGATTTCAGCAGCAGGCAGGCAGATGGGTGATCAGGCCACCTCAGCAGCAGCAGCCGGCACCCACTCGTTTTCTAGCTCCCGCTCCAAGGAACAATCAGCCTCCGCAGCAGCAGCAGTTCCACCAGGGCAATGGGAACAAGTGCTTCACTTGTGGCAATGTGGGCCACTATGCCAAGAATTGCCCAAGAAATCAGCAGAGGCAGATGCCAGCACCAAATCAAGACAAGGGAAGAAAGCAGAAGGTACAAGTCAGGCAAGGGAAGCTCAACTTCACTACTCTGGAGGAGTTACCCGAGGGAGCCCCATCATGACTGGTATCTTTTCAGTCTATAATCAACCTACTTTAATTCTGTTTGATTCTGGTGCATCTCATAGTTTCATTAGCCAAAAGTTCAGTGCTAAATGTCAACTGCCTTTCTATCACACAAAAGGGTCATTTATGATAGCCACACCTTGAGGTAAAGTTGCAACTAATCAATTAAACCAAAGTGTGCCTATTCAACTGGGAAGCCACATTATCAAAATCATCCTTCTTATTTTGGGTTTGGAAAATGTGGATATTATTCTGGGAGATAATTGGATGACCCTACACCAAGTAGTGCTCGATGTATCCAGCCGCATCGTGGAAATCAATTCCCCAATCTGTGGGAATTTCACCTTGTTTCTACCCAGTCAAGCTTCTACTCAGTCATGTGCTTTTTCTATGACGGAGTTACCTTTGAAGAAGATTCCAGTGGTCTGTGAGTATGCAGATGTATTTCCTGATGAATTGCCAGGAATGCCACCAGACCGAGATATTGAATTCGCCATCGAGTTGCAACCGGGAACGACACCTATTTCCAAGAAGCCTTACCGGATGCCACCCGCTGAGTTGGCAGAATTGAAGAAGCAATTGCAATAATTGCTGGAAAAAGGTTTTATCCGCCCAAGTACTTCGCCTTGGGGATGTCCAGCCTTATTTGTGAAGAAGAAAGATGAAAGCTTGAGGTTGTGTATAGATTACCGCCCACTTAATGCGGTGACTATCAACAACAAGTATCCTTTGCCTCGTATTGATGTTCTTTTTGATCAATTGGTCGGAGCCAAAGTGTTTTCCAAGATAGACCTTCGCTCTGGCTACCATCAGATCAAGATACGAGCAAGCGATATTCCGAAGACTGCTTTCTCAACCAGATATGAACTATATGAATTCTTGGTGATGTCTTTTGGGCTGACTAATGCACCAGCATATTTCATGTATATGATGAATTCTGTTTTCATGCCTGAATTGGACAAATTCGTAGTGGTTTTCATCGATGATATCTTGGTGTACTCGAAGAACGAAGAAGAGCATGCCGAGCATTTGCATGTAGTGCTACAACGTCTGCGAGAGCATCATCTTTATGCCAAATTGTCAAAATGTGACTTTTGGCTAAAGGAGATCAAATTCTTGGGTCACACTATCTCTCAGGCAGGTATAGTTGTTGATCCTGATAAGGTGTAAGAGGTGATGAACTAGAAGCCGCCAACGACTGTTTGTCAGATTCGGAGTTTTCTGGGATTAGCTGGTTATTACCGAAGATTCATTCCAGATTTCTCTCGAATTGAGAAGCCCATAACTGAGCTGTTGAAGAAAGAAGCCAAGTTTGTTTGGGGTCAGAAGTGTGAAGATGCCTTTCATGCATTGAGGCAACATCTGACCACAGCACTGGTGTTAGCGCAACCCGACAGCAGCAAGCCATTTGATGTGTATTGTGATGCCTCTGGCACTAGACTAGGTTGTGTCTTGATGCAAGACAACCGAGTCATTGCTTACGCCTCAAGAGCACTCAGGCCTCATGAGCAAAATTATCCCATTCATGACTTGGAATTAGCAGTCGTGGTTCATGCATTAAAAATGTGGAGGCACTATTTGATGGGAACCCACTGCAACATCTTCACTGATCATAAGAGCCTTAAGTATATCTTTACTCAGGTTGATCTCAACATGAGGCAAAGAAGATGGCTAGAGCTGATCAAGGACTATGACCTGGAGGTACATTATCACCCAGGGAAAGCCAATGTGGTAGCAGATGCCTTGAGTCGGAAGTTGCAATGCAACTGTGTTATGATGGATTTTCGCATTGACACCTTGTGTGATGAGTTGAGCAAGATGAAGATTGAAGTGATTCCTTCTGGTGCTTTGTCTCACATTTCCGTTGAGCCAGCTTTGCAAGACCAGATCATCATGGCCCAGCTCAGTGACAAGGGAGTACAGATTATGAAGGAGAACCTCCATCAGAAGACCGAGAAGTATAAATGTTTCCGCCAAGATGGAAAGAGTATATTGTGGTTTGAAAGCAGATTGGTGGTTCCTAAAAACAAGGATCTCAAAAAGAAAATCTTGGACGAAGCCCATCTCTCCAAATTCTCTATGCATCCAGGGAGCACCAAAATGTACCATGATATGAAGCCCTTGTATTGGTGGACCAGAATGAAGAGGGAGATAGTCCAATATGTATCGGAATGTGACACCTGTCAGAGGATAAAGGCAAGCCACTTGAAATCAGCTAGAGCTTTGCAACCCCTGACTATACCTTCGTGGAAATGGGATGACATCAGCATGGATTTCATTGTGGGTCTGCCCAACACCTCTCGTCATCATGATTCAATTTGGGTTATTGTGGACCGACTGACGAAAGTGGCACATTTTCTCCCAGTGCACACCACTGATAAGGCTCAAAAGTATGCAGAGTTGTACATTGACCAGATCGTGTGTTTGCACGGATTGCCTCGGACTATTGTTTCTGACCGAGGAGCCCAATTTGTTGCCAGATTTTGGGAACAACTGCAAGAGTCTTTGGGAACCAAGCTAATCAGAAGTTTAGCTTACCACCCACAAACTGATGGTCAGACCGAGAGGGTAAATCAAATTTTGTGCAATCAATTGTGGCAAGAACTGGGATAAGGACCTCTCCTTGGCAGAGTTTGCTTATAACAACAGTTATCAATCCAGCCTAAGGATGGCACCCTTCGAAGCTCTCTATGGGAGAAGGTGTAGAACACCCCTCAATTGGTGTCAGCCTGAAGAAAGAGAAGTTTTCAGACCTGACTTAGTGACTGAAGCTGAAAGGAAGGTCAAACTAATCAGGAAGAATCTAGAAGCTGCTCAGGTCAGGCAGAAGAGTTACCATGATAAGAGAAGGAAACCTCTCCAGTTTGAGGTGGGAGATTTCGTATATCTGAAGGTATCACCCACCAAAGGAGTGCAGAGATTCGGGATCAAAGGAAAGTTAGCCCCTTATTACATTGGACCTTATGTGATCATAGAAGCATGTGGAACCGTGGCATACAAATTGAAGCTACCTCCAAAAATGTCTGTCATCCACAATGTGTTCCATGTATCCCAGCTGAAGAAGTGTGTTCCATTACCGACCAAGATCATAGCAGAACCAGAATTGGAGACGAGCCAGATCTATCGTACCAAGAGTACCCTTCCAAGGTTCTGGATTGCAAGGAAAGATCAACTCGGGCTAAATCGATCAAAATGTATAAGATCCAATGGAGTAATCACTCAGAGGAAGAGGCTACTTGGGAGACTGTGGAATTCCTGTGTTCCAACTTCCCCGATTGCCTACCTAAGTAAATTGGTACGTGATCATGCCCAACCCCTCCTCCTGCCATTCGAATCTGAAATTCAGTAAAATGATCTTAAAACAGAATGAGTTAATTATAAAACTAAAGTTAAAAGGACTTCCTTCTGAAGTTGCAAAGAGAATGACATTCGAAGAGCAGTTTGCCCTAATAAATAAAGCACCCACTTCATGTAAGTCTCACCCTTCGCTTCACCCCGGGAGGACTCTGACCCGAATCTCGGGACGAGATTCCTTTAAGGGGGAAGGCTATGACACCCCAGTGTCACCTAAGGCTTCTCAGTACTAACCCAAGAACCCTCATTTCATGTAAGCCAAATTGAGCATGAAGCCCCAAATCAACTTAAGAATAAAAGATCCACTAAGTTTATATCTAAAGAATCATGTTCAAAACAAATGAGATTTTCAAAAGAGGGAAAAATGTTGAAACCCTAATACCAACCCTAATTAAGCTATTTAAGTAGAAATGAAGAAAAGGGACGAAAGACCATGAAAACATAAAATCATGGCTTAGGCCAATTATAAACATTGAAATACACTAAATAATCTACAATAAAGATTATGAAATCTTGGCCAAATTAGTTTATTAAAAACTCCAAACAAGCCATTCAAGTGGAGGTTCAATGGGGAAATCTGAAATTCAGATTTCTGAATTTTCAGCCCTTGAACCAAAACCGAGTGTGTTCACCTTGATCCTTAACTCTAATCCTAATGCTCATATTGACAAAAATGTATCTAACTAACCTCTCTGTCACATGCCAGAAGATGGCACTGGGACGCGAGCCTTAGACACGAAAAAACCAAGGATTTGCCTCGGGCTCGGGCTGGGAGACAGACCAGACTTCAGAGCTCCAAATCTTTGAAACCAGTAGGCCAAATCCTATGCCCCCCTCACAAGATCGGTAGCTTATAGGGAGGAGAAGAGGTTTTGTGCACTGACCAAGGCGAGAGCAGGCTCGGATGAATGACCACACGCGCCAGAACTCGTGCAGAATGAACGTGCACACGTGTTCGACCCTAGTCGGCACGCCGGCGTTTGCCCAACCCCCGCGCGCGCTCGCCCTTGCGTCTAGTCTAGTCCACCACGCGCCCTCGCCCTCAGTCGTGCCCGCCAGCGCCTTTAAAGCCTCCCCAGGCGCGCCTCACCTCACCCCGTGCTCACCCTCGCTGGCTAGACGCCCCTCCTTAGCTCCGGCGAGCCTTTCCTCCGCCCGCCATCACTGCCCAAGCCTCGGCCACCGCGGCCAGCCCGCTCCAGTCACGTCCATCCCGCGTCTGCCCCTCGATTAGCTTTGCCAGTAGCCCGTGAAGCTTTCCAAGCGCTCGGACCCGGTAGAACCTCACCGGAGACCCAAGATCGTCCTCGTCGGACTTCGATCGCCCGCCTGCGTGCGTAGACCGAGCAATCCAGTGAGTCATTCTCCGATTCCTTGCACACACGTCTTCCTTGATCTCTGGTGAAGCTCACTGACCCATTTGATTGACCAATCGTGCCCTGGTTAGGCCGGACTCCTCGCCGCCGACGAGCTTCCCCGCCTGCGCACATGGACCGACTGACTCCGACCATCCCCGACGGCGACCCGCACATCGCGGTGACCCTCAGGACCTCCCCTACACCCTCGACCACCTCACTGGAGCAGTCTCGCCGCCGGTAAGCCCCTCCGCCCCTTTCTTCCTCCGCGGCCACTGCTCCATTAGGGAAGGACCATGGGTTCGATTTCCAGAAACCCTAGGGGGTTTTCTGCAGAGCCGTAGACACATGTGAATAGTGCACCGGGGACCTGTCTGTAATTCACTTAAGATATTTTGCCAGGGACCCCAGCGCAAAACTGTTTTCCTTTATCCAATTCTATTTAACCTTTTTTAAATTCAGCAAAAAACTTAGAGAATTTATATCTTGAGTTATATTCAACCAAATTTAACCAAACCAATTTTGCTGGATTCAAAATATTATGGACTATCAATTAAAAATAATGAACTTTGTACTTTCTGTTTTAAATTTAGAGTTTGGAATTAATTAAGGAAACTAACCAAACCTTATTAAAATAAAGAAAATATGTTATGCTTTTGTGCTGAACCTAAGAAAAATTGTAGAAGTGTAAACCCCACTTAGGCACTGTTTAAAAATAGTAAGCACCCCAGTGTTAAAGATTTAAATAAGATTATCTGTTAAAAGCCATTTTTGTCCAAAACTTAGGAAAATCAGAAAGGCCTTAGAAAATAATGAACAGTGAATGCAATTATTTCCCTAATCTACTTAAGTAACAGAGAACCTAGGAAAAATAAAGGGACCCCTAGTCCAGAATAGATTCAAAGTGAAATGTTTTATTAAGCACTAACCAAACTAGAAAAACAATTATTACAATTATAAAAACAATTTCAAAATTGTTAATAAAAATCCAGTAGACTTGTAACCACTAGAACACCACTACAAAAATGATAAACACCTCAGTCCATCATTTTAAGTAGGGTAAACAAATAGAACTTGGTATTAAGCCATATTTCAATTAAATCATAAGTAAGCCCAAAAGAGTGCAATAATGGGCAAATAAATTTTTACTAGATCAATAATGAAATAGGCCACCACAGAAAAATGCAAAACCCAATTGAAAGCTGCAAAATACTACCAATTGTCAATACTTCATGAAAAAAGCCATTTAATCCAAATAATTCCTACCACCCTTCACTTAAGCAAAAAGTTGCCAAACTTCAGAATGATTGCTCTTGCGCAAAGAAGAAGATAGGAAAAATTATAAATCTGTTGTTTGATATTTTTCAAATATAGTGGTAGTAGAAAGCACCCCTTTGGCTAGAAACTTTAGAAAATCATAGCAAAATAACTAATAAGTATTAATGGCTAGAAATTTGTACAAAGTCATGTTATAACATCTAAATGCCAGCAAAAATATGTCTTAGAGAATAACCCACTGTTAAAAAGGAGTTGTAGTTCAACACACCCCCTCTGCCCTAATAATTGATAATTTTATACAGAGAGAACTATTCACTTTTTAAGCTCCAAATTTTGAGATAAAGAATTATACACCAGTAAGAAGCCACTGTAATGTTTACAGAATTTTTGAAAATTTATTAAGATGACTTGTAGTTCAAACCCACCTTAAAGGCATAAGAGAAATAGAAGGAAAGAGAGGAAAAATAAACCTCGCTCCAATAGGTTCAACTAGAAATCTTGATAAATTCTCACTAAGACATTAAAAAGAATTCAGTGGAACATCAAAATAGACTTACCACTTAGTTTAACTAAGCTTGACCCTAAACTTCTAAATATACCCCAAGAATCTTCAAGTAGCAAGATTAAGCCCTACCTTATTAAAGTGATCATTCACCATCCAAGTTTAATTGCTAAATTGCATATCATGCCATGCATATATCTTACTCATTGCATTCATTAGATTGCAATCTCGCTGACGGAGAGTACGTGCTCATCCCCGAGCAAGGAGCTATCCACGAGGAAGACCAGGAGCAAGCTCCCGAGACTGCCATCGAGGATCTCCCCACAGCCCCAGCTATTGAAGGCAAGCCCCGGTTTTATGCATAACCAATTATATATGCTACTTTACTACACTTAATGTTTGTAGGCATGTAATGTGCACTTAAGTGTAGGAGTTGCTTGAGACCTCTAGTTGCATGAACTTAGGATTCCTTTTTGAGATGGATACTAGTATGCTAGGTCGAGTAGCTGCTTTGCTAATCAGGATCTCGGTAGAAGTCGAGTGATTTTCCTAGCACTCGCGTGAGGTCTGGAATTGATTGTATTCATTTTGATAACGGGATCTATGTTAGTCTATGGACTTGGATCCAGGGAGGATGCCTTGTCCATGAGACGGAAAAAAGGAATTAAGGATTAATGTGTGGATACCTAAGTCAAACTTTTGAACGTACTAAACACATGTCAGGAAATATGGTAACCGGTAAACCTAGTACCTGAGTGAAGCCGGGCGCATACTTTATCCCTCACGCGACCTGAGACTAGGTCTCCCATGCTAGCTATGGTGGGTATAAGTGCGGTCACTGCACGGCGGCAGCCGGGGTCAGTGGAGCATTGTATGCCAAGGCGGTGAGGCCTGGACGCGAACGGGGAATCGATGGGGACGGTTGACATGTGTGGGGACAGAGTGCCCCTACATGTCGTGTGTTTAGGTTTACCTTGCAAGGTTAAAACTCGATTCGAATCGTCTACTTCTCGCAGATAATGGGACTGCTTGACCCCTTGTACTACATCGTGTAAGAAGTGAAATGAGGTTACATGAGATAACTTGTTGTATTTACTAAATGCTTGCTACCATGTATGCTTAGAAGGAGCAAACATAGTTAAGATAATTATGCTAGAAATTGAAAAGCTAAAACTTGATTTTAGATACAGCTAGTGCTTTTGGAAAACCAAACCCCTCAGCCAAACAGCTGCATGGTCTAGAGGTAGAGGAGTAGATTCCTCACACCAGGTAAGTCTAGCTGAGTATTAGTATACTCAGCCTTGCTTGTGACATAATTTTTGCAGGTACGCTTAAGGATATGGTTGATGGTGTGACTTGGCCTACCACCCTGCCACTGGGTTGGACGGTCGAGTGGGATGCTGCTCCAACGGGAGAGGAGCAAGAGGAGTAGTGGGCTAGGCCTTGCCCAGTTCCTCGCTACCGACGACATCGATTATCTGTTGCATCTTATTTTGTGAACTTTTACCATCTACTTGAAAAACTCCGATTTATGTAATAATTCAGTACTTTAATTTGAGGTTTTCCTGTTTTATTGTATTTCTTCTGTGACTCACCTTCGAGTGAGTATGTGGTATTTGATCCTGGTTAAGTGGCTTTATCAGACTAGATCTGAGGGACTGACAGGTTATTCCGATTTAAGTGTGTTACGGCCCCCGAGGCGTGACTTAGGCACTTAAGTTGGAATAATTCGGGCGGTTCTGCCACAATGACCCGAGTGGAATCATTGACGCCGCTATATAAGTAAGCGGGATAAATTCTATCCTTCAAGGGTTAAATGTTTTTGAAGACGAAATCAGCAACCACAGCTTCAGTAGTCAGACCCCCATCCTTCAGCAAGCAGATCTCGGCAAGCAATACTTTGGCCTCTGTTACCTCCGAAAAGGTTGGAGATTCTACCCAGCTAGGTGTGCAGACATCTTGTTGCCTCCCCGACCGAGGGGGAGAGACTTGCAGTGGTTTGCCACGATGAACCACTCAAGGCGCCATCCTTTGATACTGTCCTTAGGGGGAATATCAAGATACTCCACTTTCCTTCCCCGACGAAGCTCCAAACTTGCGCCGCCAACAAGCTGGTGCTGTCCCCCAGCCATCCCGGGCCGGTAGTGATAAAGATACTTCCAAAGTCCAAAGTGGGGGAGAGTCCCAAGAAAAGCCTCGCACAGATGTACAAAAATGGCAACTTGCAGAAATGAATTAGGGTTCAAATGCGTCAGATTCAACTCATAGAAATCAAGGAGGCCGCAAAAAAAAGGGGGGAGATGGGAAGAGCAAGCCCACGAATGAGAAATGGAACATAAACGATAGATTCATGTGTGTCCTCTGTAAGAACAGTGACACCATGACAGATCTGCCAAGAGTAGAGCTCCTTCGGGAGCAAAACCCCAATCTCGACGAGATGAAGAAAATCGGATTAAAAAATGACGGACATGTGGTTACCAGCGAATGGAAGCTAGCTGTTGGGGTCGATGGGCGGGATGATTGCAGCAGCGATGCTCTACCTCTTCTGCTTGGGGGCCATCACGATCTTTGTGGCGGAACGAGTGGGCTCAGAAATTTAGAGGAAGCAAAGGAGCGGATGAAGAGAAAAAGTGAATCTAGGGCTCGGAAATCAAAAAGGCACGTTGGCGCGAGTATAAATGGGGTTTTCTTGGTTCGGGCACTATCTCTAAAGTGCTAGGTCACTACTCGGAAAAGAAAACCTCGGGCATCACTCGACATTTACCTCTAAAATGCTAGCAGTATCAGGCACATGGACGAACTATCAAACGTGCAAACAGAAAAGCAGCGAAACATCGATCACTTGAGGAAACTGATTTATTGATTCATATTGGAGGGGGTTACACAAACTCAAAAGCCAACTCATTATGAGTCGGCCTTTTTCCACCCTGCTTACTACATTACATTACACTACTATTTACACTACTACTACTACTAACTATCTATACTAATATTTAGACCAGTGGCGCTATGCCACTGGCCTTGTTGTCGCCACTGCCGCTGTCGCCACTGTCGCCCTTGCTGCCGCCATAGCCACCGTCACCCTTGTCGCCACCATCGCCATCGCTGCCTCCACCGCCGCTGCTGCCGTCGCCTCCACCGCCGCCCTTGCCGTCGTCGTCGTCGCCTTCGCCGCCGTCACCTCCATCGCTGTCGTTGCCGCTGCCGTCGCCCTCATCATCACTGTCTTCGCCGCTCCGCTCCTCAAACGAGCTGGAGGAGTTCTCCTCATCCGTGGAGACCTCCGACTCATCCGAGCCTTCGAGCCCGGCGCGCTCGATGACACGCATGTACATCCAGACTGCAGCGGACAACCCTTGTGAATCGTTCAAGTCATCGTACGACGTCGAGGGAGAAGCGAGAGCCGGTGATCCCTCATACCCGGATGAAACTTCCTCCGAATACTCTGAATTGCCGAAGTCCTCTGAGGGAGGACTTGGGGTATGTTTCCGCTTGTCGCCAGCACGACGAGGCAAGCCTCGGCCTCTCTTGCCTCTGCCCATGGTTGGTAGGAGAAGAAGAGAAAGGTAGAAGAAAGCAACAGATGATCGAAAGATGAGTGAAGAGAACAATGGTGCAAGCAGCCTATTTATAAAGGCCGGGAGTGACCGTCCACTTCCTACTACGCTCGTCGAAGAGTCACAAGTATTCAATAAGCAATTCAAGCCGCCTGAAAATGAGTCTGGCAACAGGCGCCGCTTCGCGTAACACTTAGAGCACCTAGAGGGGGGTGAATACTGAATAGGTGATCCTGTAAAATCAAACACTAAATAGCTACAAACTTGATTATAAAGATGTTAGTGCGAGTTAATCAAGTTTATGAAGCGAGCTCTTGCGAACACAAACAATCACAAAGAGGAGCAACACAAGAGACACGCGATTTTATCCCGTGGTTCGGCCAAGTAGCACTTGCCTACTTCCATGTTGTGGTGTCCCAATGGACGAGGGTTGCACTCAACCCCTTTCAAGTGATCCGATGATCAACTTGAATACCACGGTCTTTTCCTTTGAAATCTTTTCTCGTTTGCGAGGAATCTCCACAAGTTGGAGCCTCTCGCCCTTACAAAGTTGATCACAAGAAGCACAAGAGTAAGGGAGGGAAAGCAACACACAAGATTCAATCCGCGGCACACACACGCACACAAGCCAAGACTTTAGCTCAAAACACAGCACAGGGAGTTCACAACTCGAATGGAGCTCAAATCACTAACACAACGAATCAAATGCGTGGAGGCGGAGTCTGAATGTCTTAGTATGCTTAGAGAATGCTTGGGTGTCTCCTCCATGCGCCTAGGGGTCCCTTTTATAGCCCCAAGGCAGCTAGGAGCCGTTGGACATCAATTTGGTAGGCAATTCTTGCCTTCTGTCGAGTGGTGCACCAGACAGTCCAGTGCACCACTAGACAACCACTGTAGCAGTCCGGTGCTCGATTTCCTTATCGGGCGCAGCCGACGTTGGTCCTCGGGACCGGTTGGCGCACCGGACAGTCTGGTGTGCCCAACCGACAGTTGGCGCGTACCATGTGTCGCGCGTTGATCGCGCGGCCGACCGTTGGTCGCTGGCGCAGTTGACTCACCGGATAGTCCGGTGCACCACCGGACAGTCCGGTGATTTATAGCCACGTCGCCTTTCTCTTTTAATTTCCTGAGAGTGCCCAGTTGACGCCGAGCCAGCCTGGGGCACCAGACACTGTCCGGTGCACCACCGGATAATCCGGTGTGCCAGACTTGAGCTGGTGTTGGCTGTACTTTGCCAATTCTTCTCCAATTCGAATCTTCTTTTCTTGGCACTGTTTCTAGCACTTAGGTAACCATGTTAGTATACAAAAACAATTCACTAAGTCTAGAAACATACCTTGCTCTTGATTTCACACTTCTCACTCATTTGGCACATAAGAACTCACTCAATATGTGTTGGACATTTAATCACCAAAATACTTATAGAAATGGCCCAAGGGCACATTTCCCTTTCAATCTCCCCCTTTTTGGTGATTTATGCCAACACATCAAAAAGCAACAAAAGAAGTGCAACATCAATGCAAATGGAGACCAATTCCCTTTTTACTTAAGATTTGGCATATTTGGATCACTCTTTGCCACCACTTGGTTTGTTTTTGCAAATCAAATTATTTTTCCTATCTCTAAGTCAAACACACTTGTTTGGGCAAATCGAGAGATATTCCAAGAGTAAAATTGATCACGTGTCAAAAACTCCCCCTTTTTCCCATAATCAAAATTCTCCCCCATAAGAGACCAAATTTTGCAATAAGAGTGTTTTGACAAAAAACCAAATTCTAACTCCTCTATTTTCAAAATTCACAAGTGGTTGGCTGATCCATTTTGCTTTAGCCTTAATTTCTCCCCTTTGGCATTAAGCACCAAAATGGGATCATTCTTGGTCCTTTTTAACCCCATTGCCTCACAAAAATGTCAAATAGGAGCAAAAAGGCAACGAGAGCATTAGTATGAACTTGGAAGTAAATACACTAATACCGGAGTGCAGTGGAAGTCTTTCATCGTCCAAGTTCATTTCCCCTTTCAATGTACCTTTGCGACTACATCAAGTATACTCAATCAAACAAGTTAGTCTCAAAAAGGTCAAGTTGTAGCACATCTCCCCCTAGATATGTGCATCACAGACTTATGAGGTCCGGGGATGACTTGTACAACTTGAGCACCATATATATACAACGAATAATGTAAATGCTCAAAGTAACACGATCAAAGGCATAGAACACATGTATGCTTTAGATCAATTCAAGTTACGCGAATCTAAGACATTTAGCTCACTACGCAACCTGCAAAATGTTTTCTCATCCAAAGGCTTGGTGAAGATATCTGCTAGCTGGTTCTCGGTGCTTATATGATAAATATCGATATCTCCCTTTTGTTGGTGGTCTCTCAGGAAGTGATGCCGGATGTCTATGTGCTTAGTGTGGTTGTGTTCAACAGGATTATCCGCCAAGCGGATTGCACTCTCATTGTCACAAAGGAGTGGGACTTTGCTCAGATTATAGCCAAAGTCCCGGAGGGTTTGCCTCATCCACAGTAGTTGCGCGCAACACTGTCCTACGACAACGTACTCGGCCTCAGCGGTGGATAGAGCAACGGATGTTTGTTTCTTGGAACTCTAGGACACCAAGGACCTTCCTAGAAATTGGCACGTCCCTGATGTGCTCTTCCTATCAACCTTGCACCCGGCATAATCGGAGTCTGCGTATCCAATTAAGTCAAAGGTAGACCCCTTTGGATACCAGATCCTAAAGCAAGGCATAGAAACTAAATACCTAAGAATTTGCTTAACGACCACAAGGTGATCCATTCCTTGGGGTCGGATTGAAATCTAGCACACATGCATACACTAAGCATAATGTCCAGTCTACTAGCACAAAGATAAAGTAATGAACCTATCATTGAGCGATATGCCTTTTGATCAACAGACTTACCTCCTTTGTTGAGGTCGAGATGCCCGTCAGTTCCCATCGGTGTCTTTGTAGGCTTGGCGTCCTTCATCACAAACCTCTTGAGAAGATCTTGAGTGTACTTCGTTTGGGAGATGAAAGTGCCGTCCTTGAGTTGCTTCACTTGGAATCCAAGGAAATAGGTCAACTCGCCCATCATCGACATCTTGAACTTTTGCATCATCACCCTACTAAACTCCTCACAAGACTTTTGATTAGTAGAACCAAATATTATGTCATCGACATAAATTTGGCAAACAAAAAAGATCACCATTGCATGTCTTTGTGAAAAGAGTAGGATCGGCTTTCCCAACCTTGAAAGCATTAGAAATAAGGAAATCTCTAAGGCATTCATACCATGCTCTTGGGGCTTGCTTAAGTCCATAGAGCGCCTTAGAGAGCTTATATACATGGTCAGGATACCTGTCATCCTCAAAGCTAGGGGGTTGTTCCACGTATACCTCCTCCTTGATTGTGTCACACCCGGGTTTTAGGGGTCCAAAGCCCGGGCGCGAACATAATCACCAGGTGTACTGGGACCAAGTCTCACACATATGATGAATCATGGCACAGGATCGAATGTCACATCTTTACTATATAATCGGAGTTTTGTACAAAATAAATAAATAATTACATTATATGGAGACAACGGTCCAGCAACCCAAAGTTGACTAGGAGACGATGGCCTAGATCTCTCTCACGAACTCATCACAGCATCCTCCATGCGCCTCATCCTGCGGTACCTGTTCTTGACCTATGGGGGGTGTGAGACAACAAGAGTGAGCTCACATACGTTCATCGCTCAACAAGTTGTGGGGAATAATGTGCATGAACTCACCAAAGGTGGGAGCTCACGTGAAGTGTAAGGCTTACCAAAGAGGATGGTTAGAGCTGAGCATTGCTTTTAAAGTTGGTCAAAATTTTATTAGCAATTACTAAGTATAAGTAAATACCAACCCAATTAAGTAGTAGAACAAAAGTAACAACATCACCTGCGATGCAATGCATATGACAAATTGAATTTAGTTCCATAAGTTAATCATCAGAGAGTCCTGAGCTGCTCATGACCGTGAGCTCGGCTAGTATACCAGTTTTACACTCTGCAGAGGTGGTACCCTTTACCCACAAGTCATGTTACCCATCTGCCAAGGGATCACGACTTCCCATACACCTCTACCGAGGAGGCGAGGCAGGGTAACACTACGAGGCCTTTACAAAGTTCCACTAGCTTCAGAAAACCTGCTACAGTTTATAGGAAGCTCCAATGCAGGGTTCTTGTCTGACCGCCATCGCAGCAAAATCAACCAAGGACCTCCCTACACTGACCACTCCCCTACTGCCCTTGCACCTTTCGGGTAAGGTAGTCCTCCACTAGCTTTCCTAATTAATCAGCCAAGGGCGTCCATAAACCCTTGTGGTGGCACGTGTTTCTCAAGTTAAGCTCTATGTTCCAATTAACATTAACGATCTTGACATGAACATAAATAGAATAACAAAATAACTGGAACATAGATATGATAAATAATTATCCCAAATCCATGTAAAGCAATAGCAAACTACCCAAGTGATTCAGGGGTAAACAAGGTAATAAGATAAACAATCTAGGGTAACCTATTGGGTCCCATCAAAATTAACCTATGCAGATCATTATGATTAATTAGAACATGAGTGGGTAAAAAGAAGTGATCAAGGGCACAACTTTCCTGGCACTTGAGATTCCAGGTACCAACTTGCTCTTCAGATGACACGTGTCCTCACGCTAGATGTAGCAATACAAACAAACATGGTATAGGCAAGATTAACATCACACCAAACAAAAGAATAAGCTACGTAATAATACTCTACGCGTCTCTACGAGATCGTGGGATCGAGAACTACTAAGATCGGAGTCATGGTTAAGGAGTTATGATTTCTCGAAGGTTTTATGTATTTAATAAAAGATTAAGTACTAGATAAATTTTAATGAGACTTTCATGCCAAAACAATGGCACCAATTGATAAACAATCTTATTATAACATTATAGAAATTTAAATGAATTGATTTGGACTTCATATGCATTTTCTATAAATTAAACAAGTTCTATGGATTGTTTTTATATTAAAAATTCATTTTCTAAATCATTTATCCACTTTAAATGGTCTCTGGACTGCATGTGTATTAGATAGAAATGCAGGGGTCTCGGTGTGAAAGATTCCAAGACACAGGGCGCCCCTGTCACGGACGGCGGGTTGATTAACTAAAGATGTAGGGTTTCTTATGCAAAATATACACCGCAAAGGGGTATCGAGGGTGTTCTGGCCGTTCGATCAATGTCTGACGGTGAGGATTAGATTCCCGGTTGGCCCAAACGGTGGAACGTGGTAACCGTCAGATTCAGATCCCATGCCCGTGATTTAATGAATCGGAAAACCCATCCCGACTGCACGATCAAGGATCAATGGTCTAGGGTTCTCCTAATCTGAGTCGTTCGATTTACGATCTACGTACAGGGATCAAGTGGCGAGGGGTTATCTTCAGATCAAATCCGAGCCGTTCGACACCAATCCGATGGCGCCCACTCGTCTTCTTCCACTAGCGTACATGCGCGGTAGCGCCCACGCGCTTCACGGCGGCGCGCACCGGCAAGGACTCACATGCCAACGCCCGGTGACCAAAATCCATCTCTGAGTTTTCCGAAACGTAGTCGAGGAAACAAATTTACGCGAGGTGCACTTTACCGGGGCTCGAGGCGACGGAGGAGCCTGTGCGAGGTGTGACTGCGGCGAAGCTCCTGTGTTGGTGAAGAAGTCGCCCCGAGTGATGGCGAAACTCCCCCACCACACGCTAGGATCAAAACGACGACGTGCGAGAGCTCTTGATGTGGCTACACCCGCCTATCCTCCATTATTCGATGGCCACGATCGGAGCAGAGGAGGCGAGGTTCCAGTTGCCATCAGCCGCGGCGGAGTTCCTCTCCGATGCGCGTGAAGGACGAACCGCAGCAGAAGGTGTCTCGAGTTCAGCGGATGCGGCGGCTGGATTTTATATCCAAGTTGTAGACTCCGCACGGGCATTTACGCAGCGAGGATCGGTTGGTTGTTACGGCCGAGGTTCACGGAGTCCGTCCTAATCCATAGCAGAGAAAGCGGTCGGCTGTTTGAAGAGGACGAAGCTGACCACGCGGGGCCCACGCGCCATACACACCGGAGAAAAAGAAAAGGCCGTGGGAATGATGGGCCAGCTGGGCTTAGAAAGCAGAGTTGGGTCGGCGCGGTGAAGAGAAGGGAAAAGGAGGAGATGGGCCGCGGGGGAAAAGAAATCGGCCCAGTGAGGTCTTTCTGTTTCTTTTTTTTCAGTTCATTTCTCCAATTTTCAAACTTCAAATTCAATTTAAATCTAGCTTTAAAATTCAAACTCTTATTCAAAAGCACCAACAAAATTCCAGTATGCAAATGCAAAAATATATATTTGCTTATTATTACTCTTCCTTAAGTAGATGTTCCAAATCATATAAATTTACTTATTGTTTGTTTTAGAAGAAAGAAATATGATGAGTGGTCGTTAATTCAAGAATGAATATTTGTTTCTTACTTACTTTGACTGAAAGATATATATACTTTATATTTATTCACTCTTTGTTTTAAACTTGACACTTAAACTCAAATACTCAACCAAAGTGCTAGCATGAATGCATATATATATATGCACAATATTTTAATTATGTAGAAACTCATATTCTAGTTTCTTTGTACCTAGGTTTTGAATATCAACCCTTAATATTAGTATCCATTTACTTTAGGGAGATATACATTGTAAAAAGAGGAATATATTAAAAGACATTTTGTTTTACTCAAACCTTCTGGAAAAAAAACTCCTATAAATCCAACAGTAGGTTTTCGAGTGTTACAGATTGGCTCGTTGAGGAAGCGCTCTTCACGTCCATTTGAAACAGCCTAAAAGAATGGTGAGCGGCACAGGCTAATAAAATTCGAATTGACTCTAGCCTAGCCACAGGAGCAAAAGTCTCCTCGAAATCCAAACCTGCGACTTGGTCATAACCTTTTGCCACAAGTCGAGCCATGTTTCTTGTCACCACCCCGTGCTCGCCTTGCTTGTTGTGGAACACCCACTTGGTTCCCACAATGTTTTGCTTTGGAGGTGGCACCAGGCTCCAGACTTCAGTTCTTTTGAAGTTGTTGAGCTCTTCCTGCATGGCCAGCACCTAGTCCGGATCTTGCAAGGCCTCTTCTACCCTGAAAGGCTCAATAGAAGAGACAAACGAGTATTGCTCACAAAAATTTGCTAATCGTGAGCGAGTAGTTACTCCCTTGCTGATGTCACCCAAAATTTGATCGACGGGGTGATGTCTTTGGATCGTTGCTCGGACTTGAGTTGGAGGGACTCATGGTGCTTCTTACTCCATAACCTGTTCTTCATGTGCTCCCCCTTGATCACGTTCCTCTTCTTGAGGTACCTGTCCATCATCTTGAGTTGGGGGATGCACCAGTGTCGAGGAAGAAGGTTGATCTTGTTCCTGCAGTTCATGTGGTCGCACATCTCCTATCACCATCGTTCGCATTGCGGCCATCGGAACTTCATCTTCATCTATATCATCAAGATCAACTTGCTCTCTTGGAGAGCCATTAGTCTCATCAAATACAACGTCGCTAGAGACTTCAACTAATCCCGATGATTTTTTGAAGACCCTATACACCTTTGTATTTGAGTCATATCCTAGTAAAAACCCTTCTACTGCCTTGGGAGCAAATTTAGAATGTCTACCTTTCTTCACCAGAATGTAGCATTTGCTCCCAAAGACACGAAAGTAAGATACATTGGGTTTGTTACCGGTAAGGAGTTCGTAGGAGGTCTTCTTGAGAAGGCGATGTTGATAGAGCCGGTTTATGGCATGGCATGTTATGTTCACAACTTCCGACCAAAACCGCTCAGGCGTCTTGAACTCTCCAAGCATCGTCCTTGCCATGTCGATTAATGTCCTGTTCTTCCTCTCTACCACACCATTTTGCTATGGTGTGTAGGGTGCGGAGAACTCGTGCTTGATGCCTTCCTCCTCAAGAAACCCTTCAACTTGTAAATTTTTGAACTCGGACCCATTGTCGCTTCTTATCTTTTTCACCTTTAGCTCAAATTCATTTTGAGCTCTCCTTAAGAAGTGCTTTAGAGTCCCTTGGGTTTATGACTTATCTTCCCCCGATGTTGAGGTAGGCAACGGGTCCGAAGAGATCCATGTAAAGAAGCTCCAGTGGTCTTGATGTCGTCATCACATTTTTGCTATGATGAGTGCGTCCCACTTGTTTCCCTGCCTGACATGCTGCACAAGGTCTGTCTTTCTCAAAACAGACATTGGTTAGTCCTAACACATGATCAACCTTTAGAAGCTTATGAAGGTTCTTCATCCCAACATATGCTAGACGGCGATGCCAAAGCCAGCCCATGTTAGTCTTAGCTATTAAGCATGCATCTAGATCGGCATTCTCTTTCGAAAAATCAACTAAATAGAGCTTGCCATCTAGTACACCCTTAAAAGCTAGTGAACCATCACTTCTTATAAAAGCAGATACATCTACATTTGTGAATAGACAATTATAACCCATATTACATAATTGGCTCACAGATAACAAATTATACCCGAGCGATTCAACTAAAACTACATTAGAGATAGAATGCTCATATGTGATGGCTATCTTTCCCAATCATTTGACCTTGCCTTGGTTCCCATCTCCAAAGATGATCGAATCCTGGGAATCCTTGTTTTTGACGTAGGAGGTGAACATCTTCTTCTCCCCCGTCATGTGGTTCGTGCATCCGCTGTCGATAATCCAGCTTGGTCCCCCGGATGCATAAACCTGCAAGGTAATTTAATCATGGGTTTTAGGTACCCAACTCTTGTTGGGTCCTACAAGGTTAGTCACAATAGCTTTTGGAACCCAAATGCACGTTTTGTCTCCCTTGCATTTGGATCCCAACTGCCTAGCAACTACTTTTGTATTTTTGCATGACAGCACAAAAGAGGTATTGCAAGCATGGAAAACAGTAGTAGGACCATTGTATGCTCTCCTAGGCGCATGAGACACAGCATGATTACACCTAGGCCTATTTCTACCATAAGCACAAGTAGAGCTAGAAGCATTCATAGCATGAGAAGTATGATAATCAGGTAAAACAGCATGATTATAGCATCTATCATTATGAGCATGCCTAGTAAATTTCCTATCATACATATAGGCATGGTTGTTTTGAGAACTACTAGCCATAGGGGCCTTCCCTTTCTCCTTGTTGAGAACAGAAGACTTTTGGCTTGTTAAGTTCTTGGTTTCCTTTCGAAAACCAAGTCCATCCTTAATTGAGGGGTGTCTACCAATAGTGTAGGCATCCCTAGCAAATTTTAATTTATCAAAATCATTTTTGCAAATCTTAAGTTGAGCATTAAGACTTGCCACATCATTGTTTAATTTAGCAATAGAAGCAAGATGTTCATCACATGCATTAACATCAAGGTCCTTACATCTATTGCAAATAACTACATGTTCTACACATGATCTAGTTGCATTTGCTTCCTCTAGTTTAGCATTTAATTCATCATTTAAATCCTTGAGACTAGAGACAGATTCATGACAAGCAGATAGCTTAGAGGATAGCATTTCATTTCTTTTAATTTCTAAAGCAAGAGATTTTTGAACACTAACAAATTTATCATGTTCCTCATACAAAATGTCTTCTTGCTTTTCTAGAAGTCTATCCTTCTCATTAAGAGCATCGATTAATTCATTAATTTTCTCTACTTTGGCTCTATCTAACCCTTTAAACAAATCAGAGTAATCTACTTCATCATCAGAAGATTCCTCATCGCTAGAAGAAGAGTACTTGGGGGTTTCTCGAATACGTACCTTCTTCTCCTTGGCCATAAGGCAAGTATGGCGTTCGTTGGAGAAGAGCAAAGACTTGTCGAAGGCCGAGGCAGCCAGTCCTTCATCGTCGGAGTCAGATGAAGAACAGTCAGAATCCCATTCCTTTCCAAGATGCGCCTCGCCCTTTGCCTTCCTGTAATTCTTCTTCTCCTCCTTCTTCCCATGTCTTTCTTGTGCCTAGTCATTTTCATTATCGGGACATTGAGCAATAAAATGACCAGTCTTACCGCATTTGAAGCAGGAGCGTTTTCCCCTTGTTTTATTCTTGTTGGGGTACTCTTTGCATCTGTCGGTACCCTAAATCAGGGGTACCCCTTACTACAGTATGAAGACACGGTGCCCGTGCGGCGATCTCTAGCCGCGCGTTGAACATCACTTGACCCCACCACGTGGATGGCTCAAGGGGCGCCACGTGGCCAGAAAAGATGGTATATCCCCGGAAGCAGTCAGTTGGACCGAACCTCCACGAGGAAGCACCAGACCCCTGTATGCACGGTCCGAGACCCCCAGGTAAGCATGTCGGGTCCCTAAGCTGGGGTCTGAATCCCTCCGAGTAAGGACCGGACCACCCACAGCGAGGTCTCGGGACAGGGGACACCATGGCCTAGGCAAAGGTCCGGTACTGACACGTGTCCAGGCTTTATCCAGTGCGCTTGTGCTCCCCGCTCAGGCAGAGATCCGATGCTGCCACGTGGCTTGTTGCCAGCGGGCGGAGCCTGACGTAAGGCCTCTAGACCGCGCGGGCTCTGCATTTATTACAGAGTGAACGCGCCGCCTGTCTACCCTGCTGACAGGCGATGTGCCCCCTCAGCATTTAATGCGTCCTGTCCACTCCGTGGGCAGGCGGCGCTAGGGCCATCCTGCAGACGGCGTGCCTGTCCAGTCCATTGTCAAACAGTGTGCCCGTGCTACGGGATGCACTGTGTCCATCATCACTTATATGGGAAGCTTCCCCTGCACACCAATACTACGAAGATCTCGGATGTCAGGGCGCAAGAAGATTGCTCCAGCAACGAACATTGGTAGCTCCAAGTACTACATCCGTTATGTTCCTGGGCCCACATGTCGGGGCTCAGTACCCTTGTACGTGCCCCCCTTAGTTATAAAAGGGGAGGCATGCAACGTTACAAAAGGAGGCCAAACTCGGACAGACCCAACTTAGACTCTCAGCTCTCAAGCTTCCACAACAATCCAACACACAGTGGAGTAGGGTATTACTCTCCGGCGGCCCGAACCACTCTAAACCCTCGCGTGTTCTGGTGTTCGGTCATCGCTTATCAGGACAGGCAAAACGCTTAAGCCCCTTCCTCATCTTAGGATTAAGGGCGGGTGCACTCCGCCACCCGGCCGGAGAATTCCCTCTCCGACATTTGGCGTGCCAGGTAGAGGGCTAGGCATTAGGTTTTTGCTTGTTTTCTCGCTCAGCATGATGGTGCAAATCGTTGAGCACCGTGCTGAACATCAACGGATTTCCTGGTGGAGGAAGAAGTTGTTTCTTCCATGCCACAGGTTCCCAACCGCCCAGTGCCAGGCACTGCTGTTGTGGACGCTGCACGGCAGCATACAACTGTGTAGACATTCCGGACTTCGTCGAGGATGGCTCCAGGAGCATTGTCAGCAGCCAGGGAGTTGCTGCGTCACCCTCCAAGCTCCACGGCCTCATCGGGGGCCATGAAGCAGTGGCGGGACGACGTCGACCGACTGCTCGGCATGGCACACTCTACCTCGACTAGGTCGAGGCCACGGTCATCCCAGCGCCAGCATGAAGCGTCGGCGTCTGTGCGCTCACCATCAGTGAGGGGTGCACAGATCGACGACCTCCGAGTAGAACTCAACCGCAGGCGTGCGGGAGAGGACACCCGGATCTCTTTAGAGAGGGTGCGTGAGCACCGACAAAACATTAAGGGTTGCAACCTCGATCAAGACTTTGTTGCGGTAGCACCGCAGGCCCCAATGGGCACCCGGTCCCAAGCGGGTGTCCCCTTGGCTGGCGTAGGCTGCGCCGCTCTCGCGGATCATCTCCGCGCGGCGTCATGGCCATCCAAGTTCCGGCCGCACCTGCCAGAAAAATACGACGGTACGTCAAACCCGCCGGAGTTCCTGCAGGTGTACATCACCGCTATCACAACAGTAGGTGGAAACACCGCTGTGATGGCGACATATTTTCATGTCGCCTTGTATGGGCCTGCCCGGACTTAGCTCATGAACCTTGCCCCAGGGTCAATCTACTCCTGGGAAGAGCTTTGCGCACGGTTCGTTGCGAACTTCGCCAGCGCTTACCAACAACACGGTGTGGAGGCCCACCTCCACGCAGTGAGGCAGGAGCCCGGCGAGACTCTCCGGACGTTCATCTCCCGCTTCACCAAGGTGCGAGGTACTATACCTCGCATTTCCGATGCTTCCATCATCACGGCCTTCCGCCAGGGAGTACGTGATGAGAAAATGTTGGAGAAGTTGGCCACGCATGACGTGGAGACTGTCCCCACACTCTTTGCTCTGGCCGACAAGTGCACCAGAGCCGCCGAGGGCCGAGCATGGCACTCGGCCCCACAAACTGGGGCTGCCCAGTCAGGTGGCTCGGGTGCCGTCCCCCGGGACGGTAAGAAGAAAAAGAAAAAGGACCGTGACCACCAGAAGCCGCGGTCCACCGCTCTAGTCGTTGCAACCGCGACCGGGGGCCGGGGCGATCGCAACAAGCGCCCACGACAGCAGAGGGGTAACAACGGCTCATGCCCTGTGCACCCCAATGGTCGCCATAGCGCCGCAGACTGTCGCGAGATCATCGACCTTGCAAAACGCGTCAGCGAGCGGTGCGAGCAGTCTTCCAAGGACGGCTCCCCACCTCGTCGCCAACCTGGCAAGGAAAGGGTCGACGACGGCGAGCTGGTCGCGGCTGAACAGGACCTTGGGTATCAGTCACCCGCGGGGGACCTGAAAGATGTCTTCGCCGGAGACTCCTACTCCGGTGGCGACAACTAGATGGACCCCCGGAGGGACCCCGTACTCCCCGGTCTACGGGGTCGAAGCCTACCTTCCCCCAGAAACCCTTCTGGACTCCCCACGGGTCCAGGCTTCTGACAGGTCCATGCAGAAATGGCTACAGCACGAGGACGAGGGCTCCGTCATCAAACGCAGATGGGAACCCAAGGTCAGGACCTAGTCCTACGACAAGTACCAAACCAAGAAGGGTTCTGCAACTCTCCTCCAGCTAGGAGGGGTCCTTCAAGGTGACGGGAATACGCCGGCCCAGGGCTGACTATCTTGCTACGATTAAAGGAGTAACTCTTCCTGACCACTGGAGCATCTCTGTAAGTTCTATCCATAGGAGCAAGTCTGAGGGGCCGAATTTTTCTCCTTTTTGTAACTAGGTAACGCATACGTGTACACCAACCTGGTGAGGTCCACCCTCATAAGCCCGGCCTGTTGGTCTGCACCCATGCATGACAGGTTATAAAGAAAAGATTTACCCTCTCAGATGTGTCTCTATGATAGTTTTATCCTACAGCTACATGGTCTTACCTTGCAATTTTCCAGATCTTATTTTATCTAACCCACCCAGGCAGTTCCCATCCCATCAGACATGATGACATCCAAATTGAACAGCCAGGATTGCAGTTTAGGACCTCTCTACGAAAGCAGGAGGCTCCGACAGCCTGGGGGCCAGCTCTAAAGAGCGGGAGCCCATTCCATGGGGTGATCCGGAGCCTGTGTGGCCGCTTAGCCTGGTCCCGTACCCGAAAGCCTACACACTCCACCACTCCATGATGGGTACCCTAGTATTTTGAGCTATAAGTCCTGTGGGTCCGGCAACCTGGGGTCCGGAACTAGAGAATGAACACTTGTCTCATGGGGTGGTCCGGAGCCGTGTAGCCGCTCAACCTGGTTCCGTACCGTGGGCCAGCACGCTCCACCACTCTGCGACGGGTGTCCTAGTACCTAGAACCACCTTCAGGGGGTCCGGACGCACAACTTGGCTTCCCAGACTAGACCCTGCGGGTCCCGAGCATGTATCAAAGGATGGCTAGTGTCAGATGGCAGGTCCTATGGGTGTACTACTAATGCTCCCTAGCCGAAGCTGTGTGTAGGCCTAGGTCCCAGTCGAGGCTACCTCCTTGGGGCCATTGCCAACTCTTTCTTAGGTATGCTGGTCTGCAGCCTCGACAGATCGAGCCTACATCCCAGGGGGGCCAGGTACTAAGGAGGAATCGGTTACACCACACACAACAGGGACAAGTGGTACACAGATAAGTGCTAATACTACTTGATAAATAGTACTCAAAAGTACCTTACAAAAAGCAAAAGTATTACATCCTCCTTCAAGCGGAGTCCTAGCTCCATCTCTACTCTACATGTATGAACTACCTCCATGCCAGTAGGGTCGCGTGGGTAGCTAGCTCCGAGCGGCTCACCAGCTGAGGCGACCACCTCTGCACCGACGGCTCGCCAGCAGCGGCGACCACCTCTACTCCGAGCGGCTCACCAGCGGAGGCGACCACCTCTGCACCAGGCAGCCTCACCAGCGGTGGCGACCACCTCTGCACCGGCGGCTCGCCAGCGACGGCGGCCACCTCAGCACGAGCACCATGGCGAAGAGGCCCTCGCCCCTGCCCTCCTACAGGGGTGAGGACAAGACCATCCAAGCTATGGAGCTAGGAGCACAGCGGAAGGTGGTGCTTGCGGTCTGGCCGAGACCACGTAGCCGAAGTTTGCCTCCTTCACAAGGCTGGTGATCATCCTTTTCCTCCGAATGCTAGAGGAAGAGGCGGGTCACCAGCCCATGTGGGAGGCGGAGCCGCGACTCATCTCGCTCTCCACCACTGCAAGGCTGATGAACATCCTTGAAGCCAAGCACCAATGGAAGAGCGCCGCTCCCACAAGGCCACGCACCGCCAGAAGAGGAAAGACAAGACTGGCAGCATCAACCCACTGGGGAGGACAAAAGGCACGAACTCTTTGGCGGCAAGTTCGCCGGGGAGGATGGCGCCGGCGCAAATCCTTCCGCCGAGTGCCGGCACATCCCATCCAAGTAGGCGGCACACCATGTCGAGAACCCACTCAGTCTAGGCATGCTCGAGATAGACTTACAAGGCCATGGTAAACTATGGCGACACAAAGCAGAAACCTTGAAGGCAAAGGGGCGCAGAGAGCTCGAAGGCGAAAGGGCACCACGAGTGGGAGAGAAGCAAGGCATGGCTGCTACTCGAGGGATGAACCCTTTTTTTAAAGGCAGATTTCCTCGCTCGCGCCCCGAAGCGTCACGGGCAAGGTCTCCCCCGATGCGCGCTAGGATTCCCACCCTATGACACGGGGGCCAGGCCTCACATGTCATACAAGTTGGCCCGAAGCGCGAAGAAGGCGAATCGTCACACAAGGAGCATGCCACCGCCCCACGGTAGTGTGCCCCTTCATCTTCGCTGCAACCAACAGTCAAGAAGGCAAACCGCCGCACAAGGAGCGTGCAACCGCCCCGCGGTTGTGCGCCCCCTCGGCTTCGCTGCAACCAGTGGTCCAACCTCTGACATGAGGGCCTGGGCCCACATGTCATGCACCAGGCACGCTGGTTTCTGTGTGCAGAGAAGTCGCACCACCGCTCGCGCTAGTACCGCGCCTCCTCGAGGCTGCCGCAGAAGACGGAGAAGATAAAACCAATGTAGCATCTCGAGGCACCCCACGCATGGCCCAACAAAGCCATTAAGTGCAGAGGTCACGGGTGAAAGTCGCCTAGAGTGGGGGTGAATAGGGCGAATTTGAAATTTATAAACTTAAGCACAACTACAAGCCGGGTTAGCGTTAGAGATATGAACGAGTCCGAGAGAGAGGGTGAAAAACAAATCACGAGCAAATAAAGAGTGAGACACGATGATTTGTTTTACCGAGGTTCGGTTCTTGCAAACCTACTCCCCGTTGAGGTGGTCACAAAGACCGGGTCTCTTTCAACCCTTTCCCTCTCTCAAACGGTCACTTAGACCGAGTGAGCTTCTCTTCTCAATCAAACGGGACACAAAGTCCCCACAAGGACCACCACACAATTTGTGTCTCTTGCCTCGGTTATAATTGAGTTGATCACAAGAAAGAATGAGAAAAAGAAGCAATCCAAGCGCAAGAGCTCAAATGAATACAAGTCACTCTCTCACTAGTCACTATTTGATTTGGAGTGAACTATGGACTTGGGAGAGGATTTGATCTCTTTGGTGTGTCTTGTATTGAATGCTATAGCACTTGTAAGGTGTAGGAAGTTGGAAAATTTGGATGCAATGAATGTGGGGTGGTTGGGGTATTTATAGCCCCAACCGCCAAAAGTGGCCGTTGGGAGGTTGTCTGTCGCAGGGCGCACCGGACAGTCCGGTGCGCCAGCCACGTCAGCCGGTCGTTGGGTTCTGACTGTTGGAGCTCTGACTGGTGGGGCCTCTGGGCTGTCCGGTGGTGCACCGGACAGGTCCTGTAGACTGTCTGGTGCCCCTTCTACGCGTGCTCTGACTCTGACGCGCACTGTAGAGCATTAAATGTGGTTGCAGTCGACCGTTGGCGCGAAGTAGCCGTTGCTCCGCTGGCACACCGGACAGTCCGGTGAATTATAGCGGAGCGGCCTCCCATTTTCCCGAAGGTAGCGAGTTCAGCGTCAAGTTCCCTGGTGCACCGGACACTGTCCGGTGCGCCAGACCAGGGTGCCTTTGGGATGTCTTTAGCTCTCTTTATTTGAACCCATCTTTGGTCTTTTTATTGGCTTGTTGTGAACCTTTGGCACCTGTAAAACTTATAGACTAGAGCAAACTAGTTAGTCCAATTATTTGTGTTGGGCAATTCAACCACCAAAATCAATTAGGAAAAAGGTGTAAGCCTAATTCCCTTTCAATCTCCCCCTTTTTGGTGATTGATGCCAACACAAACCAAAGCAAATATAGAAATGCATAGTTGAACTAGTTTGCATAATTGTAAGTGCAAAGGTTGCTTGGAATGAAACCAATATAAATTCTCATAAAATATGCATGGATTGTTTCTTTATTTTTAACATTTTGGACCACGCTTGCACTACATGTTTTGTTTTTGCAAATTCTTTCGTAAATTCTTTTCAAAGTTCTTTTGCAAATGGTCAAAGGATAAATGAATAAGATTTTGAGAAGCATTTTCACGATTTGAAATTTTCTCCCCCTGTTTCAAATGCTTTTTCCTTTGACTAAACAAAACTCCCCCTCAATAAAATCCTCCTCTTAGTGTTCAAGAGGGTTTTAGATATTAGTTTTTGAAGAGAGTGTTCCAATTTGAAATTCTATCAAAAAGTAAGATACCAATTGGAAATTCATCATTTAAAAAAACTTTTCTTAACTCAAATTTTGAAAATTGGTGGTGGTGCGGTCCTTTTGCTTTGGGCTAATACTTTCTCCCCCTTTGGCATGAATCGCCAAAAACGGATACTTGAGTGAAATATAAGCCCTTTTAACTAATTTCTCCCCCTTTGGTGAACACAATATGAGTGAAGATTATACCAATGTTGGAGAGTGGCATGGAGCGACGGCGTAGGATGAGTAATTTGATGGAGTTGAGTGGAAGCCTTTGTCTTTGCCGAAGACTCCAATTCCCTTTCAATCTATGACTTGGTTTAAAGTACACTTGAAAACACATTAGTCATAGCATATAAAAGAGACATGATCAAAGGTATATTAATGAGCTATGTGTGCAAAACATCAAAATAAATTCCGAGAATCAAGAATATTTAGCTCATGCCTAAGTTTGTTAAATGTTTGTTCATCTAGTGGCTTGGTAAAGATATCGGCTAATTGTTCTTTGGTGTTAATATATGCAATCTCGATATCCCCCTTTTGTTGGTGATCCCTTAAGAAATGATACTGAATGGCTATGTGTTTAGTGCGGCTATGCTCAACAGGATTATCCGCCATGCGGATTGCACTCTCATTATCACATAGAAGAGGAACTTTGGTTAATTTGTAACCATAGTCCCTAAGGGTTTGCCTCATCCAAAGCAATTGTGCGCAACAATGGCCTGCGGCAATATACTCGACTTCGGTGGTAGAAAGAGCTACGGAATTTTGCTTCTTTGAAGCCCAAGACACAAGAGACCTTCCCAAGAACTGGCAAGTCCCTGATGTGCTCTTCCTGTTAATTTTACACCCCGCTCAATCGGCATCCGAATAACCAATTAAATCAAATGTGGATCCCCGAGGGTACCAAAGCCCAAACTTAGGAGTATAAACTAAATATCTCAAGATTCGTTTTATGGCCCTAAGGTGAGCTTCCTTAGGATCAGCTTGGAATCTTGCACACATGCATACGGAAAGCATAATATCCGGTCGAGATGCACATAAATAGAGTAAAGAACCTATCATTGACCGATATACCTTTATATCTACGGATTTACCTCCCGTGTCGAGGTCGAGATGTCCATTGGTTCCCATGGGTGTCTTGATGGGCTTGGCATCCTTCATCCCAAACTTGTTTAGAATGTCTTGAATATACTTTGTTTGGCTAATGAAGGTGCCCTCTTGGAGTTGCTTTACTTGAAATCCTAAGAAATACTTCAACTCCCCCATCATAGACATCTCGATTTTTTGTGTCATGATCCTACTAAATTCCTCACATGTAGATTCATTAGTAGACCCAAATATAATATCATCAACATAAATTTGGCATACAAACAAATCATTTTCAAGAGTTTTAGTAAATAGAGTAGGATCGGCCTTTCCGACTTTGAAGCCATTAGCGATAAGAAAATCTCTTAGGCATTCATACCATGCTCTTGGGGCTTGCTTGAGCCCATAAAGCGCCTTAGAGAGTTTATATACATGGTTAGGGTACTCACTATCTTCAAAGCCGGGAGGTTGCTCAACATAGACCTCTTCCTTGATTGGTCCATTGAGGAAGGCACTTTTCACGTCCATTTGATAAAGCTTAAAGCCATGGTAAGTAGCATAGGCAAGTAAAATGCGAATTGATTCTAGCCTAGCTACGGGTGCATAGGTTTCACTGAAATCCAAACCTTCGACTTGTGAATATCCCTTGGCCACAAGTCGGGCTTTGTTCCTTGTCACCACACCATGCTCATCTTGCTTGTTGCGGAAGACCCACTTGGTTCCTACAACATTTTGGTTAGGACGTGGAACTAAATGCCATACCTCATTCCTTGTGAAATTGTTGATCTCCTCTTGCATCGCCAGCACCCAATCCGAATCTTGAAGTGCTTCCTCTACCTTATGTGGCTCAATAGAGGAAACAAAAGAGTAATGTTCACAAAAATGAGCAACACGAGAACTAGTAGTTACCCCCTTTTGTATATCGCCGAGGATGGTGTTCACGGGGTGATCTTGTTGTATTGCTTGGTGGACTCTTGGGTGTGGCGGTCTTGGAACTTGTTCATCTTCCTTGTCTTGATTATGGGCATCTCCCCCTTGATCATTGCCCTCCTCTTGAGATGGCTCATTCTCTTGATCTTCTCCTTCATCATTTTGAGCCTCATCCTCATCTTGGGTTGGTGGAGATGCTTGTATGGAGGAAGATGGTTGATCTTGTGCATTTGGAGACTCTTCAGATTCCTTAGGATACACATCCCCAATGGACATGTTCCTTAGCGCGACGCATGGAGCCTCTTCATCATCTAGCTCATCAAGATCAACTTGCTCTACTTGAGAGCCGTTAGTCTCATCAAACACAATGTCACAAGAAACTTCAACTAGTCCAGTGGACTTCTTAAAGAATCTATATGCCATTGTGTTTGAATCATATCCTAGTAAAAAGCCTTCTATAGCCTTAGGAGCAAATTTGGATTTTCTACCTCTTTTAACAAGAATAAAACATTTGCTACCAAAGACTCTAAAATATGAAACATTGGGCTTTTTACCGGTTAGGAGTTCGTATGATGTCTTCTTGAGGATTCGGTGTAGATACAACCGGTTGATGGCGTAGCAAGCGGTGTTGACCGCCTCGGCCCAAAACCGATCCGAAGTCTTGTACTCATGAAGCATGGTTCTTGCCATGTCCAATAGAGTTCTATTCTTCCTCTCCACTACACCATTTTGTTGTGGAGAGTAGGGAGAAGAGAACTCATGCTTGATGCCCTCCTCGTCAAGGAAGCCTTTGATTTGAGAGTTCTTGAACTCTGTCCCGTTATCGCTTCTAATCTTTTTGATCCTTAAGCCGAACTCATTTTGAGCCCATCTCAAGAATCCCTTTAAGGTCTCTTGGGTATGAGATTTTTCCTGCAAAAAGAACACCCAAGTGAAGCGAGAGTAGTCATCCACAATAACTAGACAATACTTACTCCCATCGATGCTTATGTAAGCTATCGGGCCGAATAGGTCCATGTGTAGGAGCTCGAGTGGCCTGTCAGTTATCATGATGTTCTTGTGTGGATGATGAACACCAACTTGCTTCCCTACCTGACATGCGCTACAAACCTTGTCTTTCTCAAAATGAACATTTGTTAGTCCCAAAATGTGTTCTCCCTTTAGAAGCTTGTGAAGATTCTTCATTCCAACATGTGCTAGTCGGCGATGTCAGAGCCAGCCCATGTTAGTCTTAGCAATTAAGCAAGTGTCGAGTTCAGCTCTATCAAAATCTACTAAGTATAGCTGACCCTCTAACACTCACTTAAATGCTATTGAATCATCACTTCTTCTAAAGACAGTAACACCTATATCAGTAGAAAGACAGTTGTAACCCATTTTACATAATTGCGAAACTGAAAGCAAGTTGTAATCTAAAGAATCTACAAGAAAAACATTGGAAATAGAATGGTCAGGTGATATAGCAATTTTACCCAATCCTTTCACCAAACCTTGATTTCCATCCCCGAATGTGATAGCTCGTTGGGGATCTTGGTTTTTCTCGTAGGAGGAGAACATCTTCTTCTCCCTTGTCATATGGTTTGTGCACCCGCTATCGATAATCCAACTTGAGCCTCCGGATGCATAAACCTACAAAACAAATTTAGTTCTTGATTTTAGGTACCCAAACGGTTTTGGGTCCTTTGACATTAGATACAAGAACTTTGGGTACCCAAACACAAGTCTTTGACCCCTTGTGCTTGCCCCTAACATACTTGGCAACTACCTTGCCGGATTTGTTAGTCAAAACATAAGATGCATCAAAAGTTTTAAATGAAATGTCAGAATCATTTGATGCAATAGGAGTTTTCTTCTTAGGCAATTTTGCACGGGTTGATTGCCTAGAGCTAGATGTCTCACCCTTATACATAAAAGCATGATTAGGGCCAGAGTGAGACTTCCTAGAGTGAATTCTCCTAATTTTATGCTCGGGATAACCGGCAGGGTACAAAATGTAACCCTCGTTATCCTGAGGCATGGGAGCCTTGCCCTTAACAAAATTAGACAATCTTTTAGGAGAGGCATTAATTTTGACATTGTCCCCCTTTTGGAAGCCAATGCCATCCTTGATGCCAGGGCGTCTCCCACCATGCTTCTAGCAAATTTAAATTTTTCATTTTCTAAGTCATGCTAATTAATTTTGGCATTAAGTTGAGCTATGTGATCATTTTGTTTCTTAATTAAAGCTAGGTGGTCATGAATGGCATCAACATTAATGTCTCTACATCTAGTACAAATGAAAACATGCTCAACGGTAGATGTAGAGGGTTTGCAAGTTTTTGACTCAACAATCTTAGCATGTAATATGTCATTTTCACTTCTAAGATTAGAAATGGTAACATTGCAAACATCTAAGTCTTTAGCCTTAGCAATTAATTTTTCATTTTCAATCTTAAGGCTAGCAAGAGAGACATTCAATTCTTCAATCTTAGCAAGTAAATTATCATTATCATCTCTAAGATTGGGAATTGAAACATCATAAACATTTGAATCAACCTTAGCAATTATTTTAGCATTTTCATTTCTAAGGTTGGCAATAATATCATGGTAAGTGCTTAGCTCACTAGATAGTTTTTCACATTTCTCTACTTCTAGAGCGTAAGCATTTTTAACCTTAACATGCTTCTTGTTTTCTTTAATTAGGAAGTCCTCTTGAGAGTCCAAGAGTTCATCCTTCTCATGAATAGCACTAATTAATTCATTTAATTTTTCCTTTTGTTTCATGTTTAGGTTGGCAAAAAGGGTGCGCAAATTATCCTCCTCATTACTAGAATTATCCTCATCACTAGAGGTTGCATATTTAGTGGAGGATTTTGATTTTACCTTCTTCCTTTTGCCATCCTTGGCCATGAGGCACTTGTGGCCGACGTTGGGGAAGAGGAGTCCTTTGGTGACGGCGATGTTGGCGGCGTCCTCGTCGGAGGAGGAGTCGGTGGAGCTCGTCGGAGTCCCACTCGCGGCACACATGGGCATCGCCGCCCTTCTTCTTGTAGTATCTCTTCTTTTCTCTCCTCTTTCCCTTCTTGTCGTCGCCCCTGTCACTATCACTAGATAATGGACATTTAGCAATGAAATGACCGGGCTTACCACACTTGTAGCACACCTTCTTGGAACGGGGCTTGTAATCTTTCCCCTTCCTTTGTTTGAGGATTTGACGGAAGCTCTTGATGATGAGCGCCATCTCCTCATTGTCAAGCTTGGAGGCGTCGATGGGGATTCTACTTGGAGTAGAATCTTCTTTCTTCTCCTCCGTTGCTTTAAATGCAACGGGTTGTGCTTCGGGCATGGAGGAGTCACCTTGCTCGATGATCTTTTTGGAGCCTTTGATCATTAGCTCAAAGCTCACAAATTTACCTATGACCTCCTCGGGAGACATTAGCGTGTATCTAGGATCACCTCGAATTAATTGAACTTGCGTAGGGTTAAGGAAAATGAGGGATCTTAGAATAACCTTGACCATCTCATGGTCATCCCATTTGGTGCTCCCGAGGTTGCGCACTTGGTTCACCAAGGTCTTGAGCCGGTTGTACATGTCTTATGGCTCCTCCCCTTGGCGAAGCCGGAAGCGACCGAGCTCCCCCTCGATCGTCTCCCGCTTGGTGATTTTTGTCACCTCATCTCCTTCATGCACGGTCTTGAGTACGTCCCAAATCTCCTTGGCGCTCTTCAATCCTTGCACCTTGTTATACTCCTCTCGGCTTAGAGAGGTGAGGAGTATAGTGGTGGCTTGGGAGTTGAAGTGCACAATTTGGGCCACCTCGTCCTCATCATAATCTTCATCCCCTGCAGATGGTACCTGTACACCAAACTCAACAACATCCCATATACTTTTGTGGAGTGAGGTTAGGTGATATCTCATCATATCACTCCACCTAGAATAATCTTCACCGTCGAATGTCGGTGGTTTGCCTAATGGGACGGAAAGTAATGGAGTATGCTTAGGAATGTGAGGATATCGTAGGGGGATCTTACTATACTTCTTGCGCTCTTGGCGCTTAGAAGTGACGGACGCGGCGTCGGATCCGGATGTAGAGGGCGAGGAAGAATCGGTCTCGTAGTAGACCACTTTCCTCATTTTCTTCTTCTCTCCACTCTTGTGCGATCGAATGCGTGAAGGGGATCCATCCTTCTTGTTGTTGGCGGACTCCCTTGATGGAGCCTTCCCGTGGCTTGTAGCGGACTTCTCACCACTGATCCCCATCTTCTTGGCGTGATCTCCCGACATCACTTCGAGCGGTTAAGCTCTAATGAAGCACCGGGCTCTGATACCAATTGAAAGTCGCCTAGAGGGGGGGTGAATAGGGCGAATTTGAAATTTATAAACTTAAGCACAACTACAAGTCGGGTTAGCGTTAGAAATATGAACGAGTCCGAGAGAGAGGGTGAAAAACAAATCGCGAGCAAATAAAGAGTGAGACACGATGATTTGTTTTACCGAGGTTCGGTTCTTGCAAACCTACTCCCCGTTGAGGTGGTCACAAAGACCGGGTCTCTTTCAACCCTTTCCCTCTCTCAAACGGTCACTTAGACCGAGTGAGCTTCTCTTCTCAATCAAACGGGACACAAAGTCCCCGCAAGGACCACCACACAATTGGTGTCTCTTGCCTCGGTTACAATTGAGTTGATCACAAGAAAGAATGAGAAAAAGAAGAAATCCAAGCGCAAGAGCTCAAATGAATACAAGTCACTCTCTCACTAGTCACTATTTGATTTGGAGTGAACTATGGACTTGGGAGAGGATTTGATCTCTTTGGTGTGTCTTGTATTGAATGCTATAACTCTTGTAAGGTGTAGGAAGTTGGAAAACTTGGATGCAATGAATGTGGGGTGGTTGGGGTATTTATAGCCCCAACCACCAAAAGTGGACGTTGGGAGGCTATCTGTCGCATGGCGCACCGGACAGTCCGGTGTGCCAGCCACGTCAGTTGGTCGTTGGGTTCTGACCGTTGGAGCTCTGACTGGTGGGGCCTCTAGGCTGTCCGGTGGTGCACCGGACAGGTCCTGTAGAATGTTCGGTGCCCCTTCTGTGCGTGCTCTGACTCTGACGCGCACTGTAGCGCATTAAATGTGGTTGCAGTCGACCGTTGGCGCGAAGTAGTCGTTGCTCCGCTGGCACACCGGACAGTCCGATGTGACACCGGACAGTTCGGTGAATTATAGCAGAGCGGCCTCCCATTTTCCCGAAGGTAGCGAGTTCAGCGTCAATTTCCTTGGTGCACCGGACAGTCCGGTGCGCCAGACCAGGGTGCCTTTGGGATGTCTTTAGCTCTCTTTATTTGAACCCATCTTTGGTCTTTTTATTGGCTTGTTGTGAACCTTTGGCACCTGTAAAACTTATAGACTAGAGCAAACTAGTTAGTCCAATTATTTGTGTTGGGCAATTCAACCACCAAAATCAATTAGGAAAAAGGTGTAAGCCCAATTCCCTTTCAACGGGTCAGTCAGCCGCGGGGGCAGGCGTGGCAGTCGGCGTGACCAAGCGCGGACCGACAACAATTACACCAACGGGCGCGTAAAAGCAGTGAACCAATCGCCAGCCAAACTTTGGGCCCACCTGTAGGCTCATATCCTCCCCTGAGGCGGGCCCGGGAGCCACTGTCGGTACCCTGAATTAGGGGTATCCCTTACTATAGTATGAAGACACGGTACCCGTGCGGCGATCTCTAGCCGCACGGTGAACAGCACTTGACCCCACCATGTGGATGGCTCAAGGGGCGCCACGTGGCCAGAAAAGATGGTATATCCCCGGATGCAGTCAGTTGGACCGGACCTCTACGAGGAAGCACCAGACCCCTGTACGCATGGTCCGGGACCCCCTAGGTAAGCATATCGGGTCCCTAGGGTGGGGTCCGGATCCCTCCGAGTAAGGATCGGGCCACCCACAGCAAGGTCCCAGGATAGGGGACACCATGGCCTAGGCAAAGGTCCGGTACTGACACGTGTCCAGGCTTTATCCTGTGCGCCTGCGCTCCCCGCTCAGGTGGAGATCCGATGCTGCCACGTGGCTTGTTGCCCGTGACATAAGCCAGCGGGCGGAGCCTGACATAAGGCCTCTGGACCGCGCGGTCTCTGCATTTATTACGGAGTGAACGCGCCGCCTGTCCACCCTGCTGACAGGCGATGTGCCCCCTCAGCATTTAATGTGTCCTGTCCACTCCGCGGGCAGGCGGCGCTAGGGCCATCCTGCAGACGGCGTGCCTGTCCAGTCCATTATCAAACAGTGCGCTCGTGCTGCGGGGTGCACTGTGTCCATCATCACTTATACGGGAAGCTTCCCCTGCACACCGATACTACGCAGATCTCGGATGTCAGGGCGCAAGAAGATTGCTCCAGCAACGAACATTGGTAGCTCCAAGTACTACATCCGTTATGTTCCTGGGCCCACATGTCGGGGCTCAGTACCCTTGTACGTGCCCCCCTTAGTTATAAAAGGGGAGGCATGCAACGTTACAAAAGGAGGCCACACTCAGACAGACCCAATTTAGACTCTCAGCTCTCAAGCTTCCACAGCAATCCAACACACAGTGGAGTAGGGTATTACGCTCCGGTGGCCCGAACCACTCTAAACCCTCGCGTGTTCTGGTGTTCGGTCATTGCTTAGCAGGACAGGCGAAACACTTAAGCCCCTTCCTCATCTTAGGATTAAGGGCGGGTGCACTCCGCCACCCGGCCGGAGAATTCTCTCTCTGACAGCGTCCTTTAAGCGCGGTCTTGAAACGCTTGATGATAAGCGCCATTTCATCCTCATTGAGCCCGACAATCTCCACTTGTGCTACCTTGCTTGGTAGCGCCTCCTTGTTGCTAGTTGCTTTGAGAGCAACGGGCTGCGGCTCGTAGATGGGCAGTGGACCATTTAGCGCATAATTCACGTATCACGCCTCCTTCACCTTTATGCGCCCGCTCACGAATTTTCCAAGGATCTCCTCGGGCGTCATCTTGGTGTACCTGGGGTTTTCACGAATAAGTTTGACATGATGGGGGTCAATAACAGTAAATGACCTGAGCATGAGTCAGACGACGTCATGATCCATCCATCTTGTGCTTCCGTAGCTTTGGATTTTGTTGACCAGGGTCTTGAGCCTGTTGTAGGTTTGTGTTTGCTCCTCTCCCCTTATCATCGCGAACCTTCCCAGCTCTCCTTCCACCAGTTCCATTTTGGTAATCATGGTGGCATCATTTCCCTCATGAGATATCTTGAGGGTGTCCCATATTTGTTTGGTGTTGTCCAAGCCGCTCACCTTATTGTATTCATCCCTGCAGAGAGATGCTAGCAAAACAGTAGAGGCTTGGGCATTTTTATAAATTTGTTCATTTATGACCACAGGGTTATTAGTACTATCAAAATGCATCCCATTCTCTATAATTCCCAAATACTAGGATGGAGAGAAAATAGATGACTGCACATTTTGTGGCTCCAAAATGAATAGTCCTCTCCATCAAAGTGTGGAGGTTTTCCAAGGGGAATTGATAGTAAATGCGCATTTGAATTGTATGGCATACGGGAATAATCAAAGGATTAGTTTTGATTAACCGTCTTTTTCTTGGACGAGGAGTCGTCGTCATCGTCATCCCTTGGTGAAGAAGATGAGGCATCGCTGTCGTAGTAGATAATCTTCTTGATATGTCTCTTCTTCTTCCCGTCCCTCTTCTTGTGACTCGAGCCTGAGTCAGTGGGCTTGTCGTCTCTTGGCTCGTTGAAGAGGGACTCCTTCTCCTTGTCATTGACCACCATCCCCATACCCTTAGGATCCATCTCTTCGGGCGGTTAGTCCCTTAAATGAAGAGTACGACTCCGATACCAATTGAGATCACCTAGAAGGGGGTGAATAGGTGATCCTGTAAAATCAAACACGAAATAGCTACAAACTTGATTATAAAGATGTTAGTGCGAGTTAATCAAGTTTATGAAGCGAGCTCTTGCGAACACAAACAATCACAGAGAGGAGCAACACAAGAGACACGCGGTTTTTATCCCGTGGTTCGGCCAAGTAGCACTTGCCTACTTCCACATTGTGGTGTCCCAATGGATGAGGGTTGCACTCAACCCCATTCAAGTGATCCGATGATCAACTTGAATACCACGGTCTTTTCCTTTGAGATCTTTTCCCGTTTGCGAGGAATCTCCACAAGTTGGAGCCTCTCGCCCTTACAAAGTTGATCACAAGAAGCACAAGAGTAAGGGAGGGAAAGCAACACACACGCACACACCCCAAGACTTTAGCTCAAAACACAGCACAGGGAGTTCACAACTCGAATGGAGCTCAAATCACTAACACAACGAATCAAATGTGTGGAGGCGGAGTCTGGATGTCTTAGTATGCTTAGAGAATGCTTGGGTGTCTCCTCCATGTGCCTAGGGGTCCCTTTTATAGCCCCAAGGCAACTAGGAGCCGTTGGACATCAATTTGGTAGGCAATTCTTGCCTTCTGTCGAGTGGTGCACCACCGGATAGCCACTGTAGCAGTCTGGTGCTCGATTTCCTTCCACACCGGGTGCAGCCAACCGTTGGTCCTCGGGACCGGTTGGCGCACCGGACACTGTCTGGTGCACATCGGATAGTCCGGTGTGCCCAACCGACTGTTGGCGTGTACCACGTGTCGCGCGTTGATCGCGTGGCCGACCGTTGGCCGCTGGTGCAGTTGACTCACCGGACTGTTCGGTGATTTATAGCCACGTTGCCTTTCTCTTTTCTCGAGAGTGCCTAGTTGACGCCGAGCCAGCCTGGGGCACCGGACACTGTCCGGTGCACCACCGGACAATCCAGTGTGCCAGGCCCGAGCTGGTGTTGGTTGTACTTTGCCAATTCTTCTCCAATTGGAATATTCTTTTCTTGGCACTGTTTCTAGCACTTAGGTAACCATGTTAGTATACAAAAACAATTCACTAAGTCTAGAAACATACCTTGGTCTTGATTTCACACTTCTCACTCATTTGGCACATAAGAACTCACTCAATATGTGTTGGACATTTAATCACCAAAATACTTATAGAAATGGCCCAAGGGCACATTTCCCTTTCAAACACAACACCATTTGGACCTAGGTCAACTGTTCGGGCGATATGATTACATCCCACGGTCACGTCAAGTTACTACTCCAGGACAGTGTGCTAAACGCTCTGCGTACCAAGACACCCCTTGGGCACACCCATTGGGTGTGTGGTCAGGAATTTTCAAAAGATTTTCTGAAGAGGTCATATCCATACAGTATACGCAATGAATGTACTACGACAAAAGGAGGAGATCGGTAGAGATCTGAGGAAATCCAAATATAGCTACTGAACCGCAAGTCTAATCAGCAGAGGCAATGAAGCACAGAGCTGGGTGATGTCCAACCAAGAACCATCTACCAAACGTCCAATCTGTCACCGATCAAATAAATTTCAGACCTAACAAGGCGTGGACAGATAATGTTGTTTGAATTCGTAAGAGCATGAGATGAAGACAAAATGCTGATTTCTAAAGCATAAGTTGATGACAGAATGCTGATTTCTAAAGCACAAGATGAAGACCTTTGAGTGGATTATTTTCAAAAATCTACTCAAAGCTCGGGGGCTACACCCATTGGTGCACCCAATAGATTTCTAGTCCCAAGAGCGGCAAAATGCTGGTTTCTAAAGCATAAGATGAAGACAGAATGCTGATTTCTAAAGCACAAGATGAAGACCTTTGAGTGGATTATTTTCAAAAACCCACTCAAAGCTCGGGTGCACCCAATAGATTCTTAATCCCAGAAGACGAAGTGCTTATTTCTAAAGCATAATATGACGGCAAAATGATGATCTCCAAAACATAACATGAAGACCTTTGAGAGGACTGTTCTTAACAAGTTACTCGAAGTTTATGAGCTACACCCAATGGGTGCACTTTCGGTACACCCATTGGCAGAGTGGAAACCACGCCACATAACAAACCTACGAGCCGGACCTAGAATCTTTGGGCTAATTATTTCAAAATCAACTCAATGATTGGGGGCTTGTGGGGGACAGATATCCTCCGGGTCCACTAGAAGGCAAGAAGGCCTCGCGAGAGGTTTTAGGCCTGTTATCTCACTAGGCCATCCCTTTGTGGGCCAGGAGGGAACTGCTGGCGGAGTGGGCTGACACGAGAAAGAAGCAGACTCAGGCCCAAGCAACCCGTTAGACTTAAGCGCTATCCAAAGCGCCCACCCGACTTTCCCACATGTTGCGCCCTTGAATATCGGAGCAGAATAGGGATAAGTCGGCAAGATTATAGGAAGATCAGTTCAGTCGGTTCACTATTATTTGGGTTCATACCATCATCACATACGCATGTAGTGCCCCACGATCGAATATATAAGGCCTAGGGGGTGCCCCATCATTTCCATTCAATGACCAACCCATCTCACTAGTTTCTCTCCATTCTGGAGATTCCTCTTGTAACCCACCACAAAAAGATCCACATCAGGAAGTAGGGTATTGTAGGATTACGGGGAGGCTACACTAGCGCAAAACAAAATTTTGAACCCCATAATACCAAGAACTACTGCGGTTATAGGTCATGGAATTACCACTAGACGCGCAGAGCAGCGGAAGACGTCTCGATGTAGACGAACGCGTCGAGCAGTGCCGTGTAGTCACCGGCGTCCTTCACGTCCTCGCACGGTCCGTCCAAGTGCTCCAGATGCAGCACCTCCGAGGTATCCACACGTACAGGGAGGAAGCGCCGCGTACCGAACTGCTAGGTTCGCGACGGCGGCTTGGCGAGGGCGAGAGGTGGGCGGCGGCTGTTAGTTCGCTGGTGGCGAATTAGGTTATCCTTAACCGCGCCCCCGCCCCTCATTATATAGGCGTTATGGTGGGCTTCTGACGCCGAGGCCCATCATTAACCCTAAAGCCCAGTCTAATTTCGGATCTAATCCGAATTAGGCTTCCTTCCCCTTAAGTGTGTGACCCTATAGGTTCACGTACAAATAGACATAGCCCGAGTACTCTTACTTGACCCAATAATTGACAGCGGCCTCTAGCAAGACATGTCAACTCCTATGTGTACGTAAAGATCATATCAGACGAACCATTGCGACATTACGTACATGCTGTTCCCTTTGTCTCACGATATTTGGTCTGGCTCTAAGCTGACCTCTCTTTCTCGATACTGTGAATTGGAATCCTTTCAATGGTTAACTCTTAACCCTAGCACGGCCATGCATTTCTTGATCCAATCACTCGAGGGGCCCAGAGATATCTCTCTCACAAAGAGAGGGACAAATTCCATCTTGACTGACCATGCCTCATAGCATGCTTCCTGACAAACCCAAAACTACCTTTATAACTACCCAGTTACGGGATAGCGTTTGATAGTCCCTAAGTAAGTCAATTCACATCTTGAGAACATGCGACAATCTCAGGTCTAAGGATACAGTATTCATGTTGCAAGAAGAGAACTATATTACAATATCTCACGTGGGTCGGTCCAGCCTCATGTCATACATGCGCCCACATTATTAGTTTAACATCTCCATGTTCATGACTTGTGAAATGTAGTCATCAACTAATACATGTGCTAGTCATCGACTCTGACTAGGGACATCATTTAGAATAACCATATAAGTAAAGAATCTCACAAACAATTCACATAATTGCTAATCAATACAAGGTGCCTTCCATGGATATTCAATTAAGCAATATATATATCATGGATACAAAGAAATATGCTCATCTCTATGATTATCTCTAGGGCATATTTCTAACAGTCTCCCACTTGCACTAGAGTTAATCTAGAAGATATCTAATACCCATAGATCTCACGTGTGCCTCATGCTTAGGTTGTGGAAGAGGTTTTGTCAAAGGATCAGCAACATTCAAATCCGTATGTATTTTGCATATCTTTATCTCACCCCGCCTAATGAATTCCCGTATGAGGTGAAACTTCCGCAGTACGTGTTTGTTTTTCTGGTGGTTCCTTGGCTCCTTAGCTTGCGCAATAGCCCCATTGTTGTCACAGTAGAGGTTCAATGGGCTAGATGCATTAGGAAACACACCAAGCTCGATGAGGAACTTTCTTATCCAAACACCTTCCTTCACAGATTCAGAAGCTGCAATGTACTCGGCTTCTGTTGTAGAATCAGTCACAGTCTCCTGTTTGGAACTCTTCCAACTAACAGCACCACCATTTATTGTGAACACAAAACCTGATTGCGATTTTAACTCGTCTGGGTCAGTTTGGAAGCTAGCATCGGTGTAACCAGTTACAACGAGCTCCTCCTTACCCCCATATACCAGGAACATATCTTTAGTCCTTCTTAAGTACTTAAGAATGCCTTTTACCGCTGTCCAGTGATCCTCACCTGGATCAGCCTGGTATCTACTCGTAGCACTTATAGCGTATGAAACATCTGGGCGTGTACTTATCATGGCATACATGATTGAACCAATTGCTGAGGCGTATGGTACCTTACTCATGCGCTCCCGCTCATTAGCCGTCGCAGGACATTGCATCTGGCTAAGGTGTTTACCATGTGACATAGGTATGAAACCTTTCTTGGACTGTTCCATGCTGAACCGTTTCAAAACCTTGTCAATGTACGTATCTTGACTTAATCCTATAAGCCTCTTCGACCTATCTCTATAGATCCTTATGCCCAAAATATATGCTGCTTCCCCTAGGTCCTTCATAGAAAAACTCTTTTTCAGTGAAGCCTTGACGGACTCCAGCATAGGAATGTCATTCCCAATCAATAATTTGTCATCCACATACAAGATCAGAAATACAACAGTGCTCCCACTTTCCTTCTTGTAAACACACGCTTCTTCTTCATTCTGATGAAAACCAAGCCCTTTGATCACTTCATCAAAACGAATGTTCCAACTCCGAGATGCTTGCTTCAACCCATAAATGGATTTCTGAAGTTTGCATATCTTTCCAGCATTGATCGGATCGACAAAACCCTCGGGCTGTATCATATACACGTCCTCATCTAGGTTTCCATTAAGGAAAGCTGTTTTGACATCCATCTGCCAAATCTCATAATCGAAATATGCGGCAATAGCTAGAATGATCCGAATAGATTTAAGCATCGCTACTGGCGAGAATGTCTCGTCATAGTCAACTCCTTGAACTTGTCGAAAACCCTTTGCAACAAGTCGAGCCTTATAGATGTGAACATTTCCATCCATGTCTTTCTTCTTCTTATAGATCCATTTGCATTCTATAGGTCTAACACCATCAGGCGGGTCAACCAAGTTCCAAACTTGATTTTCTCCCATGGAATCTATCTCGGATCTCATGGCGACATGCCATTTCTCGGAATCTGGGTCCATCATCGCTTCTGAATATGTTGCAGGTTCGTCGTTGTCTAACAACAACACTTCCCCATTGCCCAACAATAGCACTTCTCCTCGTGCCTCGCGAAGCCTTGCTGACCTTCGTGGTTGTGGTGGTGATTCTCTTGCCATAGACGTCTCAACTTATTCTGCTACATTAGCATCACTTGTTGAATCTTGTCCCACTGGCTCATCCTGAACTTCTTCAAGATACACCTTTTGTTTACTTTTCTCTCTTTTGAGAAACTCTTTCTCTAAGAACACACCGTTCCGGGCGACAAACACTTTTCCCTCTGACCGGTGGTAAAAGTAATATCCTAAAGTTTCCTTTGGATATCCCACGAACATGCACTTGTCCGATTTTGGAGTGAGTTTATCCGACTGTAGTCGCTTGACGTAAACCTCACAACCCCAAATCTTCAGAAAAGACAAACTGGGAGTCTTCCCAGTCCACATCTCATATGGTGTCTTAACTACGGACTTAGATGGTACCCTATTTAGTGTGAAAGCTGCTGTTTCTAGAGCGTATCCCCAAAACGACAAAGGTAGGTCCGACTGGCTCATCATTGATCGAACCATATCCAATAAAGTCTGATTACGTCGCTCAGACACGCCATTCCTCTGAGGCGTTCCAGGCGGCGTAAGCTGTGGAACAATTCCACAACTCTTTAGATGATTGCTAAACTCATGACTCAAATATTCACCACCACGATCTGATCGCAGTGCTTTAATTTTCTTGCCACGCTGATTTTCTACTTCATTCTGAAACTCTTTGAACTTTTCTAAGGATTCAGACTTGTGTTTCATTAAGTAGACATACCCATATCTACTAAAATCATCAGTGAAGGTTATGAAGTATTGGAATCCTCCCCTAGCTGTCGTACTCATTGGTCCGCACACATCAGTATGTATGAGTTCCAATAAATCTAACGTCCTCTCCGGTAAACCCGTGAAGGGCGCCTTGGTCATCTTACCAAGTAAGCAAGCTTCACATGTCTCGTATGATTCAAAATCAAACGAAGTTAAAAGCCCATCAGAATGAAGCTTCTTCATGCGATTCTCACTTATATGACCCAAACGACAGTGCCACATGTAGGTAGGACTTAAATCATTAGGCCGAGGCCTTTTAGCACTAATATTACAGATAGGTGCATCATCAAGATTTAAAATGAATAACCCATTCATAATGGATGCAAAAGCCACAAACATGCCATTCTTAGAGATCACACAACCATTGTTTTCACTCGCAAATGAATAACCATCCTTCATCAAACATGAAGGAGACATAATGTTTCGACTCATACTAGGAACTAGATAACAATTATTTAACTCCAAAATAAATCCTGATGGGAGGTGGAGTTGCATCGTCCCGACGGTCAACGCAGCAACTCTTGCATTATTGCCTACCCGGAAATCAACTTCTCCTCTTTTCACGCTTCTACTTCTTATCATTCCCTGCATCGAATTGCAAATATGGGCAACCGATCCGGTATCAAATACCCAAGAATTAATATAAGAATCAGCAAGAAAAATTTCTGTAATGTGAATAGCAAGTGTACCTGCTACGGCTGTACCCTTACCGCCGCGATCCTTAATAGAGGCCAAGTACTGCTTGCAATTCCTTTTCCAGTGACCAAGTTCTTTGCAATAAAAGCACTCTGCATCTGCAGCTGGTCCAGCCTTGGGCTTTTGATTTGGCTTGGATACTGTATCCTTTGCCTTGCCCTTCTTCTTTTGAGACTTACCCTTCTTCTTAAAGTTGGGTTTGTTTTGGACCGCCATCACATGGCCGCTGCTGCCAGCGCTTTTCTTTATGTCCCCTTCTGCTGTTTTCAGCATGCCACACAGTTCATTGAGGCCCCTCTCCGCCCCATGCATATGGTAGTTCGTGATGAAGTTTCCATAGCTGGGCGGAAGAGATGCCAAAATAAAGTCAGTGGCCAACTCTTGGCTTATTGGGAAGCCTAGCTTCTCCAACCTCTGACTGTAACCAACCATTTTGATTACGTGTGGCCCAACTGCTGCGCCTTCTGCTAGCTTGCATTCCAGAAAGGCTTTGGACACATTGAACCTTTCAGTCCTAGCCTGAGTCTGGAACATATCCTTGAGCGCCACGATCATATCGTACACCTCATGGTTTGTCTCAAACTGCATCTGGAGCTCAGGCTCCATGCAAGCAAGCATTAGGCAACTCACTTCAAGATTAGCATCCATTGCTTTCTTGTAAGCGGTTTTAGCTGCAGCAGTTGCATTTTCACCAGGATCCTCTGGCAGTGGGGTGTCTAGAACGTCTTCCTTTTTTTCAGCCCTGAGAACAATTCTCAGGTTACGGATCCAATCCGTATAGTTTGTTCCATTTAACTTATCCTTTTCAAGAATTGATCGCAAAGTAAATGTTGGTGTGCTAGGTGCCATTTATCTACAACAAAATAATGCAAAATACTAAGACAAAAATATCCATGACAGAGTAAATCATATTAAACATTTAATAGTCTACTCCCACTAAAATCAATATCCCTCGATTGATACTTAGTGATTCAGAACCCACAACTAACAAGTCTACTAGTGAGCTTTAGCATCACCGCTAGAAGACAAGGTAGATCGGTAAGCAACTCCTTGCTAATCATATCATATATATGACTCCTGTTGTTGGGTGACATCTCTATGTCTCGGCTCCCAACCTTATGCCTCAAAGTCCTTAACCATTAAGCTGACTTTGTTTAAGTTAACCAACCCTTTCTGCAGTTCGTATCCGATACAAACCTATCTAGTCAAGGAAAACTGGCGGCACCCTAATTTTATAGACCCACCACCAATTGTACAAGACTTATGATAGTGCAAGGATTGGAGAGGCATTAAAGCTTAAACATTTATGAGGGATCGTCCTACTTATAACATCGCACGCAAGGAATTATATGCAATATAAACAAGTAGAACAATAAGAATGGCATTCACACAACAGTTGTGATTCGGTATGGCTTGTTTTCACATGGTGATCCCCATCTCCAAAAATCTGTTCATCACGATGATCTCCATCTCCATGATATAGGTATGCCATCCTCCAGGTGATGAGTCCTTCAAGACCTATCTAACGTATGCTGGTAAACAAATTACATATACGCTTTGGATCATCACATGTTGACACGCAGGTCATTACATTAAATTTGGACAATATATGTGGCTCCAGCCGTATTGCCCTGGTCACGACACGCAGGTCATGAATAATTTATTAACATGCATCATATACACATAATAGCCATACCGATCACATGTCCTGCAAAAACAGGTTAGACAAACACGTTTCTATATGTTCGCCACTATAGCAGATAGCCACGGCGGTTGATCAAATCAACCCAAATCCGAGACTTTCGACCCGAAGAAGATTACACTCATGACGTTGATCTGTTACATCAATCTGCTAGTTGTGTACGCAGTTAGCCCCGATGGTGATTCCAGCCGGTAGGGGCAAGTCGAGCATACAACAGAGAAGGACGAACTGATCTCTCCAGTCATATCCGATGTAATCTACTTCAACCCTATCTTACCAATTGATCTAATCAAACCGTGCATCAAGTAGATCCATCTCATGAACCTAGATCCAGACCTAAAACTACGCAGAACCTGCCTCTGATACCACTGTAGGATTACGGGGAGGCTACACTAGCGCAAAACAAAATTTTGAACCCCATAATACCAAGAACTACTGCGGTTATAGGTCATGGAATTACCACTAGACGCGCAGAGCAGCGGAAGACGTCTCGATGTAGACGAACGCGTCGAGCAGTGCCATGCAGTCGCCGGCGTCCTTCACGTCCTCGCACGGTCCGTCCAAGTGCTCCAGATGCAGCACCTCCGAGGTATCCACACGTACAGGGAGGAAGCGCCGCGTACCGAACTGCTAGGTTCGCGACGGCGGCTTGGCGAGGGCGAGAGGTGGGCGGCAGCTGTTAGTTCGCTGGTGGCGAATTAGGTTATCCTTAACCGCGCCCCCGCCCCTCATTATATAGGCGTTATGGTGGGCTTCTGACGCCGAGGCCCATCATTAACCCTAAAGCCCAGTCTAATTTCGGATCTAATCCGAATTAGGCTTCCTTCCCCTTAAGTGTGTGACCCTATAGGTTCACGTACAAATAGACATAGCCCGAGTACTCTTACTTGACCCAATAATTGACAGCGGCCTCTAGCAAGACATGTCAATTCCTATGTGTACGTAAAGATCATATCAGACGAACCATTGCGACATTACGTACATGATGTTCCCTTTGTCTCACGATATTTGGTCTGGCTCTAAGCTGACCTCTCTTTCTCGATACTGTGAATTGGAATCCTTTCAATGGTTAACTCTTAACCCTAGCACGACCATGCATTTCTTGATCCAATCACTCGAGGGGCCCAGAGATATCTCTCTCACAAAGAGAGGGACAAATTCCATCTTGACTGACCATGCCTCATAGCATGCTTCCTGACAAACCCAAAACTACCTTTATAACTACCCAGTTACGGGATAGCGTTTGATAGTCCCTAAGTAAGTCAATTCACATCTTGAGAACATGCGACAATCTCAGGTCTAAGGATACAGTATTCATGTTGCAAGAAGAGAACTATATTACAATATCTCACGTGGGTCGGTCCAGCCTCATGTCATACATGCGCCCACATTATTAGTTTAACATCTCCATGTTCATGACTTGTGAAATGTAGTCATCAACTAATACATGTGCTAGTCATCGACTCTGACTAGGGACATCATTTAGAATAACCATATAAGTAAAGAATCTCACAAACAATTCACATAATTGCTAATCAATACAAGGTGCCTTCCATGGATATTCAATTAAGCAATATATATATCATGGATACAAAGAAATATGCTCATCTCTATGATTATCTCTAGGGCATATTTCTAACAGGTATTACGCCTCTCCAAGCGGCCCGAACCTGTATAAAATCGCCTGTCGTCTCTCGTGTGTCTCGCACTGTCGGGGACCATAATTAGGGATACCCTCAAGGCTCCTAATTCTCAGCTGGTAACCCCCATCAGCATAAAGCTGCAAAGGCCTGATGGGTGCGATTAAGTCAGGGATCGATCCATTCGAAGGACGCGATCACGCCTCGCCCGAGCCTAGCCTCGGACAAGGGCAGCCGACCCCGGAGGATCTCCGCCTCGCCCGAGGCCCCCCTCCAGCGGCTAACGTATTTCCGGCTCGCCCGAGGCCCTGTCTTTGCCAAGAAGCAACCCTGACCAAATCGCTGCGCCGATCGACCAAATCGCAGGAGCATTTAATGCAAAGGCAGCCTGACGCCTTTATCCTGACGCGCGCCCTTCAGCCGACAGAGACGAAGTGACCGCCGTCACTTCGCCGCTCCACTGACCGGCCTGACAGAAAGACAGTGTCGCCTGCGCCGCTCCGACTGCGGTGCCACTTGACAGAGTGAGGCTGACAGGCAGTCAGGCCCGGCCGCAGGCACCATAGGAAACTCCGCTCCGCCCGACCCAGGGCTCGGACTCGGGCTAAGTCCCGGAAGACGGCGAACTCCGCTCCGCCCGACCCAGGGCTCGGACTCGGGCTAAGTTCCAGAAGACGACGAACTCCGTTCCGCCCGACCCAGGGCTCGGGCTAAGTCCCGGAAGACGACGAACTCCGCTCCGGCCGACCCAGGGCTCGGACTTGGGCTCAGCCCCAGAAGACGACGAACTCCGCTACGCCCGACCCAGGGCTCGGACTCGGGCTTAGCCCCAGAAGACGACGAACTCCGCTCCGCCCGACCCAGGGCTCGGACTCGGGCTCAGCCCCAGAAGACGACGAACTCCGCTTCGCCCGACCCCAGGGCTCGGACTCCGCCCTGGCCTCAGCCGACGGTCTCCGCCTCGCCCGACCCAGGGGCTCGGACTCGACCTCGGCCACGGAAGACAGACTCGACCTCGGCTTCGGAGGAGCTTCCACATCGCCCAACCTAGGGCGTAGACCGGCCACGTCAACAGGAGGCGCCATCATCACCCTACCCCGAGCTGACTCGGGCCACGGGGAACAAGACCGGCGTCCCATCTGGCTCGCTCCACCAGATAGGCAATGATGGCGCCCCGCATACTCTGTGACGACGGCGGCTCTCAGCCCCCTTACGGAAGCAAGAGGACGTCAGCAAGGACTCAACAGCTCCGACAGCTGTCCCTCCGCCAGGTTTCAGCGCTCCTCCGACGGCCACGACATCACACCAGCAGGGTGCCAAAATCTCTCCGGCTGCCACAACGGCATGTACTTAGGGCGCTAGCTCTCCCCCGCTAGACACGTAGCACTCTACTACACCCCCCATTGTACACCTGGATCCTCTCCTTACGCCTATAAAAGGAAGGACCAGGGCCCTCTTAGGGAGGGTTGGCCGCGCGGGGACGAGGACGAGACAGGCGCTCGCGTGAGGCCGCTCGCTCCCTCTCCCGCGTGGACGCTTGTAACCCCCTACTGCAAGCGCACCCGACCTGGGCGCGGGACGAACACGAAGGCCGCGGGATTTCCACTTCTCTCACGCCCATCTCCGGCCACCTCACTTCCCCCCTTCGCGCTTGGCCTCGCGTCGAACCATCTGGGCTGGGGCACGCGGCGACATTCACTCGTCGGCTTAGGGACCCCCCGGTCTCGGAACGTCGACAGTTGGCGCGCCAGGTAGGGGCCTGCTGCGTGTTGACGAACAGCTTCCCGTCAAGCTCCAGATGGGCAGTCTCCAGCGACCTCTCCAACCCGGGACGGTGCTCCATTTCGGGAGTCTTGAGTTCATGTCCCTCGACGACAGCTACGACATGATACTCTTTCCACCGCCGGGCGACAGCGACAATGGCGGCCGACAGCCCGCCCGCCGGCGGCGGAATCGACGACGTCTTCCCCGCGTGGTGGAAGAACAACATTCGAGCTCGCCCCGCCCTCTTCCCCGTCGACGGAGGGGAAGGCGGGGCAACCAAGGCCAAGCAGGAGGCAACGCCTCGTCGGCTGTCGAGCGAGTCGATAGCGCCAGCACCCCAACGGGGGGCGCGCCGGGCATCGACCTCGCGCTTAAGACGAAGACGAGCGCCGTCTCCCCGCAACGCGTCGATTCCGGGCAAACGGACGACGCCAGCGCGCTCGCGAAAAGCTTGCTGGACGTCACCCTCGTACCTGAGACGACGGTGCAGTCAGTTCCCGACGTGACTTCATCACCGCCCGTCGACCAAGAGGTACCGACCGATTCCCATCCCACGTCTTTCGGATTCAGCCTCGACCCGCCTAGCGGCTTCGCTTTGGCGGGCGCTCTCGTAGAGGCGAGTCCAAACCCTCTGGGGTTTCGTATGCGGTCACCTTGGGACCGGCTGACGGACGTCTCGACCTACGGGCCCTCTGGGTCCGAGGAAGACGACGAGCCCAGCTTCTGTTGGGATTTCTCCGGACTTGGCAACCCTAGTGCCATGCGGGACTTTATGACCGCATGCGACTACTGCCTTTCCGACTGTTCCGACGGTAGTCATAGCCTCGGCGACGAGGACTGTGGCCCAAGCCGCGAATGTTTCCACGTCGATCTAGGGGGTCCCTCCGAAGGCAACCATCTCGGCATGCCGGAGGACGGTGATCTCCCTAGGCCGGTGCCTCGCGTTGACATCCCACGGGAGCTAGCTGTGGTCCCCGTTCAGGCGAGGGGCCATGACCCACAGCTCGAGCAAATCCGCGGGGTGCAGGCCAGGCTCGACGAGGGAGCAGGAGCGCTTGAGCCGATCCGCCGGGACGTCGGGCAGGCATGGGCGGCCCAACCTCCAGCCGGAGAAATACGTCATCTACCCCAGGGCTTCCAGCACCGCATCGCCGATGATGTCAGGGCCAGGCCGCCACCCGCATCTAGTGGGGTCGGCCAGAACCTGGCTGCAGCAGCAATGCTCCTCCGCGCGATGCCGGAGCCGTCAACCACCGAGGAGCGGCGAATCCAGGGAGAGCTCAAGAATCTCCTGGAAGGAGCCGCGGTCCGATGGGCCGAGAGCTCCGCCTCCCGAAGGCAGGGGTACCCCTCGGAACCTCATGCCGCGACTTCCCGATTCATGCGGGAAGCCTCGGTCTACGCCGGGCGCACGCGCAACACCGCGCCTGCGGCCCCGGGTCGCCTCGGCAATGAGCACCATCACCGCGATCGTCGGGCCCACCTCGACGAGAGGGTGCGCCGAGGCTACCACCCCAGACGTGGGGGACGCTACGACAACGGGGAGGATCAGAGTCCCTCACCCGAGCCACCTGGTCCGCAGGCCTTCAGCTGGGCCATACGACGGGCGCCGTTCCCGACCCGGTTCCGACCCCCGACTACTATCACAAAGTACTCGGGAGAGACGAGACCGGAACTGTGGCTCGCGGACTACCGTCTGGCCTGCCAACTGGGTGGAACGGACGATGACAACCTCATCATCCGTAACCTCCCCCTGTTTCTCTCCGACACCGCCCGCGCCTGGTTAGAGCACCTGCCTCCGGGGCAGATCTCCAACTGGGACGACCTAGTCCAAGCTTTCGCCGGCAATTTCCAGGGCACGTACGTGCGCCCCGGGAATTCCTTGGACCTCCGAAGCTGCCGACAGCAGCCGGGAGAGTCTCTCTGGGACTACATCCGGCGATTCTCGAAGCAGCGCACCGAGCTGCCCAACATCACCGACTTGGATGTCATCGGCGCTTTCCTCGCTGGCACCACCTGCCGCGACCTGGTAAGCAAGCTGGGTCGCAAGACCCCCACCAGGGCAAGCGAGCTGATGGACATCGCCACCAAGTTCGCCTCCGGCCAGGAAGCGGTCGAGACTATCTTCCGGAAGGACAAGCAGCCCCAGGGCCGCCCATCGGAAGATGCCCCCGAGGCGTCAACTCAGCGCGGCGCCAAGAAGAAGGGCAAGAAGAAGTCGCAAGCGAAACGCGACGCCGCCGACGCGGACCTTGTCGCCGCCGCCGAGTACAAGAACCCTCGGAAACCCCCCGGAGGTGCCAACCTCTTCGACAAGATGCTCAAGGAGCCGTGCCCCTATCACCAGGGGGCCGTCAAGCACACCCTTGAGGAGTGCGTCATGCTTCGGCGCCACTTCCACAGGGCCGGGCCACCCGCGGAGGGTGGCAGGGCCCACGACGATGATAAGAAGGAAGATCACCAAGCAGGAGAGTTCCCCGAGGTCCGTGACTGCTTCATGATCTACGGTGGGCAAGCGGCGAATGCCTCAGCTCGGCACCGCAAGCAAGAGCGCCGGGAGGTCTGTTCGGTGAAGGTGGCGGCGCCAGTCTACCTAGACTGGTCTGACAAGCCCATCACCTTCGACCAAGCCGACCACCCCGACCATGCGCCGAGCCCGGGGAAATACCCGCTCGTCGTCGACCCCGTCATCGGCGACGTCAGGCTCACCAAGGTCCTCATGGACGGAGGCAGCAGCCTCAACATCATCTACGCCGAGACCCTCGGGCTCCTGCGTGTCGATCTGTCCTCCGTCCGAGTAGGCGCTGCGCCCTTGAAAGGGAATTAGGCTTACACCTAGTTCCTATATAATTTTGGTGGTTGAATTGCCCAACACAAATCTTTGGACTAACCAGTTTGCCCAAGTGTGTAGATTATACAGGTGTAAAAGGTTCACCCTCAGCCAATAAAAAGACCAAGTGTTGGATTCAACAAAGGAGCAATGAGGCAACCGAGGGCACCTCTGGCTGGAGGCACCGGACTGTCCGGTGTACACCGGACAGTGTCCGGTGCGCCCAGAGGACACCAACTCAAACTCTTCGCCCTCGGGAATTCTTGGAAGCCGGCGCGCTATAATTCACCGGACTGTCCGGTGTGCACCGGACATGTCCGGTGCTCCTAGGAAGCGCGGTCTCCGGAACTCGCCAGCCTCGGGTTCGCGCGGCAGCCGCTCCGCTAAAATTCACCGGACTGTCCGGTGTGCACCGGACTGTCCGGTGTGCCAGCGGAGCAACGGCTCCCTGCGGCGCCAACGGCTCCCTGCGGTGCATTTAATGCGCGCGCAGACGTCAGGCACGCCCATACCGGTGCACCGGACATCAAACAGTACATGTCCGGTGTGCACCGGACACCCAGGCGGGCCCACAAGTCAGAAGCTCCAACGGCTAGAATCCAACGGCAGTGATGACGTGGCAGGGGGCACCGGACTGTCCGGTGTACACCGGACTGTCCGGTGCGCCATCGAACAGACAGGTTCCCAACGGCCACATTTGGTGGTTGGGGCTATAAATACCCCAACCACCCCACCATTCATTGCATCCAAGTTTTCCACTTCCCAACCACTTACAAGAGCTAGGCATTCAATTCTAGACACATACAAAGAGATCAAATCCTCTCCAATTCCACACAAAGCCCTAGTGACTAGTGAGAGTGATTTGCCGTGTTCATTTGAGCTCTTGCGCTTGGATTGCTTCTTTTTCTTTCTCACTTGTTCTTGAGATCAAAACTCCATTGTAATCAAGACAAGAGGCACCAATTGTGTGGTGGCCCTTGCGGGGAAGTTTTGTTCCCGGCTTTGATTTGAGAAGAGAAGCTCACTCGATCCGTGGATCGTTTGAGAGAGGGAAGGGTTGAAAGAGACCCGGCCTTAGTGGCCTCCTCAACGGGGAGTAGGTTTGCAAGAACCGAACCTCGGTAAAACAAATCTCCGTGTCTCACTTGCTCATTCGCTTAGGATTTGTTTTGCGCCCTCTCTTGCGGACTCGTTTCTTATTACTAACGCTAACCCCGGCTTGTAGTTGTGTTTATATTTGTAAATTTCAGTTTCGCCCTATTCACCCCCCCTCTAGGCGACTATCAATTGGTATCAGAGGCCGGTGCTTCATTAGAGCCTAACCGCTCGAAGTGATGTCGGGAGATCACGCCAAGAAGGAGATGGAGACCGGCGAAAAGCCCACTACAAGCCACGGGAGCACTTCATCGGAAGAGTCCCGCACCAAAAGGAGGGAGAAGAAGAAGAGCTCCTCCAACAAAGGGAAGGAGAAGAAATCTTCTTCTCACCACAAAGAGAAGAAGGAAAAATCTTCTTCCCACAAGCCGCATCGGAAAGGCGACAAGCACAAGAGGATGAGGAAGGTGGTCTACTACGAGACCGACACTTCATCAACATCGACCTCCGACTCCGATGCGCCCTCCGTCACTTCTAAGCGCCAAGAGCGCAAGAAGTATAGTAAGATCCCCCTACGCTACCCTCGCATTTCCAAACATACACCTTTACTTTCCGTCCCATTAGGCAAACCACCAACTTTTGATGGTGAAGATTACGCTAGGTGGAGCGATTTAATGCGATTTCATCTAACCTCGCTCCACAAAAGCATATGGGATGTTGTTGAGTTTGGCACGCAGGTACCATCCGTAGGGGATGAAGACTATGATGAGGATGAGGTGGCCCAAATCGAGCACTTCAACTCTCAAGCAACAACAATACTCCTCGCCTCTCTAAGTAGAGAGGAGTATAACAAAGTACAAGGGTTGAAGAGCGCCAAGGAGATTTGGGATTTGCTCAAGACCGCGCATGAAGGCGATGAGCTCACCAAGATCACCAAGCGGGAAACGATTGAGGGGGAGCTCGGTCGGTTCCGGCTTCGCAAAGGGGAGGAGCCACAACACATGTACAATCGGCTCAAGACCTTGGTGAACCAAGCGCGCAACCTCGGGAGCGTAAAGTGGGATGACCACGAGGTGGTTAAGGTTATTCTAAGATCTCTTATCTTCCTTAACCCTACTCAAGTTCAACTAATTCGTGGTAATCCTAGATATACTAAGATGACCCCCGAGGAAGTTATCGGGAATTTTGTTAGTTTTGAGTGCATGATCGAAGGCTCGAGGAAGATCAACGAGCTTGATGATGCCACCACATCCGAAGCTCAACCCGTTGCATTCAAGGCAACGGAGGAGAAGAAGGAGGAGTCTACACCAAGTCGACAACCAATAGACGCCTCCAAGCTCGACAATGAGGAAATGGCGCTCGTCATCAAGAGCTTCCGCCAAATCCTCAAGCAAAGGAGAGGGAAAGACTACAAGTCCCGCTCCAAGAAGGTTTGCTACAAGTGTGGTAAGCCCGGTCATTTTATTGCTAAATGTCCCATATCTAGTGACAGTGACCGAGGCGACGACAAGAAGGGGAGAAGAAAGGAGAAGAAGAGGTATTACAAGAAGAAGGGCGGCGATGCCCATGTTTGTCGCGAATGGGACTCCGACGAGAGCTCAAGCGACTCCTCCGACGACGAGGACGCTGCCAACATCGCCGTCACCAAGGGACTCCTCTTCCCCAACGTCGGCCACAAGTGCCTCATGGCAAAGGACGGCAAAAAGAAAAAGGTTAAATCTAACTCCTCCACTAAATATGAATCTTCTAGTGATGATAATGCTAGTGATGAGGAGGATAATTTGCGTTCCCTTTTTGCCAACCTTAACATAGCTCAAAAGGAAAAATTAAATGAATTGGTTAGTGCTATTCATGAAAAGGATGACCTTTTGGATTCCCAAGAGGATTGTCTAATTAAAGAAAACAAGAAACATGTTAAGGTTAAAAAGGCTTATGCTCTAGAAATTGAGAAATGTGAAAAATTATCTAGTGAGCTAAGCACTTGCCGTGAGATGATTGACAACCTTAGACATGAAAATGCTAGTTTAAATGCTAAGGTTGATTCATATGTTTGTAATGTTTCAATTCCCAATTCTAGAGATAATAATGATGATTTGCTTGCTAGGATTGAAGAATTGAACATTTCTCTTGCTAGCCTTAGAATTGAGAATGAAAAATTGCTTGCTAAGGCTAAGGATTTTGATGTTTACAATACTACCATTTCCGACCTTAGAACTAAGAATGATATCTTGCATGCTAAGGTTGTAGAATTAAAATCTTGCAAACCCTCTACATCTACCATTGAGCATGTTTCCATTTGTACTAGATGTAGAGATATTGATATTAATGCTATTCATGATCACATGGCTTTAATTAAAAAACAAAATGATCATATAGCAATATTAGATGCTAAAATTGCCGAGCATAACTTAGAGAATGAAAAATTTAAATTTGCTAGAAGCATGCTTTATAATGGGAGACGCCCGGGCATTAAGGATGGCATTGGCTTCCAAAGGGGAGACAATGTCAAAATCAGTGCCCCTCCTAAGAGATTGTCCAATTTTGTTAAGGGCAAGGCTCCCATGCCTCAGGATAACGAGGGTTACATTTTATACCCTGTCGGTTATCCCAAGGACAAAATTAAGAAAATTCATTCTAGGAAGTCTCACTCTGGCCCTAATCATGCTTTTATGTATAAGAGTGAGACATCTAGTTCTAGGCAATCAACCCGTGCTAAGTTGCCTAAGAAGAAAATTCCTAATGCATCAAATGATCATGCTATTTCATTTAAAACTTTTGATGCTTCTTATGTGTTGACTAACAAATCCGGCAAAGTAGTTGCCAAATATGTTGGGGGCAAGCACAAGGGGTCAAAGACTTGTGTTTGGGTACCCAAAGTTCTTGTGTCTAATGCCAAAGGACCCAAAACCATTTGGGTACCTAAAATCAAGAACTAAATCTGTTTTGTAGGTTTATGCATCCGGGGGCTCAAGTTGGATACTCGACAGCGGGTGCACAAACCACATGACTGGGGAGAAAAGGATGTTCTCCTCCTACGAGAAAAACCGAGATCCCCAACGAGCTATCACATTCGGGGATGGAAATCAAGGTTTGGTCAAAGGTCTTGGTAAAATTGCTATATCTTCTGACCATTCTATTTCCAATGTTTTTCTTGTAGATTCTTTAGATTACAATTTGCTTTCCGTTTCTCAATTATGTCAAATGGGCTACAACTGTCTATTCACTGATGTAGGTGTCACTGTCTTTAGAAGAAGTGATGATTCAATAGCATTTAAGGGAGTGTTAGAGGGTCAGCTATACTTAGTGGATTTTGATAGAGCTGAACTCGACACTTGCTTGATTGCTAAGACTAACATGGGTTGGCTCTGGCACCGCCGACTAGCCCATGTTGGGATGAAGAATCTTCACAAACTTCTAAAGGGAGAGCACATTTTAGGATTAACAAATGTTTATTTTGAGAAAGACAGGATTTGTAGCGCATGCCAGGCGGGGAAGCAAGTTGGAGCCCATCATCCACACAAGAACATCATGACGACCGACAGGCCGCTTGAGCTACTCCACATGGATCTTTTCGGCCCGATTGCTTACATAAGCATCGGCGGGAGTAAGTATTGTCTTGTAATAGTGGATGATTATTCTCGCTTCACTTGGGTATTCTTTTTATAGGAAAAATCTCAAACCCAAGAGACATTAAAGGGATTCTTGAGACGGGCTCAAAATGAGTTTGGCTTAAGGATCAAGAAAATAAGAAGCGACAACGGGACGGAGTTCAAGAACTCTCAAATCGAAGGATTTCTTGAGGAGGAGGGCATCAAGCATGAGTTCTCTTCTCCCTACACGCCACAACAAAATGGTGTAGTGGAGAGGAAGAATCGAACTCTATTGGACATGGCAAGGACCATGCTTGATGAGTACAAGACACCGGACCGGTTTTGGGCCGAAGCGGTCAACACCGCCTGCTACGCCATCAACCGGTTATATCTTCACCGAATCCTCAAGAAGACATCATATGAACTCCTAACCGGTAAAAAGCCCAACATTTCATACTTTAGAGTTTTTGGTAGCAAATGCTTTATTCTTGTTAAAAGAGGTAGAAAATCTAAATTTGCTCCTAAAACTGTAGAAGGCTTTTTACTTGGTTATGACTCAAACACAAGGGCATATAGGGTCTTTAACAAGTCCACTGGACTAGTTGAAGTCTCATGTGACGTTGTGTTTGATGAAACTAACGGCTCTCAAGTAGAGCAAGTTGATCTTGATGAGATAGGTAATGAAGAGGCTCCATGCATAGCGTTAAGGAACATGTCCATTGGGGATGTGTGTCCTAAGGAATCCGAAGAGTCTCCAAGTGCACAAGATCAACCGTCCTCCTCCACGCTAGCATCTCCACCAACTCAAAATGAGGAAGAGGCTCAAGTTGATGAAGTAGAAGATCAAGCAAATGAGCCACCTCAAGATGATGGCAATAATCAAGGGGGAGATGCAAATGATCAAGACAAGGAGGATGAAGAGCAAAGGCCGCCACACCCAAGAGTCCACCAAGCAATCCAACGAGATCACCCCGTCGACACCATCCTCGGCGACATTCATAAGGGGGTAACTACTCGATCTCGTGTTGCACATTTTTGTGAACATTACTCGTTTGTTTCCTCTATTGAGCCACACAAGGTAGAGGAAGCACTTCAAGATTCGGATTGGGTGGTGGCGATGCAAGAGGAGCTCAACAATTTCACAAGGAACGAGGTATGGCATTTAGTTCCACGTCCTAACCAAAATGTTGTAGGAACCAAATGGGTCTTCCGCAACAAGCAAGATGAGCATGGTGTGGTGACAAGGAACAAAGCTCGACTCGTGGCCAAAGGGTATTCACAAGTCGAAGGTTTGGATTTCGGTGAAACCTATGCACCCGTAGCTAGGCTTGAGTCAATTCGCATATTATTGGCCTATGCTACTTACCATGGCTTTAAGCTCTATCAAATGGACGTGAAAAGTGCCTTCCTCAACGGACCAATCAAGGAAGAGGTCTATGTTGAGCAACCTCCCGGCTTTGAAGATAGTGAGTACCCTAACCATGTCTATAGGCTCTCTAAGGCGCTTTATGGGCTCAAGCAAGCCCCAAGAGCATGGTATGAATGCCTAAGAGATTTCCTTATTGCTAATGGCTTCAAAGTCGGCAAGGCCGATCCTACACTCTTTACTAAAACTCTTGAAAATGACTTGTTTGTATGCCAAATTTATGTTGATGATATTATATTTGGGTCTACTAACGAGTCTACATGTGAAGAGTTTAGTAGGATCATGACACAGAAATTCGAGATGTCTATGATGGGGGAGTTGAAGTATTTTCTAGGATTCCAAGTCAAGCAACTCCAAGAGGGCACCTTCATTAGCCAAACGAAGTACACTCAAGACATTCTAACAAAGTTTGGAATGAAGGATGCCAAACCCATCAAGACACCCATGGGAACCAATGGGCATCTCGACCTCGACACGGGAGGTAAGTCCGTGGATCAAAAGGTATACCGGTCGATGATTGGTTCATTGCTTTATTTGTGTGCATCTCAACCGGACATTATGCTTTCCGTTTGCATGTGTGCAAGATTCCAATCCGACCCTAAGGAATCCCACCTTACGGCCGTAAAACGAATCTTGAGATATTTGGCTTATACTCCTAAGTTTGGGCTTTGGTACCCTCGGGGATCCACTTTTGATTTGATTGGTTATTCGGATGCCGATTGGGCGGGGTGCAAAATTAATAGGAAGAGCACATCGGGGACTTGCCAGTTCTTGGGAAGATCCTTGGTGTCTTGGGCTTCAAAGAAGCAAAATTCAGTCGCTCTTTCCACCGCCGAAGCCGAGTACATTGCCGCAGGTCATTGTTGCGCGCAACTACTTTGGATGAGGCAAACCCTGCGGGACTACGGCTACAAATTAACCAAAGTCCCTTTGCTGTGTGATAATGAGAGTGCAATCAAAATGGCCGACAATCCCGTCGAGCATAGCCGCACTAAGCACATAGCCATTCGGTATCATTTTCTTAGGGATCACCAACAAAAGGGAGATATCGAGATTTCTTATATTAACACTAAAGATCAATTAGCCGATATCTTTACCAAGCCTCTTGATGAACAAACTTTTACCAAACTTAGGCATGAGCTCAATATTCTTGACTCTCGCAACTTCTTTTGCTAGATTGCACACATAGCTCATTTATATACCTTTGATCATATCTCTTTTATATGCTATGACTAATGTGTTTTCAAGTCTATTTCAAACCAAGTCATAGGTATATTGAAAGGGAATTGGAGTCTTCGGCGACGACAAAGGCTTCCACTCCGTAACTCATACTTCGCCATCACTCCAAGCAACTCTCTATTCTTTGGGGAGAAATGAGCATCAAAGAAAAGGACTTCATCTTTGGTATAATCTTAACTCATTTTTCTTATGACCAAAGGGGAAGATAGTTCTTTGAGGGCTCTAATGATTCCGTTTTTGGCGATTCATGCCAAAAAGGGGGAGAAATGAGCCCAAAGCAAAAGGACCGCACCACCACCAATTTCAAAAACTTAGTGTTTTCCAAGAAATATTTATCAAATGGTATCCTATTGTGTTCAAAAGGGGGAGAAAGTAGTATTTCAAAAATGATATATCAAAACCCTCTTGAACACTAAGAGGAGGATTTAATTTAGGGGGAGTTTTGTTTAGTCAAAGGAAAAGCATTTGAAACAAGGGGAGAAAACTTCAAAATCTTGAAAATGCTTTGCAAAAATCTTATTCATTCACCTTTGACTATTTGCAAAAGATCTTTGAAATGGACTTACAAAAGAATTTGCAAAAACAAAACATGTGGTGCAAGCGTGGTCCAAAATGTTATATAAGAAAGAAACATTCCATTCATATCTTGTAAGTAGTTATATTGGCTCAATTCCAAGCAACCTTTACACTTACATCATGCAAACTAGTTCAATTATGCACTTCTATATTTGCTTTGGTTTGTGTTGGCATCAATCACCAAAAAGGGGGAGATTGAAAGGGAATTAGGCTTACACCTAGTTCCTATATAATTTTGGTGGTTGAATTGCCCAACACAAATCTTTGGACTAACCAGTTTGCCCAAGTGTGTAGATTATACAGGTGTAAAAGGTTCACCCTCAGCCAATAAAAAGACCAAGTGTTGGATTCAACAAAGGAGCAATGAGGCAACCGAGGGCACCTCTGGCTGGAGGCACCGGACTGTCCGGTGTACACCGGACAGTGTCCGGTGCGCCCAGAGGACACCAACTCAAACTCTTCGCCCTCGGGAATTCTCGGAAGCCGGCGCGCTATAATTCACCGGACTGTCCGGTGTGCACCGGACATGTCCGGTGCTCCTAGGAAGCGCGGTCTCCGGAACTCGCCAGCCTCGGGTTCGCGCGGCAGCCGCTCCGCTAAAATTCACCGGACTGTCCGGTGTGCACCGGACTGTCCGGTGTGCCAGCGGAGCAACGGCTCCCTGCGGCGCCAACGGCTCCCTGCGGTGCATTTAATGCGCGCGCAGCGCGCGCAGACGTCAGGCACGCCCATACCGGTGCACCGGACATCAAACAGTACATGTCCGGTGTGCACCGGACACCCAGGCGGGCCCACAAGTCAGAAGCTCCAACGGCTAGAATCCAACGGCAGTGATGACGTGGCAGGGGGCACCGGACTGTCCGGTGTACACCGGACTGTCCGGTGCGCCATCGAACAGACAGGTTCCCAACGGCCACATTTGGTGGTTGGGGCTATAAATACCCCAACCACCCCACCATTCATTGCATCCAAGTTTTCCACTTCCCAACCACTTACAAGAGCTAGGCATTCAATTCTAGACACATACAAAGAGATCAAATCCTCTCCAATTCCACACAAAGCCCTAGTGACTAGTGAGAGTGATTTGCCGTGTTCATTTGAGCTCTTGCGCTTGGATTGCTTCTTTTTCTTTCTCACTTGTTCTTGAGATCAAAACTCCATTGTAATCAAGACAAGAGGCACCAATTGTGTGGTGGCCCTTGCGGGGAAGTTTTGTTCCCGGCTTTGATTTGAGAAGAGAAGCTCACTCGATCCGTGGATCGTTTGAGAGAGGGAAGGGTTGAAAGAGACCCGGCCTTAGTGGCCTCCTCAACGGGGAGTAGGTTTGCAAGAACCGAACCTCGGTAAAACAAATCTCCGTGTCTCACTTGCTCATTCGCTTAGGATTTGTTTTGCGCCCTCTCTTGCGGACTCGTTTCTTATTACTAACGCTAACCCCGGCTTGTAGTTGTGTTTATATTTGTAAATTTCAGTTTCGCCCTATTCACCCCCCCTCTAGGCGACTATCAGCCCTTCCATGGGATCATTCCCGGGAAGCGCGTCCAGCCCCTCGGACGACTCAACCTTCCCGTCTGCTTCGGAACACCCTCCAACTTCCGAAGGGAGACCCTGACGTTCGAGGTGGTCGGGTTCCGAGGAACCTACCACGCGGTACTGGGAAGACCATGCTACGCGAAGTTCATGGCCGTCCCCAACTACACCTACCTGAAGCTCAAGATGTCGGGCCCCAACGGGGTCATCACCGTCGGCCCCACGTACAAACACGCGTTCGAATGCGACGTGGAGTGCGTGGAGTACGCCGAGGCCCTCGCCGAGTCCGAGGCCCTCATCGCCGACCTGGAGAGCCTCTCTAAGGAGGTGCCAGACGTGAAGTGTCATGCCGGCAACTTTGAGCCAGCGGAGATGGTTAAGGCCGTCCCCCTCGACCCCAGCAGCGACGCCTCCAAGCAGATCCGGATCGGCTCCGGGCTCGATCCCAAATAGGAAGCAGTGCTCGTCGACTTTCTCCGCGCGAACGCCGACGTCTTCGCGCGGAATCCCTCGGACATGCCCGGCAAACCGAGGGATGCCGCCGAGCACTCGCTGGACATCCGAGCCGGAGCCCGACCCGTCAAGCAGCCTCTGCGCCGATTCGACGAGGAGAAGCGCAGAGCCATAGGCGAGGAGATCCACAAGCTAATGGCGGCAGGGTTCATCAAAGAGGCGAAAGGCGTCAAGCTCAATCCCGAAAAGTGTGTCTTCGGGGTGCCCCGAGGCATGCTCTTGGGGTTCATCGTCTCCAAGCGGGGCATCGAAGCCAACCCGGAGGAGATCGCGGCCATCGCGCAGCACCCCGAGCCCTTGTTGGAGACACCCGGGGGCTACACGCACCCCTGGGAAGGGCCGCTTGTCATCACCAAAGTTCTGAAGCCCGGAACAAACGAACTGGCCGACAGTCAAGGCGAGGTCTGCACCAACACTCCGAACGTCTAACAGCTACGTTGCTTCTACCCTTAAGATGCTTTCAAGTTGTTCGCTTACCTTGCCCCCACGCAAGTTTTGGTCGTCAAGGAAGGGTCGGCCTTGCCTCGGCAGAACCCGACCCTCCCTCGGGGGCTAAAAAGGGGGGAACCCCTCTGCGTCAAAATTTTCAATCGAAAAGGCTTTTACGTTCCTCCGGCTATGTCGGAAGCAGGACCCCAAGGAGCGAACGCGGGTGCATGTAAGTGGCAAGGCCGACTGAGCCGAGGGACTCCTACGCCTCCGGGTTACGAACACCTCACTCGTCACCCGCCACGAAAAGTGACCCCTACTTGGGGAAGCCACCCTGCTACTGACAGGCGAAGGCCGGACACGCAAAATGAAAGGGAAAGGAACACGACTTCATGCAACGGTAATAAAGTGTTCAGGCCTCAGCGGCCGCAGAAAGACACACGTGCATCCAACAGAAACTGCTCCGACAGAGTTAGGCGTCGCCCTGGGAAGGAGCCGCGCCTTCGGCTTCGTCCCCGCCCTCGGCAAAGTCCATCCCGGCTTCGAACGACGGCGCAGGCGGGAGGATCTCTGCCTCGAAGGTGGTCGCCAGCACTGCGCTCGGACCCGCGGCGGCCGCATCGAGCCTCTAGACTTCTGCTAGGGCGGCTTCATCTTTGTCAGGAAGGCAATACCCCTCGCTGACCTGCTCCAGGTCCACAACGTAGTGGGAAGCGAGCACGGCGAAGGCCCGCCTGACGCCGTGGTGTAGCGCCTCGCGGAGTCTACTGCGCACATGATCGCCCAAGACCTGCAGGCGACTTTGAGGGGAGCTTCCTAAGGGGACGTCGCCGGAGCCAAGGACCCGGCAGAAGTCTGAGACGGCCTCGGACATGGACGCGTGGTCGGCCTCCCTCTGCTCAGCCGCCCCGGCAAGCGCCTCGGCAAGCGCCTTGGCGGACTCATCAAGGGCGGACTCGAGCTCTACGAATAGCCAGAAGAAAGATCTCAAACACAAGCGGAGGAAACAAGCAGAAACGAAAACCGAAGATGGCCAAGGCGTACCTCCGGCTCGAGCACGCTGCTCCAAGGCTGCGACCTGGGCTACGGCTAGGTCGGCTGCAAGGGCTCCAGCCCGACTTTTGGCCTCGGCAGCCCGGCCCCGAGATTGGTCCCGCTCATTGACGATCCGGTCGAACTCCGACTGCAGTCGTTGCACTTCTGCGCGCGCCGCGGCCGCCACCGCGCGTGCCGCTGCCGCCTCGGCTCTCAGATCGGTGCAAAGCAACCGAAGGTCCACCGCCTCGGCGCCCTGCTGAGAGAGGCGCGCAGTAGCCCTGGCGAGCGAGGTCCTCAGGGATCACAGCGAGCCCCAGACGTCGACCTCGCGGCGGATGAACGACGACTTGGCGGCGCTCAGATCCGTTAGATCCTGAGGGAAGGAAGCGGGACGTCACGAAAAGACGCCTTGGTCACAAAGGAGAAAAGGTATGCCTGAAACCGTTACCTGGAGGATTTTGGGGACGTCCCTGCAGAAAACCTCCAGCGACGACCGGAGCGACCCCACCGTTGCTTCGGCACACTCGCGGAGCTCGTCCCAGGACTGTTCCTCCCGTTCATCGTCGAGAACGAAGACAGGATCCGACGCCTCACGGGTCCGGAACCAGAGCAACTGGCGCCGACCCTCGGAGCCCCGCCGCACAGCGACAAGGCTGCCGCCCGGCGGGACGGATCGCGTCTCCACGCCCCCCTCCTCCGAGGCACCAAGCGCCGACGCCTCGGCCGTCTCAGTGTCGGCAGCGACCGGTCGCTCCCCGACTGGGACGGCGGCAGCTTCAGTAGCAACAGGTGCCAGCACCGCCGGCACGTCCGATGGGGCCGGGGCCACGTCCGCGTCAGCCGCCTCCCCTAGCACGATGGCCGCCTCGGTAGAAGAGCTGGCCTCGGGAACTCACTCCATGGCGACTGGTGCCGCCTGAGCCCCCTGCTGTGGAGCGCCTTGCGAGAAGGTCAGCTGAACGGCAAGGCCCGGAGCGGCGCTGGCTGCGCAAGCCGACGCCGTCTTAAGGGCCTTTCGGGGAGCCAGATCGGTCAGGCCATGGCTTCGCTTGCTGAGGGGGAAAGAAAAATCACGGTCGGGACATACGAATGAAAAGCCAGGACGAAGACGTTCCAAGATACTTACCCGCTCCGGTCCATGATCAATCGTGCCTGAGGGGAGATCTCTCGGGTCTCGACCCCCGAAGGCGCCGCCAAGGTCCGCTTCGCCGGCAGCTTCGGCACCGCCCTTGCTTTGGGCGCTTTGGATGCCCGGGGGGCGGACCGCTCAGGCACTGCCACGGTGACCTGAGGGTCGCTCTCCTGCGCTGCCAGCATGGGCGATGGCTCTCGGGGAACGGACGCCTCGGCCTGGCTCCCCGGGGTCGCCTCAACTCCCCCAGCCGAGGGGTCAGGTACCCTCTCAGACTGCCCCCGCTCTTCGGGCCGGGACCCCGGCGTCCCGACTCCGGGGACTGACGGCATCAGGCCGCTCGGGGGCTGGCTTGACAGCTCCTAGCCTAACCTCAAGCCAGGGCTGAGACCAAGGCGAGCAGCCATGTCGTCTTCCTCGTCATCATCTTCATCATCGTCGTCGTCGTCAGGCGTTTCCGGCGATGGCTCCCTCGGGAGCCCCTCCCTCTCCAGCCGACGATGGAGCTTTTCCAAGGCGTCTCGAGCCCGCATCCGCTCGCGGGCCCAGGCCTTCTCCGCATCCTTCTTTTTCTTCTTCTCCTCTGCGGCAACCCGCCGCGCTGCTCGGTCCACCGCATCCTGCGGGACCCGTGGCAGGGAAGGCTTGTGCCACCCTACCTCCTGAAGACGGATGGAAATCCCGACCGTAAAAACCAGGGGCAATCCGATGCAAGAGGAAGGAAGGAGTGGACACTCACCAGAGTCACGCACCCTTGGTCAGGGCGCATCAAAGGCTGGGAGAAGGCGCTGGGGTCCGGCTTCCCCAACGCAACGGCCACCCGCCCGTGGAGGACATCGAAGGGAAGAGGATCCGAGGACATCCGCGAGCCCTCCAAGTCAGCCTCCGGTGTCATCTCCCAAAGCGGCAACCGTCGCTCCGCCAAGGGAAGCACCCTCCGGCGGTGGATGGTGGCAATCACTCCCGCGGCGGTGAGTCCCCCTTCCGCAACGCCTCCAAGGCCTTGAGAAGGGGTTCGAGGTTCTTCTGTCTTTCGTGCGGGGTCTCGTGGCGCCAAGCATCGGCGGCGATGGTGACTACTCGCTGGGAGAACGGCGGGAGCAACTCGCCGTCATTCCGGAGGTAGAACCACCGGCGCTGCCACCCCTTGTTCGAGGACGCGAGGATGGCGGGAATATACAGCGACGCCCGCGACTGCCTCAGCTGGAGGATGCAGCCGCCGGCCCGCACTGCCGCGCGGACCTTTCTCTCCCCCGTCGGCGAAGCGAAAAGCTCCGCGAAAAAGATATGGGTCCACAAATCCCAATGGGGGGCGATCCCCAAGTACCCCTCGCACACCGCTACGAAGATGGCGGCCTGCGAGATGGAGTTGGGGCTGAGGTTGTGCAACTCCACCCCGTAATGGTGTAGGATCGCCCGCATAAAGCGGCTCGCCGGCACACCAAATCCCCGCTCGTGGAAGGAGACGAAGCTCACGATGTACCCCGGCGGTGGGGACGGAGCGGCTCCGCTCACGGGGGGAATCCATTCCGGTCGCCTCTCATCAGAGAGAGGGCGAAGTAAACCCTCAGCAACAAGATCCTCTAGATCACCCGCCGTCACTGTGGAGAAAGGCCATGGGTCGCACGGCGAGATGATGGTCACCCGGTCGGCCATCACCTAGCAGAAGGGGTGGCGGCGCGAAGGACAGGGTGGGCGGTTTCTTTTTCTCTGGCTAAATCTCTCGGGTTACAAAAACCTAAGAGGGAGGCAGGAAGCGGAGCAAAGAACCATCGCCAGGCCCTCCCTCGAGTATATAAAGGCCAAAGCGAGACCCGTTCAACGTTCCGCCCGGACCGGCCGCGGGATTCAAAAACATGAAGCAAAACAGCCGTTCCTCGAACGGCTCGCGCACGCGCAACGGCCGCCCCGCGAAACGCGCGCCCCGTCACATTAACTCCGCGGCGGGACAGGCGGCGCCTCTGGCAGGAGAAGCGAGCGACGCTTCGCCTTCGCCATAATGACCGCGTCGAAAAAGGTACGCCGCGTCATTCGATTTCGTATCCTTTTCCTTTTTTCCTCTTTCTCTCTCTTGCAATAGGGACCGGGAAAGGGGGATACCCCGAAAAGGATCCTTCCCCGTGAAGGAACCAGGCTTCGATCCTCCCTACTGATCAGAGGTTCGAAGGCTGGCCCCTCGGAAGGGTTCGACAGCCGCCTCAGATCGCGTGGGCTCTACACCCACTACTGGTCAGAGGTTCGAAGGCCGGCCCCTCGGAAGGGTTCAACGACCGCCTCAGGCTACTCGGGCTCCGTGCCCACTACTGATCAGGGGTTCGAAGGCTGGCCCCCGAAGGGTTCACAGCCGCCTCAGACACAGAGCGAGGGATGACCATGGGTACGTTCGATACATAACCAAGGCTCGGGCTGCGCTCCCGAGGTACCCTAGGACATTTCCGAGACCAGCGGGAACGATCTTGTAACGAAATCCCATCAGAGGGAGGCATCGAGCCCTCGGACCCCGTCGCCAGGGGACCGGGTCCGGTAGATCACCCGCAGGTACTTTTGGGCCCGCCTCTGGGCCTCTAGCCGACCCCTAACGAATGGGGCACGGACGTCCACTCAGATTACCCGCCTGCAGCTCACAGGAGACACCATGTTCGGCGCCCATCGAGGGCAACATGGCGCTTCCCCCCCCCCTCCTCCTTGCGAAAAGGCGACGCAGGGGCGTATGTAAAAAAGTCGAGTCTGTCCCTGATCGCCCTCTCGCCCTGTGCGGAGGCTCGGGGGCTGCTCTCGCAAACCCGGCTCCGGCCAAACCGTTGACAGCGTCAACATACCAGCCCGAGAACTTGGGACCCGACCGTACACCCGGGCTACGGCCAGCTCGCATGAGGGAACGACCAGATCAGCCGAAGCATTACGCGAGGCATTAAGACCTCGGAGGAGTCAAACCACTCCTCCGAGGCCTCGGGGGCTACACCCGGCGGGTGCGCTCGCGCGCACCCACCGGAACAAAACGCAACCGAGAAAGGCTGGTCCCCTTGCAAAAAAGTGCGACGAAAGCCTCCAAGCGAGTGCTAACACTCCCTTCGAGGCTCGGGGGCTACTGTCGGGGACCATAATTAGGGATACCCTCAAGGCTCCTAATTCTCAGCTGGTAACCCCCATCAGCATAAAGCTGCAAAGGCCTGATGGGTGTGATTAAGTCAGGGATCGGTCCATTCGAAGGACGCGATCACGCCTCGCTCGAGCCTAGCCTCGGACAAGGGCAGCCGACCCCGGAGGATCTCCGCCTCGCCCGAGGCCCCCCTCCAGCGGCTAACGTATTTCCGGCTCGCCCGAGGCCCTGTCTTCGCCAAGAAGCAACCCTGACCAAATCGCCGCGCCGACCGACCAAATCGCAGGAGCATTTAATGCAAAGGCAGCCTGACGCCTTTATCCTGACGCGCGCCCTTCAGCCGACAGAGCCGAAGTGACCGCCGTCACTTCGCCGCTCCACTGACCGGCCTGACAGAAAGACAGCGCCGCCTGCGTCGCTCCGACTGCGGTGCCACTTGACAGAGTGAGGCTGATAGGCAGTCAGGCCCGGCCGCAGGCACCATAGGAAACTCCGCTCCGCCCGACCTAGGGCTCGGACTCGGGCTAAGTCCCGAAAGACGGCGAACTCCGCTCCGCCCGACCCAGGGCTCGGACTCGGGCTAAGTCCCAGAAGACGACGAACTCCGTTCCGCCCGATCCAGGGCTCGGGCTCGGGCTAAGTCCCGAAAGACGACGAACTCCGCTCCGCCCGACCCAGGGCTCGGACTTGGGCTCAGCCCCAGAAGACGACGAACTCCGCTCCGCCCGACCCAAGGCTCGGACTCGGGCTCAGCCCCAGAAGACGACGAACTCCGCTTCGCCCGACCCCAGGGCTCGGACTCTGTCCTGGCCTCAGCCGACGGTCTCCGCCTCGCCCGACCCAGGGGCTCGGACTCGACCTCGGCCACGGAAGACATACTCGACCTCGGCTTCGGAGGAGCTTCCACATCGCCCAACCTAGGGCGTAGACCGGCCACGTCAACAGGAGGCGCCATCATCACCCTATCCCGAGCTGACTTGGGCCACGGGGAACAAGACCGACGTCCCATCTGGCTCGCTCCACCAGATAGGCAATGATGGCGCCCCGCATACTCTGTGACGACGGCGGCTCTCAGCCCCCTTACGGAAGCAAGAGGACGTCAGCAAGGACTCAATAGCTCCGACAGCTGTCCCTCCGCCAGGTTTCAGCGCTCCTCCGACGGCCACGACATCACACCAGCAGGGTGCCAAAATCTCTCCGGCTGCCACAACGACATGTACTTAGGGCGCTAGCTCTCCCCCGCTAGACACGTAGCACTCTGCTACACCCCCCATTGTACACCTGGATCCTCTCCTTACGCCAATAAAAGGAAGGACCAGGGCCCTCTTAGGGAGGGTTGGCCGCGCGGGGACGAGGACGAGACAGGCGCTCGCATGAGGCCGCTCGCTCCCTCTCCCGCGTGGACGCTTGTAACCCCCTACTACAAGTGCACCCGACCTGGGCGCGGGACGAACACGAAGGCCGCGGGATTTCCACCTCTCTCATGCCCATCTCCGGCCACCTCACTTCCCCCCCTTCGCGCTCGGCCTCGCGTCGACCCATCTGGGCTGGGGCACGCGGCGACATTCACTCGTCGGCTTAGGGACCCCCCGGTCTCGGAACGTCGACACACACGAACCATTGAGTTACAGTCAACATCACCGTCCTACCAAAAAACACCGCGAGGGGTAACCCTGGGTGTGCGGTCGGGCTCCAAACACCGACACAGTGTCCGGTGCACCATTTTCCAGCACACTCAAGTCCTTTTACTCCAATTAAATTGTGTCCCTAACTTGATTTCTTTCTTGGTTTATGTTGAACCTTATGCACATGTAATACATGAATTCTAGATAAACTAGTTAGTCCACATGTTTACGTTGGTCATCAACCACCAAAATTAATTATAGGAAATGGTTAACCCTATTTTCCTTTCAATCTCCCCCTTTTTGGTTTATGTTGAGCAGATCTTCTTTTGAGCGAGACGGTCCGTGCGTGTGTAGCGGCGGCCACGATCGTCAATAGCTCCTGATCTTGCCCCCGAGAGGGACCCCATAAGGGAGGAGAAATCCTGGGGTTTGTCTTAGAGTCGACAGGCCACCCAAGACGCCTCCAGAAGACTTATAGTGAAATAGAGGTCAAGATGAGATGAAGAAGGCTAAGTTACTGCTACTCTTAGGGAAAGAATGTAAAGTAATAAAATATAGATTGATTGGTTCGATTGTTATTGCCCACAATCAATCCTACCTCTTCATATATATAGGAAAGGTCTGGATCCGTTAGGCGTCCCTCAATGTAATCCGCGAGTTTAGATGGACGCACGAAAAAGGGGCTAAACCGCCTGTTATGATCCACTCGCATACCATACGTGCCTCGGATTGCCGTTTGGCCTCTCGATGTGGTATATATGGTGCTCAACATAACCAAATAATTTTTTAAGTTAGAATATACAATTATAATTTTAATTATTTGTACATGTAAAAAGAAAAAAGTTACTTAAGATCGGCCAGGGAAAAAACGGATTATTCTAGCATTTCGTACCATGTCCCCGGCATCTGTTTTATTGGATCGGGATGGGAAAAATTCTGGGCTCCAAGCTTGCATAACACAGTCTGCCCATTGGGCCTAGAATAGAATAGTTGGGTTGGGCTAGGTTGTTTTTTTTTTGGTTGGATCGCTGGTGGTTGCAGAGGCCGGAATATTATAATCGCCAACGCCAGTCGCCAACCCAACCGCTGGGCGGGACTCTGTCACCGCCAATCGTATTCGTAGTTGGTCGCTTGCTGGACACTGGCAACTAGCGCCAAGCAGCCGACGAACGAAGCGGCCTGCTGGCTGCTGCCTGGTGGGCTGCTTCACTCAGGACGCCATTGCGGTGACAGTCTGACAGATAGGACCTGTGCGTGCCGATTGCCACCGCATGTTCGCCGTCGGCCCGTCGCGCCGGCCACATGTACGCACGCTGGCATTGGCATTCTCGCGCGGTAAAGTTTGGGCCCTGATCGCCGTCGGCCAGCTAAAACAGGCAAGCGACCAATCAACCGAGCAGAGCAGAACTATAAGCGTGGCTTTCGCACGCGAGACACCAGATGCTGTCCGTCCGCCTGTCCCTCAGCCTTTCAGCTCCTGCTCTGCTCATCTCATGATAGATATAGCAGGGTGATGTGTTGCTGCAAACTGAATAATCGCTAGCTAGCTGCAGTCAGGCACATCATGTAGATAGACGCGATCTCGCGTGGTGGCATGCGATGCGATGCACACACTGCTCCACTTCCTCTCTCTCTCTCTCTCTCGCTCTTTTTGCAATCTTTATAAAAACAGCACGGCACACAGTTAATTAAACAACTGACGTCTTTTGTTGCATGTGATCGATGATTAGCTAGCGTCTGAGGCACTGAGCACAGGCAAGGATATGATGCAGCGCGCATCTGCCGGCTTTTGCGCAATTGCAACAGTATATGTGAGAGAAGGGAACTAGCGCTAGCGGAGGCCTTTGATTAGTGGCGGGACGGAATCGATAAATAAACTAGTCCCTGGGCACATGGATCAGGCAGCGCGCGGGGGGGTGGTGGACTGGTGGTAGTAGTGGACCACGGATCCGATAAAATCGGCTATTAAATCCGGAAAGGCCCCGGGGGGGCAAGCAAGCAAGCAAGCAGACAATGGCAGCGAAGAGGAGCTGACACATGAGCCCAACACACAGCGCGCTTGCATTGCATTTGCATAGCAGCAACGTGCCAAGGTGTCTGTCTACTATCATGTGCTCTCTCTTGTGGCCAGATTCCTCCTCCTCCTTCTCTTCTTCCTCAGTAATCTTTAACAAGTGTTTTAGCTAGCTAGGTTCCATCTCCATCCATCCACTCTCTCTCTCTCTCTCTCTGTCCGTCCGTTCCTTGCGATGGTGCAGGCAGGCAGCTGCCACATGCGTGCGTGGATCGTGGACGCTATAGCCCGGCGACGTGCTGAGCAGCGTGCATGTTACTGCTGCATGCACGCGCCGTACTGTTGCGCGGCATGGCATGACGGCCAGGGCAAGCCTGTCGTGTCGTCCCGCCGGCGTGAGTGCCAGTGGTGACCGTCCCAACCCAACCAGATGTCTGCTCCACACTGGCATGTCATCATATTCTTTCTTTCTTTTTTTCTCTCTCCCTGACGAACAGCCATACTATCGCTGTTAGTATCTGCCACTCTCTCCTCTCTTCACCCGCTGCCATTTTATCAAAAAATTTAATCCACTGTCTTTTGTCACTGCTGAAGCTGACACCGACACTGTCTCGGGTTGACTAGTAACTGACAGACCAACTTGCATTGGGACCTGCTGTTCCGCACGAAATCCGTCAGGAAAACGTTTTCACCGTCTCTGAACTGAAGCACTTGTATCAGGGACAGAAGTACTAGGAGTGGCCGGAACACTGAACCCGGCGGTGTGCCGCGCACGGAAAAATGTTTGGCAGAAACACCGCACCTAGCTAGCTGGCCGCCGAAACTACTGCGGAGCACCTAATTCTCGCTGAACCGGAGCGCGCGGCATGCATCGTCGAGGTCACTGCCTACCTAACAGTAACAGACTAACAGCTGCGGAAACGACATGGGAACAGACATCGATCAGACTAACAGTAACAGATAACAGATGCGTTCGTCTCCGTTCTCTTCTCTCCTGCAACAGCGACATGCGCCGCCGGGTGATGATTTGTTTTTCAGAGCTAGCTTCGGATGCGCCGGGCCGTCGTGGAGGCCACGATACCTGTCCGTCACTCCATCGTCCCTGCAGGCAAACCTGACACGCGATCCAAGCTTGCTACCATGGATGGATACCTGACGTCCGGATCGACCAGAGGGCCTGCTCTGCCAGGCTTTTTATTACTGCACCCACCGTTACTACCTAGTACTACTAGCGTGGAGTAGTACCTCCGCTCTCTGCTGGCAGCCGACAAATGCTCCATCTGCAGTACGTAAAAAAATAAAAAGAAAAGAAAGTGACTCTCCATCCATGAGACCATGACATGGAGGGACCGAGGGAGGGGAGATGGCTTGGTTGGCAGGCTAATCATGCCAACTTGCAAAGCTCAAATCTTTCTTTTTTACGACGGCCTTTCCTAGCGTTTTCCCTCTCCCACCCTTTATAACCACCACCATCACCTCTCCTCCTTCCTCCGAAGCCCCAAGTAGTTCCCAAGGCAGGCAGCACCACCAACATAAAAGAAGAAGAAGGAGAACTGAAGCGACCAATAAGAATTCTCTCCACTCAGGCCACTCGCTCGGCCCATTCCCCGGACCCCGATCGACCCACCCATCCATCCATCATCCATGACGACGGGGGAGGGGGCAGAGGCGGCGGCCGTGCCGCGGGTGGTCTCCATCCTGTCGGCGCTGCTGCAGCGCGTGGCGGAACGCAACGACGCCGCGGCGGCGGCGCCGCCGCCGGCTGCTGCTGCTGGCCCCCCGGTACTGTCGGCGTTCCAGGGGCTCACCAAGCCGGCCATCTCCATCGGCGGCTACCTGGAGCGCATCTTCCGCTTCGCCGGCTGCAGCCCGTCCTGCTACGTCGTCGCCTACATCTACCTCGACCGCTTCCTGCGCCGCCGCCCCGCGCTCGCCGTCGACTCCTTCAACGTCCACCGCCTCCTCATCACCTCCGTCCTCACCGCCGTCAAGTTCGTCGACGACATGTGCGTGCTATATAGCTGCTCTGCCCTCCCTGCTTCCATCATTCACCTTTTAATAAATGGAAAATTTTACAGGCAAAAAAAAAACACAGTAGATTTTCAAGTCGAATTCCGCTCACCTTTTCACTCTAAAATACGGAAATGGAAAATAAAAACATACAGTATCTCAGCACAACTACGGTTCATCAAGTTGAATTCCGCGCAAGTGCTGGCTTCCGAATTCAAAAAACAAATTGTTCTGAAAACATTTTTTTTCACATGTAATACTAGTAACTACTCCGTTTCTTTTTATTTGTCGCTGGATACAGCGACAAATAAAAAGAAACGGAAGGAGTATATTAAAACGTGATTTAGTACTGGAGGTGCGTAATACATGTGGTGATCCCAAGAACTGTTCAGTACAGGCTGACGTTAAAAATCGACACTAGAAGTTCAGCGTCATGGTAGTCGTATAGATGAGATGGGCTTCGAAAATACATGATTCGGTAACTGGAGTTTTCGTTTGCTTTTGGCGTGATCATCGGCAGCACACTCCCATGCATGACTGTCACACATGGGATTTGGAATTGGAATACACACATGGGCCCCAGATCGGTCTCGGTAACCTTTTCCCTGTCACAGTTTCCAACTGGCATTGCATCAAAGACAAGCCACTGGGTTGGTCACAAGGACAGTTGTGGAACCCGAGGCTGATGACGCGCCCACAGCACACTCACACAGTCACACACAGCCTGCCTGCTGGCTGCTGCCGATCCACCACCACTCTTACCAAAGCACATTCACCTTGTCCTACCCAACCCCCTGTCTGTCTTCATCGCCTTCGAAAAACAAGCTACGTACAGCTGGACGAATGCGTGAACCATCCATTTTTTTTGGTTGTTAAAAAAGAATTCATACTCTCCTTCCTATGTCAGGGTGTGTGGTCTGCTGTTTTGTTTTGTACTATAGCTTCATTCACCTGCTGTGGTGTGGGCGCTGCAGATGCTACAACAACGCCTACTTCGCGCGGGTGGGCGGCATCAGCCTGGTGGAGATGAACTACCTCGAGGTGGACTTCTTGTTCGGCATCGCCTTCGACCTCAACGTCACGCCCGCCGCCTTCGCCTCCTACTGCGCCGTGCTCCAGAGCGAGATGGCCTACCTGGACGACGCGCCCGCGCCCGTCGTCGAGGCGCCCCCAAGGCTGCACTACTGCTACGGCGCCGCCGGCACGTCTGACCGCCACGACGACCCCGCCGCGGTCGCAGCAGCCGCCGCAGCCTGCCACCGTCACAGCAGCCAGCCGCAGCTCACTGTCTGATCGACCGGCCGTGCAAGCGTGCCCGACCGGTGGATGCAGCCGTTTCTTTTCTTTTCTTTTCTTTGTTGTCCTGGCGGGGCGCGCTGGCTGGTGGTGTCGACTCGTCTTCTTCCTTGGTGATGGTCTGTCTTGGTACATATGTGTTGGTCGTTCGTTGCTAGTGAGCTCTCGGGGTACGTAGTTCTGCGGCCTTAGGTGGATTGGATCGTACGTGGGTGGGGTCAGGATTCTTCTTGGGAAATTTTTGTTTTCACCATTGTTCGACGGATCATGCATGCATGGATCAATGAGAAAATGGATGGATCGGCTTGGGATTCTCTGTTCGGCGCGCGATTGTTCTTCCGGCCCGGTGGGTGCCTGTGCTGTGCGTGCGCATGTGAGTCACAGCACACCGCTTGTCGCCTGTCGTCTCTCTTTTCGCGTTCCCTTTTCCAATTTCCATCCCTTGTTAGGGCTTGTTCGTTTTGCTCTCAATCCATGTGGATTGGGTGGGATTGGATGAGTTTCAATCTCAAACAAATCAAAATCTTTCACAATTTTTTCCAATCCCATTTCATCCACATGGGATAGGAATAACCGAACAAGCCCTTAGTTGTTACTCCATCCAGTGGAGATTATTCGCCGCCGCAGCTGGTGCGGGGAGAGCAGGGAGCCAGGGATTGGACGTCGTCGTGGGATGCATGCATGGTGGAGGGCAAACGGGGGATTATTAGTCAGAACATGGCATGTTTCTCGGCTGTCCATCCCCAAAAGGCCAATACTGTGTGTGCGTCGTCCGAACAGGAAACGTCGTGTGCTCAGTTACTTACTTCTCAGTGACCTAAGACCTCTCTGAATGCACAGATCGAGATCCAGATCGAGCGGCTGAAACTACAGAGTGCCGGTGGAAGTTTCAGTCAGAAAATCTCGGTAGACCTGAACCTGATGTAGCGGATCGATCGCGGTGGAAGGATCACTGGAACAAGCGATGGCGTCATGGTTTGTTGCGTGTGACATGAAAGGCAAAAGGAAAGCATCAAGTTTTGCCGTCTCGTTCCTTGTTTTTTCTTTCTTTCTTTCTTTCGGTAAACGCAATCTAGTTAGTTAGGTATCATCGCAGATCAGAAACATGCCGTAACTATATATATACAGTAAAGTTACTGCAAATCCTGCCAAGTGACTAGTAGCTAGATTTGCTGCTTCATGGTGGAACACAAGTAAACGGTGACAAATTTGATCTCCGGTGTACGTCTGTAGGAGGATAGAAGTGGCTGATGAAACAAATGCCAATAATCTTAACCTTGTCTCTGGTGCCAGCGAAGGAGATCGAGCAAAAGTATATATAATCTGGTTGGCAGTCCATGTGAAGAAGAAGAACGAACTTTGGTGGAGGCACGGCACGGTGCAAGCAGCATGCACGCGTCGCGCTTGCGCAGTTGGGTGCGGCGTGAGCAGGACACGAGACTCACTCGATCCGGAACAGTACAGCCGGTCCTGCAGATGCGAATGCAGAGAGAGAGAGAGAGAGAGAGAGAGAGAGAGATGCCAGTAAAGAACAAGGATCAGAACGTGGTGGGCATGTAGATGTAGGGCTTACTTGCGGTCGTGGAGGGCAAGCGCCTTGCCGCGCGAGCCACCTTTTGCGCTGTGGCGTCGCCAATATACAACGCCTCTCGGTTTCGGGCACTAATGCGGTGAGCTGGACAAGAACATGGAGGGCCACGGGAAGTTGGAGCTGGGCACTCCTCCAGCTGCCAATGGTGAGCGTCCGGTGAGGCACGGCAGGATAAGCGAGCACGAGGGAAAGAGACGACGACTTCAAAAGGTCAGATGCATGGCGAAGAGAGCTAGCAGCAAATACGCATGAGTCCGCTGAAGCTTTGCTGTATTTCCAGATGGGTTTTGGGAATCGGCATGTGAGCACTCAACCAATGGTGCCAAAGTAAAGCTAGCTAGCTAGCTAGTGGCATATGAACCTTCTGATTCCTACCCTATGCAGGGTAATCTATAGCCGGAAAGTAAACCATCTGAGAGAGGACAGTGGTAATACTTCGGGTGTCGTTACTATATAAACGATTTGATTTGGCATCGGTATCAGATTAGCTGGGACACAGTTGGATGCTGCCTCCATTAATCGTGGCTAGCTAGGACCTACGGCCGGCCAATGGTTAATATAGACTATCCACTACCGGAATCGCGTTCTTTGCCGAGTGTCTAAGACACTCGGCAAAGGCTATTTTACACTCGGCAAAGGCTTTGCCGAGTGTAACACTCGGCAAAGAACACTCGGCAAAGATTTCATCGGCAAAGGGTTCTTTGCCGAGTGCTTTTTTTCGGACACTCGGCAAAGACTTTGCCGAGTGTCAAAAAGCACTCGGCAAAAAAAAAACACTCGGCAAATTAAGAATTGAAAAATTAAAAAAAAACATCAAAACATTTTTAAAATTCTAGGAACAACTCTCCAACTCTACCATATTACCTTACCCGTTGCCCTATCATTTTTCACTATTATTTTGAATCAAACTTATATGTTTTGTAAATGGTGAGATTCGAACTCGCAACCTCTCTCTCGCGCATACCCTCCTATACCACTACACTAGTACACCAATTATGTTTATATTACGTTTCCATTCCCCATGTACTATAACAAATCGAGAGTAATTTGATTATTTAAGGCACTAAATGAGTTCATTTGAAAATGTGACCAACTATAAAGTTGCATAACTTTTTGAGATCTAAAAGTTTTATTTTAATAGTTTCTACATCCGAGATTGTTTATAAAATTTGAATTTTAAATTTAAAAACTTCACACGAAATTTTCAATGATTAGATGATTTCAAATCAAAAAATTGTCAACTACAAAGTTTCATTACATTTCAAGACCTACAACTTTTATTTTGGTGGTTTTTCCATCCGAGACAGTTTGAAAAATTCAAATTTCAAAATTCAAACATAGTTTTGCATAACAAGATGATTTCAAACTAAAACATTGTCAACTACAAAGTTTCATAACTCTTCAATATCTACAACTTTTATGTTGGTGGTTTTTCCTTTCGAAGTCGTTTTCAAAATTCAAATTTTAAATTTTTAAAATTCAGACGTAGTTTTCGTTGACAATATGACTTCAAATGAAAAAGTTGTCAACTATAAACTTTTATAACTTCTCAAGATCTATAAAGTTTATTTTGGTTGTTTGATAATTTGTTTATCTCAGATGATGGTTCTAACAATATGCACAAATTCTATACGTCTCTGTCTCTCTCGTAGTTTCATAAACTACGAGAGAGATATAGGTTTTATGAACAAATTTATTTTTATTTTGTCATATGAAGAAATGTTCAATATATAAATTGTACATCATGATGAGTTATATAAATTTGTAGTTGAAAACTTTTTCATTTGAATTAATTTACTACTTTAAAATATGATTTTTAAATTGTCTTTGCCTAGTGTTGGAGAAAAAACACTCGGCAAAGAGCTCTTTGCCGAGTGTTGTATTTGTGACACTCGGCAAAGAGCCCTTTGCCGAGTGTCAAAAAAAGACACTCGGCAAAGAAACTCTTTGCCGAGTGTCAAAAATAAAACACTCGGCAAAGAGCTTCTTCGCCGAGTGTTTTCTTTTACCGAGGGTTTTTTGCGTGGCACTCGGCAAAGAGCTCTTTGCCGAGTGCCCGAAATAAAACACTCGGCAAAGAATATGACACTCGGCAAAGAGCTAAATTCCGGTAGTGATCAGTTAGTATAATATGCCAACCTCCGTTAATCCTCTGAAAACACAGCTAGTCTCTCCGGCTCAACATGGCAGCTCAAATGCAACTCCCCTGAACAAGTACAACTTCTCACAAATGAATGCACTCTCAGAAGGTGACAGATGTTTGTACTATTTATCTCCTACCCAAAGGTGTTTGCGGGGCGGAGCCAATGGGGGCGGGGGGCGGCAGGGCCATGGCGCCTCCCAAGGCTGCAACATAGACAAGAATATATATCTCTACTACTTATTAAGGCTGCAAGGGTAGCCTGCCGTTCTGCCATTACACGATCTAAACCGTCCATTCTATAATTTCAGTCGTCCGATCTCGCATGTGAGTCCCGCATACCAGTGATGCTCCCCTATCGCACCTGAAACCGTCGCGCCCTGGCTTCCCCTCCTCTCCACAAATTCCAGCCGCCCGCGAACTCCACCCCCGCCGCCCCTACCACGATTCCGCCGCCACACCTTCCTTTCCCCGTCGCTGCCCCTCCTCGCAGGGCCACACAGCCGTCGCCCCCATTTCCTTTCCCCGTCGCTTCTGTCACACCCGGGTTTTAGGGGTCCAAAACCCGGGCGCGAACATAATCACCAGGTGTGCTGGGACCAAGTCTCACACATATGATGAAATCATGGCACAGGATCGAATGTCACATCTTTACTATATAATAGGAGTTCTATACAAAATAAATAATTACATTATAAGGAGACAACGGTCCAGCAACCCAAAGTTGACTGGGAGACGACGGCCTAGATCTCTCACGAACTCATCGCAGCATCCTCCATGCGCCTCATCCTGTGGTACCTGTTCCTGACCTGTGGGGGGTGTGAGACAGCAAGAGTGAGCTCACATACGTTCATCGCTCAACAAGTTGTGGGGAATAATGTGAATGAACTCACCAAAGGTGGGAGTTCATGTGAAGTGTAAGGCTTACCAAAGAGAATGGCTAGAGCTGAGCATTGCTTTTAAAGTTGGTCAAAATTTTATTAGCAATTACTAAGTATAAGTAAATACCAACCCAATTAAATAGTAGAACAGAAGTAACAACATCACCTGCGATGCAATGCATATGACAAATTGAATTTAAGTTCCATAAATTAATCATGTGAGGGTCCGAGCTGCTCATGACCATGAGCACGGCTAGTATACCAGTTTTACACTCTGCAGAGGTTGCGCATCTTTACCCACAAGTCATGTTACCCATCTGCCAAGTGATCGCGACTTCCCATACACCTCTACCGAGGAGGCGAGGCAGGGTAACACTACGAGGCCTTTACAAAGTTCCACTAGCTTCAGAAAACCCGCTACAGTTTATAGGAAACTCCAATGCAGGGTTCTTGCATGACCGCCATCGCAGCAAAATCAACCAAGGACCTCCCTACACTGACCACTCCCCTACTGCCCTTGCCCCTTTCGGGTAAGGTAGTCTTCCACTAGCTTTCCTAATTAATCAGCCAAGGGCGTCCATAAACCCTTGTGGTAGCACTGTTTTCCCGGATGGTCGCTCCATGTTCCAATTAACATAATGATCTTATCATGAACAGTAAATAACAACTGATAACAAAAGTGTAATCATGAATAATGTGTATCTCTATACCCAAATCCACATATAGCACTAGCAAGTACTACTCAAAAAGTTCAGTGGTGAACAAGGTATAAAGATAGTCAAACTAGGGTAACCTATTAGGTCCCATCAAAATTAACCTATGCATATCATTATGATTAATTAGAACATGAGTGGGTAAAAGAAGTGATCAAGGGCACAACTTGCCTGGGACTTGAGATTTCAGGTACCAACTTGCTCTTCAGATGACACGTGTCCTCGCCGCTAAACGTAGCAATACAAACAAACAGTGTATAGGCAAAATTAACATTACACCATGCATAAGAACAAACTGTATAATAATAATCTACGCGTTGCTACGAGATCGTAGGAACAAGAATCACTAAATTCGAAGTTATACTTATTTAGTTATGAATTTCTGAAGTTAGTAAGCACCTAGGACATATTAATTCAAATGAACAATTTTAATCCAAGTTTCATGGCTAAACAGTGTTACTAGTTGATATACAATATTAATACAAAATTAATGAAACTGGAATGGATCAATTCGGACTTAATATGAATTTTCTATGAATTAAACAAGTTTCTGGAATTATTTTGTATTAAAAATCGATTTCTATAATTATTTTTCTAATTCTATCTGATTTCTGGATTGGGCGCTAAATTCTGAAAAAACCCAGAGACTGATCTACAAATACACCCTAGACTCAATGATCATCGCCCACGGACGGCGAGTTGATTTTTAAGAAAGCCAGGGGTTCTTTAGAAAGAAAGCCAGGGCGAAGGGGTATCGTTGATTCAGAGCCGTCCGATCCTTGGCTGATGGCGCGAATTAGATCAGACACCCACCGAACCGGTATGGGCTCGGGATCCTTAGATCATGACTGAACGGCCCATATTTTATGAAGCCCAATCTGTTCCGAGCCGTGCGATCACAAATCAACGATCCCGATTCACACGCCGAAGGGGTATGCTTGATAAAATCATGGCCGTCCATCAGTGAGTTGACGGTTCTGATCTATTAGATTGAAGCGGCACCTGTGATCTAATCGCAACCGTTCACTCGGAGATCGAGGGCTCCCGCGTCGTCTTCTCTCCCACGGCTGAGTCACGGCGGCGGCGCAGTGCCACCCGGCGAAGACCCACCGGCGCACACCGCGCATGCACAAACCAGGTCCCATGGCCAAATTCCCCGGTGCTATGCCTACAGAAGCGCAAGGCGGACACGATGGAGGTGTACTTACTAGCTGCGGCTCGACACAGGGCACTTCCCACGTGCACCATAGGTCTGCGGCACGGGGATGTCTTCCGGTGAGCAATCGACCCTGCCCCGACCCTGCTTGAGTTCAATTGATGGTCGGCATGGCTTCTACATCACGCAGCGACTCCCCAGAGCTTCTTGATTGTGTCACAACGACACCCCGCCGCGAGTACGACGGCGGCAGTACAAGCTCCCCTCCCCACGCCCAGGTCTCAGTCGGAATGGTGAGGGCGATCGACAAGTTTAGAATAGGATGTAGCTAAACCTGGGAGGGGGCAGTGTGATGCGCGCGAGGCTTGGGGTCTTATAGCCTGGAGGCCGAGCCACAGATCCCGGTGACGGCAGTTCCGCCGGCCGGATGAGCTCGCGATAGGTGTGGGGGTTAGTTTCATCCCAACACAGGCATGGGGAAGACCGACCGAGCGGATCTCAGCAACCCGCCGATTTCTCCCCGTCAGGTGCGCGCGAGTTCGGTCAGGAGCGCGCCATGCGCGGGATCTACGACCCGCATCGCCCGGAGCTAGAAGAATCGGTCCACCCGATGGGAAGGAAGAGGGCCGCGGATCCGGTGATATTTATCCCGGAGCTCGGAGCATATCCCCGCGGATCAACAACAGCCGGGCCAGCTACCGTTCGGGGTCCGGCCATGGCGGTCAAAGCGGCTGTTATCAGAGCAGATTTCGGTGGCCGGTGCGCGATTCCGTTTCGAGCCGCCGGATTGAGGACGAAACTGTCTTCGGGGCCCATCCGTCACCGACCCGCGCAATGCACAGAGAATCGGCCACTGCCAGACGGGGCCCAGGGGTCGGCGGCGATTTCCCCACAGGCGCGCGGGGACAGCCAGAGTAGCGACCCCATATGTTAGTGGGAATGGGGCGCACGACCATGCAGGTGAGAGGGATGGGATAACTGGGCCACGCGGAGGAAGTGAAGGTAATGGAGGATGGGCCGGCTCGTGGAATTCAGCCCAAAGGAACAGATCTGTGGCTTCTTATTATTATTATCTTTTTTTCTCTATTTTTCTTTCTTGAATTCAAATTTGAATATAAGTTTGAATTTTCTATCTCAAACAAAATGCACAAGCAGAATCCAGCATGATGCAATATTCATTATATATATATATATATTCATTCATTTATTATTCTACATAAGCAATTGCTTTTGAATATGTAGCACCCATGTAATCATTGTAAGAAAAATAGTTTATATTATATGATCTCTTATTAAAAAAATGTTCTCACATTAATACTTGTAAACTTCAATAAAGGCTTATTTTTATAAGAATATTTTTATTGAATTTTTGTTATAAAACTTTTATTTAAGGAGATGTGACTTCAAATGTTATGGGAATTCTAAGGAAAGAAAAGAAAAAATATTCTAATTCAAGATCTTTTAAAGAAAAATTACTATATTCTCAAAATGAGATTTAGGGTGTTACAAATCCTACTCCTCTTAACAGAAATCTCGTCCCCGAGATTTGTAAGAAAAGGGATACAATAGGTTTGGTTTAGAATTTTAGTTTCTCATTGGGTTTTGGAAATCAAAGTTTTGTTTAAAGTTTTTTTATATGGATATGTATGTCTAGCCATTTATTATGTCAGATGAGGTACAATTATGGCATGTATAGGTTGTGGCAAGGTAGAGTATAATAAGGAAAGACTTCATCCAGAACCGTGGATCTTGATTCCGCTGGCGATTCAACTTGATCTTTGAAAACATGAGTTGGTGCTTATCCTTTCTTGATGACGTTGATCCTCTTCGGTCTTCGTTCTTGATGTTGTTATCTGAAATAGAAATATGTGGTTAAGGCAGTTTCGTAGGTAAACAAAATAGGTTAGTCGGTGGTTATGAGTTAAATAAGTTTAAACAGAATCTGTCTTGTTGTTTTGCTTCTAGGTCGGGTTAGGCAGGTTATGCAACCCAACATGTAGGTCAGGTTGGTTGTATATGACCAAGTTAGTGCAGGGCACCAATTTTAGGTTAAAACATGACTATAGAAGTAGAGTCTAATCTATTTCACCAAGATTAACTAACATGTTAGATAACTCACTTTAGATTGGATCATATTAGATTAGATGGGATCTAGATTAGATTGGTATAATTAGATTAGACTAGATAATATCTAATTACATTGGATTAGATCATGGTTGTTACACTAGTGCGGGATAAATATGCTTATTGGGGCAGGATGAATCCATAAGGATAAGATAGAATCTTTTAAGGTCAGTTAGATCTATTAGGATGACATAAAGTCTTTTCAAGGTAGAGTACCTGTTAAGATAAGATGGATCTATGAGTGTAGGATAGAATCTTTTAAGATGAGATAGATATTGTTAGGCTAGATATTTTAATGAGGGATAATCTAGTTTGTCTAGTTAGTTTTATAAGCATTATATAGATGTAATTGTGGACATTACTCCACAACCCATCACACTCAATCAAAGATCCAAATCATACAAGTATCATAAGAACAAACACTCAAGTATACAAATATTTATAAAAATAGTTTTGATTTTTTTTTCCTAAGAGTAGGTCTCCTATTCCTAAAGGTCACTTTAGGTACAGGATTTCAAAGTGTGAAATCCACATTTGTATTTAGAAAGAAAAGGTAAGAGTAATCAGAGTAAAGCAGCAGTGGATGAGAAAAGATTAAGGAAAGTTTTAAAAAGAATCAAAGTAGGAAAGGTAAGTAAATAATGGTTTTCCAGTTCTATCTAGGTTTCGTCCTACAGTCAACATTCCTCTAATACCACTTCTGTCACACCCGGGTTTTAGGTGTCCAAAACCCGGGCGCGAACATAATCACCAGGTGTGCTGGGACCAAGTCTCACACATATGATGAAATCATGGCACATGATCGAATGTCACATCTTTACTATATAATAGGAGTTCTGTACAAAATAAATAATTACATTATAATGAGACAACGGTCCAGCAACCCAAAGTTGACTGGGAGACGACGGCCTAGATCTCTCACGAACTCATCGCAGCATCCCCCATGCGCCTCATCCTGTGGTACCTGTTCCTGACCTGTGGGGGGGTGTGAGATAGCAAGAGTGAGCTCACATACGTTCATCGCTCAACAAGTTGTGGGGAATAATGTGAATGAACTCGTCAAAGGTGGGAGTTCATGTGAAGTGTAAGGCTTACCAAAGAGAATGGCTAGAGCTGAGCATTGCTTTTAAAGTTGGTCAAAATTTTATTAGCAATTACTAAGTATAAGTAAATACCAACCCAATTAAATAGTAGAACAGAAGTAACAACATCACCTGCGATGCAATGCATATGACAAATTGAATTTAAGTTCCATAAATTAATCATGTGAGGGTCCGAGCTGCTCATGACTGTGAGCACGGCTAGTATACCAGTTTTACACTCTGCAGAGGTTGCGCATCTTTACCCACAAGTCATGTTACCCATCTGCCAAGGGATCGCGACTTCCCATACACCTCTACCGAGGAGGCGAGGCAGGGTAACACTACGAGGCCTTTACAAAGTTCCACTAGCTTCAGAAAACCCGCTACAGTTTATAGGAAGCTCCAATGCAGGGTTCTTGCATGACTGCCATCGCAGCAAAATCAACCAAGGACCTCCCTACACTGACCACTCCCCTACTGCCCTTGCCCCTTTCGGGTAAGGTAGTCTTCCACTAGCTTTCCTAATTAATCAGCCAAGGGCGTCCATAAACCCTTGTGGTAGCACTGTTTCTCCGGGTGGTCGCTCCATGTTCCAATTAACATAATGATCTTATCATGAACAGTAAATAACAACTGATAACAAAAGTGTAATCATGAATAATGTGTATCTCTAAACCCAAATCCACATATAGCACTAGCAAGTACTACTCAAAAAGTTCAGTGGTGAACAAGGTATAAAGATAGTCAAACTAGGGTAACCTATTAGGTCCCATCAAAATTAACCTATGTAGATCATTATGATTAATTAGAACATGAGTGGGTAAAAGAAGTGATCAAGGGCACAACTTGCCTGGGACTTGAGATTTCAGGTACCAACTTGCTCTTCAGATGACACGTGTCCTCACCGCTAAACGTAGCAATACAAACAAACAGTGTATAGGCAAAATTAACATTACACCATGCATAAGAACAAACTGTATAATAATAATCTACACGTTGCTACGAGATCGTAGGAACAAGAATCACTAAATTCGTAGTTATAATTATTTAGTTATGAATTTCTGAAGTTAGTAAGCACCTAGGACATATTAATTCAAATGAACAATTTTAATTCAAGTTTCATGGCTAAACAGTGTTACTAGTTGATATACAATATTAATACAAAATTAATGAAACTGGAATGGATCAATTCGGACTTAATATGAATTTTCTATGAATTAAACAAGTTTCTGGAATTATTTTGTATTAAAAATCGATTTCTATAATTATTTTTCTAATTCTATCTGATTTCTGGATTGGGCGCTAAATTCTGAAAAAACCCAGGGACTGATCTACAAATACACCCTAGACTCAATGATCATCGCCCACGGACGGCGGGTTGATTTTTAAGAAAGCCAGGGGTTCTTTAGAAAGAAAGCCAGGGGTTCTTTAGAAAGAAAGCCAGGGCGAAGGGGTATCGTTGATTCAGAGTCGTCTGATCCTTGGCTGATGGCGCGGATTAGATCAGACACCCACCGAACCGGTATGGGCTCGGGATCCTTAGATCATGACTGAACGGCCCATATTTTATGAAGCCCAATCTGTTCCGAGCCGTGCGATCACAAATCAACGATCCCGATTCACACGCTGAAGGGGTATGCTTGATTAAATCATGGCCATCCATCAGTGAGTTGACGGTTCTGATCTATTAGATTGAAGCGGCACCTGTGATCTAATCGCAACCGTTCACTCGGAGATCGAGGGCTCCCGCGTCGTCTTCTCTCCCATGGCTGAGTCACGGCGGCGGCGCAGTGCCCACCCGGCGGAGACCCACCGGCGCACACCGCGCATGCACAAACCAGGCCCCATGGCCAAATTCCCCGGTGCTATGCCTACAGAAGCGCAAGGTGGACACGATGGAGGTGTACTTACCAGCTGCGGCTCGACACAGGGCACTGCCCACGCGCACATAGGTCTGCGGCACGGGGATGTCTTCCGGTGAGCAATCGACCCTGCCCCGACCCTGCTTGAGTTCAATTGATGGTCGGCATGGCTTCTACATCACACAGCGACTCCCTAGAGCTTCTTGATTGTGTCACAGCGACACCCCGCCGCGAGTACGACGGCGGCAGTACAAGCTCCCCTCCCCACGCCCAGGTCTCAGTCGGAATGGTGAGGGCGATCGACAAGTTTAGAATAGGATGTAGCTAAACCTGGGAGGGGGCAGTGTGATGCGCGCGAGGCTTGGGGTCTTATAGCCTGGAGGCCGAGCCACAGATCCCGGTGACGGCAGTTACGCCGGCCGGATGAGCTCGCGATAGGTGCGGGGGTTAGTTTCATCCCAACACAGGCATGGGGAAGACCGACCGAGCGGATCTCAGCAACCCGCCGATTTCTCCCCGTCAGGTGCACGCGAGTTCGGTCAGGAGCGCGCCATGCGCGAGATCTACGACCCGCATCGCCCGGAGCTAGAAGAATCGGTCCACCCGATGGGAAGGAAGAGGGCCGCGGATCCGGTGATATTTATCCCGGAGCTCGGAGCATATCCTCGCGGATCAACAACAGCCGGGCCAGCTACCGTTCGGGGTCCGGCCATGGCGGTCAAAGTGGCTGTTATCAGAGCGGATTTCGGCGGCCGGTGCGTGATTCCGTTTCGAGCCGCCGGATTGAGGACGAAACTGTCTTCGGGGCCCATCCGTCACCGACCCGCGCAATGCACAGAGAATCGGCCACTGCCAGACGGGGCCTAGGGGTCGGCGGCGATTTCCCCACAGGCGCGCGGGGACAGCCAGAGTAGCGACCCCATATGTTAGTGGGAATGGGGCGCACGACCATGCAGGTGAGAGGGATGGGATAACTGGGCCGCGCAGAGGAAGTGAAGGTAATGGAGGATGGGCCGGCTCGTGGAATTCAGCCCAAAGGAACAGATCTGTGGCTTCTTATTATTATTATCTTTTTTCTCTCTATTTTTCTTTCTTGAATTCAAATTTGAATATAAGTTTGAATTTTCTATCTCAAACAAAATGCACAAGCAGAATCCAGCATGATGCAATATTCATTATATATATATATATATATATATATATATATTCATTCATTTATTATTCTTCATAAGCAATTGCTTTTGAATATGTAGCACCCATGTAATCATTGTAAGAAAAATAGTTTATATTATATGATCTCTTATTAAAAAAATGTTCTCACATTAATACTTGTAAACTTCAATAAAGGCTTATTTTTATAAGAATATTTTTATTGAATTTTTGTTATAAAACTTTTATTTAAGGAGATGTGACTTCAAATGTTATGGGAATTCTAAGGAAAGAAAAGAAAAAAATATTCTAATTCAAGATCTTTTAAAGAAAAATTACTATATTCTCAAAATGAGATTTAGGGTGTTACAGCTGCCACTCCTCCTGCCTCAATTCGCTCCCCTCCGTTGTGGTCCTCGCCGGGCCTAGCCACGACCGGTCGTCCGCTCCCCACACTCACGCTTGTGTTGGAGCAAACCTAACTCTTCTCCTGCGCCCGCCGTCGCCACCCTCTCTCTCCAGCGCCCGCCGCTGCCGCTCCTCCTCCAACGACGAGGCGTAGCCACGCCGCATCTGCCCTATGGTCTCCCAGTCTGTTGGCGGCCACCAGCGAGCGTTTTACCACAGTAAGCGAAGGCCCACACGGCCATAGCAGCAGGCGGCTCTTCGTATCGTGATCTGCATCGCCTCATCGACGACCTGATCGAAGCCAGAGCGGCTGCCGTGCGACAATCCCATTGTCGGTTGCAACATGGAGCGCTAGGCCCATGGCCGCCGTCACGACCTCCTTTCAACCATTATGTTCTTTCTACTTTTGCTGCTGGTGCCATTGCTCGACATGCCTCCAATGTAACATACGACCACCACTCCCTCATTATCTCCGCTCACCCTGCATCATCATCTCCACCTCCATCCACTACCCCCGCAGCATCCTCAAAGTACGTACGAGTACGACACCTCTACAGCAAGCCTCCATGCGCGCGCCCTCACTTGTAGAGCAAACTTACCTTTACTTGTGCCACCCCGTGCCCACAGATGTGGCCCAAGCTGGTGGCTGAAGCCAAGGACGGCGACGACTGCATCGAGACCTACATATTCTAGAACTGCCATGAGATCGCCCTAGGCCAGGTTCACCGGCTGCTCCTAAACAAAATGTTGTTCTCGAATTTTGTTGGATTGCAGTAGTAGTGGGGAACAGTTCGACCTGGTGCGGTTCGTGAAGGTTGTTACACACGCTAGGTTGTTCTTGATCCTACGCATTGGGTCTTATGTGGGCACTGGGTGGAATCATGGGTCACCTTCCTTTCTTCATTGTTACGTGATTAGTTGTAATTTTTAAGAGTTTTTTGGGTTTACCTGGCCATCAATATACCCATTGTCTATGGAGTTGCAGAAGCGTGCCGATGTGGTTGCACTACATGCCAGGAATGGTTTTCAGGACAAACAACAAGCCATTCAAGGTGCGTTGGACAATATGAATTTCATCTGAGTGTCTCTATTGATTATTAGTTTGGTTCTAACTGTAGTGTTTTTTCTGAATGTAGGACCATATGAAGAGTTTCACAACATACATCGTGAATATGATGAAGAAAGACGAGCTCTTCACTTCTTAGGGAGGGAATATTATCCTAGCTCGGGTCATAATGATGCATTCTTATTATTTTTGTTGTTTTTGCAGGCCGTGGTGGGTGTGATCCTTGCCCTCAAGTTTGGAAAAGGCTAGGAACTGAGCAAGGGCGTGAGCACAGTGCTGGTGGTGGCCATCTGCCTCTTCGTGGTGGCCTACAAATGATGTCGCGCTGTGCCACCTCCGTGGCCGTCTTTGTGCTCTTCACCTCGTTCATTATCGCCATGTCCATCTTCATCATCCTCTTGCTGACGGAGACCAAACATGTGCCCATCGAGGATATCTGGATGCTCTTTGACAGGCACTGAAACTGGAAGCACATCTTTTGTAGGGACACAAATTAAGGCAACCTCCACCAGCAGCAGGAGACGTCCAGAGCATGAACATGGTATGCAATGTGGTTTGATAAGTTTTCTACTCCTAAACATATAGGACAATTACTACTTGATGCAATCCAAATAGACTCATAGTTTAAGACGAAGTGCATAGTTTAGAGCGAAATAAGACTGACATATAACTAACACTACACATTGTGACATGATTGCAGCATGTCATACAAAAACAATGTTATCATTTAGTTTCCAAAGAACATTTCCATAAACCACCAATATCGTAGCTCCAGTTCATAGATCAGTTCTATTGTAGTATAAATTTAAAACAAGGACAATTCTTTAACAGAAGATGATGACCATACCTTGACCTCACCATACAACTTCCTCTCCCAGAAATAGAGCTTCTCGGTGTTTCAAAAGTCTTTTACTCAAAAGTTGTTCTGATGGTGTTACCCTACTGTATCTTAGGTTACTATTGGATCATCGCATTTCATTTCTAACATGTTCAAGCTAACACCCATGCTTCTTTGGTTTCAGACATGGATATGGTCATCTTCTCCCTTTATGTTTAAGCCTCTGCAACTTGGTCTGTTTGTGCCAAAAAATTGGTCTGTTTGTGCAAAAAAAACTTCATGTTTATACTGTTCTACACTATTGCAGTCGACAATGCTGGCCCGCTCAGTCACCACCGTAGCTTCATCAAGATCATGGACCCTGACACCATGCTACACTGATCTGAATTCTGTTTTTTGTGTGCTAAGCTCCTCTGTCCAAACCTTTATGTAATTTGGTCATCTGGTCTATTGTCACTATGTTCGCCCATTGGCATGTTAATAAACACTTTGTATCATATATATTTGTGGTATTATGCATCCTCATGATAGGTTGTTGTGCTGCCATAACATGATTAGTAAGTTTTACCTTTCCTTCTTCTTGCTTAAGAGATCTTCTAATGATAGAAACTATTATGCATCCTCACAGAATAGTTGGGTTGTATTATCCTGTGATCTAATATTAGATGAAGAATTTAAAACCTATAAATGATGGTATACTGCCATGTAAGACCTATTTGTTTGTGTATCTTTGTGTTATGCACTACATGTTTAGCTGAAAAATGCGAGCATGATGATTCTTTCATAGGGGTGAGTGTGCGTATGTTGTGAAGCATTCTATAAAGGTGTAATTCTTTTATAGAAAAAACGGCTGTAATTAGGCAGAAACACACATTTTATTGAACTTACTAAGACTCAGCCACTCAGGTATCCTTCCAGTCTGAGTCATGTGGTTTTACAGTCTTAGCAAATATGTTTTATTTTGTGTATCATTATCTCATATTTTTCAAATTATCTGTCACTTAGGCTATGGCACAAAAAATTGAACAACTGGGAGCTGATTTGGAGACTAGGGATAAGGTTACTTGTCTTAAGTAATTGGAAAAAATTGATGTTGTTATAAACATCTAAGATGTTTTTTGGGAAATCTGTTATCACTAATTTATTAAATTAAAAGATCTTTATGATGGTGAACAACAACTGAGTGCAGAGTTGGGTGAAAGGCTTAAGTATCCTTCCAGTCTGAGTCATGTGGTTTTAAAGTCTTAGAAAATGCAACAACATTTGTTTCTTTATTCTCCAAAATAGGTTAGGGATCTTAACTATAATATCATTAACTGGATCACCCTTTTTCTGTGACTGTTACTAGATATGGTCTCACTTCAATGGGTACTATTCCTCAATGCTTACAGATGGCAAAGACATAATAGAAGATAGGAACAGGTCCATGGTGCAGAGGTTTAGATCTCAACTGACCCATCAAATGAATGCCTTGCCTAAAACCGTATCAAGTTCTGTTGCAGTTCTGTCATGCAACAGGAGGACCACCTTAATGAAATGAAACATGAAAGTGGTTAGAGCCGAAGGTCTTGTTGAAAGGTACATTCCCTTAAGAAACTCTATTAGTTTGTCAGATTATCTTTTGTTTAGGATAGAAGTACCAGTTACAGAAGATCCAGTAGAAATTCCCTCAATAAAGCTATTTAACAAATAAATGTATACATAATTTTTTTGTTTCACTTTCATATTGCGCTAGAAAGCATTTCTATGTCAAACAACTATAGTTATCATAATGAACTCAAGTGTTAAGGTATTTTTTAGACTGTCAGTTTGTATTTTTTGATAGGTTGCAAATTGTGTGCATGACCATCTTCTTTTGCACCTCTTATTTATGCAGCAACTCCATTATGGTCTGATAAGGGAATAGATAATGGTATCCATTTCATCTTGGTTAAAATGCACATTGGCCTAAACATTTTTATAGATTACCTACATGCCTTAAGTTAAGCTATCAAAATGTCACTTGTGTAGTTGCATTATCCTGAACTTATTTATGCACACAAACAATTGGATTTTATGAATGTTTAGGCACTAAAAAATATACATGCACTCAATGTTAATATATGAAGCCAAGATGTTCATGCAAAAGAAAATAATCACTAATAGTATATGAGCTCATGGGCATGCAGAAACAAACAAATACTAATAATGTATAAGCTTATGTCCATGCGCGAAGTAAACAACTAGAGCACGCTGAGGTGGGCTCCATATTTGACAGCCCACAAGCAGTTTGAGCAGTAGGTGTGGACTTACCTCTGACTTGTGATCCTCTATTTTTCCTGGATGCATGCAGGTGTTGTCAGCATATTCTTTTTTGTTGTAATAGCAAGTATGTCAAGTATTGTGTGTGCATCTATGAATTTATCTTCAGCACTATTTTTTATAAAACCACCAGGATTCACTTTAATGAAATAGTTAGCAGTTCTTTACTTGATATGCAATTTCAAACTGAAACATAACTTGGACTGTTAATTTCACTTCAATATTTTTTTTAACTGAAGTAACTTGTTTATTAATTTGATGGATTACCCTGCCAATGAAATCTGAAATATCTCGCTTCAGTGCCATTACGATTTATTTTATCATGGAATATATTTCAGAACCACTTTGGGATCAATGGTGTCGCAACCAGGTTCGCCCTCGACTCGATTGGAGAACCAAGGTACTAATGAGGCCACCTTCCGGTGTCCAGATGAGTTAGGATGGAAACCTCAGATTGCTTTGTTGTTCCGGATATTGATGATCTGAAGTATGAACACATTTCTTAACTGCTATGCGGTGTTTTTCCTACAAATTATGTATACATCATTCAAATACTCATACAAAATAAATGGTGCTTTTTGTTATATATATTATTGAATGTTGGCTGCATCCATATGTTGCATAGGTTAAACACATGCACTGGTACAGGGTTGGAGATAAAGTTTCAACCTGTGAGTTTTGATGTAGTAGGGCTCGATTACCACCTATCAGGTATACAAAATTTACTATGTTGCTTGTGTGCCCATGTTGCACTCATGCTGGATTTGTTTCCTGTATTAATCGTACCATGCAATTTAGTCCTTCCAAACATGATAGGCCTGATTCTCTCTACCATTTTGTTGCTTCAGCAAGGTAGCTGCTTGGGCAGACAAGTTTTGGATCTTGGCATGGGCACCTTTGGGAATTGGGATGGACTGGAACCAGTAGGTCGTGGGACTGGGACTAGGAGATTTTGCTTGATGTTTCTTTGGGACCTTAGAGTTTTTTTAGTATCTTGGCAAAATGGTGACTTTTTACTCAGTCTCTCCATTTTAGTGCTTGATAAAGCATGTAGTCAAAGAAAGAACTGAGCTTTATAGAAACTATCTTTCCTACCTTTTACCATGACCATGTTTAGTCATTTGTTTTCGGATTCCTAGCAATTCATGAAATGTAGTTATATAGTATTATATGGAGTTAAATGTATGTGGAGAAACTCATTCTAGTTGTTCACATCACATTAGACCTATAAAGTATCCCCTTTGGCGACCTCTCCTAATTGGTATGCCATCGCAACACACGGGTATTGTCATGTCATATATAGAAGTCTGTTTGGATTGATGGTTGCAATGTAGTTGTAAAATAGCTAGATTAAAATAATAAAATTTATGTAAGGCTAGGATTACAAAACCTTTTATAATAACATTATAACACACATTTATATATAAGTTATCGTGGTATTATATGTTCCCGTTGCAACGCACGGGCACTCAACTAGTATATATATATATATTCTAAATTTTTTGTGTGTAAATATATATACTCTAAATTTTGTCCAGCACAATTAATCAAAGGTTTAATATAGTGGTTAGTAATATATGATTCATAACTCTGTTGTAGTATGCCAACCAAAGTCTAAAAAGACAAGGAATATAAGATAAAATATTCGTTAAATGATAAATCGATGCATAAAGCGTCAAACCTAATTCGCTTCAGACGCTAATATCTAAATCTCACACCTTTATGATTCATTCTATCGTCTGGCTAGGCAGCTACAATTGCCGCTGACCACTTGACTTGCCTCTACCATATCCTCACAACCAAAGTCCAAAGAAGGTGATCACGCGAAGCAGCAGAATGAGCGCCGTCAACTTATATACATATTACATTAGATCTCGTGGATAATAAAATCTACAAATTTCAACTAAAGTTGTTATCTTCTAATTGGTGTGTACACGACAAATTTGACGTGTACCTGCGTAGTTTGATGAATTTTCATGAATCGTCGAGGCTAGTTGGATTTTTGAATTCTCTCAAAAAATTGTTACACTACCGGAATTTGGCTCTTTGCCGAGTGCCATATTCTTTGCCGAGTGTTTTATTTCGGGCACTCGGCAAAGAAGCTCTTTGCCGAGTGCCACGCAAAAAACCCTCGGTAAAAGAAAACACTCGGCGAAGAAGCTCTTTGCCGAGTGTTTTATTTTTGACACTCGGCAAAGAGTTTCTTTGCCGAGTGTCTTTTTTTGACACTCGGCAAAGGGCCCTTTGCCGAGTGTCACAAATACAACACTCGGCAAAGAGCTCTTTGCCGAGTGTTTTTTCTCCAACACTAGGCAAAGACAATTTAAATATCACATTTTAAAGTAGTAAATTAATTCAAATGAAAAAGTTTTCAACTACAAATTTGTATAACTCATCATGATGTACAATTTATATATTGAACATTTCTTCATATGATAAAATAAAAATAAATTTGTTCATAAAACCTATATCTCTCTCGTAGTTTATGAAACTACGAGAGAGACGTATAGAATTTGTGCATATTGTTAGAACCATCATGTGAGATAAACAAATGACCAAACAACCAAACACTACCGGAATCCGAGGCTTTGCCGAGTGTCGGCCTCTTTGTCGAGTGCCTTTTGTCGGGCACTCGGCAAAGAAGGCTTTGTCGAGTGCCGCACTCGGCAAATATCGGCTCTCGGTAACGAGACTCTTTACCGAGTGCAGGACACTCGGCATAGGACAACACTCGACAAAAACATGTTTGCCGAGTGTTAAACACTCGGCAAAGAAAGCGCTCTGCAAAGGGCCGTCAGCGGCCGTCCTAAAGCTGACGGCCATCAGTCTTTGCCGAGAGCCGAGGACTGGCACTCAGCAAAGAGGCTTCTTTGCCGAGTGCCAAATACTGGGCACTCGGCAAAGAAGGCTTTGCCGAGTGTCTTCTATAGACACTCGACAAACCATATTTTTGTTTTTTACATTTTGGCCACCAAACTTTTTGTGGTATGTTCCTACACTATGTAGACCTACATATACCATTTTGAGACAATTATAACAGTGTTTGCAATAGCTAGTAGATTTAGTTCGTTTATTTGAATTTCTTTGGAAAATTCAGATTTGAACTGCAGGTCACTCGAAACTTGGAAAACAGTGCATGAAAAAATGATATCCATGCTACTTAGCACAAGTTACGACCGATTTCAGGAGTAGACCGGAAACTTCGAGCACCATGCTCACTTAATATGGTCGTGAACTTGCCATCGAGGTGTTTTAAAATTGTATAAAACACAAACAAAGTCAGAAAATCATGAAATATGTCCACGTGTCATGATATCATATGTAGAGGTTGCGATAAAAATTTGAAAAAAAATTCGACAAAGCTGTGACGCACTATGTGTAGAAACCTAAGAGATCCACATTGAAACTCCATGATTTCATGTGTAGTTCTCTTTGGTTTCTACACATACTGTCTCACAACTTTCTCCAAATATTCTAAATTTTTTATCACAGCATCTACATATGATATCATGGCACGTGGACAGGTTTCATGATTTTCTGAGTTTGTTTGTGTTTTATACAATTTTTAAACACCTGGATGGCAAGTTCACAGCCATGTTTAGTGAGCATGTTGCTCAAAGTTTCCGGTCCGCTCCTGGAATCGGTCGTAACTTATGCTAAGTAACATGAATATCATTTTTGCATGCACGGTTTTTCAAGTTTTGAGTGACCTGCAGTTCAAATCTGAATTTTCCGAAGAAATTCAAATAAACGAACTAAATCTACTAACGATTGAAAACACTTTTCTAATTGTCTCAAAATGGTACATGTAGGTCTATATAGTGTAGGAACACACCACAAAAAATTTGGTTGGGAAAATAAAAAAAATAAAAATGTAATTTGCCGAGTGTTTACAAATGACACTCGATAAAGACTGCTTTGTCGAGTGCTAACTGGTAGACACTCGGCAAAGAGTTATTAAAGAATCTTTGCCGAGTGCCGCCGATCTGGCACTCAGCAAAGAATATTTTAAAATTTTTAAAAAAATCTTTGACGAGTGCCAGATCACTGGCACTCGGCAAAGAAGGAAAATAAACTGCACGCACGTTCTTCTTTCTCCTTCTTTCTCTCCTCTCACTCTCTCTGTCAGCCGCGCTGTCCGCTCGCTGTCGCCTCCCCGCGCCCGCCACGCGCCGCCGGCTCGCCGCGCCACCACGAGCGCCCCTCGCCGCGCCGCGCCACCGCCGTCCTGCCGCCCTCCCCGGGCCGCCGTCTTCTCCCCGCGCCACCGTCTCCCCCGCCTGCCACCGTCGGAAGGTATAAAATTATAAAATTATGTATTGATGTTTATATTAATGTATTGATGTTTCATAGATTAATGTATTGATGTTTCATAGATTATGTATTTGAATAAACACATGTTTATATTAATGTATTGATCACTCATTATCCACCCACCCAAACTACGTCCCCCCCCACGCCGCCACTCGCACAACACACTCTCCCATCCAATCCACCACCGCACCGACCCTCACCATGCCAACGTCTACAATTCCTCGTCGTCGCACCTCCATTCATTCGCCACAATATATGTCTCCCATTCTCGACTCATCACTAATGTATTGATGTTTCATAGATTGAATATATATATATATATGTGATTGCCGGCCATCGTGTCGTTGAATTATGCGTGGAAGACAGTCATCGTGCTGATACTTTTATTTGCAGGATTTCGAAACCTCCCTGTGCAGGGGAGGTGCTGCCAAAATTTTCTGTTGCTAGGCTTCTGTTAGAGGATGGAGGACCGTGAGTGGATGTACACGGGATGTAGAGGAAGGAACGATGTCACCACTGAATGGATTAGAAAGACCGATGATTTTGTGGAACGGGCATATGGCGAAGCTGCTAAAGGAGCGAGTCTAGTCCCATGCCCGTGCAGCAAATGTGCCAACCGGAAAAGAAAACCAAAGAAGGCCATGGTAGAACATATTTGGAAGAATGGATTTACGCCGGGCTATACTCGGTGGATATTTCATGGTGAAGCGCATCATACGAGAGAGGAGGTGCTGAGACAACGTGTCGAGGATTATGACGCGGATGCGGGGGTAGCAAATATGTTGAACGACTATCAGGAGGCACAGTACACGGGAGGATGTATGGATGACGAGCCAGAGCCGACTGCAAAGGCGTTCTACGACATGTTCGACGCGGCACAGAAGCCCCTTCACGGCCAGACAAAGGTTTCTCAATTGGATGCCATTGGGCGTGTAATGGCGTTCAAGTCGCAGCACAACATGAGTAGAGACGCATTCGATGGCTTGTTGACGGTTATTGGGAGCCTACTTCCGGATGATCAGGTTCTGCCAAAAAGCATGTACGAGGCACAGAAACTCCTTCGTGCACTCAAGATGACGTATGAGCATATTCATGCTTGTCCGAAGGGCTGCGTGCTATTTAGAAAAGAATACGCAGAGGCAAAGTACTGTCCCAAGTGTACATCGTCTAGGTTCATGGAGGTAGACTCTGGTGATGGACAGAAGAGGCAGCTCGACATCCCCTTGACAATCCTACGACACCTTCCGTTCATACCGAGGATCCAGCGTCTGTACATGACAGAGGAATCCGCGAAACAGATGACATGGCACAAAAATGGAAAACGATACAATCCTGACAAGATGGTACACGCATCCGATGGTGAAGCATGGAAATACTTTGATGCCATTCACTGTGAGAAAGCCGAAGAGGCTCGTAATGTACGTGTTGCGTTGGCCACAGATGGGTTCAATCCCTATGGAATGAGCGCTGACCCGTACACATGTTGGCCCGTGTTTGTTATCCCAATCAATCTCCCCCCTGGTGTGTGCTTTCAAAGGCAGAATATATTCGTGTCGTTGATAATTCCCGGACACCTGGGGAATAAAATGGGCGTGTACATTGAGCCTTTGATCGATGAATTGGTACGTGCCTGGGAGGAAGGGGTATGGACGTATGATCGAGCTACGAAGACAAACTTCAGAATGCATGTTTGGTACCAGTACTCCATGCATGACTTACCGGCGTATGGGCTATTCTGTGCCTGGTGTGTTCATGATAAGTTCCCATGCCCAGTTTGCAAGGAAGCTCTGAGGTTCATTTGGTTGAAAAAGGGTGGCAAATATTCGTCATTCGATAAACATCGACAATTTCTCCCTGCTGACCATCCATTCCGCCTAGACATCAAGAACTTTACGAAAGGTGTCGTAGTTGTAAGGAAAATGGACCCCGGGCCATTTGGCTAATTGAGTTTTGGTGTTTGATGAACAACACAATCCATGAACTAATAAGTTTTCCAGTGTTTGTGTTTGTAGTTCACAGGATGCAAGATTTACTTGGACTAAAGAATTGAGGAAAGAAACACCTCAAAAGAAGACATTAAGAAGATCCTAGAAAAGTCCAAGTGTGCTGCTGCGGACTGTCTGTGCGAGGCGCACCGGACTGTCCGGTGCCCACACGCCGGACTGTCCGGTGCACCAGGGAACTCCAGCCCAACGGCTAGTTCCAGGTGGCACTCGGAGAAAAGACCACCAGACTGTCCGGTGTGAGCACCGGACTGTCCGGTGTGGAAAGCCTGCGGCGCCAACGGTCACCTGCTCTGACAGAGCAACGGCTAGGCACACCAGACAGGCTACAGTGCGCTGTCCGGTGCACCACCGGACTGTCCGGTGTGCCGCAGAGAACTGCAGCTTTTCTCTAACGACAATTTTGGAGTTGGGGCCTATATATACTTCACCCAACCGGCCATTTGAAGGTGTGGAAGCAATCAAGGCCAAACAAAGGAAAGGGGGGCCAAACGCATCTGGGTGCCAAAGGAAATAATTTCAACTATGAAAAGCACCAAGAAGGTTTGGATCCCGAAAGGGAAGTGAGTGGACCGAAGGTCATCGGGAAATTTGGAGACTTGGCAAAGTCGGGATGTATATCATGGGATACATCATATTGGATCAAGTTCATTTGCCAAGTGGGTTAGCAAAAAAAATTTGGACCCAAATTTCCCCACCCATGACTAAGGTAACTAGATTTATTGTATTTCTTATTTCTAGATATGCGTATCTATTTTCTTATATCTAGTGTTACCTTTCATGCCTAGTATTTCATTTGATAATTGCTTTAGACAATGCATGCATACTAGGTAAATCAAATGGTAGGATTGCTTGCTTTCAATTCATACTCTTTAGCAAACCTACATGGTTTAAAATGTTTAATTAAGCACGGCACATAGCTTATTGAATATCCTAAGTAAATGACACTAATGCATCAAAAGCGTATATCCTACAATTGGTATCATTTAACTTATATGTGCCAAAGATCAGATTATAGATGATTTGCCCCTCTCGATAACAAATCAAAGTGCATGTCTCCTACAAGTATTCAAAACTTGTATGCACACTTTCAGGGGGAGATTACTCTATAATCTAAGACTTTGAGACTAACATTTTTCAAGTCTATTTTTATGTGATAGTCTCATTGTAAGGAAAATGAGGTCCCCGGAGAATGACAACAATCTTCCACTGCAAAATCTCCAAGAACTCTCATGTCTCTCAAGCTCGCCATTGAATCCCAATCGGTATCTTTTGAGACTACATCTAGTATCATTTACATGTCTTCTCCTATATTTGATTAGACTATATTTCATATCATAATACTTCCATGTTGCTAAAAATGCATAAGTAGTTAACTCATATTCTGTTACCTATGCATAAGGGAAGTGAGTCTTTTCAAATCATGTCTTGCACCTCTAATTTTCACATGCTTTTTCCCTAAGTAAAGGATCTCTGTCAGGGGGAGCTTTTCTTCGTCTCTAAAGGGGGAGAAAATTCTTTCTAAAGGAGAACACTCATTTAGGGGGAGTAATCTTTTGATATTATTTGACAATTCTTTAAAGAGGACAAGTCTTTATTTACTTCCTTCATGCTTTTAATGTCTTCCTTTTTGGTGGTTGATGCCAAAGGGGGAGAAGTTTAGGGGCCAAAGCAATGAAAACTATATCAAACACCAAACACCACCAATTTAAAATCTTATATCTCCAAATGATATTTCAAGTGGTTTTGGTTATTTGGTCCTAAAATAGGAAGTAAGTGAATTATGGAGTTAGGGGGAGGCTTAAGTCCATAATATCACATTGTGGGGACAAACATGCATCCTAGCAAGTTGATTGCATATTTTCATTCAAATACTTGTATTATTTGCTTGCTTTGGTTGTGTTGTCATCAATCACCAAAAAGGGGAAGATTGTAAGGAAAATGGACCCCGGGCCATTTGGCTAATTGAGTTTTGGTGTTTGATGAACAACACAATCCATGAACTAATAAGTTCTCCAGTGTTTGTGTTTGTAGTTCACAGGATGCAAGATTTACTTGGACTAAGGAATTGAGGAAAGCAACACCTCAAAAGAAGACATTAAGAAGATCCAAGAAAAGTCCAAGTGTGCTGTTGCGGACTGTCTGTGCGAGGCACACCGGACTGTCCGGTGCACCAGGTAACTCCAGCCCAACGGCTAGTTCCAGGTGGCACTCGGAGAAAAGACCACCGGACTGTACGGTGTGAGCACCGGACTGTCCGGTGTGGAAAGCCTGCGGCGCCAACGGTCACCTGCTCTGACAGAGCAACGGCTAGGCGCACCGGACAGGCTACAGTGCGCTGTCCGGTGCACCACCGGACTGTCCGGTGTGCCGCAGAGAACTGCAGCTTTTCTCTAACGGCTATTTTGGAGTTGGGGCCTATATATACTTCACCCAACCGGCCATTTGAAGGTTTGGGAGCCCAAGCAACATACCAAGGCATATAGTGCATATTTCCAAGAGCTCAAACACCCAAGTGCTTAATAGAATCACTCGGTGATTAGCGTAGGTGCTTTGCGAAGTGCTTAGGTTAGTTAGACCGCTTTAGCGCTTGCTCTAGGTGAACCCAAGATTGTTGAGTGAGTTTAGACAAACCTCACAACCCCTCGGCTCTTGCGTGAGTCGTTGTAATTGTTGAGAGCACCTAGAGGGGGGTGAATAGGTGATCCTGTGAAACTTGAAACTTAATCCACAAAAACTTGATTAGGCGTTAGCACAATAATGCCAAGTGGCTTAGAGAGGAGTCTCAACAAAACACAATAACCACAAGAGATCAATCACAGAGATGGCACAGTGGTTTATCTCGTGGTTCGGCCAAGACCAACGCTTGCCTACTCCACGTTGTGGCGTCCCAACGGACGAGGGTTGCAATCAACCCCTCTCAAGCGGTCCAAAGACCCACTTGAATACCACGGTATTTTGCTTGCTTTACTATATCCCGTTTGCGAGGAATCTCCACACTTTGGAGCCTCTCGCCCTTACACTTGAAGTTCACAAAGAAGCACGGAGTAAGGGAGGGATGAGCAACACACTCAAGACAAGAAATCACAGCAACACCACGCACACAAGTCGCAACAAGAGCTCACAACACAACTCAATGAGTTCACAACTCAACTAGAGCTCTAATTGCTATTGCAAGGAATCAAAAGCGCGGAATCGATGTCTTAGTGCTTAGGAATGCTTAGAGAATGCTTGGTGTCATCCTCCATGCGCCTAGGGGTCCCTTTTATAGCCCCAAGACAGCTAGGAGTCGTTGGGTGCATTCTAGGAAGGCAATTCTTGCCTTCTGTCGCCTGGCGCACCGGACACTGTCCGGTGCACACCGGACAGTCCGGTGCCCCCTTCTAGCCGTTGGCTCGGCCACGCGTCGCGCCCGGATTAAGCGGCCGACCGTTGGCCCGGCGATCGTTGGCTCACCGGACACTGTCCGGTGCACACCGGACAGTCCGGTGAATTATAGTCGTACACCGTTAATTTCTTCCCGAGAGCAGCAAGTTCGCCTGAGCCAGTATGGCGCACCGGACAGTGTCCGGTGCACCACCGGACAGTCCGATGCACCCAGACAGAGCTGGCTTTGGCTAAACAAGGCCATCTCTTCTCCAATTCGATTTCTCCTATTTCCAGCACTTAGACACAATACATTAGTCTCTAAAACAATGTACTAAGTCTGAGAAACATACCTTTATACTTGATTTGTACTTTGTCCACCTTTTAACACTTAGGCACTTGTGTTGGACACTAAATCACCAAAATACTTAGAAATGGCCCAAGGGCACATTTCCCTTTCAATCTCCCCCTTTTTGGTGATTTATGCTAACACAACATAAAGCAAGTAGAACAAGTGCAAAATCACTTCAAATAAGAACTCAAAATTGTTTTGATTCAAATTTGACATATATGGATCATTATTTGCCACCACTTGGTTTGTTTTTGCAAATCAAACTCAACTTCCTATCTCTAAGTCAAACACACATGTTGAAACATGAAGAGAGATATTTCACGAGAAATTGATCAAGGATTCAAAAACTCCCCTTTTTCATAATTAAGTCTTCTCCCCACAAGAGACCAACTTTTGACAATAAGAGGCAAACAAGAGTATTTTGACAAACAAAAACTCTAACTCTACTATTTTCAAAATTCACAAGTGGTAGCTGATCCATTTATTGCTTTGGCCTTATTTTCTCCCCCTTTGGCATCAAGCACCAAAACGGGATCAATTTTGGCCCTTTAACCCCATTGCCTCACCAAAATCTTCAACTAAGAGTAAACAGGCAAGAAGAGTATAGAGATGAACTTGGAATAAGTTACTCTTTCATCGGAGTGCAGTGGAAGTCTTGCATGGTCCAAGTCCACCGTTTTCCTTTCAATTCACCTTTGAGACTAAATCGAGCAAACTCAAGCACATGGTTAGTCCCAAAGAGTCAGGTTGTAACACATCTCCCCCTAAATAAGTGCATCACTTGCAAAGGACTTGTGAGGTCCGGGGAGTGTTTGTACAATTTGAGCACCATAAATAAACAACAAAATGCATTAAGGAACATGCTCAAAGGCATAAACACATGTATGCTATAAATCAATCCAAGTTCCGCGAATCTAAGACATTTAGCTCACTACGCAACTTGCAAAAGGTCTGCTCATCTAAAGGCTTGGTAAAGATATCGGTTAGCTGGTTCTCGGAGCTAACATGAAACACTTCGATATCTCCCTTTTGCTGATGGTCTCTCAAAAAGTGATGCCGGATGTCTATGTGCTTTGTGCGGCTGTGTTCAACAGGATTATCCGCCATGCGGATAGCACTCTCATTATCACATAGGAGTGGGACTTTGCTCAAATTGTAGCCAAAGTCCCTGAGGGTTTGCCTCATCCAAAGTAGTTGTGTGCAACACTGTCCTGCGGCAACGTACTCGGCCTCAGCGGTGGATAGGGCAACAGAAGTTTGTTTCTTAGAACTCCATGACACCAGGGACCTTCCTAAGAATTGGCACATCCCCGATGTACTCTTCCTATCGACCTTACATCCAGCATAGTCGGAGTCTGAATATCCAATCAAGTCAAAGGTAGACCCCTTTGGATACCAGATCCCGAAGCAAGGCGTAGCGACTAAATATCTAAGAATTTGCTTCACAGCCACTAAGTGACACTCCTTAGGATCGGATTGAAATCTAGCACACATGCATACGCTAAGCATAATATCCGGTCTACTTGCACATAAATAAAGTAAAGACCCTATCATAGACCGGTATGCCTTTTGATCAACGGACTTACCTCCTTTGTTGAGGTCGGTGTGTCCGTCGGTTCCCATTGGAGTCTTTGCGGGCTTGGCGTCCTTCATTCCAAACCTCTTGATCAAATCTTGTGTGTACTTTGTTTGGGAGATGAAGGTCCCATCCTTAAGTTGCTTCACTTGGAACCCAAGGAAGTAGTTCAACTCGCCCATCATCGACATTTCAAATTTCTGCGTCATCACCCTGCTAAACTCTTCACAAGACTTTTGGTTAGTGGAGCCAAATATTATGTCATCGACATAAATTTGGCACACAAACAGATCACCATCGCAGGTCTTAGTGAAAAGAGTTGGATCGGCTTTCCCAACCTTAAAAGCATTAGCAATTAAAAAGTCTCTAAGGCATTCATACCATGCTCTTGGGGCTTGCTTAAGTCCATAGGGCGCCTTAGAGAGCTTACACACGTGGTCGGGGTATCGTTCATCCTCGAAGCCAGGGGGTTGCTCCACGTACACCTCCTCCTTGATTGGCCCGTTGAGGAAAGCGCTCTTCACATCCATTTGGAACAACCTGAAAGAATGGTGAGCGGCATATGCTAGCAAAATACGAATGGAATCTAGCCTAGCCACAGGAGCAAAAGTCTCCTCAAAGTCCAAACCTGCGACTTGGGCATAACCTTTTGCCACAAGTCGAGCCTTGTTCCTTGTCACCAACCCGTGCTCATCTTGTTTGTTGCGGAACACCCACTTGGTTCCCACAACATTTTGCTTGGGACGAGGCACCAGTGTCCATACTTCATTTCTTTTGAAGTTGTTGAGCTCCTCTTGCATGGCCAACACCCAGTCCGGATCTAGCAAGGCCTCTTCTACCCTGAAAGGCTCAATAGAAGAGACAAAAGAGTAATGCTCACAAAAATTAACTAATCGAGACCGAGTAGTTACTCCCTTGCTAATATCACCCAAAATCTGGTCGACGGGATGATCCCTTTGAACCATCGCTCGGACTTGGGTTGGAGGTGCCGGTTGCGCTTCTTCCTCCATTACATGATCATCTTGTGCTCCCCCTTGATCATACGCCTCCTGTTCATCATCTTGAGTTGGGGGTTGCACCATTGTTGAGGAAGAAGGTTGATCTCGCTCATCTTGTTCCTGTGGCCGCACATCTCCAATCGCCATGGTGCGGATTGCGGCCGTTGGAACTTCTTCTTCATCTACATCATCAAAATCAACAACTTGCTCTCTTGGAGAGCCATTAGTCTCATCAAATACAACTTCGCTAGAGACTTCAACTAAACCCGATGATTTGTTGAAGACTCTATACGCCTTTGTATTTGAGTCATAACCTAACAAAAACCCTTCTACGGCTTTGGGAGCAAATTTGGAATTCCTACCCTTCTTCACTAGAATGTAGCATTTACTCCCAAAAACCCGAAAATACGAAACATTGGGTTTGTTACCGGTTAGTAGCTCATACGACGTCTTCTTGAGGAGGCGATGAAGGTAGACCCTGTTGATGGCGTGGCAAGCCGTGTTCACGGCTTCCGACCAAAAGCGCTCGGGGGTCTTGAACTCTCCAAGCATCGTCCTCGCCATGTCTATAAGTGTCATGTTCTTCCTCTCTACCACACCAGTTTGCTGTGGTGTGTAGGGAGCGGAGAACTCGTGCTTGATCCCTTCCTCCTCAAGGTACTCCTCCACTTGAAGGTTCTTGAACTCGGACCCATTGTCGCTCCTTATCTTCTTCACCTTGAGCTCAAACTCGTTTTGAGCTCTCCTTAGGAAGCGCTTGAGGGTCCCTTGGGTTTCAGATTTATCCTGCAAAAAGAATACCCAAGTGAAGCGAGAAAAGTCATCAATAATAACTAGACCATACTTACTTCCTCCTATGCTTAGATAGGCGACGGGTCCGAAGAGGTCCATATGTAGCAGCTCCAGAGGTCTTGATGTGGCCATCACATTCTTGCTGTGATGCGTTCCTCCCACTTGTTTACCTGCTTGACAAGCTGCACAAGGTCTATCTTTTTCGAAAGTAACATTGGTTAGACCTATCACGTGTTCTCCCTTTATAAGCTTGTGAAGGTTCTTCATCTCCACATGTGCTAAGCGGCGATGCCACAGCCAGCCCATGCTAGTCTTAGCAATTAAGCATGCATCTAGACTGGCCTCCTCTTTTGCAAAATCAACTAAATAAAGTTTGCTGTCTAATACACCCTTAAAAGCTAATGAACCATCACTTCTTCTAAAGATAGACACATCTACATTTGTGAATAGACAATTATATCCCATTTTGCACAATTGACTAACAGATAACAAATTATATCCAAGAGACTCAACTAAAAACACATTAGATATAGAGTGCTCGGATGAAATAGCAATTTTACCTAACCCTTTTACCTTGCCTTGATTCCCATCACCGAATATTATTGAATCTTAGGAATCCTTGTTTTTGACGTAGGAGGTGAACATCTTCTTCTCCCCTGTCATATGGTTTGTGCATCCGCTGTCGATAATCCAGCTTGAACCCCCGGATGCATAAACCTGCAAGGCAAATTTAGGCTTGGGTCTTAGGTACCCAACTCTTGTTGGGTCCTACAAGGTTAGTCACAATTGTCTTAGGGACCCAAATGCAAGTTTTATCTCCCTTGCATCTTGCCCCTAACTTCCTAGCAATCACCTTCTTATTCTTTCTACAAATGGCAAATGAAGCATTGCAAGCATGATATATTGTAGAAGGTTCATCAACTTTCCTAGGAACATTAACAACATTTCTCCTAGGCATATGAACAACATATCTCCTAGACATATCTCTACCATGCATATAGATAGAACTAGAAGCAAACATGGCATGAGAGTCAAAAGCATCATAAGCATTACAACTCCTATAAGACTGTCTTCTATCATGGTACATAAAAGCATGGTTCTTTTTAGCACTACTAGCCATAGGGGCCTTCCCTTTCTCCTTGGCGGAGATGGAAGCCTTATGGCTTGTTAAGTCCTTGGCTTCCCTCTTGAAGCCAAGTCCATCCTTAATTGAGGGGTGTCTACCAATCGTGTTGGCATCCCTTGCAAATTTTAGCTTGTCAAATTCATTCTTGCTAGTCTTAAGTTGGGCATTAAGACTAGCCAATTCATCATTTAATTTGGAAATTGAAACTAGGTGTTTACTACAGGCATCAATGTCAAAATCTTTACACCTATTGCAAATCATAACTTGTTCTACACAAGAGTTAGATTTACTAGCTATTTCTAGCTTAGCATTCAAATCATCATTTATGCTCCTTAAGCTAGAAATTGTCTCATGGCAAGAAGATAGTTCACAAGAAAGCATTTCATTTCTTTTAACTTCTAAAGCATGATATTTTTGTGCATCTACAAATTTGTCATGCTCTTCATATAAAAGGTCCTCTTGTTTCTCTAAAAGTCTATCCTTTTCATTCAAGGCATCAATCAATTCATTAATCTTATCTATTTTAGTTCTATCCAATCCCTTGAACAAACTAGAGTAATCTACTTCTTCATCACTAGACTCATCATCACTAGAAGAATCATAAGTGGCACTGTTTCGAGTACATACCTTCTTCTCCTTCGCCATGAGGCAGGTGTGACGCTCGTTGGGGAAGAGGGATGACTTGTTGAAGGCGGTGGCGACGAGTCCTTCATTGTCTGAGTCGGATGACGAACACTCCGAGTCCCACTTCTTTCCAAGGTGTGCCTCGCCCTTAGTTTTTTGTATGCCTTCTTCTTCTCCCTCTTGTTCCTCTGTTCCTGGTCACTATCATTATCGGGACAGTTAGCAATAAAATGACCAATCTTACCACACTTGAAGCATGAGCGCTTCCCCTTTGTCTTGGTCTTGCTTGGCTGCCCCTTGTGACCCTTTAGCGCCGTCTTGAAGCGCTTGATGATGAGAGCCATCTCTTCATCATTTAGCCCCGCCGCCTCAACTTGTACCACCTTGCTAGGTAGCGCCTCCTTGCTTCTTGTTGCTTTGAGAGCAAAGGGTTGAGGCTCATTGATTGGACCATTCAATGCGTCGTCCACGTATCTCGCCTCCTTGATCATCATTCGCCCGCTCACGAACTTCCCAAGAACTTCTTCGGGCAACATATTGGTGTACCTAGGATTTTCACGAATATTGTTCACCAGATGTGGATCAAGTACAGTAAAGGACCTTAGCATTAGGCGAACGACGTCGTGGTCCATCCATCGTGTGCTTCCGTAGCTCCTTATTTTGTTGATGAGGGTCTTGAGCCGGTTGTATGTTTGGGTTGGCTCCTCGCCCCTTATCATTGCAAATCTCCCGAGCTCGCCCTCTACCAACTCCATCTTGGTGAGCAAGGTGACGTCGTTCCCCTCATGAGAGATCTTGAGGGTGTCCCAGATCTGCTTGGCATTGTCCAAGCCGCTCACCTTATGGTACTCGTCCCTGCACAAAGAGGCTAACAACACAGTAGTAGCTTGTGCATTTTTATGAATTTGTTCATTAATAAATATAGGATTATCCGAGCTATCAAATTTCATTCCATTCTCAACAATCTCCCATATACTTGGATGGAGAGAGAACAGGTGACTACGCATTTTGTGACTCCAAAATCCGTAGTCCTCCCCATCAAAGTGTGGAGGTTTGCCAAGAGGGATGGAAAGCAAATGTGCATTTGAGCTATGCGGAATACGAGAGTAATCAAAAGAAAAGTTCGAATTAACCGTCTTTCTTTTGTCGTAGTCGTTGTTGTTGTTGTCCTTTTGGGAAGAGGTGGACTCATTGCTGTCGTCGTAGTAGACGATCTCCTTGATGCGTCTTGTCTTCTTCTTCTTCCCATCTCTGCGTTTGTGGCTCGAGTCTGAGTCGGTAGGCTTGTCATCCTTCGGCTCGTTGACGAAGGACTCCTTCTCCTTATCGTTGATCACAATTCCCTTCCCCTTAGGATCCATCTCTTCAGGCGATTAGTCCCTTTGTGAAGAGAACGACTCTGATACCAATTGAGAGCACCTAGAGGGGGTGAATAGGTGATCCTGTGAAACTTGAAACTTAATCCACAAAAACTTGATTAGGCGTTAGCACAATAATGCCAAGTGGCTTAGAGAGGAGTCTCAACAAAACACAATAACCACAAGAGATCAATCACAGAGATGGCACAGTGGTTTATCCCGTGGTTCGGCCAAGACCAACGCTTGCCTACTCCACATTGTGGCGTCCCAACGGACGAGGGTTGCAATCAACCCCTCTCAAGCGGTCCAAAGACCCACTTGAATACCATGGTGTTTTGCTTGCTTTACTATATCCTGTTTGCGAGGAATCACCACACTTTGGAGCCTCTCGCCCTTACACTTGAAGTTCACAAAGAAGCACGGAGTAAGGGAGGGATGAGCAACACACTCAAGACAAGAAATCACAGCAACACCACGCACACAAGTCGCAACAAGAGCTCACAACACAACTCAATGAGTTCACAACTCAACTAGAGCTCTAATTGCTATTGCAAGGAATCAAAAGCGCGGAATCGATGTCTTAGTGCTTAGGAATGCTTAGAGAATGCTTGGTGTCATCCTCCATGCGCCTAGGGGTCCCTTTTATAGCCCCAAGGTAGCTAGGAGCCGTTGGGTGCATTCTAGGAAGGCAATTCTTGTCTTCTGTCGCCTGGCGCACCGGACAGTCCGGTGCACCACCGGACACAGTCCGGTGCGGATTTCTTTCCTTCTTTGGCGAAGCCGACCGTTGGCGCACCGGACACTGTCCGGTGCACACCGGACAGTCCGGTGCCCCCTTCTAGCCGTTGGCTCGGCCACGCGTCGCGCCCGGATTAAGCGGCCGACCGTTGGCCCGGCGACCGTTGGCTCACCGGACACTGTCCGGTGCACACCGGACACTGTCCGGTGCACACCGGACAGTCCGGTGAATTATAGCCGTGCACCGTTATTTTCTTCCCGAGAGCAGCAAGTTCGCCTGAGCCAGTATGGCGCACCGGACACTGTCCGATGCACCACCGGACAGTCCGGTGCACCCAGACAGAGCTGGCTTTGGCTGAACAAGGCCATCTCTTCTCCAATTCGATTTCTCCTGTTTCCAACACTTAGACGCAATACATTAGTCTCTAAAACAATGTACTAAGTCTGAGAAACATACGTTTATACTTGATTTGTACTTTGTCCACCTTTTAACACTTAGGCACTTGTGTTGGACACTAAATCACCAAAATACTTAGAAATGGCCCAAGGGCACATTTCCCTTTCAATTGTACCGAGTGGGGCAAGAGTCTTGCGAGACCGTGACAACCGTGTTTGTGTCACGGCCGCCACCGTGTACCGGAGGGAACGAGGCCCGCGGCGTTTCGGCCGGAAGCTCGATAGTGGAGACGGCGGGGAGCGTCCGAGAGGAGCCGGAAGCGGAGCACCACTTGCGTGTGGAGAAGGCACGCGGCTCTCTATGGAGTTACTCGACTGAGGTGCTTGGCCCTCGCGTGGGCTTCCCTTTGCGTAGGGGCACCAACGAGGATTAGTCGGGACCTTGCACGGTTCCGGATACCTCGGTAAAATTACCGGCGTCATCCACGAGAGTTTGCTTCTCTACTCTGCTCTTTAAGTTTCCGCATTTATATTAAGCATTTAAGTTTCAATCTTGTATTCATACTTATCTAGTGTAGATTGAAACTTAGCCTTTGCAGTAGAGATAGCAACACTTAGACAAAACCTAGTTTGCACATTCTAGTTTGATTATTGGCATAGGTTTTGCTCTAGGGATTTAATTGTGGCCTAGTTTAGCGAAAGTTTTAGAAGTCCTAATTCACCCCCCTCTTAGGCGTCACCCGTTTCCTACAAGTGGTATCAGAGCCTGGTTTGGCTCATTTGAAACGCTTTAGCTTCACCGCTAAAAGAGCCGACGCTTTTTAGAGGAAGGGATGGATACCCATAGGCCACCACACTTCGACGACACTAACTTCCCATATTATAGTGCTAGAATGGCTTGTTACCTAGAGGTCGTTGATGTAGGTGTTTGGAGAGTCACTCGCGACGGGATGAAACCCCCCAAGAATCCTGAAAACCCCACAGCGAGTGAGGAAAAAGAAATTCATTTAAATGCTAGAGCCAAAAATTGCTTGTATGAATCTCTTAGCATGGATATTTTTAATCAAATATTCACCTTGAAAACTGCTAATGAGATTTGGCTAAAACTGCATGAGCTCCATGACGGCACATCAAATGTCCGTGAGCAAAAACATTGCCTAGTCTTAAATGAGTATAATACTTTTGCTATGAGAGATGATGAGCTTGTTAGAGACATGTATTCTCGTTTAAATCTAATCATCAATGAGCTCAACTCTATTGGCATAAATAAGCTAGATGATGTGGACATTGTAAGGAAGATTATCTCCCTGCTGCCACAACGAAGATATGGGAGCATCATCACCATCCTTCACAACATGGAGGACTTGAGTGACATGACCCCGACCATTGTAATTGGGAAAATCGCGGCTTTTGAGATGTCGCGAAAAATGTGTTCGGGGAAAGGAGCCAACTTCCTCAAAACCATATGCTTTTGCATGTGATGAAAGGAAGGGTAAAAAGAAGGCTTCCACTCCAAGTTCCTCAAGTGAAGAAGAGGAAGAAGAAGAAAGTGATGATGAAGAAGATAATTAACCATGCACATCATCCTCCGAGGACGAAGAAACAATCCGACGCGTTAGAAAGGTAATGGGGATGATCCGCAAGATTAATCTAATGGGTGTGCCTCTGCAGGTCGAAGATATTCTCTTTAACATTGACAGGAAAAAGCAAAGAAAGAGAGGATGCTTCGCATGTGGGGAGAAGGGCCACTTCAGGGACAGTTGTCCGACTATGGCCAAACCCAAAAAGGAGAGGAGCAAAGGCAAGGCGCTAACAAGTGTTAGAACTTGGGATGATTCTTCAAGTGAAGATGAACCTCCAAGGACGCGCAACCACCGGTCCTCATCACGCTCATCACACAAATGCCTTATGGCAAGAGGTAACAAAAGCATTCCATCCTCTAGTGATGAAAGTAGTAGTGATGATGAAGGTGAGGGAAAGCCCTCTGTAGATGAGCTTGCGGAAGCCGTTGAATTTTTCCAGGATGTTTGCACAAAGCAAAAAGCTCAACTTAAAACCTTGAAAAATAAGTTGATTAGCTCCCAAAATGATTACAAAGGTTTGCTAGAAAAATTTGAAACTTTTGCAAACTTAAATAGTGAGCTGTCAACTAAAATTGAGCTATTAGAGTCTAGTGCTCCATCCACTGCTATCGATGATGGCCTTATTAAAAGGAATGAAAAACTTAAGGCTAAGTTAGCTAGCTCCCAAAATACTATTGAAAATTTGCTAGAGAAAATGGAAATTCTTAGCATACACAATGATGAGCTAACTACTAAGCTAGAAAATATTGGTAGCACCCCAGTAGCATCTTTAGTTAAAATTCTTGAAATTATTAAAAAGGATGCTTCTACTTCTTGCTTTGACTTAATTGATGATTCTAACCCCTGCAACCAAGTTCTTGTTGAGGATATTGTTGTAGAAACATGTTCGGACGAGGTTGCAAAGGAAAATGAACAATTAAGGCAAGAAGTGGCTCGCCTTGGAAAGGCTTTGTATGACAAGAAAGGCAAAGCCAAACAAATCCGACCTCCACAGGATAACACCACTGTGGGAGTGAACAAGCCTATGGAGGGAGAAACTGTGATTTGTAGGCTATGCCACATGGAAGGCCATAAGTCATTCCAATGCAAGGCGATGACCGGGGATAAACAAAGGCAAAAGCTCAAGCAAAAGCCATCAAGCAAAATCTCCAACACCTACATCAAAAAGGTGGACAAAAAGGCTGCTACACCATATTTGATCAAGAAGAAAAAGAATGGAAAAGTGATAGCAATCAAGGCCAACAAGCAAGCCAACAAAGGAAAGGGGGCCAAACGCATCTGGGTGCCAAAGGAAATAATTTCAACTATGAAAAGCACCAAGAAGGTTTGGATCCCGAAAGGGAAGTGAGTGGACCGAAGGTCATCGGGAAATTTGGAGACTTGGCAAAGTCGGGATGTATATCATGGGATACATCATATTGGATCAAGTTCATTTGCCAAGTGGGTTAGCAAAAAAAATTTTGGACCCAAATTTCCCCACCCATGACTAAGGTAACTAGATTTATTGTATTTCTTATTTCTAGATATGCGTATCTATTTTCTTATATCTAGTGTTACCTTTCATGCCTAGTATTTCATTTGATAATTGCTTTAGACAATGCATGCATACTAGGTAAATCAAATGGTAGGATTGCTTGCTTTCAATTCATACTCTTTAGCAAACCTACATGGTTTAAAATGTTTAATTAAGCACGACACATAGCTTATTGAATATCCTAAGTAAATGACACTAATGCATCAAAAGCGTATTTCCTACAATTGGTATCATTTAACTTATATGTGCCAAAGATCAGATTATAGATGATTTGCCCCTCTCGATAACAAATCAAAGTGCATGTCTCCTACAAGTATTCAAAACTTGTATGCACACTTTCAGGGGGAGATTACTCTATAATCTAAGACTTTGAGACTAACATCTTTTCAAGTCTATTTTTATGTGATAGTCTCATTGTAAGGAAAATGAGGTCCCCGGAGAATGACAACAATCTTCCACTGCAAAATCTCCAAGAACTCTCATGTCTCTCAAGCTCGCCATTGAATCCCAGTCGGTATCTTTTGAGACTACATCTAGTATCATTTAGATGTCTTCTCCTATATTTGATTAGACTATATTTCATATCATAATACTTCCATGTTGCTAAAAATGCATAAGTAGTTAACTCATATTCTGTTACCTATGCATAAGGGAAGTGAGTCTTTTCAAATCATGTCTTGCACCTCTAATTTTCACATGCTTTTTCCCTAAGTAAAGGATCTCTGTCAGGGGGAGCTTTTCTTCGTCTCTAAAGGGGGAGAAAATTCTTTCTAAAGGAGAACACTCATTTAGGGGGAGTAATCTTTTGATATTATTTGATAATTCTTTAAAGAGGACAAGTCTTTATTTACTTCATTCATGCTTTTAATGTCTTCCTTTTCAGTGGTTGATGCCAAAGGGGGAGAAGTTTAGGGGCCAAAGCAATGAAAACTATATCAAACACCAAACACCACCAATTTAAAATCTTATATCTCCAAATGATATTTCAAGTGGTTTTGGTTATTTGGTCCTAAAATAGGAAGTAAGTGAATTATGGAGTTAGGGGGAGGCTTAAGTCCATAATATCACATTGTGGGGACAAACATGCATCCTAGCAAGTTGATTGCATATTTTCATTCAAATACTTGTATTATTTGCTTGCTTTGGTTGTGTTGTCATCAATCACCAAAAAGGGGGAGATTGTAAGGAAAATGGACCCCGGGCCATTTGGCTAATTGAGTTTTGGTGTTTGATGAACAACACAATCCGTGAACTAATAAGTTTTCCAGTGTTTGTGTTTGTAGTTCACAGGATGCAAGATTTACTTGGACTAAGGAATTGAGGAAAGCAACACCTCAAAAGAAGACATTAAGAAGATCCAAGAAAAGTCCAAGTGTGCTGCTGCGGACTGTCTGTGCGAGGCACACCGGACTGTCCGGTGCCCACACGCCGGACTCTCCGGTGCACCAGGGAACTCTAGCCCAACGGCTAGTTCTAGGTGGCACTCAGAGAAAAGACCACCGGACTATCCAGTGTGGAAAGCCTGCGGCGCCAACGGTCACCTGCTCTGACAAAGCAACGGCTAGGCGCACCGGACAGGCTACAGTGCGCTGTCCGGTGCACCACCGGACTGTCCGGTGTGCCGCAGAGAACTGCAACTTTTCTCTAACGGCTATTTTGGAGTTGGGGCCTATATATACTTCACCGAACCGACCATTTGAAGGTTTGGGAGCCCAAGCAACATACCAAGGCATATAGTGCATATTTCCAAGAGCTCAAACACCCAAGTGCTTAATAGAATCACTCGGTGATTAGCGTAGGTGCTTTGCGAAGTGCTTAGGTTAGTTAGACCACTTTAGCGCTTGCTCTAGGTGAACCCTAGATTGTTGAGTGAGTTTAGACAAACCTCACAACCCCTCGACTCTTGCGTGAGTCGTTGCAATTGTACCGAGTGGGGCGAGAGTCTTGCGAGACCGTGACAACCGCGTTTGTGTCACGGCCGCCACTGTGTACCGGAGGGAACGAGGCCCGCGGCGTTTCGGCCGGAAGCTCGATAGTGGAGACGGCGGGGAGCATCCGAGAGGAGCCGGAAGTGGAGCACCACTTGCGTGTGGAGAAGGCCCGCGGCTCTCTACGGAGTTACTCGACCGAGGTGCTTGGCCCTCGCGTGGGCTTCCCTTTGCGTAGGGGCACCAACGAGGATTAGTCGGGACCTTGCACGGTTCCGGATACCTCGGTAAAATTACCGACGTCATCCACGAGAGTTTGCTTATCTACTTTGCTCTTTAAGTTTCCGCATTTATATTAAGCATTTAAGTTTCAATCTTGTATTCATACTTATCTAGTGTAGATTGAAACTTAGCCTTTGCGGTAGAGATAGCAACACTTAGACAAAACCTAGTTTGCACATTCTAGTTTGATTATTGGCATAGGTTTTGCTCTAGGGATTTAATTGTGGCCTAGTTTAGCGAAAGTTTTAGAAGTCCTAATTCACCCCCCTCTTAGGCGTCACCCGTTTCCTACAGTAGTGACAGACCGCCCACCTGCAACGATGGCTGGTGCCAAAATTCGTCAACAGATAGATGGGCTCGTGGCCAATACAGAAGATGGTTTTGTGGGATATGGTGAGCAGCATATGTAGACACATAAGTCTGGCTTGACTCGGCTCCCCTATTATGACGATCTGCTCCTTCCACACAACATTGACGTGATGCACACTGAAAAGAATGTTGCTGAGGCACTGTGAGCAACAATTATGGACATTCCTGATAAGTCAAAGGATAATGTGAAGGCAAGAGTGGATCTGGCAGCGTTATGTGCGAGAAATGGGTTGCCTGATTTCATTTCCTGGTTCAAACGTAAGGTACGTGCTTAGTTTGTAAAAGACATACGTCTTTGAACTCTATTTAGCGTCTTTTAACTTACGAATACTTGCAGGGCCAAAGAGATCCATCTATGAGTGTCGAGTTGAGACAAGTAGCCAACGACTTTGCTTATAGGGTCAAGAAATATTCTAGGTATGACGTCAATGGATACCGTTTTCGCACAACAAACTACGACAAAAGTCGGTCCAATCGGAAAACAACATGTTCTGGAGTCTTTACGCCCGGCCTTGACAATGTCGATTATTTTGGACGAATCGAAGAAATATATGAGCTCAATTTTTATGGTTCCAAACCTCTTACTCCAGTGATATTCAAATGTCATTGGTTTGACCCTCAAGTGACGAGACGGACACATTCTAATCTTGGGATAGTCGAAATTCGACAAGATTCCACCTTACCAGGAGACGATGTCTATATCGTGGCCCAACAGGCCACACAAGTGTATTATCTCCCATATGCGTGCCAAACGAAAGAATATCTTAAGGGTTGGGATGTTGTGTATTAGGTATCGCCGCACGGGAGGTTACCTGTTCCTAACGATGAAGATTACAACTTAGACCCGGACACATATGATGGAGAGTTCTTCCAAGAAGATGGGCTAGAAGGGCGATTTGTGATAGACTTAACCGAAGCTATTAGAATGGATGTTGATATTGAAATGGTTGTTGATGAGGAGGATGATGAGGTGCAAAATGATAATGACTTAGTAATCCTTGAAGGCAATGACATTAATGATGAACTTGCGTCTTCCGATGGTGTTGAGATTGAAATGGTTGATAGTGATGATGAGAGTTATGATCCGGCTAACCCCGACACATATGAAGATTATTTTTAATCGATGTAATGTTATATGACTTTTTATTTCGCACCTATTTTTAAATACATCTTTTTATATGTGCTTATCTGTTTACTCTTAATTGCATATTTTTGGACAAATATGGTCAGCGATAATTGGCTGAGGAGGAGGAGGGGAGGAGGAGGAGGACGGCGGACGAGGCAGAGCAGGCAGCGCAGCAGGACGACCTTGTCCAGCAATAGGCGGCGCCTCAGGACGACGACGACCAGCAGCAGGACGACGACGACCAGCAGCAAGATGCCTCAGGTTCAGGCGGCTCAAGTTCGAGGAGCATCTACCTGCGAGGCCCTGCGAGTCTCCCTCAACGTCCCATACTTCGGGACAGGCGGCTGCTGATTCGGCCGGAAGGGGAGAGGTATGTAACTTTATGTTCTTCATTCTTGTTCATATTATGTGTTCAAAATCATAATATAAACTTATACTTTTTATTTATCACTTGGACAGGTCTTGGACGATTTTGGATTATGCTGGGGGTCATCGTCGCCCCCAATGGCATCCTCGGCCTGCTGTGCAGGGAACACTTCCCTGGACTGGTGGAGTATGCCGGAGTGTCGGGCCCAGCCATCACCTTCGACCACTACGCCGTCGCCCCCGATGCAGTAGACCGGGACGGCCGGGAATTCAATAACAAGGCGGAGCGGGTGAAGCAAGAGTTGTGGGTAAGTCTTAGTATAATGTAAAATATGTCGCATTCGTTGCAAATTCTTGAAATAATGTATGGATACGTCGTTTTTGTATGCATGATTTCTTCAGATGCGAGGCTGGATACGAGGCTAGGGCGGATGTGGTGGCCACCACGAGCTGTAAGAAGCTCGTCGTGGACATGCACTATGACTCTATGAGGCCCGAATCCAGGCCATCGTCACCTACCACGGCTCCGTCCTTGGGGAGAGGGTGACCAACCTCAAGCTCGAACCATGTAGTTGACCAGGGAGCAGTACCTGTAGGTAAAGTCATGCATGTTTGGTACCTACATGCATGAATTTTATTTTATCTTCTCATATGCACTTTACGTGTTTACTTTGTAGATGATTCCACATTGGTGCGCCGCACATCCTCTGTGCTGGGAGCAAATGGTGGATAGGTGGTGTTCGGTTGAGTGGGACGAGGCGCACACCGCTAGCCGGGAATAGCGTATGATGATGCAAGGCCCCTCCCACCACCAAGGCAGCCGGAGCCTGGGCCAATATGCCGAAGCATGGGTACGCCCTCTTTTTTATTTAGATATATAGCACTAAATTAGATATTATTTCTAACTATCTCGTTGGTTTTCTTGCAGTCGGCGTCACATGGTGGCCGGCCTTGCTCTACCTTCTCGGCCTATGCTATAGCCCATAAGGGTAAGGCGATGTCCGACGTCACCTACAACCCGGATGACGGGCCCGAGGCCTACACCAACCCCGCCGTCTACAGCTGCCTCCATGACTACACCGCCATGGCGCAGGAGGTCCATGGCCCAGAATATGATCCGAGCACCGAGTCGATCGACCCCGATGTGCTCATGAGGGTCGGAGGAGGCAAGAGACATGGGCGGTACTGGATTGCCGACGGGGCAATCGACTCGTCCTCCACTCCCACTCTGTCTCAGTTGAGAGCAAGGAGCACGGGCTCGAGTCCAGCCATACGACCTCGGCACGACAGATCACAGCATCGCATACAGCAACTCGAGGTTAGTGCTTCTGTAACTCGTCCTTCCTTTAGTTATATACCTTCTCTTTGAGTTACTATAATGTTGGCTTGTAATATTACAGACCCAACTAGAAGAAGAGAGGAGGGAACGTCACGAGATGGAGGCGAGGATTATGGCGGAGTGGGAGGCGGAGCGGGAGGCTCGCCTGGCAGATCATCAGAGGATGGCGGAGATGTTCCAGTACATGCAGAGCCTTGGTGCCGCACAGGGCATCGCTCCGCCACCTCCATTGTTCCCTCTAGTTGACCCTGCTCTCTTCCATACTCCTGTGAGTATCAAAATTGTAGTTAGATGTTGGTAATGCATCTGGTATAACACATACAATCTCTTCTCTGTGCAGGGCCAATCTGGGGCGGCATCCAACAACCCTCCGGAAGGGTTCAGCCCAACGCAGCACCAGTCAAATCGCCCACCTCCATGAGTGTTGTGTTTTTAGTGTTTAGACTTCAGAACTTGTGTATAATACTTATGTTTGTGTTTGATACTTATGTCAGAGCTTGAGACGTATGAGACTTATGTTTGTGTTTGATACTTGTGTTGAACACTTATGTTTGTGATGGATATTTATGTTTGTGTTGGCTATTTATGTTTGTGATGATATCTGTGATGTATATATGTGATATATATGTGATATCTTTTGTTTGTGTGGATGGAATACAAACAAATAAAAAAGGTGCATACTGGTCACTTTGCTGAATGTAACACTCGGCAAAGAGGTTCTTTGCCGAGTGTCAAGACCATAGCACTCGGCAAAGAACCAAGACCTGGGCACAGGTATAGGTTCTTTGCCGAGTGTAATGTCTGTGGCACTCGGCAAAGAGGCACGCTTTGCCGAGTGCCGCACGTAGCACTCGGCAAAGAGCCTGACATGAGGACCCTCCCTGGCGGGTCCTTTGCCGAGTGTCCCAGGTGGCACTCGGCAAAGATGGATTCTTTGCCGAGTGCTTCTGGGAAGACACTCGGCAAAGACGCCATCTCCGTCACCCGTCGCCGTAATGGCCACTTTTCTTTGCCGAGTGCTCCCTGGCACTCGGCAAACCTCTTTGTCGAGTGCCCGAGAAAAAGTACTCGGCATAAGGCTTTGCCGATGCACTGTTTGTCGAGCCTTCTTTGCCGAGTGTCACACTCGGCAAACCCTTTGCCGAGTGTTTTTAAGGCTTTGCCGAGTGCTTCGGGCACTCGGCAAAGCCCTCGTTTCCGGTAGTGAAAATAACTTTGTAGATCTTGAGAAGTTATAGAAGTTTATAGTTGACAACTTTTTCATTTGAAGTCATATTGTCAACGAAAACTACGTCTGAATTTAAAAAATTTAAAATTTGAATTTTAAAAATGACTTCGAAAGAAAAAACCACCAACATAAAAGTTGTAGGTATTGAAGAGTTATAAAACTTTGTAGTTGACAATGTTTTGGTTTGAAATCATCTTGTTATGCAAAACTATGTTTGAATTTTGAAATTTGAATTTTTCAAACTGTCTCGGATGGAAAAACTACCAAAATAAAAGTTGTAGGTCTTGAAATGTAATGAAACTTTGTAGTTGACAAATTTTTTATTTGAAATCATCTTATCATTGAAAAATTCATGTGAAGTTTTCAAATTTAAAATTCAAATTTTGTAAACGGTCTCGGATGTAGAAACTATTAAAATAAAACTTGTAGATCCCAAAAGGTTATGCAACTTTATAGTTGGTCACATTTTCAAATGAACTCATTTAGTGTCTTAAATAATCAAATTACTCTCGATTTGTTATAGTAAATGGGGAATGAAAACGTAATATAGACATAATTGGTGTAGTAGTGTAGTGGTATAGGAGGGTATGCGTGAGAGAGAGGTTGCGAGTTCGAATCTTACTATTTACAAAACATATAAGTTTGATTCAAAATAATAGTGAAAAATGATAGGGCAACGGGAAACATGATAGCCTTTGTTATATGTCTTATTCATGAGGCAGCTAACACTACCGGAATCGCGTTCTTTGCCGAGTGTTACACTCGGCATAGGCTATTTTAAATTCGGGTTTTGTTTCGGGTTCAGGTATTCCGGATTCGGGTTACGGATTTTTTTGTCCAGCCCTAGTTGACCGTTCAGGAGCCTCCACTTAACGTCATCCTCTACTAGGAACGTACCCGTGCGATGCCACGGAATACAAATTGCGACCCTCCAATGGACTTACGGCCTTGACGACGTGCGGCGTGAGTACAATAGTGACGGCAAAATATGTGATTATTAAACATAGATACAGAACGATATAAATATGTCTACCCAAATAGATTGAAATGGAATCACACAAATAATTTCTAAAGAGTAAATATATAATGCTTAATCATAAGTAAATATGTTGACACCTTGTACACTAATCTAATCTTTTTTAACAATATTGTTAACTCTCTGTTGTATATTTGTCGGGATGGCATATCTGCACGAATTTTCCTCGTAACTTAACAGTTCGATAATAAAGTTCCTCCGAAGAATCTTTGCATCCTACACATAAGACATATAAGAGAACAAAACGTCAATTTTTTATTATGTGACTGGAATGTATGTTTGAATATGAAAGGAACGTACTCCACTCACCCTAATAAATTTCATTAGACTATCATTCCCCCACATGGCCATAGCTTGTAGGATAAGGTAGCTTGTGTTAAGCCTATAAAATAATATTTTGCCAACTAAGTTATATACAATGGAAATCATAGAAAAAATGAAATTGCTAAGAAGATGGTACAAAGAAAATACTCTTTTAAGTCAATTGGAACACCAGGTTGAATTGTATGTTGCCACTTAAAAATATCCTCTGTCCATCCAGTATGTTTCTTGCTATAGACAATCTTATATTTCTTTGAACCTCTTGTATGGCATGTGCTTACACCAATCTTGAATAGGTGCAAAGTCAATAAAAGTGATGTGTTTTTTACCATGATCTATTACGAAAAGGGCGTAGCAATCGTTGAATTTCCATGGCATAAGAACCTGTAAAATATCAGTCATTAGGATTGCAAAGAAGTGCCCTTTATAAATACATTTGAAATGAACTCATACTTACATATTTACAAGCCATGATATAATAGTTCATTGATGGCCAACAATCGAGTGTTTTTGTTAACTCTTCTGTTGTAGGGTCCTCATGGTACTTTGGTAGTTTACCAAAACCAATCATTCTCTGGATAAATATAAATATATATACATGACCACATGAGGATTAGATATAGATAGATACTATATATTGCTACATTATTGATTGGAAATAAACTTACCCAGAAGCGCATGTCCATATAATGCTTTCTATTCTTTATGATTTCACCTTTCGGCCTACGTGACTCTTTATTAGCAAGCAATCGAACAGCCATGTCAAAACATTTTAGAGTCATATCTAGATTTATACTTAATATGTTCTATAGGTCTTTGACAGATATTTCTATCTTAAAAGGATTGAAACTTCGCACCCATATCATCCTGTAATGTAGCATGACATGATGGAAGTCTATATCAAGACTCTACGTAATTGGTATAAATAAAATAGACAAAACAATGAGCACTTACTCTAATGTCCTATCGTCTTGGATTGCCATAATGTAATCACATAGCACATCTATTAAATCGGCTTTAGTCACTGGCATGTCTTTTGTGGAAAGACCACTCATTAAAAAGTCGTCTGTGCACCCATCCGCCGATACTTTTGTAGGAGTTGTTTTATCCCATTCATCAACAAACCACCTTTGTAAGTCTGCTTGAGTAATGGGGCCATCCTCATCTTCCATCAATACCTCGCTATTATCAAGAACATAGAGTAGTTTCCTCTTCTTATGATTTGTTGGGCTATCTAATATCTCAACATCAGAGGGGCTTCCAGTATGAACTTCTTTATCATATTTGTATATCAGATATCCCCTTCTTTTGTTCATGTATGAAGATAGTAATATAGCAGCCAATTTTTTTCTAAAGTGTGACATGTCATCCTGCAAATAAGAAACAATTTACTTAGCATTATATGTAACACTGACTGTAGATGTGCATATATGCCATAGTAGTAATAATATACCTGGGTAAAACTGTTAGACAGCTCATCCCCTGTCCAGTATTCGATATAGTTCAAAAGAAATAAGCCACATGAAGAGCTACATTATATACATGAATAAAATGTCAAAATTAACATTTGTACGAAGAAATTAGTTAAGAAGAATTTATGGCATACCCATCTGTCTGCTTTGCATATCCCATATTTATTTCTCTCAGCGGCTAAGAAGCAACTTGGAGGTTTGGCCACCTGTGATCTTTTAACTCTTTACGCTGAGATACCATATCAATTTGCCTTTGCAGCCCTTTAATCTTTATATTTTTGTAAAACATGGAATCAGATGTTGCGCTAAGTTAATGAGATAATATTAGTAATTGTTTAGTTTGTGCAAACTCACCGAGTTAGTGAGGTCATTGCGTTCAAATGTAGTACCAAGTGAATCGAGTACTTGTATCTCCATATTTCTTGCATTGATGACGGCAAGATACCAGTGCGTTACTCGGATGTTTATCGGAATAAACACCTACAAAATACTTATAAATATTTCATAAAAATAAAATACATGTAAACACTAACCATCTAAATTGCAAACTAATATTTACCATATCATGGTCTAGATAGAGTAAAACCCTTCGTTCAGCACTACATATTTGTGCCATATCTGTAATTGGATATAGCTCATCTGTTTTAGTTTTAACATCACCGTCTCGCTTTAGAAAGTTGAACTGAAAAGCATTTTCTATGTGTACACGACCTCCAGATCTGCACTTTAGTTGTTGTTTAGTTTTTATTAAATTTATGTAACAATCTATCATCTGCAAGTAATTTATGGTTAAAAATACTAAGGTGAGTAAAAAAATTATACATACCAGGGTCACCAGATGAAAAACTAATCATAGATTACCTCATCACCTAGATATGCGCCCGATTGAAATAGACATTCCATCCATTTCATTTCCACACAGGCATCATCTAGGAACAAAACAGTTGTGAGATGAAAGGAAAATCGCTTACAATATAAAACAAACTGATCCCTACAATATTTATAGAATATATATAATACCTTTCGGTTAGTCATAGAGTCGAAGACACCTTTGTCTGTGGTCCTACGTACTGGTTAGCCGAGAAAGGAAAAACCTTCGCCATACGATGACAGTCACGTTCGGCCTCTGCCCAACACATACGACATACCATACCATACGGTGCCGTGCCGTATATTTAAACGGCAAAAAGTTCGAAACTATCACATGTCCTTATAAAGGCAGTTAATGGGACCATAACGGTATATGAGGTCAGGCTGTCTCCAATAACAGGAGACCCATACGCCGTATGCGTCTTAATGGGTCTGCTGAAATGGAGACCCAAATTGTTGGTTCTCCAACAGACCATCTAAAATGGGCCTCCATCAACCGTTTTAGCAAGAAAAGGCGGGAAGCAATCATCTCAATCTTCAGTTCCCGCTTCTTGCTGCCCAGAACCAAGACCTCCCACTTTCTGTTGCCCACGTCGCCGGTCAGCCTGCTCGGCCACTCGTCCAGCAGAGCTGGAAGGCATCTTCATTTTCTCCCATTCGCTTCAAGGCAAGTTTCATTTTCTTCTCTCCCTGACAGGAATCCTATTCCTTTTTTCGTTTTTACAGTCCGTAGGTAAATATTGCCCCCAAGCTGCTTCTTTTCTTCGTTTTACACCATGGTGAAACTATTTCTATTTACTACTAATTTGAGTTCGATTCTTGGTGTGAATCTGCTGCAACTATTGCCTGATTGACCAAACTACTCAAATTAATCTGATTTTTTCATGCAGCCATGGCCTTTAACTACTACCGAAGCACTTGGTGTGGGTCTGCTGCAGCTAATAAGAACAATGAAGAAATTGAAGCATGTGCTGTTTTGGTTGCAACATTGAGGAAGAAGCGGCGTTGGGGAGGGTCTGTTGTTGGCCATAAGATGAAAAAACGCGACCGTATTGGTGGCGACATTCAACTGAATAATGACTACTTTATTGAGAGGTCGTTGTTCAACCCTGAGCAATTCCGCAGAAGGTATATTGCTAATACTATTTTAATACTACTATTATCTATGTTAAACTACATTATCAAAAATTCAGTCCCTGATATTGTTTCTTCAATGACTGCAAGCTCAGGTTCCGTATGCAACAATCCCTTTTCTTGGAGATTGAAGATAAATTGGCAGCTGCAAATAAGTTCTTTAGACAAAAAAGAAATGCAGCTGGTGTGTTGGGATTCTCCAGTAGACAAAAGTGTACTGTGGCTTTGCAGATGTTGGCTTATGGAGGTCCAGCAGATTTTCTAGATGAAGGTCTGCGTATGGGAGAAAGCACAGTCCTTCAAACTATCAAGGAGTTTGCTAAAACAATAATTGAAGTTTTTGGACCTGAATATCTTAGGCCTCCTTCAGAATCCGAGTTGCAACACATTTTATCAGAAAATGAGGCATGTGGCTTCCCTGGAATGATTGGTAGTATCGATTGTATGCATTGGGAATGGGCGAACTGTCCTACCGCTTGGGCTGGGATGTACATGGGTCATAAGGGAAAGCCTACTCTTATTTTAGAGGCAGTTGCGACAAAGGATGTGCGATGTTGGCATGCATTTTTTGGTCTTCCAGGATCTCACAATGATATTAATGTGTTGCGTTGCTCTCCTGTTTTCGATGATTTGGCAAATGGCAATACAGCACCAGTTAACTTTACTGTCAATGGAAACCCTTATGCCCTTGGATATTACCTTGCTGACGGGATTTATCCTGATTGGGTGACTTTGGTGAAAAGCATAAGTCGCCCAATCAGTAACAAACAATCGGTGTTTGCTAAACAGCAGGAAAAATGCCGCAAGGATGTAGAGAGATTTTTTGGAGTATTTCAAGCCAAGTGGAAGATTATGCATCACCCTGCTCGTCTTTGGAATCAGCATGATCTCAATAACATTGTGCATGCATGTGTCATTCTACACAATATGGTGGTCCAGAATGAACGTGGAGTTGACCTTCCAAGAGTGCACGTGTCGGAGTGGCCAGGTGCAGCAAACCCTCCAATAACTCCGCTAATATCAGTTCCTGGAACGGATATGGGCCGTTGGTTCTGGAGCGTTTGGGTCGCGGTCGAAGCTGCCCTATTTCTGGGTCGCGTGCGGACCTGCTCTATATTTGGGTCTTCTGTTTCGGTCTGCTGTTGGAGGCCTGCAACTGGTGTGTTACAGCCTATTTTCGGTTCAGAGCACCGTATGGATCGCTTGTTGGAGACAGCCTCAGAAACACTTTAAACTTCCGGCCCATCTATCGTTGTGAACAAGTTGAGCCCGTGAGAAGCCAAATCGCGAACCCACCCGGGCCAGGGGCAAACCTCGTGCTCCCCTCCACTTGCCGAGGAGGCTCGCGACCCGCGACGCCTTCCGCAGCCCCGACCCAAACCCTAGCCCCCTCCACCGTACTGCCACCGTCATGGCCGAATCATCTGCCGCTGCCGAGGTCGGGTCGCCAGCTTCGTTGCCACCACTGGTCGCCGAGGAGGCCGATGCCGCCGCGATGGAGGAGGCCGCGGCGGTCGCGAAGAGGTGGCCCGGGTGGCCCGGGGACAGCGTGTTCCGGCTGGTGGTGCCAGTGCTCAAGGTCGGAAGCATAATCGGGCGGAAGGGCGAGCTCATTAAGCGCCTCGTCGAGGAGACCAAGGCCAGGGTCCGCATCCTCGAGGGACCTGTCGGCGCCACCGAGCGTATCGTGAGTAGCGCTACTTTTGCTGATGCTTAATGGGTTTATGTCTTCTCTGACGCGAAAGGATGTTAACAAATTCAAAATTAGGATGCTTTGTACTGTGAATTATTGAGGTTGCTTGGTATTGTGAGCTGATTTTATTGTTATTGTTATTGTTATTTATATTTTACCTGTCTGAGCTGGCGATAAATATGAGATGCACTCGCTATGTTTTTGTGAAAAAAAGAATGTTGGGATGGGCATGAGTTCAAAAATATCTCAGCAGTGGAGTGGTGTAATTGACTCTCCGTGGTACTGCAAGTGTTTTCTGATTTGGTTATTATGTAAACAGATAGGACATTAGGACGGGAGTGGAAATCTTCTGATGGTTGGAAATTCTGGTCAATCTATGCATCAGTGTTGTTTCTGTGTGATATTTAGTGTGTGTTGTATTTGTTATGATGATTGTAAATATGGGAAAAACTGTATATATTCATATATCAGAATGTTTAATGCTAGTACAGGAGACAGTTATTTACAGAGGAGGGTATGATAATGTGAGCCTTCAATATGCTTTTATGCTTATATATGCTGTGCAGCACATGTAGAGATTTACCATATGGCCAGTTGGATGATAATGGTGGATGGTAGCTGTCTTTTCTTTTGGCACAATTAAGCAGGATAACTATCTTCATTGTGTTTGTCTCTTGGATGAATTTAAATATGACATTGGATAGCGCCTTTTCACTATTCTGTTAATATAGTATCATGTTTCATGGTCTCTTTGGATTTCACTGAATCATGGATGTCGGATATTCCAGGTTTTGGTTTCTGGAAAAGAAGATCCAGACTTGGAGCTACCTCCAGCCATGGATGCTCTCATGAGAGTTTTTAAGCGTGTCACTGGGATAACAGATGGAGCTGCTGAGGGCACTCAGGCCGCTGCTACTCCTGATGTATGTGCTGCCCGATTGTTGGTTCCTGGAGCTCAGGCAATTAATCTAATTGGGAAGCAAGGTGCAACTATCAAAGCAATCCAGGAGAGCACGAGTGCAACAATACGGGTAATATCAGTAGGTGAGGTGTTTCTCTGGACTGATGCATTGTGTGTTGATACTTGATACACAGTTAATTTTGTAAATTGTAGAGCAGTTGATTGTCTTATTACACTTAATATCTTATCTTCTTCCCCTGCTTCCAATGTAACTGATGAATTTCTGGCAAGCTTTAGCTTTTATGCATTTCGCTTGCAAAATGGTGCTGTCTTCCTGAAGTTTTAGCAAAATGAGTGCCATTGTTTTTTAGAGTATTAGACATTTGACTGGACTAATAAATGTTATCATTCTTGTGAGAGAACTTCCACTGTTAAAAGTAATTTTATTATATTGCTGTTAATGTGTTTAGGAGCTCTAACCTTATTTCAACTGTGTGTCATCAATCTTGCATGTTTGGATTAGCTGTATTGAACTCTTGCTTATAGAAAGTACAAACACTTTGATAAGTTATAAAATCAGCATCCCACACAGATCATTATGGCATTAGAAAAGTTGTAAAATTGAAATTATCCTTATGGTTTTTGGGTTATAAATATCTGCAGATGAACATGAACGACCATTCTATGTAACTGACGATGAAAGGATAGTTGAGATACAAGGCGATACAGAGAAAGTTCTAAAAGCACTGCAAGCAGTTTCAAATCATCTTCGGAAGTTTTTGGTTGATCATAGTGTACTTCCATTATTTGAAAAGACTGTAAGGATGCATTTCAACTCATGCTAAACATCACTAGAGCATCCTTCATATCATTTTTGATTCATCATTTTTACCTTTTTTTCCAGAATACTACAGTGAGCCAAGATCGCAATGGTGATGGTTGGAGCGATATGTCACGTCCTTCAATTGGTTCTGCACAAGTGAATCAACTACCTTCAGTGTTAGATGACTATATTCTTCAAGTGAAGAGGGATCCTCTGTACCTTGAACGAGAATCTTTGGTAGATCATAACATTCATCGCTCAGGCGTATCACTTTATGGGCGTGATCCAGCCTTGTCAACACTACGACCCTCTGCAGTACATGGTGCTGGCTCACTACTTACACAGGTCTGAGTTATCTCTGGCTCTGTATGTATCTTTATTTCTTTTCATAAGACATGTGGTGGAATAAGCACAATTGAATTCTTTATTGCCTGGTTGTTGTGCATTCCATGCATTGATCCTTACAAAAAAAAGGTAGCCTGGTGCATGAAGGGTCGGACAGAGCTTCTCTTTTTGACCTTGAGCTGTTGCTGTCTTGCTGACAAGAACTTATCGTATGCAGATAACCCAAACCATGCAAATCCCACTTACCTATGCTGAAGACATTATAGGAGTTAAAGGAGCAAATATTGCGTACATACGAGCTAATAGTGGGGCTGTTGTTACAATTCAGGAGAGTTTGGGTAGTCCTGATGATATTACTGTTGAAATAAAGGGGACATCTTCACAGGTGCAAGCTGCACAGCAGCTCATCCAGGTAATAGCACGTTATTCTTCCTTGCAAGTTTCGGTTTCCACTACTGTAAACATTTTGATACCATATCCTTATCCAGGACTCGTTGGCTGCACACCGAGAACCTGTCAGGAGCAGTTATGTGGGGGCAGGATTAGATTCAGTATATAGGTCCAGCTACTCACAATATGGCAGCTCAATCTATCCCTCGTCATCACTGCCGTCTTATTCTAGCATCGATGATGTTAGTAGATACCCGTCTTCAGGCCTTGGTGGCTATGGTTCGAGTTACCGGTACTAATAGCAGTTTGTCCTCGGGCTTGAATGCTTGATGGCACCAGTGATCATTGTATCCCAGTACCCAGACTTCAGGGTCTGCTTTGTTTTGACAAACAATTAATTGGTTTTATAGATTTTCGCCACTCATGGATTCAGAAATTGTACATGTTTGCTGGTGCCTTTTTTTTTTCCTTAGCGCTACAATTTAGGAGCTGTTTGGTTGGTCTTTTTCAGACCACCAATGATTTCCGGCGTGGATGTGGATGTATGTATAGTGCTATTTTTTGTTTGGATGGCTGGGCCCGTATCAACTACAGCGTAAATTGATCCGTTCCAGGGGAACTATTTTACCCCTCACCAGCTAGGAGTGCTAATGGTTCCCTTCAGTGCCTCAGCCGCCATCCCAACCAAGCAAAAAGCGTTTTTTAATTCCTTTGCCACGGTTAGCACCGTTAGGGCTTATTCGGTTATTTTCAATCCATATGGATTGGAGGGAATTGATATAGATTGAGAGAGATTTTGATTTGCTAGGGATTAGAACCCCTTTAATCCCCCTTAATCCATATGGATTAGGGTAGAACCGAACAAGCCCTTAGTAGGTTGCATTGAAACAAACAGCACCATTTTGTGTAGAAGATCCAAGTCGTTGCTTGCATCTGTCTTCAGTATACTTCACAACACCCATAACAAATATAGGTCACGTAGCTTTGTTTTTAGTCAAAACTAAGACCGATCATGTCGTTGGCACGTTCCACCTGCCCGTTGGACCTCGGATGAGCCATCGCCGACCAATCCACACGGATGTGATGATCGCTGCAGAAGCCGAGGAACTTTTTTTCTATGAACTAGGTGCCGTTGTCGGTGATGATTGAATTGGGGACCTCGAAGCGATGAATGATATCCATGAAGAATGCGACCGCCTGCTCGGATTTAATATTGGCGAGGGGCCAGACCTCGATCCACTTGAAGAATTTATCGATGGCCACCATCAGGTGCGTAAAACCACCGGGTGCCTTCTACAGAGGACCGACGAGGTCCAACCCCCACACCGCGAACGACCACGTTATTGGGATCATCTGTAGGGCCTAAGCTGGCATATGCGTTTGCTTCGCGTAGAACTGGTGAAAGGGAAATGGCCTTAAACCATTTCTTATATTTTGGTGCTTGATGACCTTCACAACCATTCAGACTAACTAGTTTGCCTACTCTTTGATTCACAGGTTCATAAGTTTAGCAGTTTAGTCTCTAAGTAGCAATCCACTCAGATACAACCAAATAGGGGTAAAACATGGAATAGATGAACTACCAATAGTTATACTCTTTGGATAAGTTCTAAATACCCCGAGGAACCTATTCAACACTTCTAGAAAGGTTGGAAAGCTCGAAATCAACATATCACTATCTTGGAGCTAGTTTGAGCAAAAAAAGAAATATGAGTTAAAGAATCAAAATGTTTATGATCCATGACTTAGACTAGATGGAAAGCCACTTGAGATGTTTGTCTAAGTCATAAGATCTCTCTCAAGTTTAGCCAAAGCAACTTGAGAAGATTGTGCAAAGATCAACGAGAAGTCAAACTCAAGTTCTGAAATCACCGAATGCGGACCGTCCGACTGGCGGACCGTCCGCGAAACCGTTTTTACTTCGGCCAGGAACTCTAAATCGTGGATCATCCAGCTATACAGTGCGGACCGTCTGGCTATAATTCACAGGTCGTCCGCATGTGAAGACCTGGTTCAGCCCGAAGGTGACAAGTTGAGCAAACAGAATTCTAGAGCTGACGCGAACCGTCCGAGACCAAGGGCGGACCGTCGGCGTGGTGTCACCGAGGCAGATAGCCGTTGATCTACCAGGCGTATCCGTTGAATATGTCAGAATCGACCGTTGGAGGGTCGCAGACCGTTCGGGCCCTAGCCGCGGACCGTCCGCTAAGTGCAGTTTCTGGTAGATGCGCCTCAACAGCTACATGGGTGGTTGAGGGCTATAAAAGCCACCCCAACCAGCCCATTCACATGATTCATTGATCTACACTATGCACAAGAGTTGGGGATTCACTCCTATCTACTAGAGCAACACTTCTATACACATCCAAGCCTCACAAGTGCCACAAAAGAGAGATCAAGCAAGAAAGAGCTACTCATGTTGCTTTGTATTAATTCTGCATTCTTTGAAAGCAATACTTTTGCAAGCAAAGTACTTAGTTTTATACTTCGATAATTGTTCATCTTGTTCTAACCGCTAATCGAGGCAAGAAAGAACACCTCCTTGATGAATCCGACCGCCAAGAGCTTGTGGATCTCATCCCCGATGATCCTGCGCTTTTCCTCGTTGAATCAACGCAGGTGCTGCCTCACCGGCCTGAAGTGGGCTCGGATGTCCAAGGAGTGTTCGGCGACTTCCCTCGGTATGCTCGGCATGTCTGAGGGACTGCACGCAAATACCAATGCCTATCGCGCCTCGCACAACCGCCGTTGCCACCGAGCCTAGGGTGCGCCGCTGCCGCCAGTCCGCTTTGGGAGCGCCGTCACCGCTTGCCCGCCAGCCTCGGGAGCGTCGCCGTCGCCCGTTCCTGGTGGAGCGTTGTCGTCGCTCGCCCGCCTCGGGGCGACACCGTCGCTGGCCCCCAGGATCGCCGTCGCTCGCACGCCCGAGGGAACCGCCGCCCCCGCTAAAACCTAATCCCTGACGGCGTGTGGGTGTTTTTATTGCAGCCCGGACCTGGTCCAGCTCGACCGGATTGCACCGTCTGACATGAGCTTCCTCTAGTTATCGAAGCCAGGGCTCGTAATATACAATATATATATATATATATATATATATACACACACACACACGAAGATTGTTTTTTATAGGAGAATTGTGCTTTTCTATATACCATTAGAGGTTGTTTACAAGTGACCCTTGGAGACAACCTTAGAGCAAGTATAATATGAGGTTGTAAGTAGGCTAAATGTTCATGTGAAGGAGAGAGAAGTGTGTTATAAACCTATATACAACTTAGATATAAGAACCAAAAAATTATAAGAGAGATAAGTAGGGTCACTATATTAATAATGAAAAGCTAACAATTATACACTTGGCCAAGGAGATAGGCCATTGAGAATATTAAGGCCTTGTTTGGTTCTCTTTTTTAAATTTTAGTCCATGTCACATGCTTAGATGTTAGTTAGAAATATTAAATACAATTTAATTATAAAACTGACTATACAGACGAGGACTAAACAACAAGACCAATCTATTAAAACTAATTAATGCATGATTCACTCATGTGATACTACCGTAAACATTTACTAATTATAGATTAGTTATGACAAAAAAATGTATCATTATTTAGTTTTTATCTATATAATTAATTTTATAAGTAGACTATTTTTAATACTCGTATTTGACTTCCAAATATTTGATGTAACATAGGCTACAGTTTAGTCCTTGAACAAACATCTCTTGACTTTTGGCCGCCCCGTCACGCGCACTTCCGCAAACTGAACAGCGCCCTGCGGCTGGATCTCGCGAATGAAAATACAATATATATACGAAGATTGTTTTTTATCGGAGAATTGTGCTTCTCTATATACCATTAGAGGTTGTTTACAAGTGACCCTTGGAGACAACCTTAGAGCAAGTATAATACGAGGTTGTAAGTAGGCTAAATGTTCATGTGAAGGAGAGAGAAGTGTGTTATAAACCTATATACAACTTAGCTATAAGAACCAAAAAATTATAAGAGAGATAAGTAGGGTTACTATATTAATAATGAAGAGCTAACAATTATACACTTTGCCCAGGAGATAGGCCATTGAGAATATTAAGGCCTTGTTTGGTGTTTTTAAATTTTAGTCCATGTCACATGCTTAAATGTTAGTTATAAATATTAAATACAATTTGATTATAAAACCGACTATACAGATAAAGACTAAACAACAAGACCAATCTATTAAAACTAATTAGTCCATAATTCACTCATGTGATACAACCGTAAATATTTACTAATTATAGATTAGTTATGACAAAAAAATTGCATTATTTAGTTTTTATCTATATAATTAATTTTATAAGTAGACTATTTTTAATACTCGTATTTGACTTCCAAATATTTGATGTAACATAGGCTACAGTTTAGTCCTTGAACAAACATCTCTTGACTTTTGGCCGCCCCGTCACGCACTTCCGCAAACTGAACAGCGCCCTGCGGCTGGATCTCGCGAATGAAAATATCAGGTCTAGGCCGCGCGGAACCGAGGAGGAAAAAGGCAGGGCGGCCGCCACTCGCCACCCACCCAACCGCTGAATTATCCATCCCCATCCAAGTTCCCACACGCCCCACGGGCACAACACGGCCAGGCCGCGCGGCTGCGGAGCAGCGGAGGCGGGCGCTCGCGCGCCGCGCCCACCACGGCACGGGCTCCGCTGGGTGCGGCGCCGTACTCCCGTGGCCTCGTGCCGTTTCAATCGCGCCTCCTTTCCTCATAGGCTCGTGCCCTCAGGCCAGGCCTCGTCCATCGGCCGCGAGTACGCGGCTCTGCGACAAACCCCGCAAAACCACCGCACCGCTCCGCCCGCCCACGCGGCCGCACCGGTGGGCGATGCCCTCCGTAGCCGGTCATTTCACCGCGGGCGCGGCCCATGCCCGCGGCCCACCACCGCACCGCCTCGCCTCCTGCTCCTTATATGACCGGTTCCCCACCTCCGCCTCCGTTCCCCATCTCCACCACCACCACCACCACCAAACCCTAGCCGCCTCCCTTCGCCGCCGCAGCTGATCGGCCATGTCTTCCTCGACCTCCGATGCGGCCAGGGACGACGTCGTCTCATCTCCCGACCTGCCCCCCCTGTCCGCGCACGTCGCCGCGGCGGCTGCTGCGGCCGCGGCAGCGGCCTCCTCGGGGGGAGGAATAGGGCTCGGGGGCGGGGGCTCCGGCCGGAGGCTGCCGCCGCCGTGCTGGACGCACGAGGAGACCCTCGCGCTCATCGAGGCGTACCGCGACAGGTGGGAGGCGCTGAGGAAGGGCAACCTGCGCGCGGCTGACTGGGACGACGTGGCCAACGCCGTCACCGCTCGCTGCGGTCGGTTCCCCACCGCCACGCATAAGTCCGGCGTGCAGTGCCGCCACAAGATCGAGAAGCTTCGAAAGCGATACCGCGCTGAGCGGTCGCGATCCGCGGGGCGGTCCAAGGGGCCCAAGTGGCCGTTCTTCCCGCTCCTCCACGACCTCGCCGGCGGCGGCGTGCCGGACCCTAGCCCTAACGCCATCGTCAAGATCAAGACCAAGGGCCCTGCCCCGCCGGCATCCCCGCCTTCCCCTGTGTCCTCCCCTTCCTCCTCCGAGGAGGCTGTGCGGAGCAGGAGCCTGCACGGGCTCATCTCCAACGGCGGGGCCGGGAGCGGGCTGCGCTTCACCATCCCTAAGGCCTGCCGCACGAAGCCCGCCGCGGCGGCAGCTGTGAAGCCGGAGAGGAGCGGCGGCGAGGACGACGCCGAGTCAGAGGCGATGGCCGAGGTGGCTGCCGCACTGCGGTCCGTCGGGGAGGGGTTCCTTCGTATGGAGGAGCGCAGGCTCGAGCTGTCGCTTCAGATGGAGAAGGAACGAATGGAGTCAGAGATGAAGCGCACCCAGACGATGCTCGACGCCCAACAGCTCTTCCTCGAGGCCTTCCTGGGTAAGCAGCAGCAGCAGCAGCAGCACAAGAAGGCCAGGGTCTCCCCTTCCTCTGCCGCAATGGAAGAGGACTGATCAATCCATGTAGCCCGGTTGCTCTAGTTCTGCTCTGTCAACCTTGTGTGCATCCTTCCTCGCTCTGCGTTGACTGCTGTTCATGCTAGTATTGTTAACTTTGTGTCAGTAGCAATATAATCTTACTATTGTGTATGGATGGTGATGTAGGTGTAGGGATATGGATATGGATAAGGGGGGAAGGGCGAGGTTTGAATTAGAAATTAGGTGGTCTCAGTTTTAATCAGTGAACGACTTGTGTTATGAGCTTATGATGAGCTGCTGCTGTTACGTTGAAACACTTCAGCTTGTTCAAATGGCATCTACTCGTTGTCAATTTTATTGTTGAGTTTGATCGCTTCGCTAGACTCTTGTTATGACCGTCCAATTGCTAGATTAGTTTAACGCTGCATTCGAGGTATTCGGTGAGCAAGCATATGGAATCTCTATATTTCACTGAGGTTCATCCTGTGTTGTGAGTAAACTGTAATGCTATTGTTATGCCTGGAGTACAGAGACGAAGGCTATAAGCCTAGTCTATAGTACTCCTGATCAGATTACTATTTCAAATTAGATTGGATCTATAGTTAAGAACTTCAGATTAGTTAGATAAAAGTTAGCTACTCTTACTAGATAAGAGGAGAGTTAGTTACTGTTATTGGATAAGGACAAAATTAGATGATATCTCTAGTTAGCCTAGTCTATAGTGCTTCGGATCAGATTACTATTTCAGATTAGATTGAATTAGTATTTCAGATTAAACTATCTAGTTACCCGGACTTTGCTATAGTTGTTATATATCATATAAATATGTATTGAGATATTTATTCAAATATAATTATTGTTTATTTCTAAACACTAAGATACTTAGGTATGTGTGGTCTTGTGGTTAGCCTCAAATTTCTATAGTAGAAGGCGCGGGTTCGAGTGCTCACTCTTCAATATTTTTGCTCAGTGTGGTAGCTGCACGGTGGGATCGGGTGTTGGGCAGACATTGAGATGGGACACGTGGGGGCACGTGCGGCGGGCCCTGAGTGTCAGCGTGGAGAGTAAAGTCATAGTAGCACGAGATACCCACATTAGGTTCTTAATAAAGTAGTATAGATTAGATCTATAGATAAGATCCTTAGATTAGATAGATATGATAAGAATTAGCTACTCTTACTAGATAAGAGGAGAGTTTGTTACTGTCATTGGATAAGGACAAAATTAGATGAGATCTCTAGTTCGATAAGGCTTAGAGTCCTTTCTGTTTCAGGATTAGATCTCTTATGAACTATAAATACTTCTAAAGGGTTTTTTTTTCTGGAAATTAAGTAGAAGCAAATTATTTGTTGTCATCTTCCCTCAGTGAGCTGGGAGACCTAGCCGCCAGCCCGCCACCCCGTCTTTCTCCTTTTCTTGCAGCCCTAAATGCGTGAACAATACTTGCAGCACTATAGCGCGAGTACTGTAGCACCTTCTTCCTTTATCACGTGTGGTGGCCACGGTATCTAGTCACTGCCCTCGTTCCTTGCGATCATTGAGGCCACGGTGTCTAGTCTCACCTCCATCAACGCCAACTCCGCCACCCTCACGCACTCTGTGGCGACCATTGAGGCCTTCATGGCGCGTGTGGCGTTTCCTTCCCAACCACCGCCCGCGTCACCTCCGCCGGCTCTATCGCTTCTGCCGGCGTACGCGACACCAATCCTACCGCCGCCGGCAACTAGGCCTGGGCAGAAATCCTGTTACTCGTTACCCAAATCCGAACTACCCGAACCTAGATCCGATATATCCGTACCTGAATTACCCGATTAGGCCTTGTTCGGTTACATGGGATATAATCCCACCATGAATTTAATCCGGGTATGGATTGGGTGAATCCATATCTCACACCCAATTCCATGGTGAGATTAAATCCATCAAAAATCCATGTGACTTTCAAAGCTAGTTATTCTTTTGATCCATGGATTCTAATGTAAACTTGTGTAATATCTCATGGATTTGTTCCATACCTAATGGGCTATGGATAGAATCCATGTCTTCCATAGTTTAAAAAATTCCCAAACCTTTGGGTTATATTCCATGATGGGTTTAACCGAATAAAAAAAATTAAGTAGTCATGGATTATTTTGGGGCATGGATTGAGGCATGGATTTAATTCCAATCCATGCTAATCCAGAGCGGGATTGGTATAAACGAACAAAGCCTTACTGATTCAGATAGTAAGTCCAAAACCCGTTGTTTTGTTTGGGTAATTCGGGTCACACATCTCGGTACCGGATTTCCACCAAATTACCTGAATTGTTGTAGGAATCACCTTACATGCTGCAGCCCAAATAGGCAATAGTCCAGCCCACGTTTGTAACCCACTAATCCTAACCGGCTAGCTAACCATGTGTGCTTGTATTGCTATTGGGAGTAATGGCTACATTCTACTATGAGGAATTATGAAATATGTGCTTGCTGTTTGCCTGTTTCACTGTTTGAAACCGGGCTGAAGCTGAACGCCGGTCTGTCTGCCTGAAACTGGGCAGTGGTCACTGGCCAGCCGGTCTGTTCTAGTGTTCTCTGTTGTAACTTGTAAGCACTAAGCAGAGCAGCAGCCAGCAGGTCCGGTCTGCTCCAGCCTCCAGGCCTCCAGCTGCCGTGCGCAGTACGCCCTTGCTTAGTTGCTTTTTGCTTGTTGGCTGTTTGAGGCTTTGATCCCGGTTTGCAGTTGCCAGATGGCCAGTTAGGCAGTTATAGCAGGGGCAGCCGAGCAGCCGTGTGCATGACAGCATGAGTAGGCCAAAGAGCTAATGAGCTATAGTTTCATTTTTTTACTCCTGGTCTGTTGCAAGCCGATGTGCCATATGCTGCTTTGCTGCTGCTATACAAATACACATGTACACATACAAGGATACACCTGCACATTCTTCCATTATTTGTTCACTACTGTGTTGTGAAATTCGGTTATTTTTAGGATTACCCAAACTCGTACCTGAATTTTCGGATACCCGCTTATTTCGGGTACACTTCGGGTAGCGGTTCTCAAAACCGAATTTTAGAAAACCCAAATTATCCGACCCGAATTTTCGGGTAACCTGGATGCCCAGGCCCGCCGGCAACCACCGTCGCCATCACCGTCGTCGCTCGCGTCGTACATCCTCTCGTCGACGGCGGCGCCACAATTCACAATGGTGACGTCTCCAACGCCGACTGCATCCTCCGTCCCCAACTACATCGAGGTGATCTACAAGGGAGTGGATGGCACCCATGCCCTATGGCGCTGGGCCACCCGCTACCTACACCGGGCCACACCTTGACCTGCCGCCTTCGCGATTCTACAAGCTCGACTTCCCCACGTACGACGGTGCCCTGGACCCTCCCAATTGGCTCAACCAAGCGCAATTCTTCGGCGGGCAGCGCACCCTGGCATCAAATCACACATGGCTGGCCTCCTACCACCACACCAGCACTACGTAGACGTGGTACTATGCCCTCGAGCAGGATGAGGGCATGCCCTCGTGGGAGCGCTTCTGTGAGTTGTGTACCTTCCGCTTCTGCCCAACAGTTCGCGACACTCGTCTGTCTGCTCGCATGTCTATCGTTAATATCTTATGTGCAGGAGTACGCCGATCGCTTCAATGTCGTGCTCTGCCATGCCCGTGGTCTCTCGGGACCCCAAAAGCCTGAGTTGTTCGTGGGCGGGCTTCCGGACCACATCTGCATCGACGTCGAGCTTTGCGAGCCGCGGGACCTCTAGTTGGCTTTCGAGACTCGCGCAGATGCATCGCCACCGCCCCAATGGCGCGGTGCGCTAAACCCCTGCCACGCTGGGCGTGTCGCAACAACAATCGCCACCCCAGTACCTGGGCAGCGCGCTAGCCCCGGTAGAAACCGATGGCCCTGCTCGCCAGTTCGGTCGTCTCTCTTTGGCTAAACAAGAAGAACACAAACGCCAAGGACTCTACTACAACTGCGATGAACCATACATCTATGGCCACGTCTATCAACTCTTCTAATTGGAGTCGACCGACTTCATTGACGACGACATCCTGGCCAACGTCTTTGCTGCAACAGGTCCTCATGACCACGACGTTGTGGCAGGGACTAATTTGGGTGGATGAATTTTTGACGCCCCTACCTCAACTTTTAGCTCGAGGATGAGCTGTTTTTGCAGGCAGGGAGAGATGTTATGGCTAGAGTACAGGGACGAAGGCCATAAGCCTAGTCTTTAGTACTCCGGATCAGATTACTATTTCAAATTAGATTGGATTAGTATTTCAGATTAGATTGGATCTATATAAGATCTTCAGATTAGTTAGATAAGATAAGGGTTAGCTACCGAGACTAGATAAGAGGAGAGTTGGTTAATATCATTGGATAAGGAAAAAATTAGATGAGATCTCTAGTTGGATAAGGCTTATAGTCCTTCCTGTTTCAGAATTAGATCTCTCAGAACTATAAGAGCTTGTTCGGTTAACTCTCAATCCATGTGGATTGAGTGAGATTAGATGAGTTTTAATCCCAAACAAGTCAAACTTCTTAAGAATTTTTTCTAATCCTATCCAATCCATGTGTATTGAGAATAATGGAACAATGCCTAAAGGGTTTCTCCTGTAATATAAACAGATGCAACTTATTTGTTGCCGACTTCCTTGGAGCTGGGAGACCTAGCCGGCACCCCTTCTTCCTCCTCTCCTTGCTTGCAGCTCTGTAGCGCCTTCATCCTCTCTCACGCGCGGTGGCCACGGCGTCCAACCGCTTCCCTCGTTCCTTGCGACCATGCTCAACCACCACTCACCCCTATTCCCTGCGCGACATTCCTAGTAGGATCCACAATTCTATCAACTATATTATACAGTTAGACAAGACTACATCTAACATTTTGCAGTAACTCAGGAATGGTTTTCTAAGATGCAGCACTAACGGGAATTGTACAGCTTGTATGGCTTTGCAGCGTGCATCAAGCCGAGGTTGTTGCAAGAATGCCCTTCCACATGAAATGCCTCAGATCTATCACAAACGAAACACAGCCGTCCCGGTCATGTAAACAAAAATGTTGGTGCAGATATCTTCTGGTCATATAAAATCCAAAACCCACTTCAAAAAAGAGGAAGTTTTAAGTCCCAAAAATCAGAAGCTTATGGTCAGTTTGGGAACATCGTTTTTTCAAGGGATTCCAATTTTTTTCCATGGGAAAATGAACTAATTTCTCTTAGAAAAATTGAAATCTCTTAAAAAAACGGTGTTCCCAAACTAGCCCTGAGAAGTATTCGACGTAGGAATATCTAAGCACACGTGTTCTAGGAACCCTGGAAATATCTAAGCACACGTGGACAAAACCTTCAAATCCCTGAAGAAATTGGCCAAGGGCAATCAGGTGCCGACTACTGATTCCTTTCCAGACTGTCTACTGGGTTGCAGGTACCAGAAGAAGTGTTGGAGTCCCGGCTGCTGATCAGGTCGTCCAATTGGCCAGTCGACTTGGGAGGACGAAGAAGCTATCAAGCAATGCTTTCCTAAGGCTCTAGCTTGGGGGCAAGCTGATTGTAAAGGAGAGGGGGGATGTCAGCAGTGCTGAAGGCATGGTCTAAGCTGAAGACACCAATCGTGATGGACATCTGAAGATGCAGGTCGAAGTGTTCAAGGACGACATTCCGACTCGGCTCCAGCGTCTTCCAAAGCCGAATACCAATTACAAGAGAGAGGAGTGGCATACCTAATACATGTATGCTTTACCGTATTGTAAAGGGAGAGGAAACGAATAAATAACCCTGTAATAGGCTCTGGAGGAATCTTTTGACATTACGGTGACCGAACCGGCGAGAAAGGAATAGACTAAGGCCCCGTTTGGTTCCTATAGTTCAGGTCCCTACCATGTTTAGTTCTATGAACTAAAACTATTTAAAACACATTACGTTAATTATAAGAGAACTAAAATACTTCTTAGCATTCTTTCGCTATTAGTGTAAGTGAAATAAAGGAAAAGTAAAAGTGAAATTTATATGATTTAGTCCCTTTTAGTCATCTCTTAAGGGACTAGAGACTAAAACAGTTTAGTCACAGTTTTAGTTCTACCGTTTGGTAATTTAGAGACTAAATGGGACTAAAATGAATTGACTAATCTTTAGTCCCTCAAACCAAATAGGGCCTAAATTTATGGAGTGGACTCACCAAGTCACCATACACCATTTCATCTATAATAGATTGACTTTTCAAACCAAACACCTCCTTAAGTTTCCAAACTAGACATTAATATAATAAAGCATGAGTTTTTGTAACTTCTACCATCATACTTTTTTAAAAAATCTTTATACTTCTTTCTAATCTAAAATACGATCTACCATCGTCATATATCGTCAAGTGACATGAGCCGTTATCTTTTAGATAGGCCGTGAGAACCCAATACAACGTGAAGCCACACGCAATACAATGCTTTTATATAGTACTACCTCGCTAGCTAAATAGAACGAGTGGCCGAGTTAGCTGTAAAAAAGGTGCAAGTCTCATTTTCATCTCATATTTTTACAGCCTATTGGCTAAGATAAAGTGCAGTAACCGTAGTTTAATATAAAATATATGGTCATATGGCCACTTTAATTTTTTTAATGGGGAGAGCCCATTACATTTGCTTGTCATTGGGTAATTACGTGTTGTACAGTCATGCCGTCGCAACAACGTACATGTATTATCAGACCCGTCGACTGTCCAGCGCAACTGGGCGAACGGCATAGGGTCTCCAAATTTTTGGGGCCCAATTTTTTGAGTTTTCTAGTAACATAGCAAGAATTATTTGATGTTTTGCAAAACAAGCTAAATTTTTTTTAGCTTTAGAATAGAGAAAATAAGAGGACAAGGAATAGATCAAATATGAAAGAGCATAATTTAAGTTATTTTTATCTCTACACACTATATGTTATAGGATCTAATTTTATATTTTGTACTGGCGGCCCAAAGTACTCAGAGACGACCCTGTGTATTATACTAGTTGGATTCTATATATCAGGTAGACTTTATTTTAATAAAGTATAAAAATATCAGTTGATTAGGAGTTTAAACTCTCACTCCCCTAGAGCTAATGATTTCATTTGTGCCAAATTACTAGGTATATAATATATTTTGGCTTCTGTCATGATTCGTTTTATCTTTAATTTTCTGTAGTAGCTGATTATAATGTAATATTATTTATAAATTAATCATACTTAAATATCCATGTAGTAGCTGATTATAATGTAATATTATTTATAAATTAATCATACTTAAATATCCATGATACTTATTTGGTATCATAATTAGTATTATTTTATTATATAAATTTAATCATACTTAAAACTATTTTGATCTCTCTAAAAAATAAAATTATTTAAACCGTTTTGGAACATAGAATTTGGGACTGAGTATATCACTGCACGCTAGTTCATCTGTACAAGGCAATCTGCAATTGTACAGCGTTGTACAGACTTTTATTATACAAACAGCGTAAAGAGTGCAATACAACATCCGTCATCACACGCACGGGTTAAGCTCGGGCGCTCGGCGGCGCCATGTCTGCAGCACAAAGGACTGGACACCATGACTGAGCAGCTGCTGAGCTGCATGCAGGAGCGATCAGTAGGTGTCATCGGCGTCTGCCTCTTCCTCGTCGCTCTCCAGCTCTGCCATCTCGGCCAGCAGCGCCGGGTCAACCACCTTGGACATGTCACCGGGGGTCTTGGCCTCCTCAACAATCCGCATGATCTCGTCCACGGCCTGCGCCGGCTCGGCGGCATCCGCGTCCTTGTAGTTGGCCTTCTCCCTCTCCGAGATCTCCCTCGGGAGGTTCTTCAAGAACCACGGGTGATGCTTTATCTCCGGGATCGTGATCCTCTTTCAGTTTCAGGTAGAGGACGTTTAACAAGAAATTCACTGTCAGTCATCACGCTGAAAATTGTTTGTCCAGGGTTGCAGGATCCACACCTCAGTATAATCAGCATATGAAATATTTGCATCTGAACTTTGATGATTAGGCCAGCTTGGATTTGGATTTACTGAACTGAGAGAGGAAGTACCTTTGAAGGATCGGCAACGAATATCTGAGACAGAAGGCGTCTGCAGTCTGAAGACACTCTCACATAATCCGGGATGGAGTATTGCACGCCAAGAATTCTCTGCCAAGCACGAGACATTGAAATTGCTTTCAGAATCACCAAACAAGCATCTGAAGCAAGCTGTGATAACCAACAGAAGGGAAAGGGAGATGATTACGCTGATCGTTTTCCGGAAGTTCCTTGGATCCTCAGGATCTTCAAATGGATATGATCCCACGAGCATCACGTACAGCGTGACACCACAGGACCAAACGTCTGCTACCTGGACGAGGAGAATGAGTTCTCTCACAACATGCAGTGTTAAAATCTACCCTACCGATGTAAAGTATCAGAAGCCTAAAAGCAGCACTTGACGGATATACAGCTCTATATTCATGCTTGTCTTCAGTGCAAGCATTTTCAGTGAAAACGAGCCAAGAAACCAACTGGTACCTAAATGGTAAGTTACTGTGACCACACAACATTAGAAACAAATCGCAATGCTAATTCTATATGCAGCACGAGTCAAACTCTAGTAGTCAGTACTTTCAAGGCCTTCTTTTTATGAGTTGCAGTAAGTACTGCTGCAGTACATAGAAAACAAAACATGTTTGTCTGAAAGATGCCGACTTCAAGTCCTAAAAATACATGATACAAACAAAAACTGAAGGAACTACGACTTCCAGTTTTGTTAAGTGCCGCTGCCACGAACCTTTTATCTCATTGATTGATGCAGGGGGAAAAAGCAGATATACATACAGCAAAGAACTGAGAATTATCAAGCATGAAGTGAAGTAAATACCAACTCACCTTTCCATCATACTCTTTTCTGGAAAGAACCTCGGGGGCTATGTATGCTGGAGTTCCAACTGTTGATTTTGGTTTGGAATGCAGCAAAGCAGACTGAAAAGCACACTAGCAAAGTTTGTAACTGATTCAACGACACAAGAGAAGTCAGTTGCTGGTAAAGTTAGGACGCATAACAGAGCCGGCGCAGTATCCGTATACAACACCTTTGAGTAACCAAAGTCGCAAATTTTCACACGAGGTGTTGGACTCCCATCAAGGAGGGTGTTCTCAAGTTTAAGATCACGGTGACAAATTTCCTGTGTTTCATTTGTTAGCTCATTAAAACTTACACTCCACTATTCATGGACTTGTTGACTTTTGGAAGCAAAACCGTACCATAGAATGGCAGTAGCTGACCCCTGATATCAGCTGTTGGAAGAAATACCTGGACTGTTTGCGTTTACAACATAGGGAGCACACAACATTAGTTTGACGTGGTTCGGGGCGAGAAAATAGGCTGACAATATGACGAATATAAGGCCAAAACAAACCTCATCTTCACTGAATCGCCCTGCTGAGCAGATTTTCTCAAATAGCTCTCCACCAGCAGCATATTCCATGACAATAGCAAGATGTGTGGGTGTTAGACAAACCTGTTACCAATAGATTCACAGTACAAAGTATGAGCTTTGCAACACAATTTAGTATCAAGATGACAAATTGTTCGTTTTAAAAAAAATCAGCAAGGGTCATACTTCCTTTTTGGTCATATTTTTTTAGAAAAAACATGTCTAAAATCCATACAACTGAAGGGTGAAAAATTAGACAACAAAAGCAACTAAAAACCAGCTCAATGAATCTTGCAACACCTTTCTTAGGGTTCTCAAGCCTGCAACTTTGAGAAACACGCGCTACCAATCAACTAGACAACTCACAGAAAAAAACCACACACTAAACGAGATTAAGAGACACAGGAGCAGCGATGACCAATGGAATATTACTCAGAAAACAACTAAGGGCCTGTTTGCCTGTTTGGATCTTAGCACTTAGCACGCCTTGAGAAGCTAAGCTGCTATTGGTTGCTAAAGTTTAACACTTCACTTTTAGCACCTTTTAGAACTCCTGTTTGGACCTCCAAATTAGAAGTGTGGTGCATCAAGCAAACAGCTAACAGCAGAAAATCAGTATGTTTGGAACCACTCAGTTTTTATAAACCAGTTTCATAAAAACTAGGGGCTTCCAAACAGTCCCTTAGTCATCGTACGCTATCCTTTATTATCTTTCAAAAGGAGCGCCAGTGCTACGAGACGATTAAATTCAACAGAAACAATCAGTAAAGATATCAATGAATTATTGAGTCCAAGATTTCCGAATTACCTCCTTGAACCGTACGATGTTAGGGTGCCGGAGCGACTGGTGATTGATGATCTCCCTCTGCACGTTCTCATCAATCTGCACAGACAGACACGACTCATGAAAGTATCCAAGAAACACACAGGACTCAAGCCAGAGCCTCTTTCTGGACTGCAACTCCCATTTTTTCTTATCATGAAACGACCCTCCAAGGCTCCAACACCCGACAAATCCGAATTTTAGAAGCAGCACTAGCAATCCCCAAACCCAAGCACGAACGGGGAGACAAAAGCTCAAGCCGGGAGACTGCTACCTACCTTCTTGCCCCTCTCGATGTACTTGACGGCTACCAGCTCCTTGGTCCGCTTGTCCCTGACCAGCCTCGCCACGCCGAAGTTGCCGGCCCCCAGCTCCTTCAGCGCCTCGTACCTCTCCTCCATCAGCACCGGTCCCGACCAAGACCTCCCAAGAATGGCGAGTTGGCGACACCGAACGAAAGGTATCTTCCGGCAGGGAAGAACCAAGCGACCAACCCAATCACGAGTGCGAACTCTAACCAAACCGGACGGGGACCGGATAGAGAATTCTCTCGGTCGCAGTCGGCAGTCGCGGCTCGACGAGAAAGCGACGAAGTGACGAACCGGGGGCGGGGTTTTTTTTTTGTCTGTTGGACATGGACCTGGACTTGGAGGCCAAGCGACGCGAGATCGGCGATGACAGGGGTGACGTGGCGCGGGAGTGCGGAGCAAGGAGCTGCTCGGCGCGACGCGGCGGGACGGCGGGACGAGGGGCTGATGCGCGACACGTGGAGGAGTCAGCGGTGTTCCTCTGAAGGGCGTGCGTGGGCTCGGATCGGAGTTGGAGTGGCATCGCAATCGCATTCGCTATTGTACGGGACCCGCGTGGCGTGGGGTCGCTTCGGCAGCTAGGGTGGGCCGTGGGCGAGCGCCTAGGCCTAGTAGTACTAGCCTAGCCTTGTGCGCCGCTTTTCAGCGGGATTTGGTGGCAGGTAGCCTCTGCTGTGGGCCTTATTATATACATTTTTTTAATCATAAACTTGGCATTAGGCGCCTTGTACTAATCAATGAGAACTTAGCATAGTCACGGGTTACCACAATATTTACATTATCGTGAGGATCGACTAGCCATAGCCCATAGCATCGAGTGACTCGTGTCCCAACCTATATCTATCTTAACAAGGTCATATACGAAAAACTTGGTATGTTAGAAAACCTATAGGGCTAGTTTAGAAACTCTATTTTTTCAAAGAATTTCTATTTTTTAAGAAAAAATAAACTAATTTTGCTTAAAAAAATAAAAATCTCTTAAAAGAAATGAGAATTTTCCAGCTAGCCCGAAGCGATCAAGCGAGAGCTTCCAAATACACCTAAACCACATCTCTCTCATAGACCTGTTTGGTTCGGCTTTTTTCTGAAGAGCTTTTTCGAAAAGCTGGCTGTGGGGAAAAGCTGGCTGTGATGAGAAGCCGGTGGTTAGAATCTAGGTGTTTGGTTCGGCTGCTGTGGACAGAAGCTAGTCGGTAGAACACGCGTTCTCTCTTCCTCCTCGGCCATCCCGGAGAACACACGTTCTCTCTCTCCTCTGCCACGAACTGCCTTGTCCTTACCCTCTCCACCACTGCACCTCGTGTTCGAGCTCCAGATGGGCGGCGGGGTGAGGAATGGAGACGGTTTGGTGACGGCTGAGAAGGTTCTTGGGTTCGAGTTCGACAAGGTCAGGATCAGCATTGCGTCCAGCGACGACGAGGCGGACGGAGACGCGCCGCCAAGGAGCTCCTTCTCCGGGGCGAGCCACCCGCCGGAGCTGGTGGACGAGATAGACACCGTCTTTGTCGCTGTCGACGGCCGGGATAAGCCGGTCCCGAAGCCAATCATCTCGTGGGACGCGTCCCCGCCGCCGAGCGGCGCGGCAAGCCCGCACAGCAGCATCGACAGCTCCGGCGCCGCCACCAACGTGACAATCACAAGCCTCGCGTCGAGCTGCACCGTCACCAGCCGGAGCGCCAAGACCAGCGTCAGCAGCAGCGCAGCCAGCGACGGCAGCGGCTGGAGCAACGACAACGGCACCGGCGCCGGCGGCAGCGCAGGGAAGCCGCACAAGGGCGGCGACCCGACGGGCCAGTCGGTCCTGCGCGCGCAACGGGCCAGTCGGTCAGTCGCAGGGGTTCGCGCGAGCCAAGAATCGATCGACTTCTGCCAGACACGACCTCCAGCGCGCTTCTCAGTCCTCGTTGTATTTCGGCTTTTAAACGAAGCGCTTCGTCCAGAATCCCAGCGAGAATCTAAGCGTTTGGATGACAAAAGCTGCTTTTGGTCACCAGAATCGGCAAAAAGCCGAACCAAACGCGGCAGTCTCATCGTTTGGAGCGGCTTCTAGAACGGATCCTGGCGGAAAGAAGCGAATAAGGCAGCCAAACACAGTTCGTGGGAAGCGAGAATCTCCACCATTTCACCGACCACGTGAAGGTGAGAAGCACTTATTCGGTTATTTCTATCTCACGTATTAGATAGAATTATAATTTTTTGAAAGATTTTAATTTTTAGTATTTAAATCCACTTAATTTTAATCCACATAGATTGAAAACAAAACAAACAACCCAAAATGAGAATCGGTCGCTTCCGTGTGGTGGGAAGAATCCCACCGATTAGCATCGTCCATTACCTGAGTGCCCCTTCGCTGACGCCTGCTCCACAACATTCCACACGCGAGATTGGAGATAGGGTTTGTGGCTCCCTCGGAGTGCGCCAGTGAGTTTGGAGGCTGAGTTTGGAGGCGTCTGTCGCCAGTGCGCGAAGGACTTCGGGTGTGTAACGTGTGTTTGGTTCATCTTTCTAGATCGATTCACTGCTAAAAATTTAAAATCTAAAGAAGTATAAAAGTAGAGTAGGTTTTTGAAAATCTATAAATTTCTTGGATTAAATTTAGAATCATCTTCTTCCAGGTTCCTGTCATCCATATTACAAGCTGTCATTCTCATAATTTTTTTTGTTGACAACTATTTCAACCAATCAAATTTTAGTTTTTTCTATAATCATCATCTCACATCAGCTCACAACTAGAATCAAATTTTCTAAAATCTACAGCTGAATCAAACAGATCCTTTATGTTTGCCTATCTCGAGGTTGACGAAGGTATATGTCTCCTCAACTTCACCTCTCCCTCCTCATCGCTCAACCACTATAGCCTCTATCCTACTAGTGTATGTCGCGCGTCCTGCGCGCGAAATCAAATTAGTTTCTCAGATCTTAAATTGCACATAAATATTATATATAAATTGAATATAAAATATGACTACCCACATGCTTAAATGATTTTCAACATATATTTGATAATTATTAACCTAGTGAGCACACATACCCTTTTATGAGAGAATCAACCAAGAGCGATGGTAGAATCTTAAAAGTATCATAAAAAATCAAACAAAAACCCTAAGACATAAACACTGGTAAAAACGATGGGTATGTAATAGAGAGCAGCTCCGGTGGAGAATTAGAGATGTCTATTCAGAGAGAGACACATCTCTCCTGTTGGGGCCTTCTTCTTTCGAAGGTCCTCAAAAACACGACTAACATACTTTCCAAGTATAATATATTGTCACAGAAACCTTCGGCCTTGAGATGAAGGTGTGTACGGTATGAAAGGCGCGGTCTAGGAGAAGGATGAACCAGTTCCAAAGCTACGAATGAAGAAGCTTCGGCTTAGCGCAAGGGCAGCGATGGAGAATGGAACCGACCTAAAGGGGAATATACAGCCTAATCCTCGACAGATTACTCCTTAGTCAATAGTAAGTGTCAAGGACATGGATGTAATTTTACCCAGGCTGCGTCCTGTGCATATAAATAGATGAACAATGACACTGTACTATTCACGCTGACTTGTAATCACTCGCACGTCACCCTTGGATTCCTACCTTCTGTCAAGCCGAAGGTACAAATATAATTTAATATCATTAACGTTTGTTCATGATCATATAATGAAAATATTGATAATCTAATGATTTAATATAATTATTCATGTTCTTTTTATATCTCATATGTTCCTGCTTTTATTCCTACATATTGATATGATGAAGGTATGTCCTTCATAACCTTCGTTTGAAGATCATTATATCTCAAGGGATACAATGCTTTGAAGGACGAAGGTCCTTAACCATTAACATTTATGTTGCCTTGTTCTTGATTCATAGCATTTGAGAATAAGTCCCCAACATTGGCGCCCACCTCCGGTGAACTCATTTGACCACCTTCGGCAAGCTATGACCTTCATCATGCTACCGAAGAAATCTTCAGCGCTGGGGGCTACATTGCAGTCACTAAACGTCAACCAAGAAACACTACGCGAAGCTAGAAGCCAAAAAAGGAAGGCTGCAAGTCCAACACCTCAGGAGGAGGAGTTGGACCAAGAAATCAGGGACCTCGATGCCATTCATCAACAGGTCCAGAGGAAGAAGGAGAAGATGCTTCGTCTTGCCGATCTATAGAAGAAGATTGATGAGGACGCTGAGGAAATGCGTCATCTCACCCAAGATGACCAGGACCGAAAACCTCAACACAGAGAGCTTTGTCAAGACAATTCCTACAATGATGATGAATGGTATGATGATTTCCATCATGGAAATTTTTCTTTTGATGATGCTTCTCCTCTGTCAGCAGAACTGCAGGCTACCCCATAGCCCCTATCATACAAGCCACCCCAGCTCCCTATGTATGATGGGTACTCAGACCCGAAGCAGTTTTTAATGAGATACGAAGCAATCATATCTTCATATGGGGGCAACACAGCAGTCATGGCGAAATCCTTCGTCATGGCAGTAAAAAATGGCACGCAAACATGGTACTCTTCTCTCCGGCCAAGAACAATCACATCATGGCAGAAGCTAAAGGACATGCTGATCACCAGTTTCCAAGGATTTCAGACGAAGCTGGTCACTGCTCAGGCTTTGTTCCAGTGCACGCAAGACCACGAAGAATACCTCCAGGCGTATGTTCGAAGGTTCTTGCGTCTGAGAGCACAAGCGCCCACAGTGCCCAATGAAATTGTCATTGAGGCCATCATCAAAGGGCTTCGGCCAGGATCTATGGCTTAATATTTTGCCAGGAAACCCCCTTAGACCCTGGAGAAGCTCCTTCAGAAGATGGACGAATACATCTAGGCTGATAATGATTTCCGCCAAAGAAGGGAAGAAGCCTACATGTTTTCTAAAATGACTAGGGGTGTCGGTGTTTCGAAACCCGGGGGGGTCCCTGGACCGACGAGTGAATTGTCGCCGCGTGCCCCAGCCCAGATGGGTCGACGCGAGGCGGAACGCGAAGGGGGAAGACAGCGGCCGGAGGGAGACAGGCGTGGGAGAGTGGAACCCGCGGCCTTCGCGTTAGCCCCGCGCCCAGGTCGGGTGCGCTTGCAGTAGGGGGTTACAAGCGTCCACGCGGGAGGGAGCGAGCGGCCTTGCTCGAGCGCCGTCCCGTCCTTCCCCGCGCGGCCAACCCTCTGTAAGAGGGCCCTGGTCCTCCCTTTTATAGGCGTAAGGAGAGGATCCAGGTGTACAATGGGGAGTGTAGCAATGTGCTAACGTGTCTAGCGGTGGAGAGCTAGCGCCCTAAGTACATGCCATCGTGGCAGCCGGAGAGGTCTTGGCACCCAATTTGCGTGGTGTCGTGGCCGTCGGAGGAGCGCTGGAGCCTGGCGGAAGGACAACTGTCGGGGCTGTCGAGTCCTTGCTGACGTCCTCTTGCTTCCGTAAGGGGGCTGAGAGCCGCCGTCGTCACAAGGCATGCGGGGCACCATCATTACTCGTATGGTGGAGCGAGCCAGATGGGACGCCTGTCTTGTTCCCCGTAGCCTGAGTCAGCTCGAGGTAGGGTAATGATGGCGCTTCCTGTTGACGTGGCTGGTCCGTGCCCTAGGTTGGGTGAGGTGGAGGCTCCTCCGAGGTCGAAGTCGAGTCTGTCTTCCGAGGTCGAGGTCGAGCCCGAGCCCCCGGGTCGTACGAGGCGGAGACCGTCGTCCTTCGGGGCTGAGCCTGAGTCCGAGCCCTAGGGTCGGGCGAGGCGGAGTTCGACGTCCTTCGGGGCTGAGCCCGAGTCCGAGCCCTGGGGTCGGGCGAGGCGGAGTTCGTCGTCTTCCGGAGCTGAGCCCGAGTCCGAGCCCTGGGGTCGGGCGGAGCGGAGTTCGCCGTCTTCCGGGGCTGAGCCCGAGTCCAAGCCCTGGGGTCGGGCGGAGCGGAGTTCACCGTCTTCCAGGGCTGAGCTCGAGTCCGAGCCTTGGGGTCGGGCGGAGCGGAGTTCGCCGTCTTCCGGGGCTGAGCCCGAGTCCGAGCCCTGGGGTCGGGCGGAGCGGAGTTCGCCGTCTTCGGGGCTGAGCCCGAGTCTGAGCCCTGGGGTCGGGCGGAGCGGAGTTCGCCGTCTTCTGGGGCTGAGCCCGAGTCCGAGCCCTGGGGTCGGGCGGAGCGGAGTTTCCTATGACGCTTGAGACCAGACTTGGCTGCTGTCAGCCTCACTCTGTCGAGTGGCTCAGCAGTCGGAGCGGCGCAGGCGGCACTGTCCTCTTGTCAGACCGGTCAGTGGAGCGGCGAAGTGACTGCGGTCACTTCGGCTCTGTCGACTGGAGGGCGTGCGTCAGGATAAAGGTGTCAAGCCACCTTTGCATTAAATGCCCCTGCGATTTGGTCGGTCGGTGTGGTGATTTGGCCAAGGTTGCTTCTTGGTGAAGACTGGGCCTCGGGCGAGCCGAAGGTATGTCCGTTGCTGGAGGAGGGCCTCGGGCGAGACGTAGGTCCTCCGGTGTCGGCTGCCCTTGCCCGAGGCTTGGCTCGGGCGAGGCGTGATCGCGTCCCTTGAATGGACCGATCCTTGACTTAATCGCACCCATCAGGCCTTTGCAGCTTTGTGCTGATGGGGGTTACCAGCTGAGATTTAGGAGCCTTGAGGGTACCCCTAATTATGGTCCCCGACAGTAGCCCTCGAGCCTCGAAGGGAGTGTTAACACTCGCTTGGAGGCTTTTGCCGTACTTTTTTGCAAGGGGACCAGCCTTTTCTTGGTTGCATTTTGTTCCGGTGGGTGCGCGCGAGCGCACCCGTTGGGTGTAGCCCCCGAGGCCTCGGAGGAGTAGTTTTACTCCTTCGAGGTCTTAGTGCGTTTCGCAATACTTCGGCTGGTCTAGTCGTTCCCTCATGCGAGCTGGCCGTAGCCCGGGTGCACGGTTGGGTCCCAAGTTCTCGGGCTGGTATATTGATGCTGTCAACGGGTTGGCCGGAGCCGGGTTTGCGAGAGCAGCCCCCGAGCCTCTGCACAGGGCGAGAGGACGGTCAAGGACAGACTCGACTTTTTTACTTACGCCCCTGCGTCGCCTTTCCGCAAGGAGGAGGGGGGAAAGCGCCATGTTGCCCTCGGAGGGCGCCGAACATGGTGTTTCCGGTGAGCTGCTGGCGGGTAATCCGAGCGGACGCTCGTGCCCCATTTGCTAGGGGTCGGCTAGAGGCCCGGAGGCGCGCTCCAAAAGTACCTGCGGGTGATCTGCCGGACCCGGTCCCCTTTGACGGGGTTCGAGGGCTCGATGCCTCCCTCTGATGGGATTCCGTTACAAGATCGCTCCCACTGGTCTCCGAAATGTCCTAGGGTACCTCGGGAGCGTAGCCCGAGCCTTGGTTATGTATCGAACGTACCCAGGGTCATCCCTCGCTCTGTGTCTGAGGCGAATGTGAACCCTTCGAGGGCCAACCTACGAACCCCTGATCAGTAGTGGGCGCAGAGCCCGAGCGGCCTGAGGCGGCCGTGGAACCCTTCCGAGGGGCCGGCCATCGAACCTCTGACCAGTAGTGGGCGCAGAACCCAAGCGCTCTGAGGCGGCCGTTGAACCCCTCCGAGGGGCCAGCCTTCGAACCTCTTATTAGTAGGGAGGCTCGGGGCCTGTTTCCTTCACGGAGAAGGATCCTTTTCAGGGTACCCCCCTTTCTCGGTCCCTGTTGTAAGAGAGAGAAAGAGGAAAAAGGAAAAGGATATGAAATCGAATGACGTGGCATACCTTTTTCGACGCGGTCATTATGGCGAAGGCGAAGCGTCACTTGCTTCTCCCGCCTGAGGCGCCGCCTGTCCCGCCGCAAAGTTAACGCGACGGGGCGAGTGGTTTGCGAGGCGACTGTTGCACGTGCGCGGGCCGTTCGAGGAACGGTCGTTTCGCTTTTGAGTCTTTGAATCCCGCGGCGGGTTCGGGCGACGCGTTGAACGGGTCTTGCCTTGGTCTTTATATACCCGGGGGTGGGCCTGGTGATGGTTCTTTGCTCTGCTTCTTGCCTTCCTCTTAGGTTTTCGCAACCTGAGAGATTTAGCCAGAGAAAAGGAAACCGCTCACCCAGTCCTTTCTGCCGCCACCCCTTCTGCTCGGTGATGGCCGACCGGGTGACCATTGTTCTGCCGCGCGACCCATGGCCTTTCTCCGCAGTCACGGCGGGTGACTTGGAGGACCTCGTTGCTGAGGGTTTGCTTCGCCCTCTCTCTGATGAGAGGCAGCCAGAGTGGATTCCCCCCCCCCCCCGAACGGAGCCGCCCCGTCCCCGCCGCCGGGGTACGTCGTGAGCTTCGTCTCCTTCCATGAGCGGGGATTCGGCGTGCCGGCAAGCCGCTTCATGCGAGCGATCCTGCATAACTACAGGGTGGAGTTGCACAACCTCAGCCCCAACTCCATCTCGCAGGCCACCATCTTCGTAGCGGTGTGCGAAGGATACTTGGGGATCGACCCCCACTGGGACTTGTGGACTCATTTCTTCTCCGCGGAGCTTTTTGCTTCGCCGACGGGAGAGAGAAGGGTCCGCGCGGCAGTGCGGGCCGGCGGCTGTATCCTCCAGCTGAGGCAGTCGCGGGCGGCGCAGTATATTCCCGCTATCCTTGCATCCTCGAATAAAGGGTGGCAGCGCCGGTGGTTCTATCTCTGGAATGACGACGGGAGGCTCCCGTCGTTTTCTCAGCGAGTGGTCACCGTCGCCGCCGATGCTTGGCGCTACGGGACCCCGCACGACAGGCAAAAAAATCTCAAGCCCCTTCTCAAGGCCCTGGAGGCGTTGCGGAAAGGAGGGCTCACCGCTGCGGGGGTGATTGCCGCCATTCATCGCCGGAGGGTGCTTCCTTTGGCGGAGCGGCGGTTGCCGCTCTGGGAGATGACACCAGAGGCTGACTTGGAGGGCTCGCGGATGTCCTCGGATCCCCTTCCCATCGACGTTCTCTACGGGCGGGTGGCCGCCACGTTGGGAAAACTGGACGCCAGCGCCTTCTCCCAGCCCTTGATGCGCCCCGACTGCGGGTGTGTGTCCCTGGTGAGTGTCCGCTCCTTCTTTCTTTTTTGCGCCGGATTGCCCTTGGTCCTTACGGTCGAGACTTTTCACCGGTCTCCAGGAGGTAGGGTGGCACAAGCCTTCCCGGCCACGAGTCCCGGAGGACGCGGTGGACCGGGCGGCGCGGTGGGTTGCCGCAGAGGAGAAGAAGAAGAAAATGGACGCGAAGAAGGCTCGGGCCCGCGAGCGGACGCGGGCCCGGCACGCCTTGGAAAAGCTTCGTCGCCGGCAGGAGAGGGATGGACTCCCGAGGGAGCCGTCGCCGGAAACGCCTGACGACGACGACGATGATGAAGACGATGATGAGGATGACGACATGGCTGCCCGCCTTGGCCTCAGCCCGGGTTTGAGGCTAGGCCCAGAGTCGTCAAGCCAGCCCCCGAGCGGGCCGACGCCGTCAGTTCCCGGGGTTGGGACGCCAAGGTCCCGACCCGAAGAGCGGGGGCAGACCGAGGGGGTACTCGACCCCTCGGCTGGGGAAGTTGAGGTGACCCCGGGGGGTCAGGCCGAGGCGCCTGTTCCCCGAGAGCCGTCGCCCATGCCGGCAGCGCAGGAGAGCGACCCTCAGATCGCCGTGGCAGCGCCTGGGCAGTCCGTCTCCCGAGCATCCAAGGCACCCAAGGCGGGGATGGTACCGAAGCTGGCGGCGAGGCGGACCTCGGCGATATCTTCGAGGGTCGAGATCCGGGAGACCTCTCCTTAGGCGCGATTGATCATGGCTCGGAGCGGGTAAGTACCTTAGAACGTCTTCGTCCTGACTCCTCGCTTGTACGTCCCGACCGTGACTTTCCTTTCCTCTTCAGCAAGCGAAGCCATGGCCTGACCGATCTGGCTCCCCGGAAAGCCCTTAAGACGGCGTCGGCTTCCGCAGCCGGTGCCGCGCCGGGGCTCGCCATTCAGCTGACCTTCTCGCAAGGCGCCCCACAGTGGGGGGCTCAGGCGGCACCAGTCGCCGTGGAGCGAGTTCCCGAGGCCGTCTCTTCTGTCGAGGTGGCCGTCGCGCTGGGGGAGGCTGCCGGCGCGGACGTGACCTTGGGCCCACCAGACATCTCGCCGGCACTGGCGTCAGCTGCTGCCGAAGCCGCTGCCGTCCCGGTTGGGGAGCGACCTGTCGGCGCCGATGCTGAGATGGCCGAGGCATCGGCGTTTGGTGCCTCGGAGGAGGGGGGCGTGGAACCGCGGCTCGTCCCGCCGAGCGGCGACCTTGTCCCTGCGCAGCGGAGCTTCGAGGGGCGGCACCCGTTGCTCCGGTTCCGGACCCGTGAGGCTTCGGATCCCTTCTTCGTTCTCGACGATGAGCGGGAGGAGCAGTCTTGGGACGAGCTCCGTGAGTGCGCCGAAGCAACGGTGGGGTCGCTCCGGTCATTCTTGGAGGTCTTCTGCAGGGACGTCCCCAAGATCCTCCAGGTAATGATTTCAGGCATACCTTTTTTGTGATCAAGGCGTCCTTTGTAACGCCCCGCTTCCTTCCCTCAGGATCTGACGGATCTGAGCGCCGCCAAGTCGTCGTTTATCCGTCACGAGGTCGTCGTCTGGGGCTCGCTGCGATCCCTGAGGACCTCGCTCGCCGGGACTTCCGCGCGCCTCTCCCAGCAGGGCGCCGAGGTGGCGGACCTTCGGTTGCTCTGCGCCGATCTGAGAGCAGAGGCAGCAGTGGCACGCGCAGAGGTACAGCATCGGCAGTCGGAGTTCGACCAGGTCATCAATGAGCGAGATCAATCTCGGGGCCGAGCTGCCGAGGCCGAAAGCCGGGCCGGAGCCCTTGCAGCAGACCTAGCCGTAGCCCAAGCCGCAGCCTCGGAGCAGCGTGTCCGAGCCGGAGGTATGTCCTGGCTGTTTCGGCTTTCGTTTCAGCTTGTTTTCTCCACTTGTGTTTGAGGCCTTGCGCTCCAGCTGTTCGCAGAGCTCGAGTCTGCCCTTGATGAGTCCACCAGGGCGCTTGCCCAGGCGGCCGAGTAGAGGGAGGTCGATCACGCGGCCATGTCCGAGGCCATCTCGGACTTCTGTCGGGTCTTTGGCTTCGGCGACGTCCCCTCAGGAAGCTCCCCTCAGAGTCGCCTGCAGGCCTTGGGCGACCACGTGCGCGGCAGACTCCGCGAGGCGCTACACCACGGCGTCAGGCGGGCCTTCGCCGTGCTTGCTTCTCACTATGTCGTTGATCTGGACCGGGTCAGCGAGGGGTATTGCCTCCCTGATGAAGACGAAGCCACCCTAGCTGAAGTCCAGAGACTCGACGCAGCTGCCGCGGGCTCGAGCGCAGTGCTGGCGACCACCTTCGAGGCAGAGATCCTCCCGCCTGCGCCGTCGTCCGAAGCTGGGGTGGACTTTGCCGAAGGCGTGGAAGAAGCCGAAGGTGCGGCTCCTTCCCCAGGCGACGCCTAACTCTGCCGGAGCAGTTCCCTTTGAATGCACTTGTGTCTTTTGCGGCCGCTGTGGCCCGAACACTTTTATCATCGTAGTATAAAGTCGTGGCTCTTTCTCTTTCGTTTTGCGTGTCCGGCCCCGTTCGTCAGTAGCAGGGTGGCTTGCCCAAGTAGGAGTCATTTTTCGTGGTAGGTGACGAGTGAGGTGTCCGTATCCCAGGGGTGTAGGAGTCCCTCGGCTCAGTCAGCCTTGCCACTTACATGCACCCGTGTTCGCTTCTTGGGGTCCTGCTACCGACATAGCCGGGGGAACACGGAAGCCTTTTTGATTGAAAATTTTGACGCAGAGGGGGTTCCCCCCTTCTAGCCCCCGAGGGAGGGTCGGGCTTTGTCGAGGCAAGGCTGACCCTTCCTTGACGACCAGACTTTGTGTGTGAACGGGGATGTTGGTGAGGGAACTTCACCGCCTGTTCGAACCTGATGCTGATTAGGGGTCGGACCTCGATCCATTTGCAGAATTTTGTCGATGGCGACCAGCAGATGCGTGTAGCCCCCGGGTGCCTTCTGCAAGGTGCCGATGAGGTCCAGACCCCATACAGCAAACGACCAGGTGATGGGTGTGGTCTGCAGAGCCTGAGCGGGCAGGTGGGTCTGCCTCACGTAGAACTGACACCCTTTGCAGGTGCGGACAATTCTAGTGGCGTCGGCCACCGCTATCGGCTAGTAGAAACCTTGTCGAAAGGCGTTTCCAACAAGGGTTCGGGGTGCTGCGTGATGGCCGCAAGCCCCCGAGTGTATCTCTTGTAAGAGCTCCTGACCTTCGGCGATGGAAATGCATTGCTGGAGGATGCCAGAGGGGCTGCGGTGGTAGAGCTCCTTCCCATCTCCCAGCAAAACGAAAGACTTGGCGCGCCGCGCCAACCGCCGAGCCTCGGCTTAGTCGAGGGGCAGCTCTCCTCGGTGGAGGTGTTGCAGGTATGGGGTCTGCCAGTTTTGATTAGGCGTGACCTCGCTCTGCTCCCTCTCGACGCGCAGTGCCTCACCCTCGGGGGCCGAGGGTACCTCGGACCGAGCCGGGGGTACCTCGGACCGTGCCGAGGGTACCTCGGACCGAGCCGAGGGTACCTCGGACCGAGCCGAGGGTGCCTCGGGCTGGGCCGAGGCCTTCTCGGGCTCGGGCGTGTCGTTGGTCTTGACGGAGGGTTGATGCAGGTCTCGGGAGAATACGTCCGGGGGAACCGTTGTTCGCCTCGAGGCTATTTTAGCCAGCTCATCTGCAGTCTCGTTGTAGCGTCGGGCGATGTGGTTGAGCTCGAGCGCGTAGAACTTGTCTTCCAGGCGCCGAACCTCATCGCAGTAAGCTTCCATCTTCGGGTCACGGCAGTGGGAGTTCTTCATGACTTGGTCAATGACGAGCTGCGAGTCACCACGAGCGTCGAGACGTCGGACCCCTAGCTCGATGGCGATTCACAACTCGTTTACCAGAGCCTCGTACTCAGCCACGTTGTTGGACACCGGGAAGTGGAGGCGTAGTACGTAGCGTAGGTGCTTCCCGAGGGGCGAGATGAAGAGCAGGCCCGCGCCGGCCCCCGTCTTCATCAGTGACCCGTCGAAAAACATGGTCCAGAGCTCCGGTTGGATCGAAGCTGTCGGGAGCTGGGTGTCGACCCATTCAGCCACGAAGTCCGCCAAGACCTGGGACTTGATGGCCTTCCGAGGGGCGAACGAGATTGTCTCGCCCATGATCTCCACCGCCCACTTTGCAATTCTACCCGAGGCCTCTCGGGACTGGATGATCTCCCCTAGGGTGAAGGATGACACCACAGTCACCGGATGGGACTCGAAGTAGTGTCGCAACTTCCGCCACGTCAGGATCACTGCGTATAGTAGCTTCTGAATTTGTGGGTAGCGGATCTTGGTTTCGGACAGTACCTCACTGATGAAGTAGACTGGCCTCTGGACGGGCAATGCATGCCCCTCTTCTCGTCTCTCGACCACAATCGCGGCGCTAACCACCTGAGTGGTCGCGGCGACGTAGATCAAGAGGGCTTCTCCGGCAGCGGGGGGCACCAAGATGGGCGCGTTCGTGAGGAGCGCCTTCAGGTTCCCGAGGGCTTCCTCGGCCTCAGGAGTCCAAGCGAAGCACTCGGCCTTCCTTAAGAGGTGGTACAGAGGCAGGCCTCTTTCGCCGAGGCGCGAGATGAAACGGCTCAGAGCCGCGAGGCATCCCATGACCCTCTGTAAGCCTTTCAAGTCCTTGATGGGCCCCATGCTGGTGATGGCAGCGATCTTCTCCGGGTTGGCCTCGATGCCCCGCTCGGAGACAATGAACCCCAAGAGCATGCCTCGGGGGACCCCGAAGACACACTTTTCGGGATTGAGCTTCACGCCTTTCGCCTTGAGACATCGGAATGTCACTTCAAGGTCGGAGGCCTTCCTCGTCTTGACTACGATGTCATCAACGTAGGCCTCGACCGTTCGGCCGATGTGTTCGCCGAACACATGGTTCATGCATCACTGGTACGTTGCACCTGCATTCCTCAAGCCGAACGACATGGTAACATAGCAGTACATGCCGAAAGGTGTGATGAAAGAAGTCGCGAGCTGGTCAGACTCTTTCATCCTGATCTGGTGATACCCTGAGTAGGCATCGAGGAAAGACAGGGTTTCGCACCCAGCAGTGGAATCCACGATTTGATCGATGCGAGGCAGAGGGTAGGGAACTTTCGGACATGCTTTGTTTAGACCAGTGTAGTCTACACACATCCGCCATTTACCCCCTTTCTTTCTCACAAGCACAGGGTTGGCAAGCCATTCAGGATGGAATACCTCTTTGATGAACCCTGCTGCCATTAGCTTGTGAATCTCCTCGCCTATGGCTCTGCGCTTTTCTTCGTCGAATCGGCACAGAGGCTGCTTCACGGGTCGGGCTCCAGCTCGGATATCCAGCGAGTGCTCGGCGACTTCCCTCGGTATGCCGGGCATGTCCGAGGGACTCCACGCGAAAACGTCGGTGTTTGCACGGAGAAAGTCGACGAGCACTGCTTCCTATTTGGGGTCGAGCTCGGAGCCGATCCGGATCTGCTTGGAGGCGTCGTTGCAGGGGTCGAGAGGGACGGACTTGACCGTCTCCGCTGGCTCGAAGTTGCCGGCGTGGCGCTTCACGTCTGGCGCCTCCCTAGAGAGGCTCTCCAGGTCGGCGATGAGGGTCTCGGACTCGGCGAGGGCCTCGGTGTACTCCACGCACTCCACATCGCATTCGTACGCGTGTCGGTACGTGGGTCCAACAGTGATGACCCCGTTGGGGCCCGACATCTTGAGCTTGAGGTAGGTGTAGTTGGGGACGGCCATGAACTTGGCGTAGCATGGCCTCCCCAACACTGCGTGGTAGGTTCCTCGAAACCCGACCACTTCGAACGTGAGGGTCTCCCTTCGAAAGTTGGAGGGCGTCCCGAAGCAGACGGGTAGATCAAGTTGTCCGATGGGTTGGACGCGCTTCCCGGGGATGATCCCGTGGAAAGGCGCAGCGCCCGTCCGGACCGAGGACAGATCGATCCGCAGGAGCCCGAGGGTCTCGGCGTAGATGATGTTGAGGCTGCTGCCTCCGTCCATGAGGACCTTGGTGAGCCTGACGTTGCCGATGATGGGGTCGACAACGAGTGGGTATCTCCCCGGGCTCGGCACGTGGTCTGGATGGTCGGCCTGGTCGAAGGTGATGGGCTTGTCGGACCAGTCTAGGTAGACTGGCGCTGCCACCTTTACCGAGCAGACCTACCGACACTCTTGCTTGCGGTGCCGAGCCGAGGCGTTCGCCACTTGCCCGCCGTAGATCATGAAGCAGTCGCGGACCTCGGGGAACTCTCCTGCCTTGGGATCTTCCTTCCTTGCGTCGTCGAGAGCCTTGCCACCCCCTGCGGGTGGCTCGGCCTTGTGGAAGTGTCGTCGAAGCATGGCACACTCCTCAAGGGTGTGCTTGACGGGCCCCTGATGATAGGGACATGGCTCCTTGAGCATCTTGTCGAAGAGGTTGGCACCTCCCGGAGGTTTCCGAGGGTTCTTGTACTCGGCGGCGGCGACAAGGTCCGCGTCGGTGGCGTCGCGTTTCGCTTGCGACTTCTTCTTGCCTTTCTTCTTGGTGCCACGCTGAGTTGACGCCTCGGGAGCATCTTCCGGTGGGCGGCCCTGGGGCTGCTTGTCCTTCCGGAAGATGGCCTCAACCGCCTCCTGGCCAGAGGCGAACTTGGTGGCGATGTCCATCAGCTCGCTCGCCCTGGTGGGGGTCTTGCGACCCAGCTTGCTCACCAGGTCGCGACAGGTGGTGTCAGCGAGGAACGCGCCGATGACATCCGAATCGGTGACGTCGGGCAGCTCGATGCGCTGCTTCGAGAATCGCCGGATGTAGTCTCGGAGAGACTCTCCCGGCTGCTGGCGGCAGCTTCGGAGATCCCAGGAGTTCCCAGGGCGCATGTATGTGCCCTGGAAATTGCCGGCGAAGGCTTGGACCAGATCGTCCCAGTTGGAGATCTGCCCCGGGGGCAGGTGCTCCAGCCAGGCTCGAGCGGTGTCGGAGAGGAACAGGGGGAGGTTGCAGATGATGAGATTATCATCGTCCGTTCCACCCAGTTGGCAGGCCAGCCAATAGTCCGCGAGCCACAGTTCCGGTCTCGTCTCTCTCGAGTACTTCGTGATAGTAGTTGGGGTTCGGAAACGGGTCGGGAACGACGCTCGTCGTATGGCGCGGCTGAAAGCCGGCGGACCGGGTGGTTCGGGCGAAGGACTCCGATCCTCCCCGCCTGGGGTGGTAGCCTTGGCGCACCCTGTCATCGAGGTGGGCCCGACTGCTGTGATGATGGTGCTTGTTGCCGAGGCGACCCGGGGCCGCAGGCGCTGTGTTGCGCGTGCGCCCAGTATGGACCAAGGCTTCCCGCATGAATCGGGAAGTCGCGGCGTGATGTTCCGAGGGGTACCCCTGCCTTCGGGAGGTGGAGCTTTCGGCCCGTCGGACCGTGGCGTCCTCCAGGAGGTTCTTGAGCTCTCCCTGGATACGCCGCCCCTTGGTGGTTGATGGCTCCGGCATCGCGCGGAGAAGTATCGCCGCTGCAGCCAGGTTCTGGTCGACTCCACTGGAATCCAGTGGCGGCCTTACCCTGACGTCGTCGGCGATGCGGTGCTGGATGCCCTGGGGGAGATGACGCGCTTCTCCGGCCGGAGGTTGGCCCACCCATTCCTGCCTGATGTCCCGGCGGATCGGCACAAGCGTTCCTGCTCCCTCGTCGAGCCTGGCCTGCCTCTCGTGGATTTGCTCGAGCTGTGGGTCAGGACCCCCCGCCGGGACGGGGACCACGGCTAGCTCCCGAAGGATGTCAACGCGAGGCGCGGGCCTAGGGGGATCACCGCTCTCCGGCGTACCAAGATGGTTGCCTTCGCCGGGACCCCCTAGATCGACGTGGAAACATTCACGACTTGGGCCGCAGTCCTCGTCGTCGAGGCTGCGGCTACCGTCGGAACAGTCGGAAAGGCAGTAGTCGCATGCGGTCATGAAGTCCCGGATGGCACTGGGGTTACCAAGTCCGGAGAAATCCCAATAGAGGTTGGGCTCGCCATCTTCCTCGGACCCCGAGGGCCCATAGGACGAGACGGTCGTCAGCTGGTCCCAGGGTGACCGCACACGATACCCCGGAGGGTTTGGACTCGCCTCTATGAGAGTGTCCACCGAAGCGGAGTCGCTTGGCGGGTCGAGGCCGAATCCAAAAGACGCGAGACGGGAATCGGTCGGTACCTTTCAGTCGACGGGTGGTGACGAAGCCACGTCAGGGACGGACTGCACCGTCGTCTCAGGTACGAGGGTGACGCCCAGCAAGTCCTTCACGAGCGTGCCGGCGTCGTCCGTTTGCTTGAGATTGGCGTGTTGCGGGGAGATGGCGCTCGTCTTCGTCTCAGACGCGAGGTCGATGCCCGACGCGCTCCCCGTTGGGGCGCCGGTGCCGTCGACTCGCTCGACAGCCAACGAGGTGCCGCCTCCTGCTTGGCCTTGGTTGCCCCGCCTCCTCCTCCGTCGGCGGGGTAGGGGACGGGACAAGCCCGAATGTCGTCCTTCCACCACGTGGGGAAGGCGTCATCGATTTCCCTGCCGGTGGGCGGGTTGTCGACAGCCATTGTCGCTGTCGCGCGGCAGGGGAAGGAGTATCATGTCGTAGCTGCCGTTGAGGGACATGAACTCAAGACTCCCGAAACGGAGCACCGTCCCGGGTTGGAGAGGTTGCTGGAGACTGCCCATCTGGAGCTTGACGGGAAGCTGTTCGTCAACACGCAGCAGGCCCCTACCTGGCGCGCCAACTGTTGGTGTTTCGAAACCCGGGGGGTCCCTGGACCGACGAGTGAATTGTCGCCGCGTGCCCCAGCCCAGATGGGTCGACGCGAGGCGGAACGCGAAGGGGGGAAGACAGCGACCGGAGGGAGACAGGCGTGGGAGAGTGGAACCCGCGGCCTTCGCGTTAGCCCCGCGCCCAGGTCGGGTGCGCTTGCAGTAGGGGGTTACAAGCGTCCACGCAGGAGGGAGCGAGCGGCCTTGCGCGAGCGCCATCCCGTCCTTCCCCGCGCGGCCAACCCTCTGTAAGAGGGCCCTGGTCCTCCCTTTTATAGGCATAAGGAGAGGATCCAGGTGTACAATGGGGAGTGTAGCAATGTGCTAACGTGTCTAGCGGTGGAGAGCTAGCGCCCTAAGTACATGCCATCGTGGCAGCCGGAGAGGTCTTGGCACCCAGTTCGCGTGGTGTCGTGGCCGTCGGAGGAGCACTGGAGCCTGGCTGAAGGACAGCTGTCGGGGCTGTCGAGTCCTTGCTGACGTCCTCTTGCTTCCGTAAGGGGGCTGAGAGCCGCCGTCGTCACAGGGCATGCGGGGTGCCATCATTACTCGTATGGTGGAGCGAGCCAGATGGGACGCCGGTCTTGTTCCCCGTAGCCTGAGTCAGCTCGGGGTAGGGTAATGATGGCGCTTCCTATTGACGTGGCTGGTCCGTGCCCTAGGTTGGGCGAGGTGGAGGCTCCTCCGAGGTCGAAGTCGAGTCTATCTTCCGAGGTCGAGGTCGAGCCCGAGCCCCCGGGTCGTACGAGGCGGAGACCGTCGTCCTTCGGGGCTGAGCCTGAGTCCGAGCCCTGGGGTCGGGCGAGGCAGAGTTCATCGTCCTTGGGGGCTGAGCCCGAGTCCGAGCCCTGGGGTCGGGCGAGGCGGAGTTCGTCGTCTTCCGGGGCTGAGCCCGAGTCCGAGCCCTGGGGTCGGGCGAAGCGGAGTTCGCCGTCTTCCGGGGCTGAGCCCGAGTCCGAGCCCTGGGGTCGGGCGGAGCGGAGTTCGCCGTCTTCCGGGGCTGAGCCCGAGTCCGAGCCCTGGGGTCGGGCGGAGCAGAGTTTGCCGTCTTCTGGGGCTGAGCCCGAGTCCGAGTCCGAGCCCTGGGGTCGGGCGGAGCAGAGTTCGCCATCTTCCGGGGCTGAGCCCGAGTCCGAGCCTTGGGGTCGGGCGGAGCGGAGTTCGCCGTCTTCCGGGGCTGAGCCCGAGTCCGAGCCCTGGAGTCGGGCGGAGCGGAGTTTCCTGTGACGCCTGAGACCGGACTTGGCTGCTGTCAGCCTCACTCTGTCGAGTGGCTCAGCAGTCGGAGCGGCGCAGGCGGCGCTGTCCTCTTGTCAGACCGGTCAGTGGAGCGGCGAAGTGACTGCGGTCACTTCGGATCTGTCGACTGGAGGGCGTGCGTCAGGATAAAGGTGTCAGGCCACCTTTGCATTAAATGCCCCTGCGATTTGGTCGGTCGGTGTGGTGATTTGGCCAAGGTTGCTTCTTGGTGAAGACTGGGCCTCGGGCGAGCCGAAGGTATGTCCGTTGCTGGAGGGGGGCCTCGAGCGAGACGTAGGTCCTCCGGGGTCGGCTGCCCTTACCCGAGGCTTGGCTCGGGCGAGGCGTGATCGCGTCCCTTGAATGGACCGATCCTTGACTTAATCGCACCCATCAGGCCTTTGCAGCTTTGTGCTGATGGGGGTTACCAGCTGAGATTTAGGAGCCTTGAGGGTACCCCTAATTATGGTCCCCGACAAGGGGCTTCAGAGGAAGAATCCACCCTAGGCATGTCAGATCAATCCATAACTCCAGCCAAAGTGATGGCAGAGGAAGCTAGCTTCAAAGGCCACAACATAGCTCTCAATCCTCAGGGCAACAATAAAGTTTTTTCAGGCCAACAACCCCAAGGGGCAGAGGCGGCAGGGGCTTCGAAGGAAGGTACGGGGATCAGCCCAGAAAACTTTATTGCTTATTCTGTGGTGAAGACAAGGGCCACACTACAAGAACATGTCAGGTCACCATTTAGAAGCAAAAGGAGATTGCCGAAGCTGAGGCACGGCAGAATCAGCCAAAGCAGGTTCTACATAATGCTTCATGCTACTCTCCCTACGTACCAGAATACGTAGGTAATCAACAACCTGCGACTTCTGCTGCTTCGGTAAGTAATTCTCAAGCTTCCTAGGCCAGCTCCCGTTACCACCACCATTACCACCCACTCACACCCGAAGCCAGCAGCCAGAAGGGCACCCACGCGCACAGCAACAGCGTGATTATCGGGAGGAATCCAAAGTTCGTACAGTCAACAGCACTGTGCCAGAATCGAAGCATACCTACTGAAGAATATCCTACTCTTAATGTACCTTTTATCTTTTATCATTTTATTTTCTATATGAGTAACAAATAACGAAGGATTAAATTTTGATTTCTTGTAATAATGGTCTGCATCAATGAGTAAAATATGCCTTCCTCACAGACTTCCGAAGCTCAAAAGTCATTCCCAAGAGAATGCAGAGCCAAAAATTAGGTTTCGAAGCTGCAAAAAGTCGTTCCTAAGGGAGCGCAGTGTAAGTTTTCTGCTCAAAAGTCATTCCCAAGAGAATGTAGAGCCAAAAATTAGGTTCCAAAGCTGCAAAAAGTCGTTCCTAAGGGAGCGCAGCGTAAGTTTTTTGCTCAGAAGTCGTTCCAAAGGGAATGCAGAGCCAAAAATTAGGTTCCGAAGCTACAAAAAAGTTGTTCCTAAGGGAGCGCAACATAAGTTTTCTGCTCAAAAGTCGTTCCAAAGGGAATGCAGAGCCAAATATCACTGAAATAGAAGGTGAAGAAGCTCAAAAGTCGTTCGTAAGGGGATGCAAAGCTTAATGCCACCGAAATAGAAGGTGAAGAAGCTCAAAAGTCGTTCCTAAGGGGATGCAGAATCTTGTGTGTTCCAGTGTGAGCGCGTGCGTGTGTATGGTCGACATCACCATCATTTTGCATCATATCATTCCGCATAACATTACATCATACATCATATCGCATCAACAGCAAAAATATTGGATACAAAGCAAATCTTCCGCAATACTTTGTTAAAAGAAAAGGTGCTGAGGCACGAAGCAAACTTCGAAAAGAACAATTTTATCAAACTTCCCAGAGGGGGTTCCTTTCTTTACAAAGCATGAAAAGAAGGGAAGGTGTTTTTTCACCGAAGGCTCAAAAACGGTATGTGTGTAAATTTCATGCATCATAAAGAAATATATTACAATAATTTACATGTCTAATTAATTGTTCCATACATCAAAGTTACATAGAATCATTTCAATAAAATCTAATTTTCCCTAAGTATTTTTTTCTGTGGCTTCGTTCAACAACTTGTTGATGACTTCGTCGATAATGGAGTTAGCAACACTCATTACATCCACTGCCTCCTTCATGACTGGATCAGCTAGGGGGTTGTATGTGTAACACCCCTGGTGTTACTGTCACTAAAACTTGAGCATAACATCATAAGCATTGGCATTGCATATGTTTGACACACCTAGAGTGCATTCACTAGGCAAAAATTTCAAACAAGTTGTATTGATATGGCATTTTGCAAATAAGACCCTAGTGTAGGATACTTAACCCTGAACAAGGATCTGAAGGGTAAAACAAGACCCAAATAGAGAAAACCCTAAAGCTTAAGTAAAATGATCATAAAATATTACTAAGGATGGATCCAAGTGGCATTCACACTTTTGAAATACCAAAACCCTAATTGGAACCCTAGAAAACCCTAAACCTAAACCCTAGGGGCTAAGTGCAAAATTAGTCCACTTTTGGACTAAAGTGCAAAAACCAGGTCAATAAGGTATCCTAAGTCATATGGATCACAAATATGTGGAGTTGCAAGTTAAACCCTAAGTTTTGGGTCTATTTGCAAAAAGCACCACTTAAACCCTATATAGACTAAGTCTAAAAATCAGAGATTTGGCTTAACTTTGGAGATCTGTAGCTTTCAAATTAGAGAGGATTTGCCCTAGGTCACCACATAAATTTTGTAGACATATTATAGGAGAGCAACTTTGATGCAGACATCTCCCTTAGTTGTTATGCAAAAATTGGAGAAAAACCAACTCAAAGTTACTCTGTCAGAACTGGGTTAGAAAACTGAAACTGAACCCTATGTCAGAAATGGTCCCAGTGTGATGAGGCCAAGTTTGATGCGCCATATCTTTGAATCCACTCGGTTTTAGCCCAAGAATCCTATAGTTAGTTCGTAGACTGATACATGGTGAACAAATTTTATTATGGGAGATTGCTCTGTTCCTAACAAGAATTCGGAGATCAAGAAGGAAGAAGATGGTCGGTTCAGGCAACTGAAGATCATCGCCATGGTACAGTGCCCGGGAGGATAAGCTTCAGACCCTCGCCGTCGACGACCACCGCGCACGGATTCGCGCTTCTGCCGTTGTGATTTGTGCTTGGAATGTTTGGATAGCGCTCAGGGTCACACAAATATCATCGCCGCGGAAAAGCCCCGGCCAGTAAACAACTCCGGCCACCGTACCAAGCTCACCGCGGTGGAATCCGATAAGTATGCCGGTAACCGCCGCCTTCCGGCCTTGCCCCGTGTGTCCAGGCACTTCCACCGCATCGCCGTGACCTGCTCTCGCTCCCCGTTGATCGTCGGAGTGACTGTCACGGCGTAGGACACGAATTCACTGCGCCAGTGAACACCCCCTTCCTCCGACCGTCGTGCGTCACCACTGTAATTCCCGGCCACCGCTGTTGCGCTCTATAAATTGAAGCCACCGCAAGCTCCGTAGGATAGTCAAGTACCCAGCCACCCAGTATTGCCCTCAGTTGATCGCTAGCGAGCTCGAATTTTGAACTTCCCCCAAATATGCTCAGGAACACCATGAAAACAACCTCACCGCGGCCAGCACAATTCCGGTTAGTTCATGCTGCCTGCTCTCTCGTTTAAGCATTCTCATGCGTTCGTGTTGCTTGCCGACCCACTCAATTGAACTAGACCGCCTCCAATCGACGGGAACGCGTGGTTCTTTGGTTCATCCGCGCGCTCACCGTGGCCAGACCAAATTAGACCACCATTCATGAAATTAGATTGCGGGAAATGCTCGGGCGAGGTTCCATTCAGTGTCTACCACTCGGGAGCGCCAGTCCTTGCCCCGTTCGGCCAGTCTACGCGCTCGCCGCAGCTCTGCCGCGCTCGTCGTCGTCGAGGACTTCCGGCGGCGAAGAATTAGAACGTGAGGGGCGTTTCTGCAAACTGTCAGTGACTCCCGAAAACAGTACTTGTGCTCACTTCAGATTATCCTGAATGCTGTGGGTCTTTTTGTAAAGTCGCCACGGGTTCGCGCACGCGGGCGCGTTTCCGCTGAAGTTGGGCCGTCCTAGGCTAGAATTGGCCCAGTACTATTCACGGATTTTCCTTTTCTTTTTCCGCCAGAACTAAAACAATTTTAGAAAATGGTAGAAAAATGGTAAAAATGTCAAACCAATTTTGCTAGATTCCTAATTTTCCATAGATTTTTAATAAAAATAGTTTCATGATTTTTAGATCAAATAGGGAATTTTGGAGCATTTAAAATAGCCTAAAACCTTGTTTCTGGAATTTTAGAAAATATATAATAATTCCAAAAATCCCCAAACCTTTTATATGACATATATATAATATTTAGAAGCCTTGGGTAGATTTTGGTATGATTTGGACCTTGTTTGCTAATTAAAACCCAAAACCCCCACCCCCTGCTCTTTAAACTTCACTGATGACTCCAGAAACCCTAAGTTTTCGGAGTTCCGTGAAGGAAAATTGTATTCAAGACTTTAGATAATAAACTCTTATTATCTTTGCACTCTCATGAGCATTACATGGCATACATTCTTATATATATAAATGGTTATATTTAGAAAACGAGGAAGAAGTTGAAGTAGAAGAAGAAAAGACTTCACCACCACCACCTGCGGAACATCAGGCAGGAAATTGTTTTTACTTTGACATCTGCGGATCCGAGCTTGAATCACCTGTAAACCAAGGCAAGCCCCGGTGCATTTGCCACCTCCTCGTGTTTTAAAATCTTTATCACCTTGTTTGATGCATTAGGTGATAGGAGTTGTGTGCTAAACCGTTGATGCATTTCCTTCCTTGAAAATTGATTACCCTTCCTTGATCCCCTTTTATGAAAAAGATTTTGATGCTTAGCCTTGCTTTAGAAAAACAAAATGTTTTGTTTTTAAAACAAAGGTGATGCTTCAGTGGGTGGGAATGTTTTCAAAAACAAAACTTGATGGTGAATTCATCATGGCCGTGATGGGTTCAACATCAGAAAAGATGTACCTCTGCCAGGTACCAAACTTTGGGAATTGAAATGATTAAGCTGAGACCGGGTGGGTGACTTGCACGAGAAGAGAGTCTCGGTGTAGTGTCTCTGTCTGAGTCGATTAAGGACCGTCTCGATGTAGGCTTGATGACCGAGGACCCTTTAACTGGTCACATGCCTCATCATGGGTAAGCTTTGCCTCGGGCAGACTAAGGCCAGAATAAGATACCACCTAATGGGAGTGGAGAGATGGCGAGAGTAGCGTGTACCCTCCGTGTATTTGTGCTCTCGGTTGGTGTGAACCTGATCTGGTCTTAAGAACCCTGGTGGCGGGTTGACATATGCAAGGGTTAAGTGCTACATATGTCGTGTGATTGGAGATCCTCAACTGAGTATAATCGATTCAGATCGCCGTACCTTCGCGGTTATGAAGACTTGGTCACTGACTTACACGTAGAACTCTAGTAAAGATTAAGGGTGCTAAGAAATTGGCTAGTGCAGGTCAAGTGATTGAACTAGGGTAGAAAGAACTCTAGAGACAAGTAATCTTACCTAACCTGACAAGTAAAATTTGGATTTTAAGGATCTACTTTAGTAAGCATTTCTGCAAACAGAGTCTTTGATTATTGAGAAACCTTACCTTGACTCCCTGATAACTAGCATGCCCTTGAGAGTCTTTTCTTTAGTCAGGTAAGTCTTGCTGAGTAATTCCATACTCAGGGTTTTATTCCCTATTGTTTTTAGGTGAAGAAGCAACAAACTTTTGTTGTTTCTGTTCCAAGGTGGTCTCAAAAGAAGAAAACCAGGAGTAGAGCTGCAGGAGGAAAGGTTCCTCCATGAAAACCTTTGTTGATACTTATCGGGAGGGGTTTTTGCCTCCCTTGGTTCTATAATAATAATACTCTACACTCAGTTAAGTATATCCTGGTCTGTAATATATAACTTTGTCTTACTTTTAAATAAAGGTAAGTTTATGTAATCACTTCCGTATTTTCGTATCTCCGATGATCTGTAATGTCTGTGTGACGGGTGAAACGCTCTTGGGAAAGGTAAGAAAAGCAGATACCGAACTTGTCAAGTGATTCAGGGGCACCTAAAGGGTTGTCTGAGGTCCGTTGGACAAGGACAACTGTAGGTGGGCCTAATGACTTGGGAGGTTCCGTCACAGCTGGTATCAGAGCAAAGCCCTTCTCTACAGATATTATGAGGCATCTTCAAAAGGATTTTCTAAAGACTTATCTAGAAAATTTCTTCCCTTCTTACCTACTATCTCTGAAGAGTTTATTTTAAAGACCAGATAGTAAGAGTGCAACATATAGAAGGTGTGAATCAACTAAGGTTGATTCTGTACTTACACATGCATCATACTAAGAACTATGTTAATAAGATTTTCCCCCTTAGAAAAATGCCGCCGCGCACAAGGAAAACTGCTCGCAAGCATACTAGCCCAATTGGTGTGCCACATCAACTTGCCCCAAGACACGAGGATAGCAGTAGTGGGAGTAATGATCCAATCGGGGATCTTGAAGCGAAAGTTAATCAGCTTCAACAGAACTCCAACGTAGGATTGACATATGGGTCGCGAATGGCGACAGAATCAATGAATTGAGAAGCGACATCCGCGCCTGCAAGATCAGCTCACATATCGAGATTTAGCGCTCGACTGGGCGGTTCACTCTCGTTCGCTTGCCTGGGCTAAGGAGGCAAAAGCTCGAGCCCGAGTAGAAGAACTTAGCTCAGCCATTAATAACCTGCAGGCTTATTGTAATACTCTACATGAAGAAGTTCATGTATTGTACTCACAACTACACCCCAGTGTACCTGCGGATCCTGTCGGGACAGAAGCCAGATCTTCTCATATAGCGAGAGAAGCTTTTGGTGGCGAATTGGACCTTTTCAGGCCCCCTCCCTCTATGAAGTTGGTCGATGAGTGGTCTCCTACGCCCGACAGCGAGGCTACCAGGAGCAACAGATAGCAGGAGTAGTATAGTGTAATAATAGAAATAGTAGTGATGTATAATAGGTAGTGTAATCCTGTTGTAAAATTCGAGTCTGTAACATTACTCTTTTTACTAATGTAGAATGGATGGTTTTCTTTGGCATATTATATTGTTTTCAAATGTTTGTTGCCACATATGCCTTCCCGGACTCGTGCTCAGGATGGGGCTAGTACCTCCCGTGGGAGGGAGGCAACGCCAAACCCACCTCTAGTACCCCCGACACTTGCCGAGGCCATCACTGCCTTGGTAAATGCTACAGCAGACAATACCCGCTTCCTGTGGGAGATGGCAGGTCAGCAACTCCAACAACAAGGCGGGCGAGGCTTCCGCAAGGCCCCTGTGAGACATCTTATTTGGACTTCTCCGAGACGCGCCTTCCGTTGTTCGTCAAGGCAGAAGACCCTTTAGAGGCGGATGAATGGATCCGTGTCATTGAACAAAAATTTGGACTTCTTCGATGTTCCGAAACCCAGAAGCCCCTGTTCGCAGCTCAGCAATTGCGTGGCCCTGCCAGCACCTGGTGGGGGAACTTTGTTGTCGTACAACCGGCTGGTCATCAAGTAACCTAGGATGAATTCAAGCTGGCCTTCAGGGAACATTACATACCTGAAGGAGTACTCCACATGAAACAGGAGGAATTCATGAAGTTAAAGCAAGGCGAAGTACTGTCACCCAGTATCTCAATAAATTTAATCACTTATCTCAGTATGCAATTGACCAAGTCAACACCGACATAAAGAAGAAGAACTGTTTCATGAGGGGTTTAAATGATTAGATGCAAAGGAAAATGGCTACCTGCATCGACCTCACATACGAAAGGGCTATCAGCACAGCGCTAGCAGTTGAATCTAAATATACAAGTTCTGGAAAGTCTAAGGAGAGTGGAGGTAACAGGCCTAATCAGGGCCCTGAGAAAAGGCAACGATTAGTTATCCAGCCTTTTAATTAGGGTCGTTCTTCATCACGTCCACCCTCCTTCCCATTCAAACAACCAGTGTTCATCCGTCCCAATGCTGCCCCCACTACAACAAGTCAGCCGGGTGCCCCTGGCACTCGTTTCCTTGCCCTTCCCAGTTCGTCAACAAGCTGTTTCAATTGCGAAAAATCTGGGCACTTTATTAAGGATTGCCCCTACCCGAAGCAGAATTGCTCAAACAATCAACAAGGTACTGGGAATTCTTCTCAAGCTAAGGGAAATGCGGGCGAGAACATAAAGAAGACGGGACGAATTTATTACACTCAAGTGGCCACCACACTGGACGGTGAACCAGTAATGATGGGTACGTTCCTTGTGGCCAATCATCCCGCAATTATTCTCTTTGATTCTGGTGCTTCGCATACATTCATCAGCAAGAAATTTGTGGAGCAACATTGCATTCCATACCATGAATCAAGGGAAGGGTTTAAAATTCATTCACCTGGGGGACAAATATTTACTAAGGAAGTGGCTTTCCAAGTGCCCGTAACATTGGCCAGACGGGACTTTCCTACTAATATGATTGTTCTGAAAGGCCAAGACATAGATGTGATTTTGGGCATGAATTGGTTGGCCCAACATAAAGCAACTCTCAACACTGATCAGAGAACGATCAGGTTGAGTCATAACCAAGAGGAAATTCTTTTGTCTATCCCCATTCCAGCTAAAACTACTGGCAGTATATATGAAGCCATTATACCGGAGATCAAGGATATTCCGGTTGTATGTGATTTCCCAGATGTCTTTCCAGAAGATTTGCCTGGATTGCCACCTGAAAGAGATGTAGAGTTTGTAATTGAGTTGAAGCCCGGTACGGCTCCCATTTCTAGAAGATCGTACCGGATGCCTCCAAATGAGCTGGCAGAACTCAAGATTCAATTGCAAGATCTACTAGACAAAGGATTCATCCGGCCAAGCTCGTCACCATGGGGTTGTCCAGCCATATTCGTCAAGAAGAAGGATCAAACATTGCGGATGTGCGTAGATTATCGACCCCTGAATGAGGTCACTATAAAGAACAAGTACCCTCTTCCACGGATTGATATTTTGTTTGATCAACTGACTGGAGCAAGGGTATTTTCTAAAATTGATCTCAGGTCGGGCTATCATCAGATCCGTATCAGGCCCGAGGATATACCCAAGACCGCATTCACTACGCGGTATGGATTATTTGAATACTTGGTAATGTCTTTCGGACTGACGAATGCTCCTGCCCACTTCACTTATCTGATGAACTCGGTATTCATGCCCGAGTTGGACAAATTTGTGGTGGTCTTCATAGATGATATTTTAATATATTCCAAGAATGAAGAGGAGCATGCTCAACATTTATGGATCGTATTGACGCGCTTAAGGGAATATCAATTATATGCTAAGTTTAGTAAGTGCGCGTTTTGGCTGGAAGAAATTCAAATTCTGGGACATGTGTTATCTGCCAGGGGGATTGCGGTAGATCCCAGCAAGGTCAAGAATATTTTGGAATGGAAACCCCCAACCACTGTTCATCAAGTCTGAAGCTTCCTTGGACTAGCTGGCTATTACCGCTGATTTATACCAGATTTTTCTAAGCTTATGAAGCCAATCACAAGTCTATTGAAGAATGAGACTAAATTCAATTGGTCTTCGGAATGTAATGAAGCCTTTGAGAAATTGAAGATATTATTAACCACTGCTCCGGTATTGGCTCAACCGGACATTAGTAAGCCCTTTGATGTGTATTGTGATGCATCAGGCAGTGGTCTCGGCTGCGTATTAATGCAAGAGGGCCGAGTAATCGCGTATGCTTCAAGGCAGTTGCGCTGGCATGAGGAGCATTATCCCACTCATGATCTGGAGCTAGCTGCAGTGGTTCATGCCCTGAAGATATGGCATCATTATCTATTGGGAAATGTCTGTCATATTTATACAGACCACAAAAGTTTGAAGTACATCTTTACCCAGTCTGAGCTCAATATGAGACAAAGGAGATGGCTCGAGCTAATCAAGGACTATGAACTGGAGATCCATTATCACCCAGGCAAAGCAAATGTAGTGGCAGATGCACTCAGTCGCAAGGCCTCCTGCCATTGTTTAACCATGAGGACTTCTGACATTACATTGTGCCAGGAGATGAAAAACCTGAACCTGGGAATGATTCAGCAGGGGACTTCAAATCACTTGAAGCTGGAGTCAGTCATCCTACAAAGGATAATTGACGCACAAAAGGATGATGAGGGTATGAAACATGTACGTGAGAAGATAAGGGCTGGAAAGGCAAATTGTTTCAGAGAAAACGACCAAGGTGTTGTATGGTTCAACAACCGTATAGTGGTGCCAAAGAATGAAGAAGTCCGCCAGCAAATTCTAGATGAAGCACATCTTAGTCGCTATTCTATTCATCCCGGAAGCACTAAGATGTATCAAGATCTGAAACAGCATTATTGGTGGACGAAGATGAAGATTGAAATCACATGCTATGTGGCTAAATGCGACACTTGTAGACGCGTCAAAGCCATACACATGAAGATTGTTGGTCCATTACAATCTTTACCAATACCCACATGGAAATGGGAAGATATTAGTATGGACTTTATTGTGGGATTGCCCAGAACCGCGAAAGGGTATGATTCTATCTGGGTTATTATTGATCGGCTCACGAAAATTGTTCATTTTCTGCCAGTCAAAACATATTACCCAGTTCTCACCTATGCGGAATTATATATTGCTCGCATTTTCAGTTTGCACGGTATTCCGAAGACTATAGTGTCAGATCGTGGACCTCAATTCGTATCCAAATTCTGGGAAGAACTTCATAAATCCCTGGGTACCAAACTGCTTCACAGTTCGGCCTATCATCCTCAAACAAGTGGGTAGACTGAGAGGATAAACCAGATACTCGAAGATATGTTGCGGGCATGTGTTCTGGAATTCCCACAGAAATGGGATGATTGTTTACCATTAGCGGAGTTCTCATATAATAATAGCTATCAAGAAAGCATTAAGATGGCACCCTTTGAAGCTTTATATGGACGACGTTGTTGTACTCCGCTAAATTGGTCTGAACCTAGTGAAAGGTATTTCTTCAGGCCAGATATGGTAAAGGAAACCAAAGAAAAAGTGCAAAGGATAATTCATAATTTGAAGAAAGCTCAAGCTCGTCAGAAAAGCTATGCAGACAAGCGACGACAACCCTTATACTTCCTCGTGGGAGATTATGTTTACTTGAAAGTTTCACCAATGAAGGGTGTATCGCGTTTCGGGATTAAAGGGAAGCTTGCACCCTGGTATATTGGTCCTTTTCCTATCCTTGAAAGATATGGACCAGTAGCATACCGACTTCAGTTACATGAAACCTTGTCTGTTGTACATAATGTGCTCCACGTGTCTCAGTTGAAGAAATGTCTTCGGGTTCCGGATCGAACCATTGAAGTAACAGATGTTGTCTTGGAGCCGGACTTGACATATTCTGAGCACCCTATTCGAGTCTCAGATCAAAAGGACAGGGTTACCTGAAGAAAAACTCTCAAGTTTTATAAGATACAGTGGAACCAGCATTCTGAAGACGAGGCTACTTGGGAAACTCAAGATTTCTTAGACAAGAATTTCCCAGGCTTTTTAGCCTCTTGTAATTTGTAAAGTGTAAAACATTGTTGTAATAAAGGAGTGAGCCCCAAACCACCCCTGCCTTGTACCAAAACTCAGGAAATAAAAATGTGAAGCATTTCCTTTTCCACTACTTACCCTAGGACTTTTAATCTCGGGACGAGATTCTTTTATGGGGGAAAGGATGTAACACCCTGGTGTTACTGTCACTAAAACTTGAGCATAACATCATAAGTATTGGCATTGCATATGTTTGACACACCTAGAGTGCATTCACTAGGCAAAAATTTCAAACAAGTTGTATTGATATGGCATTTTGCAAATAAGACCCTAGTGTAGGATACTTAACCCTGAACAAGGATCTGAAGGGTAAAACAAGACCCAAATAGAGAAAACCCTAAAGCTTAAGTAAAATGATCATAAAATATTACTAAGGATGGATCCAAGTGGCATTCATACTTTTGAAATACCAAAACCCTAATTGGAACCCTGGAAAACCCTAAACCTAAACCCTAGGGGCTAAGTGCAAAATTAGTCCACTTTTGGACTAAAGTGCAAAAACCAGGTCAATAAGGTATCCTAAGTCATATGGATCACAAATATGTGGAGTTGCAAGTTAAACCCTAAGTTTTGGGTCTATTTGCAAAAAGCACCACTTAAACCCTATATAGACTAAGTCTGAAAATCAGAGATTTGGCTTAACTTTGGAGATATGTAGCTTTCAAATTAGAGAGGATTTGCCCTAGGTCACCACATAAATTTTGTAGACCTATTATAGGAGAGCAACTTTGATGCAGACATCTCCCTTAGTTGTTATGCAAAAATTGGAGAAAAACCAACTCAAAGTTACTCTGTCAGAACTAGGTTAGAAAACTGAAACTGAACCCTATGTCAGAAATGGTCCCAGTGTGATGAGGCCAAGTTTGATGCGCCATATCTTTGAATCCACTCGGTTTTAGCCCAAGAATCCTATAGTTAGTTCGTAGACTGATACATGGTGAACAAATTTTATTATGGGAGATTGCTCTGTTCCTAACAAGAATTCGGAGATCAAGAAGGAAGAAGATGGTCGGTTCAGGCAACTGAAGATCATCGCCATGGTACAGTGCCCGGGAGGATAAGCTTCAGACCCTCGCCGTCGACGACCACCACGCACGGATTCGCGCTTCTGCCGTTGTGATTCGTGCTTGGAATGTTTGGATAGCGCTCAGGGTCACACAAATATCATCGCCGCGGAAAAGCCCCGGCCAGTAAACAACTCCGGCCGCCGTACCAAGCTCACCGCGGCGGAATCCGATAAGTATGCCGGTAACCACCGCCTTACGGCCTTGCCCCGTGTGTCCAGGCACTTCCACCGCATCGCCGTGACCTGCTCTCGCTCCCCGTTGATCGTCGGAGTGACTGCCACGGCGTAGGACACGAATTCACTGCGCCAGTGAACTCCCCCTTCCTCCGACCGTCGCGCATCACCACTGTAATTCCCGGCCACCGCTGTTGCGCTCTATAAATTGAAGCCACCGCAAGCTCCGTAGGGTAGTCAAGTACCCAGCCACCCAGTATTGCCCTTAGTTGATCGCTAGCGAGCTCGAATTTTGAACTTCCCCCAAATCTGCTCAGGAACACCGTGAAAACAACCTCACCACGGCCAGCGCAATTCCGGTTAGTTCATGCTGTCTGCTCTCTCGTTTAAGCATTCTCATGCGTCTGTGTTGCTTGCCGACCCACCCAATTGAACTAGACCGCCGCCAATCGACGGCAACGCGTGGTTCTTTGGTTCATCCGCGCGCTCACCGTGGCTAGACCAAATTAGACCACCATTCATGAAATTAGGTTGGGGGAAATGCTCGGGCGAGGTTCCATTCAGTGTCTGCCACTCGGGAGCGCCATTCCTTGCCCCGTTCGGCCGATCTACACGTTCGACGTAGCTCTGCCGCACTCGTCGCCGTCGGGGACTTCGGGCGGCGAAGAATTAGAACGTGAGGGGCGTTTCTGCAAACTGTCAGCGACTCCCAAAAACAGTACTTGTGCTCACTTCAGATTATCCTAAATGTCGTGGGTCTTTTTGCAAAGTCGCCACGGGTTCGCGTGCGCGGGCGCGTTTCCGCTGAAGTTGGGCCGTCCTGGGCTAGAATCGGCCCAGTACTATTCACGGTTTTTCTTTTTCTTTTTCCGCCAGAACTAAAACAATTTTAGAAAAATGGTAGAAAATGGTAAAAATGTCAAACCAATTTTGCTAGATTCCTCATTTTCCATAAAATTTAATAAAAATAGTTTCATGATTTTTAGATCAAATAGGGAATTTTGGAGCATTTAAAATAGCATAAAACCTTGTTTTTGGATTTTTAGAAAATAGATAATAATTCCAAAAATCCCCAAACCTTTTAGATGACATATATATAATATTTAGAAGCCTTGGGTAGATTTTGGTATGATTTGGACCTTGTTTGCTAATTAAAACCCAAAACCCCCACCCCCTGCTCTTTAAACTTCACTAATGACTTCGGAAACCCAAAGTTCTCGGAGTTCCGTGATGGAAAATTGTATTCAAGACTTTAGATAATAAACTCTTAATATCTTTGCACTCTCATGAGCATTACATGGCATTCATTCTTATATATATAAATGGTTATATTTAGAAAACGAGGAAGAAGTTGAAGTAGAAGAAGAAAAGACTTCACCACCACCACCTGCGGAACATCAGGCAGGAAATTGTTTTTACTTTGACATCTGCGGATCCGAGCCTGAATCACCTGTAAACCAAGGCAAGCCTCGGTGCATTTGCCACCTCCTTGTGTTTTAAAATCTTTATCACCTTGTTTGATGCATTAGGTGATAGGAGTTGTGTGCTAAACCGTTGATGCATTTCCTTCCTTGAAAATTGATTATCCTTCCTTGATCCCCTTTTATGAAAAAGATTTTGATGCTTAGCCTTGCTTTAGAAAAACAAAATGTTTTGTTTTTAAAACAAAGGTGGTGCTTCAGTGCGTGGGAATGTTTTCAAAAATAAAACTTGATGGTGAATCCATCATGGCCGTGATGGGTTCAACATCGGAAAAGATGTACCTCTGCCAGGTACCAAACTTTGGGAATTGAAATGATTAAGCTGAGACCGGGCGAGTGACTTGCATGAGAAGAGAGTCTCGGTGTAGTGTCTCCGTCTGAGTCGATTAAGGACCGTCTCGATGTAGGCTTGATGACCGAGGACCGTTTAACTGGTCACATGCCTCGTCATGGGTAAGCTTTGCCTCGGGTAGACTAAGGCCAGAATAAGATACCACGCAATGGGAGTGGAGAGATGGCGAGAGTAGCGTGTACCCTCCATGGCAAGAGGCTAGACGGTGGTGTATCTGTGCTCTCGGTTGGCGTGAACCTGATCTGGTCTTAAGAACCCCGGTGGCGGGTTGACATATGCAAGGGTTAAGTGCTACATATATCGTGTGATTGGAGATCCTCAGCTGAGTATAATCGATTCGGATCGCCATACCTTCGCGGTTATGAAGACTTGGTCACTGACTTACACGTAGAACTCCAGTAAAGATTAAGAGTGCTAAGAAATTGGCTAGTGCAGGTCAAGTGATTGAACTAGGGTAGAAAGAACTCTAGAGACAGGTAATCTTACCTAACCTCACAAGTAAAATTTGGATTTTTAAGGATCCACTTTAGTAAGCATTTCTGCAAACAGAGTCTTTGATTATTGAGAAACCTTACCTTGACTCCCTGATAACCAACATGCCCTTGAGAGTCTTTTCTTTAGTCGGGTAAGTCTTGCTGAGTAATTCCATACTCAGGGTTTTATTCCCTATTGTTTTAGGTGAAGAAGCAACAAACTTTTGTTGTTTCTGTTCCAAGGTGGTCTCAAAAGAAGAAAACAAGGAGTAGAGCTGCAAGAGGAAAGGTTCCTCCATGAAAACCTTTGTTGATACTTATCGGGAGGGGTTTTTGCCTCCCTTGGTTCTGTAATAATAATACTCTGCACTCAGTTAAGTATATCCTGGTCTGTAATATATAACTTTGTATTACTTTTAAATAAAGGTATGTTTATGTAATCAATTCCGCATTTTCGTATCTCCGATGATCTGTAATGTCTGCGTGACGGGTGAAACGCTCTTGGGAAAGGTAAGAAAAGCAGATACCGAACTTGTCAAGTGATTCAGGGGCACCTACAGGGTTGTCTGAGGTCCGTTGGACAAGGACAACTGTAGGTGGGCCTAATGACTTGGGAGGTTCTGTCACAGTATGGCTCCGACAGTGGTGACAGTTCAGCTGTAGTAGGCAAACTATTAGTTCGAAGCCACAAATTAAGTGCCGAAGCTAAAAATTCAAAAATAATACCTATGCGCCTTTCGCGTTCAGTAGCTTCTTCAGCTTGCCTAACTTCTTCTCGGGCTTCATGAGTTTCTTTTTCATTCTTCTTTATAATTTCATTGGCCAATTCTCGACCACCGTTCACCCAGATATCAGAATAAAATTTTCCGCCCACTGAAGTAGCTTCGGCCGAGGGGTTTTGTATGTTGTCTATGGAGAAGGCGACTTCAGCTTCGGCCGCAGCTTTAACATGATCGCAACCAGCCTTCTCCAGGATAGCCTCAATCCCCCGAGCGTTGGAGAAAGCACATATATCCCTGCGATTGCCCAGAATCTGTTCAAAAGCTTCGGCTTCCCCGTTTATCCAATAAATAACGCCTTCGGGGTCGCCTCGAATGAAGTTCTCTTCTGAAGAATAAGCACCCACTTTAGAAAAGCTGGTTTTCAATTTTTTCATGCAATCCAAGGATTTTTCAAAGCATCTTTCCTTAGATTCACGAAGCTCCTCAACATTTTTCTCTAGCTTAGTCTTCCACCATTCACTTATTTCTTGACTAGCCTTTGCAAGCGCACAATTTTCATTAGCTTTGGCAAGCTTTTTTCGAAGGTTTTCAATTTCAACTTTATAAGCTTCGGATTAAGCGTTAAATTTTGCCTCATCTTCTTTCACTTTATCCGCTAATGAAAATAGAATTTTGTCCTTCTCCAAGGCTTTGTTTCTCAGCCTAATGACCTCTGACCGAAGGTTGCCGAGAGCCATAGTGCAGCTTTTGTCTTTGGCATTCTTTTGTGCCCTCAGCGCGTTGCTAAGAATTAAGCCCTGCAAGAAAGAAGGATTAGCCTGAGAATAGAAGACTTCATCTCCAAATTCATAAACTTTGAAGTTCACAACTTTTGTACCTTCAAGTTGTTGTATGCAAGGCTATCTGCAAGGTCATCCTTCGACATGGCGGAGAGGCCCGCTTCGAGCTTCGGAAATCTCAGACTTTTGGCCATCTCCTGGCAGACAGATATCTCTTTGTTGTCAGGGAGACAGTACAGGAAATCATCTTCGTCCGTGCCATTGAACACTAAGGCCTCCTTCAGGTATTTTAGTTCTCGGGCATAGTGTTTGGCTTCAAAAATTTCTTCTTCGGATAATCTTTTTCCCGAAGCATGTCGAATAATGTAATCAAGATCTTCGGACGGTCCTTCGGGAGCGAGGGATTTGGCTTCTTTGGCCACATTCTTCTCCAAAGCTACGCTAGTATCTAGAGATTCTTGTTCAGCCCTTTCTTCAATTATGGCAGGCTTTGTCTCGGTAGGCATTGAAGGCCTGGCTTTAGTTTCAGCTCGAGTTGTAGCAGCTTCGGCAACCTTCTTTGCAGGGGTCAACGCTCTCGTTGTCTCCACGACGGCGTCCAGCATGCTGGCCATTCTTCTCCTCTTGGGAGTGGTGGCAGGAGCCTTTGTAACCTTCGGCAGTTCTGCTCCTACTGGCGGGCTCAGAATTTCTAGCAGCTTTGGTGCCTTTTCCAATTTTGGCTTTTTGGCTGCCTCATCTTCGGCTTCGACTGGCTCAACTATAGGCAACTTCGGTGCTACAGTTGATTCCTCAGCACTCCGTGTGGCGGGAGCAGCTTGTTTCACTTCGGCAGCGGAAGATATTTCTTCACCAAATTTTGGCACTATGGGCGTTTCAATATATCTTGGCCGGTGGGTCAAAACCTTGATTTTATTTTCCTTCGGCACAACAGAAATGGCCGAAGTGGCACCTTTCCTCTTTTTTCCTTTCCTCCGCAAGGGATAGCAATAATCAGGATATATAAAACCAATCGCATCAAAAACTCTGTTCAATCTTTTCTTGCTCTGACCCCCGAAGGCCGAGGACAAAGCATCATCTTCGGCTTTGGTATATGCCCCAAGCAACTCATCGCTAGTAGCCTCAATACTCTTCAGCCAATCGTCGTTTGGTTCATCAAATTGGTCTCTGAATCTGAAGGTATATTTCAAGCGAACTAATCCACCTTCACTGGACCCGATAACAGTCTCCTTCGGCATTTTCCAGCTATCCACAAGTGGCCATACCCTATAGGCTATGTGCTCTTGGATTAGGTCCCACGTACCAATGAAAGCATAGACATTGCTGAAGGCCTTTTGACATGCTTCGTCATCATTTTCAATCGCCACCCTCGGCCTTCGAAGGCCGAAGCGAGACCAGATCGGGCGCTAGATAATTTCCTTAATGTCCTCTCTCTCAATCAGATTATTCTTGACATAAAACCATTCCTCCATCCAGGCCCCAGGCCACCTTTTCCGAAATGTTGGAACCGGGTAGCTCGCATTGGGACGAGCAATGAATCCATAACAACCGAAGTTGTTGTGTTACTGTTCTTTGCCAGTGGCCTTCGTTTCGTACAATAGTTCGTGCATATTGCAAAAACACTTTGTGCTCGGTTACAGCCCTTGGCTTCTCACAGCCCAAACAAACATCCCCATTCTGATTATAGCTTCGGGGGTAATTTGATGTAGAAAGATCTGAAATATCTTCAGCACTTCAACCACAAATTTGCTCAATGGGAACCGAAGGCCTGCCTTCATAAAGCTCCGGTAAACAACAACTTCATTTTCTTCAGGTGCAGGGGCGGTGCTATCTCCTCCAACCCTCACAATAGACATGTCACGAAAGTATCTTCCCTTCATGGCGTCAATCTGACTTTGTTTAATGGTCGACTTTCCGAAGATGGTATGGTTTGGCCGTCAAGGCCGATCTTCGGAATCTTCATCTCCGCTTTCCACATCAAAGTCATCACTATCATCAGAATCTTCAGATAAATCCGCCATTATCTCCTTTGTGATCTTCACTGTATTTGTTTTGCCATAGATTCGTAAAACCCAGCAATAAAAGGGTCCACAACCTTCTTCTCCTCGGCCACCTTTGTCACCTCAGACACCTTCTTCTCCTCAGAAATTTCTTCAAAACTTTAGTATTTCACGAAGCTCCAAAATCAAGCAAGAGCTGACAGTAAGAGAATTAAAATTTGAGAAAACAACGCAAGCAACAGAAATGGCGTAGCAAATGCCGCTGTTGTGGGTTTCTATTTATACGCCTAGTGCATTGCAACTTAGCGGGCCCCATTTGTCATTGACTTTCGCTATTCTAGCGAAGGGAAGGTGTTTTTTCGGACCTTCGGCTTAAGACCTTCGTTCACATCGCAGTCTGAATTCGTTGTTACAAGAACAAATTAATACTGCGAGGGGCTACTGTTTGGGGCCTTCGTCTTCCGAAGGTCCTCAAAAACATGACTAACATGCTTTCCAAGTATAATATATTGTCACAGGAACCTTCGGCCTTGAGATGAAGGTGTGCACGGTAGGAAAGGCGCGGTCTGGGAGAAGGATGAACCAGTTCCGAAGCTATGAATGAAGAAGCTTCGGCTTAGCGCAAGGGCAGCGATGGAGAATGGAACCGACCTAAAGGGGAATATACAAACTAGTCCTCGACAGATTACTCCTTAGTCAATAGTAAGTGTCAAGGACATGGATGTAATTTTACCTAGGCTGCGTCGTGTGCCTATAAATAGATGAACAGTGACACCGTACTATTCACGCTGACTTGTAATCACTCGCACGTCACCCTTGGATTACTACCTTCTATCAAGCCAAAGGTACAAATGTAATTTAATATCATTAATGTTTGTTCATGATCATATAATGAAAATGTTGATAATATAATGATTTAATATAATTATTCATGTTCTTTTTATGTCTCATATGTTCCTGCTTTTATTCCTACATATTGATATGATGAAGGTATGTCCTTCATAACCTTCGTTTGAAGATCATTATATCCTAAGGGATACAATGCTTCGAAGGACGAATGTCCTTAACCATTAACATTTGTGTTGCCTTGTTCTTGATTCATAACATTTGAGAACAAGTCCCCAACACCTCCAAAAGGGAAGAAGTTCTTACAAAGACCAGATGGTCGAAATATGTAGATATAAGTAGCGGTTGACTAATAAAAAACTCCATCAAATCCAGTGTTCACACGGGAGGGAAATCCATGACTTCATATGCGTCATTGACATGTTGTTCCCTAAACCCAAAGGACAAAATGTGATGGAGAACTAAAATTCATATTTAGAATTGTTGTTCCCCAAGGGAATAAGTTCAAGAGACCATACACATGGAGATAGAAGTAATCGGCCAGAACTGCTTCTAAAAGACATTCAATATACTGGTCACATGTGGAGAGGATAATCCACACATTAGTAGTCACCAAATGCCTCTAAAAAAAGTTACCAATGACTCCTAGATAAGTATGAATCGAAGTCAGAACAATGAGGGAAAAATCTGCAGGAACACCAGTAATAATTCGCTCACCAGTGGTTCTCGCGGTGGAGATGGACCTGACGTGGAGACAAAGCGGGTTCCTCACATGTTTCTCATACGCTGCAGCAAACATGCGCTACTGAGATTAAGAAGAACGTCGGACGGGATGAGTGGGAAAAAGGGAGGAGAAGAGAAGCGTGGTTGCCCTAACACCTATCTGTTGCATTCGGTCGGTCAATTTTTTATTTCGTCACCCGGTTCTAGAAATTATGGGCGCTCTCTGATAGTAGCTGCTGAAGAGATGCTCGATTGCATTGTGAGACAAAAAATAAATAAAAAATGTCATGCGCCTAGCACTATCATGTATGCGTCACCTGTTTTTTGGAGTCTTCCATAGCTGACAAAGGCATTGTAACTTGATGTTTAAAAAAAGTAAAGAAAAAGCTATCCGTTCAAATGAAATCTAATGGACAACATGAAAAAGGTGACATGGCCACCTTGGTTGAGCTCCCTGGTGCAGCGCTTTAATATATAGGAACTAGTGCATTGTGCGCGCGCTTGCACGTGTGTTGGACCATTCTCACACGCAGGATCTTGATCGGACAGACTAGATCAAACCGGCTAAAATGCTACACGACTTCTAATCCTAGCCATTGAAGTCCTAGGGAACATCTGACTCATGGTTTATCGTGAAGGGAGGCAGCGAGCTATCGGACCCTATCGAACGGCGCTGACAACTATATGACTCAAAACCTAGGAGTATGAGGACGGTCCCCAGCGAACCCCACGCCTGGATCCTGTGGAAGGAACTAGGGCCTCACTCGGATTTACCCGTTTGGAGTTCATCGAGTGCCATGAACTCGACCATCGAAGGGAGCATGGTACAACCCACTCTTCCCCTTCCGACGAATGGAATGTGTAGGAAGGATAATGAACAAATGAGGCACCCCCAGACAGATCCCATGTAGCGAACAGGGGACTCGGGGGCTCGTTCCATAAAAAGGAGGACTCATTCGTTTGAATTTCTTCGCAAGGATGGACGAGTAGTCCTCTTAGGAGGACTTAGATTTTTTGTTGCGTTGGATATTGTGTCCGATGCAAAAGCTGGAGCGAATGAGGGACCCTCGAATGGGGCCCTGATACCCATGATAAAGGGCAAAAGGAGTTGTTGAAAGTCTCCTAGAGGGAGGTGAATAGGTGAAACCTGAAATTTATAAACTTTGAACACGCACTTTACCCGGGGTTAGGGTTAGAAATAAATAATAGTGAGTTCGAAGTGTGGAAGATAGTTCCTTTTGTTGTGAGTTGCTCAATCAATGCAGATAACTGTGGGAGCCAAGTCAAACAATATTAGCAAGTGAACTTTAGAGAGAGAGGAGAGGGAAGAAACACATCGAGTGATGAAGATCAACATAATTGAACACAGTGATTTGTTTCCCGAGGTTCGGTTCTAAGGAACCTACTCCCCGTTGAGGAGGCCACAAAGGTCGGGTCTATTCCAACCCTTTCCTTCTCTCAATCGGTCACTTAGACCGGTTGAGTGCTTCTTCTTAAGTACACGGGTGACTAAGACCCCACAAGGATCACCACACAATTAGGTGTCTCTTGCTAGCTTTACAAAGCACTTAGAAAGAATTAGAGTGAGAAGAAGAAACCAATCCAAGCAACAAGAGCAACAAAAGAAACACAAATGACCCTCTCTCAAGTCACTAAGCACTTGAGTTGATTTTTGGAACTTGGAGAGGATTTGATCTTTGATTGTGTCTTGGAGTGTATGTCTTTGCTCTAGTATTGAATGTGGAGGACTGAAAACTTGGATGGCTTAATGGTGGTGGTTGGGGGTATTTATAGCCCCAACAACTATTCCAGTCGTTGCTGTCGATGGGAAAACCGGACAGTCCGGTGGTGCACCAGACATGGCACTGTTCATTGTCCGGTGCGTGCCGCGTCAGCTGACTGTTGGGGTTTGGAGCGGTTGACCATTGAAGTCTTTTGTCCTCTTGCGGCACCGGACAGTCCGGTGCGTTCTGACTTCCGTTCCTCCGTCAGCGCAGTCGACCGTTGGTGAAGTTGACCGTTGCTCCATTGGCTCACCGGTCAATCCTTCAAAACATAAACCTCCTACACATATTTTATTTTTGTAAGGTACTCCTTTGAATGCATAATCTAAGTTCCATTACTAATTTATTTAGGACAAGTTAATTTATATTTTTATTATGAATTATTTTAATTCAAATAATTTTAAAGTTTATAAAGAGAATAATAAATAGATTGAATGTTTTTCTTTTATTTGTTGTTCCCAAGCTTTACTTGTAAGTTTTGGATCTAAGTTTTAGATGCCAAACTCTTATTGTTATTATTTATCTATTGGAATGAAATCAATATTAGAAGTCATTTTTTCTCAAATCTTTTGGAGAATTCTCTAAATCATCAAAATGTGATTTTGGGTGTTACAATCTTACAAGTTATCGACCATTCTAATTGCACTTTTGTTATCACACAGGTGGGTGACTTTGCTCAGATTGTAGCTAAAGGAAACAACGACACCTAAGAGGGGTTGAATTAGGACTTCTAAAAACTTCTTTCTAAACTAGACCACAATTAAATCCCAAGAACAAAACCTATGCAAATAATCAATCTACAATGTGCAAACTAGGTTTTGTCTAAGTGTTGTTATCTCTACCGTAAAGCCTAAGTTCCAATCCTAAATATTCTAACTAGAAAGGATAGATTGAAACTTAAGCACTTAATGTAAATGTGGCAGGTAAACTGCAAGTAGAGAAAGCAAACTCTCATGGATGACGTAGGTATTTTTACTGAGGTATCCGGAACCATGCAAGGTCCCGACTAATCCTCGTTGGTGCCCCTACGCAAAGGGTAGCCCACGCAAGGGCCAAGCACCTCGGTTGAGTAACTCCATAGAGAGGTGCGGGTCTTCTCCACGCGCAAGTGGTGCTCCACTTAAGGCTCCTCTCGGACGCTCCGCGCCATCTCCACTATCAAGCTTCTGCCCGAAACGTCGTGAGCCTCATTCCCTCTAGTACACGATGGCGATCGTGACACAAGCTCGGTTGTCATAGTCTCCTAAGACTCTCGCCCCACTAGGTACAATTACAATGACACGTGCAAGAGCCGAGGGGTTGTGTGGTTTTTCTAAACTCACTCAACTAATTAGGATTTACCTAGAGCAAGCACATAAGTGGTCTAACTAACCTAAGCACTTCGCAAAGCACCTACGCTAATCACCGAGTGATTCTATTAAGCCCTTTTGGTCGTGATCTCTCAAAAAGTGATATCGGATGTCTATGTGCTTAGTGCGGCTGTGTTCAACGAGATTGTCCACCATGCAGATTGCACTCTCATTATCACATAGGAGACGGACTTTTCTCAACTTGTAGCCATAGTCCCTAAGAGTTTGCCTCATCCAGAGTAATTGTGCACAACAATGGCCTGCAGCAATATACTCGACTTCGGTGGTGGATAGAGCTACTGAATTTTGTTTCTTTGAAGCCCAAGACACCAGGGATCTTCCCAAAAACTGACAAGTCTCTGATGTGCTCTTCGTGTCAATTTTACATCTAGCATAATCGACATCTGAATACCCAATTAAATCAAAGGTAGATCCCCTGGGGTACCAACGCCCAAACTTAGGAGTGTAAACTAAATATCTCATGATTCTAATCACGGCCCTAAGGTGAAATTCCTTAGGATTTGCCTAGAACCTTGCACACATGCATACAGAAAGCATTATATCCGGTTGTGAAGCCCATAAATAGAGTAAAGATCCTATCATCAACCGATATACCTTTTGATCCACGGATTTACCTCCCGTGTCGAGGTCAAGATGCCCATTTGTTCCCATGGGAGTCTTGATGGGTTTGTCATTCTTCATTCCAAACTTTTTGAGAATATCTTGAATGTACTTAATTTGGCTGATGAAGGTGCCCTTTTGGAGTTGCTTGATTTAAAATCCAAGGAAATACTTCAACTCCCCCATCATAGACATCTCGAATTTCTGTATCATTATCCTACTAAACTCTTCACAAGATGCTTGTTAGTAGATCCAAATATAATTTCATCAACATCATTTGGCATATAAACAAGTATTTAGCAATTGTTTTAGTGAAGAGAGTAGGGTCAGCTTTTCCAACTTTGAAGCCATTAGTGAAAGGGAAATGGACTTAACCATTTCCTATAATCGATTTTGGTGGTTGACGTCCATCACAAACCACGTGGACTAACTAGTTTGTCTAGATATCATTTATCTCAGGTGCATAAGGTTCAACACAAACCAAGAAAGAAATCCAGTTAGGGACACAATAAAAAATGGAGCAAAGAACTTGAGTGTGCTGATTTTTGGCGCACCAGACACTATCCGGTGCACCAGGTCATGCACTTCCAAACCAGCCGCTCTCGGGAATTCAGCAGGCGCGTTCCACTATAATTTACCGGACTGTCCACTGAGCCAGCGAAGCAATGGCTCCCTACGCGCCAATGGTCGACTGCGTAGAGATATAGTGCTGAACAGTGTCGTGGCAGAAGTCAGAGCGCGGAAGTCAGAGGGCATCGGACTGTCCGGTGTGGCACCAGACTGTCCGGTGCAGCAAGACGACAAAGCACCTCAACGGTCAACTGCTCCAAACCCTAACGGACACGCTGACGTGGCGTGCACCGGACTGTCCGGTGCGCCCATCGCCAGCAAGATGAGCCAACAACTAGGAAGTGGTTGGGGGCTATAAATACCCCCCAACCACCTCATTCACTTCCATCCAAGTTTTCTGAAGTTCTCATTCAATACAAGAGGAATAGCATTCACCCCAAGACAAAATTCAAAGATCAAATCCTCTCCAAGTCCCAAAATCATCTCAACCACTTAGTGACTTGAGAGAGAGAGTTTTTGTGTTCATTTGCGCTCTTGTTGCTTGGATTGGCCTTTTATTTTTCCCTTCTTATTCCCAAGAGACTTGTAATCGAAGCAAGAGACACCTAAGTGTGTGGTGGTCCTTGCGGGGTTTAAGTGACCCGTGAGATTAAGGAAAAGGCTCACTCGGTCTAAGTGACCGTTTGAGAGAGGGAAAGGGTTGAAATAGACCTTGCCTTTGTGGCCTCCTCAACGGGACTAGGTTCTTTGGAACCGAACCTTGGTAAAACAAATCACCGTGTCTACTCGCTTTGACTCTCACTTGATTTGTTTTGCACTCTTTCCTCTCTCTAACAGTTCCTTGCCAATATTGATTTGAGTTTGCTCCCAAATGTTATACGCATTATTTGAGCAACTCGTGGCAAGAGAAACAATCTTCCGCCTTGAATTTAATTCTAATGCTAACCCCGGCCTTAGTGTGTGTTTAAGTTTATAAATTTCAGGTTTCGTCTATTCACCCCCCTCTAGGCGACTTTCAATTGGTACCAGAACCAGTGCTGCATTAAGAGCCTAACCAACTCAAAGTGATGTCTGGAGATGACGCCAAGAGGGAGATCATGACCGGCAACAAGCCCACGGGCTCGCGGAGGACTCTCTCAAGGGAGTCCGGCAACAAGTTAAAGGAGGAATCATCTTCCTCCATCAAGTCACTTAGGAGGGGTGACAAGAAGAAGAAGAAAAGGAAGAAGGTGGTCTACTATGAGACCGACTCTTCATCACCCTCCACGTCCGGCGCCGAGTCTACAACATCGACGAGCCACGAGCGCAAGAAGTATAATAAGATGCCACTTCGTTATCCCCGCATTCCAAAGAGCGCTCCATTACTTTCGGTACCCCTAGGCAAACCACCATATTTTGATGGTGAAGGTTATTACATGTGGAGTGATAAAATGAGGCACCATCTAACCTCACTCCACGAAAGCATATGAGATATTGTTGAGTTTGGAGCGTAGTTACCACAGTTGGGAGACGAGGATTATGACTCGGACGAGGCCACCCAAATTAGGCACTTTAACTCCCAAGCCACCTCTATACTCCTCGCCTCCTTGTGTCGAGAGGAGTATAATAAGGTGCAAGGGTTAAAGAACGCCAAAGAAATTTGGGACGTCCTCAAAACTGTGCACGAAGGGAACGAAGTGACAAAGATCACCAAGCGGGAGACGATCAAGGGCGAGCTCGGTCGATTCGTCCTCAACAAAGGAGAAGAGCCACAAGCCATGTACAACCGGCTCAAAACAATGGTGAACTAAGTGCGCAACCTCGGGAGCACAAAATGGGATGACCATGAAATGGTTAAGGTTATTCTTAGATCCCTCGTATTTCGTAATCCTACTCAAGTTCAATTAATACGTGGGGATCCTAGATACAAACAAATATCTCCCGAGAAAGTTATTGGTAAGTTTGTGAGCTTTGAACTTATGATCAAAGACTCCAAACACATCGTCAACTTGGAGAAAGGTGCCACCTCCACACTCGAGGTGCAACCCATTGTGTTCAAGGCAACGAAAGAAAAGAAGGAGGAGTCTACACCAAGTAGGCTTCCAATCGACGCCTCCAAGCTCGACAATGAGGAAATGGCGCTCATCATCAAAAGCTTTTGGTAAATCCTCAAGCAAAGAAGGGGAAAAGACTACAAGCCCCGCTCCAAAAGGGTGTGCTACCGGTGTGGTAAGTCCGGTCACTTTATTGCTAAATATCCATACTCTAGTGAAAGTGACAGGGACGAAGACAAGAAGGGGAAGAAGGAGAAGAAGAAATACTACAAGAAGAAGGGCAGCGAGGCGCACATGGTGCGGGAATGGGACTCCGACGAGAGCTCCACCGAATCCTCTTTCGACGAGGACGCCGCCAACATCGCCGTGAACAAGGGACTTCTCTTCCCCAACGTTGGCCACAAGTGTCTCATGGCCAAGGACGACAAAAAGAAGAAGGTATACTCTAGAGCCACCCCAAATATACCACATCTAGTGATGAGGGTAGCTTTAGTGATAATGAAGATGATTTAATTTCTCTTTTTGCCAACCTCACGATGGAACAAAAGAAAAAAATAAATGAATTAATTGAAACCATTAACGAGAAGGATGATCTCTTAGAATGCCAAGAGGACTTGCTCGTTAAGGAAAACAAAAAATTGTTAAATTGAAAAATGCCTATGCTCTAGAAGTAGAGAAGAATGAAAACCTATCTAGTGAGCTTAGCATTTGTAATGATTCAATTTCATGTCTTAGAATTGAAAATGATAATTTAGTTTCTAATATTAAAGAATTGAATGTTTGCAATGATTCTATTTTCTGTCTTAGAGATGAAAATGCTAGATTAAAGACTAAGATAGAGGAATTGAATATTTGCAAGCCCTCTACATCTACTGTTGAACATGTTACTATTTGTACTAGAGGTAGAGATGTTAATATTGAAGCTATTGATGATCACATTGCTATGATTAAAGGACAAAATGATCACATAGCTAAATTAAATGCTAAAATTATCGAGCATGAACTTGAAAATGAATAGTTTACATTTGCTAGAAGCATGCTCTATAATGCGAGATGCCCTGGCATTAAGGATGGCATTGGGATCCAACAAGGGAACCAAAGCAATGTCAAGCTTAATGCCCCTAAGAAATTGTCTAATTTTGTAAAGGGCAAGGCTCCCATGGTTCAGGACAGAGAGGGCTATATTTTATATCCTGCAAACTATCATGAACATAAGATTAGGAAAATTCATGCTCGAAAACCTCATACTATTTCTCATCATGCTTTTATGTATAAAAATGAGGCTTCTAGTTCTAGGCATACCACTCATATAAAAATGCCTAAAAAGAAAATTCCTAATGCATCAAATGATCATAACATTTCATTTAAGACTTTTGATGCTTCTTATGTTTTATCTAACAAATTAGGCAAAGTAGTTGCCAAATATGTTGGGGGCAAGCACAAGAGTCCAAAGACTTGTGTTTGGGTATCCAAGGTGCTTGTTTCTAATGTCAAAGGACCCAAGACCATTTGGGTGGATAAAGTTGGATAATCGATAGCGGGTGCACAAACCACATGACTGGGGAGAAGAGAATGTTCTCCTCCTATGAGAAAAATGAAGATCCCCAAAGAGCTATCACATTCGGGGATGGAAATCAAGGTTTGGTCAATGGCTTGGGTAAAATTGCTATATCTCCTTACTATTCCATTTCTAATGTTTTTTCTTGTAGATTCTTTGGATTACAATTTGCTTTCTGTTTCTCAATTATGTAAAATGGGCTACAACAGTCTTTTTACTGATATAGGTGTTACTGTCTTTAGAAGAAGTGATGATTCAATAGCATTTAAGGGAGTGTTGGATGGTCAGCTATATTTAGTTGATTTTAATGATAATCAAGCTGAACTAGACACTTGCTTAATTGATAAGACTAATATGGGCTGGCTCTGCAATCGCCGACTTGCCCATGTTGGGATGGAGAATCTTTATGTCAGCGTTTTGACCCCGGGGGGTCCCTGGACCGACGAGTAAATTGTCGCCGCGTGTCCCAGCCTAGATGGGTCGGCGCGAGACGGAGCACGAAGGGGGGAGGAGAGAGGAAAAGAGGGGAAAACCCGCGGCCTCCGTGTTGTCCTGCGCCCAGGTCGGGTGCGCTTGCATTGGGGGTTACAAGCGTCCGCGTGGGGGGAGAGCGAGGGACTCTACGCGCCGTCCCGTCCTCCCACGCGGCCAACCTTTTTTGTAAGAGAGCCCTGGTCCTTCCTTTTATAGGCGTAAGGAGAGGGCCCAGGTGTACAGTAGGGGGGTGTAGCAATATGCTAACGTGTCTAGCAGAGAGGAGCTAGCGCCCTAAGTACATGCCTTCATGGCAGCGGGAGAGGTCTTGACACCCTGTTCATGTAATGTTGTGGCCGTTGGAGGAGCGTTGGAGCCTTCCGGAAGGACAGCTGTCGGGGCTGTCGAGTCCTCACTGACGTCTCCTTACTTCCGTAAGGGGCTGAGGGCCACCGTCGTCATGGAGCACGCGGGGCACCATCATTATTTGTTTACCGGGGCGAGCCAGATGGGACGCCAGTCTTGTTCCCCGTAGCCTGTGCTAGCTAGGGGTAGGGTAATGATGGCCCCCCCTGTGACGTGGTCGGTCCGAGCCCTGGGTCGGGTGAGGCGGAGGCTCCTCCGAGGTCGGGGTCGAGTCTGTCTTCTGAGGTCGAGGTCGAGTCCGAGCCCCGGGGTCGGGCGAGGCGGAGTTCGTCGTCTTAGGCCGAGGCTGAGTCCGAGCCCTAGGGTCGGGCGAGGCGGAGTTTGTCGTCTTCTGGGGCCGAGCCCGAGTCTGAGTCCTGGGGTCGGGCAAGGCGGAGTTCGTCGTCTTCTAGGGCCGAGCCCGAGTCCAAGCCCTGGGGTCGGGCGAGGCGGAGTTTGTCGTCTTCCGGGGCCGAGCCCGAGTCCGAGCCCTAGGGTTGGGCGAGGCGGAGTTCGCTGTCTTCTTGTCAGGCCGGTCAGTGGAGCGTCGAAGTGACTGCGGTCACTTCGGCTCTGTCGACTGAAGGGCACGCGTCAGGATAAGGTGTCAGGCCATCCTTGCATTAAATGCTCCTGCGATACGGTCGGTCGGTGTGGCGATCTGGCCAAGGTTGCTTCTTGGCGAAGACTAGGCCTCGGGCGAGCCGAAGGTGTGTCCGTCGCTTGAAGGGGTCCTCGGGCGAGACGTGAATCCTCCGGGGTCAGCTGCCCTTGCCCGAGGCTGGGCTCGGGCGAGGCGAGATCGTGTCCCTTGAGTGGACCGAGCCTTGACTTAATCGCACCCATCAGGCCTTTGCAGCTTTGTGCTGATGGGGGTTACCAGCTGAGATTAGGAGTCTTGGGGGTACCCCTAATTATGGTCCCCGACAGTAGCCCCCGAGCCTCGAAGGGAGTGTTGATACTCGCTTGGAGGCTTTTGTCGCACTTTTTTGCAAGGGGACCGGCCTTCCTCGGTTGCGTCTTGTTCCAGTGGGTGCGCGCGAGCGCACCCGCCGGGTGTAGCCCCCGAGGCCTTGGAGGAGTAGTTTGACTCCTTCGAGGTCTTAGTACGTTTCGTAATGCTTCGGCCGGTCTGGTTGTTCCCTCATGCGAACTGGCCGTAGCCCGGGTGCACAGTCGAGTCCCAAATTCTCGGGCTAGTATGTTGACGCTGTCAACGGTTTGGCCGGAGCCGGGTTTGCGAGAGCAGCCCCCGAGCCTCCGCACAGAGCGAGAGGACGGTCAGGGACAGACTCGGCTTTTTACATACGCCCCTGCGTCACCTTTCCGCAAGGAGGAGGGGGGGAAAGCGCCATGTTGCCCTCGGAGGGCGTCGAACATGGTGTCTCCAGTGAGTTGCTAACGGGTAATCCGAGTGGACGCCCGTGCCCCATTTGTTAGGGGTCGGCTAGTGGCCCGGAGGCGCGCTCCAAAAGTACCTGCGGGTGATTTGCCAGACCCGGTCCCCTTTTGACGGGGTACGAGGGCTCAATGCCTCCCTCTGGTGGGATTCCGTTACAAAATCGTTCCCGTTGGTCTCAGAAATGTCCTAGGGTACCTCGGGAGCACAGCCGAGCCTCGGTTATGTATCGAACGTACCCAGGGTCATCCCTCGCTCTACGTCTGAGGCGGCTGTCGACCGCTTCGGGGGCCAGCCTACGAACCCCTGATCAGTAGTGGGCGCGGAGCCCGAGTGGCCTGAGGCGACCGTTGAACCCTTTCGAGGGGCCGGCCTTCGAACCTCTGACCAGTAGTGGGCGCGGAGCCCGGGTGCTCTGAGGCAGTTGTTGAACCCTTCCGAGGGGCCAGCCTTCGAACCTCTGATTAGTAGGGGGGCTCGGGGCCCGCTTCCTTCGCGGAGAAGGATCCCTTTCGGAGTATCCCCTTTCCCGATCCCTGAGGCAAGAGATAGAAAGAGAAAGTGGAAAAGGATACGAAATCGAATGACGTGGCGCACCTTTTTTGACGCGGTCATTATGGCGGAGGTGAAGCGTCGCCTGCTTCGCCTGCCAAAGGTGCCGCCCGTCCTGCCGCAGAGTTAATGCGACGGGACGAGTGGTTCACGGGGCGGCCGTTGCGCGTGCGCGGGCCGTTCGAGGGACGAAACACGGATGCGTCGTCTTCACGCCGTGGGAGAAGGTCCTTTCGCTATCCCAGGAGGGGACGTGAGCTTGCTGACGACTTGACTGCCGCTTCCGCCCGCCTGCCCCCACCATTACTGCCGGCCCATTTCTGGCCGTATCGACCGCCGCGCCCTCTCCTGCGGCTGACTGACCCGTGACCGATGTGCTTGGTTGGCACTGTCGAGTCATGCGCAGGTCGCCTCGAGTCGCGGCACTGGTTCCGCAGTCGAGAAGGCGCGGTACTGGCGCGAGTGGCGGTGCAGTTTTTTGCATGTAGTAACCGGCACGCCGGTTACATGACGTGTGGGCCTGGGCCTCCATGCTGGACGCGTCAAAGTCGAAAGGGTGCGCCCCCTGGGTGCGGTCGCACGCCGCCTGCATGGCGGTCCGCCCTTTCACCCGCTGGCCTGGGCGAAAGTGGAGGAATGCTCGTGACCGCTGGGCCGTTGTGCGCTCTGCGCGCGGTGGTTTGGCTCCTTCTGTCCTGGGGCAGCTTGCATGACGCGTGGGACCCAGCCCCCGTGTCGTAGGGGGAGGACCTTGGAGCGTGTTGGAGAAGACTCAGCCCGTGACGGCTGAGGACGCAAGTGGGGAGAGTTGCCTTTAAAAGGAGGGTGACCCCCTTGAAAGGTAACCATGTCTTCGCGCTCCCCTCATGCATCGCGTCTTTCCACCTTCCGAGCCCCCAGATGGGGGCGCCCGCGGTTCTTCCGCCTTGTCGTCGTTGGGGGAACGCAACTTCGTGGAAGTTGGTACCTTTCGGCCATCGTTTGGCTTCAAGGATTTTCATCAGGCAGCCCGGCTGCATCCCCTCGCCGGTGGTCACCCAAGATGGTGACCACCAGTTCGGTGGTGGGGAGAAGCGAGCCGAGCTGCGATCTTGGTCCCGCCCTCAGCTTCAAGGATCTTCATCATCCTGGCTGGGGCGGAGGCCGGGATGAGCCGGAGCTCTACCTCCCGCGCGGGTTCGTGGGTCACCTTCTCCCTCAGCATTCAAGGGAGAGGGCGCTCACCAGCCTAGAGGGAGGGCCGGACTTCGACAACGCGGGGCTGGTCGGCGGCGAGCGTCGTCAGCTTCAGCGCGTTGGGTTCGCTGGCTCGGCTGGCCTGGCTCGGCTCCCGATGCCCCCTCCCGCCGTGAGAGCGATTGTCGCGCCGCGCGCACCGGGGGACCGCCCAAGACGTCGCGCGCTGCTAGGGCGGCGTTCGTGTTCTGGGGCTGTCCTGCCTTTGCCCCGGTACGGCGCCTCTGCGCGGAGGTCGGTGCTTCGCTCGTCCGGGAGGATCCGAGTGGGAATCTGCCGGTGGGCAGATGGCTTCCGTCGTCGGCGCTGAGGTGGTGGCGGCTGAAGAAGTCCTTGTCGCCGACGGGGTCACCGCCACCATCCGTGCTCCGGGCCTCCGGCTCTTTGGCTTTGATAGCTTGTCCTCGCCCCTCGAGTGGGGGCGTGGGCGAGGAGCTCGTCGCAGCAGCGTCCGCCCTGAGGTCATCGCTGCTGCTGTTTGGCCACTTCGGAGCGGGCGTCGTTGTCGCTGCTGCCGGAGCGGGCGCCGGTGAGTCACCAGGGGTTTTGTCGCCCCGCAGGCCCTACAACGTGGGGGGTTGTTCGTACCTGTGGGGGTGGAACCGGAGTTCCGTTTGTAATGGCACCTTGAGTGCCAGTGTTTGTTCATTGTGGCTGTCGGGGCCTGAACATGTATGTATCTTTTGGCGTGAGGCCATGTTTTTCCCTCATTCCGAGCACTAGGACTCGCTTGTCAGCTAACTGAACCGCTTCACCAAGCGTGAGTTGCCTCGTGCGAAGGTGACGAGTGAGGTATCCGTATCCCGGAGGCGTAGGAGTCCCTCGGCTCGGTCGGCCTTGCCGCCCGAGGCTTCTCTTGCTTAGTTAAGGGAAAACCCTCGGTCGCTCTTCGATGAGCCGGAGCCGGAGGCAGCGGTATCGGCGTGGACAGAGGCAGAGTTGGCTCGAAAAGAAGACTTCATCGGCTGGAGCCTGACCGGGCCGTCCACTGGCGGGACCGGTGCCGGAGTCAAGTTGCCGAGGCCATGGGCCGGGCTGATGTCCTCGGGGGACAGCTGGCTGAGGCTTCGGGGCGACCGGTCGAGCCGTCTGCTCGAGCCGGACTCCTGGAGGAGACCCTGGCAGCGATGGCCCGGGCGTGGTGCTGACGTCATCCTTCGGAGCGGAGATCCCCCGACTGTGTTGCCGTTCGAGGCTCGGTCGGACTTCGCTGAAGGTGGTGTTGACGCCGAGGGTGCTGCTGCTCCCCCTCCATCGAGGCCCGAACCTGTAGGATCGGTTTACCTTGTAGTGTGCGTATGTTTTCTGTGGCCGCCGAGGCCCAAACATACTGTCATTGTGTGGTAAAGCTGCATTTCTTTTTCCCTTTGTTTCGAGTATCAAGACTTATTTGTCGGTAACAGAATTGTTTGTCCGAGCGAGAGTTACTTTTTGCGGAAGGTGATGAGTGAGGTATCCGTATCCCGGAGGCATAGGAGTCCCTCGGCTCGATTGGCCTTGCCGCTTACGTGTACTCTTACTCGTCCGTAGGATTCTGCTAACGATGTAGTCGAGAAGGCCCAAAAAATCGTTTTGGCAGAAAGGTCTTCGAGCCTTAAGACTTGTTCAGTCAGCGGAATCGCTTATCCGAGCGTGAGTTACTTATCGCAGAAGGTGATGAGTGAGGTATCCGTATCCCGAAGGCGTAGGAGTCCCTCGGCTTGGTCGGCCTTGGCTGCTTACGTGTACTCCGTCATTTTCAGGATCCCACTTTTGAAGTAGTCAAAAAGCACGAAAGACGTTCTCGCAGAAAGACTTTTTCTGAGGAAAATTTTGACGCAGAGGGGGTTCCCCCCTTCTAGCCCCCGAGGGAGGGTCGGGCTTTGCCGAGGCAAGGCTGACCCTTCCTTGATGGTTAGACTTTGTATGTGAACGAAGTGCATGAACAACTTGAAAACATCTTAAGGGTAGAAGTGACGTAGCTGTCGGATATTCCAAGCATTGCTGTAGACCTCGCCTTGGCTATTGGCCAGCTTGTATGTCCCGGGCTTCAGAACCTTGGTGATGACGAATGGCCCTTCCCAGGGAGGCGTGAGCTTGTGCCGCCCTCGGGCGTCTTGTCGCAGCCGAAGCACCAAGTCGCCCACTTGGAGGTCTCGGGACCGAACCCCTCGGGCGTGGTAGCGTCGCAGGGACTGCTGGTACCGCACCGAGTGTAGTAAGGCCATGTCCCGAGCCTCTTCGAGCTGGTCCAGTGAGTCTTCTCGGTCGGTCTGGTTTCTTCAGTCGTCGTACGCTCTCGTTCTCGGGGAACCATATTCTAAGTCCGTGGGTAAGATGGCCTCGGCCCCATAGACTAGAAAGAACGGTGTGAAGCCCGTGGCTCGGCTCGGTGTTGTCCTCAGACTCCAGACCACCGAGGGGAGTTCCTTCATCTATCGCCTGCCGAACTTGTGGAGGTCGTTGTAGATCCTCGGCTTGAGTCCTTGCAGAATCATTTCGTTGGCACGCTCTACTTGCCCATTCGTCATGGGGTGAGCCACAACGGCCCAGTCCACCCGGATGTGGTGATCCTCACAGAAGTCCAGGAACTTTCTGCCGGTGAACTGGGTGCCATTGTCGGTGATGATGGAGTTTGGGACCCTAAAGCGATGGATGATGTTGGTGAAGAATGCCACCGCCTGTTCGGACCTAATGTTGTTCAGGGGTCGGACCTCGATCCACTTGGAGAATTTGTCAATGGCGGCCAGCAGGTGCGTGTAGCCCCCGGGTGCCTTCTGCAAGGGACCAACGAGGTCCAGTCCCCACACAGCAAATGGCCAGGTGATGGGTATTGTCTGTAGAGCCTGAGCGGGCATGTGGGTCTGCCTTGCGTAGAATTGACACCCTTGGCAGGCGCGGACAATTCTAGTGGCGTCGGCCACCGCGGTCAGCCAGTAGAAACCTTGTTGGAAGGCGTTTCCAACAAGGGCTCGGGGCGCTGCGTGATGACCGCAAGCCCCCGAGTGTATTTCTTGTAAGAGCTCCTGGCCTTCGGCGATGGATATGCACCGCTGGAGGATGCCGGAGGGGCTGCGGTGGTAGAGCTCCTTCCCGTCACTCAGTAAGATGAACGACTTGGCGCGCCGCGCTAGTCGCCGAGCCTCGGCTCGGTCGGGGGGTAGCTCTCCTCGGTGGAGATATTGCAGGTACGGGGTCTGCCAGTCTCGATTAGGCTGAACCCCATTCCGCTCTTCCTCGACGCGCAGTGCCTCACCCTCAGGGGCCGAGGGTGCCTCGGGCTGGGCCGAGGCCTTCCCGGGCTCGGGCGTGTCGTCGGTCTTGACTGAGGGTTGCTGTAGGTCTCGGGAGAAGACGTCCGGGGGAACCGTTGTCCGCCCCGAGGCTATCTTAGCCAGCTCGTCCGCAGTCTCGTTGTATCGTTGGGCGATGTGGTTGAGCTCGAGCCTGTAGAACTTGTCCTCCAGGCGCCGAACCTCATCGCAGTAGGCTTCCATCTTCGAGTCGCGGCAGTGGGAGTTCTTCATAACTTGGTCTATGACGAGCTGCGAGTCGCCGCGAGCGTCGAGGCGTCGGACCCCTAGCTCAATGGCGATGCGCAACCCGTTGACCAGAGCTTCGTACTCAGCCACGTTGTTGGACGCCGTGAAATGGAGGCGCAGTACATAGCGTAGGTGTTTTCCGAGGGGCGAGATGAAGAGCAGGCCTGCGCCTGCCCTTGTTTTCATCAGCGACCCATCAAAAAACATGGTCTAGAGTTCCGGCTAGATCGGAGCCGCCGGGAGCTGGGTGTCGACCCATTCAGCCACAAAGTCCGCCAAGACTTGGGACTTGATGGCCTTCCGAGGGGCGAACGAGATCGTCTCACCCATGATTTCCACTGCCCACTTTGCAATCCTACCCGAGGCCTCTTGGCACTAGATGATCTCCCCCAGGGGGAAGGATGACACCACAGTCACCGGATGAGACTCGAAGTAGTGTCGCAACTTTCGCCGCGTCAGGATCACCGCGTACAACAGCTTCTGAATTTGCGGGTAGCGGATCTTGGTCTCGAACAGTACCTCACTGATGAAGTAAACCGGCCTCTCGACAGGCAATGCATGCCTTTCTTCTTGTCTCTCAACCACGATCGCAGCGCTGACCACCTGAGTGGTAGCGGCGACGTAGATCAAGAGGGCTTCTCCGGCGGCGGAGGGCACCAAGATGGGCGCGTTCGTAAGGAGCGCCTTTAGGTTCCCGAGGGCTTCCTCGACCTCGGAGGTCCAAGTGAAGCACTCGGTCTTTCTTAAGAGGCGGTATAGAGGTAGGCCTCTTTCGTCGAGGCGCGAGATGAAACGGCTCAGAGCCGCAAGGCATCCCATGACCCTCTGTACGCCTTTCAAGTCCTTGATGGGCCCCATGTTGGTGATGGCCGCAATTTTCTCCGGGTTGGCCTCGATGCCCCGCTCGGAGACGATGAACCCCAAGAGCATGCCTCGGGGGACTCCGAAGACACACTTCTCGGGATTGAGTTTTACGCCTTTCGACTTGAGACACCGGAATGTCGCTTCAAGGTCGGAAAGGAGGTCAGAGGCTTTCCTCGTCTTGACTACGATGTCATCGACGTAAGCCTCGACCGTTCGACCAATGTGTTCGCCGAACACGTGGTTCATGCACCTTTGGTATGTCGCACCCGCATTCCTCAAACCAAATGGCATAGTAACGTAGCAGTACATGCCAAAAGGTGTGATGAAAGAAGTCGCGAGCTGGTCGGACTCTTTCATCCTGATTTGGTGTTACCCTGAGTAGGCATCGAGGAAAGACAGGGTTTCGCACCCAGCAGTGGAATCCACGATTTGATCGATGCGAGGCAGAGGATAGGGAACTTTTGGACATGCTTTGTTTAGACCAGTGTAGTCTACACACATCCGCCATTTCCCTCCTTTCTTTCTCACAAGCACGGGGTTGGCAAGCCATTCGAGATGGAATATCTCTTTGATGAACCCTGCGGCCATCAGCTTGTGGATCTCCTCGCCTATGGCTCTGCGCTTTTCTTCGTCGAATCGGCGCAGAGGTTGCTTCACGGGTCGGGCTCCAGCTCGGATATCCAGCGAGTGCTCGGCGACATCCCTCGGTATGCCAGGCATGTCCGAGGGACTCCACGCGAAAACTTCGGTGTTTGCGCGGAGAAAGTCGACGAGCACTGCTTCCTATTTGGGGTCGAGCTCGGAGCCGATCCGGATCTGCTTGGAAGCGTCGTTGCTGGGTTTGAGAGGGACGGACTTAACCGTCTCCGCTGGCTCGAAGTTGCCGGCATGGAGCTTCACGTCTGGCGCCTCCTTGGAGAGGCTCTCCAGGTCGATGATGAGGGCCTCGGATTCAGCAAGGGCCTCGGCGTACTCCACGCACTCCACGTCGCATTCGTACGCGTGTCGGTACGTGGGGCCAACGGTGATGACCCCGTTGGGGCCCGGCATCTTGAGCTTGAGGTAGGTGTAGTTGGGGACGGCCATGAACTTGGCGTAGCATGGCCTCCTCAACACTGCGTGGTAGGTTCCTCAGAACCCGACCACCTCGAACGTGAGGGTTTCCCTTCTGAAGTTGGAGGGAGTCCCGAAGTAGATGGGCAGATCGAGTTGTTTGAGGGGCTGGACGCGTTTCTCGGGGATGATCCCGTGAAAAGGCGCCGCATCGGCCCGGACCGAGGATAGATCGATCTGCAGGAGCCCGAGGGTCTCGGCGTAGATGATGTTGAGGCTGCTGCCTCCGTCCATGAGGACCTTGGTGAGCCTGACGTTGCCGATGACGGGGTCGACAACGAGCGGATATTTCCCCGGGCTCGGCACGCGGTCGGGGTGATCGCCCTCATCGAAGGTGATGGGCTTGTCGGACTAGTCTAGGTAGACTGGCGCCGCCACCTTCACCGAGCAGACCTCCCGACGCTCTTGCTTGCGATGCCGAGCCGAGGCGTTCGCCACTTGCCCACCGTAGATCATGAAGCAGTCGCGGACCTCGGGGAACTCCTCTGCCTTGTGATCCTCTTTCTTGTCATCATGGTGGGCCCTGCCACCCTCCGCAGGTGGCCCGGCCCTGTGAAAGTGGCGTCGGAGCATGGCGCACTCCTCAAGGGTGTGCTTGACGGGTCCCTGATGATAGGGGCACAGCTCCTTAAGCATCTTGTCGAAGAGATTGGCGCCTCCGGGAGGTTTCCGAGGGTTCTTGTACTCAGCGGCAGCGACAAGGTCCGCGTCGGAGGCGTCACGTTTCGCTTGCGACTTCTTCTTGTCTTTCTTCTTGGCGCCGCACTGAGTGGACGCCTCGGGAACATCTTGCGGCTGGCGGACCTGGGGCTGCTTGTCCTTCCAGAAGATGGCCTCAACCGCCTCATGGCCAGAGGCGAACTTGGTGGCGATGTCCATCAGCTCACTCGCCCTGGTGGGGGTCTTGCGACCCAGCTTGCTCACCAGGTCGTGGCAGGTGGTGCCGGCGAGGAACACGCCGATGACATCTGAATCGGTGACGTTGGGCAGCTCGGTGCGCTGCTTTGAGAATCGCCGGATGTAGTCCCGGAGAGACTCTCCCGACTGCTGGCGGCAGCTTCAGAGGTCCCAGGAGTTCCCAGGGCGCACGTACGTGCCCTGGAAGTTACTGGTGAAGGCTTGGACCAGGTCATCCCAGTTGGAGATCTGCCTCGGAGGCAGATGCTCCAGCCAGGCTCGAGCAGAGTCGGAGAGGAACAGAGGGAGGTTGCGGATGACGAGGTTGTCATCATCCGTTCCACCCAGTTGGCAGGCCAACCGGTAGTCCGCGAGCCACAGTTCCGGCCTTGTCTCCCCCGAGTACTTTGTGATGGTAGTCGGGGTTCGGAACCAGGTCGGGAACGGCGCCCGTCGTATGGCTCGGCTGAAAGCCTGTGGACCGGGTGGTTCGAGCGAGGGACTCCGATCCTCCCCGCTGTCATAGCGTCCCCCACGCCTGGGGTGGTAGCCTCGGCGCACCCTCTCGTCGAGGTGGGCTCGATGGTTGCGGTGGTGGTGCTCGTTGCCGAGGCGACCCAGGGCCGCAGGCGCTGTGTTGCGCGTGCGCCCGGTGTGGACCGAGGCTTCCCGCACGAATCGAGAAGTCGCGGCGCGATGCTCCGAGGGGTATCCCTGCCTTCGGGAGGCAGAGCTTTCGGCCCATCGGACCGTGGCATCCTCTAGGAGATTCTTGAGCTCTCCCCAGATACGTCGCCCTTCGGTGGTTGATGGTTCCGGCATTGCGCGGAGAAGTATCGCTGCTGCAGCCAGGTTCTGGCCGACCCCACTGGAAGCCGGTGGTGGCCTTGCCCTGATGTCGTCGGCGATGCGGAGCTGGATGCCCTGGGGTAGATGATGCGCTTCTCCGACCGGAGCTTGGTCTACCCATTCCTGCCTGATGTTCCAGCGGAGCGGCTCAAGTGTAACTGCTCTCTCGTCCAGCCTGGCCTGCATCTCGCGGATTTGCTCGAGCTGTGCGTCCTGACCCCCCACAGGGACTGGGACCACAGCTAGCTCCCGAAGGATGTCAACGCGAGGCGCAGGCCTAGGGGGATCACCGTTTTCCGGTATACCAAGATGGTTGCCTTCGTCGGGACCCCCTACATCGACGTGGAAACATTCACGACTTGGGCCGCATTCTTCGTCGCCGAAGCTGTGGCTACCGTCGGAACAATCGGAAAGGCAGTAGTCGCATGCAGTCATCAAGTCCCGCATGGCACTGGGGTTACCGAGCCCGGAGAAATCCCAACCAAAGTCGGGCTCATCATCTTCCTCGGAACCCGAGGGTCCGTAGGTCGAGACGGCCGTCAGCCGATCCCAGGGTGACCGCATATGATACCTTGGAGGGTTGGTGCATGCCTCTATGAAGGCTTCCACCAAAGCGGGGTCGCTTGGTGGGTCGAGACTGAATCCAAAAGGCACGAGATGGGAATCGGTCGGTACCTCTTGGTCGACAGGCAGTGACGAAGTCACGTTAGGGGCGGACTGCACCATCGTCTTAGGTACGAGGGTGACACCCAGCAAGTCCTTCGCGAGCGTGCTGGCGTCGTCCGTCTGCTTGGAGTTGGCGTGTTGCGGGGAAACGGCGCTCGTCTTCGTCTCAGACGCGAGGTCGACGCCCGACGTGTCCCCCGTCGGGGCGCCGGCGCCGTCGACTCGCTCGACAGCCAACAAGGTGCCGCCTCCTGCTTGGCCACGGTTGCCCCGCCTCCTCCTCCGTCGGCGGGCGAGGTGACGGGACAAACTCGGATGTTGTTCTTCCGCCTCGTGGGGAAGATGTCATCGATTCCGCCGCCGGCGGGCGGGTTGTCGGCCGCCATTATCACCGTCGCGCGGCGGAGGAAGGAGTATCATGTCGTAGCTGCCGTCGAGGGACATGAACTCAAGACTCCCGAAACGGAGCACTGTCCCGGGTTGGAAAGGTTGCTGGAGACTACCCATCTGGAGCTTGACGGGAAGCTGTTCGTCAACACGCGGCAGGCCCCTACCTGGCGCGCCAACTGTCGGTGTTTCGACCCCGGGGGGTCCCTGGACCGACGAGTAAATTGTCGCCGCGTGTCCCAGCCCAGATGGGTCGGCGCGAGACGGAGCACAAAGGAGGGGAGGAGAGAGGAAAAGAGGGGAAAACCCGCGGCCTCCGTGTTGTCCTGCGCCCAGGTCGGGTGCGCTTGCAGTAGGGGGTTACAAGCGTCCGCGTGGGGGGAGAGCGAGGGACTCTACGCGCCGTCCCGTCCTCCCGCACGGCCAACCTTTTTCGTAAGAGAGCCCTGGTCCTTCCTTTTATAGGCGTAAGAAGAGGGCCCAGGTGTACAGTAGGGGGGTGTAGCAACGTGCTAACGTGTCTAGCAGAGAGGAGCTAGCGCCCTAAGTACATGCCTTCGTGGCAGCCAGAGAGGTCTTGACACCCTATTCATGTAATGTTGTGGCCGTCGGAGGAGCGTTGGAGCCTTGCGGAAGGATAGCTGTCGGGGCTATCGAGTCCTCGCTGACGTCTCCTTGCTTCCGTAAGGGGCTGAGAGCCGCCGTCGTCATGGAGCACGTGGGGCGCCATCATTATTTGTTTACCGGGGCAAGCCAGATGGGACGCCGGTCTTGTTCCCCGTAGCCTGTGCTAGCTAGGGGTAGGGTAATGATGGCCCCCCTGTGACGTGGTCGGTCCAAGCCCTGGGTCGGGCGAGGCGGAGGCTCCTCCGAGGTCGGGGTCAAGTCTGTCTTCCGAGGTCGAGGTCGAGTCTGAGCCCCGGGGTCGGGCGAGGCGGAGTTCGTCGTCTTGGGCCGAGGCCGAGTCCGAGCCCTAGGGTCGGGCGAGGCAGAGTTCGTCGTCTTCCGGGGCCGAGCCCGAGTCTGAGTCCTGCGGTCGGGCGTGGCGGAGTTCGTTGTCTTCCGGGGCCGAGCCCGAGTCCGAGCCCTGGGGTCGGGCGAGGCGGAGTTCGTCGTCTTCCGGGGCCAAGCCCGAGTCCGAGCCCTGGGGTCGGGCGAGGCGGAGTTCATCGTCTTCCGGGGCCGAGCCTGAGTCCGAGCCCTGGGGTCGGGCGAGGCGGAGTTCGTCGTCTTCCGGGGCCGAGCCCGAGTCCGAGCCCTGGGGTCGGGCAAGGCGGAGTTCGTCGTCTTCCGGGGCCGGACTTGGCAGCTGTCAGCCTCACTCTGTCGAGTGGCACAGCAGTCGGAGCGATGCAGGCGGCGCTGTCTTCTTGTCAGGTTGGTTAGTGGAGTGGCGAAGTGACTGCGGTCACTTCGGCTCTGTCGACTAAAGGGCGCGCGTCAGGATAAGGTGTCAGGCCATCCTTGCATTAAATGCTCCTGCGATACGGTCGGTCGGTGTGGCGATCTAGCCAAGGTTGCTTCTTGGCAAAGACTAGGCCTCGGGCGAGCCGAAGGTGTGTCCGTCGCTTGAGGGGGTCCTCGGGCGAGACGTGAATCCTCCGGGGTCGGCTGCCCTTGCCCGAGGCTGGGCTCGGGCGAGGCGAGATCGTGTCCCTTGAGTGGATCGAGCCTTGACTTAATCGCACCCATCAGGCCTTTGCAGCTTTGTGCTGATGGGGGTTACCAGCTGAGATTAGGAGTCTTGGGGGTACCCCTAATTATGGTCCCCGACACTTTACAAGCTTCAAAAGGGAGAACACATTTTAGGACTAACAAATGTTCATTTTGAGAAAGACAGGGTTTGTAGCGCATGCCAAGCAAGAAATTAGGTTGGAGTCCATCATCCACATAAGAACATAATGACGACTGACAGTCCGCTCGAGCTACTCCACATGGACCTATTCAGCCCGATCGCTTACATAAGCATCGGCGAGAGTAAGTACTGTCTAGTTATTGTGGATGATTATTCTCACTTCACTTGGGTGTTCTTTTTGCAGAAAAAATCACAAACCCAAGAGACGTTAAAAGGATTCTTGAGACGGGCTCAAAATGAGTTCGGATTGAGAATCAAAAAGATTAGAAGCCATAATGGGACGAAGTTCAAGAATTCACAAATAGAAGGATTTTTTGAGGAGGAGGGCATCAAGAATGAGTTCTCTTCTCCCTACACACCTCAACAAAATGGTGTAGTGGAGAGGAAGAATAGAACTCTACTGGACATGGCACGAACCATGCTTGATGAGTACAAGACACCGGACCGGTTTTGGGCGGAGGTGATTAACACCGCCTACTACTCCATCAACCGGTTATATCTTCACTGAATCCTCAAGAAGACATCATATGAACTCCTCACTGGTAAAAAGCCCAATGTTTCATATTTTAGAGTCTTTGTGAGCAAATGCTTTATTCTTATTAAGAGAGGTAGAAATCTAAATTTGCTCCTAAAGTTGTAGAAGGCTTTTTACTTGGTTATGACTCAAACACAAGGGCATATAGAGTCTTCAACAAGTCCAATGGATTAGTTGAAGTTTCTTATGACATTGTGTTTGATGAGACTAACGGCTCCCAAGTGGAGCAAGTTGATCTTGATGAACTAGATTATGAAGAGGCTCCGTGCGTCGCGCTAAGGAACATGTCCATTGGTCATGTGTATCCAAAAGAATACGAAGTGCCTCCACAAGCACAAGATCAACTATCATCTTCCATGCAAGCATCTCCACTAACACAAGATGAGGATCAAGCTCAAGAAGATGAAGATCAAGACGATGAGCCACCTCAAGAAGAGGACATTGATCAAGGGGGAAACAATGATGATGATGACACGGAAGATGATCAAGAGATTCAGGATCAAAGACCACCACACCCAAGAGTCCACCAAGCAATTCAAAGAGATCACCCCGTCAACTCCATTCTTGGTGACATTCACAAGGGGGTAACAACTAGATCTCGAGTTGCTCATGTTTGTGAACATTACTCTTTTGTGTCCTCTATTGAGCCATACAGGGTGAAGGATGCACTAAGAGATCCGGATTGGGTGGTGGCAATGCAAGAGGAGCTCAACAACTTCACAAGGAATGAGGTATGGCATTTAGTTCCACGTCCTAACCAAAATGTTGTAGGTACCAAGTGGGTATTCTGCAACAAGCAAGATGAACATGGTGTGGTGACAAGGAACAAAGCTTGACTTGTGGCCAAAGGTTATTCATAAGTCAAAGGTTTGGATTTCAATGAAACTTACGCACCCGTAGCTAGGCTTGAGTCAATTCGAATATTACTTGCCTATGCTACTTACCATGGCTTCAAGCTTTATCAAATGGACGCGAAAAGTGCCTTCCTCAATGGCCTTATCAAGGAAGAGGTCTATGTTGAGCAACCTCCCGGCTTTGAAGATAGTGAGTACCCTAACCATGTGTATAAACTCTCAAAGGCGCTTTCTAGGCTCAAGCAAGCCCCAATAGCATGGTATGAATGCCTGCGATATTTTCTTATCATCAATGGCTTCAAATTCGGAAAAGTCGATCTTATTCTCTTCACTAAAACAATTGCAAAAGACTTATTTATATGCCAAATTTATGTTGATGATATTATATTTGGTCTACTAACAAGTCATCTTTTGAGGAGTTTAGTAGGATCATGATACAGAAATTCGAGATGTCTATGACGGGAGAGTTGAAGTATTTCCTTGGATTTCAAATCAAGAAACTCCATGAGGGCACCTTCATCAGCCAAACCAAATACATTCAAGATATACTCAAGAAGTTTGGAATGAAGGATGGCAAACCCATCAAGACACATATGGGAACCAATGGGCATCTCGACCTCGACACGGGAGGTAAATCCGTAGACCAAAAGGTATACCGGTCGATGATAGGATCTTTACTCTACTTATGTGCATCTCGACTGGATATTATGCTTTCAGTATGCATGTGTACAAGGTTCCAGGCAAATCCTAAGGAAGTTCACCTTAGAGCCGTGAAAAGAATATTGAGATATTTAGTTTACACTCCTAAGTTTGGGCTTTGGTACCCCAATGGATCCACATTTGATTTAATAGGATATTCCGATGCCGATTATGCAGGGTGTAAAATTGATAGAAAGAGCACATCAGGGACTTGTCAGTTTCTAGGCAGATCCCTGGTGTCTTGGGCTTCAAAGAAACAAAACTCCGTAGCTCTTTCCACCGCCGAAGCCGAGTACATTACCGCAGGTCACTGTTGTGCGCAATTACTTTGGATGAGGCAAACCCTTAGGAACTATGGCTACAAATTGAGCAAAGTCCCTCTCCTATGTGATAATGAGAGTGCAATCCGCATGGCGGATAATCCCATTGAACATAGCCGCACTAAGCACATAGATATTCGGTATCACTTTCAGAGTGATCACCAACAAAAGGGGATATCGAAATTGCTTATGTTAATACCCACAACCAATTAGTCGATATCTTTACCAAGCTATTAGATGAGAAGACCTTTAGCAAACTTAGAAATGAGCTAAATATACTTGATTCTCGGAATTTAGATTGAAACATTGCACACATGGCTATTTCATATACCTTTGATCATGTCTCTTTCATTTGGTACAAATGCATATTTCTTATTCTTCTTGTGCCAAGGCTAAGACTAAAGTGCTTTCAAGTGTATTTCTATGCTTAGTCTTAGATTGAAAGGGAAATGGAGTATTCGGCAAAGACAAGGCTTCCACTCCAAACTCTGACAGTATCATTTACCCTTTGTCGTTACCCCGCAAACTCTCAATTGGTATGACCTTCACTCATATTTATTTCACCATTTGGCAGAAAGTATTAGGCCCCAAAGGGGGATAAAATGCAATAGGGCTCTCAAGTTCTCCGTTTTTGGCGATTAATGCCAAAGGGGGAGAAAGTATTAAGCCCAAGCCCAAAGCAAAAGGATCGCACCACCATTTAAAAATTTTAGTGTATTTATCAAATTGGTATTAAGATCTTTCAAAAAGGAAATGTTTATTTCAATTGATATTTGAGTTAGCCCCAAAATGAATTTCCAATTGGTATGAATTTTCAGTTGGTATCTATTTCAAAAACCCTCTTCAAAGCTAAGGGGAGAATTCATTCAGGGGGAGCTTTTATTTAGTCAAAGGAAAAGCATTTGAAACAAGGGGAGGAATTTCAAATCTTAAAAATTCTTCTTGCAATCACATTTCTATACCTTTGACTACTTGCAAAATATTTTGAAAGGATTTTACCAAAGAAATTTACAAAAACAAACAAGTGGTGCAAATGTGGTCCAAAATGTTAAGAAGAAGAAAAGCAATCCATATACACTTAGTGATACTTTCAATTGGTTTAACTCCAAGTAACCTATGCACATTCTTCAAAAATGCAAACTAGTTACAATTTTGCACTTTATATTTGCTTCGGTTTGTGTTGGCATCAATCATCAAAAAGGGGGAGATTGAAGGGAAATGGGCTTAACCATTTCCGATAATCGATTTTGGTGGTTGACGTTCATCACAAACCATGTGGACTAACTAGTTTGTCTAGATATCATTTATCTCAGGTGCATAAGGTTCAACACAAACCAAGAAAGAAATCCAGTTAGAGACACAATAAAAATGGAGCAAAGAACTTGAGTGTGATGATTTTTGGCGCATCGGACACTGTCCGGTGTCCGGTGCACTAGGCCGTGCACTTCCAAACCAGCCGCTCTCGAGAATACAGCAGGTACGCTCCACTATAATTCACCGGACTGTCCGGTGTGCACCGGACTGTCCGGTGAGCCAGCGAAGCAACGGCTCCCTACGCGCCAACGGTCGACTGCACAGAGCTACATTGCTAAACAGTGCCACGGCAGAAGTCAGAGCGCAGAAGTCAGAGGGCACCAGACTGTCTGGTGCAGCAAGACGACAAAGCGCTCCAATGGTCAACTGGTCTAAACCCTAATGGACGCACTAACGTGGCGTGCACCGGACAGTGCACAGTGACTGTCTGGTGGCGCACCGAACTATTCGGTGCGCCCATCGCCAGCAAGCTGAGCTAATGGCTAGGAAGTGGTTAGGGGCTATAAATACCCCCCAACCACCTCATTCAATACAAGAGCAATAGCATTCACTCCAAGACATAATTCAAAGATAAAACCCTCTCCAAGTCCCAAAATCATTTCAACCACTTAGTGACTTGAGAGAGAGAGTTTTTGTGTTCATTTGCGCTCTTGTTGCTTGGATCAGCCTTTTCTTTTACCCTTCTTATTCTCAAGAGACTAGTAATCGAAGCAAGAGACACCTAAGTATGTGGTGGTCCTTGCGGGGTCTAAGTGACCTATGAGAATAAGGAAAAGGCTCACTCGGTCTAAGTGACCGTTTGAGAGAGGGAAAGGGTTGAAATAGACCCGGCCTTTGTGGCCTCCTCAACGAGGACTAGGTTCTTTGGAACCGAACCTCGGTAAAACAAATCATCGTGTCTACTCGCTTTGATTCTCACTTGATTTGTTTTGCACTCTTTCCTCTCTCTAACAGTTCCTTGCCAATATTGATTTGAGTTTGCTCCCAAACGTCATCTGCATTATTTGAGCAACTCGTGGCAAGAGAAACAATCTTCCGCCTTGAATTTAATTCTAACGCTAACCCTCGGCCTTAGTGTGTGTTTAAGTTTATAAATTTCATGTTTCACCTATCCCCCCTCTAGGTGACTTTCAATTAGTGATAAGGAAGTCTCGCAGGCATTCTTACCATGCTCTTGGGGCTTGCTTGAGCCCATAAAGCGCTTTTGAGAGCTTATAAACATGGTTAGGATACTCACTATCTACAAAGCCAGGAGGTTGCTCAACATATACCTCTTCCTTGAAAGGTCCATTGAGGAAGGCACTCTTTACGTCCATTTGATATAGCTTAAAGCCATGGTAAGTAGCATAGGCAAGTAATATGCGAATTGACTCAAGCCTAGCTACTGGTGCATAGGTTTCATCAAAATCCAAACCTTCGACTTGTGAATAACCTTTGGCAACAAGTCGGGCTTTGTTCCTAGTCACCACACCATGCTCGTCTTGTTTGTTACAGAATACCCTCTTGGTACCTACAACATTTTGGTTAGGATGTGGAACTAAATTCCATACCTCATTCTTTGTGAAGTTGTTGAGCTCTTGCATTGCCACCACCCAATCCAGATCTCTTAGTGCATCCTCTACCCTGTATGGCTCAATAAAGGACACAAAAGAGTAATGTTCACAAAAGTGAGCAACTCGAGATCTAGTGGTTACCCCCTTGTGAATGTCACCAAGTATGGAGTTGACGGTGTGATCTCTTTGAATTGCTTGGTGGACTCTTGGGTGTGGTGGTCTTTGATCCCGAATCTCTTGATCATCTTGCTTGTCATCATTATCTTCACCTCCCCCTTGATCAATGTCCACCTCTTGAGGTGGCTCATCGTCTTGATCTTCATCCTCTTCTTCTTGAGCCTCATCCTCATCTTGAGTTGGTGGAGATGCTTGTATGGAAGATGATGGTTGATCTTGTTCTTGTGGAGGCTCTTCGGATTCTCTTGGGCACACATCCCTAATGTACATGTTCCTTGGCGCGACACATGGAGCCTCTTCGTCATCTAGTTCATCAAGATCAACTTGCTCCACTTGAGAGCCATTAGTCTCATCAAACACAGTGTCACAAGAAACTTCAACTAATCCAGTGGACTTGTTGAAGACTATGTGCCCTTGTGTTTGAGTCATAACCAAGTAAAAAGCCTTCTACTGCTTTAGGAGCAAATTTAGAATTTATACCTCTCTTAATAAGAATAAAGCATTTGCTCCCAAAAACTCTAAAGTAAGAAACATTGGGCTTTTACTGATAAGGAGTTCATATGATGTTTTCTTGAGGATTCAGTGTAGATATAGATGGTTGATGGAGTAGCAGGCGGTGTTAATCGCCTCCGCCCAAAACCGGTCCGGTGTCATGTACTCATGAAGCATGATCCTTGCCATATCCAAAAGAGTTCTATTCTTCCTCTCCACTACACCATTTTGTTGTGGTGTGTAGGGAAAAGAGAACTCATGCTTGATGCCCTCCTCCTCAAGAAATCCTTCTATTTGTGAGTTTTTGAACTCCGTTCCATTGTCGCAAATTTAGATTTTCTACCTCTCTTAATAAGAATAAAGCATTTGCTCCCAAAGACTCTAAAATATGAAACATTGGGCTTTTTACTAGTGAGGAGTTCATATGATGTCTTCTTGAGGATTCAGTGAAGATATAACCGGTTGATGGAGTAGTAGGCGGTGTTAATCGCCTCCGCCCAAAACTAGTCTGGTGTCTTGTACTCATCAAGTATGGTTCGTGCCATGTCCAGTAGAGTTCTATTCTTCCTCTCCACTACACCATTTTGTTGAGGTGTGTAGGGAGAAGAGAACTCATGCTTGATGCCCTCCTCCTCAAGAAATCCTTCTATTTGTGAATTCTTGAACTCCGTCCCATTATCGCTTCTAATCTTTTTGATTCTCAATTCGAACTCATTTTGAGCCCGTCTCAAGAATCCTTTTAATGTCTCTTGGGTTTGTGATTTTTCCTGAAAAAAGAACACCCAAGTGAAGCGAGAATAATCATCCACAATAACAAGACAGTACTTACTCCCGCTGATACTTATATAAGCGATTGGGTCGAATAGATCCATGTGGAGTAGCTCAAGCGGCCTGTCGGTTGTCATGATGTTCTTGTGTTGATGATGGACTCCAACTTGCTTCCCTGCTTGACATGCGCTACAAATCCTGTCTTTCTCAAAATGAACATTTGTTAGTCATAAATGTGCTCTCCTTTAGAAGCTTGTGAAGATTCTTCATTCCAACATGGGCAAGTCGGCGATGCTAGAGCCAACCCATATTAGTCTTAGCAATTAAGCAAGTGTCTAGTCCAGCATTGTTAACATTAACATCAACTAAATATAGCTGACCATCTAACACTCCCTTAAATGCTATTGAATCATCACTTCTTCTAAAGACAGTAACAACAACATCAGTGAAAAGACAGTTGTAGCCCATTTTGCATAATTGAGAGATAGAAAGCAAATTGTAGTCTAAAGAATCTACAAGAAAAACATTGGAAATAGAATGGTTAGGAGATATAGCAATTTTACCCAATCCTTTGACCAAACCTTGATTTCCATCCCTAAATGTAATAGTTCTTTGAGAATCTTCAATTCCTCATATGAGGAGAACATTCTTTTCTCCCCTGTCATGTGGTTTGTGCACCCGCTATTGATTATCCAACTTGATCCACTGGATGCATAAACCTACAAAACAAATTTAGGCCTTGTTCTTAGGTACCCAAACGGTCTTGGGTTCTTTGACATTAGAAACAAGTGCCTTGGTTACCCAAACACAAGTCTTGGGACTCTTGTGTTTGCCCCCAACATATTTGGCAACTACTTTGCCTGATTTGTTAGTTAGCATATTAGAAGCATCAAAAGTCTTAGCTGAAATGTCATGCTCATTTGATGCATTCACAATTTTCTTTTTAGGCATTTTGATATGAGTTGAATGCCTAGAACTGGAAGCCTCATTTCTATACATGAAAGCATGATGAGAAACATTATGAGGTTTTCTAGCATGAATTCTCCTAATTTTATGCTCAGGATAGTTCTCAGGATATAAAATGTAACCCTCCCTATCCTGAACCATGAGAGCCTTACCCTTAATAAAATTAGACAATCTATTCTTGGAGGCATTAAGTTTGGTGTTGCTTTGGCTCCCTTGTTGGAAGCCAATGCCATCCTTAATGCCAGGGCGTCTCCCATTATAAAGCATGCTACGAGCAAATTTAAATTTTTCATTTTCTAGCTCATGCTCGACAATTTTAGCATTTAACTTAGCTACGTGATCATTTTGTTCCTTAATCATAACATTGTGATCATTCATAGCATCAACATCAATATCACCACATTTAGTGCAAATAGCGACATGTTCAACCGTAGATGTAGATGGCTTGCAAACATTCAATTCTTCAATCTTAGCAATTAAATTATCATTCTCAATTTTAAGACAAGAAATTAAATCATTGCAAATGTTAAGCTCTTTAGATAAATTCTCACATTTTTCTACCTCTAGAGCATAAGCATTTTTCAATTTAACAAATTTCTTATTTTCCTTAACGAGCATGTCCTCTTGGCATTCCAAGAGATCATCCTTCTTGTTAATGGACGCTATCAATTCATTTATTTTCTTCTTTTGATCCTTAGTAAGGTTAGCAAAAAGAGAAGTTAAGTCATCATTATCATCACTAGAGCTACCCTCATCATCGAAAAAGTAGTGTATTTGGGGGTGTCTCTAGTATGTACCTTCTTCTTCTTGCCTTCCTTAGCCATTAGGCACTTGTGGCCGACATTGGGGAAGAAGAGGAGTCCCTTGTTGACGGCGATGTTGGCGGCATCCTCGTCGGAGGAGGAGTCGTGGAGCTTTCATCGGAGTCCCATTCTCGCCCCATGTGCGCCTCGCCACCCTTCTTCTTGTAATATCTTTTCTTCTCCATCTTTTTCTTCCCCTTCTTATCATCGTCCCTGTCATTGTCACTTGTATATGGACATTTAACTATAAAGTGACCAGACTTACCACACCTATAGCACACCCTCTTGGAATGGGGCTTGTAGTCCTTCTCCTTCCTTTGTTTAAGGATTTGTTGAAAGCTCTTTATGATAAGAGCCATCTCCTCGTTGTTAAGCTTGGAGGCGTCGATTGGGAGTCTACTTGGTGTAGACTCTTCCTTCTTCTCTTCTGTTGCTTTGAATGCAACAGGTTGCACCTCAGGTGTGGAGGTGGCGCCTTGCTCCAAGTTGACAATGTGTTTGGAGTCTTTGATCATAAGTTCAAAGCTCACAAACTTGCCAATTACTTCCTCGGGAGACATTTGTTTATATCTAGGGTCTCAACGGGTTAATTGCACTTGAGTGGGATTACGAAAAACAAGAGATCTAAGAATAACCTTGACCATTTCATGGTCATCCCACTTGGTGCTCCCGAGGTTTTGCACTTGGTTGACCATTGTTTTGAGCCGGTTGTACATTGCTTGTGGCTCTTCTCCTTTGTTGAGGACGAATCGACCGAGTTCTCCCTCGATCGTCTCACGCTTAGTGATCTTGGTCACCTCATCCCCTTCGTGTGCCGTTTTGAGGACTTCCTAAATTTCTTTGGCATTTTTCAACCCTTGCACCTTATTATACTCCTCTCGACACAAGGAACCGAGGAGTATAGAAGTTTATTAGGAATTAAAATGCCTAATTTGGATGGCCTCGTCTGAGTCGTAGTCCTCGTCGCCCACCTGTGGTGCCTGCGCTCCAAACTCAACAATATCCCATATGCTTTCGTGGAGTGAGGTTAGATGGTGCCTCATTTTATCACTCCACATACAATAATCTTCACCATCAAAATACGATGGTTTGCCTAGGGGTACCGAAAGTAGAGGAGCGCGTTTTGGAATGCGAGGATAGCAAAGAGGCACCTTACTATACTTCTTACGCTCGTGGCGCTTCGAAGTTGTAGACTCGGCGCTGGATGTGGAAGGTGATGAAGAGTCGGTCTCGTAGTAGACCACCTTCTTCATTTTCTTTTTCTTCGTGTCACCCTTCCTATGTGACTTAATAGAGGAATAGGATTCCTCCTTGTATTTGTCACCGAACTCTCTTGACTGAGTCCTTCCCCAGCCTATGGCCTTGTCGCCGGTGACAATCTCCCTCTTGGCGTGATCTCCAAACATCACTTCGAGTTTGTTAGACTCTTAATGAAGCACTGCTCTGATACCAATTAAAAGTCGCCTAGAGGGGGTGAATAAGCGAAACCTAAAATTTACAAACTTTAAACACGCACTAAGGCCGGGGTTAGCATTAGAATTAAATTGGAGTATGGAAGATAGTTCTCCTTGGCACGAGTTGCTCAATCAATGCGGATAACCTTTGGGAGCAAACTCAAAACAGTATGAGCATGGGACACTACTACAGTAAACCCCTATACATGCGGTCCAGTTAGCCTCTACACATGCGGTTCCAGGAACCGCTTGTGGTGCACCGCCTGTGATGTAAAACAACATCACAGGCGGTCAATCAAAAACTGCTTGTGATAGACACACATCATAGGCGGTTCTATCTAAAGGAACCGTCTGTGATAGACACACATCATAGGCGGTTTCTAATCGTAGCCGCTTGTGTTAGACACACATCACATGTGGTTTCTAATCCTAGCTGCTTGTGTTAGACACATACCACAGACGGTTTTGAATATAGGTCCGACTATATTTCAATATACAGATTCCAGATTCATATGCAGATTCTAGATTCATATACAGAATTAATAACAGAATCTAGATTCATAACAAATCAATATACATAATGATACACATATCAAGTTCCATACACAGATTCATACACAGATTCCAGAAATATACAGAATCCAGATTCATACATCAGATTCATACAGATCACAAAACACATTCACATAACGAAAACAGTACTAGTATTAGCACCAAACCACAATGATACACATATCAAGTTCCATATACAACTCAACAACTCAACATCTCAAGTTCCATATACAACTGAACATCTCAAGTTCCAAACTAAAGATCTAAACACTATGTGATATCGTGTACAAACTTAGTTCTGGGAAGTGTTGCAAATTTCCATTTGTATTGTAGAATAGCCCTTGTTGATGAAGAACTTCACGGCGCATAAAGTAAAACAAGTCTTTTACAACCTTAGCCACGCCGACGGAAACCATATCTCTTTCTAACCAGTCAGGATGAAGGACTTGTCTCTATTTGGCTACAACTCTCATGATTGCCATTTGATGATGATGGTGTTCCTCCCAATTGCGGTAAGAGCCCTCGAAACAGAGCATGTCAAAGTTGTCATCACACGCTTGTGTTACTTTTTCAATGTGGTTTCACAAAAAGTAATAGCTTTACAAGACTTGGACTATCTAAAGGCATACATCATCGAGACTATGTGCAAGCTTGAAATGTGTTTTCCTCCATCATTTTTTGATATGCAAGTACACCTAATCATAAATCCCGTGGATTAGATAAAAATATTAGGGCCACTATATTTACATCATATGTTTCAGTTGGAGCGATACCTGGGAGTATTAAAAGGTTATGTGCGAAATCGCGCTCACCCAAAGGGTTCAATCATGGAGGGATACACTACAGAAGAAGTGATTGAGACCTGTATAGATTACATCAGTGACGGAATAATGATTGGTGTGCCTGTACCTGAACATGAGGATAAACTATGTGGGAGAGGGAGAATGGGCAGGAAAACTTTTCGCGTTGAGGATTACAAGCTAGTACATTGTGCTCATGGTAGTGTACTACAAGATCTCATGATAGCCGAGCCTTACATAGAGGAACACCTGGATGAGCTTCGTAAAGAAAATCAGAACCACACAGAGGACTGAATCATGAGGGAGCACAAACATCGTTTCAGCGAATGGTTAATGGACAAAAACATCCCATTCGGAGACTCTTTGGAAGAGAAAACAATGAAGAATTTGGCTTCTGGGCCATCGTGTTTTGTGACATCATGGCAAGCATATGACATTAATGGGTACACAATCTACACTAAATCAAGAGACATGAAAAGTGTTGCACAAAATAGCGGTGTTCGTATCGATGCTTTTGACCTACAGGGATAGAATACCACATATTTTGGATTCATAGAGGAAATATGGGAACTTGATTATGGCCCAAGCATGAAAATACCCTTATTTAAGTGTCAATGGGTACAACATCCCGTGGGGGTGACAGTGGATAACTACGGACTCACACTGGTAGACTTAAAGAAAGTAGGATATAAAGATGACCCGTGGGTTCTCACCGAATGTGTTGCACAAGTGTTCTATGTACTCGATCCAGCAGATGAGAAGATGCATGTAGTTATTTCTGGAAAGCTGTTGGGGACTTGCTCTCAAGTGCTATGAGTTAAGAACAAGGCAACATAGAAAATGTTAATCGTTAAAGTCCTTCGTCCTCCGAAGCATTATTTCCCTTAGGATGTAATGACTTGCGGACGAAGGTTATGAAGGACATACCTTCATATATTCATTAAACAATGACGAAGGATGAAATATAAAGAATATAAAAAACAACATGAACAATCATATATTATTATCGGGCATAAACAAAAACATTGTTGAATTACAAGTGTACCTTCAATCGGAAGGAGATGACAGTACAGGTGTGACGCAAAAAGCGAATGCCAAGTCAGCGTGAACAGTACGGGGGTACTGTTCACCTATTTATAGGCACGGGACGCAGCCCATACAAAATTACATTCATGCCCTTTACATTTGATAATAATTCTATGGTAATCTATCGAGGTCTGAATAGCCTTTTCATCTTTAAGTCGGTTTCATTTTCTGCAACCACGCCGAAGCTTTCCTGCTGACATCTTCGGCGTTGTATCAAGACCTTCGTATTATCCTGGTCTTCCCCTGGCGTGATGACGACTTGAGTTCGAAGGTACCTGCTCACACATTATACTTCCAAAAATACTGTTAAATCCTGTTTTTGAGGACCTTCGGATGCCGAAGGTCCCCAACAGTAGCCCCTCGCAATATTAATTTGTTTAAAATAACGAATTTAAATTGCGACGCGAACGAAGGCTTTTCGCCGAAGGTCCGAAAAAACACCTTCCCTTTGCTAGAATAGCAACAATCACTGACAAGCGGGGTCTTTGAATTTTCAACGCTTTTGGCGTATAAATACGGGCATACCGCAAACTCATTTGACACGCTTTCTGGCCGACTGCTCTCGCTTACTCAATTTTTAGCTCTTGTGCACTACGATTTGCTAAGCTTTTATTTTTGAAGCTTCGGCTTTAAAAATAGTTTTTAGTGTCTCCGAAGATGTCCGAAGATAAGAAGACTGCTGCTGAGACGAAGCTGAGCCTCGACGAAGAGAAAAATTTGGGTTTTCTTATAGCGATGTCAAAGACCAACACAGAGAAAATTACCAAGGAGATTCTGGAAGGTTTATCTGAGGATACTAGTGACAGTGACAGCTATGATGTGGACAGTGGTGGTGAAGACTCCGAAGATCGTCCATGGCGACCAAGCCATTAAGTTTATGGTAAATCGACCATCAAAGAGAATCATCTTATCAACATGAAAGGAAGGTATTTTCGGGATTTGTCCATTGTGAGGGCCGACGAAGGGGAGAAAACTTGCCCCCACCCTGAAGAGAATGAAGTCGTAGTGTACCGAAGCTTTTTAAAAGCTGGACTGCGATTTCCTTTGAGCAGCTTCGTTGTGGAGGTGCTGAAAATATTCGAAATTTATCTCCATCAACTTACCCCGGAGGCAATTATAAAGCTGAATATCTTCGTGTGGGCCGTGAGAAGCCAAGGTCTGAAGCCTGACGCAAAAAGCTTCTACAATATACATGAATTATCATATGAAACAAAACCTTGGGGTAAGGAACAGTATCACAACAATTTTGGCTGCTACAGTTTCGTTTCTCGGTCCGGGTCAAGCTGCCCCGTGCCAACCTTTCGGAAGAGATGGCCCGGAGACTGGATGACAGAATGGTTCTATGTGAAGAATGATCTGACAATACGAGAAGATATCAAAGGTATAATCATGCGCCCTATTTGGCAAAGCTTCGGCCTTCGGAGGCCGAAGGTTGAAATGAATGAAACTGCCGAAGAATGCCAGAGGGCCTTCGGCGCAGTCTGCTCTTTCATCGGAACAAGAGACTTAGTTCAAGAGCATATTGCCTTCAGGGTATGGCCACTTGCGGAGAAATGGGAAATGCCACAAGAAACCGTAAAAGAAGCCGACGAAGGTGGACTTATCAGGTTGAAGTACACTTTTAAATTTGGAGATAAATTCGTCGAGCCAGATGACGACTGGTTAAAAAGTATTGAAAATTTAAGTGATGAACTGCTTGGGGCTTATTCAAAGGCCGAAGACACTGCATTGTCAGCAGCCTTCGGAGGCCGAAAGAAGAAGAGGCTGAATCGGGTATTTGATGCAATCGGGTTTGTCTACCCTGACTATTGCTATCCCATTCGAAGGCAGAAGAGGAAAAACACAACCTCTGCAAAAGAAGAAGCTACAATTGCTCCTAGCGAGCCAGAACCGAAGAGAAAGAAGATAAAGGTCCTCACACATCGGCCGCGCTATATTGAACTAGCTTCGGTGCCTGAGTTTACTGGAGAAACTCCTTCGGCCACCGGAGCTGAAAAACCAACCGAGCCAACCTTGCTGCCAGAAGTCGCGGAAACGGCCGAAGTGCCAACAAAGACAAAATTGGAGCAATCAAAGATTTTGTTATCAGAAACGAAAGAGAAGGCCGAAGCGCCGTCCACAGAAAAAATGGAAGAGGTAAAGGAAGCAACTGAGGGCTCCAAAACATCAGAAGTTTTGAGTCCTGCAGCAAACATTGAGACAGCAAAAAATCAAAAAGTGCCAGCCGTAACTCCAAAAAGAAAGAGAATGGCTAATGTGCTAGATGTACTGGAAACGATTAAATCTTCAAGCACACCTCCGAAGAAGGCTGCTGTCGCTCCTGAAACAACAACTGAAATTTCTTATTCTAAAGCTCCAGGGCAAGAGACTGAAACCGAAGCTGGGCCCTCAGAGTCCGCAAAGATAAAACCCTTGGAAAGTGAGGCAGAAAAAATAACAAAGCCAACTTTTGTTGAAGAAACCGGTGATATTGCCCCCGAAGCGTCCCCCAAAATTCGTGATTATATTATCCGTCATGCTTCGGGGAAAATACTATCAGAAAAAGAAGAGCAAGAGGCCCAGCACTACGCCCAAAAACTGAAATATCCAAGGGGGGCGTTAATATTCAATGGCAGTGGAGAAGAAGACTTCTTGTATTGTCTTCCCGACAGCAAGGAAATTTCTGTCTGTCGGGAGATGAGCAAGAGCTTCGGATTTCCAACTTTAGAAGACGGGCTCTCGGTGCTATCGAAGAGCGACCTGGCCGACAGCCTGGCTTACAATAGCTTAAAGGTGCGACAAATGAAATCCTTGTATTTTTTGTTGAGTCCAAAATTTTTCGTTTGTTTAAACCTTTTGACGCACTCATATTTCTCTTTGCAGGGCCTGATACTTAGCAATGCCCTTCGGGCACAGAAAGATGCTGAAGACGAAGGGTGTTCTATAGCTCTGAGCAACCTTCGTTCCGAAGTTATTGAACTGAGGAACGAAGGTCTTGAAAAAGATAAAATATTACACTTATTGATAAATAAAATAAAGGAAGACGAAGCTGCTTTTAAAAGTCAAGCTGAAGCTCAGAAGCGCGAAATTGAAGACCTTCGGAAACAACTGGCCAGAGCCAAGGAAGAACGTATACTTGAAGAAACAAAGCGTGAACTCAGCGATCAATGGGCAGATCACCTAGAAGTGACTGTTGAAGAGCTTCGTTCGTCCAAAAAGAGATGCTACAACAAATCTATAGATTGTGTTAAGAAGTTAAAGGCTAGCTTCGCCAAGGTCGGCGCATTCTCAAGTGAGGAAAACTTTTCGAGAGGCAATCCCGAAGGTGTCATTGAATGGATTGACCACGAAGCTGAGGCCTTCGAAGAAATTTTAAATAGTCGAGGAGATATATGTGCCTTCTCTGGCGCCAGAGGGATTGCCACCATCTTAGAGAAGAAGGGCTGCGAACATGTAAAAATTTTAGCTCAATCCGAAGCTGCTTTGCCCTTTGAAGATGCAAAAGATCCTTCGGCTGAAGCTAGTATAATTGGTGGAAAATTTTTTACTGATATATGGGATAATGGTGGCCGAGAAATAGCCGGAGAAATTATTCGGAGAAGTGAAAAGGGCATTCACGACGCTAGAGAAGTAGCTGAGGCCGCTGAAAAGAGCACAGAGGCCGAAGGTCAATTAGGTATTAACTAATAGCTTTTATCGTGTTGTAATCTTAGGTTTTAAGATTTGTTTGCAATTTGTAATAGCAATGTAGCCGTATTCTGTATTGCTTCAGATCCGACTAAAGCGTCTTCGGGCCCTCAGCCGAAGGGAGACGACGAAATTAAAAAGATGGCTGAAGATATTATGGACGAAGTCGTCAACCGGCTCCTGAACGAGGCTGCAGAAGTCGTTTTGAGAGAAGATTAAATATTTTTGTAAAAACTTCTGAAATGTAATATAGTGTAACATTTTGTAACCCCAAATGTAATATACCTATTTTTGTTACTCAATTCTTTACGATGCATGAAACTTTATACATACCGCTTTTGAGTCTTTTGACGAAAAAAACACCTTCCCTTCTTTTCATGCTTCGTGAAGAAGAATTTTTCTTTGTCACAACAATATCCAATATTCTGATGAATAATATCCAGGCTTCGCGTAAATATTTTCCGAAGCTACACTTCCGAAGATCAATGATGTATCTTTTTATGACTATGATTTCTCCCTTTTTCAAAACGTTCTTCTGTAGATTGATAATGTGTCCACCTCTTGTGCCATATGCAAAATGATGTATGATGCTTATGCTATGCGAAATGATGCGATGATGTTATGTCATGTGAGATGATGTTTATTCCGAAGATACATACGCATCCCTGCAATAAAACACACAATCTTTTATAAGCCTCCCTTAGGAGCTTCTTCGCCTTTTACTTCAGCGGAATCAGCGTTTATTTTTCGCTGTAAGCCTCCCTTAGGAGCTTCTTCGCCTTTTACTTTCAGCGGTATTCGCGTTGACTTTTCGCGCTTCGCCTTTTACTTAGGCGGTATCAGCGTTGACTTTTCGCTGTATGCTCTACATTCCCTTTGGAACGACTTTGGAGCAGAAAACTTACACTGCGCTCCCTTTGGAACGACTTTTTGTGACTTCAGCAAACTTACTCTGCGTTCCTTAGAACGACTTTTTGTTGCTTCGAAGAATTTTCGATAATTCGAAGGTCCTCTTTGTTATCATAAGCCTGTGAAGAAAATATATTTTCCTTGTAGGATTCAACGAAACTAATTACATGAAATCTAAACAATGTCCTTTATTACAGAAGATAAAACTGAATGAAAAAGATTGCTATTGAGGTAGGATATTTTGTCAATAGATGTGCTTTGACTCTGGCACAATGCTATTGACTGTACGAGCTTCGGACTGCTCTCTGAAGTCCCTCTGGTGTGGAGCATACTGGCTCCCTTCTGGCTGCTGGCCTTGTTGCAACGGAGGTGGAGGTGGAGGCTGTTGCTAAGAAGCTTGAGGCTGACTCGCCGAAGCAACAGAAACTGCAGGATGATTGCCCACATATTCTGGAATGTAGGGCGAATGATACGAAGCTGTATGCATGACTTGCTTCGGCTGAGCTTGTTGTGCTGCTGCTTCAGCTATTTCCTTTTGCTTCTGAATAGTAACATGGCACATCCTGGTAGTATGGCCTTTGTTCTCACCGCAGAATAAGCAAAAGATTCTTCTCGGTTGATCGCCAAATCTTCCTCCAAAGCCCCTGGCGCCTCTGCCTCTTGGAGCTGGTGGTCGGAAAGAGTTTTGCTGTTGTCCCGAAGCCTGTGATGAGCATTGTGGCCTTTGCTGTTGGCTTCCTCTGTCATCATTTTGTGTAGAGTTATGAATTGATCTTACGTGCCTCGGGTAAAACCTCCCTCCGAAGCCCCTGGTCATTTCAGAAAACCTGAAAGCCTCCTCCCTTCTTTGGCGAAAATCATTATCGGCCCGAATGTACTCATCCATCTTCTGGAGAAGCTTCTCCAAAGTTTGAGGAGGCTTCCTGGCGAAGTACTGAGCTGACGGACCTGGCCGAAGCCCCTTGATCATGGCCTCGATGACAATTTCATTGGGCACCGTTGGTGCCTGTGCCCTTAGACGTAAGAACCTTCGGACATACGCCTGAAGGTATTCTTCATGATCCTGAGTGCACTGGAATAGAGCCTGGGCAGTGATCGGCTTCGTCTGAAATCCTTGAAAGCTAGTTAGCAACAAGTCCTTCAGCTTCTGCCATGAAGTGATCATTCCTGGTCGAAGGGAAGAATACCAGGTTTGAGCAACACTTCTGACAGCCATAACAAAAGATTTGGCCATGACTGAAGCATTGCCACCATACGAAGACACTGTTGCTTCGTAGCTCATCAGAAACTGCTTCGGGTCTGAGTGGCCATCGAATACAGGGAGCTGAGGCGGCTTGTAGGATGGAGGCCAGGGTGTAGCCTGCAGCTCAGCGGACAGAGGAGAAGCATCATCAAAAACAAAATTCCCATGATGGAAATTGTCATACCAGTCATCTTCGTTGGGAAAACCCTCTTGATGAAGGTCTTGATGCTGAGGCCTTCGGTGTTGCTCATCCTGAGCAAGATGACGAACTTCTTCAGAGGCTTCGTCTATCTGCCTCTGCAGTTCAGCTAGCCTGTCCATCTTTTCTTTCTTCCTCTGTACTTGTTGATGAAGCATCTCCATATCTCTGATTTCTTGATCTATCTCGTCCTCTGGTGGTGTCGGACTGACAGCCTTCCTTTTCTGGCTTCGGGCCTCCCGCAGGGAGACTGTCTCCTGATTGTGGTCCAGTGGTTGCAGAGCTGCAGCCCCAGTCGCCGAAGCCTTCTTCGGCGCCATAACGAAGGTTTATGACCGTCGAAGGTGTTCAAAAAACTCAGAGTGGAAGTGAGTTCACCGGAGGTGGGCGCCAATGTTGGGGACTTGCTCTCAAGTGCTATGAGTTAAGAACAAGGCAACATAGAAAATGTTAATCGTTAAAGTCCTTCGTCCTCCGAAGCATTATTTCCCTTAGGATGTAATGACTTGCGGACGAAGGTTATGAAGGACATACCTTCATATATTCATTAAACAATGACGAAGGATGAAATATAAAGAATATAAAAAACAACATGAACAATCATATATTATTATCGGGCATAAACAAAAACATTGTTGAATTACAAGTGTACCTTCAATCGGAAGGAGATGACAGTACAGGTGTGACGCAAAAAGCGAATGCCAAGTCAGCGTGAACAGTACGGGGGTACTGTTCACCTATTTATAGGCACGGGACGCAGCCCATACAAAATTACATTCATGCCCTTTACATTTGATAATAATTCTATGGTAATCTATCGAGGTCTGAATAGCCTTTTCATCTTTAAGTCGGTTTCATTTTCTGCAACCACGCCGAAGCTTTCCTGCTGACATCTTCGGCGTTGTATCAAGACCTTCGTATTATCCTGGTCTTCCCCTGGCGTGATGACGACTTGAGTTCGAAGGTACCTGCTCACACATTATACTTCCAGAAATACTGTTAAATCCTGTTTTTGAGGACCTTCGGATGCCGAAGGTCCCCAACAAAAGCAAAAAATTGTTGGAGTTGAGAATGTGGGAGACGGAGATGAGGAATACAATAAGTATGAAGAGATGTTCGTCTTTAACGGTCCAGAGAGAATCAAGCGTGTGGAAAAGAAAATTGATAAGAACTTAAAGCCATACATGCGGAAAAATGGTAGTTCATGAAAAATTGTATGAATCAAATTGTATTTATTAGCATGTATGATCGACTATGCATTGTGGTTGCCAATTAATTTAAAATCTCGCTAGTTATCTATGTGTGCTATTAAAATTCATTTAAATTGTATTTGCATATTTTTGTTAAAAAATAAAATATTAATATGGTAATCAAATCACAATCGGTTCTAATTGAGAACCGCCTGTGATACGAATCGTGCATCACAGGCGGTTTTTTCATTACGGACCGTTTGTGAAACGAATCGAGCACCACAAGCGGTCCGAAACAAAAATCGCTTGTGATACTAATACATCACAGGCGGTCCGAATAGCCTAGGACATCCCAGACAGTTTTCTATCCGAACTGCCTGTGATGTAAAAAGTCTACCGCTTGTATAGAGCCAAATTGTACTAGTGGGAACTCTTAGAGAGAAGAAAGAGGGGAAACAAATCAAGTGAAGATCATCAAGTGAACACGGTGATTTGTTTACCGAGGTTCGGTTCCAAAGAATCTAGTCCCCATTGAGGAGGCCACAAAGGCCAGGTCTATTCCAACCTTTTCCCTCTCTCAATCGGTCACTTAGACCGGTCGAGGCTTCTCCTTAATCACTTGGGTCACTAAGACCCCGCAAGGATCACCACACACTTAGGTGTCTCTTGCTTAGCTTTACAAAGCACTTAGATGAATTAGAAAGAGAAGGATAAAGCAATCCAAGCAACAAGAGCAACAAAAGAACACAAAACACCCTCTCTCAAGTCACTAAGCAATTGAGTTGATTTGGAGGCTTGGAGAGGATTTGATCTATTGATTGTGTCTTGGAGTGTAGCCTTTTGCTCTTGTATTGAATGTTGAGTTCAGAAAACTTGGATAGCTTGAATGAAGGTGGTTGGGGATATTTATAGCCCCAACAACTATTCTAGCCGTTGTTGTCGATGGCGCACCGGACAGTCCAGTGAGGCACCGGACAGAGCACCGTTCACTGTCCAGTGCATGCCACGTCAGCACACCATTGGGGTTTCGAGCAGTTGACCATTGAAGTTTTTTGTCTTGTAGTTGCACCAGATAGTCCAATGGCACACCGGACATGTCTGGTGCATTTTGACTTCCTGCTCTGACTTCTGACTGTGCACTGTTCACTTTTGCAGTCAACCGTTGGCGCGGATTACCGTTGCTCCATTGGCTCACCGGACACTGTCTGGTGCACACCGGACAGTCTAGTGAATTATAGCGGAGCGTCCCTTGGAAAACCCCGAGAGTGGCTAGTTTGCTTGTTGCTCTGCCTGGAGCAACGGACACTGTCCAGTGCGCCACTGGCAGCACCGTTCCTAGTCTTTGCTCCAAACTTTGTTGATCCCCCAACTTAACTTTTTTCTTGGTTTATATTGAACTTTATGCACCTGAGATAAATTATGAGTAGACAAATTAGTTAGTTCACGTGGTTTGTGATGGGCGTCAAACACCAAAATCGATTATAGGAAATGATAAGCCCATTTCTCTTTCACCTACCCCTTCCACGCATGTGACTGCGCCACGCTACCGCTAATATCAGCACCTCTCTCCTCTATAGTGGTTGCAACGCTGCCCCACCAGCACCACGTGTCACGAGGCGTAGAACTACAGTGGGTGGTGCCACAGCATAGAGGGGTGGCACATGATGAGGGATGACACCATCCTTGGTGGGGTCGCGAGCTTTGGTTGTCGATGGTTGGGGCTAGGTTCCAGAGTTCATACCGTGGCGAAGCATTTTTAGCCATGGATTTGCTCCCTGCTATAATGTATAGAATTACCTCACATTCTAGAGAGCAACTAAGCAAGAAGAATTTCCTTTTCACTCAATTATCCTATCTCTTGTTGTAACCGCTAATTGGGATTAAGTTTTGTTTTGAAGTGATATAATTTTAGGTTTCACCTATTCACCCCCTCTAGGCAACTTTTAGGATCGAATGTCACTTCTTCCACCACTTAGTCTAATTGAGCCAAAGCCTGGAGATAATTTAAACTGCTATTGAAGGGGGGCGACTTCCTCGAGAGAGGCACCAAGACACATTCAATGCCTTCATCCACCTCAATAGATGATTGGTGAGCTTCACCAGCAAGTCACTCGATCTAGGTTACAACATATCTCCCACTTTGCTCATTCTACATTTTTGCTTCTTTTGTATATGCTTTATCTAATTCTAATTGGGTTATTGACATGCATGAGAAGCTTAGAAATTTTGAAAGAAACCATGTTTGGTTTTTTATACCACCTCACAAAACTACCATCCCATGGGTACCAAATGGGTTTTTAAAAATAGGCAAGGTGAGGATGTGATGGTAGTTCATAACAAAGCTAAGTTGGTAGCCCAAACTTTTTAGCAAAAAAGATGACATAGATTATGAGAAACCATTTGCTCCTGTTGATCGTTTAGAAGTCATTAGAATCTTTATAGCCTTTTCCGCTTCAAAGGGTTTTGCACTTTTTCAAATAGATGTTTAAAGTGTTTTTCTAAACAGATATATCGAAGAAGAGGTTTATGTTAGGCAACCTATTCATGATACTCAATCTGTTTGTGATACTTAGGGTTTATTTGGTTCAGCTGTAGATTCTTGAAAATCTAATTCTAGCTGAGTTGTGAGAAAGTTGTTATGAGCTGACAACTATGGAAAAGCTAATATATATATATGTTGGGGACTTGTTCTCAAATGCTATGAATTAAGAACAAGGCAACACAAAGGTTATATTAACGATTAATGCCCTTCGTTCTTCGAAGCATTATTTCTCTAAGGATATAACGATCTTTGGACGAAGGTCATGAAGGAAGTACCTTCATCATCACAGTATATATAAATGAAAGATGAAGCATATGAAACATGAGAAATAACATGAATAATCATATGATACCATGTATATATCTTTTTTATATAATTATGAATGAATAAGAACAATATTGAATTACATTTACATTCGGCTTGATAAAAGGCAAAGATACAAACACGAGGCACGAGCAAGTACAAGTCAGCGTGAACAGTACAAGGGTACTGTTCATCTATTTATAGGCATGGGACGCAGCTCGGACAAAATTACATTTGTGCCCTTGATAACTAATTATAACCATGTCACAAGTTATCATGGACTAAACAGTGTTTTACTCTTTAAGTCGGTGTTGCCCTTCGTCTCAAGGCGCGTTGTCATGCCGAAGCACCCTGGATTGTAGCTTCGGCACCGCTTCTGTTTTGATCTTCCGAAGGTGTTTCTTCTCACAGGACCTTCGACGACGAAGCAGACCCCCAACAGTAGCCCCTTCACGGTGCCAGATCGTTTTTCGTAACGAGCTCAACCCGTGAAAAATTCTCTTAGGCTTCAGAATGCCGAAGGTCCGAAAAACACCTTCCCTGAGCTCGTTGTTGAGAAACGATTAAATATTCCGAGTTTGAGATGGTCCCACCATACGACGGGTACGCACAATCTGGTGATTCACCTTCTCACGCACTATGGTCCACCGTTCAGTGGTTGCGGGCGACTGTTCAGCGTGTGCGAGCGTGGCGATTCACCTTCCCACCTGCAGCACTATATAAACAGACGGGTAGGTGTGAAGTTACCATAGCATTTATTACTATTGCACTGTTGTGCTGCTGAAAATTTTGACCATAGCCAAAGCTTATTCATCGTATTCTCAATCAAAGCATCGTCTCGTTTTAGCTTCGTCATAAGAGGGAGCTTCGGCAAAATTTTCAAAAAGTCATCAACTTCGTCAAAACCGTGAGAAATTTAGTATCAAATGGCTAGGGTGCGTTCAACAGCTAGAATTACGCGCGAGGGTGTTTTGGAAGATTTCAAAATTTATCTTCATCACCTGACTTCTAACGCCATCGTTAGGCTCAGCGTCTTTATCTAGGCTCTTCAAAGCCAAGGAGTGGAGCCGCTTGCCGAAGCTTTCTACCGGGTGCACAAGCTTCATTATCAGACGAAGGCTAGAGAAGATGGGCTTCACGAGAATTTCGGCTATTACAACTTTGCTTATCGCAAAGATATGAAGACTCCGGTGGTCAGGTATCACACCAAATGGCCAACCAGTTGGAAGAATGAGTGGTTTTATGTTAAGGTTGATGAGAAGAAGGAGAAGATAGTTCAGAGCCCACTGGTCCTAACCTTTGGGTTAACTAGGCCCTATGCGACATGCTGCAAGGGTCACCATGCCGAGAAGCTGTGGACGAATTCTGAGTTGTGTCTGAGCATATAGGTACTAGAGATTTGGTGCAGGAATACTTAGACAATAGAGTATTTCCGACGTTAAAGGAATAGAATATGCCGAAGCTTAAAGGAGAAAAGAAAAAGAATGAACTTGTTCGACTGCCCTATCACTTCAAGTTCAAGAAACATTTCAAAGAGCCTTGCCAAGAATGGTTGGAAATGATTGAAACTATGTGCAATAAAATTTTGGGCAACTATATTAAGAAAGAAGATCAATTGATGACCGCGGCCTTCGGCACCCGATCGAAACGAAGGCTGAACCAAGTAATGGATGCCCTGAAATTTGAATACCCTGACTATGAACGATTAAGCAAGGGTGCCGAAGGGCCAAAGTGAAAAAGAGTTGTCAGTGTTATGAAGAGACAAGCTGCTAGAATGATAGAAGAAGATGATAAAGCTTTAAAGAAGAAAAAATCCAGCCCTGAGCCGAAGGTGGTTGTTCCGAAGAAAAGAAAAGTTGCGGCTGCGAAGCCAAGAACAACTGATATAGAGGAAGAAGTTCCTTCAACGCCTCCTGCTGCTGACGTGGAGGAAATTTTAAATGTAATGACCGAATCTTTACCTCTCAAGCTAAGTCCACTAGGGCCACAACTGATGAAGCTTTTACAGAAGAAGGAGGAGCCTGCGGCAATCAAGAAGCTTGCTGAAAAAAGGTGAAGGATTATTACTGTTATTGATGCTATTGAAGAAACGCCACCATCGGCTTCAGCATCAAAAACACCAGTTGCCGAAGACACTACAGCTACCGAGGCTGCCCCCACCGAAGCTGAAACTGTCGAAGCTGAGACGGTTGAAGATACAAATCTAGAGAGCACTTTTTCTGACATTGATAAGATGCTTTTGAACATGGCTACGGAAGAAGCTGTTGCAGCTGCCGAAGAGACTCTGGCCCCAGCGCCCGAGAAAGAGAAGGGGAACGAGAAGGAGATTGCCGAAGATACTTCAGAGGAAAAGGATTTTAATTTTCAAAACATACTTGGGCAAAAGATGTCTAAGGCTGAGAAGGAAGAGCTGAAGGATTATGCAATATCATGCGGCTATCAACCAGTAGCATTGCTCTTCGGTGGCGTTGATGAAGAGAGCTTAGGATGTCTCTGGGACCGGACTAGAGCGAAGGTTGTCAGTACTCTATCAAAGAGTGTTGGCTTTCCGAAGCTTAAGGCCGACCTCAGCAGATACCAGCGGCAACGTATCGCCAAGAGTTTGTTTTATTCTAATTTTAAGGTAAAATTACTACCTTAACTTTTTTATTATTTTTGAGATGAAGGTTGCTTCTGATGAAGGTTATTTTTTCAGAGTCTACTACTAAGTAAAACCTTGAGGATGCAACAAGACCTCGAGGACAAGAAAAATGAGATTATAATTGAGGGCTTAGAGGCCAAAATTAAAGATCACGAAGCTGCTCTGGAGAAGAAAGATTTCGTGATTCAAACAATGGAGGGTTCGCTGGCAGAAGCCCAAGCCGAGATTGCTAAATTAAACAGTGAACTCTCCACGAAATCAAAAAGCTTCGATCAAGAGAAGAAGGATTTTGATGCAAAGCTTGAAGTTGAAGTTGCAAAGAGTTCGAACTTGCAAAAGTCATTGAAGGAACTTCAAGATAAATGTCTGAACTTCGGCAACCGTTGCGTGCAACGACTGAAGCAGGTTTTCAACTCAGTTGGAGCCAGTTCTGAAAAGTTTAAACCTTCAGCTGAAGACCTGCTAGGTATCTTCGATCATATTGAAGGTGAAGTTGATACTCTTGATGAAGTCATAGTTGGGCATGGTGACTTTTGCACTCTGCTAGCTTCTCGTGGCACAGCTGTTGCTTTTATGAAGGCTGGTTGCACACACGGGAATATTGTAAACAGGCCGAACTTCAGCTTATCACCAGCGGACTTGAATGTCATCCTCGGCATGGCCCGAAGCATTGGGAACAGATTCGTAACTCAAATTTGGGCGAAGGGTGGACGAAGCTCGACGTCACCTCAAACCGGTAATAAACTCATACCTTGTGCTTACCTTTTCCTTGAAACTTGAATTTACCTTATAACGCTTTGTTATGTACAGGATGACGAAGCTGAAGAGCAATGATCCGAAGCTTGGTGGATGATCCGAAGCTTAGCGGATGGTGTTGAAGCCGAAGACATTGCTATAAAAAAAACTTTAGAGAAACTTTTGAATTATTCTTGTAAAAAATATTGTAATTTAAGAATCAGATACTACTTTGTAAATTTGTCCATACCTTGTAATATATTTTTACCTTTCCGTCCATGTATGAACTGCTTTGATGTGGATGAAACTTGTATTTTTTGAGCCGAAAGCGAAAAACACCTTTCCTTCTTTTCATACACAACGAAGCATAAATCTGCTTCTTTTCCTTTCACCGAAGCCATATCATTAGAGCCGAAGCAACTATCTGTATTTGTATGATATGATGATGATGATCCTATGTATGTCTAAATGAATGTATATGAATGCAATGAATGATTGATGTATTGTGCAAATGAATGTCCAGATACATGCTTACGAAGCCACATCAAAACTCTTCATTCCCTTAGGAATAACTGAAATCTCTTTGCCGTTTATTTTTCGGCTGCACCACTTATTTTTCGGTGTAAGTTCTGCATCCCCTCAGGAACGTCTTTTGAACTTCTTCGCCTTCTATTTCGGCGGTATCACCGTTGACTTTTTGATATAAGTTCTGCATTCCCTTAGGAACGTCTTTTGAACTTTTTTGCCTTATATTTCAGTGGTATTTGGCTCTGCATTCCCTTAGGAACGACTTTTGAGCAGAAAACTTATGCTGCGCTCCCTTAGGAACGACTTTTTGCAGCTTCGTCGTGCTCTACATCCCCTTAGGGATGACTTTCGAGCTTCTCCCTGTTTTTTTCTCTTTTTCGGCACTCGATGGTGCATGCTCAGATTTTACATATTTTTGGGGGATTTTGCTCTCGTAGAGCTGGATAAGAAAGGAAAAATTACAAACTATGGCCCCATTAAAAACCTTTCTCCCCCTTTGGAAAGGAAAAGGTGCCATAGGAAAAATGAAAAAAGATTACATCAAATTACACATAATATCGTCGAAGCTCATCTGCATTCCAAGATCTAGAAATGTCGTTGCCATTCATATCCTTCAATCTGTAAGAACCGGGTCTTGATGAAGATACCACCAGAAAGGGTCCTTCCCACTTCAGCTGTAGCTTGCCTACTGTGTCTGGATTGGCCACTCTCCGAAGTACCAAATGCCCTAGCTTAATGTTTTTCAGCCGAACTTTTCTGTCACGCCATTTTATTGTTTCGGCTTGATATTTATTTATATTCTCCACAGCCTGAAGTCTGGTCCCTTCTATAGCATCTTTTGCCACAGAATAATCAGCTTCGTCCTCTGCCGAAGCTACTGTTCTAATTGACCCTGCCTTGGCTTCTTCTGGGGTTATAGCTTCGTCACGAAACAATAACTTGAATGGTGTAAAACCTGTTGACCTTGATATAGTTGTATTGTGGCTCCACACCACTTTAATCAACTCATCTGGCCATTTTCCTCTGGGTTGATTGAAGATTAACTTCATTATTCCCGTCATTATAATACCATTTGCTCTTTCGACCAGCCCGTTTGACTCTGGGTGCCTGACTGATGCAAAATGAATCTTTGTGCCAATTTGGTTGCAAAATTTTTTGAAAGTTTCGGCATCAAACTGTGTTTCATTGTCCACAGTTATAGCCTTCGGCACGCCGAAGCGACAAACGATATTTTGCCAGAAGAATTTCTGGAGTGTAACCGAAGTTATTGTAGCCAAAGGCTTTGCTTCAATCCACTTAGAAAAATATTATACAACCACCACGACATATTTCAAATTACCTTGCGCTGGTGGAAGTGGTCCTAACAAGTCCAGGCCCCATCTTTGCAATGGCCATGTTGGTTGTATTAACTGAGTTAATGACAAATGTTATTTTTGGTCTCTTGTACATTTTTGACAATTTTCGCACTTTTGGACCAGATCTGTTGCATCCGAAGCTGCCTTCGGCCAGTAAAATCCCTGTCTAAAAACCTTTCCCAGCAAAGGCCTAGACCCAATATGAGATCCACACAATTCTGCATGTATCTCCTTCATTAGTTCTATACCTTCGGTTCTGGATAAACACCTGAGAAGGGGGAGCAAACTCCATGTTTGTATAATTCCCCTTCTATTATGATATACGGTCTTGTTCTTGCTTCCATTCTTTTATTATAAACTTCATCGTCCGAGAGGCAGTTACCCTAGAGGGAAGATATGATTTTAGTCCTCCAATCTTCACTATGTACTGGAGAAATGGCGAGCACTGCTCTCTCCATGAGTTCAACCGAAGGTGCCTTTATTGTTTCAAAAAATACTTCCAAAGGTAGAGGGAGCCCCTGAGCCGCTAATTTGGCTAACAGATCTACATGCTCATTTTCACCTCTTGGAATGTTCTTGATAGAGAAACCTTCGAAGGAAGCCTCCAACCTTCGGACTGTATCTAGATATTTTTCAAGTTTCGGATCTCTTGCCTTGCTACTTTTATCTATATGACCAGAAATGACTTGAGAATCAGTTTTCAGAATAGCCCTTCTTATTCCCATTGCCCTTAACTTCCGAAGCCCCAACAGGAGTGCTTCGTATTTGGCAATATTATTTGTACAACTGAAGTCTAGCTTGGCTGCATAACATGTTCTGACTTTCGAAGGTGCTACTAGAACAGCTACTGCTCCTGCGCCAAAGGCTCCCCAAGAACCATCGCAGAACATTGTCCAAGCTTCGGCATCTTTATTTATCTCTTCTTCCTGAGCCCCTAGCGTCCAGTCAGCGATGAAGTCTGCTAACGTCTGGGACTGAATTGAAGATCTATGCACATAATCAATGGTGAATTCATTAAGCTCTACAGCCCATTTTCTAATCCTTCCAGTAGCCTCTCTATTTCTCATGATGTCCTTTAGAGGTTGTGACGAAGGAACAATTATGTGGTATGCTTGAAAATAATGCCGAAGCTTTCTGGAAGCCATTAACACAGCATATAATACCTTCTCCAATTCTGTGTAATTTTTCTTTGATGGACTTAGAACTTCAGAGACGAAGTATATTGGAGCTTGCTTTTTAGCCTGACCATCTAGCTTCTCCTATACCAGTGCTACACTCACTGCAGAATGCGAAGCTACCACATATAAGAGCAATGGAGCCCCTGGCGCGGGTGGAGTTAATGTTGTTAAATCAATTAAATATTGTTTCAACTCTTCAAAAGCTTTTTGTTGTGTCGGGCCCCATTGAAAGACTTCGGCTGACTTTAGTATTTCAAAAAATGGCAGATTTCTTTCCGCTGATCTAGATATGAATCTATTTAATGATGCTAATCTTCCTGCCAGTCGTTGAGCCTCTTTCTTTGTGCTTGGATGCTCCATCCGAAGGATAGCTTCGATCTTGCTTGGGTTAGCTTCAATTCCTTTCGTTGATACCAGACAGCTAAGGAACTTGCCTTTCTTCACTCCAAAAACACATTTTTCTGGATTTAATTTCAGGCCAGCTTGCCTGAAATTGGCAAATATTTCTTGCAAATCAGCAATATGATTTTCTTGCTTCGTGCTTTTCACTATGATATCATCAACATAGGTCAACACATTTCTGCCTATCTGAGAATGAAGGACCTTGGCTGTCATTCTGCTGAAGCTTCCTCCAGCATTTTTGAGCCCCTCAGGCATCCGAAGATAGCAATATGTGCCACTGGGGGTTATGAAGCTAGTTTTTGGCTCATCTTCCTTTTTCATCCAGATTTGGTGGTAGCCAGAGTAACAATCCAGTAGACTCATGAACTCTGAAGAAGCTGCTACGTCTACTAGAGAATCTATTCTTGGCAATGAGAATTCATCCTTCAGACAAGCCTTGTTAAGATCTGTAAAATCAATACACATTCTCCATTTGCCATTGGTCTTCTTCACCATAACAGTATTGGCTAACCATTCTAGGTATTTTACCTCTCTGATGACACCAGCACTGAGAAGTCTTTTCACTTCATTCCGAGCACCTCCGGCTTTATCATCAGACATTTTCCGAAGCCTTTGCTTTCTTGGCCTGAAGGATGGATCCACATTGAGTGAATGTTCAATGACATCTCTATTGACACCACAGAGATCATTGGCTGACCAAGCTAAGACATCTTTGTTGTTGAATAAAAATCTTATCAAAGTTTTCTCTTGTTCTTCAGATAGCTAAGACCCCAGCAATACCTTTGCTCTGCTATGTCTTCACATAGAAGCATAGGCTTCGGCTGATCTGCCGAAGCAGCCTTCTCTCTTTTGTATTTGTACTGTTCACATACTTCGGTTCCATCTATATTGTGAATTGCTTTTGAGTCTGTCCAATTTCCTTCGGCCTTTCTGGCAGCTTCTTGACTTCCATGAACAGCAATGGGCCCTTGTTCTGAAGGTATCTTCATGCATAGATATGCTGGATGAAGTATTGCTTCAAAGGCATTAAGTGTTCCACGACTAATGATTGCATTATAGGGGGTACTCCATATCAACAATATCAAAGACAACCTATTCGGTCCTTGTGTTATGAACAAAGCCGAAGGTAACCGACATTGTGATTTTGCCGAGTGCTACAATCTGCCTTCCTCCGAAGCCACAAAGAGGGTGAGTAGCATCATGAATCTTGTCTTCTGGCTCTTGCATCTGTCTGAAGGCCTTAGCAAATATGATATCCGCTGCACTGCCTATATCAACCAGAACATTATGGACCAGAAATCCCTTGATGACACAAGATATGACCATAACATCATTATGAGGGTAATCTTTAAGCTGAAGATCCTCCTGGGAGAAGGTGATTGGGATGTGGGACCATTTTGATTTGATGAAGGGTCCCTGCACCCCAACATGCTGCACCCTTCTCTGCGCTTCCTTCTTCTGCTTCTTGTTAGCCGGTTCCGAACTTGAACCACCTGTTATCGGAAGCACCAGCTTCGTAGCCGAAGGTACTTCAGCTTGGTTGTTGAACGAAGCCATCAGCTCAACAGTGGAAGTGAGTTCGCCCCACGGTGGGCGTCAATGTTGGAGACTTGTTCTCAAATGCTATGAATTAAGAACAAGGCAACACAAAGGATATATTAATGGTTAATGCCCTTCGTCCTTTGAAGCATTATTTCCCTAACGATATAACGATCTTTGGACGAAGGTCATGAAGGAAGTACCTTCATCATCACAGTATATATAAATGAAAGATGAAGCATATGAAACATGAGAAATAACATGAATAATCATATGATACCATGTATATATCTTTTTTATATAATCATGAATGAATAAGAACAATATTGAATTACATTTGTACTTTCGGCTTGATAGAAGGCAAAGATACAAACGCGAGGCACGAGCAAGTACAAGTCAGCGTGAACACTACAAGGGTACTGTTCATCTATTTATAGGCACGGGACGTAGCCCGGACAAAATTACATTCGTGCCCTTGATAACTAATTATAACCATGACACAAGTTATCATGGACTAAACGGTCTTTTACTCTTTAAGTCGGTGCTGCCCTTCGTCTCAAGGCGCGTTGTCATGCCGAAGCACCCTAGATTGTAGCTTCGGCACCGCTTCTGTTTTGATCTTCCGAATGTGTTTCTTCTCACAGGACCTTCAGCGACAAAGCAGACCCCCAACAATATGGTTGAAACAACTATCAACTATAGATTCTGTAAGAGCATGATAGTTTGGTAACATGGATGACAACAATCCATGAAATCTGTCTAGAAGGTGATTCTGAATTGAACTAAATATATAGATTTTTAGGAATATGTTGTTTTATTGTACTTGTTCTTGAGATTTTAGATTTTTGGTAGTGAATTTGGTTCAGAAAAGTCAAACAAACACACCCTTAACAGACTATCGATTATATAAGTGATGATACATTCCACGGTCGATAGTTATAAAAAAGCTAAAATATGTATGGTTGAAACAACTATTAACTATAGATTCTGTAAAAACATGATAGTTTGGTAACATGGATGGCAACAATATAGAAAATCTGAGTACAAGTTGTTTCTAAATTGAATTAGAGACATATGTAGATTTTTAGAAATATATTTTATTGTTGTACTCGTTTGGTTGAGATATTGGATCTTTAGTAGAATCTGGTTTAGAAAATTGAACCAAACATAACTTTAAGCGACGTAAAAAACTAAAATTGTGCATAAAAGAAAATTTGAACTGTGTTTGTGCTTTAAATTAAACTCACGTCCATACTTACCTAACCAACTGAACAAACATATCATTATGTTTTATACGTCTCCTATCGTTTTCAGCCATAATTCTGGGTATCGCGAGCGACGCGCGAGGCTGGGAATAGCCGCACGGTGCGTTGTCACGTCCGAATCCTTCTGCCGTCGGGCGGCTTCGTCTCGGCTCCTTTTTCGCTGCACGTTTTGGCCCTTTTCCAGTAGAAGAAGCGTCTAAGGGGACGCGCACATGCGCCCGCGTGGCAGAGGCTGACCCGACCCCAAGGCCGAACGGGGGAAGGGCGGCAGCCCCAGCCTCCGGGTAGCGCAGCGGGGCCAGGAGCTCAGCTCCCCGCCTCGTCTGGGTCGGTTCGGCCCCGCTCCGACGCGTGGTGGGCGCGAGCGCGACCAGTCTGCGACCCCCGGCTTCAGGTCCGTTCCGCACCCCGCTTCGTCCAACCAATCGCCGCCGCGTCTCGTCGCATCGCCTCCTTTTCCCCCGCCCGCGCCCGGACGGCGGCCTCGCCTCGCCAGAAGAACCCAGGCTGCAGCCGAAACCCCCGGTCTCCGTCATCCGACCCCGCCTCGACGGCCCAGATCCACTTGCCGCCGCTGCCCTCGTGCTCCTCACTCCCTCGCCTCCTCCGGGGCCGCGGCTCCGCGGCGAAGACAGCTGCGAGCGGGGCGGCCATTTCTAGGCGGAAGCGCGGGCGGCTGGGCTAGCAGATTGATTGGTTTGAGTGGTTGGGTCGGCTCTAGGAAACGCCCCGCCGCGGCGATGGGGTGCTTCCATTCCACGGCGAAGCGGCAACACCCTGGCTACGAGGACCCCGTGCACCTCGCCTCCCAGACCGCCTGTGAGTTCGCCAATCCCATTCCTTGCCATACGCATACGAGCTACTCGCGTGAGTTCCTTTTTTTTCTTATTTAGTTTCAATGATTGCCGTTGTTGGAATGGGATTGGAGATGCCAAATGTTTCGTCTAGATATGGTGTAGTGTACTAGGATAGATATCTGTGTAGGAGCACTGGATGCATGCTGCATGATTCTTGCGTTTTCTGTAATTTCTAAATTTCCCTCACTAGATCTAGCTAAGTACGTGCTTTTGTTTTGCTTCTGTAGTCAGCGTTAGTGAGGTTGAGGCTCTATTCGAGCTGTTCAAGAGCATAAGTGGTTCGGTGATTGATGATGGCCTGATCAACAAGGTATATTCTATTGGTCGCCTCTGTATTCCTTATCATATTGCCAGCTTTGGGTATGAACGTCAAATATGCTCAGTAGCCATGTCATCGTTAGCTCTCCTTGCTGATCGTAAGACTGGAAAGTGAAACTGGTTCCTACAAGTTGTATTTTTAATCTCTTCAGCTTCTGAAATTATGCTGCAATTCCATTTTTATGTACTTTTTGTAGTTTTAGCTTGTAGGCACCAAGATTTACGTTCAAATGTTTGTTTTTGTTCTGCTCATGGTTGTTCCTTGCCAAGTGTTCCTTCTTTACAATACAACCCAATGATATATCAAGTGCTCTACTTTATATATCAAATTATCTCACACTTCTACATTTTTTCAATCAAAGATGCAATAATCGAAACATACTCATAAGTTATCTGTCTAGATTGGAGTAAGGTGCCTTCTCAGTTTACAGGTGCACAACAAGAAAATACCTCTTTGAAATACTCATAAGTAATATATCAATATTGGAGTGAGGTGCCGTCTAAGGTTATGGGCGTACGACGACGAAATACCTGTTAAAAAATAAGCTATTGTATCATGTGCCATTCATATTTTGGATAAGCTAAATTTGAACTGCATAACTAGAGGAAGTGTATTTTGGTTCTATATTTATTTCAAACACCATGTTATGTAAAGTTTTTTAACTGTCATGCTAAGTCATGCAGAATATCACTTTATGCCATTGAGAACTAAATTTTTTTGGACATAACAACCTAAGAGTGATTAATCTTCGCTGTCATTTTATATTGCGTAGGAAGAATTCCAGCTAGCACTATTTAAGAATCAGAGGAAAGAAAATCTTTTCGCCAATCGGGTATGCATCTGCTTGGCAACTATACTCATTTGAATTTCATCACTATTGTATTTTGCTTTATGCACTATTGCCATCAGTTAAATTGACATGAAACTGGCCTTGCAGATATTTGACCTTTTCGATGTCAAGAAAAGGGGTGTCATTGATTTTGGTGACTTTGTCCGAGCTCTAAATGTGTTTCATCCAAATATCCCAATGGAAGAAAAAGTCGATTGTAGGTTTTTATCCTTTTCATTTCATTTCATTATGATTTTTATCTCATCTTTCTAAAAAGTTTGAACTACCTGACAGTCTCGTTCAAGCTATACGATATGGATGGCACAGGGTTTATTGAACGAAAGGAGGTGATTTTCTGGACCCTTCTGCTTATATTTTCCGAACATATAGTTTCTACACGAAAATTAGTGAAATAGCTGTAAAGAAGTTCATTGTTGATGTTTGGTTGATTGGCCAGTGGCATCATTGTTATTAAAACGTCGTTTAAACGACGTTTAAGCGTCGTTTAAGCGGTAGAACGTGATTAGGATCTAAAACGTCCGCACGTTCTAAAAAACTGGTGTTGAACATCCGTTTTGGACGTTTAAGCGTCGTGTAAGCGTTCTACGGACGTTCTATGACGTTTTAAGCGTTCTACGGACGTTCTATGTGCTAATGGGTCTTTCTGGACCTTTAGTCGCTCCCGCCAGCTACCGTCGTCCTCAGCCCAGCCGCTGCGCCGCAGAACGCGCGGAGCTCTCCCGGTCGCGCCTGCTACCGCCGTCGGCCGTCCTCAGCCGCCCTCTAGGTACACCACCGGCCCCCGTCCTCCCTCCTCCCTCTTCCTTCCGCCCACAGGGCAGTGCGCCGCCGCTCCATTGCTTCACAGGCTAGTGCGCCGCCGCAGCTCCAGTGCTCCACAGGCCAGTGCGCCAGCCGCCTCTGCGCCACTGCTCCAGTGCTCCACAGGCCAGTGCGCCAGCCACCTCTGCTCCAGTGCTCCACACGCTACCTCTGCGCCAGCCACCAGTGTGGCTGCCCAGTGCTCCAGCCGCCAGTACCCATTGCTTCACAGACCAGCAGCTGAGGGACTAACCTGTAACCTCTGCGGCAGCCCCAAGATTTGTTGATTTTGCTCACATTGAATCAATCTCTATTTGCTGGCAGTGAATTTCAATTTCAACTTATGTATAAACTTATTCTATATTTAAAATTTTATGTCAAGTCTGAAAAGACGTTTCAACGTTCGTTTAAACGTTTAAACGTTGAAAAGTTGGTTCATAACGTTTTAACGTTTTACCGCTTTAATAACCATGAGTGGCATAGACGATTATTTACTGATGAACTAAGGGAAAACGATTAACGATCATTTACTGCTGATCTTAGGAAAGCTTTTTGTCCTTTCTTGGCTAGCTAAAACTTGTGTAATCCTACTGGTGCAGGTTAAGCAGATGTTAATTGCTCTCCTAGGAGAATCAGAAATGAGGCTATCTGATGAGATCATTGAGACAATCCTGGATAAGGTTCTTTTAAACATTTCATCAGAAATCAAATGGTTACTTTAGTCATAAATTGTTCCTGTGACCTAATACTGGAATTAAGACTTACAGCAAGTTATGTGAATGATGACAGACATTTTCAGATGCTGATGCAAATCAGGATGGAAAAATAGATAGAACAGAGTGGGAGAATTTTGTCACAAGAAATCCTTCCTTGATGAAGATAATGACTCTGCCATACCTCAAGTAAGAATGTACAAAATAGAAATATAGAATCATTTTATAGAGATTACACTTACAGGCTTCAGCAAATATGGTAGAAGATAGAAATTCAGAAGTATATATATCTTTATCTCATACCTAAATAAGTGAATGATATCATTTTAAATCCTAACTGATGCTTCTGCCAGCAAAAATGAAATATCTAAAATAACTGAGGATCGCTGCCAGGGTTTTTAAGGCGTCGCCTAGGCGTCCAGGCGCTCGGCTAAACCTTGGCGCCTTGCCCGCCTAGGCGCTAAGGCGCTCGGAGTGTTTGCTTGCTCGCCTAGGCGCCTTAAGAACACTGATCGCTGCTACTTGCACAATTTATTTGCCAGGAGTTCAGAATGTTTACTTGATCTGCAGTTACTTTTCTGTCACCAGAAGGCTGAAATATGAAACTTACAAAAAAACATATCTACTTTCTATGTGCTGCTGCCTCTTGAATCAGCTGTTTAGAGATTCAATGTACTATCATAGTGTGTTACATTTATCTGAACCAGAATTGGCCAACATAAATTTCTGCTTTGTGCTTTGCATGAACTTTGATTTGAAGCAACAAAAATACTTGCTAACGGTTTACCTTGGTCAATAATTCAGGGACATAACAACAACATTCCCTAGCTTTGTGTTTAACTCGGAAGTCGACGATCTCGTCACGTGACCACCACTCTCTCCGATGTATAGTTAATAAGGAGTTTTTTCTCCCCTCAACCGCAAAAAGGAGAACCTGTCGAGGGTTACGAGTGGAGATTTCCAGCTTTCTCTGGCAATGAATGGAGGGTGCGTCAAATTGGCTGCCACAAATGTACGAGACGACCTGTAGTTTTCACTCAGGGCTTGTTTGGGAGCAAGTGGAATGAAGGGTATTGATAGGACTATAATCCCTTGCTATCTAAAATTGAATAGTGGAGGATTATATGCCCTCCAATTCACTCCATTACCTTTACTCCCAAACAAGCCCTCAATGGTAATGATGATGCTTTTGTGTTGGTGATGATTGAGACTGAGTTAGTATGCAGATGTGAACAGTTTCCATTTTTACCAGTGGGAAGGCTGTTTTGTTTGTGAAACTGCGATGTGCTTGTTTGCACACTGTACTGATCAAACCTGATTCTTGTCAAAGTAGTACTGCATTCTTCTTCAAGTCCCAAAACTTGCATCGCATGTCATATAGGTCTCTGAGTTACTAATGCCCCACTTCCATATCTCTTAACTTACCTCTGCATCCTAAAATATAAAGATTTTAAATTGTCTTAAGTTGAAACTAGTAAATTGCTTGTGCTCCGCCCGAGTTTTTGAGCGATGTGTTTATCTCTACTACTCAATAAGCCTTTAACGTAGGCGTTCACAATCGTGCGCCATGTTCTGCCGCACAATCCTGTCCCTCCGCTTTTCATTGCACGGCCACGCCGGAGCCGCTCTCAATCGCCTCCCCACCGCGCTAGATCCACAATCCGCTCCTCCCCCACCGCGCTCCTCACCCACTCCAGGGACAAGACCGCCTCCCTCCATGCCCGCCTCGCCAACTCCGCGGCCACCGCCACACCCCTCCCCCATGGCCGTTGAGTTCGAGTGGTGGAACCAGCAACGCATGCGCGTCGAGGACGACGTGGAATATGTGCTCCACCGCGGGCACAACGGGCACAATGGAGGTGGAACGAGCGCCATCGAGTTCTGGCATCACTAACCGTAATTTCTAGCCCGCGATTCCGCCCTCGGCATCACCAACCGCGACCCCCTTCTCCCCTACCTCTCTCCTCTCCGCTCCCCGCATGGTTCGTCTTCGTCCGCTACCTTCCCACCTTTCCCACATGCCCGCAAACCGGATCCACCGCTCCCTCCCCCGCGACGGCCTGGTTCTACCGAGACAACTACGGGGCTAGGGTTTGGATTCGTGGGTGGAGCCCAGTGCTAGATCCAGAAGGGGGAGGTAGAGGAGGAGGGGAGGGAACTGCTGGTGGTCGGCAGCGGGCGATGGCGCCAACGACAATCCAGGATATGGATTCTTGCGGTTACTTCATTCACTTTGTGCTCTCCCACGTTCTTGATTCATTCGCTTTTGTGTTCTCCCTAAATCTTTACGTTCTTGATTCATTCGCTTTTGTGCTCTCCTGCGTTCGATGCTTCCACTGATTTCCGTGGATTGGAAGGTGAGATGCGAGCTAGATTCATTCGCTGGATTCATCATTTCTACATATGTTCATTTAAGTTTTCTTTGTTACACTCAACGTGAACAATGCCTCATGTTCTTGTAGCCGTAGTGAACTCAGACACATAATTATGTAACATGCTCTGTTCATGTTCTGTCTGAATAGGTTAGTTGGTGTATGAACTGTTCTAATTAGTGATAATCAATGTTCACATGTGCTATTGAGTTATTTTTGCACATCGTTTGGTAGTTATCATGCTTATTACTATCTTACAAAATTATTATCCCATCTTTTGTATTTATGCCAGATCGAAGCTAACTGCCTGGGGCAGTTGAGGCATCCAAAATTGGTAGAGTTGATCGTATATTGCTGCGAAGATGACCATCGGAAGGTGGCGGTCTTCTGCTGCTGATGGTTTTTAAGGTCCATAACAGCCATCCACCTCGCGTGCTCTGCACTTTGTGCCTATCCGTTCATTGAAGCCCTGTGGGTGTCGGCCAAGGAGCTTCTCGGCATCAAGTTTGACAACGATGAGGAGCAGCCCTCGGCGATGACAAAGGGCCCCACCCCCATCCACCAGTTGTCTCGCACTAGCTGTGCAACAAACCTCTACCCATCTAGCGAGTGGGAGTAGATGCGGAATGACAACTACAAGACGGTCAACGTGGAGGAGAGCCTCCACAAGAAGTGCTTCAACGAGCACTTTCAGGATGAGGAGGTGGCCGCCGCCTTCTGTGCCATTGTCAACGCGAAGCAGTTATCTGTATGTACTCTCTAATTGTACGTTTTCGAAAGTGGATAGGATGATGGATTAGTGAATCGTGATTTGTGAATAACATGGTTGGTGTTGATGTTGCCTTGTTCTTCAGTTGTCCTCAACAGGGCCTAGACCGGAAAGCACGATGACCCGATGACCAGGCACTGTGCTTCCGCAACCGCCGCTGCCATCCACACCAACATCTAGAGCAACGGAGGTACGTACAGCAAAACCAATTGCGATCCTCGTTCCAGCGCAGTGCCAATCTCGAGTTCTGATGTGATGCGTGTCGTTTTCTTGGGGTGACAGGACTGCTATCGACGTTCGAGGCGAAGTGGGACACGGCCAGGGACGAGCAGATCGTGTCCGTACGCATCTCCCAGGTGCTCTTCTGATCTGTACCCAATGTGTTAATGATGCCTTGGCTGCTGTGATTTATGATGGAGTAGGCGTGGCCGCGCTCGTTCTGTTATTTTTTTGACTGCTATTGATGCATTTCTATCTAGACTGGACTACAAAGAGAAAGCAGGAGATAAATGTGTGGTCCGAGTTCCAAAATCCCATGAGTGACGTCGTCTCCCGTGCGACGTTCAGGAGCAGCTTCAATGAAGGGAGAAGGATCATCCAGTTGCAAAACAGAGCAGACACAAAACACTGTAAATACGACAAACATGATGCATATCCTAGCCTACAGGTGAGCTCGCACAAAATTTTATTTTAGAACTTGGGGGAATTACATTGAGATGGACCTACCAGAACAACTAGCATATCTGGGAAACACCGGACGCTGCTGTCGACTGAGCAGAAGAAAAATAGTAATCTGTTTTTACTTTTAAAGAACAAGCATTAGCTGTTATGACATGCTATTCATTGAGTTGCTTCTGCCTACCATTTACATATACCATCATTTACTTACAGCAAATGTCTCAAAATAGAGAGGCTTAGGACAGCTAGGCCTCATGGCACCACGTACAAATACACTAATCCCACGTGTGCCATTGTTGGCTCTTTCGTACCAAGGTAAAAATAACTGTTGTCGGGCTGCTTCTTCATTTTTAAGCACATGCTTCAATGACAACGGCTTTCTAGAACCTTATGTGCCTCTACCAATAAACAATGGTTGGCTCTAGGTGTAGCTGTCTGCTTGCATCTTTTTTAGAAACATCACAGTCAAAATCATCGATTTTTTAGAAACAATGGTTGGCACATACAATTTTTCGAACATTCTCATCATGCATGCTAGGTCTGGGGCTCCTAACTAGCTTTCGGACATTCTCACCAGTAAAAAACTTATGTAAGAAGCCAAATTCGTAATTATCTGCACGCAGATGCTAAAACCAACAGAAGACATGTTTTCCTGGTCCTGTAGTGCAAGAGACGTGTCATAAACAAGTTACACATCTACCTGACAGGCAGGTACAATAGCGACGAGGAACATTTTGAGCAATGCCTCATTTTTTATGATCTTGCTACTATTGTCTTCATGAACTGATGTGCCTAATGATGATACTGATGTGCCCAATGGAGACTGTAACTGATGAGAAGAGCGAGGTATTAATTTCGTAGTTTGTCCTTATATTTACTTGCAGTTTTGTCATGAAAATGTGTTATATGGATGGTTCCATAATTTGAGTAATGAAAATTGTAGGAGAATGCTCCCATGGCCTTAGAGACCTCTGGACTCTGATGGCCGTAGAGACCTCTGGACTTTTTAGAACTGGTGGCCTCATGAAAGAGAAGATGACATGATCAAACTAAGACTGTTGATCCATAATAGTTCATTTGATTGTTATGAATTTAGATGATCTGTATGTTCAACGTTATTTGTAGTGTGCAAAGAGCCAATTTTATTCATTCTATTGTCTTTTGTAGTGTTGTAGTTGTATAGTTGGAAAAATAGATGATTTTACTAAAGGATAATCTAGGAGGTGGATATAACTTTATTCGATGAGAATTTAGTCATCCTTTCGTAGTATATTTAATTTTGTGATAGTATCTAAATATATGCATAATGTTTTGTGATAGTTTTTAATATCTATGATTCACAAAAATCACCATCTTTCGGTTGAGAGATTGTTGTCTTGCTCGTATTTGTTTTTTTCTACAGGTGTTTTATGATTTCTTTTTTACTGCTTGTTTGATGTGAAATGAAATGCCATGTGGTATCTGATGCCTGGTTTCGTTTCAGTGGCCTCGCGTCTTGTAAAAGTGGCAGACAGTGATCGGCAGGTTCTTTGCGACACGGGCTGCTCTATTTTGTTTACAATATACAATACAGTTGATTTTGCAAATTGAGGGAGGTGCTGGGGGAGCAAAATTTTCTCAGTTTGGCGCTGATTTATCAAGGTATGTACATGCTTGTGAAAGGGAAATGTGCCCTTGGGCCATTTCTAAGTATTTTGGTGATTGAGTGCCAACACAAGTGGACTTATGGTAATCTATGCAAAGTGATGGACAAAGTGCAAATCATGTCTAAAGGTATGTTTCTAAGACTTGGTACATTGTTTTAAGAACTAATGTTTTGTGTCTAAGTGCTGGAAACAGGAGAAATCAAATTGGAAATGAGATGGCTTTGTTCAGCCAAAGACAGCTCGGTCTGGGTGCACCGGACTGTCCGGTGGTGCACCGGACAGTGTCCGGTGCGCCAGGCTGGCGACTGTCAACTGGCTGCTCTCGAGAGGCGATCAACGACGTACGACTATAAATCACCGGACTGTCCGGTGGTGCACCGGACTGTCCGGTGAGCCGTTCACAGGCGAAGTCGTCGCTCTTGGGAAGTGATTAACATCGTACGGCTATAATTCATCGGACTGTCTGGTGAGGCACCGGACTGTCCGGTGAGCCAACGGCCAGCCAGGCCAACGGTCGGCCGAGGATTCCGCGCGTGACGCGTGGCCGTGCCAACGGTCACAAGGGGGCACCGGACTGTCCGGTGTGCACCGGACAGTGTCCGGTGCGTCAACGGCTCTGAATCTGCAACGGCCGGCTTCGCCAAATAAGGAAAGAGATCCGCACCGGACAGTGTCCGGTGCGCCAGGCGACTGAAAGCAAGAATTACCTTCCTGGAATGCTCTTAACGGCTCCTAGCTGCCTTGGGGCTATAAAAGGGACCCCTAGGCGCATGGAGGAGGACACCAAGCATCCTTTGAGCATTGTTGATCACTCACACTTCATTCTTGCGCACTTGTTCGACATTCTTAGTGATTTGAGCTCCGTTCTAGTGTGAACCTCGTGATATTCTTTTGAGCTCAAGTCTGGGTCTTGTGTGTGCGTATTTGCTGTGATTCTTGTGTCTTGTGTGCGTTGCTCATCCCTCCTTTACTCCGTGCTTCTTTGTGAACATCAAAGTGTAAGGGCGAGAGACTCCAAGTTGTGGAGATTCCTCGCGAACGGGATATAGTAAACAAAGCAAAACACCGTGGTATTCAAGTGGGTCTTTGGACCGCTTGAGAGGGGTTGATTGCAACCCTCGTTCGTTGGGACGCCACAACGTGGAAGTAGGCAAGTGTTGTACTTGGCCGAACCACGGGATAAGCCACTGAGTCTATCTGTGTTGATCTTCTTGTGGTTGTTGGGTTTTGCAAGAACTCCTCTCTAGCCACTTGGCTTAATTGTGCTAACCCCTAATCAAGCTTTGTGGATTAAGTTTCAAGTTTTTACAGGATCACCTATTCACCCCCCCTCTAGGTGCTCTCAGCTTGTGTTCAGTTTGCTTACTATTCAGTGCTTGTTTGAGCCTATTAACTCCATGTTCAAGTGTGTATCCACTCCCAGAATTGGTACATATCATACTCATTTATGCTGCATATGACTGAAGTTTGCTTCTTTTAGTGTTATTTTATAGATCAATAAAGTGCAAGACACACTTTCCAGTAATGGTAGCAGACACCTAAAAATACTGGAGAGTATGTGCACCTGACCAAAGAATTACTAACTAATTGTGAAAATATCCAATGACAGGTGCATGGAATTGCTTCACCATTTGTATTATTGTTATTATAATTTCCAACCGATGCTAGAAAGAAGGAATCGAGGATAGACTTTTTCCTTTACATGCTTGCCATATCTTAGGCAGTTTCAATCACTCATGTAGTTCTATAATGTTAAGTAACATAATGGTTTTAGTAAATTATGATCTACTTGTTTTGTCATATTGCCACAATCCATTACTCACTTCTTGCAACCTTTAATTTTACAAAAAGGTGGATTATGTGTTAAGTAATAGAATGGTTTCGTGCGTCTGTCTTTTTTGGATTATGTATTGCACTATAACTAAAATTTGTCTCCCTTTCATTGATCTCTTTTAAAAACGCTAGGTTCTAGCACTGTTGGTTCAAGAACATGACACAACAATCTGGTGAAATGGAAATGGAGCACAGTCTGCGCATGAGTCCCTCAAAAGGAGCTCACACAATACTATCATTTGAATTTGGAGAAGAAAATTCCAATGTGTTTGCATATTTGAAAGATGACAATGGATCTGATAGTGGCATTAATTTTGATTATAATGATCCAGACATGCCAAACAACATAGATGTTGATCCAGACGTTTCAACATATCCTGATGAGGTTTGTTCTATTGACTTTTTTGTTTGCTGGTTGCTTTGTTTAGTTATCTGGAATTTGGGTAATGATTCACTTCCATTTTTCCTATGTTCAGATTATTGCTGCAACTCCCAAAAGTACTCATGGCACACATGATGGCATAGATACACATGAAAGCCTCGATGATGACTTGTGTTGGTTACATCTGGTGAGTTTTTGTAATGGTTCTATAATCCATTTGCACCTATATATATATGGGGCTGCTAGCTGTTTCAGACGCCTATAGGATACGAAATGCAAAATAATAGTTAGCCAGGCAGTAGATCCTTAATGGACATATTTGTCATGTCAGTTTAATTAAGCATTAGTGAACAACTATCTATATGCTTTCTTGGTACAGTTTAATTGTGCATTACTGAACATATTCTCTCATCCTGCTAGCTGTTTCAGACACCTATAGGATACAAAATGCAAAAGTATAGTTAGCCAGGCAGTAGATCCTTAATGGAGACATTTGCCATGTCAGTTTAATTGTGCATTAGTGAACAACTAGCTATATGCCTTTTTAATAAAAAATGTTTGTGCATTAGTGAACAACTAGCTATATGTATTTTTAATAAAAAATGCTTATATTGAATGTTTTTACTCTCTGACAACTCTCTAAAGTAATAGCCTGATAGATACACACTATAGTATCTATTTAGTAATTATTGTCTTATATCCAGAGCATATAACACGTGAGTAATAGCCTGATAGATACGATCCTTTCATTACAACAACTTGTAATTATTCTTGATATGTTCTCATGAGTTTTATTGTTGCTGAAAAGGTACAATCCTTTGTTTTATTTCAGAGCTTATCCTCAATCTACTGAATATATTCTCTCTGGCTGCTAGCTGTTTCAGACGCCTATAGCATACGAAATGCAAAATAATAGTTAGCCAAGCAGTAGATCCTTAATGGATATATTTACCATGTCAGTTTAATTATACATTATGCCTTCTTAGTACAGTTTAATTGTGCATTACTGAACATATTCTATCTTCCTGTTAGCTGTTTCAGACGCCTATATGGTATGAAATGCAAAAGTATAGTTAGCCAAACAGTAGATCCTTAATGGAGACATTTTCCATGTCAGTTTAATTGTGCATTAGTGAAAGCTAAATATATGCCTTCTTGGTAAAGTTGGGCAAAAATAGATATAATATCATCTTCTATGTATGACTGTCTGGATATAGGACAATAAATACTAAATAGATATTATAGTGTGTATCTATCAGGCTATTACTTTAGAGAGTTGTCAGAGAGTAAAACATCCAATATAAACATTTTTTATTAGTCATTGTCTTCAACATTTCTAGCCTATGTGAGAACATTTCTAGCCACAACGAATAAACACAGACACACACAAAGAAAAACATCCATTATGTATTAGTCCATGTAACGCCTTCCTAGAACCCATAAAAGAGATTTGTCAAACATATCCCAACCTAATATGGTAAATTTAATTATATGTGAGTGTGTGTACATACAGACTGATAAAATGTCTCATTGTCCAATTAACTATCTATGTATCTGCCTAACCAGTGTAACTATCTATGCTTAGTAAACTCAATATCTCAATGTACATTTTATCTGTGATCAGTGGTATAGCATGAAGTACTCCCAACAAATTAGACGTTATTATTCTTGCATCGCAATAGCTAGCTGTTCACTGAATTGCATCTTTTGCATCACAATAGCTAGCTGTTCACTGAATTGCATAACGTGCCTTCTGTAATATTTATCTGCCATTTATGACTACAACTTTTTCTGTAATATTTGTTTGCCATTTGTATAATAGTTACTCTAGCTGAGTAGCTGCATAATAGTTACTCTGACGGCCAACTCATAATTACATTATTATTTGTATAATAGTTACTCTAACTGTTAGGTCTGCTATATCCATTTCTTTTACTTATTCTTTGCATGTTTTAGAAACTTCTTATTGAGTGGTTGCATGTTCACAGTTCTCCAAAGTCTAATTTTGTTCCGCTTTACTATATTTCTTCTTAAGTTTTAAGTTTGTGTTATATGAATTGTGAAAACTTGAGTCGTATTCTGCTTTACTATTTGCAGTTCTCCAAAATCCACATGTTTACTTTTTCATAAGCTTTTACTGGAAACCGTGAGCTATCTACCTGTAGTTTTAATGCAAATGAGTCATGTTCTAGTACAACTAATCGTTCATGTCTGTGATTAGGTACCGAGTTATCGAGCAACCATCGTGGAGGCTGCAAGCCTTTGGTAAGGAAAGTTGACTTGTTGGAAACCTATGAAAAAGTGGACGCATGGGCACCTGCAACTTGTGTTATCTAGGATTATCTGGTGTTCCCATACTTGACCAGATCAATTAGATACTTTAGGGTGACGGTGATCCCTGATGATAATTAGTAATCAAAATGGTAAGCATAAGCAATTAAAGATACTACGCTCTAGGAAGAATAATTGAATGTGTTGAATATGTGTACCTTTTCTTCCTAGGCTTCTACACTTATCCAAGATGGCAATGCATGAGAGTTTGCTGATCTTGGTTGAATGGAGAGTATTCAACGGAGGTATTTGATCTCAGTTTGAAGCTTGCTCTTTTATGCATTAGCCACAAGAAGCAACGACTATCAATGGAAGCAAGTTGTGTCAAGACTTGATAAGCTGCTGGGATAATGAGTGAACTTAATCCAAGTGGGTGGGATAGTGAATGAACTCAATCCTCTAACATCCATGATGTCTGATTGGTAGAAAGTAATGCTTTGTTTAGATAGCAGAAAATGCATACATCCAATAAATAAATAAAGATTATCAAATGATTTGGTGTTAAAAATGGTTTGATGTTAGATTTCATTTGTCAAGATCTATGAGCCGTCGCAACGCACGGGTATTTACCTAGTATAGTTAAAAGATTATTGTTTTAGACATATAAAAGCAGCAATATATGTGGATTATACACATAGAAGTGACAGAATTATGTACTATATGCATACTATGCGGTACTTTGGGTGGGATAAGCTAACTAATTAACAAGCACTATCGCTAACCAATACTTACAGCTAGAAATAATGCAAACCCTATGCAGACACGTCACAGTAACGAATCCAGAATTTTATTCTCGAGGAAAGTAAAGCTCCAAAACCATATTGTTTCATCATTTCATCCTCAGTCAACGAATGTTTTGCCCCGTTTAGTTATAGGTAATAATCTTTAGTCCCTGGTTTTTAGTCTCGTTTAGTCTTTATTTTGCTAAATAGAAGGACTAAAGTCACATGGGTGCTAAAAGGGACGTCAAACAAAAAAAGGGTATTTTGGTCTTTATGTGTTGTATTTAATGTATTTAGAATCTGTTTAGTCTTTACAACTAAATAGGGTAGGAATTAAATTTAGTCCCTAGTCCTAGGACTAATGGTAGCAGACGGGGCCTTAGTACAGTTGCTCAGATTTGAACACTTGACCTTGAGCTGATCATTGCTCCTGGCAAACACATGCTCCTCCACACACGTCCGCACATGTACGTCATCTAGGATGATCCCAGGTGCAGGTACAGGCATGGTACAGGCATGCAGTTGCTCTAAGGCTGGCTCCAACAGCTAGCTCCAACAGGCTAGCTATCAAACCAGGCAAAGCTAGTTTAGCTGCTCAACTGGTACTGTAGCGTCTCCAATAAGGCAACTATCTCGGCCAGACAAAATACATGGGAGGCAAAATACATGGGAGGAGAGAGTAGAGCCAAATTGGCTGGCATTGACACGCCAGGCATTTCTGTCAGCTGGGACCCTGTGAGGAAATCGACGAGCAGGATGCTTCGGTGATTTAGCGCGAAAGTAAATGGGCCAGCGGTCACAACCAATTTGGCTTCCTTGTTGCAAACTAGACGCCTATCGCTGACCATGTAAAATGCAGAGGGTAGGTAAACAGGAAAATAGCTGGGCAATATGGCTATCCATTGTTGAAGCCAGCCTAAGGCTGGCTCCAACAGGCCAGGTATTTGGCCAGGCAAAGCCAATTTAGCTGGCCGGTTTGTACTGTAGCGGCTCCAAAGAGCCAGCAATCCAGCCCAGGCAAATTAGATGGAAGGAAAGAGAACTGGTAAATTAGCTGGTCTCGGCACGCCAGCCATTTCAGTTGGACCAATAGGATGCGTTGGTTTTTTGGCGCCAAAACGAACTGAACTAAGGCCACAGCCAGTTTGCCTGCTTCGTTGGAAACAGAAGGTTATTGCTGGCCAGGTATAATACTGAGGGCATGTAAACTGTGAAATGGCTGGGCAATATAGCTGCTCGTTGTTGGAGTTAGCCTAAGGAGGAGTTTGGTTGCTAGTATGGCTGAGTCTGGATTGTATTGCTTGTATGGCTGAGCGTGGAGTTTCATGTTACTTCATCTGCTGGATGGTTCCTCGGTTGAAAAGAAATGTCTTGAGCAATAAAACGCACTTCGATAAAGTGATTTGATCTTTACAAACTCAATTATGGCTTGTTCGGTTAGCTCTCAATCCACGTGGATTGAGTGAGATTGGATGGGTTTTAATCCCAAACAAGTCAAACTTCTTCTCAATTTTTTCCAATCCCATCCAATCCATGTGTATTGGGAATAACCGAACAAGCCCTTAAAGTATTTAGAACCAAACATAGAGTTTTCGCTGTACTAGATGCCCTAGAAAAAGGAGCCATTTTTTGTGCGAAGGAGCATATAGAACCCTCAGGCCTCAGCTCATGAATCGATTTTAAATGTACAAGAGATTGCATAATATAATTTCGAGTGATCATAAATATAGCTAAAGATAATATGTATAGAGAGCCGTTTAGAGACACCGTCTCGTATAATCCCTCCGTTCTTTTTTATTTGTGTCATTTTAATTTAAAAATGAACTAGTGGACGATAAATATTCGAGAACGAAGATAATACTTTTTTTTCATTTAGCCCATTAAAGCCATCTTAAAAGACACCATGCTAAATGAAATTGTACATGTTCTAACTCTAAACTCTTGGAAAAGCATTTAAAAGAGATACCGTGCTAAACAGGCACTGATTTAAATGTTTACTTTCATGCAATTTCCAATCGCACTGTAGCTATACCATTCAATTAGAGAGGTAATAAGTGAGGGACATCCACGATGATAATACCAGGCCAACAAAGCTCTTGATGTCGCCTTTCGTGCAGTACGCTTTGCGGAGGATTAAATGACTACAGACTACGGTAATATTTTGTTAACTTAAAGAGGTGTTCGGTTCGAATAAGGTACATCATCTTATTGATCACAAGCTCGTAAATAATGTTAGTATTAAAAATAAAGTTAGTCCACTAAATACGTCACCTCATATAGGAGCCAAATCCTCTTTATATAATTTGCCGACTGCCAACTCAAATTTGCATAGTGACAAGCATGGACTGTCTAGTTTCTGTTATGCTGACATGGAGCAACGTTCTGATGGATGTGACCGGAACACAGCGAAGAAAGCAAGAATGTGACTTTTTGCTACAAATAATGCAAGGTAATGGGCGCCATGAAACTTGCAGCCTTTGAGTTGTGTCATTCTAGCTCATACGTTCCTTGTACTTTTAGATTAATAGGCAGTTATTGGTGTGTTTGGTTGCAAAGTTAGGATAGTCGGGACAGTCGTACTCCGGCGTCTTTTCTCGTTCGTCCAATCGTGAGGGACAACTAAGAATAGCATTAGAATAGTTCTGTCACAGCCACTAACCCTGAACAAACAACCTTATATAAGGAATCGTTTCTTCCCATCTTTACAACCAAACACACTATCAACTAGAGACGTACATGGATGATAATTTATTGGAGGATGATCGGTAAATTTAGGGTATGCTTGGTTCGGGGCTAACTGCGCCACACTTTGTCTAAGGTAGTCATTCGAATTGAAAAATTAACCTTAAACAGAAAAGTTAGACAAAGTATGATAAGTTAGACAGCGAACCAAATAGACTCTTAGTTCTGTCAAAGGATGCTATAGTCCCAAAGCTATTATGGTTAGGATATTTTTTCATAACAATACGGTACATATACATTTTTGCTCATATGACAGTAATATTAAAAATAAGGGTGGTGAAAATTACAAGAAACTAAGTCTTGCACAAAAACCTATTACAAATATTATTCTTACACTAAGTCTTACACAAACTAAGTCTTACAAAGGTAGAAGAGTCATAATCTTATTACAAATATTATTCTTCCTTTAGCTGACTAGGTCAATTCTCTTGTCATGGAAGTGAGAGCACCTAGAGGGGGGTGAATAGGTGATCCTATAAAAACTTGAAACTTAAAGCCACAAAATTTGATTAGGAGTTAGCACAATGAAATCAAGTGGCTGAGGAGAGCTCTTGTGAAGCACAATAGACACAGTGAGAACAAGCACAAGAGACACGAGGATTTATCCCGTGGTTCGGCCAAGTACAACACTTGCCTACTCCACGTTGTGGCGTCCCAATGGACGAGAGTTGCACTCAACTCCTCTCAAGTGATTCAATGATCAACTCGAATACCACGGTGTTCTTCTTTTCTTTACTCTTTCCCGTTTGCGAGGAATCTCCACAACTTGGAGTCTCTCGCCCTTACAATGAGGATCAAAGTGAAAGCACAAGAGTAAGGGAGGGAAGCAACACACATAAATCCACAGCAAATAAGCACACACACACGGCCAAGACTCGACCTCAAATGAATATCACAAGGTTCTCACTAGAAAGGAGCTCAAATCACTAAGAATGTCAAACAAGTGCGCAAAGACGGAGTGTGAATGATCAAGAATGCTCAAAGTATGCTTGGTGTACTCCTCCATGCGCCTAGGGGTCCTTTTTATAGCCCCAAGGCAGCTAGGAGCCGTTGAGAGCAATCTAGGAAGGCAATTCTTGCCTTCTGTCGACTGGCGCACCGGACAGTCCGGTGCACCACCGGACACTGTCCGGTGCGGATTTCTTTCCTATTCTGGCGCAGCCGACCGTTGGAGACTTAGAGCCGTTGGCGCACCGGACACTGTCCGATGCTCCCATCCGACCGTTGGCTCGGCCACGCGTCACGCGCGGATTGCGCGGCTGACCGTTGGCGCGCTGACCGTTGGCTCACCGGACAGTCCGGTGCCTCACCGGACAGTCCGGTGAATTATAGCCGTACGCTGTTGACTTGGTTCCCGAGAGCGGCGACTTCGCCGCAGCCGACTCACCGGACACTGTCCGGTGCACCACTGGACAGTCCAGTGATTTATAGCCGTACGCCGCCGTCGAGACCCGAGAGCAGCTAGTTGACTAGACGCCAGCCTGGCACACCGGACACTGTCCGGTGCACCACCGGACAGTCCGGTGCACCCAGACTGAGCAGAGTCTTGGCTGCTCGAGCCATGTCTTTTCCAATTGTATTTTCTCTGATTCTAGCACTTAGACAAATATGTTAGTACACAAAAACCAATGTACTAAGTCTAGAATCATACCTTTGTGTTGACTTTGCACTTCTCCCACCATTTGACATAGTTTCACACTTAAACCATTTGTGTTGGCACTTGATCACCAAAATACTTAGAAATGGTCCAGGGGCACATTTCCCTTTCAATCTCCCGCTTTTTGGTGATTTATGCCAACACAACAAAAAGCAACTAAAGGAAGTGCAATATCAATGCAAACGAGAACACACATTTGTTTTGATTCAAATCTGGCATATTTGGATCATTCTTTGCCACCACTTGGTTTGTTTTTGCAAATCAAACTCAATTTCCTATCTCTAAGTCAAACACACTTGTTGAGGCATAGAGAGAGGTATTTCAAGAGAAATTGATCAAGAATTCAAAAACTCCCCTTTTTTCCCATAATCAACCATTATCCCAACAAGAGACCAACATTTGACAATAAGAGACAATAAGAGTATTTTGACAAACCAAAAGCTCTAATTCTATTATTTTCAAAATTCTCAAGTGGTAGCTGATCCATTTCTTGCTTTGGCCTTATTTTCTCCCCCTTTGGCATCAAGCACCAAAACGGGATCAATCTTGGCCCTTAAACCCCATTGCCTCACCAAAATCTTCAAATAAGAGTAAAAAGGCAATAAGAATATGAGATGAACTTGGAGTGAGTTACCCTCTCATCAGAGTGCAGTGGAAGTCTTTCATGGTCCAATTCCATCTTTCCCTTTCAATCTACTTTTGAGACTAAATCAAGCAAGCTCAAACACATGGTTAGTCTCAAAAGGGTCAAGTTGTAGCACATCTCCCCCTAAATATGTGCATCACTCGCAAATGGACTTGTGAGGTCCGGGGAGTGCTTGTACAACTTGAGCACCATAAATAAACAACAAAATGCATAAGGGAACATGATCAAAGCATAAGACACATGTATGCTACACATCAATCCAAGTTCCGCGAATCTAAGACATTTAGCTCATTACGCAGCCTGCAAAAGGTCTTTTCATCTAAAGGCTTGGTAAAGATATCGGCTAGCTGGTTCTCGGTGCTAACATAAAACACTTCGATATCTCCCTTTTGCTGGTGGTCTCTCAAAAAGTGATGCCGGATGTCAATGTGCTTTGTGCAGCTGTGCTCAACAGGATTGTCCGCCATGCAGATAGCACTCTCATTGTCACATAGGAGTGGGACTTTGCTCAGATTGTAGCCAAAGTCCCAGAGGGTTTGCCTCATCCAAAGTAGTTGCGCGCAACACTGTCCTGCGACAACGTACTCGGCCTCAGCGATGGATAGGGTAACAGAAGTTTGTTTCTTAGAACTCCACGACACCAGGGACCTTCCTAGAAATTGGCACGTCCCTGATGTACTCTTCCTATCGACCTTACATCTAGCAAAATCGGAGTCTGAATATCCAATTAAGTCAAAGGTAGACCCCTTCGGATACCAGATCCCGAAGCAGGGCGTAGCGACTAAATATCTAAGAATTCGCTTCACGGCCACTAAGTGACACTCCCTTGGATCTGATTGAAATCTAGCACACATGCATACACTAAGCATAATATCCGGTCTACTAGCACATAAGTAGAGCAAGGAACCTATCATGGACCGGTATGCTTTTTGATCAACGGACTTACCTCCTTTGTTGAGGTCGACGTGTCCGTCAGTTCCCATTGGAGTCTTCGCGGGCTTGGCGTCCTTCATCCCAAACCGCTTGAGCAAGTCTTGTGTATACTTCGTTTGGGAGATGAAGGTGTCGTCCTTGAGTTGCTTCACTTGGAACCCAAGGAAGTAGTTCAACTCGCCCATTATCGACATCTCGAATTTTTGAGTCATCACCCTGCTAAACTCTTCACAAGACTTTTGGTTAGTAGAACCAAATATTATGTCATCGACATAAATTTGGCACACAAATAGATCACCGTCACAAGTCTTAGTGAAAAGAGTTGGATCGGCTTTCCCAACCTTGAAAGCATTTGTCGGCGTTTCGACCCCGGGGGGTCCCTGGACCGACGAGTAAATTGTCGCCTCGTGCCCCAGCCCAGATGGGTCGGCGCGAGGCGAAACGCGAAGGGGGGAAAAGCAGCCGGAGGGAGACAGATGTGGGAGGTGGAACTCGCGGCCTTCGTGTTAGCCCCGCGCCCAGGTCGGGTGCGCTTGTAGTAGGGGGTTACAAGCGTCCATGCGGGAGGGAGCGAGCGGCCTTGCGCGAGCGCCGTCCCGTCCTTCCCCGCGCGGCCAACCCTTCGTAAGAGGGCCCTGGACCTTCCTTTTATAGGTGTAAGGAGAGGATCCAGGTGTACAATGGGGGTGTAGCAGTGTGCTAACGTGTCTAGCGGAGGAGAGCTAGCGCCCTAAGTACATGCCATCGTGGCAGCCGGAGAGGTTTTGGCACCCAGTTCGTGTGATGTCGTGGCCGTCGGAGGAGCGCTGGAGCCTGGCGGAAGGACAACTGTCGGGGCTGTCGAGTCCTTGCTGACGTCCTCTTGCTTTCGTAAGGGGGCTGAGAGCCGCCGTCGTCACAGGGCATGCAGGGCACCATCATTACTCGTATAGTGGAGCGAGCCAGATGGGACGCTGGTCTTGTTCCCCGTAGCCTGAGTCAGCTCGGGGTAGGGTAATGATGGCGCCTCCTGTCGACGTGGCCGGTCCATGCCCTAGGTTGGGCAAGGTGGAGGCTCCTCTGAGGTCGAGGTCGAGTCTGTCTTCCAAGGTCGGGGTCGAGTCCAAGCCCCCGGGTCGGACAAGGCGGAGACCGTCGGCTGAGGCCAGGGCTGAGTCCGAGCCCTGGGGTCAGGCGAAGCGGAGTTCGTCGTCCTTTGGGGCTGAGCCCGAGTCCGAGCCCTGGGGTCGGGCGAAGCGGAGTTCGTCGTCTTCTGGGGCTGAGCCCGAGTCCGAGCCCTGGGGTCGGGCGAAGCGGAGTTCGTCGTCTTCCAGGGCTGAGACCGAGTCCGAACCCTGGGGTCGGGCGGAGCGGAGTTCGCCGTCTTCCGGGGCTGAGCCCGAGTCCGAGCCCTGGGGTCGGGCGGAGCGGAGTTCGCCGTCTTCCAGGGCTGAGCCCGAGTCCGAGCCCTGGGGTCGGGCGGAGCGGAGTTTGCCATCTTCCGGGGCTGAGCCCGAGTCCGAGCCCTGGGGTCGGGCGAAGCGGAGTTTCCTATGACGCCTGAGGCTGGACTTGGCTGCTGTCAGCCTCACTCTGTCGAGTGGCTCAGTAGTCGGAGCGGCGCAGGCGGCGCTGTCCTCTTGTCAGACCGGTCAGTGGAGCGGCGAAGTGACTATGGTCACTTCGGCTCTGTCGACTGGAGGGCATGCGTCAGGATAAAGGTGTCAGGCCACCTTTGCATTAAATGCCCCTGCGATTTGGTCGGTTGGCGTGGCGACTTGGCCAAGGTTGCTTCTTGGTGAAGACTGGGCCTCGGGCGAGCTGAAGGTGTGTCCGTTGCTGGAGGGGGTCCTCGGGCGAGACGTAGATCCTCCGGGGTCGGCTGCCCTTGCCCGAGGCTGGGCTCGAGCGAGGCGTGATCGCGTCCCTCGAATGGACCGATCCTTGACTTAATCGCACCCATCAGGCCTTTGCAGCTTTGTGCTGATGGGGGTTACCAGCTGAGATTTAGGAGTCTTGAGGGTACCCCTAATTATGGTCCCCGACAGTAGCCCCCGAGCCTCGAAGGGAGTGTTAATACTCGCTTGGAGGCTTTTGCCGCACTTTTTTGCAAGGGGACCAGCCTTTTTTGGTCGCATTTTGTTCCGGTGGGTGCGCGCGAGCGCACCCGCCGGGTGTAGCCCCCGAGGCCTCGGAGGAGTAGTTTGACTCCTTCGAGGTCTTTGTGCGTTTCGCAACACTTCGGCTGGTCTGGTTGTTCCCTCATGCGAGCTGGCCGTAGCCCGGGTGCACTGTCGGGTCCCAAGTTCTCGGGCTGGTATGTTGACGCTGTCAACATTTTGGCCAGAGCCGAGTTTGCGAGAGCAGCCCCCGAGCCTCTGCACAGGGCGAGAGGACGGTCAAGGACAGACTCGACTTTTTTACATACGCCCCTGCGTCGCCTCTCCGCAAGGAGGAGGGGGGGAAAGCGCCATGTTGCCCTCGGAGGGCACCGAACATGGTGTCTCCGGTGAGCTGCTGGCGGGTAATCCGAGTGGACGCCAGTGCCCCATTTGTTAGGGGTCGGCTAGAGGCCCGGAGGCGCGCTCCAAAAGTACCTGCGGGTGATCTGCCGGACCCGGTCCCCTTTTGACGGGGTCCGAGGGCTCGATGCCTCCCTCTGATGGGATTCCGTTACAAGATCGTTCCCGCTGGTCTCGGAAATGTCCTAGGGTACCTCGGGAGCGTAGCCCGAGCCTTGGTTATGTATCGATCGTACCCAGGGTCATCCCTCGCTCTGTGTCTGAGGCGACTGTGAACCCTTCGAGGGCCAGCCTACGAACCCCTGATCAGTAGTGGGCGCAAAGCCCGAGTGGCCTGAGGCGGCCGTTGAACCCTTTCGAGGGGCCGGCCATCAAACCTCTGACCAGTAGTGGGCGCAGAACCCAATCGCTCTGAGGCGGCCGTTGAACCCCTCTGAGGGGCCAGCCTTTGAACCTCTGATCAGTAGGGAGGCTCGGGGCCTATTTCCTTCACGGAGAAGGATCCTTTTTGGGGTATCCCCCTTTCCCGGTCCTTGTTGTAAGAGAGAGAAAGAGGAAAAGGAAAAGGATACGAAATCGAATGACGTGGCGTACCTTTTTTGATGCGGTTATTATGGCGAAGGCGAAGTGTCGCTTGCTTCTCCTGCCTGAGGCGCCGCCTGTCCCGCCGCAGAGTTAATGCGACGGGGCGAGTGGTTCGCGAGGCGGCCGTTGCGCGTGTGCGAGCCGTTCGAGGAACGGAACACGGGCGCGCCGTCTTCACGCCGTGAGAGACCCGCCGGGTGTAGGTGGGCGCCACACACCCGGTGGGTGTAGCCCCCGAGGGAGGGTCGGGCTTTGCCGAGGCAAGGCTGACCCTTCCTTGACGACCAGACTTTGTGTGTGAACGGGGTGTACGAATAACTTGGAAGCATCTTAAGGGTAGAAGCGACGTAGCTGTTGGATGTTCCAAGCGTTGCTGTAGACCTCGCCTTGACTATTAGCCAGCTTGTATGTTCCGGGCTTCAGAACTTTGGCGATGACGAACGACCCTTCCCAGGGAGGCGTGAGTTTGTGTGGCCCTCGGGCGTCTTGCCTTAGCCGAAGCACCAGGTCGCCCACCTGGAGGTCTCGGGACCGAACCCCTCGGGCGTGGTAGCGTCGCAAGGACTGCTGGTACCGCGCCGAGTGTAGTATGGCCATGTCCCGAGCCTCTTCCAGCTGGTCCAGTGAGTCTTCTCGATTGGCTCGATGGCTTTGGTCGGCGTAGGCCCTCGTCCTCGGGGAACCGTATTCTAAGTCTGTGGGCAAGATTGCCTCGGCCCCATAGACTAGAAAGAACGGTGTGAAGCCCGTGGCTCGGCTCGGCGTTGTCCTCAGACTCCAGACCACCGAGGGGAGCTCCTTCATCCATCGCTTGCCGAACTTGTTGAGGTCGTTGTAGATCCGCGGCTTGAGCCCTTGCAGGATCATGCCGTTAGCACGCTCTACTTGCCCATTCGTCATGGGGTGAGCCACAGCGGCCCAGTCCACCCGGATGTGGTGATCCTCTCAGAAGTCCAGGAACTTTCTGCCGGTGAACTGGGTGCCGTTGTCGGTGATGATGGAGTTCGGGACCCCAAAGCAATGGATGATGTTGGTGAAGAAGGCCACCGCCTGTTTGGACCTGATGCTGTTTAGGGGTCGGACCTCGATCCACTTGGAGAATTTGTCGATGGCGACCAACAAGTGCGTGTAGCCCCCGGGTGCCTTCTGCAAGGGGCCGACGAGGTCCAGACCCCACACAGCAAACAGTCAGGTGATGGGTATGGTCTGCAGAGCCTGAGCGGGCAGGTGGGTCTGCCTCGCGTAGAACTGACACCCTTCGCAGGTGCGGACAATTCTAGTAGCGTCGGCTACCGCCGTCGGCTAGTAGAAACCTTGTCGGAAGGCGTTTCCAACAAGGGCTCGAGGTGCTGCGTGATGGCCGCAAGCCGCCGAGTGTATCTCTTGTAGGAGCTCCTGGCCTTTGGTGATGGAAATGCATCGCTGGAGGATGCCCGAGGGGCTGTGGTGGTAGAGCTCCTTCCCATCCCCCAGCAAGATGAACGACTTGGCACGCCGCGCCAACCGCCGAGCTTCGGCTTGGTCGAGGGGTAGCTCTCCTCGGTGGAGATATTGCAGGTACGGGGTCTGCCAGTTTTGATTAGGCGTGACCCCGCTCCGCTCCTCCCCGATGCGCAGTGCCTCGCCCTCGAGGGCCGAGGGTACCTCGGGCCGAGCCAGGGGTGCCTCGGGTTGAGCTGAGGGTGCCTCGGGCCGAGCCGAGGGTACCTCGGACTGGGCCGAGGGTACCTTGGACCGAGCCGAGGGTACCTCGGACCGAGCCGAGGGCGCCTCGGGCTGGGCCGAGGCCTTCTCGGGCTCGGGTGTGTCGTCGGTCTTGATGGAGGGTTGATGCAGGTCTCGGGAGAATACGTCCGGGGGAACCGTTGTTCGCCCCGAGGCTATTTTAGCCAGCTCGTCCGCAGTCTCGTTGTAGCGTCGGGCGATGTGGTTGAGCTCGAGCCCGTAGAACTTGTCTTCCAGGCGCCGAACCTCATCGCAGTAGGCTTCCATCTTCGGGTCACGACAGTGGGAGTTCTTCATGACTTGGTCGATGACGAGCTGCGAGTCACCGCGAGCGTCGAGGCGTCGGACCCCTAGCTCGATGGCGATTCGCAACCCGTTGACCAGAGCCTCGTACTCAGCCACGTTGTTGGACGCCGGGAAGTGGAGGCATAGCACGTAGCATAGGTGCTTCCCGAGGGGCGAGATGAAGAGCAGGCCCGCGCCTGCCCCCGTCTTCATCAGTGACCCGTCGAAAAACATGGTCTAGAGCTCCGGTTGGATCGAAGTTGTTGGGAGCTGGGTGTCGACCCATTCGGCCACGAAGTCCGCCAAGACTTGGGACTTGATGGCTTTCCGAGGGGCGAACGAGATTGTCTCGCCCATGATCTCTACCGCCCACTTTTCAACTCTACCCGAGGCCTCTCGGGACTGGATGATCTCCCCCAGGGGGAAGGATGACACCACAGTTACCGGATGAGACTCGAAGTAGTGTCGCAACTTCCACCGCGTCAGGATCACCGCGTACAGCAGCTTCTGAATTTGTGGGTAGAGGATTTTGGTCTCGGACACTACCTTACTGATGAAGTAGACTGGCCTCTGGACGGGCAATGCATGCCCCTCTTCTCGTCTCTCAACCACAATCGTGGCGCTAACCACCTGAGTGGTCGCGGCGACGTAGATCAAGAGGTCTTCTCCGGCAGCGGGGGGCACCAAGATGGGCGCGTTCGTGAGGAGCGCCTTCAGGTTCCCGAGGGCTTCCTCGGCCTCAGGGGTCCAAGCGAAGCACTCGGCCTTCCTTAAGAGGCGGTACAGAGGCAGGCCTCTTTCGCCGAGGCGCGAGATGAAACGGCTCAGAGCCGCGAGGCATCCCATGACCCTCTGTACGCCTTTCAAGTCCTTGATGGGCCCCATGCTGGTGATGGCCGCGATCTTCTCCGGGTTAGCCTCGATGCCCCGCTCGGAGACGATGAACCCAAAGAGCATGCCTCGGGGGACCCCGAAGACACACTTTTCGGGATTGAGCTTCACGCCTTTCGCCTTGAGACATCGGAATGTCACTTCAAGGTCAGAAAGGAGGTCGGAGGCTTTCCTCGTCTTGACTACGATGTCATCGACGTAGGCCTCGACCGTTCGGCCGATGTGTTCGCCGAACACATGGTTCATGCACCGTTGGTACGTTGCACCCGCATTCCTCAAACCAAACGGCATGGTAACATAGCAGTACATGCCGAAGGGTGTGATGAAAGAAGTCGCGAGCTGGTCAGACTCTTTCATCCTGATCTGGTGATACCCAGAGTAGGCATCGAGGAAAGACAGGGTTTCACACCCAGCAGTGGAATCCACGATTTGATCGATGCGAGGCAGAGGGTAGGGAACTTTCGGACATGCTTTGTTTAGACCAGTGTAGTCTACACACATCCGCCATTTCCCCCCTTTCTTTCTCACAAGCACAGGGTTGGCAAGCCATTCGGGATGGAATACCTCTTTGATGAACCCTGCCGCCATTAGCTTGTGGATCTCCTGGCCTATGGCTCTGCGCTTTTCTTCGTCGAATCGGCGCAGAGGCTGCTTCACGGGTCGGGCTCCAGCTCGGATATCCAGCGAGTGCTCGGCGACTTCCCTCGGTATGCCGGGCATGTCCGAGGGACTCCACGCGAAAACGTCGGCGTTTGCGCGGAGAAAGTTGACGAGCACTGCTTCCTATTTGGGGTCGAGCTCGGAGCCGATCCGGATCTGCTTGGAGGCGTCGTTGCAGGGGTCGAGAGGGACGGACTTAACCGTCTCCGCTGGCTCGAAGTTGCCGGTGTGGCGCTTCACGTCTGACGCCTCCCTAGAGAGGTTCTCCAGGTCGGCGATGAGGGCCTCGGACTCGGCGAGGGCCTCGGCGTACTCCACGCACTCCACGTTGCATTCGTACGCGTGTCGGTACGTGGGCCCGACGGTGATGACCCCGTTGGGGCCCGGCATCTTGAGCTTGAGGTAGGTGTAGTTGGGGATGGCCATGAACTTGGCATAGCATGGCCTCCCCAACACTGCGTGGTAGGTTCCTCGAAACCCAACCACTTCGAACGTGAGGGTCTCACTTCGGAAGTTGGAGGGCGTCCCAAAGCAGACGGGTAGATCGAGTTGTCCGAGGGGTTGGACGCGCTTCCCGGGAATGATCCCGTGGAAAGGCGCAGCGCCCGTCTGGACCGAGGACAGATCGATCCGCAGGAGCCCGAGGGTCTCGGCGTAGATGATGTTGAGGCTGCTGCCTCCGTCCATGAGGACCTTGGTGAGCCTGACGTTGCCGATGATGGGGTCGACAACGAGCGGGTATTTCCCCGGGCTTGGCACATGGTCGGGATGGTCGGCCTGGTCGAAGGTGATGGGCTTGTCGGACCAGTCTAGGTAGACTGGCGCCGCCACCTTTATCGAGTAGACCTCCCGACGCTCTTGCTTGAGGTGCCGAGCCGAGGCGTTTGCCACTTGCCCACCGTAGATCATGAAGCAGTCGCGGACTTCGGGGAACTCTCCTGCCTTGTGATCTTCCTTCTTAGCGTCGTCGAGAGCCTTGCCACCCTCCGCGGGTGGCCCGGCCTTGTGAAAGTGGCGTCGAAGCATGGCACACTCCTCAAGGGTGTGCTTGACGGGCCCCTAATGATAGGGGCACGACTCCTTGAGCATCTTGTCGAAGAGGTTGGCACCTCCGGGAGGTTTCCGAGGGTTCTTGTACTCGGCGGCGGCGATAAGGTCCGCGTCGGCGGCGTCGCTTTTCGCTTGCGACTTCTTCTTGCCTTTCTTCTTGGTGCCGCGCTGAGTTGACGCCTCGGGGACATCTTCCAGTGGGCGGCCCTGGGGCTGTTTGTCCTTCCGGAAGATGGCCTCAACCGCCTCCTGGCCAGAGGCGAACTTGGTGGCGATGTCCATCAGCTCGCTCGCCCTAGTGGGGGTCTTGCGACCCAGCTTGCTCATCAGGTCGCGGCAGGTGGTGCTGGCGAGGAACGCGCCGATGACATCCGAATCGGTGACGTTGGGCAGCTCGGTGCGCTGCTTCGAGAATCGCCGGATGTAGTCCCGGAGAGACTCTCTCGGTTGCTGGCGACAGCTTCGGAGATCCCAGGAGTTTCCAGGGTGCACGTACGTACCTTGGAAATTGCCGGCGAAGGCTTGGACCAGGTCGCCCCAGTTGGAGATCTGCCCCGGAGGCAGGTGCTCCAGCCAGGCTCGAGCGGTGTCGGAGAGAAACAGGGGGAGGTTGCGGATGATGAGATTATCATCGTCCGTTCCACCCAGTTGGCAGGCCAGCCGATAGTCCGCGAGCCACAGTTCTGGTCTCGTCTCCCCCGAGTACTTTGTGATAGTAGTCGGGGTTCGGAACCGGGTCGGGAACGGCGCCCGTCGTATGGCGCGGCTGAAAGCCTGCGGACCAGGTGGTTCGGGCGAAGGACTCTGATCCTCCCCGCTGTCGTAGTGTCCCCCACGCCTGAGGTGGTAGCCTCGGCGCACCCTCTCGTCGAGGTGGGCCCGACGGCTGCAGTGATGGTGCTCGTTGCCGAGGCGACCCGGGGCCGTAGGCGCTGTGTTGCGCGTGCGCCCGGTGTGGACCGAGGCTTCCCGCATGAATCGGGAAGTCGCGGCGCGATGTTCCGAGGGGTACCCCTGCCTTCGGGAGGCGGAGCTTTCGGCCCATCGGACCGCGGCGTCCTCTAGGAGATTCTTGAGCTCTCCCTGGATTCACCGCCCCTCGGTGGTTGATGGCTCCGGCATCGCGCGGAGAAGCATTGCCGCTGCAGCCAGGTTCTGGCCGACTCCACTGGAAACCGGTGGCAGCCTTACCCTGACGTCGTCGGCGATGCGGTGCTGGATGCCCTGGGGGAGATGACGCGCTTCTCCGGCCGGAGGTTGGCCCACCCATTCCTGCCCGATGTCCCGGCGAATCGGCTCAAGCGTTCCTGCTCCCTCGTCGAGCCTGGCCTGCATCTCGCGGATTTGCTCGAGCTATGGGTCATGACCCCCGCCGGGACGGGGACCACAGCTAGCTCCCGAAGGATGTCGACGTGAGGCACGAGCCTAGGGGGATCACCGTTCTCCGGTATATCAAGATGGTTGCCTTCGCCGGGACCCCCTAGATCGACATGGAAACATTCGCGACTTGGGCCGCAGTCCTCGTCGTCGAGGCTGCGGCTACCGTCGGAACAGTCGGAAAGGCAGTAGTCGCATGCGGTCATGAAGTCCCGCATGGCATTGGGGTTACCAAGTCCGGAGAAATCCCAACAGAGGTTGGGCTCGCCATCTTCCTCGGACCCCGAGGGCCCGTAGGTCGAGACGGCCGTCAGCCGGTCCCAGGGTGACCGCACATGATACCCCAGAGGGTTCGGACTCGCCTCTATGAGAATGTCCACCAAAGCGGAGTTGCTTGGCAGGTCGAGTCCGAATCCAAAAGGCGCGAGATGGGAATCGGTTGGTACCTTTTGGTCGACGGGCGGCGACGAAGTCACGTCAGGGACTGACTGCACCGTCGTCTCAGGTACGAGGGTGACGCCCAGCAAGTCCTTCGCGAGCGTGCTGGCGTCGTCTGTTTGCTTGAGGTTGGTGTGTTGCGGGGAGACGGCGCTCGTCTTCGTCTCAGACGCGAGGCCGATGCCCGACGCGCTCTCCGTTGGGGCACCGGCGCCGTCGACTCGCTCGACAGCCAACGAGGTGCCGCCTCCTGCTTGGCCTTGGTTGCCCCGCCTCCTCCTCCGTCGGCGGGGGAGGGGACGGGACAAGCCCGAATGTCGTCCTTCCACCACATGGGGAAGGTGTCGTCGATTTCCCCGCCAGCGGGCGGGTTGTCGACCGCCATTGTCGCTGTCGCGCGACAGGGGAAGGAGTATCATGTCGTAGCTACCGTCGAGGGACATGAACTCAAGACTCCTGAAATGGAGCACCGTCCCGGGTTGGAGAGGTTGCTGGAGACTGCCCATCTGGAGCTTGACGGGAAGCTGTTCGTCAACACGCAGCAGGCCCCTACCTGGCGCGCCAACTGTCGGCGTTTCAACCCCGAGGGGTCCCTGGACCGACGAGTAAATTGTTGTCGCGTGCCCCAGCCCAGATGGGTTGGCGCGAGGCGGAACGCGAAGGGGGGAAAAGCAGCCGGAGGGAGATAGGTGTGGGAGGTGGAACCCGCGGCCTTCGTGTTAGCCCCGCGCCCAGGTCGGGTGCGCTTGCAGTAGGGGGTTACAAGCGTCCAAGCGGGAGGGAGCGAGCGGCCTTGCGCGAGCGCCGTCCCGTCCTTCCCCGCGCGGCCAACCCTTCATAAGAGGGCCCTGGACCTTCCTTTTATAGGTGTAAGGAGAGGATCCAGGTGTACAATGGGGGTGTAGCAGTGTGCTAACGTGTCTAGCGGAGGAGAGCTAGCGCCCTAAGTACATGCCATCGTGGCAGCCGGAGAGGTTTTGGCACCCAGTTCGTGTGATGTCGTGGCCGTCGGAGGAGCGCTGGAGCCTGGCGGAAGGACAACTGTCGGGGCTGTCGAGTCCTTGCTGACGTCCTCTTGCTTCCGTAAGGGGGCTGAGAGCCGCCGTCGTCACAGGGCATGCGGGGCGCCATCATTACTCGTATAGTGGAGCGAGCCAGATGGGACGCTGGTCTTGTTCCTCGTAGCCTGAGTCAGCTCGGGGTAGGGTAATGATGGCGCCTCCTGTCGACGTGGCCGGTCCGTGCCCTAGGTTGGGCGAGGTGGAGGCTCCTCCGAGGTCGAGGTCGAGTCTGTATTCCAAGGTCGAGGTTGAGTCCGAGCCCCCGGGTCGGACAAGGCGGAGACCGTCGGCTGAGGCCAGGGCTGAGTCCGAGCCCTGGGGTCGGGCGAAGCGGAGTTCGTCGTCCTTCAGGGTTGAGCCCGAGTCCGAGCCCTGGGGTCGGGCGAAGCGGAGTTCGTCGTCTTCTGGGGCTGAGCCCGAGTCCGAGCCCTGGGGTCGGGCGAAGCGTAGTTCGCCGTCTTCCGGGGCTGAGCCCGAGTCCGAGCCCTGGGGTCGGGCGGAGCGGAGTTCGCCGTCTTCCGGGGCTGAGCCCGAGTCCAAGCCCTGGGGTCGGGCGGAGCGGAGTTCGCCGTCTTCCGGGGCTGAGCCGGAGTCCGAGCCCTGGGGTCGGGCGAAGCGGAGTTTCCTATGATGCCTGAGGCCAGACTTGGCTGCTGTCAGCCTCACTCTGTCGAGTGGCTCAGCAGTCGGAGCGGAGCAGGCGGCGCTGTCCTCTTGTCAGACCGGTCAGTGGAGCGGCGAAGTGACTGCGGTCACTTCGGCTCTGTCGACTGGAGGGCGTGCGTCAGGATAAAGGTGTCAGGCCACCTTTGCATTAAATGCCCCTGCGATTTGGTCGGTTGGCGTGGCGACTTGGCCAAGGTTGCTTCTTGGTGAAGACTGGGCCTCGGGCGAGCCAAAGGTGTGTCTGTTGCTGGAGGGGGTCCTCGGGCGAGACGTAGATCCTCCGGGGTCGGCTGCCCTTGCCCGAGGCTGGGCTCGAGCGAGGCGTGATCGCGTCCCTCGAATGGACCGATCCTTGACTTAATCGCACCCATCAGGCCTTTGCAGCTTTGTGCTGATGGGGGTTACCAGCTGAGATTTAGGAGTCTTGAGGGTACCCCTAATTATGGTCCCCGACAGCATTAGCAATTAAAAAGTCTCTAAGGCATTCATACCATGCTCTTGGGGCTTGCTTAAGTCCATAGAGCGCCTTAGAGAGCTTACACACGTGGTCGGGGTACCGTTCATCCTCGAAGCCAGGGGGTTGCTCCACGTACACCTCCTCCTTGATTCTCCAGTTGAGGAAAGCGCTCTTCACATCCATTTGGTACAACCTGAAAGAATGGTGAGCGGCATAGGCTAACAAAATACGAATCGACTCTAGCCTAGCCACAGGAGCAAAAGTCTCCTCAAAGTCCAAACCTGTGACTTGGGCATAACCTTTTGCCATAAGTCGAGCCTTGTTCCTTGTCACCACCCCGTGCTCGTCCTGTTTGTTGCGGAACACCCACTTGGTTCCCACAACATTTTGCTTGGGACACAGTACTAGTGTCCAAAATTCATTTCGCTTGAAGTTGTTGAGCTCTTCCTGCATGGCCAACACCCAGTCCGGATCTAGCAAGGCCTCTTCTACCCTGAAAGGCTCAATAGAAGAGACAAAAGAGTAATGCTCACATTAGCTAATCTAGAGCGAGTAGTTACTCCCTTGCTAATGTCACCCAAAATTTGGTCGACGGGATGATTCCTTTGAACCATCGCTCGAACTTGAGTTGGAGGGGCATGTGGTATTTCTTCCTCTTCAACTTGGACATCCTGTGCTCCCCCTTGATCACACGCCTCATCTTGAGGTACCTGTTCATCATCTTGAGTTGGGGGGTGCACCGTCATTGAGGAAGAAGTGAGAGCACCTAGAGGGGGGTGAATAGGTGATCCTGTAAAACTTGAAACTTAAGCCACAAAAACTTGGTTAAGTGTTAGCACAATAATTGCCAAGTGGCTAGAGAGGAGTCTCAACAAAACACAATAACCACAAGAGATCAATCACAGAGATGGCACGGTGGTTATCCCGTGGTTCGGCCAAGACCAACGCTTGCCTACTCCATGTTGTGGCGTCCCAACGGACGAGGGTTGCAATCAACCCCTCTCAAGCGGTCCAAAGACCCACTTGAATACCACGGTATTTTGCTTGCTTTTCTTAATCCCGTTTGTGAGGAATCTCCACAACTTGGAGCCTCTCGCCCTTACACTTGAAGTTCACAAAGAAGCACAGAGCAAGGGAGGGAAGCAACTCACACAAGACACTAAGATCACAGCAAATGCACACACACAAGACCCAGACTCAAGCTCAAAAGACTAGCACACTAGAACGGAGCTCGAATCACTAGAATGTCGAACAAGTGCGCAAGAATGAAGTGTGAGTGATCAAGATTGCTCAAGGAATGCTTGGTGTACTCCATGCGCCTAGGGGTCCCTTTTATAGCCCCAAGGCAGCTAGGAGCCGTTGAGAGCAATTCTGGAAGGCAGATCTTGCCTTCTGTCGACTGGCGCACCGGACAGTCCGGTGCACCACCGGACACTGTCCGGTGCAGATATCCTTCCTTATTTGGCGAAGCCGACCGTTGGAGTCTGAGAGCCGTTGGCGCACCGGACACTGTCCGGTGCACACCGGACAGTCCGGTGCACCAATGTGACCGTTGGCTCGGCCACGCGTCACGCGCGGAATCCTCGGCCGACCGTTGCCCCGGCTGACTGTTGACTCACCGGACAGTCCGGTGCACCACCGGACAGACCGGTGAATTTTAGCCGTACGTCGTTAATCATCTCCCGAGAGCGACGAGTTCGCTTGTGAACGGCTCACCGGACAGTCCGGTGCACCACCGGACAGATCGGTGAATTTTAGCCGTACACCGCCGTCGAAGTCCCGAGAGCAGCCTGTTCGCCAGAGCCAGCCTGGCGCACCGGACACTGTCCGGTGCACCACCGGACAGTCCGGTGCACCCAGACTGAGCAGACTTTGGCTGAACAAAGCCATCTCTTTTCCAACTCAATTTTTCCTGTTTCCACCACTTAGATGCAGTACATTAGTCCATAAAACAATGTACTAAGTCTAGAAACATACCTTTTGACTTGATTTGCACTTTGTTCACACATTGCATAGATCAACACAAAAGCACTTGCGTTGGCACTCAATCACCAAAATACTTAGAAATGGCCCAAGGGCACATTTCCCTTTCAAGAAGGTTGATCTTGCTCCTCGTGTTCCTGTGGTCGTACGTCTCCAATCGCCATGGTACGAATTGCGTCCGTTGGAACATCATCCTCATCTACATCATCAAGCTCAACTTGCTCTCTTGGAGAGCCATTAGTCTCATCAAATACAACGTCGCTAGAGACTTCAACCAAACCTGATGATTTGTTGAAGACTCTATACGCCTTTGTATTTGAGTCATAACCTAACAAAAACCCTTCTACAGCTTTGGGAGCAAATTTTGAATTTCTACCTTTCTTCACCAGAATGTAGCATTTACTCCCAAAAACTCGAAAATACGAAACGTTGGGTTTGTTACCGGTTAGCAGCTCGTATGATGTCTTCTTGAGGAGGCGATGGAGATAGATTCGGTTTATGGCGTGGCAAGCCGTGTTCATAGCTTCCGACCAAAACCGCTTAGGCGTCTTGAATTCTCCAAGCATCGTCCTCGCCATGTCTATGAGCGTCATGTTCTTCCTCTCTACCACACCATTTTGCTGTGGTGTGTAGGGAGCGGAGAACTCATGCTTGATTCCTTCCTCCTCAAGGTTCTCCTCCACTTGAAGGTTCTTGAACTCGGACCCGTTGTCGCTCCTTATCTTCTACACCTTGAGCTCAAATCCATTTTGAGCTCTCCTTAGGAAGCGCTTGAGGGTCCCTTGGGTTTCAGATTTATCCTGCAAAAAGAATACCCAAGTGAAGCGGGAAAAATCATCAACAATTACTAAACCATACTTACTTCCCCCGATGCTAAGGTAGGCGACGGGTCCGAAGAGGTCCATATGCAGCAGCTCCAGGGGTCTTGATGTGGTCATCACATTCTTGCTGTGATGCGCACTTCCCACTTGTTTACCTACTTGACAAGCTGCACAAGGTCTATCTTTTTTGAAAGTTACATTTGTTAGACCTAACACATGTTCTCCCTTTAGAAGCTTGTGAAGGTTCTTCATCCCCACATGTGCTAGACGGCGATGCCACAGCCAGCCCATGCTAGTCTTAGCAATTAAGCATGCATCTAGACCGGCCTCCTCTTTTGCAAAATCAACTAAATAGAGTTTGTCGTCTAGTACACCCTTAAAAGCTAATGAATCATCACTCCTTCTAAAGACGGACACATCTACATTTGTGAATAAGCAATTGTATCCCATATTACATAATTGACTAACCGATAGAAGATTATAACCTAGCGACTCTACTAAAAATACATTGGAGATAGAGTGCTCATTTGATATGGCTATCTTGCCTAAGCCTTTAACCTTGCCTTGATTCCCGTCACCGAATATGATTGAATCTTGGGAATCTTGGTTCTTGACGTAGGAGGTGAACATCTTCTTCTCCCCCGTCATGTGGTTTGTGCATCCGCTGTCGATAATCCAGCTTGATCCCCCAGATGCATAAACCCGCAAGACAAATTAGGCTTGGGTCTTAGGTACCCAACTCTTGTTGGGTCCTACAAGATTAGTTATAATAGCCTTAGGGACCCAAATGCAAGTCTTATCTCCCTTGCATTTTGCCCCTAATTTCCTAGCAATCACTTTCTTATCCTTTCTACAAATTGCAAAGGAAGCATTGCAAGCATGGTAAATTGTAGAGTGTTCATTACTTACATTCCTAGGTACATGAACAACATTTCTTCTAGGCCTACCATTAGAACTTGAAACGATCATGGCATGTGAGTCAAAAGCATTATGACTCCTATCATAATGAACATTTCTAGAATATTTCATATCCATATTTCTACCATGCATAGAAGAACTAGAAGCAGTCATAGCATGTGAATCATAAGAATAATTCCTACAAGCATTTCTAGAGAATTTCCTTCCTCCTCAAGGTACTCCTCCACTTGAAGGTTCTTGAACTCGGACCCGTTGTCGCTCCTTATCTTCTACACCTTGAGCTCAAATCCATTTTGAGCTCTCCTTAGGAAGCGCTTGAGGGTCCCTTGGGTTTCAGATTTATCCTGCAAAAAGAATACCCAAGTGAAGCGGGAAAATCATCAACAATTACTAAACCATACTTACTTCCCCCGATGCTAAGGTAGGCAACGGGTCCGAAGAGGTCCATATGCAGCAGCTCCAGGGGTCTTGATGTGGTCATCACATTCTTGCTGTGATGCGCACTTCCCACTTGTTTACCTACTTGACAAGCTGCACAAGGTCTATCTTTTTTGAAAGTTACATTTGTTAGACCTAACACATGTTCTCCCTTTAGAAGCTTGTGAAGGTTCTTCATCCCCACATGTGCTAGACGGCGATGCCACAGCCAGCCCATGCTAGTCTTAGCAATTAAGCATGCATCTAGATCGGCCTCCTCTTTTCCAAAATCAACTAAATAGAGTTTGTCGTCTAATACACCCTTAAAAGCTAATGAACCATCACTCCTTCTAAAGACGGACACATCTACATTTGTGAATAAGCAATTGTATCCCATATTACATAATTGACTAACCGATAGAAGATTATAACCTAGCGACTCTACTAAAAATACATTGGAGATAGAGTGCTCATTTGATATGGCTATCTTGCCTAAGCCTTTAACCTTGCCTTGATTCCCGTCACCGAATATGATTGAATCTTGGGAATCTTGGTTCTTGACGTAGGAGGTGAACATCTTCTTCTCCCCCGTCATGTGGTTTGTGCATCCGCTGTCGATAATCCAGCTTGATCCCCCAGATGCATAAACCTGCAAGACAAATTAGGCTTGGGTCTTAGGTACCCAACTCTTGTTGGGTCCTACAAGATTAGTTATAATAGCCTTAGGGACCCAAATGCAAGTCTTATCTCCCTTGCATTTTGCCCCTAATTTCCTAGCAATCACTTTCTTATCCTTTCTACAAATTGCAAAGGAAGCATTGCAAGCATGGTAAATTGTAGAGTGTTCATTACTTACATTCCTAGGTACATGAACAACATTTCTTCTAGGCCTACCATTAGAACTTGAAACGATCATGGCATGTGAGTCAAAAGCATTATGACTCCTATCATAATGAACATTTCTAGAATATTTCATATCCATATTTCTACCATGCATAGAAGAACTAGAAGCAGTCATATCATGTGAATCATAAGAATAATTCCTACAAGCATTTCTAGAGAATTTCCTTCCTCCTCAAGGTACTCCTCCACTTGAAGGTTCTTGAACTCGGACCCGTTGTCGCTCCTTATCTTCTACACCTTGAGCTCAAATCCATTTTGAGCTCTCCTTAGGAAGCGCTTGAGGGTCCCTTGGGTTTCAGATTTATCCTGCAAAAAGAATACCCAAGTGAAGCGGGAAAATCATCAACAATTACTAAACCATACTTACTTCCCCCGATGCTAAGGTAGGCAACGGGTCCGAAGAGGTCCATATGCAGCAGCTCCAGGGGTCTTGATGTGGTCATCACATTCTTGCTGTGATGCGCACTTCCCACTTGTTTACCTACTTGACAAGCTGCACAAGGTCTATCTTTTTTGAAAGTTACATTTGTTAGACCTAACACATGTTCTCCCTTTAGAAGCTTGTGAAGGTTCTTCATCCCCACATGTGCTAGACGGCGATGCCACAGCCAGCCCATGCTAGTCTTAGCAATTAAGCATGCATCTAGACCGGCCTCCTCTTTTCCAAAATCAACTAAATAGAGTTTGTCGTCTAATACACCCTTAAAAGCTAATGAACCATCACTCCTTCTAAAGACGGACACATCTACATTTGTGAATAAGCAATTGTATCCCATATTACATAATTGACTAACCGATAGAAGATTATAACCTAGCGACTCTACTAAAAATACATTGGAGATAGAGTGCTCATTTGATATGGCTATCTTGCCTAAGCCTTTAACCTTGCCTTGATTCCCGTCACCGAATATGATTGAATCTTGGGAATCTTGGTTCTTGACGTAGGAGGTGAACATCTTCTTCTCCCCCGTCATGTGGTTTGTGCATCCGCTGTCGATAATCCAACTTGATCCCCCAGATGCATAAACCTGCAAGACAAATTAGGCTTGGGTCTTAGGTACCCAACTCTTGTTGGGTCCTACAAGATTAGTTATAATAGCCTTAGGGACCCAAATGCAAGTCTTATCTCCCTTGCATTTTGCCCCTAATTTCCTAGCAATCACTTTCTTATCCTTTCTACAAATTGCAAAGGAAGCATTGCAAGCATGGTAAATTGTAGAGTGTTCATTACTTACATTCCTAGGTACATGAACAACATTTCTTCTAGGCCTACCATTAGAACTTGAAACGATCATGGCATGTGAGTCAAAAGCATTATAACTCCTATCATAATGAACATTTCTAGAATATTTCATATCCATATTTCTACCATGCATAGAAGAACTAGAAGCAGTCATAGCATGTGAATCATAAGAATAATTTCTACAATCATTTCTAGAGAATTTCCTATCACTATAAATGAAGGCATGATTCTTTTGATTGCTACTAGTCATAGGAGCCTTCCCTTTCTCCTTAGCGGGAATGGGAGCCTTATGACTTGTTAAGTTCTTGGCTTCACTCTTAAAGCCAAGCCCATCCTTAATTGAGGGATGTCTACCAATAGTATAGGCATCCCTTGCAAATTTTAATTTATCAAATTCATTTTTGCTAGTCTTAAGTTGAGCATTAAGACTAGCCACTTCATCATTTAATTTAGAAATAGAAACTAGGTGGTCACTACAAGCATCAACATTAAAATCATTACACCTATTGCAAATCACAACATGTTCTACACAAGAGGTTGATTTATTAGCTATTTCTAACTTAGCACTCAAGTCATCATTGATACTTTTTAAGCTAGAGATTGATTCATGGCATGTAGACAATTCACATGAAAGCACTTCATTTCTTTTAACTTCTAGAGCAAGAGAATTTTGTGCACTAACAAATTTATCATGCTCTTCATATAAAAGGTCCTCTTGCTTTTCTAACAATCTATTTTTCTCATTCAAAGCATCAATTAATTCATTGATTTTATCAATTTTGGTTCTATCTAAACCTTTGAATAGACTAGCATAGTCTACTTCATCATCACTTGAAGAAGCGTAAGTACTAGTATTGCGAGTGCTTACCTTCTCCTCTTTTGCCTTGAGACAGGTGTGATGCTCGTTGGGGAAGAGGGATGATTTGTTGAAGGCGGTGGCGACGAGTCCTTCGTCGTCGGAGTCGGACGAAGAACAATCCAAGTCCCACTCTTTGCCAAGGTGTGCCTCGCCTTTAGCCTTCTTGTAAGTCTTATTCTTTTCCCTCTTCTTTTCTTGATCCTGGTCACTATCATTATTGGGACAATTAGCAGTAAAGTGACCAACCTTACCACACTTGAAGCAGGAGCGCTTTCCCTTCGTCTTGTTCTTTTTGGGATGCTCCTTGCGACCCTTTAGCGCCGTCTTGAAGCGCTTGATGATGAGGGCCATTTCTTCCTCATTGAGCCCTGCCGCCTCAACTTGCGCCACCTTGCTAGGTAGCGCCTCCCTGCTATTTGTTGCTTTGAGAGCAACGGTTTGAGGCTCGTCGATTGGACCATTCAATGCCTCATCGACGTATCTTGCTCCTTGATCATCATTCGCCCACTCACAAATTTCCCAAGTATTTCTTCGGGCGTCATCTTGGTGTACATAGGATTCTCATGAATAGAGTTAACAAGATGAGGATCAAGGACGGTGAAGGACCTTAGCATAAGTCGGACGACGTCATGGTCCGTCCATCGTGTGCTTCCATAGCTCCTTATTTTCTTGATGAGGGTCTTGAGCCTGTTATATGTTTGAGTTGGCTCCTCCCCCCTGATCATTGCAAATCTCCCAAGTTTGCCCTCCACCAACTCCATCTTGGTAAGCATGGTGACGTCATTTCCCTCAAGAGAGATCCTGAGGGTGTCCCAAATCTGCTTGGCGTTATCCAAGCCGCTCACCTTATGGTATTCATCCCTGCACAATGACGCTAAAAGAACAGTAGTAGCTTGTGCATTTTTATGAATTTGTTCATTGATGAACATGGGACTATCCGTACTATCAAATTGCATTCCATTTTCTACTATCTCCCATATACTTGGATGGAGAGAGAACAAGTGGCTACGCATTTTGTGACTCCAAAATCCGTAGTCCTCTCCATCAAAGTGAGGAGGTTTACCGAGGGGAATGGAAAGCAAATGAGCATTGGAACTTTGCGGAATACGAGAGTAATCAAAAGAAAAGTTCGAGTTAACCGTCTTCTTTTTCTCGTAGTCGTTGTCATCGTTGTCCTTTTGGGAAGAAGAAGACTCGTCGCTGTCGTCGTAGTAGACGATCTTCTTGATACGCCTCTTCTTCTTCCCGTCCTTCTTCTTATGACTTGAGCCCGAGTCAGTGGGCTTGTCGTCTTTTGGCTCATTGATGAAGGACTCCTTCTCCTTGTCGTTGATCACCATCCCCTTTCCTTTAGGATCCATCCCTTCGGGTGATTAGTCCCTTTCTTGAAGAGAACGGCTCCGATACCAATTGAGAGCACCTAGAGGGGGGGTGAATAGGTGATCCTGTAAAAACTTGAAACTTAAAGCCACAAAACTTGATTAGGAGTTAGCACAATGAAATCAAGTGGTTGAGGAGAGCTCTTGTGAAGCACAATAGACACAGTGAGAACAAGCACAAGAGACACGAGGATTTATCCCGTGGTTCGACCAAGTACAACACTTGCCTACTCCACATTGTGGCGTCCCAATGGACGAGAGTTGCACTCAACTCCTCTCAAGTGATCCAATGATCAACTTGAATACCACGGTGTTCTTCTTTTCTTTACTCTTTCCCGTTTGCAAGGAATCTCCACAACTTGGAGTCTCTCGCCCTTACAATGAGGATCAAAGTGAAAGCACAAGAGTAAGGGAGGGAAGCAACACACACAAATCCACAGCAAATAAGCACACACATACGGCCAAGACTCGAGCTCAAATGAATATCACAAGGTTCTCACTAGAACGGAGCTCAAATCACTAAGAATGTCAAACAAGTGCGCAAAGACGGAGTGTGAATGATCAAGAATGCTCAAAGTATGCTTGGTGTACTCCTCCATGCGCCTAGGGGTCCCTTTTATAGCCCCAAGGCAGCTAGGAGCCGTTGAGAGCAATCCAGGAAGGCAATTCTTGCCTTCTGTCGACTGGCGCACCGGACAGTCCGGTGCACCACCGGACACTGTCCGGTGCGGATTTCTTTCCTATTCTGGCACAGCCGACCGTTGGAGACTTGGAGCCGTTGGCGCACCGGACACTGTCCGGTGCACACCGGACAGTCCGGTGCTCCCATCCGACCGTTGGCTCGGCCACGCGTCACGCGCGGATTGCGCGCCCGACCGTTGGCTCACCGGACAGTCCGGTGCCTCACCGGACAATCTGGTGAATTATAGTCGTATGCTGTTGACTTGGTTCCCGAGAGCGGCGACTTCGCCGCAGCCGACTCACCGGACATTGTCCGGTGCACCACCAGACAGTCCGGTGATTTATAGCCGTACGCCGCCGTCGAGACCCGAGAGCAGCTAGTTGACTAGACGCTAGCCTGGCACACCGAACACTGTCCGGTGCACCACCGGACAGTCCGGTGCACCCAGACTGAGCAGAGTCTTGGCTGCTCGAGCCAAGTCTTTTCCAATTGTATTTTCTCTGATTCTAGCACTTAGACAAATATGTTAGTACACAAAAACCAATGTACTAAGTCTAGAATCATACCTTTGTGTTGACTTTGCACTTCTCCCACCATTTGACATAGTTTTACACTTAAACCATTTGTGTTGGCACTTGATCACCAAAATACTTAGAAATGGCCCAAGGGCACATTTCCCTTTCAGGAAGCCACCCCACCTTGTTTCACGTCTTTCTAGCAATCCATGGGTTAGCCCATATCCTTGACAGGTGGGCACTATGTGGAACCCTTAGAATCCTAATTGAACTTGATTAGTGCCTTGTACTCTATCCACTTCATGAACATATCAATGGCGATGGAGATGAATTTGAAACTCATTCATGTCTTGGTGAGTAGTCCTGCCATATGGAGTCCCCAAAAAGACAAAAGGCCATGATGGAGGAATGCATATGAGATTTTTGTCTTGCAAAAAAAATTATAGCCGTTGCACCAATACGCTACGTTTTCTACATCTATGACTGCTATTGGCTACTAGTTCTTGCTCCTCTTGGTGATTTGTTTAGCTTGAACCTTGTACTCTAGTAGCTTATGGTATATGACATAGTCAATATAGACTTGTGTTCGGTCTTAGGGATGGCAATGGGTAGGGTTTGGGTTGGGTAGAGCAAAAACCCTCTCGCGATCGCACCTGTGAAGTCTACCTAAACACGCCCGTGATCTCACCTACGGGTGCAATTCCAAATCCTCACCCAAACCCATCGGGTTTTGGGTGGTGATGGGGTTCAGATCCCTGAGGCCCCTAGTGGCCACGGATCAGTGGATGGATAAGCACCATGGTCCATCTACCATGGGTCAATCGAGAATCCACCATGCGTGCAAGACAACCCCCACGTCGAGCCCAAGGGTCGGGCGAGGCTAATGAGGGCAGAATGAGGTGATCGAATTGGACATAACCCACTCGAATGGGACTTGAACGTCCATCTGACGGGCCATGCCATCCGCCTTGTGTAAACCTCATTAACTATGCTAGTCGGCGGACACAACACAAATAGTATCAGTCATCTTTCCACTCATGATCTATAGGTCCTAGGCCTAAGTCCCACTCATGATCTATAGGTCCTAGGATTAAGTCCCCTGATGCCCTATGACCCTGCACAATGACAAGGAAGGCTAGCAGATGGGCTATGAAGGCGGAAGGTTGACGCAAGAGAAGTAGACAAAAATTAGTAATGATGGTGCCCGGACTATCCTTGCTAGCACGAATCGAATCATGTCCCGACAGTCCCAGGGATACGGAAGAAGACCTACGCAGGGAAGGATATCAATGCATGGCAAGTTTTCACTAGGGGTAGAAACCTTGTTTATGTTACGATCCCTTCCAGGAGAAGCCATCTGTAAACCCGTTTCTTGGTCTATAAAAGTAGGGGTCGACCTCGTTAGATAGGACAACAAAAAAGGAACCTCTGAAAAGGAAGACACAATACATAGAGACTTGGGAGCTCTCCCTCTCTTGCTCGCTTGTAACCCCTACTATGAGCAATCAGGTGTTGGTAGCGCGAGCAACCGAAGAATAGAGTAATGATGTTTTCTTGAACCAATATAACCATTGCGCCCACCGAGCACACCATCCGGGTCTAAATGCACATACACAAATTTACTCATTGGTGCTGGTTGAAAACACCGACAGTTGGCGCACCAGGTAGGGGCCTTTGCACTTTTTCACACGTTTTTAGGCTCCAGATGGCTAGCCACGACATCGAATGGGCTCTTGGAGCAACCATCTGCTTAAGAAGCCTCGACTTCATTATCAACAATGAAGGGGAGCTAGTTAGGGCCCCGTTGCCTGTCATCCTCGATGGAAGGCCTCAAAATCATCGTAGAGACCCTCAAGGTATTCGACTCGACTCCTTGCAAGATCGTGACCCAAGAAGAGACTAGCTAGGGCCTAACAGCATCAATTTCGTGGGAATGGTTGACTCCATCAGGTATTCAGTGTATAATATCCTTATGTCAGATTCTAGCTACAGCGTCAGCACCCCATCCAGTGAGGCAAGCTATGATCCCATGCAGGAGTGCTTCATGACTGACCCCCTAAAGCTCAAAGCATGGTGGTACGGAAAGAACTCCAACAAGTGTAACAATGCTTGTGGTGGCATCCTCCCCGTTGCACCTCGCCCGAGCACAGGAACGAACGCCACGAGCCTATCGAAATCCGGCCTAAGATTGTTGACGCCTCTCGAAAGACGGGCCAGGTAGGCCGCAGCGTCGCTTGACACATCCACAACAAAGTGCTAGGTGCACATGACCCCTAGCATGGGAAGCCCATTGGCAGATTATGAAAGACGATGGTGGGCCGCCATATTTTCTCCAAGCAAGCCAAAACATCATGGTCGCGCCCGTACTCCTTTAAAAACTTCCAGAACCTAGCACGTCGAATGAGTGCTAAACGCAATAGGAGATACAAGGGCTACTTGGACTTGCTGCCCAGTACTAGGCCGAAGACTCCATGTCACGGTGGCATGGGACTAAGACCGGCCATCACGCATGAAAGGGAAATGGCATTAAAACCCATTTCTTATATTTTGGTGCTTGATGACCATCACAACCATTCAAACTAACCAGTTTGCCTAGTCTCTGATTCATAGGTTCATAAGATCAATAGCTCAGTTTCTAAGTCAGAATCAGCTCAGTTCCAATCAAATAGGGGTAATACATGGAATAGATGAACTACCAATAGTTCTACTCTTTGGACAAATCCTAAATACCCCGAGGAAACCTTTCAACACGTCGATAAAGGTTGGAAAGCTCGAAATCAACATATCAATATTGTGGAGTTAGTATTGGGGAAAAGAAGATATATGAGTGAAAGAATCAAAATGCAAAGAGGATTGGACTAAAGAAATGAGGATGCAACACCTCAATAGAAGACATAATAAGAAGCAAAAAGTTCCAAGACTCAAGAGTATAAGAAGCCCAAAAGAGTCAGCAAAGAAATCCAACAACAGGGCAAGACAGGCAGCCTGCGGCGCACCGGACAGTGTCCGGTGCCCAGGCTGGCGTGTCCCATGAACTGGCCGCTCTCGGGAAAACGAAGAGCTCCGTGGCTAAAATTCATCGGACTGTCCGGTGTGCACCGGACTGTCCGGTGAACCCAAGGCCAACAGTCATCTTCACCAACGGTCCACTAGCTACGCGGTCAGAAAGGACAGAAGGGCAGAAGCCGTAAGAGAAAGTCAGTCGCACCGGACTGTCTGGTGCGCCACCGGATTGTCCGGTGCGCCATAGGGCAAACGAATCCAACGATCGACTCCAACGGGTGACTGACGTGGTAGGCACCAGACACTGAACAATGTCGTGTTCGGTGTGCACCAGACTATCTGGTGCGCCCGTCAACAGAAAGATGTTGTTTTCCGTCCAACGGTTATTTGAAAGGTTGGGGGCTATAAATACCACCCCAACCGGTCATTTCAAGGCGTGGGAGCCTAAGCAACATATCAAGGCATATAGTAAACATATTCAAGCCCTCCCAACCACCTCCATTCATTGATCTATCTCATACACAAGATTTAGGCCACATCAAAGCCTCACAAGTGCCACAAAAGAGAGATCAAGCAAAAGAGCTACTCGTGTGTGTTTAGCGATAGTGCCTTATGAGAATCATTGAGAGAAAGTGTGTGCTACATCTTGTGATCATTTGAGTGTGGAGTTTTGACTCCCATTCATCTTCCTCCAAACTTTTTGGAGAATTATAAAGCTAGCAAGAGACACCTAAGAGTGTGGTGGTCCTTGCAGGGTCTTAGTGATCCTTGAGATTAAGAAGAAACACTCACCGGTCTTGGTGATCGGTGGAGAGAGGGAAAGGGTTGAAAAAGACTCGTCCTTAGTGGACTCCTCAACGGGATTAGGTTCTTAGTGAACCGAACCTCGGTAAAACAAATCACCTATGTCACTTGTGTTTATTGCTTGTGATTTGTTTGTCTTCTCCCTCTTTAAGTTCTCTTGCACTATTCTTTATTGATATTATTTTGTGTTGCCTCAAGTTAAATTCTCATATATAAAAGCAACTCCTTCCAAGAAAGAACTTGTGTTATTTCTCTTCTCATCTAAGCTATCTTGCATTATTCTCCATAAACATTTTTGTTGTGTTGCTTTGTAGTAATTCAGCATTCTTTGAAAGCAATACTCTTTGCAAGCAAAATGACTTAGTTTTATATTCCGATAATTACTCATCTTATTCTTGAAAGGGAAATATGCCCTTGGGCCATTTCTATAATTGTTTTGGTGATTAGATGCCCAACACATTGTTTTAAGTTTATAAGTGCCAAGATGCAAATCAAGGAACAAGGTATGTCTCCAGACTTAGTAAATTGTTTTTGGGTACTAACATGTTTATCTAAGTGCTAGAGACATGGCCAAGAAAAGAGAAAAAGGATTGAAGAAGAAGTGGTTGTGAGCAGCCAAACCAGCACCAGCCTGGCACACCGGACTGTCTGGTGGTGCACCGGACAGTGTCCAGAGCGCAGGCTGGCCCAGCGGCGAAGTCGCTGCTCTCAAGAATCGGCAGGGCGACGTGGCTATAAATCATCAGACTGTCCGGTGGTGCACCGGACTATCTGGTGAGTCATCAACGCCCGTGCCCAGGACTCTGGTGACGAACTAATCGCTCTCGGGAAAAAGGAGAAGGCATCGCGACTAAAAATCACTGGACTGTCCGATGGTGCATCGGACTGTCCGGTGAGCCAACGGCGCTCGTAGCCAACGGTCGGCTACGCAATCAGCGGGCGACACGTGGCCCGTGCCAATGGTCAGTTGGGCACACCGGACTGTCCGGTGTGCATCGGACAGTGTCCAGTGCGCCAACCGGACTCGAGGCCCAACGGTCGACTGCGCCCGATAAGGAAGGAGATCGGGCACTGGACAGCTACTGTTCATGTCTGGTGGTGCACCGGACTGTCCGGTGCGCCACCCGACAGAAGACAATAATTGTCTTCCAAGTTGATCTCCAACGGCTCCTAGCTGCCTTGGGGCTATAAAAGGGACCCCTAGGCGCATGGAGCAGTACACCAAGCATTCACTAAACATCCTAAGACTCCCAGACTTCGCAATCACGCAATCGGTTCATAGTGTTAGAGATTTAAGCACCGTTCGAGTTGTAAACTCCCTGCGCCGTGATCTCGTGCTCACGTCTTGGCTTTTGTGCGTGTGTTTGCTGCGATTTGAGTCTTGTGTGTGTTGCTTTCCCTCCCTTACTTCTGTGCTTCTTGTGTGATCAACATTGTAAGGGCGAGAGGCTCCAACTTGTTGAGATTCCTCGCAAATAGGAAGAGAACTCCAAAATAAAAGATCATGGTATTCAAGTTTATCATTGGATCACTTGAAAGGGGTTGAGTGCGACCCTCGACCATTGAGACACCACAACGTGGAAGTAGGCAAGTGTTACTTGGTCGAACCACGGGATAAAAACAGCGTGTCTCTTGTGCTGCTTTTCTGTGTGATTGATTCCATCTCAAGAACTCGCTTTATAACCACTTGGTTTAATCTAACTAACATATTATAAACCCAGTTTGTGTTATTAGTATTGAATTTAGCAGGATCACCTATTCACCCCCCTCTAGGTGCTCTCAATTGGTATCGGAGTCGTACTCTTCATCTTAGGGACTAACCGCCCGAAGAGATGGATCCTAAGGGCAAGAGGATGGTGATCAACGACAAGGAGAAGGAGTCCCTCTTCAATGAGCCAAGAGACGATAAGCCCATTGACTCAGGCTCGAGTCACAAGAAGAGGGACGGGAAGAAGAAGAAGAGGCGCATCAAGAAGATCATCTACTATGACAACGATGTCTCCTCTTCTTCACCAAGGGATGACGACGACGACTCCTCGTCGAAAAATAAAACGGTTAATCAAAATTACTCTTTTGACTATTCTCGCATTCCTTACAATTTAAATGCGCATTTACTATCAATTCCACTTGGAAAACCTCCACACTTTGATGGAGAAGATTATTCTTTTTGGAGTCATAAAATGTGTAGTCATTTGTTCTCCCTCCATCCTAGTATCTGGGAGATTGTAGAAAATGGAATGCACTTTGATAGCACTGATAACCATGTATTCATTAATGAACAAATACAAAAAATGCCCAAGCTACTACTATTTTGTTAGCATCTCTTTGCATGCATGAATACAATAAGGTGAGTGGCTTGGACAACGCTAAGCAAATCTGGGATACTCTCAAGATATCACATGAGGGTAATGACGCCACCATGATTACCAAAATGGAACTAGTGGAAGGCGAGCTAGGGAGGTTCGCGATGATCAAGGGAGAGGAGCCAACATAAACCTACAACAGGCTCAAGACCCTGGTCAACAAAATCCGAAGCTACGAGAGTACAAGATAGACGGATCATGATGTCGTCCGACTCATGCTCAGGTCATTTACAGTTATTGACCCCCATCTTGTAAATCTTATTCGTGAGAACCCTAGGTACACCAAGATGACGCCCGAGGAAAACCTCGGAAAATTCGTGAGTGGGTGCATGATGGTGAAGGAGGCACGATACGTGGATGACGCCTTGAACGGTCCACTTCCCGTCTACGAGCCGTAGCCCGTTGCTCTCAAAGCAACCAGCAGCAGGGAGGCACTACCTAGCAAGGTAGCACAAGTGGAGGCTGCCGGGCTCAATGAAGATGAAATGGCGCTCATCATCAAGCGCTTCAAGACCGCACTAAAAGGACGAAAGGAGTACCCAACATGAACAAGTCAAGGGGAAAACACTCCTACTTCAAATGCGGTAAGACTGGTCATTTTATAGTTAAATGTCCTGATAATGAGAATGACCAGGCACAAGAAAAGCATGGGAAGAAGGAGAAAAAGAAGAACTATAGGAAGGCGAAGGGCGAGGTGCACCTTGGAAAGGAATGGGACTCTGACTGTTCTTCATCCAACTCCGACGATTAAGAACTGGCTGCCTCGGCCTTCGACAAATCATCGCTCTTCCCCAACTAACGCCATACGTGCCTTATGGCTAAGGAGAAGAAGGTATGTGTTCAGGACACTCCCAAGTATACTTCTTCGAGTGATGAAGAATCATCTGATGATGAAGTAGACTATACTGATTTGTTTAAGGGATTAGATAGAACTAAAGTAGACAAGATAAATGAATTAATTGATGCTCTTAATGAAAAGTATAGATTGCTAGAAAAGCAAGAAGATATTTTGTATGAGGAGCATGATAAATTTATTAGTGTTCAAAAATCTCTTGCTCTAGAAATTAAGAGAAATGAAATGCTATCTTCTGAGTTGTCTACTTGTCATGAATCTATCTCTGGCTTAAAGAATTTAAATGATGATTTGAATGCTAAGCTAGAGAAAATAAATGCAACTAGTTCATGTGTAGAACATGTAGTTATTTGCAATAGGTGTAAAGATGTTGATTTTGATGAACATGTTGCCACTATTGCCAAATTAAATAATGATGTTGCAAGTCTTAATGATCAACTTAAGACTTGCAAAAATGATTATGAGAAACTAAAATTTGCTAGGGATGCCTACACCGTTGGTAGACACCCCTCAATTAAGGATGGACTTGGTTTTCGAAAGGAAACCAAGAACTTAACAAGCCAAAGGACTTCTGATCTCAACAAGGGGAAAGGGAAGGCTCCTATGGCCAGTAGTTCATATTCTTCACATGATCAAAAGAATCATGCTTATCTTTATACTCATGCTAAGGAAGTTTCTCATCATGATAGGAGTTATGATCATGTTGTTTTACCTATTTATCATAATTCTCATGCTATGGTTGCTTCCAGCTTTACTCATGCTTATGGTAGAAATAGGCCTAGGCGGAATCATGTTGTGTCCCATGCACCTAGGAAAGTTGCAATGGTCCTACTACTATTTATCATGCCTGCAATACTTTGTTTGTGCTTTCATGTAAAAATGCCAAAGTATTTGCTAGAAAATTGGGATCTAAATGCAAGGGAGACAAGACTTGCATTTGGGTTCCAAAAATTGTTGTGACTAACCTTGTAGGACCCAACAAGAGTTGGGTACCTAAAACCCAAGCTTAGATTCCTTGCAGGTTTATGCATCCGAGAGCTCAAGCTGGATTATCGATAGCGTATGCACAAACCACATGACGGGGGAGAAGAATATGTTCACCTCCTACGTCAAGAACAAGGATTCCCAGGATACTATTATCTTTGGAGATGGGAACCAAGGCAAGGTTAAAGGATTGGGCAAGATTGCCATCACGAATGAACACTCAATTTCAAATGTGTTTTTAGTAGAGTCGCTCGGGTACAATTTGTTGTCTGTAAGTCAATTGTGTCATATGGGCTATAATTGTTTATTTACAAATATTGATGTATCTGTCTTTAGAAGGAGTGATGGTTCATTAGCCTTCAAGGGTGTATTAGACGGCAAACTCTATTTATTTGATTTTTCGAAAGAGAATGCCGATCTAGATGCATGCTTAATAGCTAAGGCTAATATGGGCTGGCCTTGGCATCGCCGTCTAGCACATGTTGGGATGAAGAACCTTCATAAGCTTCTAAAGGGAGATCATGTGTTAGGACTAACTCATGTCTGTTTTGAGAAAGACAAACCTTGTGCAGCATGCCAGGCAGGGAAATAGGTGGGAAGCACTCATCATAGCAAGAATATGATGACAACGTCAAAACCACTGGGACTTCTTCACATGGATCTCTTCGGTCTCGTTGCCCATCTCAGCATCGGGGGAAGTAAGTATGGTCTTGTGATAGTTGATGATTTTTCCCGCTTCACTTGGGTATTCTTTTTGCAGGACAAATCTGAAACCCAAGGAATCCTAAAGCGCTTCTTATGGAGAGCTCAAAATGGGTTTGAGCTAAAGGTAAAGAAGATAAGAAGCGACAATGGGTCCGAGTTCTAGAATCTTCAAGTTGAAGAGTTTCTTGAGGAGGAAGGCATCAAGCACGAGTTCTCCACTCCCTACACACCACAACTAAATGGTGTGGTAGAGAGGAAGAATAGGACACTAATTGGCATGGAGAGAACGGTGCTTGGAGAGTACAAGACGCCTGAGCGGTTTTGGTCGGAAGCTGTGAACACAGCTTGCCATGCCATAAACCGGCTCTATTTGCACCGTCTCCTCAAGAAGACCTCCTACGAACTCCTAACTGGTAACAAACCAAATGATTCTTATTTTCGTGTATTTGGGAGCAAATGCTACATTCTGGTGAAGAAAGGTAGACATTCGAAATTTGCTCCCAAGGCAGTAGATGGGTTTTTTACTAGGATATGACTCAAATACAGAGGCGTATAGGGTCTTCAACAAAACATCAGGATTAGTTGAAGTCTCTAGTGACGTTGTATTTGATGAGACTAATGGCTCTCCAAGAGAGCAAGTTGATCTTGATGATGTAGATGAGGATGAGGTTCCGACGGTGTTGGGACCATGCTTCGTCGCCGAAGGTCCTGCAGGAAGAAACAATTTCGGTTGAAGCTGTTTGTACGTAATGCCGAAGGGTGCCGTTCATGAAGCTTCGGAATTACAAACCGACTTAAAGATAGAATGACCTTTTAGTCCATAAGAGTTTGGGTCGATGTTGTAAACTTTTATGAGGGGTATGATTGTAATTGTTCACAGGCTGTGTCCTGTGCCTATAAATAGTGAACAGTATTCCTTTACTGTTCACGCATTCCTGTAATTGCAATCGCATCACCCGGAAATTATCATTTGTCAAGCCAGAGGTATAAATGTATTTAAATATTATGTTTAAACATTTAAGATTTATATAGCATAATAAATGATGTCATTTATTTCCAATTTAACTATCTTTAATGCTTTATGTCCTGCGTTATTCCGCATTACCTTCGAGAATTAAATTACGAAGGTGATACTTTCGTAATTTTGTTATTATAACCTTCGTCCGAAGTTCATCGAATCCTTGGGGAAATAATGCTTCAGTGGACGAAGGACATCGATATTTAACATTTTATGTTGCCTTGTTCTTAATTCATAGTATTTGAGAGCAAGTCCCCAACATTGGCGCCCACCTCCGGTCAACTCACTTCCACTTTTTTGAGCTGATGGCTTCGTTCAACAATCAAGCTGGAGCTGCTTCGGCCCCGAAGCTGGTACTCCCGATAACAGGTGGTTCATGCTCAGAGCCAGCCAACAAGAAGCAGAAGAAGGAAGCACAGAGAAGGGTACAGCATGTTGGGGTGCAAGGACCCTTCATCAAGTCAAGATGGTCTCACATTCCAATTACCTTCTCCCAAGAGGATCTTCAACTCAAGGATTACCCACACAATGATGCTATGGTTATCTCTTGTGTGATCAAAGGATTTTTGGTCCATAATGTTTTGGTTGACACAGGCAGCGCAGCTGATATCATATTTGCTAAAGCTTTCAGACAAATGCAAGAGCCCGAAGACAAGATCCATGATGCTACGCACCCTCTTTGTGGCTTCGGAGGACGGCAAATTGTAGCACTTGGGAAGATTACCATGCCAGTAACCTTCGGATTTGTTAACAACACAAGGGTTGAGCAAATTGTGTTTGATATTGTTGACATGGAGTATCCTTACAATGCTATCATTGGTCGCGGTACTCTCAATGCCTTCGAAGCAATTCTTCACCCATCTTACCTCTGCATGAAGATACCTTCGGACCAAGGGCCTATTGTTATTCATGGAAGTCAGGAAGCTGCCAGAAGGGCCGAAGGAAATTGGATAGATTCAAAAGCAATCCATAACATAGATGGAGCTGAGGCCTGTGAGCAATACAAGTTCAGAAGGGAAAAAGCTGCTTCAGCTGACCAGCCGAAGCCCATGCTCTTATGTGAGGATATAGCAGATCAGAAGGTGCTATTGGGATCTCAATTGTCTGAAGAGCAGGAAAAAACCTTGATAAGGTTTCTGTTCAACAATAAAGATGTTTTTGCTTGGTCAGCTAATGATCTTTGTGGAGTTAATAGGGATGTTATTGAGCATTCGCTCAATGTCGATCCATCCTTCAGACCCAGAAAGCATAGGCTTCGGAAGATGTCTGACGACAAGGCCGAAGGTGCTCGGAATGAAGTGAAAAGACTTCTGAGTGCCGGAGTTATTAGAGAGGTAAAATACCCAGAATGGTTGGCTAACACTGTTATGGTGAAGAAGGCCAATGGTAAATGGAGAATGTGTATTGATTTTACTGACCTCAATAAGGCTTGTCCGAAGGACGAGTTTCCATTGCCAAGGATAGATTCCTTAGTCGATGCAGCAGCTTCATCAGAGCTTATGAGTTTGCTGGATTGCTATTCAGGCTATCATCAAATCTGGATGAAGGAGGATGAACCGAAAACCAGCTTCATAACCCCTAGTGGGACATATTGCTATCTTCGGATGCCTGAGGGGCTTAAAAATGCTAGAGGAAGCTTCAGCAGAATGACAGCGAAGGTTCTCCATTCTCAGATAGGCAGGAATGTACTAACTTATGTTGATGACATCATTGTAAAAAGCACGAAGCAAGATAACCACATTGCTGATTTACAGGAGACCTTCGCTAATTTTAGACAGGCTGGTTTAAAGCTGAATCCAGAAAAATGTGTCTTCGGAGTAAAGAAGGGGAAATTTCTTGGTTGCCTAGTTTCAACAAAGGGAATTGAGGCTAATCCAAGCAAAATCGAAGCTATACTTCGAATGGAACCACCAAGTACAAAAAAGGGGGCTCAAAGATTGACGGGAAGGCTGGCATCTCTCAACAGATTCATATCCAGATCAGCAGAGAGAAACTTACCATTCTTCGAAGTGCTAAAGTCAGTCGAAGTCTTTCAATGGGGACCAATCCAGCAGAAAGCCTTCGAAGAGTTGAAGCAATATTTGATAGATCTAACAACATTAACTCCACCAACGCCAGGGGCTCCTTTGTTATTATATGTGGCAGCTTCGCACTCAGCGGTAAGTGCAGCACTTGTCCAGGAGAAGCTTGAAGGCCAAGTTAAGAGGCAGGCCCCAATATATTTCGTATCTGAGGTTCTTAGTTTATCGAAGAAAAATTATACAGAATTGGAGAAGTTACTGTATGCTGTTTTGATGGCCTCCAGGAAGCTTCGGCATTATTTTCAAGCTTACAACATAATTGTTCCTTCTTCGCAACCTCTGAAGGATATTATGAGAAATCGAGAAGCTACTGGAAGGATTGGAAAATGGGCTGCAGAGCTCAATGAATTTTGTATTGATTATGTTCATAGATCCTCGATTCAGTCCTAGGCGTTAGCAGACTTCATTGCTGACTGGACGCCAGGGGCTCAGGAGGAAGAAACAAATAAAGATGCCGAAGCATGGACAGTGTTTTGCGATGGGTCTTGGGGAACCTTCGGAGCAGGAGCGGCTGCTGTGTTGGTTTCACCTTCCAAAGTTAAAACTTGTTATGCGGCAAGACTTGATTTTAGTTGCACAAATAATATCGCTGAATATGAAGCTCTGCTCTTGGGTCTTCAGAAGTTAAAGGCAATGGGAATCAGAAGGGCCATTCTTAAAACTGATTCTCAAGTTATTTCTGGTCATGTTGACAAGAGCTATAAAGCAAGAGACCCGAAGCTTGAAAAGTATCTAGATACAGTCCGAAGGATTGAGGCTTCCTTCGAAGGTTTCTCTGTCAAAAATATTCCTCGTGGAGAAAATGAATACGCTGATCTATTGGCCAAGTCAGCAGCCCAGGGGCTGCCTATACCTTCGGAAGTATTTTTCGAAACAATAAAAGCACCTTCGGTCGAGCTTCTTGAAAGAGCAATCCTTAATATATCCCCTGTTTATAGCGAGGATTGGAGAACTGAGATCGTCTCTTTCCTTCAGGGTAATTTTCTTTCAGACGATGAAGCTTATAACAGGAGAATAGAAGCAAGAGCTCGACCATATGTCATAATAGAAGGGGAGTTATACAAGCACGGGGTCTGTTCCCCATTGCTCAAGTGTTTATCCAGATCCGAAGGTATAGAATTAATGAAGGAAATACATGGAGGCCTGTGTGGATCTCACATTGGATCTAGGCCCTTGCTCGGGAAAGTTTTTCGCCAAGGATTTTATTGGCCAAAGGCAGCTTCGGATGCAGCGGATATAGTCCAAAAGTGCGAAGGTTGTCAGAAATGTGCAAGAGATCAAAAACAACCTTCGTCTTTAACTCAATTAATACAACCCACTTGGCTGTTGCAAAGGTGGGGCCTTGATTTGCTAGGCCCATTACCACCAGCACAGGGGAACTTAAGATATGTGGTAGTGGCAGTGGAGTATTTTTCCAAATGGATTGAGGCAAAGCCCTTAGCCACAATAACTTCATTTACTATTCAAAAGTTTTTCTGGCAGAACATTGTTTGTCGCTTCGGAGTACCGAAGGCCATTACTGTGGACAATGGGACACAGTTTGATTCTGAAGCCTTCAGAGAATTTTGTGATCAAATTGGCACGAAGATCCATTTTGCATCAGTTCGACACCCAGAGTCAAATGGACTTGTCGAAAGAGCTAATGGGATCATAATGACAGGAATAATGAAGTCAATCTTCAATCAGCCCAGGGGAAAATGGCCTGACGAGCTAATCAAAGTGGTATGCAGCCATAATACAACCATGTCAAGGTCAACAGGTTTTACGCCCTTTAAACTATTGTTCGGTGACGAAGCAATAACCCTAGAAGAGGCCAAAGCAGGATCAATAAGGATAGTAGCTTCGGCAGAAGACAAAGACGAAGCTGATTGCTCTGTAGAAAAAGATGCTATTGAAGGGATCAGACTTCAAGCTGTGGAAAACATCAATAAATATCAAGCTGAAACAATAAAATGGCGTGACAGAAAAGTCAAGCTGAAGAACATTGAACCAGGACACTTGGTACTTCGAAGAGTAGCCAACCCTGAGACAGCAGGCAAATTACAGCTGAAGTGAGAAGGCCCCTTTTTGGTAGTATCTTCGTCAAGACCCGGTTCCTACAGATTGAAGGATATGGACGGCAACGACATTCCTAGATCATGGAATGCGGATGATCTTCGACGATATTATGTTTAGCTTGATGTAAATTTTTATATTCTTTTTCGTGGCACCCTTTTCCTTTCCAAAGGGGGAGAAAGGTTTTTAATGGGGCCACAACATGTAATTTTCCTTATTTCAATTTTATGAGAGTGATATCCCCCAAAAAATGTAAATGTAAATGCAAAAGGAAAAAGAAAAGGAAACAGGGAGAAGCTCAAAAGTCGTTCCTAAGGGAATGCAGGGCTTACAACGAAAAATAAGCGCTGATTCCGCTGAAAGTAAAAGGCGAAGAAGCTCCTAAGGGAGGCTTACAGCGAAAAATAAGCGCTGATTCCGCTGAAAGTAAAAGGCGAAGAAGCTCCTAAGGGAGGCTTACAGCGAAAAATAAGCGCTGATTCCGCTAAAAGTAAAAGGCGAAGAAGCTCCTAAGGGAGGCTTACAGCGAAAAGTCAACGCTGAAGGACTATGATTATGTATTTTGATATTCATTTGCACAATGCATCTCATCATGTTATTTGCATTCATAAACATGCATTTAGACATATATAGAATCATCATTATACCGCACAAAAACACAGATGCTTCGGCGATGAGGAAAAACTCGAAGGAAAATTTTTATGCTTCATTGTGTACGAAAAGAAGGGAAGGTGTTTTTCGCCTTCGGCTCAAAAGAGAAGTTTCGTCCACAGCAAAGCAGATTGTACGCAGATAGCAGAAACAAAATATATTACAAGGTATGTACAAATTTACATAAGTTGTTCCATAACTATATTACAAAAGTTTCTCCAGAATTTTTGCAGGAAAGTATATTGTAAACAACTATCAAGCTTCAGGCTAGGCTTCGTCAAACTTCAACTTCGTCATTCTCCAGCTTCGTCATCCTGCGTATATCAAACAGCAGAATAAGAAAGGTGCAAATTTCAAGGAGAAGGTAAAAGTAACAAATATAAGTTTCTTACCGGCTTAAGATGACTTCGAGCTTCGTCACCCGCCATTTTTCGCCCGCCACCTACCTAGATCTGGGTCATGAATCTATTTCCAATGCTTCGGGCTAGGCTTGGGATATCTATCAGATATGATGCTGACAAGCTGAAGTTTGGTCTGTTCACAATATTTCCATGCGTGCAGCCAGCCTTCAGAAAAGCGGTGGCTATGCCCCGAGAAGCTACCAGGGCGCAGAAGTCGGCATGCCCACCAATAACTTCGTCAAGGGCATCAACCTCGCCTTCAATATATTCTAACGTGCTGGGCAGATTATCAGCTGAAGGTGTAAATTTTGCAGAGCTGGCTCCGACAGAATGAAACACATCCTTCAGCCGTTGCACGCATCGGCTGCCGAAGCTTAGGCATTTCTCTTGAAGTTCTTTAAAGGATTTCTGCAAATTTGAATTTTTATCCACCTCAGTTTTCAGGCTTGCTTCGAGATATTTCTTTTCTTGCTCAAATTTTTCTGACTGTTGGAGCAATTCATTCTTTAAGCTGTTATTCTCAGTTTGGACTTCAGCCAAAGAACCCTCCATAGTCTGAATAACAAAATCTTTCTTTTCTAATGCACCTTCGTGCTCTTTGACCATCATTTCAAGATCTTGGATGGTGAAATCTTTCTTTTTCAAATCAGCTTCGTAATTTTCAACTTTTTCAGCCAAATTTTGGATGACGGCTTTGTTCTTCTCTTCTTCGAGATCTTGTTGCATTTTTAGAACCTTACTTAACAGTATGCTCTGTCGAAACGATCTTCGTTAGAAAATGACCTAAAAGATAATAATAATAATAAAATAACAAAAATATTTGTTACCTTGAAGTTAGCATAAAGCAAACTTCCGGCGATATGGTGCCGTTGGTAACGGCAGAGGTCCGCTTCCAGCTTCGGCAAGCCAATGTTTTTGCAGAGAGTTCTAACAATTTTAGCTTCGCTGCGGTTTCGAAGGCACCTCAGTTTTCCTTCGTTAACCCCACCAAACAGTGTAGCCCCTGGCTTATATCCGCAGGCTATGGCACATCTTTTAAGCTCTGCTTTTTCAGCGTCTGTCAGCTCTTGCCCAAGTAAATCTTGAAATTCAAAATCTTCCCCCTCCAAAATGTCTTCAGCTTGTTTTTCCCCTTTTCAGTGCCTGTGCTCGCCGCGGCCACAGCAGATTCTTCCTCAGTCATTTTTAAGAGTATGTTATCAATAACTTCAAGTGTCTCGTCCAGGTTCAGATCTTCTGTGTCCCAAGTTTCAACCCCGGCAGCTTCAGCTGCGCCAGTTTCAGCTTCGAAGGTTTCCGCTCTGGTGGTTTCGGCTGTGGCGCCTTTAGTTTCGGCAGTCTGGTCAATAGCAATTCTTGATGCCGGTGTCGGTAACGGTGTCCCATGAATTACATCTGCTATTTGAATAATCCTTCGTTTTTTCGGTAGTGCAGGACCTTCTTCTGCCGAAGCTGCCTTGTCCTTCTGAAAAAACTTCGTCAGTTCCAACGCCAGCGGACTTAGCTTGACAGGCAAGGGTTCAGTCATTACCTTCATAATCTCTTCTACTTCAACAGCAGAAGGCATTGCAGGAGTATCTTCTTCTTGAACCAACGTTCTTGGTTCTGGAGATGCAATTTTCCTCTTTTCTGCAGTGGCCACCTTCGGCTCAGGATTCAACTCTTCAGGGCTAAGTTTTCAGAATCTCCCCTTTTCTTTTTGGTTACCTTGGCGACCTCTTTGTCAGCAGCGCTGGAAATTCTTTTTCGCTTTGGGCCTCCAGCATCTCCGCCCAGGCGATCATAATCAGCATATTCAAAACCTATGGCATCAAGCACCCTGTTCAGCCTTCGCTTTGGCCGAGTGCCGAAGGCTGCTGTCATCAGCTGGTCCTCTTTTTTGGAGTAATTTCCAAGGATTTCATTACTCATTACTTCAATTGTATCGAGTCATTCTTGACAGGGTGCTTTAAAATATTTCTTAAACTTATAATAATAGGGTAGTCGGACAAGCTCCCCTTCTTTCTTTTCTCCTTTAAGCTTCGGCATAGTCCACTCCTTCATAGTCGGAAATACTCTGAAGGCCAGAAATTCCTGCACTAAATCTCTAGTGCCAATGTGTTCTGCAATAATTTTGAATTCAGCCAGTGCGACCCAAGTTAGAACTTCAGTTGTCATTCTGCAACGGGGTCTTGTTTCTCCGAAGATCAGTTCAAGAGGGCTCTGCACTAGCTTCTCTTTGTCTTCGTTAACTTTGACATAAAACCATTCTGACTTCCAGCCTGCCGGCCATTTGCTTCGGTAGCTAATCACAGGAAATTTTGTGGTCTTCCGATAGGCAAAATTGTAACAACCAAAATTTTCGTGCAACCCATCCTTTCTGGCCTTAGTCTGGTAATGCAGCTCATGTACTCGACAGAAGCTATCGGCAAGCGGCTCCACCGCCTGGCTTCGGAGAGCCCAGATATAAACGCTAAGCCTGACAATGGCGTTAGGAGTCAGTTGGTGAAAATAGATCCTAAACTTTTGCAGCACATCAGAAATCATTCTATTCAAAGGAAATCTCAACCCAGTCTTTAAAAAACTCTTGAAAATAACTATTTCATCCTTTTCTGGCTTCGGGGTAGTCTCCTCTCCCCCGAAGCGAAGTAGCTTCTTCTCATTTTCTCTGAAATAGCCCGACTTCACCATTTTGGAGAAATCAGCCTTGGAGATAGTCGACTTCCCGAAGTCCAAATGGCTAGGCTTGCTCGGTACTGCGATATGGTAATCATCGTCAGAATCAGCTTCCTCAATATCTCCTCGTTTTGCTTCGGCAGCAGCTTGTTCTGTTTCGGCAGCAGCCTGTTCTGTTTCGGCAGTAGGGATTCTTTCCGAAGTCACCAATCTAGATCGCTGCATTGCTTCGGAGATAGGAACAGTCTCTGCACCTTCGACTTCATCTCCCTCACGCTCAACTCTAGCAGTAGAGCGCAATCTGGCCATTCAATTTTGAATTTCTTGAAAGATTTCTCGAGAACTAAATAACCTCTTCTCTCGAAGCTTTTCTTCTGACGAAGTAGACACCAAATTGGAGCTTCGTCTGAATCCGAGAGTCGAGCTTCGGCTATGGTTAAAATTTTTGGCAGCAAAACAGTGCAATAGCAATGAATGCTGTGGTAACTTCACACCTACCTGTCTGTTTATATAGTGCTGCAGGTAAGAAGGTGAATCGTCAGGATTTTTACACCAGGCAAACAGCTGCTCGCACCCGCTGCATGGTGGGACCGCTACGCGCTCGGAAACTGTATCGTTTCTCGACAACGAGCTCCGGGAAGGTGTTTTTCGGACCTTCGGCTTCCTGAAGCCCAGGAGACTTTTTCACGGATCAAGCTCGTTACGAAAAACGATCTAGCACCGCGAAGGGGCTACTGTTGGGACCATGCTTCGTCGCCGAAGGTCCTGCAGGAAGAAACAGTTTCGGTTGAAGCTGTCTGTACGTAATGCCGAAGGGTGCCGTTCATGAAGCTTCGGAATTACAAACCGACTTAAAGATACAATGACCTTTTAGTCCATAAGAGTTTGGGTCGATGTTGTAAACTTTTATGAGGGGTATGATTGTAATTGTTCACAGACTGTGTCCTGTGCCTATAAATAGTGAACAGTATTCCTTTACTGTTCACGCATTCCTGTAATTGCAATCGCATCACCCGGAAATTATCATTTGTCAAGGTAGAGGTATAAATGTATTTAAATATTATGTTTAAACATTTAAGATTTATATAGCATAATAAATGATGTCATTTATTTCCAATTTAACTATCTTTAATGCTTTATGTCCTGTGTTATTCCGCATTACCTTCGAGAATTAAATTACGAAGGTGATACTTTCGTAATTTTGTTATTATAACCTCCGTCCGAAGTTCATCGAATCCTTGGGGAAATAATGCTTCAGCGGACGAAGGACATCGATATTTAACATTTTATGTTGCCTTGTTCTTAATTCATAGTATTTGAGAGCAAGTCCCCAACAGACGGTCGCAATGCGAACTATGGTGATAGGTGATGTGCGACCATAGGAACTACAAGAACAAGATCAACCCTCCTCCTCTACAATGGTGCATCCCCTAACTCAAGACGATGTACATATACCTCAAGAAGAGGGGCAAGATCAAGGGGGAGCACAGGAAGAACATGTTATGGAGGAAGAAGAACCACGGGCCCGTCCAACCCAAGTCCGAGCGATGATCCAAAGACATCACCCCATCGATCAGATTCTGGGTGACATCAGCAAGGGAGTAACTACTCGTTTATGATTAGCTAACTTTTGTGAGCATTACTCGTTTGTCTCTTCCATTGAGCCTTTTAGGGTAGAAGAGGCCTTGCAGGATCCGGACTGTGTGTTGGCCATGCAGGAAGAGCTCAACAACTTCAAAAGGAATGAAGTTTGGAGCCGGGTGCCACGTCCAAAGCAAAACGTTGTGGGGACCAAGTGGGTGTTCCGCAACAAGTAGGACGAGCATGGAGTGGTGACAAGAAACAAGGCTCGACTTGTGGCAAAAGGTTAAGCCCAAGTCGTAGGTTTGGATTTTGAGGAGACTTTTGCTCTTGTGGCTAGGTTAGAATCAATTCAGATTTTATTAGCCTATGCCGCTCACCATTCCTTTAAGTTGTTCCAAATGGATGTGAAGAGTGCTTTCCTAAATGGACCGATCAAGGAGGAGTATACGTGGAACAACCCCCTAGCTTTGAGGATGACAGGTATCCAGACCATGTATATAAGCTCTCTAAGGCGCTCTATGGACTTAAGCAATCCCCAAGAGCATGGTATGAATGCCTTAGAGATTTTCTTATTTCTAATGCCTTAGAGATCTTTTTGTTTGCCAAATTTATGTCGATGACATAATATTTGGTTCTACTAACCAAAAGTCTTGTGAGGAGTTTAGCAGGGTGATGATGCAAAAGTTCGAGATGTCGATGATGGGCGAGTTGACCTACTTCCTTGGATTCCAAGTGAAGCAACTCAAGGGCGGCACCTTCATCTCCCAAACGAAGTACACTCAAGATCTTCTCAAGAGGTTTGGAATGAAGGATGCTAAGCCCGCGAAGACACCGATGGGAACTGACGGACATCTTGACCTCAACAAAGGAGGTAAGTCCGTTGATCAAAAGGCATACCGATCAATGATAGGTTCATTACTTTATCTTTGTGCTAGTAGACCGGACATTATGTTTAGTGTATGCATGTGTCCTAGATTTCAATCCGACCCCAAGGAGTGTCACCTTGTGGTCGTTAAGCGAATTCTTAGGTATTTAGTTTCTACACCTTGCTTCGGGATCTGGTATCCAAAGGGTCTACCTTTGACTTAATCGGATACTCAGATTCCAACTATGCCGGGTGCAAGGTTGATAGGAAGAGCACATCAGGGACGTGCCAGTTTCTAGGGAGGTCCATGGTGTCCTGGAGCTCCAAGAAACAAACATCTGTTGCCCTATCCACAGCTGAGGCCGAGTATGTTGCCGTAGGACAGTGTTGCGCGCAACTGCTTTGGATGAGGCAAACCCTCCGGGACTTTGGCTACAATCTGAGTAAAGTCCCACTCCTATGTGACAATGAGAGTGCAATCCGCTCGGCGGATAATCCTGTTGAACACAAACGCACTAAGCACATAGACATCTGGCATCACTTCCTCAGAGACCACCAGCAAAAGCGAGATATCGACATTTACCATATTAACACCGAGAACCAGCTAGCCGATATCTTCACAGAGCCTTTATATGAGAAAAGTTTTTGCAGGTTGTGTAGTGAGCTAAATGTCTTAGATTCGCATAACTTGGATTGATCTATAGCATACATGTGTTCTATGCCTTTGATCATGTTACTTTGAGCATTTACATCATTTATTGTTTATTTGTGGTACTCAAGTTGTACAAGTCATCTTCGGACCTCACAAGTCCGTAAGCAAATGATGCACATGTTTAGGGGAGATGTGCTACAACTTGACTCCTTTGAGACTAACTTGTTTGTTTGAGTACACTTCAAGTAGTCTCGAAGGACCATTGAAAGGAAAAATTAACTTGGACGACGAAAAGAGCTTCCACTGCATTTCGGTAAAATGTATCTTGTCCTAAGTTCCATTTTGTGTTCTCATTGCCTTTTCGCTTCCATTTGGCATTTTGGTGAGGCAATGGGGTTAAAGGGCAAAAAATTACCCCGTTTTGGTGCTTAATGCCAAAGGGGGAGAAATTAAGGCCAAGGCAAATGGATCAGCCAACCACTTGTGAATTTCAAAAATAGTAGAGTTAGAATTTGTATTTTGTCCAAAATCCTCTTATAGCAAAATTTGGTCTCTTATGGGGGAGAATTTTGAGTATGGGAAAAAGGGGGAGTTTTGGCACTTGATCAATTTTACTCTTGGAATATCTCTCTATTTTGCCCAAACAAGTGTATTTGACTTAGAGATAGGTGAAAGGGAAATGTGCCCTTGGGCCATTTCTAAGTATTTTGGTGGTTTAGTGTCCAACACATGTGCCTAAGTGTAAAATGGTGGACAAAGTACAAATCAAGGATAAAGGTATGTTTCTCAGACTTAGTACATTGTTTTATGGACTAATGTATTGTGTCTAAGTGCTGGAAACAGGAAAAATCCAATTGGAAATGCCTTGGCTCAAGCAGCCAAGAGTCTGTTCAGTCTGGAGCACCGGACTGTCCGGTGGTGCATCGGACAGTGTCCGGTGCGCCAGGCTGGCTCGAGCAAAGTGGCTGCTCTCGGGACTTCGACGGCGGTGTACGGCTATAATTCACCGGACTGTCCGGTGGTGCACCGGACTGTCCGGTGGGCCGTTCACAGGCGAACTCGTCGCTCTCGGGAATTCATCGTCGACGTACGGCTATAATTCACCGGACTGTCCGGTGTGCACCGGACTGTCCGGTGAGCCAACGGTCGGCAGGGCCAACGGTCGGCCGCGCGATCTGCGCAGGACACGTGGCCGAGCCAACGGCTAGAAGGGGGCACCGGTCTATCCGGTGTGCACCGGACATGTCCGGTGTGCCAACGGCTCTCTGTCTGCCAACAGTCGACTGCGCCATTTTTGGAAGGAAATCGGGCACCGGACAGTGTCCGGTGTGCACCGGACTGTCCGGTGCGCCAGTCGACAGAAGGCAAGATCAGCCTTCCTTGATTGCTCTCAACGGCTCCTAGCTGCCTTGGGGCTATAAAAGGGACCCCTAGGCGCATGGAGGAGGACACCAAGCATTCCTACAACAATCTTAAGCACCAAGACATCGATTTCGCGCCTTTGATTCTTTGCGATAGCAATTAGAGCTCTAGTTGAGTGGTGAACTCATTGAGTTGTGTTGTGAGCTCTCGTTGCGACTTGTGTGCGTGGTGTTGCTGTGATTTCTTGTCTTGTGTGCGTTGCTAATCCCCCCTTGCTCTGTGCCTCTTTGTGAATTTCAAGTGTAAGGGCGAGAGGCTCCAAGTTGTGGAGATTCCTCGCAAACGGGACTGAGAAAAAGCAAGCAAAACACCTGGTATTCAAGTGGGTCTTTGGACCGCTTGAGAGGGGTTGATTGCAACCTTCGTCCGTTGGGACGCCACAACGTGGAGTAGGCAAGCGTTGGTCTTGGCCGAACCACGGGATAACCACCGTGCCATCTCTGTGATTGATCTTGTTGGTTATTGTGTTTTGTTGAAGATTCCTCTCTAGCCACTTAGCGGTTATTGTGCTAACACTTAACCAAGTTTTTGTGGCCTAAGTTTTAAGTGTTACAGGATCACCTATTCACCCCCCCCCCCCTCTAGGTGCTCTCAATTGGTATCAGAGTCGTTCTCTTCACAAAGGGACTAACCGCCCGAAGAGATGGATCCTAAGGGGAAGGGTATCGTGATCAACGATAAAGAGAAGGAATCCTTCGTCAACGAGCCAAAGGACGACAAGCCTACCGACTCCGGCTCGGGCCATAGACGGAAGGAAGGGAAGAAGAAGAAGACGAGGCGCATCAAGGAGATCGTCTACTACGATGACCGCGATGAGTCTACTTCTTCCCAAAAGGACGATGACCACAACGACTACGAGAGAAGAAAACCGGTTAATTCGAACTTTTCTTTTGACTACTCTCGTATTTCGCAAAGTTCAAATTCACATTTGCTCTCCATTCCACTCGGCAAGCCTCCACACTTTGATGGGGAGGACTACGGATTTTGGAGCCACAAAATGCGTAGTCACCTATTCTCTCTCCATCCTAGTATATGGGAGATTGTAGAGAGTGGAATGCACTTTGATAGTTCAGATAGTCCCATGTTCATTAATGAGCAAATTCATAAGAATGCACAAGCTACTACTGTTCTTCTAGCTTCATTGTGCAGGGATGAATATCACAAAGTGAGCGGCTTGGATAACGCCAAGCAGATCTGGGACACCCTCAAGATTTCTCATGAGGGGAACGACGTCACCTTGCTCAACAAAATGGAGTTGGTGGAGGGCGAGCTTGGACGGTTCGCGATGATAAGGGGCGAGGAGCCAACTCAAACATACAACCGGCTCAAGACCCTTATCAACAAAATAAGGAGCTACGGAAGCACGCGATGGACGGATCACGACGTCGTCCGACTGATGCTAAGGTCCTTTACCATTCTTGATCCTCATTTGGTGAATAATATTCGTGAGAATCCCAGGTACACCAAAATGTCGCCCGAAGAAGTCCTTGGAAAATTCGTTAGCGGGCGAATGATGATCAAGGAGGCGAGGTATGTGGACGACGCTTTGAATGGTCCAATCAACGAGCCGCAACCCCTTGCTCTCAAGGCAACAAGAAGCAAGGAGGCGCTACCTAGCAAGGTGGCACAAATTGAGGCGGCCGGACTTAATGATGAAGAGATGGCCCTCATCATCAAGAGATTCAAGACGGCGCTAAAGGGTCGCAAGGGGCAGCCAAGCAAGACCAAGACAAAGGGGAAGCGCTCATGCTTCAAATGTGGTAAGCTTGGTCATTTTATTGCTAACTGTCCCGACAATGATAGTGATCAGGACCAAGGGAACAAGAGGGAGAAGAAGAAGAACTATAAGAAGGCAAAGGGCGAGGCACATCTAGGAAAGGAGTGGGATTCGGATTGCTCCTCCTCCGACTCGGACAATGAAGGACTCACCGCCACCGCCTTCAACAAGTCATCCCTCTTCCCCAACGAGCGTCACACATGCCTTATGGCAAGGGAGAAGAAGGTATGTACTCGAGACTCTACTTATGCTTCTTCAAGTGAGGACGAATCTAGTGATGAGGATGAAATAGATTATTCATGTCTATTTAAAGGCCTAGATAGAACCAAGGTAGATAAAATTAATGAATTAATTGATGCCTTGAATGATAAGAATAGGCTTCTAGAAAAACAAGAAGATTTGTTGTATGAAGAACATGACAAATTTGTAGAAGCACAAAAATCTCATGCTTTAGAAGTTAAAAGAAATGAAATGCTTTCTTGTGAATTATCTTCTTGCCATGAGACAATTACTAGCTTAAGGAGCATTAATGATGACTTGAATGCTAAGTTAGAAATAGCTAGTAAATCAACAACTTTTGTAGAAAATGTTGTTATTTGCAATAGATGTAAAGATTTTGATATTGATGCTTGTAGTGAACACATAGCTTCTATTGCAAAATTAAACGATGAAATGGCTAGTCTTAATGCCCAACTTAAGGCTAGCAAAAGCGATTTTGATAAACTAAAATTTGCTAGGGATGCCTACACGATTGGTAGACACCCCTCAATTAAGGATGGGCTTGGCTTCAAGAGGGAAGCCAAGAACTTAACAAGCCATAAGGCTCCCATCTCCGCCAAGGAGAAAGGGAAGGCCCCTATGGCAAGTAGTACTAAAAAGAACCATGCTTTTATGTACTTTGATAGAAGACAGTCTCATAGGAGTTGTAATGCTCTTGATTCACATGATTCTTATGCTATGTTTGCTCCCAGTTCTTCCTATATGCATGATAGAGATATGCCTAGGAAAAATATTCATCATGTGCCTAGAAAAAATATTCATCATGTTCCTAGAAAAGTTATGAATGGTCCCTCTACAATTTATCATGCTTTAAATGCTTCCTTTGCTATTTGTAGAAAGGATATGAAGATAGTTGCTAGGAAGTTAGGGGCAAAATGCAAGGGTGATAAAACTTGCATTTGGGTCCCTAAGGAAATTGTGACTAACCTTGTAGGACCCAACAAGAGTTGGGTACCTAAGACCCAAGCCTAAATTTGCCTTGCAGGTTTATGCATCCGGGGGTTCAAGCTGGATTATCGACAGCGGATGCACAAACCATATGACGGGGGAGAAGAAGATGTTCACCTCCTACGTCAAGAATAAGGATTCCCAAGATTCAATCATATTCGATGATGGGAACCAAGGCAAGGTGAAAGGTTTAGGCAAGATTGCAATATCCAATGAGCACTCTATCTCTAATGTGTTTTTAGTTGAGTCTCTTGGATATAATTTACTATCTGTCAGTCAATTATGTAATATGGGATATAATTGTCTATTTACAAATGTAGATGTGTCTGTCTTTAGAAGATGTGATGGTTCACTAGCTTTTAAGGGTGTACTAGACGGCAAACTTTATTTGGTTGATTTTGCAAAAGAAGAGGCCGGTCTAGATGCATGCTTAATGGCTAAGACTTGCATGGGCTGGTTGTGGCATCGCCGCTTAGCACATGTGGGGATGAAGAACCTCCACAAGCTTCTTAAGGGAGAACACGTGATAGGTCTAACCAATGTACATTTCGAAAAAGATAGACCTTGTGCAGCTTGTCAAGCAGGTAAACAGGTGGGAGGAGCACATCACAGCAAGAATGTGATGACGACTTCAAGACCTCTGGAGCTGCTGCATATGGACCTCTTCGGACCCATCGCCTATCTGAGCATAGGAGGAAGTAAGTATGGTCTAGTTATTGTTGATGACTTTTCCCGCTTCACTTGGGTGTTCTTTTTGCAGGATAAGTCTGAAACCCAAGGGACCCTCAAGCGCTTCCTCAGGAGAGCTCAAAATGAGTTTGAGCTCAAGGTGAAGAAGATAAGGAGCGACAATGGATCCGAATTCAAGAATCTTCAAGTGGAGGAGCTCCTTGAGGAGGAGGGGATCAAGCACGAGTTCTCCGCTCCCTACACACCTCAGCAAAATGGTGTGGTAGAGAGGAAGAACAGGACGCTCATAGATATGGCGAGGACTATGCTTGGAGAGTTCAAGACCCCCGAGTGCTTTTGGTCGGAAGCCGTGAACACGGCTTGCCACGCCATCAACAGGGTCTACCTTCATCGCCTCCTCAAGAAGACTTCATATGAGCTGCTGACTGGTAACAAACCCAATGTATCGTACTTTCGTGTATTTGGGAGTAAATGCTACATTCTAGTGAAGAAGGGTAGGAATTCCAAATTTGCTCCTAAAGCCGTAGAAGGGTTTTTATTAGGTTATGATTCAAATACAAAGGCGTATAGGGTCTTCAACAAATCATCGGGTTTGGTTGAAGTCTCTAGCGACGTTGTATTTGATGAGACTAATGGCTCTCCAAGAGAGCAAGTTGTTGATCTTGATGATGTAGATGAAGAAGACGTTCCAACGGTCGCGATACGCACCATGGCGATTGGAGATGTACGGCCTCAGGAACAATTGGAGCAAGATCAACTGTCTTCCTCAACTATGGTGCATCCCCCAACTCAAGATGACGAACAGGTACCTCAAGTGGAGGCGCATGATCAAGGGGGAGCACAGCATGATCAAGTTGAAGAGGAAGAAGCACCTCAGGCACCTCCAACCCAAGTTCGAGCGACGATCCAAAGGGATCATCCCGTCGACCAAATATTGGGTGATATTAGCAAGGGAGTAACTACTCGTTCAAGATTAGTTAATTTTTGTGAGCATTACTCTTTTGTCTCTTCTATTGAGCCTTTCAGGGTAGAAGAGGCCTTGCTAGATCCGGACTGGGTGTTGGCCATGCAGGAGGAACTCAACAACTTCAAGCGCAATGAAGTTTGGACGCTGGTGCCTCGTCCCAAGCAAAATGTTGTGGGAACCAAGTGGGTGTTCCGCAACAAACAGGATGAGCACGGGGTGGTGACAAGGAACAAGGCTCGACTTATGGCAAAAGGTTATGCCCAAGTCGCAGGTTTGGACTTTGAGGAGACTTTTGCTCCTGTGGCTAGGCTAGAATCAATTCGTATCTTGCTAGCATATGCCGCTCACCATTCTTTCAGGTTATACCAAATGGATGTGAAGAGCGCTTTCCTCAACGGGCCGATCAAGGAGGAGGTGTACGTGGAGCAACCCCCTGGCTTTGAGGATGAACGGTACCCCGACCACGTGTGTAAGCTCTCTAAGGCGCTCTATGGACTTAAGCAAGCCCCAAGAGCATGGTATGAATGCCTTAGAGACTTTTTAATTGCTAATGCTTTCAAGGTTGGGAAAGCCGATCCAACTCTTTTTACTAAGACTTGCGATGGTGATCTTTTTGTGTGCCAAATTTATGTCGATGACATAATATTTGGTTCTACTAATCAAAAGTCTTGTGAAGAGTTTAGCAGGGTGATGACGCAGAAATTCGAGATGTCGATGATGGGCGAGTTGAACTACTTCCTTGGGTTCCAAGTGAAGCAACTCAAGGATGGCACCTTCATCTCCCAAACAAAGTACACGCAAGATTTGTTAAAGCGGTTTGGGATGAAGGACGCCAAGCCCGCAAAGACGCTGATGGGAACTGATGGACACACCGACCTCAACAAAGGAGGTAAGTCCGTTGATCAAAAAGCATACCGGTCCATGATAGGTTCTTTGCTTTATTTGTGTGCTAGTAGACCGGATATTATGCTTAGCGTATGCATGTGTGCTAGATTTCAATCTGATCCTAAGGAGTGTCACTTAGTGGTTGTGAAGCGAATTCTTAGATATTTAGTCGCTACGCCTTGCTTCGGGATCTGGTATCCAAAGGGGTCTAACTTTGACTTGATTGGGTACTCAGATTCCGACTATGCTGGATGTAAGGTCGATAGGAAGAGTACATCGGGGACGTGCCAATTCTTAGGAAGGTCCCTGGTGTCATGGAACTCTAAGAAACAAACCTCCGTTGCCCTATCCACCGCTGAGGCCGAGTACGTTGCCGTAGGACAGTGTTGCGCGCAACTACTTTGGATGAGGCAAACCCTCCGGGACTTTGGCTACAATCTGCAAAGTCCCACTCCTATGTGACAATGAGAGTGCTATCCGAATAGCAGAAAATCCTGTTGAGCACAGCCGCACAAAGCACATTGACATCCGGCATCACTTTTTGAGAGACCACCAGCAAAAGGGAGATATCGAAGTGTTTCATGTTAGCACCGAGAACTAGCTAGCCAATATCTTCACTAAGCCTTTAGATGAAAAGACCTTTTGCAAGCTGCATAGTGAGCTAAATGTCCTAGATTCGCAGAACTTGGATTGAATTATAGCATACATGTGTTTATGCCTTTGATCATGTTCATTCTGCATTTTGTTGCTTATTGTGGTGCTCAAGTTGTACAAACACTCCCTGGACCTCACAAGTCCTTTTTGCAAGTGATGCACATATTTAGGGGGAGCTGTGCTACAACTTGACCCTTTGAGACTAACCATGTACTTGAGTTTGGTTGTTTTAGTCTCAAAGGAGGATTGAAAGGGAAAAGGTGGACTTGGACCATGCAAAACTTCCACTGCACTCCGATGAAAAGAGTAACTTTTCCAAGTTCATCTTTATACTCTTATTGCCTTTGTGTTCTCATTTGAAGATTTTGGTGAGGCAATGGGGTTAAAGGGCCAAGATTGATCCCGTTTTGGTGCTTGATGCCAAAGGGGGGGAAAATAAAGGCCAAAGCGATAAATGGATCAGCTACCACTTGAGAGATTTTGAAAATAGTAGAATAGAGCTTTTTGGTTTGACAAAACTCTTTTATTGTCTCTCTTGTCAAAAGTTGGCTTCTCGTGGGGAGATGTATTGATTATGGGAAAAAGGGGAGTTTTTGAAATCTTGAATCAATTTCTCTTGGAATGACTCTCTTTATGTCTTAACATGTGTGTTTGACTTAGAGATAGAAATTTGAGTTTGATTTGCAAAAACAAAACCAAGTGGTGGCAAAGAGTGATCCATATATGTCAAATTTGAATCAAAACAATTTGAGTTCTTATTTGAATTGATTTTGTACTTGTTCTACTAGCTTTATGTTGTGTTGGCATAAATCACCAAAAAGGGGGGGATTGAAAGGGAAATGTGCCCTTGGGCCATTTCTAAGTATTTTGGTGGTTTAGTGTCCAACACATGTGCCTAAGTGTAAAATGGTGGACAAAGTACAAATCAAGGATAAAGGTATGTTTCTCAGACTTAGTACATTGTTTTATGGACTAATGTATTGTGTCTAAGTGCTGGAAACAGGAAAAATCCAATTGGAAATGCCTTGGCTCGAGCAGCCAAGAGTCTGTTCAGTCTGGAGCACCGGACTGTCCGGTGGTGCACCGGACAGTGTCTGGTGCGCCAGGCTGGCTCGAGCAAAGTGGCTGCTCTCGGGACTTCGACGGCGGTGTACGGCTATAATTCACCGGACTGTCCGGTGGTGCACCGGACTGTCCGGTGGGCCGTTCACAGGCGAACTCGTCTCTCTCGGGAATTCATCGTCGACGTACGGCTATAATTCACCGGACTGTCCGGTGTGCACCGGACTGTCCGGTGAGCCAACGGTCGGCCGCGCGATCTGCGCGGGACACGTGGCCGAGCCAACGGCTAGAAGGGGGCACCGGTCTGTCCGGTGTGCACCGGACATGTCCGGTGCGCCAACGGCTCTCTGTCTGTCAACGGTCGACTGCGCCATTTTTGGAAGGAAATCGGGCACCGGACAGTGTCCGGTGTGCACCGGACTTTCCAGTGCGCCAGTCGACAGAAGGCAAGATCAGCCTTTCTTGATTGCTCTCAACGGCTCCTAGCTGCCTTGGGGCTATAAAAGGGACCCCTAGGCGCATGGAGGAGGACACCAAGCATTCCTACAACAATATTAAGCACCAAGACATCGATTTCGTGCCTTTGATTCTTTGCGATAGCAATTAGAGCTCTAGTTGAGTGGTGAACTCATTGAGTTGTGTTGTGAGCTCTCGTTGCGACTTGTGTGCGTGGTGTTGCTGTGATTTCTTGTCTTGTGTGCGTTGCTAATCCCCCCTTGCTCTGTGCCTCTTTGTGAATTTCAAGTGTAAGGGCGAGAGGCTCCAAGTTGTGGAGATTCCTCGCAAACGGGATTGAGAAAAAGCAAGCAAAACACCGTGGTATTCAAGTGGGTCTTTGGACCGCTTGAGAGGGGTTGATTGCAACCTTCATCCGTTGGGACGCCACAACGTGGAGTAGGCAAGCGTTGGTCTTGGCCGAACCACGGGATAACCATCGTGCCATCTCTGTGATTGATCTTGTTGGTTATTGTGTTTTGTTGAAGATTCCTCTCTAGCCACTTGGCGGTTATTGTGCTAACACTTAACCAAGTTTTTGTGGCCTAAGTTTTAAGTGTTACATGATCACCTATTCACCCCCCCCCTCTAGGTGCTCTCAATAGGAAAAAGAATTTGATTTGCAAAAACAAACCAAGTGGTGGCAAAAGTGATCCAAATATGCCAAATACTAAGTGAAGAAAAATTTGGTCTCAAATTTACACTTCTTAGTTGCTTTTTAATGTGTTGGCAAAAATCACCAAAAAGGGGAGATTGAAACGGAAATATGTCCTTGGGCCATTCTATAATTGTTTTGGTGATTAGATGCCCAACACATTGTTTTAAGTTTATAAGTGCCAAGATGCAAATCAAGGAACAAGGTATGTCTCCGGACTTAGTAAATTATTTTTGGGTACTAACATGTTTATCTAAGTGCTAGAGACATGGCCAAGAAAAGAGAAAAAGGATTGAAGAAGAAGTGGATGTGAGCAGCCAAACTAGCACCAGCCTGGCACACCGAACTGTCTGGTGGTGCACCAGATAGTGTCCGGTGCGCAGGCTGGCCTAGCAGTGAAGTCGCTGCTCTCGTGAATCGGCGGGGCGATGTGGCTATAAATCACTGGACTATCCGGTGGTGCACCGGACTGTTCGGTGAGTCATTAGCACCCGCGCCTAGGACTCCGGCGATGAACTCGTCGCTCTCGGGAAAAAGGAGAAGGCGCCGCGGCTAAAAACTATCCAGTGGTGCACCGGACTGTTCGATGAGCCAATGACGCTCGCAGCCAACGGTCGGCTATGCAATCAGCGGGCGACGCGTGGCCCACGCCAACGGTCGGTTGGGCACATCGGACTGTCCGGTGTGCACCGGACTGTCTGGTGCACCAACCGAACCCGAGGCCCAACGGTCGACTGCGCCCGATAAGGAAGGAGATCGGGCACTGGATAGGTACTATTCATGTCTGGTGGTGCACCGGACTGTCTGCTGCGCCACCCAACAGAAGGCAAGAATTGCCTTCTAAGTTGATCTCCAACGACTCCTAGCTGCCTTGGGCTATAAAAGGGACCCCTAGACGCATGGAGCAGTACACCAAGCATTCACTAAACATCCTAAGACTCCCAGACTCCGCAATCACGCAATCGGTTCATAGTGTTAGAGATTTGAGCATCGTTCGAGTTGTAAACTCCCTGCGCCGTGATCTCGTGCTCACGTGTTGGCTTTGGTGCATGTGTTTGCTGCGATTTGAGTCTTGCATGTGTTGCTTTCCCTCCCTTACTTCTGTGCTTCTTGTGTGATCAACATTGTAAGGGCGAGAGGCTCCAACTTGTGGAGATTCCTCGCAAATGGGAAGACAACTCTAAAAGAAAAGACCGTGGTATTCAAGTTGATCATTAGATCACTTGAAAGGGGTTGAGTGCAACCCTCGTCCATTGAGACGCCACAACGTGGAAGTAGGCAAGTGTTACTTGGCCGAACCATGGGATAAAAATGTGTCTCTTATGCTGTTTTTCTGTGTGATTGATTCCATCTCAAGGACTTGCTTTATAACCACTTGGTTTAATCTAACTAACATATTATAAACCCAGTTTGTGTTATTAGTATTGAATTTTGCAGGATCACCTATTCACCCCCCCCCCCTCTAGGTGCTCTCAGTTCTAACCATTAACCAAGGGATCAAGTTCATGTTTAAAGTTATAATTTTCAGGTTTTGCCTATTCACTCCCCTCTAGGCAACTTTCAACGCAGCAATGACGTTACTGGAGGAGGACATCACGTTAGACCATCAACGATGAGGCCCCTTGATAGTCAACTATAGGGGGTGAATAAGTGACGCCTGAAAATCACAACTTAAAAACAAACTTGATCTAAATGAGATGTTAGCACAAACTACATATCAAAATAGAGAGAGAAGGAACAGAGTTCTTACACTTGATTACTGTCTTAGTTTGCAGAATTATAACTAGAGCAATAACTCAAGTGAAGATCAAGAACTTAGAACAGGGGAGGAAGAGCAAGAGATCAAGCACACAAGACACGACATTTTTTATCGTCGTTCAGTTAAGCCTTAAATACTTGCCTACTCCACATTGTGGTGACCCAAAGGATGAGGGTGCACTCATCCCTTCTCAAGTGATCTAATGATCAACTTGGGGCCATAGATCTTTCTTATACTTTCTTCTCGCAAGGATCTCCACAGATCAGAATCTCTTGTGGTCGTACACAAGTTTATGGGAGCAACAACTCCAAGAACAGCAAAAGAGGAGTAGAATGCATGCAAGAGCACAAGAACAACACCAAAGGAATAAGAACACAAGTGCAAGCAGTAGCACAATGCTATCTCGCAAGAATATGTGCTTGGATCACTACGGTGTGTTTCTCTAATACGTAGGAGTGGTGTGCTAACTCTTGAGTGACTTGGTTTAGAGAGGGTGTCAAAATGGGGGTCTATTTATATCCCCAAGCCCCCAAATAGCCATTGAGGAAGTTGCTAGAATTTTGCACTATGCAGGCGCATCGGATTGGGAACAAAAGCAGGTCCTCCAGAATCTTGATTGGGCCCTTCCATCTTGGGTTGGCACCGAACCAGTTTGGTCCACCATAGAACCGTCATGTGTCAGCCGACCGTTGAAGTAGTCCTTACGTGCACAAAGTAGTCGTTATCGCGAGGTTCGGTGTGCCATGGACCGTCACTGTAGAAGGTCCGGTGGATTTTAGCCAAAATTTCTGAAGGTGAATAGTTTCTGTATGGTGGGTCAGGTGCATCGGACTTATAGTCACCTAGAGGGGGTGAATATGTGATCCTAAAATAACACAACTTAAACAAAAACTTCATCCAAATTAAGTATTAGTGCAAAACTAAATCAAGTCAAAGTGATAAGGAGGAGTGGTTCTTGCACTTGATTGCTCTCACAAGTATGCATAATTAACTTGATCAAAATCACAAATGAATAACTATAGAGTAGAGAGAAATAATCAACCACAAAAAGGATAATCACATAAGACACGACGATTTTTCCCATGGTTCGGCCAAGCCTCAAATGCATGCCTACTCCATGTTGTGGTGTTCGATGGACAAGGGTTGCACTCAACCCCTCTCAAGTGATCCAATGGTGAACTTGAGTGCCACAGTCTTCCTTATCTCAATATAATTTTCCTCATAAGGATCTCTACAGGTTGGAGTCTCTTGCAGCCATACAAAAGATTGATGGGAGTTACAACTCCAAAGTAACAACAATAGAGAGGAGAAGAACACACACACAAGAGCACAAACACAAGAACAACACTAAAAGAACACGAGTACAAGGGCGCAGCAGCAGCACAACACTATCTCACAGAACAGGGCGCTTGAATCACTTTAATGTGGCTGTCAAATGCGTAGGAGTGATGTGTATGCTCTTGAGTGTCTTGGTATTTTGTAGAGGTTGAAATGGAGGTCCTTTTATAGCCCCATGTGACAAAATGGTCGTTAGACTTGCCTCCAAAAGCTGTAGAATTTCTGCTCTCGGCTGGCGCACCAGACTGATCCGGTGCCCAGCGAATCGGGGACAGGGACGCCTTCTCCGGCATCCTAACTTGGCACTTCCAAATTGGGATGGCACCGGACTGGTACGAATAGCCACCAGACCTCCATGTGTTTGCCTTTCGTTGAAGTAGTTATTAGGCGCCGAAGTAGCCATTACCACACAGTCCAATGCAGCACCAAAGGTGCTCCTGACTGCTATTGTTGATAGTTTGGGGCACCAAGCCTCCGCAGACCATGTTGGGCTCCCTGCGAACCCAGTCCGGTGCACCACCGGATCAGTCCAATGAGTCTAGACCAACCCAAGTTAAGTTCTTTTGAGCCCGACTTCTTCAGTTTGATTTGTCCTTTCTTGTGAGCTTCCCTACAACTTAGACAAACATTGTTAGAGTAAAACAAATTGAACTAAGTCTAGCAAACTTACTTCTTTCTCATCTTTTATCAAGTATTTGAGTTGTGGCTCAATCTAAGTCCAAAATGCACTTTTCTCTAGAGAATGAGTTAGAGCATAAACACAAGTACTAGAAACATTGTAATAGGCATATGCAACTTATCTAGAGGTTCCATCCTCACAGTTTTACCCTTTTTGCACACAGTTGCATTTTCAGGTCTCTTTCGAGCTCATTTGGACTTAGAATCCTTTAAACTGCATCTGAGTGAACCTATAGTCATACACATAGCAAACAAGTTATTCCACGATGTTGTATTGGACATTCAATCAACAAAATAGGTAGAAATGGCAATCTTTCCCATTTCCCTTTCATGGACCTAGTGTCCGGTGCGCCAGGCCCCCAAAGCCTTCTGAGAGGCTCCCTAGACACACAGTCTGGTGCACCATCGGACCGGTCCACTGAACCCTAAAACAGCCGAGGCTTAGCTATTTTGAGCAAATCTTCTCCAATTCGTATTGGGTGGTCTTGGAAGGTATTCTATGACTTCGGCAAACATGTTTGGAGTAAGTTTGACTTTCCTAAGTCATAGGTTTATACCTTTAGCTCATCTCCCTTGTAGATTTCCTGTTTCAACTCATACACAAGTCTAAAAGGCACTTTTTGCTAGAAACTGAGTTAGAGACCAAACCAAAGTGCTAAAATTTTTCTAATAGGTGTATGCAAATGTTCAAAGGTTGAAACCTCACTATTTTACCCTTTTTCAAAATGTTGCACTTCCTGGCCATGTTTGAGCTATTCAGACTTGAATCCTTCAAATTGCACTTGAGTGAACCTATGATCATACACTTAGCAAATCAGTTAGTCCAAGAAGTTGTGTTGGTCATTGAATCACCAAAACTTACAGAAATGGCTTAATTGCCCACTTCCCTTTCACCCCCGACGCCAAGAAAGTAGTAGGGACTTTTGAACCGATCGAAGATACAAAGGAGATATCCATGGACCCCAGTGGCATCGACGATAAGACAGTACACATTAGTGTCGTAATGTCCCCCAAATAGGAAGACGTGCTTATCGACTTCCTTCGCATGGAGAAAGACATATTCTCGTGGAAACCCTCGGACATGTTTGGTATTACGAGGGAAGTCATCAAGCACTCCTTGTGGATTAAACTGGGTCCAAGTTGGTCAAGTAGTGACTATGTTGCTTTGACGAGGAGAAGCGTAAGGCCATTGACAGAAGATAGGAAATCTCTTGACGACTGGTTTTATCAAGGAAGTGTGCCACCTTGAGTGGCTAGCCAACCCAGTGTTGGTAAGGAAAAAGAATGGGAAGTGGCGAATGTGCATCAATTCCACAAACTTAAACAAAGCATGCCCAAAAGACTTGTTACTACTGCCACGAATAGACCAAGTAGTCGACTCCACCTCTGGGTGTGGGGTGTTGAGCTTTCTAGACGCATACTCTGGTAACCACCAGATCGCGATGGAGTCCAACCAGCCCATGACTTCCTTCATAACCCCGTTCAGTTCATACTACTTTGTCATTATGCCCTTTGGTCTAAAAACGACAGGGCCACATCCCAACAATGTATGGTCAAGTGCTTCAGCGACCTCATCGACGAGGTCATGGAGGCATACATTGACAACATCGTGGTTAAGACCAAACCAGATGTAGGTTTGGTGGCTGGCCTTAAGAAGGCCTTTGACAGGCTAAAGGCAAACGACATCAAGCTTAACCCCAAAAAGTGTGTCTTTGGGGTCATAGGGGGCTTGTTGCTAGGTTTTTCTTGTCTCCGAACATGGTATCAAGGCCAACCCCGATAAAATTACCACCATAAAAGCATGGAATCGATTCATAACCTTAAGGGGTCTAGTGAATGACAAGGAGTCTGGCCGCCCTCAGCTATTTCATCTCATATAAGTAACGGTGAAAAGGCTTCAAAGTCGTTCCTAAGGGAATGCAGAGCTCGATTCTGTCACCTAAGTAACGGGGAAAAAGCTCCAAAGTTGTTCCTAAGGGAATGTAGAGCTCGATTATGTCACCTAAGTAACGGTGAAAAAGCTCCAAAGTCGTTCCTAGGGAAATGCAGAGCTCGATTCTGTCACTTAAGTAACAGTGAAAAAGCTCCGAAGTCATTCCTAAAGGAATGCAGAGCTCGATTCTGTCACCTAAGTAACGGTGAAAAATCTTCGAAGTTGTTCCTAAGGGAATGCAAAGCTCCCATGCAATCACCTATGTAATAGCGGAAAACTCCAAAGTCGTTCCTAAGGGAATGAACAAAGTTGTATCTCTAATGAAATGCAAATTAGCAAATCAAGGTAAAAGTAAGTTAAATTACAGCAAGAGTGCTAAAGAGCTTCGAGTGTTTATGCTCTTTGCATTGCAAATATTACAATAAAAGGTTTTACCAAATGTTTATCAACCATGCATCACTTCGTCATAAATTTGTTTGCATATCTTCAAAACTATGTTATATGCGGCCCTCTTTACAGCCCTCACGATTATTGCTTCGGCCTCAATGACAGCTGCTTCAGCTTCGGCTTCAGTGTGTTTAACTTCAGTTATTACCTGCAAAGTATAAACTTCTTAGTAAAAGTTAGAAGAAAATTATTAGCATGTGTGTAAAGTAGTTTAGGAAAAAGCAACAAAAAGAAGTTACCTTTGACTCCCTTCGGCTCTAATCCCTTCTTAATTTCTACAGGCTTTTCAGTCGCTTTTCAAGTATGCAAAAAGGGCTAGATATTAAAAAGTGTGTGCGCTTCACACAAGAGAAGACGAAGGTAACTAAGAACAAACCTTCTCTTTGTTATTCATTGACTCTTCAATATTGATTTCCTTTCCGCCTTTCGTCCATATATTAGATAAAAACATTTTCCCCACTCCGAAGCTTCGATAATCGATCTTTTGACCTTGTCTGCATAAACTTTGAAGTCAGGTTCGGAGTAGGCTTTCACATGATGGCATCCAGCCTTCACCATAATCGAAGTAGTGCTTCGAGCGTCTATCCATGCACAATAGTCTTCTTGAGTTGAGAGAACACCTTTATACGTGCGAGTTTCGCTAAGGATCCAGCACATCATCCCTTCGAAATCACCATCTGCAAAAAAAATTGCCCAAGACTTTGCTCCAGCAGAGGAGAAGGTTTTCTCTAATTCATTGCAACATCTGTTGCCTAGAGTATAGCAGTTTTCATCAAGATTCGATAATTTTCGTTCAATTGCCTCACATGATTCATTTCTTCAGCAAGATCCGCCATTTTTACTTGAGCCAGATTCAAGTCAACATATGCTTCAGAGGACACTTGTCTTATTTTAGTAGTTTCTGCTTCGAACTCTACTTTTGCTTGGCTTAATTTAGCTTCGAGCATTGCAATGTGTTTGTCTTTCTCCACATTCAAAGCTTCAAACTTGGATGTTTTGTTTTCTAGTGATTCCTTGAGTTCGTTTCTCTCTTTAGATAGAGCCTGAACTTCAGTTTGACTCTCAATAAAGTCTTTTTCCAAGATTTTAAAGGATTTCTCCTTCCCTCCATAGTCATACCGAAGCTTAGATACTTCAAATTTAAGCTTCACAATTTCCCTTTGGGGAGCTTTGCCCTCCACATTTTTTATATTCCTTAGGGCTTTGCTCAAGAAGAGGCCCTATAAAAATTAAAAACAAAAGGCAACTTAGTTTTGTAATAATTCAATCCAAAGTATAGAAGAGAAAATCAATGTAAACGTTACCTTTAGATGAGTATAGGTGAGATAGTCTAAGAAATGTTCGTAGGATATAGTTGATAACATGGCCTCTAGCTTCAGAAAACCTATATTGTCCACCATGTAGTGGCATACTTCGGCTTCTAGATTGTCCGGGCAGCAATATAAGCAATATAAGTAATTCTTTGGCCCTCCCCCGAAGATCATCAACCCCGAAGGGTACCCAAGTTGTTCTGCAAAGCCAATAGCTTTAGCTAGCTGCTTTGCACCCATGGTCTTCCCAACAGCTTGATGAACTCTATATCTTCGGCCTCTCAACTCTTGATCAAAAGGCCCCTCACCAAGAGGCGTGTCATCTTCAATAGCCTTCTTGGTCTCTTCGATTCTTGCGGGCCCTTTGCCCTTATCCTCTGCCATCACAAGCTTCGAAGAACCAATTTCCTCCTCAGCCATTATGATTGCCAAAGGCGTTACTACTGCAGGCATTAGTTGAAACTTCAGGCTCCCTAGTATTGCCACATCTACATCAAGCGGCATAACATCCTTCATCGCCAAGGTTGTGCTAGTAGTATCCTTATCCCTGGAGTCGTCTTCATCGACATTAAAGAATGAGCTCATTAGTGGAGCTATATGTTCCTCGTCTTGTTATTCGCCGTTTGAGAGCGGTTCTAGAGGAGTAACTCTTTGAGCCATTACAGCAATGGCATCCTCGATCTTTGTTTCTTGGGCCTGCGAAGCAGTAGTTTCTTAGGCCTCTAAAGTTGTACCAACCAAGAGAATTTCCTCAGCCGTGTCCAAGCTTCGGGCACAACCTGAAAAAGTTAAAAATAACAAAAGTCAACACAATAGTATTAAGTTAGAATAACATATTTCAAAAGTTCACCATACTAGAATCTCCTATGAGGCTTGAGAAGGTGTTGCCCCAGGTTTTTTCTGTGGAATTTTGTTGTGCTTCGTTGTCACCTTCTTTTTCTTCCTCTTTTTTGTCTCGTGAATCGCACGAGGTAGTCAGGATAAAAGAAGCCAATAGCCTCAAAAACGCGGTTTAGTTAGTGTTTCTTTCGTGCCGTGAAAGACCGATGCAAAGCTTTGGCCTCTGGTTTTCTATAATTTCCAAGAATCTCATTATATTTTGCTTCAATAGAATCTAACCACTCATCGCAAGGCTCCCCAAATTCATTTTCGAATTTATACTTATAGCGAAGTCTGATTAGTCAAGGCTCCGCGTCCAAAACATCCTCCTTAGACATCTCCGGCATCTCCCACTCAACCCTTAGTGGCCATGTTTTAAAAGCCAAATATTCTTAAACAAAATCCTTTGTCCCAATATGTGTACAAATAGCATTGAAAACAACTATAGCAACTTGAGCTTCGAAATTGATATAACAAGTTAGTTTTTATATCTGAAGCATGCATAAATAGGCGTCTAAATAATCCATTTTATATTAGCCCACTCTTTCAAGTCGTTCTTCATGTAAATCCACTCTTTTGCCCACTCATTCAGCCATTTGCTTCGATATGCAAGAGTCGTAAACAAGACGTTCCTTCGATAGGAAAAGTTATAACACCCGAAGTTGTTGTGATAGCCCCTAGTTGCCTTCGTCTGAAAGTGTAATTCGTGAATTTGGCAAAATGCCTCACAAAAAGCTTCAGCATCAGGCTCAACGCCTTGGCTCCACACGACACAAATAAAAACTCCTAGTCGCACTATGGCATTCGGAGTAAGTTGATGAAGATATATATTAAATCTCTTCAAAACAGCGACTACCACCTTGTGCAAAGGAAATCTAAGGCCGACTTTTAGGAAGCTTCAAAAAACAACTTCGTCCTCCTTAGGCTTCAACACTAAGTCATCGTCCCCTAGTCAGACCCATTCAACATTGTCAGTATAACCAAACCGAGCAAGTACCCACTACAGAAAACGCCTAAATTTTCGTAGGCCAAAAACCCACGAAAATAAGCCTAAACCGACGAAAATAGCCGCCGAAAATAAGTTCGACGAAAATAGGCACCTATTTTCGTCGGTACCGACGAAAATAACCTATTTTTGTCGGATTTCCCAAGGCCGACGAAAATCAATGGTCGGCTGACTATTTTCGTCGGCCCAGTGATGGCCGACGAAAATAAGTGTCAGGATATTTTCGTCGGCCTCGGTGGTGGCCGACGAAAATAGCCTGGGAACATATTTTCGTCGGCCACCACCGGGCCGACGAAAATTGATGGTTCCCCCCCCCCCCAAAACAGATTTTTCTGCACCTATTAATAATGCACAGCAATATACACAATATCACAATTCACATATACAGATTCACAGGCGAGGGCGGCGCGGCGGGCGCGAGGCGAGGGCGCGAGGCGAGGGCGGCGCGGCGGGCGCGCAGCGGCGAGGGCGCGAGGCGGGCGCGCAGCGGCGACGGCGTGAGGCGGCCGCGCAGCGGCGAGGGCGCGTGAGGACGGGCGGCGTTGCGGCGAGGGAGGACGGGGGCGGGCTACGACGGCGGCGCGGCGACGGAGGTCGGGCGGGCGGCGGCGCAAAGAGAGATTGCCGAGAGAGAGAGAGAAACTGCGCGCTGAGGCCGATTAACGGGCCTCTATTTTCGTCGGCCTCAGTGAGGCCGACGAAAATAGTGCTCAGTTAATGCCTTATTTTCGTCGGCCGGGAGAAGGCCGACGAAAATAATTGCCTTATGTTCGTCGGCCTGGCTATGACCGATGAAAATAAACCTCATTTTCGTCGGTCTCGGGGCCCACGAAAATATCGTTCATATTTTCGTGGGCAGGCCGACGAAAATATGTACTGGCCCACGAAAATAAGGTGTATTTTCGTCGGTTCCGAGGGCCGACGAAAATAACTATTTATTTTCGTGGGCCGACCGACGAAAATATCTAGGCCCACGAAAATTTAGGCGTTTCCTGTAGTGACCTCAATGTGCCCTTCTTTGATCTTTGATTTGCTAAAGTCCACATGACGTGGTTTAGTTGTTGTCAATATAAACAATGGATTGGAGGAGGTCGTCGTTGGAGGATGCCGCCAAGACCACCGGATCGAGAGGAGTTGGTCACCGAAGAACGCTCAAACTGTCGTATAGATCGTCGACCCTCGCAGGCCGTGCCTCGCGTGGCCACCGCTGTCGGAGATGGCGGTGCCTCGCGCGATTGCCGGATGGGGCCATCATTGCCGAGCGCGCGTGCGGAGCCGTCGCTGCCTGAGCCTTTGGTCACGCCCGACGCTCGCTCCTCCGGGGCCACCATCGTCGCTGCGTGCGCCTTTGGAGCCGTCGCCGCTGCGTGCGCCTTTGGAGCCATCGTCGCCTCTCGCGCCTTGAGTAACCGCCATCGACGAGTGAGGGGCACGCACATCGCTCGCTTGTGCCTCCTCGAGCCACAGCCAACACTCGCACCTCCGAGGCCGCCATCATCGCTCGCTCCTCTTAGGCCGTCGTCGTCGCTGCGTGCGAATCTAGGGCCGTTGCCGTCGCTCGTGCCTCGAGGAACTACCGCTGTCGCTCGTGCGTTAGGATGGGGCGTCAAAAAATGAACCCTAGCGGTTTGGGACTTATTTTATAGACGTCGAGACCTTGTTAGGTTGAACCACGTAGCCTAGTGTCTGGCCTGGGCTTACTCTAATTATTGGAAGGCCATAACTTTATATATATATATAATGTTAATAAATAAGATATGTGTATATATACACTATACAATAGTCACTAGTCATAACAATTAACACATATACATTATTATAAATTAACTCTTTTATTTTGGACATAGACATATGGCAACAAAACAAAATTTCTTTTTTAGGGGCCGCGACCCGTCAGCATCCCTGCGAATGAGTTTATTATAAAGACAATATAGTTTAAAATAAACTAAATTGGTATCATAGATTTTGAAACTAATGTAAACTGCAACTTAATTTATTCAAGATGTACTTAAACTTGCGTTATTTGGGTCCTATAAGAGCATATCTAAGAGAGACTCTAAACATGGCTCTATTATAAATATAGGGCTCAGAACCATAAAACATTTTTTCGACAACGGTTCTATTTTATAAAATTTATCAAACGATTGTAGAACTCGATCTCACATATCATAAATATAGTACCCTATATACTGGAGCTCTATCCTTGTTTCCTTTTAATCTCTAACTATTTATTTTTAATAACATGATTTATTTTCTTGTTTCTTTTTACTCTCTAACCATTTATTTTTAATAACACGCTTTATTTAAAACCTAACTATTGAAGTAGAAATTTATTCCGAGATACTAAACATTCCAAGGTTCCCTTTGGTTCAGCTTCCACACTCAGATTTACTACCAAAAATCCTAAGGGCTTGTTCGGTTATTTTCAACCCATACGGATTGGAGGGATCGGTACGGATTGGAAGATATTTTGATTTACTAGGAATTAAACCCCCTCAATCTCTCTCAATCCATATTGATTGGGGTAGAATCGAACAAGCCCTAAATAGGATGATATTCTAGAGGAGGATAATGAGCTTACCATGAATGACATTCGTGATAGCATAGCTAATGCTCTCGTTAGTGAAATGTAGTATACTTACGTTTGTGGTGCAGTCACGACGTGGATCATATGATATGTGATGACTTTTGTATGGTCCTTATTTTTTATACTAATTACATGAATCGTTTTGTATTTTTATGAATGTTGAAAATTAGGAGAAATTCTCTTAAAATGGTTGAATATGTGTCCATTCAACCAATTATCATATAAACAGTCTTACAAAATCACATAGATGTGACAGACAATCTTTACAAAATCCACAGGTCATAGCTGTTTTAGCTAAATAGCTTTTAACTTTTCCATAGCTACCAGCTCACAGCAGCTTTCCCACAACTGACAGCTGAAATCAGATTTCCAGGAATCCACAGCTCAACCAAAGGGACCCTAAATATGATTACATTTCAATTTTCTCTACTATATTAAAGCACTAGCTTCGACGGTTGTCTCGCATCATATTTTTATAAATAACCCATTATATTGTTTGAAATGGCCCACAAGACACATTATCTTCATATCGATTGCATCTAATCCAATTCATCTATCCGCTCCCCGTCCTCAGCGAATCCGCACCCCGCACGACGCGCAAGCACCTCAGTCACCCACACAATGACACAAACCCATGCACTCTATGTCTTCCGTTCATAGCAACGACCGGCATGTCAAGTGGGCCTGCGCCAAATGTATCGCGACAGGAGCCCAACAACCCATGCACGTCGCTCCGTAGGGGATGGGAAAGCGGTGTCAGCAGACCCGCACACGTCGCATCTTCCATGCATAGAAACACGAGGAAAATGGTTTCAGTAGCTGCGGGGTGGAGCCGTTTTACTCATCCTAATCCACCCACCAACCTAGCTACATAAACTCGTATTGTGGCCCCTTGAGCAATAGCGATGGTGGATCTGCTCACCGCCGGTGGCCTAACGCTCTCCAGTTACTCCGACTCGCCTACGTCCTCCAAGGTACGCACGTACGTACATCTGATTTTCTGGCTCGTTGACTCCACGGGCATCTTCATAGGCCTATCCATCGAATTCGCGTCGCGTTCGTGGGACCTAATGGAGATCGATGCTGTCGGGATGGAGGACATCGACGGTTAGGCACGGGCCACACGGAGGGCATCAACGGCAATTCACCAACCTTAGGCACGACGATGGGCATTGGCGGCACGACGATGGGCATTAGCGGCACGACGATGAGCATTGGAGGTGTCGGGGACCATAATTAGGGGTACCCCCAAGACTCCTAATCTCAGCTGGTAACCCCCATCAGCACAAAGTTGCAAAGGCCTGATGGGCGCAATTCCGGTCAAGGCTCCGTCCACTCAAGGGACACGATCTCGCCTCGCCCGAGCCCAGCCTCGGGCAGGAACAGCAGACCAAGGCAGATTCACGCCTCGCCCAAGGGCCTCCTCAAGCAACGGGCGCACCTTCGACTCGCCCGAGGCCCAGCTTGGGCAGGCTTCGCGGAGAAGCAACCTTGGCCAGATCGCCTCGTCAGCCGACCGGATCGCAGTAGCATTCAATGCAAGGATCGCTTGACACCTTATCCTAACGCGCGCTCTCCAGTCGACAAGGCCGAAGTGACTGCAGTCACTTCGCCCCTCCACTGACTAGCCTGACAGGAAAACAGCGCCGCCTGCGCTGCTCCGACTGTTGTGCCACCCGCCAGGGTGAGGCTGACAGCAGCCAAGTCCAGCCTTGGGCGCCATAGGAAGCTCCGCCTCGCCCGACCCCAGGGCTCGGACTCAACCTCGACCTCGGACGAACGGTCTCCGCCTTGCCCGACCCCTGGGCTCGGACTCAACCTCGACCACGGAGGACGGTCTCCGCCTCGCCCGACCCCAGGGCTTGGACTCAACCTCGACTCCGGAAGACGGTCTCCGCCTTGCCCGACCCCAGGGCTCGGACTCAACCTCGACCTCGGACGACGGTCTCCGCCTCGCCCGACCCCCGGGCTCGGACTCAACCTCGACCACGGAGGACGATCTCTGCCTCGCCCGACCCCCGGGCTTGGACTCAACCTCGACCTCGAACGATAGTCTCCGCCTCGCCCGACCCCAGGGCTCGGACTCAACCTCGACCACGGAGGACGGTCTCTGCCTCGCCCGACCCTAGGGCTCAGACTCAACCTCGACCACAAAGGACGGTCTCCGCCTCGCCCAACCCTCGGGCTCGGACTCAACCTCGACCTCGGACGACGGTCTCTGCCTCGCCCGACCCCCGGGCTCGGACTCAACCTCGACCTCGGACGACGGTCTCCGACTCGCCCGACCCCCAGGCTCGGACTCAGCCTCGACCTCGGACGACGGTCTCCGCCTCGCCCGACCCCCAGGCTCGGACTGACCACGTCGCAGAGGGGTACATCATTACCCTACCCCTAGCTAGCTTAGGCTACAGGGAACAAGACCGGCGTCCCATCTGGCTCTCCCCGGTAAAACAAGTAATGATGGCACCCCGCATGATCCATGACGACGGCGGTTCTCAGCCCCCTACGGAAGCAAGGGGACGTCAGCAAGGTCCCGTTAGCTCCAACAGCTGTGCTTCTACAGGGCTCAAGCGCTCCTCCGACGGCCACAACGCCACACGAACAGGGCTCCAACACCTCTCCGACAGCCACATCGGCATGTACATAGGGCTATGGCTCCCCTCTGCTAGACACGTTAGCACACTACTACACCCCCTGTTGTACACCTGGACCCTCTCCTTACGTCTATAAAAGAAAGGTCCAGGGCCCTCATACGAGAAGGTGGCCGCGCGAGAGAACGGGCTGACGCACAGGCTCTCTCTCTCTCCCTCGCGAACGCTTGTAACCCCCTACTGCAAGCGCATCTGCCCTGGGCGCAGGACAACACGAGGTCGCGGTTCCCCTCATCGTTTCCACCTTGTGTTCCGTCTCGCGCCGACCCATCTGGGCTAGGACACGCAGCGACAATTTACTCGTCGGTCCAGGGACCTCCGGGGTCGAAACGTCGACAGTTGGCGCACCAGGTAGGGGCCTGCTGCGTGTTGACGAACAGCATCCCGTCAAGCTCCAGATGGGTAGTCTCCAGCAACCTCTCCAGCCCGGGACGATGCTCCGTTTCGGGAGTCTCGAGTTCATGTCCCTCGACGGCAGCTACGACATGGTACTCCTTCCTCCGCCGCGCGACAGCGATAATGGTGGCCTTCAGCCTGCCCGCCAGCGGCGGAATCGACGACGTCTTCCCCGCGTGGCGGAAGAACATCATCCGGGTATGTCCCGTCACCTTCCCCGCCGATGGAGGAGGAGGCGGGGAACCATGGCCAAGCAGGAGGCGGGACCTCATCGGCTGTCGAGCGAGTCGACGGCGCCGGCGCCCCAGCGGGGGACACGTCGGGTGTTGACCTCACGTCTGAGATGAAGACGAGCGTCGTTTCCCCGCAACACGCCAAACCCAAGCAGACAGACGACGCCAGCACGCTCGTGAAGGACTTGCTGGGCGTTAGCCTCGTACCTGAGATAACGGTGCAGTCCGTCCCTGACGTGACTTCGGCACCATCCGTCGATCAAGAGGTACCATCCGTTTCCCATCCTATGCCTTTTAGATTCAGCTTCGACCCGCCAAGCAACCCCGCTTCGGTGGACGCTTTCTTAAAGGCATATCCAAACCCTCCGGGGTACCATATGTGGTCAACCGGGGACAGACTGATGGCCGTCTCGACCTACGGGCCCCCGGGTTCCGAGGAAGACGACGAGCCCGACTCTGGTTGGGATTTCTCTGGGCTCGATAACCCCAGCGCCATGCGGGACTTCATGACCGCATGTGACTACTGCCTCTCCGATTGCTCCGATGGTAGCCATAGCCTTGGCGACGAGGACTGTGGCCCAAGTCGCAAATGTTTCCACATCGATCTAGGGGGTCCCGACGAAGGCAACCATCTTGGCATGCCGGAGGACGGCGATCCCCCTAGGCCTGCGCCTCACATTGACATCCTTTGGGAGCTAGCTGTGGTCCCAATCCCTGCGGGGGGTCAGGACGCACAGCTCGAGCAAATCCGCGAGATGCAAGCCAGGCTCGATGAGGAAGCAGGACAACTTGTGTAGCTCCGGCAGAATATCGGGTAGGAGTGGGCAGGCCGAGCACCAGCCGGAGAAGTGCGTCATCTGGCCCAGGACGTCTAGCACCGCATCGCCGACGATGCCAGGGCAAGGCTACCCCCAGCTTCCAGTGGGGTCGGCCAAAACCTGGCTGCAGCAGCAATACTACTCCAAGCGATGCCGGAACCATCCACCACCGAGGGGCGGCGTATCCAGGGAGAGCTCAAGAATCTCCTGGAGGATGCTGCGGTCCGACGGGCCGAAAGCTCTGCCTCTCAAAGGCCCGGAGCATCGCGCCGCGACTTCCCGATTCATGCGGGAAGCCTTGGTCCACACCGGGCGCACGCGGGACACAGCGCCTGCGGCCCCGGGTCGCCTCGGCAACGAGCACCACCGCCGTGACCGTCGAGCCTGCCTCGACGAGAAGGTGCGCCGAGGCTACCACCCCAGGCGTGGGGGACGCTACGACAGCGGGGAGGATCGGAGCCCCTCGCCCGAACCACCCGGTCCGCAAGCTTTCAGCCGGGCCATACGACGGGCGCCGTTCCCGACCTGGTTCCGAACCTCGACTACCATCACCAAGTACTTGGGGGAGACAAGGCCGAAACTGTGGCTCGCGGACTACCGGCTGGCCGGCCAGCTGGGTGGAACGGACGATGACAACCTCATCATCCGCAACCTCCCTGTGTTCCTCTCCGACGCCGCCCGAGCCTGGCTGGAGCATCTGCCTCCTGCGCAGATCTCCAACTAGGACAACCTGGTCAAAGCCTTCGCCGGCAACTTCTAGGGCACATACGTGCGCCCTGGGAACTCCTGGGATCTCCGAAGCTACCGCCAGCAGCCAGGAGAATCCCTGTGGGACTACATCCGGCGATTTTCGAAGCAGCGCACCGAGCTGCCCAACATCACCGACTCGGATGTCATCGGCGCGTTCCTCGCCGGCACCACTTGCCACGACCTGGTGAGCAAGCTAGGTCACAAGACCCCCACCAGGGCGAGCGAGCTGATGGACATCGCCACAAAGTTCACCTCCGGTCAAGAGGCGGTCGAGGCCATCTTCCGGAAGGACAAGCAGCCTCAGGGGCACCAGCCGGAAGACGTCCCCGAGGTGTCCGCTCAGCGGGGCGCGAAGAAGAAGGGCAAGAAGAAGTCGCAAGCGAAACATGACGCCACCGACGCAGACCTTGTCGCCGCCGCCGAGCACAAGAACCCTCGGAAGCCTCTCGGAGGCGCCAACCTATTCGACAAGATGCTCAAGGAGTCGTGCCCCTATCATCAGGGTCCCGTCAAGCACACCCTTGAGGAGTGCGTCATGCTTCGGCGCTACTTCCACAAGGCCAGGCCACCGACGGAAGGTGGCAGAGCCCACGACAACGACAAGAAGGAGGGTCATAAGGCAGAGGAGTTCCCCGAGGTCCATGACTGCTTCATGATCTACGGTGGGCAAGTGGCGAACGCCTCGGCTCGGCACCGCAAGCAAGAGCACCAGGAGGTCTGCTCGGTGAAGGTGGCGGCGCCAGTCTACCTCGACTGGTCCGACAAGCCCATCACCTTTGACCAAGGCGACCACCCCGACCGCGTGCCGAGCCCGGGGAAGTACCCACTCGTTGTCGACCCCGTCATCGGCAACGTCAGGCTTACCAAGGTTCTCATGGACGAAGGCAGCAGCCTCAACATCATCTACGCCGACACCCTCGGGCTCCTGCAGATCGATCTGTCCTCGATCCGGGCCGGCACGACGCCCTTTCACGGGATCATTCCCGGGAAGCCCGTCCAGCCCCTTGGACAACTCGATCTGCTCGTCTGCTTCGGGAATCCCTCCAACTTCCGAAAGGAAACCCTCACATTCGAGGTGGTTGGGTTCCGAGGAACCTACCACGCAGTGCTGGGGAGACCATGCTATGCCAAGTTCATGGTCGTCCCCAACTACACCTACCTCAAGCTCAAGATGTCGGGCCCCAACGGGGTCATCACCGTCGGCCCCACGTACTGACACGCGTATGAATGCGACGTGGAGTGCGTGGAGTATGCCGAGGCCCTTGCCGAATCCGAGGCCCTCATCACTGACCTGGAGAGCCTCTCCAAGGAGGCGCCAGATGCGAAGCGCCACGCCGGCAACTTCGAGCCAACTGAGGCGGTTAAGTCCGTCCCTCTCGACCCCAGCAACGACGCCTCCAAGCAGATCCGGATCGGCTCTGAGCTCGACCCCAAATAGGAAGCAGTGCTCATCGACTTTCTCCGCGCGAATGCCGAGGTTTTTGCGTGGAGTCCCTCGGACATGCCTGGCATACCGAGGGATGTCGCCGAGCACTCGCTGGATATCCGAGCTAGAGCCCGACCCGTGAAGCAGCCTCTGCGCCGATTCGACGAAGAAAAGCGCAGAGCCATAGGCGAGGAGATCCACAAGCTGATGGTCGCAGGGTTCATCAAAGAGGTATTCCATCCCGAATGGCTAGCCAACCCTGTGCTTGTGAGAAAGAAAGGTGGGAAATGGCGGATGTGTGTAGACTACACTGGTCTAAACAAAGCATGTCCAAAAGTTCCCTACCCTCTGCCTCGCATTGATCAAATCGTGGATTCCACTGCTGGGTGCGAAACCTTGCCGTTCCTCGATGCCTACTCAGGGTATCACCAAATCAGGATGAAAGAGTCCGACCAGCTCACGACTTCTTTCATCACACCTTTTGGCATGTACTGCTACATTACTATGCCATTCGGTTTGAGGAATGCGGGCGCAACATACCAAAGGTGCATGAACCACGTGTTCGGAGAACACATTAGTCGAACGGTCGAGGCTTACGTTGATGACATCATAGTCAAGACGAGGAAAGCCTCCGACCTCCTCTTCGACCTTGAAACAACATTCAAGTGTCTCAAAGCGAAAGGCGTAAAACTCAATCCCGAGAAGTGTGTCTTCGGAGTCCCCCGAGGCATGCTCCTGGGGTTCATCATCTCCGAGCGGGGCATCGAGGCCAACCCGGAGAAAATCGCGGCCATCACCAACATGGGGCCCATCAAGGACTTGAAAGGAGTACAGAGGGTCATGGGATGCCTTGCGGCTCTGAGCCGCTTCATCTCGCGCCTCGGCGAAAGAGGTCTACCCCTGTACCGCCTCTTGAGGAAGACCGAGCGCTTCACTTGGACCCCCGAGGCCGAGGAAGCCCTCGGGAACTTAAAGGCGCTCCTTACAAGCGCGCCCATCCTGGTGCCCCCCGCTGCCGGAGAAGCCCTCTTGATCTACGTCGCCGCTACCACTCAAGTGGTCAGCGCCGCGATCGTGGTCGAGAGACGAGAAGAAGGGCATGCATTGCTCGTCCAGAGGCCGGTCTACTTCATCAGTGAAGTACTGTCCAAGACCAAAATCCGCTACCCGCAAATCCAGAAGCTACTGTACGCGGTGATTCTGACGCGGCGAAAGTTGTGACACTACTTCGAGTCTCATCCGGTGACTATGGTGTCATCCTTCCCCCTGGGGGAGATCATCCAGTGCCGAGAGGCCTCGGGTAGGATTGCAAAGTGAGTGGTGGAGATCATGGGCGAGACAATCTCGTTCGCCCCTCGGAAGGCCATCAAGTCCCAAGTCTTGGTGGACTTCGTGGCAGAATGGGTCGACACCCAGCTTCCAGCAGCTCCGATCCAACCGGAACTCTAGACCATGTTTTTCGACGGGTCGCTGATGAAGACAGGAGCGGGCGCGGGCCTGCTCTTCATCTCACCCCTTGGGAAGCACCTCCGCTACGTGTTGCGCCTCCATTTCCCGGCGTCCAACAATGTGGCCGAGTACGAGGCTCTAGTTAACGGGTTGCGCATCGCCATCGAGCTAGGGGTTCGGCGCCTCGACGCCCATGGCGACTCGTAGCTTGTTATCGACCAAGTCATGAAGAACTCCCATTGCCACGACCCGAAGATGGAAGCCTACTGCGACAAGGTTCGGCGCCTGGAGGACAAGTTCTACGGGCTCGAGCTCAACCACGTCGCTCGACGATACAACGAGACTGTGGACGAGCTAGCTAAGATAGCCTCAGGGCGGACAACGGTTCCTCCGGACGTCTTTTCCCGAGACCTACATCGACCCTCCGTCAAGACCGACGACACGCCCATGCCCGAGAAGGCCTTGGCCCTGCCCAAGGCGCCCTCGGCTCAGCCCGAGGCACCCTCGGCTCAGCCCGAGGCACCCTCGGCCCCCGAGGGTGAGGCACTGCGCGTCGAGGAAGAGCGGAACGGGGTCATGCCTAATCGAAACTGGCAGACCCCGTACCTGCAATATCTCCACCGAGGAGAGCTACCCCTCGACAGAGCTGAAGCTCGGCGACTGGCGCGGCGCGCCAAGTCGTTCGTCTTGCTGGGTGACGGAAAGGAGCTCTACCACCGCAGCCCCTCAGGCATCCTCCAGCGATGCATATCCATCGCCGAAGGTCAGGAGCTATTGCAAGAAATACACTCGAGGGCTTGCGGTCACCACGCAGCACCTCGGGCCCTCGTTGGAAACGCCTTCCGACAGGGTTTCTACTGGCCAACCGCGGTGGCCGACGCCACTAGGATTGTACGCACTTGCCAAGGGTGTCAATTCTACGCAAGGCAGACGCACCTGCCCGCTCAGGCCTTGCAAACAATACCCATCACCTGGTCGTTTGCTGTGTGGGGTCTGGACCTCGTCGGCCCCTTGCAGAAGGCACCCGGGGCTACACGCACCTGCTGGTCGCCATCGACAAATTCTCCAAGTGGATCGAGGTCCGACCCCTAAACAGCATCAGGTCCGAACAGGCGGTGGCGTTCTTCACCAACATCATCCATCGCTTTGGGGTCCCGAACTCCATCATCACCGACAACGGCACCCAGTTCACTGGCAGAAAGTTCCTGGACTTCTGCGAGGACCACCACATCCGGGTGGACTGGGCCGCCGTAGCTCACCCCATGACGAATGGGCAGGTAGAGCGTGCCAACGACATGATTCTGCAAGGACTCAAGCCGAGGATCTACAACGACCTCAACAAGTTCGGCAGGCGATGGATGATGGAACTCCCCTCGGTGGTCTAGAGTCTGAGGATGACGCCAAGCCGAGCCACGGGCTTCACGCCGTTCTTTCTAGTCTATGGGGCGGAGGCTATCTTGCCCACAGACTTAGAATACGGTTCCCCGAGGACGAGGGCGTACGACGACCGAAGCAACCGAAGCAACCGAGAAGACTCACTGGACCAGCTGGAAGAGGCTCGGGGCATGGCCTTACTACACTCGGCAAGGTATCAGCAGTCCCTGCGACGCTACCACGCTCGAGGGGTTCGGTCCCGAGACCTCCAGGTGGGCGACTTGGTGCTTCGACTACGACAAGACGCCCGAGGGCGCCACAAGCTCACTCCTCCCTGGGAAGGGCCGTTCATCATCGCCAAGATCTTGAAGCCCGGAACATACAAGCTGGCCAACAGTCAAGGCGAGGTCTACAGCAACGCTTGGAACATCCGACAGCTACGTCGCTTCTACCCATAAGATGTTTTCAAGTCATTCATATACCTCGTTTACATTCACAAATAAAGTCTAACCATCAAGGAAGGGTCAGCCTTGCCTCGGCAAAACCCGACCCTCCCTCGGGGGCTAGAAGGGGGGAACCCCCTCTGCGTCCAAATTTTCCTCGGAAAAAGTCTTCCACCAAAACGACTTTCGTGTTTCCCGGCTATATCAGTAACAGAACCCCGAGAAACGAATAAGAGTGCATGTAAGCGGCAAGGCCGACCGAGCCGAGGGACTCCTACGCCCCCAGGATACGGATACCTCACTCGTCACCTACCACGAAAAATAACTCTTACTTGGGTAAGCGATCCTGCTACTGACGAACAAGTCCGGATACGCGAAACAGGAGGAAAAGAGACACAACTTTATATCACGACGACAAAGTGTTCAGGCCTCGCCGGCCGCGAAAGACACACACGTGTTCAAAACAAACTGCTCCGGTAGAATCAAGCATCGCCCGGGGGAGGAGCGGCACCCTCGGCTTCGTCTCCAACCTCGGCGCTGTCTCCACCCTCGGCGAGATCCGCCCCGGCCTTGGATGGCGACGCAGGCGGAAGGATCTCCACTTCAAAGGTGGATGCCAACACCGTGCTTGGGCCTGCAGCGGCCGCGTCAAGCCTCTGAACTTCGGCCAGGGCAGCTTCATCTTTGTTGGGAAGGCAGTACCCCTCGCTAACCCGCTCCAGATCCACATCGTAGTGGGAAGTGAGCACGACGAAGGCCCACCTAACACCGTGATGCAGCACCTCGCGGAGTCTGCCGTGCACATGGCTGCCCAAGGCCTGCAGGCGACTCTTGGGGGAGCTTCCCGAGGGGACGTCGTCAAGACCGAAGACCTGGCAGAAGGCCGAGATAGCCTCGGACATGGCCACGCGGTCAGCCTCCCTCTGCTCAGCCGCCTGGGCAAGTGCCTTGCGGACTCGCTGAGGGCAGACTCGAACTCTGCAAACAGCCAAAGCAGAAGTCTTCAAGCACGAGTTGAAGAATAAAGCTGAATCAAAATCTCAAAACAGCCAAGACATACCTTCGGCCCGGGCGCGCTGCTCCGAGGCTGTGGCTTGGGCGGACTGAGCAGACTCGACAACCACGGCCAGGTCCGCCGCAAGGGCCCCGGCCCGAGTGGACGCCTCGGCTAGCTGGCCTCCAAGGGCCTCAGCCCGGCTTTCAGCCTCGGCGGCCCGGCCCCGAGATTGGTCCCGCTCACCGATGACCTGGCCAAGCTCCACCTGCCGCCGCTGTGCCTCCGCGCGTGCCGCCGCTGCCTCTGCCCCCAACTCATCATAGAGCAGCCGAAGGTCCACCGCTTTAGCGCTCCGTTGGGAGAGGCGCTCGGTAGCCTCGGCAAGCGCGGTCCTCAGGAACCGCAGCGAACCCCAGACGTCGGCCTCGCGGCGGATGAACGACGACTTGGCGATGCTCAGATCCATCAGATCCTGAGGAAGGGAAGCGGGGTGTCACAAAGAATGCCTTGATCATGTGAAAGGTATGCCTGAAATCCTTACTTGGAGGATCCTGGGAACGTCCCTGGAAAGGACCTCCAGGGTCGACTGAAGCGACCCCATCGTTGCCTCGGCACACTCACGAAGCTCGTCCCAAGACTGCTCCTCTCGCTCATCGTCAAGAACGAGGAGGGGTTCCGAAGCACCACGGGTCCAGAACTGGAGCGACTGACGCCGCTCGTTGGGACTGTGCCGCGCGAGGACAAGGTCGCCGCTCCCCAGGATGGGCCGCGGTTCTGCGCCCCCCTCCTCCAAGGCATCGACACCCCCCCGCAGTCGGCGCATCGGGTACCTCCTCGGCCAAGGGGGCAGGTTTCTGATCGCCGGCCTCGAGTAGCGGCGCCTCGGCCATCTCAGCATTAGCGGCGACGGGTGGCTCCACGGCCAGAACGGCAACAGCCTCGGTAGAAGCCGGTGCCAGCGCCGACAACACGTCTGGTGGGCTCGAGGCCGCGGCCGTGCCAACAGTCTCCCTCGACACGACGGCCGCCTCGATGGAGGGGTCAGCCTCGGGAGCCCGCCCCACGGCAACTTGTGCCGCCTGAGCCCCCTGCTTGGGGGCACCTTGTGTAGAGGCCAGCCGGCCGGCGAGGCCCGGTGCGGCACCGGCTGCAGAAGCTGGCGCCGTCTTAAGGACCTTCCGGGGAGCCAGACCGGTCGAACCATGCCTCCGTTTGCTAGGAAGAAAGGGAAGAGCAGGATCAGGACACACGAAGAAGGAGCCAGGACAGAGGTATCCTCAGATACTTACCCACTCCGGGCCACGACCAATCTTGCCTGCGGGGAGGCCCCTCGAGCCTCGGTCCCCACGGGCACCGCCAAGGTTTGCCCCGCTGCCAGCTTCGGCACCATCCCTGCCTCGGGCGCCCGGGGCGCCGAAGGGACGGTCCGCCCAGGCGCAGACACGGCGACCTGAGGATCAGCCTCCTATGCTGCCGACACGGGCAACGACTCTTCAGGGACAGGCGGGTCGACCTGACTCCCCGGGGTAACCTCAACCACCTTGGCCGAGGGGTCAAGTACCCCCTTGGCCTGCCCCTGTTCTTCGGATCGGGACCCTGATGTCCCGGCCCCGGATACCGATGGTGCCAGCCCACTCGGGGGCTGGCTCGACGACCCCTGGCCCAGCCTTAGATCTGGGCTGAGGCCAAGGCGGGCGACCATGTCATCGTCTTCATCATCGTCGTCGTCGTCATCGTCAGGCGTCTCCGGCGACGGCTCCCTCGGGAGCCCGTCCCTCTCCTGCCGCCGATGACGCTTCTCCAAGGCGTCCCGAGCCCGCATCCGCTCGCGGGCCCGAGCCTTCTTCGCGTCCTTCTTCTCCTTCTTCTTCTCCGCAGCAACCCTCCACGCGGCTCGGTCCACCGCGTCCTCCGGGACCGGTGGCAGGGAAGGCTTGTGAAACCCTAGCTCCTAGAGACAGACGAAAAGTCTCGACTATGAGAACCAAGGGCAATCTGACACAAGAAAGAAGAAGGAGCAGACACTCACCAGGGATATGCACCCGCGCTCGGGACGCATCGGGAGCTGGGTAAGGGCACCGGCGTCTAGCCTCCCTACCGTGCCGGCTACCCGCCTATGGAGGTCATCGGCGGGGAGGGGGGCCGAGGACATCTGCGAACCCCCAAGTCGACCCCCGACGTCATCTCTGAAAGCAGCAGTCGCCACTCCGTCAAGGGGAGCACCCTCCGGCGATGGATGGTGGCAACCACCCCCGCGACGGTGAGCCCTCCATCTCGCAGCTCCTGCAAGGCCTCCAGAAGGGGCTGGAGACTCTTCTGTCTCTCGCGCGGGGCCCCATAGCGCCAGTTGCTGCCGGCGGCGGTCACCAATCGTTGAGAAAACGACGGGAGCCTCCCATCGTCATTCCGGAGGTAAAACCACCGGCGCTGCCACCCCTTGTTCGAAGACACAAGGATGGCGGGGATGTACTACTGCGCACGCGCCTGCCTCAACTGGAGGATGCAGCCACCGGCCCGCACCACCATGCGGACTCTCTTCTCCCCCGTCGTCGAAACAAAAGGCTTCGCGGAGAAGAGGTGGGTCCACAGATCCCAGTGGGGATCAATCCCCAAAAATCCTTCGCAAACCGCCGCGAAGATGGCTGCTTGCGCGATAGAGTTGGGGTTGAGATTGTGCAGCTCCACCCCGTAGAAATGCAGAATTGCCCGCATGAAACGGCTTGCTGGCACTCCGAACCCCCGCTCATGGAAAGAGACGAAACTCAGCACATACCCCGACGGCGGGGATGGGGCGGCTCCGCTCGGAGGAGCCATCCACTCCGGCCGCGAGTCACTGGAGAGGGGACGAAGCAAGCCATCGGCAACAAGGGCCTCCAGGTCGTCCACCGTAACGGTGGAGAAAGGCCACGGGTCGCGCGGCGGAACGACAGTTACCCGGTCGGCCATCACCAAGCGAAGGAGGTGGCGGCGGAGCGAACAAGGTGCGCGGTTTTCTTTCTCTGGCTATTCCCTCAGGGTTGCGGAAACCTAAGCGAGAGGCAAGCAACAGAGCAGAGAACCACCACCGGTCCCTCTTCCAAATATATAAAGGCCCAGGCAAGACCCGTTCAACACTTCGCCTGAACCCGCCGCGAAATCCAAAACTCGAAGGCGAAACGCCTGTTCCTCGAACGGCCCGCGCAACGGCTGTCCCGCGAACCACTCGTCTCGTCGCATTAACTCTGCAGCAGGGTAGGCGACACCTTTGGCAGGCGAAGCGGGCGACGCTTCACCTCCGCCATGATGACCGCGTCAAAAAAGGTGCGCCACGTCGTTCAATTTCGTATCCTTTTCCTCTTCCCCTTTCTCTCTCTTGCTACAGGGACCGGGAAAGGGGGATACTCCGAAAGGGATCCCTCTCCGTGAAGGAAGCGGGCCCCGAGCCCTCCTACTGATCAGAGGTTCAAAGGCTAGCCCCTCGGAAGGGTTCGACAGTCGCCTCAGAGCACTCGGGCTCCGAGCCCTCCTACTGATTAGAGGTTCGAAGGCTGGCCCCTCGAAAGGGTTCGACAGCCGCCTCAGAGCACTCAGGCTCCGAGCCCTCCTACTGATCAGAGGTTCGAAGGCTGGCCCCTCGAAAGGGTTTGACAACCGCCTCAGGCCACTCGGGCTCCGCGCCCACTACTGATCAGGGGTTCGAAGGCTGGCCCCCCGAAGGGTTCGACAGCCGCCTCAGAACAAGCAGAGCGAGGGATGACTCTGGGTACGTCCGATACATGGCCGAGGCTCGGGCTACGCTCCTGAGGTACCCTAGGACATTTCCGAGACCAGCAGGAGCGATTCTGTAACGAAATCCCATCATAGGGAGGCATCGAGCCCTCGGACCCTATCAAACGGGACCGGGTCCGGCAAATCACCTGCAGGTACTTTTGGAGCGTGCCTCTGGGCCACTAGCCGACCCTTATCGAACGGGGCAGGGCGTCCACTCGGATCACCCGTTAGCAACTCACTGGAGACACCATGTTCGGCGCCCTCCGAGGGCAACATGGCGCTTTCCCCCCTCCTCCTTGCGGAAAGGCGACAAAGGGGCGTATGAAAAAGCCGAGTCAGTTCTTGACCGTCCTCTCGCCCTGTGCAGAGGCTCGGGGGCTGCTCTCGCAAACCCGACTCCGGCCAAACCGTTGACAGCGTCAACATACCAGCCCGAGAACTCGGAACCTGACTATGCACCCGGGCAACGACCAGTCCGCATGAGGGAACAACCATACCGGCCGAGGCATCACGAAAGGCATTAAGACCTCGAAGGAGTCAAACCACTCCTCCGAGGCCTCGGGGGCTACACCCGGCGGGTGCGCTCGCGCGCACCCACCAGAACAAAATACAAACCGAGAAAGGTCGATCTCCTTGCAAAAAAGTGCGACAAAAGCCTCCAAGCGAGTACCAACACTCCCTTCGAGGCTCGGGGGCTACTGTCGGGGACCATAATTAGGGGTACCCCCAAGACTCCTAATCTCAGCTGGTAACCCCCATCAGCACAAAGCTGCAAAGGCCTGATGGGCGCAATTCCGGTCAAGGCTCCGTCCACTCAAGGGACACGATCTCGCCTCGCCCGAGCCCAGCCTTGGGCAGGAACAGCAGACCAAGGCAGATTCACGCCTCGCCCAAGGGCCTCCTCAAGCAACGGGCGCACCTTCGACTCGCCCGAGGCCCAGCTCGGGCAGGCTTCGCGGAGAAGCAACCTTGGCCAAATCGCCTCGCCAGCCGACCGGATCGCAGTAGCATTCAATGCAAGGATCGCCTGACACCTTATCCTGACACGCGCTCTCCAGTCGACAAGGCCAAAGTGACCGCAGTCACTTCGCCCCTCCACTGACTGACCTGACAGGAAAACAGCGTCGCTTGCGCTGCTCCGACTGTTATGCCACCCTCCAGGGTGAGGCTGACAGTAGCCAAGTCCAGCCTTGGGCGCCATAGGAAGCTCCGCCTCGCCCGACCCCAGGGCTCGGACTCAACCTCGACCTCGGACGAACGGTCTCCGCCTCGCCCGAACCCCGGGCTCGGACTCAACCTCGACCACGGAGGACGGTCTCCGCCTCGCCCGACCCCAGGGCTTGGACTTAACCTCGACTCCGGAAGATGGTCTCCGCCTCACCCGACCCCAGGGCTCGGACTCAACCTCAACCTCAGACGATGGTCTCCGCCTCGCCCGACCCCCGGGCTCGGACTCAACCTCGACCATGGAGGACGGTCTCCGCCTCGCCCGACCCCCGGGCTCGGACTCAACCTCGACCTCGGACGACGGTCTCCGCCTCGCCCGACCCCCGGGCTCGGACTCAACCTCAACCTCGGACAACGGTCTCCGCCTCGCCCAACCCCAGGGCTCGGACTCAACCTCGACCATGGAGGACGGTCTCCGCCTCGCCCGACCCTAGGGCTCGGACTCAACCTCGATCACGGAGGACGGTCTCCGCCTCACCTGACCCCCGGGCTCGGACTCAACCTCGACCTCGGACGACGGTCTCCGCCTCGCCCGACCCCCGGGCTCGGACTCAACCTCGACCTCGGACGACGGTCTCCGCCTCGCCCGACCCCCAGGCTCGGACTCAGCCTCGACCTCAGACGACGGTCTCCGCTTCGCCTAACCCCCGGGCTCGGACTCAGCCTCAACCTCGGAGGAGTCACTGCCTCGCCCGACCTTGGGCTCGGACTGACCACGTCGCAGAGGGGTACATCATTACCCTACCCCTAGCTAGCTCAGGCTACGGGGAACAAGACCAACGTCCCATCTAGCTCGCCCCGGTAAAACAAGTAATGATGGCACCCCGCATGCTCCATGACGACGGCGGTTCTCAGCCCCCTACGGAAGCAAGGGGACGTCATCAAGGTCCCGTCAGCCCCAACAACTGTGCTTCTACAGGGCTCAAGCGCTCCTCCGACGGCCACGACACCACACGAATAGGGCTCCAACACCTCTCTAACAGCCATGTCGGTATGTACATAGGGCTCTGGCTCCCCTCTACTAGACACATTAGCACACTGCTACACCCCCCGTTGTACACCTAGACCCTCTCCTTGCGTCTATAAAAGGAAGGTCCAGGGCCCTCGTACGAGAAGGTGGCCGCGCAGGAGAACGGGTTGACGCATCAGCTCTCTCTCTCTCTCCCTCGTGAACGCTTGTAACCCCCTACTGCAAGCGCATCCGTCCTGGGCACAGGACAACACGAGGCCGCGGTTCCCCTCATCATTTCCCCTTGTGTTCCGTCTCGCGCCGACCCATCTGGGCTAGGACACGCAGCGACAATTTACTCGTCGGTCCAGGGACCCCCCGGGATCAAAACGCCGACAGAAGGCAAGGTGCCAACCTTCGACACGACGACGGGCATTGGCGGCAGCGTCACTTTTAGCACAACGGTGGCTACTACAGCCGGCACAGGGGGCAGCGCGGGGGTGTTCGGCACCACATGGATCTGTGGCACGGCGCCCACCGCGGGAACCGTCGGTATGGCGAGCATCAGTGGAAGGGTGGCCACGGGCACGATCGGCGGCTTTGGCATGACAGTAATGCCTGGGACGACGACAGGAGTGACGGGGGGGTTGAGCAAGATGCAGCACGGCGTGGCATGTAGTGCTGCCGTTGACGATGAGCACGAGCGCTGTGGCGGAGAAGAGAGACAAAGCATCACAAGTTATTGCTAGGGGCTAGGAGAAGTGCTTCCTCAGGAGTGAGGAGCTACAGGCCATCATGCGCTTGTGATGGGTCCTTGGCGAGTATTTTATTGTAGCTCCATTCGAAGCTGAGTGTGTAATGTTTCGCTAGAGCTAGGCTAGTTGAGAACGAGATAGAGATGGTTGGTGGCATTTCGATGCAAAACATGGACGACAGATACATAGTGGATGGCTGTTATTCGATGCATTTGATTCATTACCTCATCGTGCATGACGCAAGACGATATTAGACACCGCTCAACTCATGTATGGCTCATGCATGTTGCATCATGAAATCCTGCATGGTCTCTGTTTGATAATTGTTGAGGCATATTTTCTTCTCTATCAGATTATTGTGCAATAGCCAGAGACATCTTTATGATTCTATATGTCCATGAATTGTGTGTTTAATACGTGTGTCTAAGAGAAAATAAAAGGGCATATATTCAGAGAAAGATGTTATGGTCTTTAAAACCGGCAGTTTGTACCGTGTGTTTATATGGAGTCAATGTCTTGAGTTATAAGTGGTTAACATCGTATATAGACCATGAGGAGCTACCAAGCCCAATATGACAGTAAGCTGTAACATATTGTAACACCGCGTTAGCTGAAAGAGGACGAGCTATAGAGAGCTCTATAAAAACAGGGATTGAGATATTTTTTAACTTATATCTTTATCGGTCTTTTGACTAAAATAAAGTGTAATATTTATTTTTATCAATTTAATATCTGGTCTATAGAGAATATGCTCACTTTGATATTAAATTTATTTATTATTAATATTTTTTAAGAATGGTCTATATGACTGGTTTACTTTGCTTAAATGTATTGCGAATACGACCTCGTTCTTTCCGATCAATACTATGAAATACCATTGTATACAGTCCCATCTCACTGGCATTATAATATTAGGATTTTATTTTAGAGTTTATCGACCGACACGTACGCGCACTCAGAGTAAAATATCTAAGGAGCTGGGGTGCCGTTTTTTGCGGCAAACCCCCGGCACCTGTCCGAATTCCAGCCGCCCACCTCACGCAAGCGGCAAGCCCACGGGCGCTCTCTCTCCCCCTGCGCCTCGTCGCCTCTCCAATCCCTCTCGTCCTCTCGCTTTCTCTCTCCATCTCGTTTCCCCCGCCTGCGCAGCCAGCGCAAACCCTAGCCAACAAGCGCCGTTCTGCGAGGCTCTCGGCAGCGGATAACTTAACCTGTCGCGCAAGGATCGGGGGAGAGAAACCAGCGGCAACTTACGTGGATCGGGGTTGTTTGGTGCTGCTGCGGCGGCGCAGGGATGGACCGGAAGCGCATCAAGGACGCGCTCGAGAAGCACCTGGAGAGGTCGTCGCCGTCTACTTCCAGGGGCGTCGTGTCCAAGGAGAGGGAGCGCCTCGCTGCCGGGAAGCTGCCGTCATCGCTTGGCAAGGCGGAGGTGTCTGATGGTGGTAAGAGCTGGACCTCTCGCAAACTTTAGTTGTTCTTTACATATTTTTATTACCTTCCTCACTGTGTATGATGAACTGCCGCAATGTATGCTTGGTTTGAAAGATGCGACTTTTCTGTCTTTTTTCGTGCATAATATTATGTTGAAATTTTGTGTTCTGTGACTAGATTTCGCGGCTTCCATTTTTATGGCCCCTTCAAATGAGAAACTCTTTACTTGCCTGAAGCGGAAGATGGCGTGTGCTTTCTGTTTATGCTGGTTCTTTTGCAACAAGTGTTGATATAAGCAATATATATACCAAGAAACTGGTAAAAATGAGCAAAGAGCCAAAAACTGAACAGTTTGTGAGCTGTTTGCTCGAATTGGGTTCAGAAGCTGGGGTATCTTTGAAAACCAATAATGAGGAAACAGATGAAATTGTATTGTAACATAGGTAGTTGCCTAGTTGGAAATGACTTGGATTGCTTTATAAGTATGAGATGGATCAAAGGTTACAAAGTATTTATCACACAAAATCAGAACATGAATGCTTTGTGTTTTTGTTCTTGAATACTATCCGAGGTTGCTAATATCTTGATTCAGAATGGGATTGTAACTCCAATAGTAGGATCACAAATCTTAGGATCATAAGTGCTAGAGTCGTAAAATCGTACATTATACTTAATGGAATCGTAGAATCAACCTAATAAACTAACATCAGTTGTAAAATCACACCAAAGGATTGTGATTTTAACAGCTATGATACTATCTCTGGCTGGATTGGTAGACGTTTTGGTCTTTTGGACAACCAAACTGACTTGCAATTAGTTCTACCATGATGTCTGAAGTGTCAACTTCTGACCGGAGGGAGTGATAGTAATATAGTATAGTATCTTATTTGCTGAAGAATGTGATCATTTCTTCTTCTTGGTACCACTCTCCCTTCCAAACTACAAGTTGTTCTGGCTTTTCTATGTACATATCTAGATACTGCACACCTAGATATACATTATGTGTACATAGTCAAAGCTATGTATGATGTATCTAGGAAAACCATACAATTTAGAATGCATGGAGTACGTTTCAGTTGGTGTATGTTTTTTGTGGACAATGTAATGATAGTTGATAAAAGCCAGTCAAGAGTAAATAGGAAATTGGAGTTGTGAGGGGAGACTCTAGAGTCCAAAGGTTTTAGGCTCAGTAGAACTAAAACCTAATATATGAGATGTGACTTCGGCACTACTACACATGAAAGAGATTTTAGTCTGGAAGCTCAAGTAGTGTCTAGGAAGGATACCTTTCAGTATTTAGGATCAATGCTATAGAGAAACGATGATATTGCTGAAGATGTTAGCCATAGAATCAAAGTAGGGTGGATGAGGTGGTGTCTAGCATATGGCATTCTATGTGATAAGAAGGTACCATAGAAGTTAAAAGACAAGTTTTATACAACATCAATTACATCTACTATGTTGTACGATGCAGAATGCTGGCCTACAAAAAAGATAAGTGTTGCGGAAATGCGTATGTTGTGTTCGATTTGTGGCCATACAAGAAGGGATCGAGTACAAAACGATGATATACGTGATAGGTTAGGGGTAACACCAATTAAAGCAAAGCTTGTCAAACTTTGGTTGAGATGGTTTGGACATGTCCAATGAATACATCCAGAGGCACTGGTGCGTGGTGGGATCCTGAGGCGTGATAGTAATGGGAAGAGAGGCCAGTGTTATTAAAACTACGTTTAAATGACGTTTAGTTTAAACGTCAAAACTTTAATTAGAGGTTCAAACCGCGTTTTAGTGTTTTGGCGCTAAACTGTAAAACACAGTGTTTCATGCGTTTTAGAGCATTTTTGGGCCCAGTTTGTTAGTTACTTTTGGGGTCTAATCCGGCTCATGGGTGAAGTTTTGGTAAGCCACTAATCTCTCTGTTTTGGTATTTAACTTCATGTTAGTCTGAAATTATGATATATTGGTATTTTTCCTATATTGTTTAAAACTTTGTTTAAAAGTTTAAAAGTCAAACTTTCATCCATGAGTGTTTCAACGTTTTATAGTTTTAACCTTGAGAGAGGCAGGGGAAGGCCGAAGTTGAAATGGGGAAAGGAAGGAAAATGAGACTTAAAATTATGGAATATATCAAAAGATTTAGCTTGAATAGGAGTGCATGGAAAACAGCTATCCACATACCTGAACCTTGACTTGGGATTTCTGTTGGATTTCAACTCTAGCCTATCCCAATTTGCCTGGGACTAAAAGGTTTTGTTGTGTTGGAGTACCTTTCAGTTGGGTCAGCGGAATTCTCAGGTTTCTGTTATCTGTGGGTGAGTCCCCTTAGTTTGGTACTGGAAACAACAAAGCACCTCGTGCAGCATAAGGCTGTGTACTTGTATTGGATCATCCTTCATTATGGGGTGCTCTGTTGGCCATGAAAAAAGAGCTGGCAGTATACTGATCCTTAATAAAGAAGGCTGAAATGAGAATAAAAAAGTTTTTTCTAGATGATAAGGGGAGAAGTATGATCTGATGAATGAAATGAAAGTTAATAGGATGGAAGGCACCAGGAACTGGATCAGTAACGTGGAGTTAATCATCTGTTTCAGCGCCTTTCGGTGCGGAAGCATTTTGCTGATCCTCTCTTTGATGCATGTTATTGATTTTGGTTGCATCAATGCTGGTACATGTGGACCTGGCCAACACATAGTCACATTTTTCCCTCTCTGAGCAGAACACATGGGACCAGCGCCACTGAGGCACACTGGCCAAACAAGGTGATCTCATTCTGTTCGGTTCAATTCTCACTCTTCGCTGTCCTTCAGATATATCTACTGTGAAACCATGAACTTGCTGAATGGCTGATCAAGCTTGGTTAGCATTGAACTATTGAAGGATAAATTCTATTACACAGATTGTGGATTGGTTATGTTCACATTGTAGACAAAAGAAGTATTGGCTAATGAAGGCCTATAAGAATTAAGAACATACCTTTAAAGCAGCATCTTGACCATTCAAACAAGAGAAGTTATGTACACAATGGCCATTTTATTTTTTTGTTAGGTTCTCAGGAAGTGGGAGCTGCAACCCAGTTGTTGTTCTGCCCCAGATGTAGTTTGAATTTAGTCTGCTGGATTTATCATCTCTTTTTTACTGTTGTTCTGCAGTTCTGCTAATCTCTAGTAATGGTGCACACCGCCGTGCCCGTGCCTTAAGCTATGGCCAACAGATTGTGTATATGGCCTGATGGCCATGTAAAACAATGTTTTGCACTGTAGACTGCACTGTTTACAGAGTGGAGTTTGAAATAGGATGTGGAGTTTGAAATAGGATATGGATGAGTAAGGCTATTGGAGATAGCTTTAATGCAAGATCTGACTGTGCCTTTGTCTCAAACTTTAGGATGAACTTGATATAACTCCACAAATCCTGAGCACATAATAAAAAAAAATATTATTTATGGTTTATATATGCTGTTGTATGCTTTGTTTTTTGTTTTGTGGATTGATATTAAAATGTAAACAATATTACATTTGAGGAAGCTGAGTTAAATCAGTTGGTTGAGTCTGTGGATGCCTTGACCACCCAGGTTGAAGTGTTCATCGAGCTGAATTTGGGTGCTTATTTTCTTCTTAATAAATACCACCCAGTTCTAATTTTTTAGAGCATGTTTAAAAGTTCTTTTGTAGTATTTGTCTCTATTTTGCTTATGGTGGTTGGTTCTTATCCAGGGTAGCTGTGATTATGAGCAATTTGATTTTGCATCACTATGTATCCATTAACTTTTTTGTCTATTTGGAATTGCAGAGGAATTTGAAACTGACAGTGAAGATTCTGATGTGAGTGGTTCCGAGGGAGAGGACACGTCCTGGATTTCATGGTTCTGTACATTGCGAGGCAATGAATTCTTTTGTGAGATCGATGATGACTATATACAGGATGATTTTAACCTGTGTGGTCTGAGTAATCAGGTGCCATATTATGATTATGCACTTGATCTCATCTTAGACATTGAGTCTTCTAATGGTGAGATTGTTTTTCCTCAAGGAAGTTAATGCATATTGGTTTGCCTTTCCGGAATTTATGGTCTATAATAACTTATTTTTCGTGCATTCATTTTTTTATGGTGATAAATCTCTTAATCAATCCCATCAACTAGTGCATGTGGCCTTTGTATTTTGAAACCAGAGGTCTAGATTAACCGTACTGTTGCACTCATGAGACAGTACCATTTATGTACAGATGACGGGTTTACCGAGGAGCAAAATGAATTAATCGAGTCATCTGCAGAGATGCTGTACGGTTTAATTCATGCACGATACATTTTAACCAGCAAGGGTCTAGCTGCAATGGTAATCCATATCACGATCTAAGTAGGATCAGGGCATGTTTTGCTCCTCTTATCTCCCTTTGATATTGAACTATTCTGCTTTCGTTCGCCGCAGTTGGAGAAGTTCAAGAACTACGACTTTGGTAGATGCCCCAGGGTGTACTGCTGTGGCCAGCCCTGCCTTCCAGCAGGGCAATCAGATGTTCCTAGATCGAGCACTGTGAAGATATATTGTCCGAAATGCGAAGAACTTAACTATCCAAGATCCAAGTACCAAGGCAGTATCCTTTTGATATAATCTCCATACTTCCATTTACATGTACTGGCCGTTTTATGCTATATCCTTCTTAAGCGATTTATATTTTGACCACCCTTTGGAACTATTGATTTTTTTTTGCAACATCGTTTTATGTGTTCTCTGGTCTCCATGCCAACACCCTGGTGAACCACATTGAACATTCCGTCAGTCCTGCTTTTCTGTCGTTGAACTCTTCCTCGGTAAATAATGGATATTTGCAAGCTGCCATTACATGCCCTTAACTTTACCCAGACATCGATGGATCATACTTTGGGACGACATTCCCTCATCTTTTCCTGATGACTTACTCGCACTTGAAGCCGCAGAAGCCGTCACAGCAATACACTCCAAGGGTTTTCGGCTTCAAACTTCACAAGCCGTCATGACAGAGTTGTAGCTTCCGCCAGAAGCACCCCTGTCACCTAGGTTTTAGGGAGAGCATCGTGGCCTTCAAATACTGTTGTATTATTGATGTACGAATTCGCGAGCCTGGGCCTCGCTGTAAACTATTGTGAAATTGTATCTGTTTTCCGATATTATTACTGTTGTGTAACCTTGGTTCTCTCTCACTCGCTTGATCGAAGTGTGTCGTCAACATGCATGGTTTCAGGGCATTTCACACGAAATATTTTCCGCCCTATGTGTTCGTGTCAATCAATATATGTGGCCAACATGGGCACGGTTTCGACGCACCCGGCTCAAAAGCCGTGACGTCGTTGTCGAATGTATTTCCTTTGCCCAGGACGTTGTACCATGGTGCCACTGCGTTGCTACGTGAAAAATTCGTGTTGATGGCTTCAGAAAAATTCGTGTTGATGGCTTCACAGGTAGAGATGTTATGTCAATGGGGATTCGATACCCGCTAACCTATAGAAAATTCTTCTATTAGGATACGGTATGAGACAAAAGTTGTCTATATGTGTATGGATATGGGATAAAATCTCCACTTATTGGGTAAACGGGTATAGATTTAGAAAGCAATAATCTGAACCCGATTACCCATGTGTTTTTTATACTTGTACACCTGTCGTGTTTGTATGAATGAGTTGAGGCCGAGCCGGCTACCAAGCCCAGCACGACAGTACACCAGGCCCTAAGTCCTAGCCCAACAAGGCAACGCGACAAAGCAACTAGCATACTAGCAAAAAAACAAAACACTAAAATAACCAGTCATATGCTATGCCCTACCTAGCTGCCCAACCGCCGCATGCCTAGACAGTTACGCTGACACTGTACACTGGCGACTTCACCAGCGACGAGGAGCACCGACGAATGCTAGGAGCCTAGGACGACGGTGATGGCCATAGATTATCAGGCGCCAACGAACTCAAATGGTGATTAAAGAAGGTGAGCAGACTCCATTTCTTCTATCGGCCCCAAAGTACTTATTTCTTTTCTGATAGATGTATGATTTGATCATGGTTAATGGATGAGTGCTTGCCGATGTGGTGATGTCTAAAGTCTAGATAGTTTGTGCTAGCTATTAGTACCTAGTTATCCCTTAATTGAGGATGGGGATCCGTTGAGGACCCGAAACCCGAATTGGGATGAGTATGAGATGTGTTTTGCACCCATAATAGATATAGGGATGGATCAAACATGATGAGATGAGTTTGAGATGGTATAACCTGGTGGGGATTTCCCAATTGATATCTCTATTCACAGGTGCTAGAGGACGCTGGCATCGAGCCATCCATCTCTCCACGAGCAACCCTACTAACCTCCTGCTTCAACTGCAATCTGCAAGATAGGTGCATGTTCAATGCACCTCAAGGCTCAAGCTTAGTTTTGATACTCTAGTATTGAGTTCAATCCACATGTGTTGAGGTGGATTAGGGTGTAACTTAAACTAATTTACACCTTAATCCAACTCAATTAAACTCAATCTGTAAGATAGGTACGTGTTCAAAGCACCTCAAGCTTAGTTTTGGTACTTTATTATTGAGCTCAATCCACATGTGTTGAGATGGATTATAGTATAACTTAAACTAATTTATACTTTAATCTAACTCAACACATGTGGATTAGACTTAATACTAGAGTAGCCAAACAAAACCTCAGTCACGTCGCGCTGTACTCTTAGTAGTCGTTCTCTCTTTCCTGTTGTGATGGCTTGTATTGGCACAGTGGGTTAGCCAAAAAGTGGTCAGCTTGTGCTGCTTCTGTGTCGATTTTTCTGCAGAATAAGTTGAGCACACACGGAGACAAAACTGCCGGCATACGTTGCTGTCAGAATAATTTCCGGGGGCAGCTCCAGCCAGCAGTGTATATTACTCTACTCTGGAACCCAGATACTACCATGGCTCACTAAACCAGTACACGTCAGACTGTGTCAGCGTCAAGCCCCCGCGGATAAGCACGCCCGCCGATGGAATCGACGACGCAGCAACGCGCCCATGAGACACTAGACGCGCGGCGAATTTTCCTCCCGGCGTCCCTGTCGACACGTACAACCGGACGCAGACGGAGCCCGCCGCGCGTTTCTTCCTCACGCTTCGACGCAGCGACGCCTGATTGCAAAAGGCCGGTGAAGGATATCACGCTCCTGAAAACGTGGAAATCCCCTTCTCAAACCGAAGTAAAGAAAAAGGTGAAGGCCGAGGAGATCCTAGACCGTGCTATACTTCAAGAGCAGTGGTGTGGTGGGCGCAGGAGCTGTTTAGTCCCTCTTTCTGTCTGTTTACCATCGTTTTTCTTTTTTTGTTGGGTCGTTTTTTTGTTGGTGGCTACTTTTGCTGAGTCAGAGTGCGGTTAAATGGATTATGGATATGTGGTCGGCAGAGGTCTCTTGCCTTGAAAACCTCACTGTAAACCAGCAACCTCAGTGTCGAAAGAAATTAAGGTAGAAATATCGTGAAAGTTTGGAACCATGGCCTCATATCATTCCGGACCGGATTCCTTTGATCAGTTGAAATAAATTCTAGTGCATTCCCAAATCCCAAGCAAACGAAACAAGACTCGGTGCCTCAAATTAAATTATAGGACTCAAGCTACAAAAAAAAACTGCTCTAACAATATCCTATTTTATGAGATTTTGTTAAAAAAAATATATATCACCTCTTAAAGTGTCACAAATATACTGTACTTTATTGAGCTGCCCTATATCTACATCTAAACAAACGGATGCTTCACAAAACTTTCTTTTCTAAACGGACGTAGTAGATTAACATATTTCATATAATCACTTGATTTAGGGCTTTACTGTAGGAGCTTAATTTTTTTGTTGATGCCTTAAATTTTATAAAATGTATCTATTTTAAATTTTTAGTTTATTTTTATATGGCACATTGTTGGAGATGCTCTAATAAAGTTGAGCGGGGCTTTGATCTAAAAAAACAAAACAAGGTTGTTGGGATTTGTATTGTAGATGATAATGTTTGCAGAGTGAAGTTTCAAATAGGGGATGAGATAGGGTACCTACTGGAGACAACCTAAGTTCTGTGTGGATTGTGTAGTTCAGTAGAAGGAATCTACTCCTTTTAAGCATCAGTTTCATGTGGGTCGTGTGTCACATGTCAAATTGCCAACCACATAGGTCTGTTTTTCTCTCCCGCTTCTCGCCTACCAATGTATCGTTATATCACAGATGGATCATAAGAAACAACTTAAACCCAATATGATAGTAAGTCACACTAAGAGCAACACTCTTGTATAGTACAACCTCACTATTTGTCGGGGAAATGATCCCTAGGCTCTCCAGGGCCCACTAGTCAGTAGAAGGATGTGGAAAAGGTCCACCCACAAAAGGACCCGCCTCCGAATAAACCCGAGGCACTGTCGGGCGAGGTGGAGACACAAGGGGTCAGGCGGATCGAGGGAAGCGAATCGAGTGGATTCCATGCCTGACCAAGACTGACCCAATATGCCGCATTAACTGCGTCTGGCGCGAGCCACAGAGGGTGAGTCGGTCCACATTTCACTTATGACCTATCGAGCATAGGCTTGAGCGCGTTGGCCACCTACAGGCCCCGCAACACGACGAGCCACGCCGAGACGCAGGCTACGCCGGGCAGGGGTCGACACGACACAATGATGGCAATGATGGCGCCAAGGCTCTTCGCCACCCACACCGCCCGCCATAAAGAGCACGATCAGGGACATCTAAATGACCGAGAAATATACTGACAAACGCAACCTTACCAGGGTAGAACACTCCATTTTACCACGACACAGTAGCTCCTTCTCAAGGAAGCTATCGATAGCTTATTAGCTGACCCCCACCTTGGCCTATAAAAGGAGGAGGTCGGTCAGGAAACGAAAAGAGGACACTTGACGGAAGACGACTACACACGCTCAATGAGACCAGAAGACCCGAAGGCCAGATCCAAGGCACTAGCCACCGCGACGTCCAAGGCTTAACTTAGAACTCATTTCCTGTAGTCTTTAGGTCCATGATCCACCTATGCATAAGAGAATTGGGAGCTCCTTCCTCTCTCGCCCCTTGTAACCTCTACTATAAACATTGAACAACAAAGTTACAGGAAACACGAGCCACCGAAGACTGAATATAGAGACGTTCTGTTCAAATCAATATAAATCTTGCGTCCACCGAGCACATCATCCGAACCATAGAATACACACATACAAATTTACTTGTCGGAGCATAGATTCAAAACACCGACACTAGTTGATGGAGAACGAGCAACCAAGTAAGTTATAAAAAAGGGGTCAGACTACTTTTCAACTCATACCCTTCCGATCTTTTGCCTAATCCTTTAAAGCACCAATTTTGTGCGGCGAACCATGTAAGTGTGCTTTTCTCCTCCGCTTCTCACTTACTAATGGACCGTTACACCATAAACGAGCCATGAGAAACTATATAAACCCAACACGACAGAAAATCTCACGCAACACAACATTCCCTTACAGTACAACTTCGATAGCTAATGGAGAACAAGCAACGAAGTAAGTTATAAAAAAGAATCGGACTACTTTTTCAATGTATAATTAAATAAATTATTAAATATATTTTTGCAATGAATTTATTTGAAAATGACAATATCACTAATGGTTTTTAAAACCTTGTCAAATTTTGAAAAGATCTGATTAGTATGTTTGCTAGAGACCAGTGTTGGGATGGATGTAACGAGTTAAATGAAAAAGGCAGCTCGGCGAAACTAAATAGAGCGTCAACTACTAGTGCAAGGCCAAATATGACATCTGTTAGTTGTTGCTAGCGAAGAGCGAGTAACGTAGCAGTTTCTGTGATCTGTCATGCAAATTTCTTTAACCATTGATATCCATATGGTTGATGAGTGATCGATGGTTCTATTCACTGTCGATTCGGTCAACAGGACATCACGCCTTTACACTTCAGGGTTACAAGGCCAAAATAGCCTTTTAATACCCATACAACCAAACAAGCCTTAAGTATAGCACATTTTATTTTGGACAATGGATAAATCAGACATCACTTAACTTATCACATATATAATTTAAATATGCACGAGAAATATATTTTTAAATTATATATGTGTGCTAAATTAAGTGTTGTCTGATTTTTCACTGTTCAAAATACATATAGTGATACTATCTAAGCGCTGCTAGCATGGAAGAAATATCTCTATATTTTCTAGGTTATGCCTCTACTAATAACAAGAACATAATTAGCATTTTCTCCTAACTGAATTCATACATTAATAGTACATAAGAAAAACAAAAATGCAATTCGTTGTCAATAAAAGAAAGTTCTAATTTCCAATGGCATACAATAAATTTCAATGGCATTAAACAGTTTTCTCAAATAGAAATGTCTCCATTGCGCATTTTGGCCAAAAATCACAAGACACATGATTGTGTTGCTCTCAATTATTATTCAGATTAGTAGAACATGCCTATTATTCAAGATTAGCACAACATGTACATAGCTAGAACTAGTACAGTTAAAAGAAAATTTCCGTCGAGGATATTTAACTAATGTAGTAATTACTTTTGAGTTTTTTTACATAGAAGCAGAAATCACATGTAGTAGTTAGTAACTCAGTGAAGTAGAGGGAAGATATTTGTATCAATAAAGTTTGATATGCCCAAACAAGAAATGAAGAATTAAATAAAATATAAACGAATACAGCGAGAAGAGAGGGCAGACGACCCGTAAAAATCGATGCAGGAAAAAGGGAGCGAAAAAGCGTAAGGCGGCCGCCTTCGCCATTTCTCCGCTCCTCCGCCTCGCCTCGCCTCGCCCATCGTTCCATGTCTTTCTCCTCCGGCGGTCACCACCCCTCCCGGCCGGACCAACCCCGGATCCCATTTCCAGTTAGATGCTTCCCCTTCACCACCACCCCGCCGCCGCGCCGGAGTCGGCGGCCCCGGCGACAGACCCTCCGCCCCCGCCGGTCCTCGATCCGTCCTCCCTCCGCATCCACATCCCGTCAAGCCCGCACCACGCACTGCCCTCCACCCCGCACAAGCGCCCCGTCGTCATGACCTCGTCGTCCTCCTCGTCCACCCCCACCCGCCCCTCACCGTTGCCCTTCACCCCGCCTCGGAGGCGCAAGGTCCCCGCGCCCGCTGCTCCCGCGGGGACAGCGGCGGCCAGGCATCTCCTTCGCTGCCTGCACCTCCGCCTGCGTGTCCTCCTCCTCATCTCGCTTCCCTCCCTCTACTTTCTCTCCCCGACCCCTGCCATTTTTCCGCGCTCCCTCCTCGCCGACTTCCTTTCCGCGGCGGCCTTCTCCTGCGCGCTCCTCCTTCTCCTCTGCCTCTCCCTGCCGCGGCTTCCCTTCGCGCTGACGCTGCCGCTCCCCCTCCGCCGCGCGCGCCGATCCCCCATCCTTTGGTCCATCGGTTCCTCGCCATCCGCATCTGCGACCACCCCCACAACCGGCCATTTCGTCCAGGTTTATAGCAACGGTGACGTCTACGAGGGCCAGTTCCACCGCGGCCGCTGCACTGGCAGCGGCGTCTACTACTACTACATGAGCGGGAGGTACGAGGGAGATTGGGTCGACGGCAAGTACAGCGGCTTCGGCGTCGAGACATGGGCCAGAGGTAGCCGGTACCGGGGCCAGTACCGGCAGGGACTCAGGCATGGCTACGGCGTGTACAGGTTCTACACTGGGGATGTGTATGCCGGGGAGTGGTCAAACGGCCAGAGCCATGGGTATGGTGTGCACACCTGTGAGGACGGTAGCCGGTATATAGGGGAGTTTAAGAGGGGCGTCAAGCATGGTCTCGGCCACTACCATTTCAGGTGTGAAACTGAAATCTGCATTTCCTATTGTACTCACGATTTTGTGATTGTTGTGAAGTTGAGTTATGTGCAACTTACTGCTGTGCTAATAAATGATAATTTTGCCATATTAGTCGTTGCCGAATAGTGTTAGTTTGCTGCTTTGAATTAGGCTGATGCATTTGGTGATATATATGATTGCTCAATTAAATTGTGTGATACCATAGCTATTTTTGGCACTTTACGTCCTGATCCTTTAACATTTGCACATTCTGTGGCCTGTGGAAGGCGGAATATGTGTATCCATTCTAAACAGATCTCTAGTTTAGTTATTTATATTGTGATATAGCCCACAAGCTGTTATTAATGTTGTGATATTAGACTATGTGCTATCACTTCCTTCCAAACTATGGATAACTTTGGCTTTGTTCTAAGTTAAACTTCTCTAACTTTGACCGAGTTTTTAGAAAAATATATTAGCATGTACAAGTTCAAATAAATGCACTATTACATATTTCATGAAGAACTTAGGTGCTGTTTGGTTCAAGAAATGTAACACAAATGGTAATGGTAATGGTTTACACTCGATTACTGGCGGTAACAAATTTGAATAGGCTGGTATCAAATTTTAGTGTGGTATCTGATTACGGTTGGACTAAAACAAACATGATTTAACGTTATCAGTTACCCATTACGTTACAAATATGTGAACCAAACGACACCTTAATGAAACCAATTTGATGTTGTAAACATTGGTCTATTTTTTCGATAAATTTGGTCAGAGTTAGTGAAATTTGACTTAGGACAAAGGAAAAGTGAATTATAATTTGGAATACAGGAAATATTATACTATCAACTCATCTGTAGATGGTTTTCCACCCATTAAGGCCATGCATTAGTTGCGGCAGTTTGTTCTTTCGTTGTTTTCTGTTGAATAGGCTGCTACCTTTGACTAAATCAAAATACATTGATTAGATAGATGGCTGTTTTCAATGAGTTAAAAGATGGCTGGTTACAGAAAAGCCAATTTGAGTTTTGTCATTCTCTATTTGCAGTGGAATCTGAAAGCATATTCTGCTATTAGCTCTTTGTGCTGATATCAATCTGCCAATTATGTATATGAAGAGTTTACAATAGCTTGTCATTTCTGAACTTTATGTGTGCTATGTTGTTTATTGTATTTCTGCAGTCTTTTATCAGACTTAGTTAAATACAGTTTCTGAACCCATGTAGTTAGGCCTTGGCCACATCGTTGAGATCATTTTTTACCACTTCCTGTCCATACTGTTCTCTCAACATTGAAATGCAGACATGTGTTGGAATTAATATTCTCATTATTGTATTATCTTGTTGTCTGATTGAGTATGGGTATTAATGATTGCATCCTGGCATCTTTGGACTTGGAGAGTTTGTTTGGATCTGTGGATTGGCTACACCTGAAGATGTCAATTTTATATTTATTTTACTCTACATATTCAATTAAAAAGCTGCTAAAATGGTTGTGTTATCTGTTGTGAAGTACTAAGTAGTATATTAAATCATACATGATGTCTGTAAGTTTTATTGTATTTACCCCTTCCAGTTCAAGGAGCTTCTGCTTTTAGACTCCTGAATCCTGATAGCCTGCCCCAATTTTCTTGGGACTATAGGGCTTTGTTGTTGTTTATCTTGATTCATTTTTTCTTTATTGGTTCCTCATACTTCATTCTTTTCACTATGAATCCACCTTCTGCTTTATATTTTTATGCCCTTCTGCTTCAATTAATAAAAAAACACTCAACTTACGAGGGGTAAGACAGACCTCGGACATTGAATTAAGAAGAAGACCTCAAAAGGTCGAGAAAACCCCCGAACACCTACTCCACCCATTCACTGCGGCATCGTAGCCCATTTGAGAACGACCGTGACTAGGGTCGGGCGGTCTTAGACCTGTTCTGTCTGCTTTGATTAATGACAACAGAAATTAGAGACACCCTTTGTGCTGCTATAATATTGAAAAACTTGTAGCTAAAAGTAAGAAATCTTGCATAGTTAGAGGTGCATGGTGTTACCATCATGCCTTCATTCTTGTTTGGCCTGGTCCTGTCATATTTGTTACACACTGTTGCATATAAGTTAATTAAATTCACAACTACTAGGAGCTTTGATTGATGTTTTATGAACTTTGTTAGGAATGGTGACACCTACGCTGGAGAGTACTTTGCTGATAGGATGCACGGCTTTGGAATCTACAGCTTTGCCAATGGCCATAGATATGAGGGAGCATGGCATGAGGGTAGAAGGCAGGGTTTAGGCATGTATAGTTTCAGGAATGGAGAGACACAAGCTGGGCACTGGCAAAATGGAGTTCTTGATACTTTAAGCACCCAGAACTTCATCCCTGGATCACCTATTGCTGTGAACCATTCCAAGGTCCTCAATGCAGTGCAGGTAATGCGCTTGATGATCCTGTTAGTTGCCAGACTCTTACGAAATATGGCATGACTGTATTTTCTAATTCCTGATCACGTTCACTATTTAGGAAGCGAGAAGAGCTGCAGAGAAGGCCTATGACATCCCAAGAGTTGATGATAAGGTGAACAGGGCGGTTGCAGCAGCTAATAAAGCAGCCAATGCAGCCAGGGTGGCTGCCGTGAAGGCTGCACAAAAGCGCATCCCCAGTAATGGTGACGATCTACCACTGTCAGTAGTGTGACAATGAAGCCAATATGGCAATATATGTTGGCATGGAGCTGCTTCGCGATGCCATCGCATCACCAATTGCCCGACATAACCTTCAACTTCCCAGTAGGTGAAGCCACTGCTCGTCCATCAGGCCATGGCGTGTTGGCGACACCTGAGTCATTGCCAGCAGCATTCAAGCTTGCGGGAGAAGACCAAGTTTTCAGCCATCCCTTCCATACATCTTTGTGATGTCTTTTGCGATGCAGCAGAACCACTGCTCTGAGGACTTTCCATTGTCCAAGGCAGCCGGTCGAGGTCAGCAGTAGGTTTTATCCTGCCTTTTCTGCAGTGTAATACTCACCCGATGTTAGTAGAGATATGATGAATGTACACCCCAACATCAGTCGATAAAAAACTGTGTTTATTTTCTCTCTTGGACTATGTACAGAACCTACAAATTTAGCGGTTGTTGGCCGTGCTGGTTGGAGAAACGACAGGTGCCTTCGGGTTCGGCCATTTTCGTACTTTGTACTTCATACGAGAACAAGATACCATGATCATGAGCGTCTCCTGTTGTTTTGTGGTCGGCGTGTTGCTGCAAATTGTTTAGTAATGGTGTAGTACAGGAGTGCCGTATCAGATTCCCCATGCCGGTCAATTTTGTTAAGTTTAACTAAATTTATAAAAAAAAATACCAGAAGGCCTTGTTCGGTTATTCATATCACATATGGATTAGATTGAGTTAAAAAAATTATAAAAGATTTGGACTTATTTAGGTTTAAATCCATTCAATTCTATTCAATCCACATGGATTGGAAGCAAAGTGAACAAACCCTAACATGGGATAAAAACGGTAATTATTCGGATACAAATTTCTTTGGTCTTTTTCTTTGATTGCGAATGAATAGAATATAGAATTCGTTATGCAAATCTATATTCTTGCTTTTATCTTTGAGCTCTAAAGATTTAATCTATCATATTTTTTTTTCAAATGATAGATATAAAATTTGATATAAATTTGAATACAAATCCGATAATTTGTTCACCTGTTTTTATTGCAGAGAGCGAATAATATGTTTGAAACATAAGAAATGATCATCAGATTTTATACATATTTATTTTAAAATATCAAAATTGTCATAATAATTCGGATTACCACCTTCATCTATAGTCATCTCCAAATAAGTTTATTATAAAATATATTTAATTATTTATCTGATAATACTAATAATATGCTATAAATATTTAAAATATCTATATATTTAGCTAAAGCTAAAATTATTTGAGCGAGAATGATATTTTCATGGGGTGAACGGAGTGCTAAGAGGGTGTTTGGTTCTCACCTTTTAAAAAGTAACTTTAGTCCAAAAATACCAAACAGAGTGACTAAAAGAGACAATTTAGTCCTTAAAATTTAGGAGATTGACTCAAGAAACCAAACACCTCTAAGTTTGGAGGATAAAGTACAATGGGATGGGCCATCTTAAAAATAAGAATGTTTAGTGTTGGGACTATGAGGACATGTCATTATATAAGGAATATTAGGTTAAAACCAAGGACAACGCTACCTCTTAGACCGATCCCAACTGCCCAAGATAATAGGCAAGGCAAACCATAATATGCATCGTGTATAGTGCTTGGGGCGCAAGGCAAAAAGGAGAGGCATCCTACAGGGAATGCATATGTCGATGCATTAGACAAAAACGCGACACATTTATTGTGTTCACACAATGGGCAGCGGCCCCCATGCATTGCCCATGTGATTGTGATATGCATCACGAAGAGAGGATGTGCATTTGGCTCTCCTCGACGTCACACAAAATGCGCCACTGGTTTGCATTGCTTGTTGTTTTCGTGTGAACGGTACCTGTGGACAAGACAAATGCCCTATGCATCATGCGTATGTATCACACGTTTGGGTGAGCCTTACACCGTTTCCAGCAGTTCACCCATATGTCCATGTAAAACGCGGTTTGTATTGTTTTATACTGTAAATTTTATTGTTAGTATAATGAAGTTTAAATATAAGAATGAAAATGAGTAAGTTGGGAAGAGCTCGTTCTACGGGAAGAGCTGAGACGGGGTGTTGCCAGTTGCCACACATAACCTTCCAACTCAGTATACCGTTCAACATCGAGAAGTATACCGTTCAACTTTTTCAATAGCCTGTACGAAATTCTAAACTTTTATGGCAATGGGCACATGAAAAAAACATCGAGACAACCAGACAGAGTTAATTGACTTTGTAACATTCTCGTCGCGCGGCTTCGCCAGGCTACTACTCCACAGATGTGCTTCGCCAGTTTGGTATTATGAATCACACACCAACGCTAAATTGGGATTGCTAATCTACCACCCTCTGTAACCTTCTGTTCTCTTGCATTTGATGAAGGTTGTCTACTCCTGTGTACTAATCTACCCCTAGCCATGCGACGCTGCCCAAGCTCCAGTCAAGTGCTGCCCAAACTCCAGTTTAGTTTTACCCACGCCACCATCTGGTGGACCTTCTATCCTCGGAGTTATCCCCCGCGCGACGCTGCCCAAGCTCAGTGTTCCCTTCACCCGTCTCCATGGAGGACGCGTACTGCGCCCACTCACCGGATTCATCTCCCCGCGATGAAAGTGAGCCACCCCTTCCTTGCCTCCCCACGATATCTTCTGGAGTACATTCACCACGATCTCCTGTGGAAAGAGTGGATCTACCGGCCCCGAGCTCGGATTTGTCGGATCCTCAAGTTTTTCTGTTTGGGGATGAATATTGAATGGAGGTTTGATTCAATTTCAAATATCCAGCAGTTTATTGTCTGATGTACCTACGCCGAGTACTTCATAGCTGTCTTATCCTTTGGTTTCAGGTTTTAGAAATTGATTGGGGGGCAATACAGATTGATGATAGATGCGAGACGTTGGAATGGAGCACTTCGTAGACGACTACTTTTCTGTTGAAAAACTTAAAAAGGCTTACGCACGAAGGATTGAAAGTGTGGGCGACAAATCCTTTTGGCCACAAGTGGCCATAGCCGAGGAAGTGAATGCACCTATTGGTAAGAGGAGTGTTGGGCGACAAAGGAAGAATAGGATGAAAAGCTGCCTAGAAGGTGGTGCTGCAAAGAAGAAACGGTCCATACCTGAGGAGGAAAAGGAGAAGAAGCTACTCAGAGGAAAAATTAAATGCCCGAACTGTGGCCAACTCGGTCATAGGAAGGCCAGCCCAAAATGCCCTCTTAATGGGTCCAAAAAAGGCAAGCCATTTTATTTGAACCGCAGCTTGAAATGCCCTCTTAATGAGCAGTTTTTTTACTTCATAATGGTATTTTTTTGGTGTTTTTCAGGAAAAGGAAACCTCGAAAAATAGCACAAAACAATGGTTTCCAAAAAATGTGGCCGAATCATCTCAACATCAGGACCCACCAGATGACCCCGGAAGACTGAAGTTACGAGTCAAACACAGGTGATGTTGTGCCAGGGAGTTGATGTTGTGCAGTAGGAGTTCCAGGGAGTTCATGTTGGGCACTTAACCCCACCAAGGCTTTTGTTGGGCGCCACAACTTCAGTTGGTCATGTTGAGCACTTAACCCCACAAAGGCACAAAAAGAGAGTAGTAGGAAAGAAGTTGACGACGAAGAAGAAACATGTTTGAAAGTAACTGGATGTGTGAGACTAGCTAAATCTATATTCCATGAGACTATGTGTATTTGTATGTGTGAAACTATGTGTATGTGTGAAACTATGTGTATGTCTGTGGTCAAACTATGTCTATTCGATGAAGAGTTTCTGTGGTCAAACTATGGCACATTCAGTTTATGTTTATGAAGAGTTTCTGTTTTCAATTAGTCCCTCTTCCATGTTCAGTTTGTAGCTCTCTTTTCAGTTTATGTTCATGTGACTGAAAACAGAATCGAAAATAGAAACTGAAAACAGAAACCCAGGTTCACAGGTGGACATACACAACTTCAGAAAGAAGCTTTATGTTCATGTGACTGAAAACAGAAACCGAAAACAGAAACCCAGGTCGACAGGTGGACATACACAACTTCAGAAAGAAGCTAACTCTTATGATGCATGGAACAAGTTCACTACCAGGTTCATAAACTTCAGTCATACATACCCAAGTTCACAGTAGTTCACTACCAAGTTCAGTTACATAATAAGGTTATTGAAATACTCAGATAACCTTACACAAGCTAACTCTTACACAGATAACACATCCAGTGCCCATTCCACACCACCCATACTACTCTACTTCCTCTGACGACCCCGAATCTCTTCATAATTGACATCATCCAGTGCCCATTCCCCACCACCCATATCTTGATCTTCAGCAAATTGGTTATTGAAATACTCAGATAATGGTGGCGACGGACCAGCTTCGAGATCTTCTAAACGTTGTGCTTCCTCCTCAAGTGACTGAGCAAGCTCATACACGCGCCACATTGCGAAGTTCACTGACACCTCTTTGGCCGTATCTGGCGAATCCATAATCTCGTCTCCAGCCAAATCTTTCAACTCCTCCCAACTACATGCATCTTTGCAATGGCTTGGGCGAGGTCACTACGAACCGTTTCAAATCAGGTTATTTGCGAAACCACAAACAATGTTGTTGGAATTGAACATAGTACTGCAAAAGTTTACAAACCACAACCCTAAATTAGGTGGAAGGGAAACCTTACCGACACTGAACGAGGTGCCGAGCACTGCTTGAAGACAGAATGGGTCTGCCGTTGGGAAGTAAATTGCATCTAGCTGTTGTAGGATTAGGGATGTTGCTGGTGAGTTTGTTGGGTGTAGCACGTACCTGATGTGGCCGCGCAGGTGACATCCTTGCCGATGGAGTGCTCCTTGCCGCTACCGTCGCCTGTAGGCTTGGCGATGATTGACACAGACAATCGACTGAAGGCGGCAACCACTTCGGCCTCACTGTCGACCTCGACATCGACGTCGACGACCAGCCGTTTCTTCCCTCTCGTCGGAGTCGCCATCGGAGGAACTAGCACAGAAAGATTGACAGAAAGATTGGCGGCGCTGTGGAATGGAAAGAGGAGTTAGGTTTTCACCCGGCTCCGTGGTTAAAGCAGGGACAAAATTGACTTTTATCATAGCTCATGGAAGGTTACAGAGGGCGGGAGATTAACCGTCCCAATTTGATGTTGATGTGTGCTTCATAATACCAAAGTAGCGAGGTGTAGCGGAGTAGTAGACCGGCGAAGTCGCTCGACGACAATGTTACAAAGTCAATTAACTCCAACTAGACGAGGTCAGCCACGCGCAACGGCGCAAGCCGAATCCACCAACGCCAAACGACCGCACCAGCCAGTCCACTTCGCCAGTGATCTGTCTCAGCTCGTCGCGTCTCCGGCGCCGACAGACACGGGCGAGTGGGCAACGCGGCTCCGAGATCGGCGGGCAGGATGATGATGCTGATCGACTGCTCGAGGTGCCGTACCCCGCTGCAGCTGCCGCACGGGGCTCCCTGTATCCGATGCGCCATCTGTGGGGCTATCACGCACGTCGCCCCCGCCCCTCCTGTCGAGCCCAACCGCGGTGCCGTACAGCCGCCGCCGGGGTGGGGTCCACCGCCGCCGCCGGTGCACGGGCGAAAGCGAGCCGTGGTGTGCGGGATATCGTATCGGCACTCGCGGTATGAGCTGAAGGGCTGCATCAACGACGTCAAGTGCATGCGCCACCTCCTCATGACGCGCTTCAACTTCCCCGACGACTCCATCATTATGCTCAACGGTCCGTAGATCCGCACCCTCTGTTCTGCATTGCTGCTCTACCGACTCCTAGGAAGTCGATCGAATTGGTTGGCCGCAATTTCGGGTCAACTCTTTGCCTGTATAAGATCCTTGTATATGTGGTTTCTCCTGCGGCACGATTGATTGCCAAAGAGAAGGATAGGATGAGATATGATGACTGGAGGAGGCCTTGCGGTCGGCTACCTTTATTTGTTCCAATTATTCTTATCCTTGGCATATTTTATTAGGGTTGATGCTGGAGGATGCATGAATGCATGTTTCGTCCAATATTATGAGATATTTATCACCTGTCTGACCAAATGGTTCTGCCTCAGGCCGTTTAAAAAAAAAGGATAAGTACATGAATATGCTTGCTTGGCCATTTTGGATCATATATGATGTTCAGGTTGAGAATTGAGATAATCAGAAGGAAGGTATAGTTTCTGCTAGTATTTTTCCAAACCAGGAGATTTTGTCTTAACTTTGATTTCAGCAACTGAATCCCAAGTGTGGAACTGCAAATTCATGTAAAGTTCAGACTGTTTAAAGTGGTTATATACATTGTGGGTCCTGCAAGTTTCTGCAAAGAAATTAAGGATTTTCTACTGTTCATCCTTCCAAATATGGGAATTTTATGTTTTGTGAAAAATATAGATGCAATCCCACAGTTGGGAATTTTCTAGATTAGTAGATTGAATGTCTATATTTTGAATGTCATCGATGTTTGAATTTGAGGCTGACGTTGTCTATCTCACACCAAATCACGGGTCTAATTCATATTGGCTAGGCTACGATGTTGTTGTATATAGATAGGGGGTTTTATGGTTTTCTCGGTCTGTGTAAGAATGTCCTCTTCTTAATGCAATGCTCGGGGTTGTCTTATCACCACTGGTCGAGTTTTTTTAATATACCTGTCTGTGCCTGGTCTGAAGGGCAAGTTTGGTTTAGTGTTGAGAGTTGTCTCACTGAGTCACTAGGTTGCGGGTTTGAAGGACTCTTTCCACATTTGTGAAGGGAAGTCTTGCCTCGGCTTATCCCTTCCTTATACCTCACTTATGTGGGAGCTTTAAACACTGGGTCTGACTCTTTTGTTTGTGCCTGGTCTACAATACTTACATAATATTATTTTATGCTTATTATCTTTTTCCTTACTGATCTACTTGATGTGCCGCCAGTGGTTTTGCATATTTATTAGCTTCTTTTGAGTATTCTACTCAAGTTGAGTTAGATTTTCCATGTTTTATATACCAACTAAAGTGCTAATATTTTTTTTGAAAGATTTGAAGTGCAAATACTACCTTGGAGCTTGCTTCCTTCTTTTTGGTACCACATGTAACTGAGGCACATTTACATTAGGTGCAATTTAGATGTCAGATGAATTTGCATTTTGATTATTTTGAAACGTTATGTACTGAGTGTAGCAATTTTTTTGATAATGTGTTGTTTCTACTTTTGAACCCTAAAAAAGTAAACACTTTTAATACATTCTTGCAGAAGAACAAACCGACCCCTACAAAATCCCAACAAAGCATAACATAGGGATGGCCATGTATTGGCTTGTGCAAGGTTGTCAACCTGGAGACTCATTGGTGTTCCATTATTCTGGGCATGGAGCACAGCAAAGAAACTACAATGGAGATGAGGTTGATGGGTTTGATGAAACCCTCTGCCCATTGGATTTTGAGACACAAGGAATGATTGTGGATGATGACATAAATACAGCACTAGTTCGACCACTTCCTCGTGGAGTTAAACTTCATGCATTCATTGATGCTTGTCATAGTGGAACTGCACTTGATTTGCCTTACCTCTGCAGAATGAACAGGTAACTTTATATTATGCATGGCCATTTGATCTTTTTTATGTTCTCCCGCTTACCCTTGGCATATGAAGAGCTGTTTCTGAACCTAATGGGAACTTTATTATCTTCCGATATCTGGAATTAGCACTGCAAAAAACTGCTATCCATCCCATAAAAAGTCTGCTACCTATTTCTGAACCTAATGCAAATCTCATGTTAGTTTTGTTATGTTTAAATTCATCATGATATGGTTTTATTGAAATAAAATCTGGGTACAGCACCAAATATCAATGAGCTAGAATTGCTGACTGCATTACCGCTAGCACACATTTCATTACTTTCATGAATTCGAATTTAGAATGCTATGCTATGTCACTTCCATTTGTTTGCAACAGGTGTCATATCATTTTTTTATTATCACATACCTCTGTTCCACATCGTTGCAATCTTTGCAGCATGAATCTGTCCAGATAATTTATCCCTGGTGCATCAGTTAAAAAGTTTATCTGGCATAGAATAATTATGTAATTTTTGTAAGGCTGATTCTAGTCCTATGTTTGTATTTGTATTAGGTATGGCTCATAATCATATACATCTATAAGAGATTCTAGTTATGATAGACATCTCTTCAGCTAAGGCCTTTTATCTAAATTGATATTACAGGAGTGGGCAATATGTATGGGAAGATCACCGACCACCATCTGGTGTCTGGAAAGGCACTAGTGGTGGGGAGGCTATTTCATTTAGTGGTTGTGATGATGATCAGACCTCTGCAGATACCTCTGTAAGTTCTAGATCCACTCTACAATTTACTGCAGCAGTATCTATGTTCTATTCTTTAAATTATGAGGTGAGTCTGTTTAGGGGACTGCTGGCAGATCATCTTTTTATGCAGTTTTTTTGTTTTGTTTACTATCTGTTTGATCAAGTTTGAAGGTACCATAGAAGCTAAAAGACAAGTTTTTTAGGATGATGGTTAGAGGCTGTTATGTTGTATGTTCATCAAATAAATGTTGCTGAAATGCGTATGTTATGCTTGGACTTGTTATTGTTGTATTTGTTTGATCAAGTTTGTTTTGCTCTGCTTCAACTTCAATCCACTGTCATTCATACATTTGATTCAATTGGTATTGTTCTGATCAGGCTTTATCAAAGGTCACTTCGACTGGTGCAATGACATTTGGCTTCATCCAAGCTATTGAACGTGGACAGGGCACCACCTACGGTAGTATCCTGAACTCCATGCGTTCGACAATACGCAACACAGATGACTCAGCAGGTGTAGGTGGCGGTGCTGTTACATCACTAATTACAATGCTTCTTACTGGAGGGAGCCTATCTGCTGGTGGTCTGAGACAGGTAAATTCTTGAGCTTGATATGGAAATCGTCGGTTTATTCAAGTTATCGTCAGCGTTTCATATCGGTAGCTGTTTGCGTTGTTCGTGCAGGAGCCACAACTGACGGCATGCGAGCCATTTGATGTCTATGCGAAGCCCTTCTCCCTATGACGCGTTCATGGTGCTGCTGCTGCCCACCCATTTCACGTTATCAACTTATCATCGTGTACATTTCACCATCCCGATTGTTAACAGCGCGTGGAATTACAATCCGTATAAGGAAGCTATGCATATATATCGTTTGTTTCACAGGTACAATCCGTATATGCATGAATAATTTTTTGTGCACGCTGGCCCGACAAGGCTAATCTCAGTCCTATAATTGGCTAGAATGTAGAGATGGTAATGGGACCTGATACCCGATTCTTCGTTTGGAATTTTTCTTTTAGGGGATGAGGAAGTTTCTTCCTCTACAGGGGATGTAAATGGGAAAAATCCTCTCCCGATGGGTAAATGAGGATGGGGAAGCATTTTCATTCCCGTTCTCCGCGCGAGGACCTGTTAAACTTATATTTGACAATGTTTTCATTTAATAATTAATTATAGAAATAAATAATTACATTGTTAAAAAATCACTCATTGTATAAATATATTTATTTTGATGTATACATAATGATTTCTTACACAATGTGTGCTAGTGACAATATTTTGCATTAATAACATATAAAGTATGTTCTAATTATAATTTAAGCGGGGATGTAGATCCCCGACGGGGATTTATCCCCGCGGGCACGGGGGCAGGGAAGAAATGTCCCCTGTAAGCGTTTTTGGGGATCCCCGCGGAGAAAATTTTTCGTCGTGAGGACGAGAATTGAGAGCTAAAACCCGACAGAGAATTTTCAGTTGCCATCCCTATTAGAAAGTCGCCCAACACGGCACAAGGCCAGTCCTGATATTTCGGAGGCCTTAAGCAAAAATGTACGTGGAGGTCCTATAATAAAGTTTGAGTATGCTATTTTTCCAACTTTTCAATGATATATGAAAAATAAAAGAAGTTTATGATTTACATAATTTTATTTAAAATGATATGACTGGAGACACTGTTACAATAATTTATGAATCGTAAAATTATACAAATTATGTAATATAACTCTGCATTTGTTTTGAGAGCGAGTATTTTACTTTTAATTTGTCATACTAGCATAAACCTTAAAATATACAGTAAACCAACTAAATACATTAGAGCAATTTTTTAAAACAAAGTTCAGCAAACTAAACTAGGATTAATCAACGTAGGTTATTAGGGTCGGTCTTCCGGTAGGTTAGAATTAAGCAAAGCGATAGGCATAGGTGTACAATATCTTTCGTCCTTTCCATGACAATCAATAGTTAGTATTCGTCATAAACAGACTGTTGCGCTCGAAGAGATGATTGCTAAAAAATCAGAGACACAACAAAAGAACAAAAATAGATATGTATATGCAACATATATGTATTTGGACATAATCTTTACAAACAAGACCTGAGCGGTTCAGGACCGGCTCTGACACCGAATTCTAGAACTATTGCCTATTATTCTATTATTAAGTCTAGCCGACGTTCCTCAAACTTCTTTATCCAAAGGGATTTTAAATATGTTGCCCTAATTAACAGCAATACTCAGTTTGTGCTCCTCTCTAGTAGCAGTAAAACATGATGCGTCTTTTACTTAGCAAAAAAAAAAAAAAACCCGTCCAGTGTCTACTTGAACGACGACTCTTCAGGTAACCTGGAGTCCTTGCAGGACGCCTCTGTATCTGGTGACGTTACCGCGGAAGACGTGAAATCGGAGTTCCATGAACGCTTGGAGAGCGAGCACGCTGCCGGCGCCAGCGAGCGGGTGCATCGACAGGGGCGGTGCCACCCCGAGCCTGCTTGCGATGCCTTCCAGCCCCGCCGGCATGTCCTGGCAGTCCGAGGCCATCGTGGCCACATCGTAGACGTCCTCGCCAAGAGACAGGCGCACGGCAGCCAGGAATCCGGCCATATCGCCGGGAAGTTTGTTGCCGCCGTTGATGACCTTCATCAGGTACGCGACGTGGTAGGCTCCGGTGTGCGTGACCCACGACACCCCGGGCCGGCATATCAAACGGAGTACCCTGGTAAGCTTCGCCACGGGGATGCCGCGCAGGCGGAGCTCGTCGCACCTGAGGCCGCGCCTTCTGAGGTACGCGATAGATCTCACGGCGTGGGGGTCAACGGTTGGGTCAAAGTCGGATAGATTAAACTCCCACGCTGCGATCTCTCTGGCTTCGGTGATGACCGCGAGCCCGAGCTGTAGCGGCTTGAGGGCGTCCACATTTGCCTTTACCGTGGCGTACCGCTGCTCCGCGGTGGATGCAACGAGGCCACGGTGGTCGGCGCCGTGGACAACGCCAGGGTAGTGCAAGCCCACCGCGACGAAGCGTGCGTGCGCCGCGAAGTAGCCGACGGCGGCCTCTACCTCGTGGAAGTTGTCAGCCCAGACTTCGTGTACAGGGACGGGGAACGGCGCAGGCTGCGGCGGCATCACGGGCACGGTTGGCATCGGCGTGAAAAACTGCGGCGGCATCATGGGCACGGTCGGCATCGGCGCCGACTGAGACGGCATCGTGGTCACGGTATACATCGGCGCCGGCTGCAGCGGTGTCGTGGGCACGATTGGCATCGGCGTGGACAACTGCGCCGGCTGCAGCGGTGTAATGGGCACGGTAGGCATCGTCGTGAAAAACTGCGGCGGCATCATGGGCAGCATCGGCGCCGGCTGCAGCGCTGTCATGGGCACGGTTGGCATTGGCGTGAAAAACTGTGGCGGAATCATGGTCACGGTCGGCATCGGCGCAGACTGCGGCGGCATCGTGGTCACGGTATGCATCGGCGCCGGCTGCAGCGGTGTCATCGGCACGGCGCTGTACCAATCTTCAGAGCAACAACGTCAGGATGAAGAACAGTACTATGTTCTTAAATCGGAAAACTGACGGTGAACTATTCTTATTTCTTATATCTGAATACAGGAAGGAGCGTGGGTATTTATATCCAATAAGTGTCCGAGTCTAAAACAAACTTAAATTACTCTTATCTGAACAGAATTCCTAACTAATCTCAACTCCGATAGATCAGGAACAAACTCCTGACAGGGCTAACAAACTCCTATAGGACAACAGCAGGAACAAACTCCCCCCCTAATCCTGGTATGGTCCAAGATCACACACACCTAACTGGTACTACCTTCATTTACAAATATATGAAACCGTTGATTTTTTTGAAAACTTTGACCACTCGTATTATTCAAAATATTTTTCAAAAATATAAATTTTAAGTCACACAAACTACCTTAAGTGATAAAACAAATCAAAAAAATAAATAATAGCTCATTAATTTTTAAAATAAGACGAGTGTTCAATTTTTTTAAAAAAATCAATGGTGTCATATATTTATGAATATAGGAAATATCTTATAATAGATCCCAACCTTGTGTACCGATATTTTTGGCCACTTGATAGAAGATTATGACCAGAGTTCTTCCTGTTCCGCCCTAGAGAGAACGTGAAGGAACATCACTGCACCATCGAGATCCCCTCGCGGCTAGAGTCGCAAGCTGCGTTGCTTACGTGTGGCTTGGTCAATTGGTGTCTCGTTGGAAAAGATCCCAGCGGCAGCGCACGCCCCTCGGCTGCGGTCTCTCGCGGCCATGGCACCACGAGGTGGCCAGCCTCGACGGCCGAGGCATGCACCAGAAATCCAGGATCAGTGACGTCCGTGCTTATGCCGCTGGGACAACCAGACCAGTGAGCTATATTTTCGCCTGAGAATTGGCACACAAGTTTGAAGAGGCTTGCAATTTCCTTAATGTTGTAATGGAGGAGAAACAATCTAAAAATGCACTTCGAAAGACTTGATGTCTTCTTGTAATTATTTCCTAAACGTTTTGTTTGTCTTTTATGGTTTATAGGAAACTGTTTTAACAGTAAGGAGGACTGTGGTTTCATACGCATATGCATTCTTTTGTACATTTCTCTGCCACAAATAATTTTATGCCATATTTAGTAAGTGTTTGGTTTCTCTGAGTAAAGTTTAGTTCGTGTCAGACCTCCCACTTTATATAGATGAAGGTGTGTCTTGGCGTCGGTAGACCACTCAAGACGCCTCTATTCGACCTAGAGCCAAAGAGAGGTGAAGATTTGAGATAGAGGAAGGCTAAACTAGGACTACTCCTAATGCATAAGGTAAAAACGATAAGTAGAGTTGATTGAATCGATTGTGGGGGTTCAATCAGTCGCAACCATTCATCTATATAAAGTGGGAGGTCTGAACTCATTACAAGTCGGTTCTCGAGTTAACCCCATAGGTTTAACTAACAATTGCCACAAGAAATCTGGAACCCTAATTGATTCTATGCATGCGCAGATTGTCCGCGTCGCCACCGCGGACTGTCCAGTGGTTATTTTGATTCTCAACAAGAAGACATAGCTAAGACACTGCAGGTACAATGGAGTGTATCTAAATCTTATGTCTTATTTAATAAAATTCTCTAAGGCATCACCACACTTGATAGAAGATTCTGACCAGAGTTTTTCCTGTTCCGTCCTAGAGAGAACGTGAAGGAACATCACCGCACCGTCGAGATCCCCTCGCCGTCAGAGTCGCAAATGTAAGGAAAATGGACCCCAGCCCATTTGGCTAAATAGGTTTTGGTGTTTGATGATCAACATAACCTGTGGACTAATGTGTTTGCTAGTGTTTGTGTTTGTAGTTCACAGGATGCTAAAGTTACTTGGACCAAGACATTGAGGAAAGCAACACCTCAAAAGAAGACATTATGAAGATCAAGAGAAGTCCAAGAAACAAAGGAAGTGTTGCCTACGGACTATCTGGTCTAGAGCATCGGACTGTCCGGTGTACCAGGGAACAGTAGCCCAACGGCTAGTTCCAGTGGAGAGAAGACCACCGGACTGTCCGGTGTGACATCCGGAGTGTCCGGTGTAAAAAGCCTACGCGCCAACGGTCGCCTACGGTGTCAGACCAACGGCTAGGCGCACCGGACAGTGAATAGTGCATTGTTCGGTGCACCACCGGACTGTCCGGTGTACCGCAGAGAGCACAACTTTTCTCCAACGGCTAGTTTTGTGTTGGGGGCTATAAATACACGCCTAACCGGCCATTCCAAGGTGTGAGAGCCCAAGCAACATATCAAGGCATATAGTAGACTTTTCCAAGTGTTCATACACCCAAGTGCTTAATAGAATCACTCGGTGATTAGCGTAGGTGCTTTGCGAAGTGCTTAGGTTAGTTAGACCACTTTAGCGCTTGCTCTAGGTGAACACTAGTTAGTTGAGTGAGTTTACATGAACCACACAACCCCTCAGCTCTTGCGCGAGCCGTTGTAATTGTACCGAGTGGGGCGAGAGTCTTGCGAGACCGTGACAACGGCGTTTGTGTCACGATCGCCACCGTGTATCGGAGGGAACGAGGCCCGTGACGTTTTCAGCCGGAAGCTCGATAGTGGAGACGACGGGGAGCGTCCGAGAGGAGTCGGAAGCGGAGCACCACTTGCATGTGGAGAAGGCCCGCGGCTCTCTACGGAGTTACTCGATCGTGCTGCTTGGCCCTCGCGTGGGCTTCCATTTGCGTAGGGGTACCAACGAGGATTAGTCGGGACCTTGCGTGGTTCCGGATACCTCGATAAAAATACCGACGTCATCCATGAGAGTTTGCATCTCTACCTTGCTTTTTAGCTTCTGCATTTACATTAAGCATTCAAGTTTCAATCTTGTATTTATACTTAGATTGTTTAGGATTGAAACTTAGACATTGCGGTAGAGATAGCAACACTTAGACAAAACCTAGTTTGTACATTCTAGTTTGATTAATTGCATAGGTTTTGCTCTAGGGATTTATTTGTGTCCTAGTTTAGATGAAGTTTTAGAAGTCCTAATTCACCCCTCTTAGGTGTCACCTGTTTCCTTCAGCAAGCTATGTTGCTTATGTGTGGCTCGGTCAAGTGATGTCTTGTCGGAAAAGATCCCAGCGGCAGCGCACGCCCCTTCGCTCGGCTATGGTCTCTTGCGGCCATGGCGCCATGAGGTGGCCATCCTCGACGACCGATGCATGCACTGATGCACTAGGATCAGTGCATCCGTGCTTATGCCGCTGGGACAAACAGCCCAGTGAGCAATATTTTTGCTTGGGAATCGACACACTAGTTTGAAGAGGCATGCAATTTCCTTAATGTATTAATGGAGGAGAAACAACCGATAGAAAATGCACTTGGAAAGACTTGATGTCTTCTTGTAATTATTTCCTGAATGTTCTATTTGTCTTTTATGTTTCATAGGAAACTGTTTTAACATTAAGGATGACTATGGTTTCAAAAGAGCGGGGAGAGTCTCTGGATTACATTTGAAGGTTCTCCTATAAGAGAAATGAGTTGTCTAGTGTCACTGATGTGGACGTCGTAAGGTGCCTTCACCTACAACACTACAAACGTGGCGCTCATACACGAGCTCGGCCACGGTCTCCCGAAGATCACTGCTGACCTCCTTGACATCGCCACCAAGTTCACTGATGGAGAGGACGTTGTGTGGGCAATCTTCCACAAGGGGAAGACCCCACAAGACGTCGGTGAAACAAGCGGTGTAAAAAAGGAGCGTTGGGAGCAACCTGATAGGCCCCAAAGGAGCAACCACGTCCGGTGCTAGGGAAACGAGGTCGTCGCCATTGAACGCTCCCCAAGCCACCGACAAAAAGCAACGACGATCATTTCCAGAAGCCGACGGACATGTCGTGCTAGAACCACGACTACCTAGTCTACCACGAGCTACGCGAGTGCGAGCTTCTCAAGCGCTTCATCACCAACCCTCCAAACAAGAAAGCAAAGTAGGAGGAAGCCACCAAAGTAGGAGAACAAGACAATATTGTCAAAGGTTTCCCCGGGCTAATGGGGTACCTCACGATCTTTAGCGGGCTCGAGGCATACAATGACAATCGTAGGCTCAAGACAACATACTAGAAGGTGCACGCCGCGGACCTTATTGTCCCCAAGTACCACCGGTGGTCGGAGATGTCAATCACTTTCGACCGACGCGACCACCCCAAGATGGTCACGCACCCTGGGATCTAGCCCTCTTGTCGTTGAGCCCATTGTGGGTTTGAAGCACCTCATTAAGGTGCTCATGGATGGGGGAGCGGTCTCAACATCTTGTATGTTGAGACATTCGACACCCTAGGGATTGCATGCACCGAGCTGTGCCCCAGCCTAGCACCATTCCACGACATCATCTCGAGGCACCAAGCCTACCCCCATGGCAGATCACCCTACCTATCACATTCGGCGAATGTAAGGCCCAAAATCGGTATAATAATAATAATAAATAAATAAATAAATAAATAAAAGAAGAAATAAAATAGTAAATTCAGATATCTCAAATTCTACTTGAGTGTTGAAGATTGAGGACTGAATTTTGAAACCAAGAATTATTTTAGAAAAGAGGTAATAGAAAGGTTTTCTATTCAACTAAATGATTATGCATATCACTAAATGATGCACCATAAGCATTTATTTACATGAATATTTATTGTTGGAGTAACTTTTACTTCTTATCCCACATTCAAAATACTATTTTTCTAAAAAGAAAGGAACAATATGAGTGTGTGTCATATTTCAAACATTTATCAAACAAATAAATTAATTAGAATAAATAGATATTTACTACATCATGATTGATTTTAGTGGGTATTAAATTTGAATTCTTAAACTTTATCTTGGATTGGAATTGGAATTTTGTAATGTCAAAAAGGAAATTCCAGAATTGAGAAAAGAGAAGAAAGTACCACACAGATAAGATAAAATAAACATATAAATTAATTAAAATAGGTTCATGTTGGTAATTGAATTTAGGCAGTTGACCTAAGTATGAACCTCACAACAAGTATGAATTCAAATTTGAAATTTAAATGTGAAATAGAAGAGAAAAGAAAAGGAAAATATAAAAAGAAAAAGGGAAAGCTTACCTAGGCTTAAACCTCACTTGTCGGCCCACCAGGGAACTCCGTCCCGCGCAGCCCAACTCTCTCACCGTGGCACCGACGGGTGGGCCCGCCTCGTCATTCGCTGCGCGGGCGTAACTCACAGCCACCGCGCACCAGCTCTAGCTGACGTGTGGACCAGTGCTTCTATTCTCGGGCCCATCGTCAGTCTCCTTGACACTATTCCTTGCGCGCCCGTGCCAGTGACGTGTGGGCCCGATATCACCACAGTTTCCTCAGCCGTCGTGGGCGCATGGATGGCGTACCAGTCACCGAGACCTCCGCGGGCGAAGGCTGACCGCGGCTCCTGCGGTAACTACCCAACCGGGTGCTACTGGGATAAGATGGAGGGGGAAACGCCACATCTGCACCTCTCCTCTACTGCCTAGCGACGAGAGAGCGACCGAGAGAGTAGCGGGAATAAAGTGTCGCCGCAGTGGGGGAGTTTCAATTCAGCTGTGGCTGTCGTCGTGGAGGTGTCCGGGGCCTTCACCAGACACGGGGTGGTGCGACCGAGGTCGTGCCGCTCGTGATAGTCGGCCAGCTTCACCACAATTGCTCGCCGATGATTTCGGTCAACTGCGGATCCGCTTGACGCCGTAGACAGCGCTGCTTAGTCGTCGGCCCCCGGTAAGGAACCCTTAATCCGAACCACCATGTTCTGTTTCCCGTAAAAGAGTTTCTTACGTTTGGATTGAGACGTTGGGGCGCCATGAGAGGCCAGCTCCGGTCATCCTCCAGTGGGGTTGGGGCGGAGCGTCTGTATACCGGCGGGAGGAAGACGACGGTGCAGTGGCCATCGATCTACGAATGGACGACGAGGATTGCGCACTGCGTACCGATTCGAGCGGAACAATTGAGACCGTGGATCGTAGGATCGAGGGATGAGATTAGATTGGGTTGTAGTTCTCCAGTCATAAAATCGGCGCCGTTGATTCATAATCCAACAGATCTTGTCGCGTATCGTTTCGCGGTCGCACCGATCTAATCCGGGGCACACATTTTGGATCCAACGGCTAGAGCTCCACGATACCCCTTCGCTGCGCACTATTGTCACATGAGCCCCTGAGTTTAGTTAGAAACAACCGCAATCCATAGGGAATGTAGCCTGAGTCTGGTATTTCTTGCGCAGAGACCCCCGAGCTTCTCTATTTTTATGCGCCCGGTCCAGGAAATAGAAAATCTAGTAAAAGTAATTAGGAAATGATTTTTAATGTGAAAATAAATGCTAGAACTTGTTTAATTCATATAAAATTCATATGAAGTCCAAATTAATCCATTCCAGTTTCTATAATTTTGTAATATTATTGTTTATCACCTAGTGTCTCTGTTTTGACATGAAAGCCACATTAAAATTTATATCCTAATCAATCTTGTATCAAACACATAAGTCTTCGGAAATCCATAACTTCTTCGTTTTAATTCCGATTTGGTCCATTCAAATTGTGTTAGATTCGTATAAATGTTTATTACACAGTAACAACATTAATTATACCATGTCACATGCTTTTATATTTATTTATCCTATGTCTACTAGATTAGCTCTTCTAAAATCAAATCTAACCTATCCTTAATTATAATTTAATATGATCTTTGGTCAAGTTATAATTAAAACTAATATTAAGATTAATTATTTATAGAGTAATCTCTCATATGATTTATTCTAATCAATTTATAATATAGTTTAATATTTAAATCTCATAGATCTTCCATAAATCACAAATCCTTAACTATGACTTCGATTTTACTAGTTCTCGATCCCATGATCTCGTAGCATCGCGTAGATTATTATTATGCAGTTTGTTCTTATGTTTGGTGTGATGTTAATTTTGTCTATACCATGTTTGTTTGTACTGCTACGACTAGCAGTAAGGTCACGAGAATCTGAGGGTCATCCTGGTACCTGGAATCTCAAGTCTCAGGCAAGTTGTGCCCTTGATCACTTTCAATTGCCCAATAATGTACTTTATTATCACTTATCAATGCATAATTTTGATGGGACCCAATAGGTCACCCTAGACTGGTTATCCTTTTTACCTTGTTTATCCCTGAATCATTTGGGTAGTTATGCTATTGCTTTACATGGTTTTGGGTGAATATTTTATTATATCCATGTTTCAATTATTCTGTTATGTTATTTATGTTCATGTCAAGATCATTATATTATTTTAGTTGGAACATGGAGCTTAACTTGAGAAACACGTGCCGCCACAAGGGTGGAATGGGACACCCTTGGCTGATTAATTAGGAAAGCTAGTGGAAGACTACCTTACCCGAAAGGGGCAAGGGCAGTAGGGGAGTTGCATGCAGGGAGGTTCTCGGGTTGATTTTGTTGTGATGGCGGTCAGACGAGTGATTCCTACAAGTGCTCTTCCCAGGAATTGTAACGGGTTTTCGGAAGCTAGTGGAACTTTGTAAAGGCCTCATAGTGTTACCCTGCCTCGCTTCCTTGGTAGAGGTGTATGGGACTCATGACCCCTTGGAGATGGGTAACATGACTTGTGGGTACAGGGTACAACCTCTGCAGAGTGTAAAACTAGTATACTAGCCGAGCTCACGGTCAAGAGCAGCTTAGGACTCGCATGGTTAAATTATGGAACTAAATTCAATTTGTCATATGCATTGCATGGGATTATTTATTAATTTGTTCTATTCTTATTATGGTTTGGTATTTACTTACATTTAGTAACTTCTAATAAAATTTGACCAACTTATTAAAAGCAATGCTCAGCTTTAACCCCTATTGTTGATCAACCTTACACATCACATGAACTCCCACCTTTGGTGAGTTCATGCACATTATTCCCCACAACTTGTTGAGCGATGAACATGTCTGAGCTCACCCTTGCTGTCTCACCCCCCACATAGGAGAAGTACAGGTGGTTCAAGAGGAGCCACACAGCGAGGAGTTTGACTTGATCTAGGTGGCGTCTCCCAGTTGACTTTATGGCGCCAAGGATGGACTTTAGTTCATTTTATACTTATTTTTTATTTTGTAAGACTTCCGCTATGTAATAAGTACTCTGATTTTATTATGACATTTATCTCTATACACTCTGTTATTATATGTGTTGTCTTCTTTGGCGCATATATGAGATGCACCCGGCTTTATCCCTTAAAACTGGGTGTGACAGCGAACCCTCGAACTTCCGCACAGAGCGATTACAACTCGAGGTGGGTGGACTTCCCGGGGTCCTACAATGCCATTCTTGGGAGGCCATGCTACTGAGAGCACCTAAAGGGGGGTGAATAGGTGATCCTGTAAAATCAAATACTAAATAGCACAAACTTGGTTTATAAATGTTAGAAAGAGTTAATCCAAGTTGTTAAAGCGAGAACTCTTCACTTGATTGTTCCTTTAGAGTGAGTATTGAACTATGGATTAAGCAAGTGATTAAGCAAGAACTCGAGAGAAGAAACCAATCACACACAAGAGCGATGCAAGAGACACGGTGATTTTATCCCGTGGTTCGGCTGTTGGGGCAAAGGCGAAGACGCTACCCTTTGCTCGGTGCCTTCGCCAATCGCGCTGCACCAACGAAGGCAAAACGACTGGCAGTCTCCACCCTTCATCCAACACGCTGCAGGACGAAGGCCTACGACGAGGTCGCCCCATCCCGCGCCCTCGTCCAACACGAAGGCCCACGTGGAATTCGACCCATTGTAACAGGCCCCGCGTGGCTGCTGCGCATTACGGGCCTAATTTGTAAAGGCTTCTCTGTAATTACAGTCTGTAACCCTGCTTTATAAGAATATTCCGGGGATAACCTGGGCGCTTGAGGGCACATGCGTCCTTAATCCAAGATGCTAGGCACTCAGGCACCTATAAATACACCCGTACAGTGCCCTTGAGAGGCTAGATTAACAGAGCAATTGCCTTCCTGAGCTAAAACCTTGTTTGCATTACTTTCATTTCCCCATTGGATCATCTTGCTCGGGAGAGCAAGTTCCAACATTTGGCGCCCACCGTTCGTGCTACGAAAAAACCACCCGTGATGGCACCGAAGAGAGCTAGCTCGAAGGCAGCACCATCCGTTGACGAAGCAGCGAAGGCAGCGCTATTGGCCGAGAAAAAGGGCAAGGCCCTTGTCGATGCCACCCACCACGAAGCCTGCGAAGACGACGCACTCAGCAAGAGGCAGCGCAATGAACAACCCACACCCGAAGGCAGTCTCTGCACCTGCAGCTCCAGAGGACAACCGCAACCTCCCCCAGGCTTCGCTCCACCGGAGGGCGCGGACGCCACTGAGGATGGCGAAGTCATCGACATTTCAGCAGAAGAATAGCTACAGCTGCGGGCCTTGCGCATCAAGAACCACAACCTCCAGAAGCAAAAGGAGATCCTCGAGGCCAAGCGCCAACGCGTCTCTGCGCAGGCCAAGGTGTGCGAGATGATACGCGATGAGGATCAGAAGGCTCAGGAGCTTGAGCAAGAGATTGCGCTCATGCAGAGCGAAGGCCAACTTGGTCTGCAACAAGGCCCACCCCTCCAACAGCGCGCGCCATTCGAAGACATGTTCATTCCTCAGCGCGGAACCATCCCGCACGCCACAGTGTTCCAATGTGTCAACTACCTTGACGAGCGAAGTCCCCTGGCGCCGCACCTGCAAGTGTCACCATGGCCCGCCAACTTCAGGGCGGGGACCTACCCCAAGTACAACGGCAGCACTGACCCAGCACAGTATATCATGAGCTACCAAGTCGTCGTTGCATCATCCGGAGGGGACGACGCCACGATGGCCAAATCATTCATCATCGCCCTCGAAGGCCCGGCTCTCACTTGGTACACCAGGTTGCCCCCGTTGTCCATCGACTCCTAGAGAAGTCTACGGGACAAATTTTTGCTCAACTTCCAAGGGTACCACCCAGACACCGACTCCTTGGCTGAACTGTCACTCTGCAAGCAGCTGGAAAGAGAGACTCTGCGGGAGTACTACCGCAAGTTTCTGACTCTCAAGTCGCAACTGCCTTCGGTTGATGACCAAATAGCCATTCACTATGCCATCAGTGGCCTTCGGGCTAGCGTTCTTTACAGCCACTGCATCAGAGATCCGCCCAAGAACCTCCAGGAGTTGTATGAGCTGTTCGAAAAATATGCCAGATCCGAAGAGCTCCACCAGCGCAAGGTCGAGTCCCAGAGAAAACCCAAAGACCCTCCGCAGTCCAACCGAACGTGGACAAGCCCTTCGCCGTCAGACTCCGGTCGGGACGGCCGCAATCAGTAGCAGGTACACAACATCGCCAACCAGCACCCCGCTGGTGAGGCCCCTCGCTGCCAAGATTATCCCCCCAGGGCCACGGCAACGGAACTCGTGGTCAGGGCCGAGGACGGGCGCAGCAACCACACAGATTTTACTTCTTGTTCCACGGCGAAGACTGCGCGCACCCAACAAGGGACTGTCCGGAAACGAAGGCCACCAGAGACAGGATGTCTCGAGCGCAACCAGCCGACAACCCAAGAGTTGTCGCGCACACATATCAACAACTCCCACAGCCATACAACCACGGCCTCGCTCAGCTTCCACCTAACCACGCATACCCACACCACCAGGAGGTACAAATCGTACCTCCCCCACCCCCACCTACACACCCGCAACAGCCAAACATCCATCACCCCAACCACCCCCAAGCACCAAAACAAGAAGACTTCGCCGATCAGCCGTATCGCGGAGTCATTCACATGATCACCGGGGGGTCCAGCGTCAACTTCGACACGAAGCGACAGAAGAGGAACCACTACCGCAGCATCAACCACGTCGCCGTCACCGATGCAGTCGTGCATACAAAGTGGTCCCATGTGCCATTGACCTTCGACGCCCGAGACATCGACCTGCGCAGTGCACCCCACATCGACGTCATGGTTATCAACTGCAGCGTGGCAGGCTGGGACCTGCACAAAGTCTTAGTCAACAATGGCAGCCAGGCGGATATCATTTTCCTCCATGCCTTCGACCGCATGGGCATCAGCCACAGCTTGCTTAAGCCTTCAGACAACCCACTGTATGGCTTCGGCGGCAAGGGCACCTTTCCTGTTGGCAAAATAGAGCTACCCCTCTCCTTCGGTGTAGCACCCAATGCACGAAGTGAGCAAGTCACGTTCGACATCGTCGACATGGTGTACCCGTACAACGCCATAATGGGTCGGGGCTCCATCAACAAGTTTGAGGCAACCATTCACGGACTTTACCTGTGCATGAAGATCCCGGGTCCGCAAGGCGTGATCACAGTCTACGGCAACCAGCAGGCCGCGCGCAACATAGAAAGAGACTTCGTTCCTGGGCAAAGGAACGTACACTGCCTCACGGCGCAGCGTGAGGTCCCCGAGTCTGGCAGCCCAACCGCCAAAGAGCATGAAAAGGCACAGCTGCAGAGCAACGATGGGACCAAGACTGTTCCCCTCGACCAGGCAATGCCCAAGCAAACAGTCATCATAAGCCTAGACCTCACTTCGCATGACGAGGCGAGACTCCTCTCCTGTTACTCCAAAAATAAAGATGTCTTCGCCTGGTCCGCCCTCGACCTGGTCGGAGTCAGTCGCTCTATCATCGAGCACAGCTTGGGAATTGACCCTTCGGTGAGGCCGAAGAAGAAGCGGTTGCGCAAGATGTCTGATGAGAAGACAGAAGCCGCCAAGGCCGAGGTACACCGCCTGCTTGAGGCTAACTTAATCGAGCCAGTCGCCTACCCTACATGGCTCGCCAACGTAGTAATGGTGCAGAAGAAGAGCGGCAAGTGGCTAATGTGCATTGATTTCACCAGCCTCAATAAGGCCTACCCCAAGGACAACTTCCCGCTGTCTCGGATCGACAAAATCGTCGATAGTGCGGCCGGGTGCGAAGTCATGTCACTCCTTGATTGCTTCTCCAGCTACCATCAAATATATATGAAGGAGGAAGACAAGGCAAGCACCAGTTTCATAACACCCTTCGACACGTATTGCTTCATCAGAATGCCGGAGGGACTTAAGAACGCTGGGTCCACATTCTCTCGGCTCACCAAAACGGTGCTCGAGAGCCAAGTCGGCAGAAACATATTTACGTATGTGGACGACATTGTCGCCGCCAGCAGAAGCAAGGAAGACCATCTAGCTGACCTCGCAGAAACGTTCGCGAACATGCGGGATGCACGACTTCGCCTAAACCCCGAAAAGTGCGTCTTCTGCGTTCACCAGGTGAAAATACTAGGCTACCTAGTGTCGCACCGCGGGATCGAAGCCAATCCAGGCCATCATCAACATGACGCCCCCGCAGCCAGCTAGAGACGTCCAACGACTGACAGGCAGATTGGCCGCCCTCAACAGATTCATCTCCAAGTCCGCAGAGCGAAGCCTACCTTTCCTCAAAACACTCTACGGCGCAAAAGACTTCGCATGGGGACCAGAGCAAGCGGTGGCCTTCGCTTCATTAAAGCAGTACCTGTCAGAGTTGGCGATTCTTACAAGCCCCAACCCCTCGCTACCCCTGTTGCTCTACATCGCAGCTTCGCCGCATGCGGTCAGCGCAGCACTGGTTCAAGAGCAGGACAGAGAGGGCACGATCAGGCAATGTCCAGTTTATTACGTATCTGAAGTACTCACGGCATCAAAATGCAACATGACAGAACTGGAAAAAATCGCCTATTATGGCTTCGCGCAAATTGCACAATTATTTTGAAGCGTTCAAGGTACCAGTCACCTCAGACAGGGGACTCGGCGAATTGTTTAGAAATCCAGAGGCATCTGTCCGGATTGCCAAATGGGCAGCCGAGCTTTCCGGCTACCATATCGCCTTCGAGCCCAGGATAGCCATCAAGTCACAAGTCCTGGCAGACTTCATCGTCGACTGGACTGGGCCAATAACGCAGCCGGACACGTCCGTAGAGAAGGTGTGGACCATCCATTGCGACGGTGCATGGTGCCATGCGGGGCAGGCGCAGCTGCAGTCATTACTTCACCCACAGGGGTCAAGCACAGATATGCAGCACGCCTCAGCTTTGCTTTGGAGTCTGACAGATGCACCAACAATATAGCAGAATACGAAGTTGTCATCCTCGGCCTTCGCAAGCTAAGGGCACTTGGCGTCACTACCTGTATCATCAGAACAGACTCCAAGGTAGTCGCCGGCCAAGTCGAGAAAGATTACGCAGCGAAGGACCCCGCACTCATGCAGTATCTCGCGGCCATCCGCAGTCTCGAGAGGCAATTCAAAGGCTTCACCTTGCAGCACGTGGACCGAGCCAAGAATGAGGAGGTCGGCGCATTGGCCAAGGAAGCCGCCAGAGGCGAGGCCTTGCTCTCCGACGTATTCTACCATGTCATCGGCACGCCAGCCGTCCGCAGCCCAGAGGGCCTCCAAATAACCAATGACAGCGAGGGGCACCGCATAGTCAACCTCATTATGATCGAAGACTGGCGGGCACCAATAACCCTGTTCCTGCAGGGGTACTATCATCTAACCGACATCAACGAGGCCAAGCGCCTCAAACACCGAAGCCGGGACTTCGCACTCATCGAAGGTCAGCTTTACAAGAAGGGAATCAGCCAACCCATGCTTAAATGTGTCACCGAAACCGAAGGCGTCCAAATCCTGCGCGAAGTCCACTGCGGGACTTGCGGCTCTCACGCAGGGCCTAGGGCCCTAGCTGCAAAGGTGATCCGTCAAGGCTTCTACTGGCCCGCCATGATCTGCGCTGCAAATTGTGTCACAAGGTCATGCGAAGCCTGTCAGAAGTTTTCTCCACGTTCGGGAAGCCCTTCGCAATTCACAAAGCTAATCGCCCACACGTGGCCTCTTCAGCGCTGGGGCCTGGACATTGTCGGGCCACTACCCACGGCCCAAGGGAACCTCAAGTTCACCTTCGTCGCCATCGAGTATTTTACCAAGTGGATCGAGGCGAGAGCAGTATCCACAATAACATCGAAGACTGCCTAGAAATTCTTCTCGCAAAACATTGTTTGCCGATTTAGAGTCTCGTTCGAGCTCACAGTTGACAATGGCAAGCAATTTGACAGCCAAGACTTTAAGGATTTCTGCTTCTCCATTGGCACCAAGCTTGCCTTTGCCTTAGTGTACCACCCACAATCCAACGGCGTCGTGGAGCGCGCCAATGGCAAGATTTTCACGGCAATCAAGAAAATGCTCCTCGATGACAAGAAGGGCAAATGGGCCGACATGCTACCTGAAGCAGTCTGGGCACTGAACACGACCGAGTGTCGGGCGACCGGTTTCACCCCCTTTCGCCTGCTATATGGATCGGAGGCCATGACCCCGCAGGAAATCAAACATGGGTCCCCGCGGACAAGCGCTTCAGCAGTACCCGACGTCGATGAGCCAACTTCCAAAGACCTCATTGACGGAGTCCGTGTCTTCGCCCTGCAGGCCCTCAACAAATATCAAGCCCAAACGAAGGCCTGGCGCGACCACGCAGTCGTCCCAAGAGAATTCAACGAAGGGGACCTCGTACTTGTCCGCACAACCCGGACAGAGTCACGGGGTAAGCTGGAACCAAAGTGGGAAGGACCATTTATCGTCAAGACGAAGTCGTCTCCCAGCGCGTACAGACTGACAACACAATCTGGCGAAGACCTGGAACATTCCTGGAATATAGATAATCTTTGCAAATTTTTTGTTTGAATCCTCAGGGCCATCACGCCCTTGTAATTCACCAAACATTATTATTCCGGCCCGCACTCTTTTCCTCCCAGGGGGGTGAGGTTTTTAATGAGGCGGCGCCATGTAATATACAAGCAAAAATCCCTCGCAAAAAACTAAGCCAATGTCGAAAAAGACCGCATCGACGGTCTTCAGCATTCGACCACACCAAAGTCACCGCGAGGGGCAGCGCTGACTACCCTCGCGTGTGACACTCCGTGCAAAAGTCACCTACGGGTGCAGCCGGAATAGCACAATAAGTGCGTAAAATCGAAGTCTTCTCCAAAAGACTACCCGTGCAAAAGTCGCCCACGGGTGCAGCCGGAATAGCACAATAAGTGCGCAAAATCGAAGTCTTCTCCAAAAGACTTCCCATGCAAAAGTCACCTACGGGTGCAGCCGAAATAGCACAATAAGTGCGCATAATCAAAGTCTTCTCCAAAAGACTCCCCGTGCAAAAGTCACCTACGGGTGCAGCCGGACTAGCATAATAAGTACGCAAAATCGAAGTATTTTCCAAAAGGTTCCCCGCGCACAAGCCGCCTACGGGCACGACCGGATCTACGAAGGCACGCAGCTTCATATAAATTACGGTTACATACATACAGCGAGGGCATCACACTTTACATTGGCTCAACCTTCGGGATGATACCCATCTCCCTGTAGTTGAACAACATTATCCTCAGCTCTTCACCCTCAAAAAGATTTCGCAACTCCCCCTCACCTACACTCGCCCCAGCCGGTGAGGACAACAATTCCCGTTTGATAGCCCCGTCCACACGAAGACGACCACCCTCCACCTCACTCACCCTCTGTTTCGCCACCGCCCTTCGCCGCCTACGCCCAGCACTCAGACCAGGAAGAACTTCGGCACCCATCACACGCGGAGAAGCCTCCGCCGCAGCCACATCCAAGGCCGCAAAATAATCTAAGTCCTCATCCGAAGACTCTTCCGACCACACAACCGAACTCCCGGAATCACCAGACTCAAAAAACTTAGACACGGAATCATCAGAATCATTTCCGGCAACCACGGTCGAAGCTGCCACAAAATTAGCATCGTCAGTAGCGGTTGCCTGCGCAGGCCCAAAACCCTGAACCTGCGCAGCAACCGAGGTTCAGTAACGCGTAGACAAAATTTACAAACTCCCCTGCACCCACTTATCTACTTAGCCACCTACGAAGGCACGACCGCGGCCGTGGGGTCTTCGACTGTCGGCTCAGCCACCACCTCCGAGGCACCTTCGACCGTCGGCGCAGGGGCCGACACAGGGTCTTCGCCGGCCATAGCAGGCACGGGCACGGCCGAGGGGCCTTCACCGGCATCCGAGGGCAGCACCGGATTGCCCTCCGCAGCCTTGAGCGGCACGCCGACAAGACCTCCAAGGTCCTCGACGTCCTCGGCACGTTCCATTTGCAGCAAAAGCACATTCACTCAGCAAAAACTACACATATCCACACGCAACCAACCACACAAAAATAATAACCTTCACCTGCTCTCTCTCGCTCGGTCGGATCGCTCCCTGACAGCCTCCCGACCATGCGCCCCCCCACATCCTATCAAAAAGTGCCCCCGCTGGCTGCTTCACAACAGGGTCTTCGGCCTTGAAGATCTCGCGTTTAAAGCTCTCGTCTGATTGGTCGAAGACCTCGTAGTGTCTGCAGCCCTTGTGGGACAACGCATTCATGGCCCCCTCACAGGTGACGAGGGAGGCAAAGGACATGAAACCCTCGACGATGGTCGGGAGTACCAGCAACTCCTCCTGTAACCACTCGAGGAAGCGAAGGCCAGCCTCCCGGTTGGGCACCTCAAAGTCAGCAGTACGCGCACCCAGCTCGCGGCACGAGTCCACGAACTATGCGAGCGTCCGCTCAACATCCGAGCGCGTAGAGGCCTCGACCTTGTCCACGCGGCCGCACATGGCGTTGAACCTCGCCTCCCACTCCTCGGCGCACTGGCTGGCGAGACTTCCCTCCGCCCGCGCCACTTTGGCCTCCGCCCGCGCAGCCTGCACCTCAGCGATGGCCTGGTTCGCCTCCTTCCTTTCCTCCACCAGCTGGCGCCGGAGGTCCGTCTTCTCGGCCTCCAAGGCGGCCACTTTCTCCACCAGCCTGCGGTTTTTGCTCTCTGCAGTCGACTTCTCCCGGACGGCGTCCACGTGCTGCGCCCAAAGTCCCTCGACTTCGGCAGCCACGTCCACAGTGAGGACGCCAGACGCAACACGGTCGGCGAAGTTGGCCACCTGACAACAACACATGAGACCCAACTCCTCAACTTACTTGACTCAGCTGCTGCGACAGCCGCTGCGATGCATCCCTCAGCCGCTGGGACATGGTGCCCGCCACGTCCTTAGCGGCAGCGGCTGTCAGAATCTCGCCGATTGCGCAGAAGGCGGCCCATGGGTCCTGCGCGGTTCCCTTCACCCTTACCACCGCTGATGGCGAAGTGGTCGCCACCAAAGGCGGGACAACAACCATTTGTCCCTCGCCCGACCCTGCAATATATCACCGGTCAGAAGACCTCCAAAAAAAACTTACCAACAAAATAGTCCTCCACGCTGATATTCGTGCCGAAGTCGGCAACACGTTTTCCCGGCGAGGGCAGCTCCCGTACTTTCGCAGCCTCGACCGGGGGAGGCTTGGTCCCGCCAGCGGCGGCTGTCTTCGCGCTCGCCGACGACTTGCCGGATCCGGGTGCAGCCGGTTTCGCAGCCGGCATCGGCTGGCTGCTGCCGGGGGCCGCAGCCTTTACGCTCCCCCGCGCCCTCTTCGCCTCACACCTAGGATCTGCGATCCTGATGACCGTCCGGCGCTTCTGCGCAGCGTCCTGACGGTCCTTGTTCATCACTACCGACATAACTGCAGCAATATTCCGTCCATAAGGGGAAATCCTCAAGCCACGAGCTATACAAGATGTAGACATGTCTTCGCCCTTCGCCCAGGGGATCGGAAGATTCTTTGGCCATCGACCCCCGGTAACCTCCAACATTCACGCCGAAGACTCCCGGAGCTCGGGCGAAGACATCCTTCCCCCGGGGGCCGCGCATGTCCCCATTAATTCCACAGCAAAATTATCAGACACCCCCATTCCCCCCACTGTAGTACCTAATTTCCTCCTCTTAGCGGCCGGGGCAGCATCCTGCGAAGGCCCTTCCTCGGTCTCGCCCATCGGTTTCTTCCCGCGGCGGTCGGCGGCGTCTTCCCCGGGATAACCACCGTACGGCAACCGGTTCAATTCGAAGACCCGATTCAACCTGTCATTGGACCCACGGATATCCCAGCTCTGCAGACCCTCTGTCTTCGGCACGTAACGCCCCACAATTCGCACCACCCCATCCTCCGCTTCGTGCACGACCGCCGTAGGATCCCGGCCTCGCACATCCAAAGCAAAAGGTGGACTTCGCACTTTCTGCCCACCCAGGGAGGGCATCTCGCGAGAGCATACTTCGCCCAATGCCCATCCATGCGCCAAGGGCCACACCCCATACCCAATGAATTCCTCAACTAGATCACGCCCACTACTCGTACGGGCAACGATCCGAAGGGCCCCTTCATTCTCATCATCCTCCGCTACTTCAAATGGTGGGTACGCCACATAATAATGAGAGCACATAATGGCCGCGGGGAGCCCTGGGTGGTCTTCGACTTCGGCCTCTGAAACATAGAACCAGTAATCCCACCAGTTGCCCCACTTATTACAGGCACAGGGGACCAGCTCCACGACTTCCATCGAAGTCTTCCCGGACTTCGGCGTGAAAGTGCACGATCCAAATTGTGCAATCTTATGCCCAATTTTTCTCTTCTGCCAGTGCAGACAGTATTGCTTGGCGAAGACTTCCATCGAAGGCTAACCACCATATGAAGTCGTTGCCCAGACGTACTTCGCCAGAGCCACCACGGCGTTAGGTGTCAGCTGGTGAACCTGGACTTCGAATTTCTGCAGAACCTCCGACACAAAACGATGAGCAGGTAGACGAAGGCCAGCGGTAAAAAATGCCTCAAAAACAACCAATTCGCCCTCGGGCTCGGGAACCTCCTCTGCCCCCGGGACACGCCCAACCCCGCCGCCAAAATATCCCAACTGTTGCATATCCTGCACGTGACCGACGACATCCGTGAAACACCGAACTCCACCGTATCACCCGGTCGTAACTCTGCCGCCGCCACAGTGCTCGAGGTATCTTCGGACGACGCCTCGGCTGTCGGCGTGGTCGCAGCAGACGAGGAGGAAGATGGCATAGCTACGTACCGTCGGCGGCGGCGTGCGGTCTGCTTCACGCGGGCCTGATCTCCGACGAACAGGAGCAAGGAGGGCAGGCGAGCAAGCGAGCAGTTTGAAAAGGAGGCTAGGGTTTTCGCGGCGCGCGGAAAGGTAAAACTCAACCTGCGCCGCCCCCACCCCCTTTTATACATAGGACGCGACGCTTCGGGGAACCCGCAATCGAACAGTGCGGCGTCAATCAACGGTCATATCAAAACCCCCCGCGGAACCACTTCGAGCGAGGGCAGCGTCTCCACCATCTAGCGACGCCTTCGGCACCAGATGACTTAGTCGAACTGGTCCCTCGGAGGGCAAATGTTGGGGCGAAGGCGAAGACGTTACCCTTCGCTCGGTGCCTTCGCCAATCTCGCTGCACCAACGGAGGCGAAACGACTGCAGTCTCCACCCTTCGTCCAACACGCTGCAGGATGAAGGCCTACGACGAGGTCGCCCCATCCTGCGCCCTCGTCCAACAAGAAGGCCCACGTGGAATTCGGTCCATTGTAACAGGCCCCGCGTGGCTGCTGCGCATTATGGGCCTAATTTGTAAAGGCTTCTATGTAATTACAGTCTGTAACCCTGCTTTATAAGAATATTCCGGGGATAACCTGGGCGCTTGAGGGCACATGCATCCTTAATCCAAAACACTGGGCACTCAGGGACCTATAAATACCCCCGCACAGTACCCTTGAGAGGCTAGATTAACAGAGCAATTGCCTTCCTAAGCTAAAACCTTGTTTGTATCACTTTCATTCCCCCGTTGGATCATCTTACTCGGGAGAGCAAGTTCCAACATCGGCCAAGTATAACACTTGCCTACTTCCACGTTGTGGCGTCCCAATGGATGAGGGTTGCACTCAACCCCTCTCGAGTGATCCAATGATCCACTTGAATACCACGGTTTCTTCCTTATAGTAGTTGTAGTTTTCCCGTTTGTGAGGAATCTCCACAAGTTGGAGCCTCTCACCCTTACAAAGTTGATCACAACACAAAGCATAAGAGTAAGGAAGGGAAAGAAACACACACACAAGACTCGAATTGCAGCAAGCACACGCACACAAGTCAAGACGTGAGCACACAAACACGGCGCAGGGAGTTTACAACTCAAACTGTGCTCAACTCTCAAACACGATGATCCAATTGCGTGGTTGCGGAGTCTAGGCATCTTAGGATGTTTTGTGAATGCTTGATCTCCTGCTCCATGTGCTTAGGGGTCCCTTTTATAGCCCAAGGCAGCTAGGAGCCGTTGGAGATCGAATTGGAAGGCAATTCTTGCCTTCTGTCGGGTGGCGCACCGGATAGTCCGGTGCACCACCGGACATGAACAGTAGCTATCCAGTGCCCGATCTCCTTCCTTATCGAGCGCACCCGACCGTTGGACCTTCGGTCCCGTTGGCGCACCGGACACTGTCCGGTGCACACCGGACAGTTCGATGTGACCAACTGACCGTTGGCGCGGGCCACGCGTCGCCCACTGATTTCGCTGTCGACCGTTGGTGCGGGCGCCTTTGGCTCACCGGACAGTCCGGTGAATTTTTGCCGTAGCGCCACTGTCTTTTTCCCGAGAGCAACGAGTTCGTCGTCGGGCCAGCCTGGGCACTGGACACTGTCTGGTGCACACCGGATAGTCCGGTGCACCACAGGCTGGTGCTGGTTTGGCTGAACTCAGCCAAATCTTCTCCACTTTCTTTTGATGTTTTTCCTAGCACTTAGGTAAATGTTAGTATAAAAAACAATTCACTAAGGCTAGAAACATACCTTGATTCTTGCTTTGCATCTTCTTTAGCACATTTGAATCAAAGTAATTTGTGTTGGGCATCTAATCACCAAAACATTTATAGAAATGGCCCAAGGGCACATTTCCCTTTTAGCTACGCCATGTTCATGGCTATCCCCAACTACACTTACCTCAAGCAGAAGATGCCCAGCCCACAAAGGATCATCACTACAAGATCTCCTTCAAGGCGGCCTAAGGTTGCGAGCGTGCCAACTACGAGCTTGCAACATCATTGGCGACAACCAAGTAGATGGCCCAACTCTAGATGGATTGCCCTTGGTGCCCCAGATGCCCCCAAGGTCAGCTCTGGCGCCTTCAAGTCTGCTGAGGCTAGGGAGGAGGTCCTGGTCGATCCAACCGACTTGGCCAAGAGGGTCCACGTCGGGGTAGCACTCACTAGCAAACTAAAAGGTACACTCTTCGACTTCCTCTAGGCCAACTGTGATGTCTTTGCATGGAAGCTCATAGACATGCCAGGGATCCTAAGGGAAGTCATCGAGCTCCCTGAACATCTTGCCAAAGGCCAGGCCGGTAGCCTAACATCTCCACCATTTCAACTTGGAGAAGCGCAAAGACATAGGCGAGGAGGTCTCGAAGCTCTTAGCGGCAATGTTTGTAAGAGAAGTTCACCACCTAGTGTGGATTGCTAGTCATGTACTCATTAAGAAAAAATAATGGAAAATGGAGGGTGTGTGTCGACTACACGGGTCTGAATAAGGCGTGTCTGAAAGACGCTTTCCCTCTCCCCTGCATCAACCAAGTCATCGACTCCACGACCATATGTGATCTCCTCTCTTTCCTAGATGCCTATTCAGGCTACCACTAGATCGCCATGAAGGAGAGCAACTAGCACACCACCTCCTTCATTACTCCCTTCAGCTCCTTTTGCTATATCCTTTTGGCTTGAAGAATGTCGGGGCAACATACCAGTGATGTATGCTCTAGTTCTTCAACAACCAAGTCAGCCACAACATCGAAGTGTACATCAATGACATAGTCGTAAAGACTATAAGTCGGACGACCTCATCACTGATCTAGAGGAAATATTCGCGAACCTCCTAAGATTTCACGTTAAACTGAACCTCGAAAAATGTGTGTTCGAGGTACCGAAGGGGAAGCTTCTAGGCTTCATGGACTCCTACCACGGGATCGAGGCTAACCAATAGAAGATTCAAGCTATCTAGTAGATGGGGCCCATCTGGAACTTCAAAGGAGTCCAACGGCTGGTCGGCTCACTAAGTCGTTTAGTCTCTAGGCTTGGAGAAAAGGGCATGCCCCTATACAAACTCCTCAGGAAGGGCGACCAGTTCTCCTAGACCCCAGAAGCCCAGGAAGCCCTCGATAGGATAAAGGGATTCCTAACCTCACCGCCAATATTAGTTGTGCCTAGCCTAGGCGAGACTCTCCTCCTTTACGTTGCTGCTACCACTTAGGTGGTTAGTGTGGCACTTGTTGTAGAGCGGGCAGATGAAGGCCACATACTCAAAGTACAGAGGACCATCTACTTCATCAGTGAGGTGCTTACCGAGTCTAAAACTCGGTACCCGCGGATACAAAAGTTGCTCTACGCGGTCCTTGTGGCCAAAAGAAACGTGATACATACTTCGATCGGCACCCTGTATCAGTAGTGTCCACGGCTTCGCTCGACAAAATCGTCTGCAATCGTGACATGTTCGGATGCATCACTAAGTGGTCCCTCGAGCTCAACAAACTTGACATTAGCTACATCTCCAGAACTGTGATCAAGTCTTAGGTCCTGGCTGACTTTGTCGTAGAATGGACGGAAGCCCAAGTGCCACCCCTCGTCGAGGACCCAAAATACTGGACCATGTAGTTTGATGGATCTTACCTCAAGATGGACAACGACACAGGAGTAGTCCTCACGTCACCTCAACGGCACAAGCTCTGCTATGCCATCCGCCTCCACTTTGACGCCACCAACAACGTGGCAGAATACGAGACCCTCATCAACGAGCTCTGAATTGTGGCCAAAGTAGGAGCATGACATCTCCACATGAGAGGCAACTCCAAGTTGGTCATTGACCAAGTTATGAAGGCAGTTGAGTCACACGACCCATGAATGTGCGCGTATTACGATGAAGTACACAAGTTGGAAGAGAAGTTCAAAGGCTTTGAGCTCCACCATAGCTATCAGTGATTTAATGCCGAAATCGATGAGCTCTTGACCATCACATCAGGACAAAAACCGGGTCTTTGCCTCCGACCTATATGAGCCCTCCGTCAAGGTAAAGCAACCAAGAGAAGAGGAGGACAAGATAGCAGGCGATCAAATCTACCCCACAGCACGGGCTCGGGGGCTAGTCGCAATGACCAACCAGCTAGACTGGCACCAACTGCTCATCAATAGGCTCTCTGACGGGCTCTCTCGGAAGATGCGATGGAGGCCAGACGACTAGATCGCAAAGCTATATCCTTTTTTCTTGTCGACGAGGCGATCTACAAAAAGAGCGCCTCTAGGATCAAGCAGAGATGCGTCTCAATCGAAGAAGGGTGACAGTTGCTCACATACGTGCATGGGGGGACATGCGGTCACCACGTGACCCCCAGATCCCTCGTCGGGAAAGCCTTCAAACAATGCTTCTACTGGCCGACCGCCATGTCAGATGTCAAGTAGGTCATCCGAACTTGCAAGGACCGCCAGTACTATGCACGATAGACACACATGTCAGTACAAGCCCTACAAACCATCCCCATCACCTGGCCCTTCACGGTCTGGGGGTTGGACTTGGTCGGAACCCTCAATAAGGCGCCCAAGGGCTACACCCTTGCTCGTCGCGGTGGATAAGATCATCATGTGGATCAAGGCGAGACCAATCGAGAAGCTTAAGTCATCGGAGGCAGTCTCGTTCTTCCGTGATATCGTGTATCGGTTCAGGGTCCCTAACTCCATCATAACTGATAATGGGACCCATTTCACCTGCGAACCTTTCCTTCAGACATGTGATGAGTTCAACATCCGCGTTGACTGGGCTACTGTGGCACACCCATGAACCAACGACCAAATCGAGCGTGCCAACAACTTGATCCTGCAAGGCCTTAAGCCATGAATCTTTGATAAACTGAAGAAGTTCACGGAACAATGGGTCGCTGAGTTACCGGTTGTCCTCTGTAGATTGCGTACCAAGCCCTCTAGAGTGGCAGCATGTACACCTTTCTTCCTTGCATCAGCGTGGAGGCGGTCCTATCCATAGAGTTAGAGTACGAATCCTAGAGGGTCTAGACCTACAACGACAAACAAGGAACGACTGATGCTCGGGGGTGGGCAGAAAACCCGATACCCAAAGCTCGAACCCAAAAAACCCAAACTCGAACCCAAATAACCCGAACCTCAACAACTCAAACAACAATTTGGGTAACAACTTCTGGTATCCGAAATTATTAAGAAAATTTTGGGTCAAATCTATCGGTACCCGAAGTACCCAATTCTACCTAGAAAAACTAGTCTGCGAGAGATGATAAAATTTCAAAAATCAAAAGTCCTATCTCTCACGCAACCACAACCCATAGCTAGTTGAGTTTGCAATTTCATCCACCGGCCACCGCCACGCGCCCTGACGGCACAGTGGCACACCACACGCGGCTCTCACACAGCGCATGCCACAGTCCACAGCTAGCCGCTCGTCTTTGCCAGCCAGTCAAGCTCGTTGCCATGCCTATCACTCGCCGCTAGCCGGGCTACCCAAGCCGGTGCGTTGCCGGTCAACCTACGTGCTGCGTGCTGCTACTCGCCTACTCCTGCCATGTACGCATCGTCGTCGCTCGGATGCCCGGCAACAAGTCGACCGGTGCTCACTCGCCAACCATCTTCGCATCACGTCGCCCATGCCTGGTATCCTATATCCACGACTCCCTCATCGCCGTCGACTACAGCAAGAGGCCATTAGTGCATCCGGAAGGGAATTCCCCATTGCCATACCTGGAAACACCTTCCAAGAGGATCTATCACAGAGATGAATGCACGAGGTTATTCTAGAATCTATATTAAAATGATCAAGATGTCCACGAGGGTGAATTTGGTTTCTCTAATTTTTTGCATGAATTAAAACTATAAGCAAGTCTAACTTTACCCTTTATGTCTAAAAGTGTTTCTATCTACGGATTAAAAGTTTTGCACCCTATGTTTTAGGAATTTTTACACTTCTTCCACTAGTCTGTACACTTTAATCAGATCTACCTCTCCCTCATTTCTCTACTCAGTTTTACCCTCCCACCTACACAGAGTGCTCAACATTGACCTTATGGACCTATTCTGTCCATTACCGACCTTACAAGTGGGATCGCTCGTTCTAGCTCCGAGAAGTGTAAAAGATTCAAATGTTACTTACAGGTGGACCCAGGACTAACATGTGGGACCGGTACCTTTCCCATTCGTGAGTTATTCCCCACTCTCCAAACTCCATCCCAAATCGACACTGCCAGGGACGACGCCCGGCCGTGAGAAGACAACGCTCGGTCTTGGCCATCCTCGTCGGCGCCCTGCTCGCTGCATCTCCCTTGGTGCGCGTAGTTAGCTGTATCTACGATGGCACAAGCGGCTGCTGCATCTTCCCTAGGCGCACACGGCTAGATCTCCGGCGTGCGCGCTCGCCGTTGATCCTCCACCCCCACCACGCCGATGGCCCGGAGCTACTGCGCACTGTCACTCGACGACCTTCTTCCCCGAGCAGCAACGACACCCCCACAAACACCGACCGTCGGGCATAGCTCGACCCCGACCACCCGCCGTCGTTGTGGCCCGGAGAAGCCGTCACTCGCCAGTAATCTTCCCCAAGCAGCATCCCCTCCACCTCCTCGAGCACCTGCTGGCGACTTCACGGGCACCTGCGTCTTCCTTGGGCGTGCGTCTACAGGTCCTCCTCAACATCGGCTGACGCTTAGCGTGGGGTGAGGTTCTCCAATCAGCACTGCTCCCTCAACATCGGTTCTCCTTCCACTAGTATCAATTTTCACTCGACCACCATCCCAATCTAGAGGTATGTAGCAATTTTCAGATCCCCCTGTTACTTGATGTTGATGCTAGTTTACCGACTAGAATAATTTTGTTGTCAACTATGATGGATTTAAATACATCTTTTTTGTTGAATGTGAGAAGAAAAACAAGCAGAAGGTTGGATGACAGTGGCAAAAAAGCATATGTTGGTGGTTTTGAATTTCACGTGGGTGCAGATGTTACCTGGACTTTGGAACAGTTTAGCAAGGCTATATGTGATCAGTATGCTTGGAATGTTCATGATGAGGTACAATTCAGTTACTTTGACAAGTTTGAGAATAAATATATGAAAATTAAGAGCGATTTAGATTTATCTCTGATGTTCGCTATGCATCTTGGAGAAAGGTCTGTTGTTGTCCAAAATGATGTGGTTATTAGAGGAAGGGCTAATCAATCAATACGCTCTCAACCATCTGGTAGACAAAGCCATCCAGTGTTGACACTGGACTATGGTGTACCTGATGAGGTTGTTTATGATAATGAGGATGAGAGATTATATCCAGATTTGGTTCAAAGCCATCCAATGTTATTACTAGATAACAGACCTGCACAATTTGTGGACACTGACCAAGAAGAGGAAGAGGAGAACATTGACATGGGGATGTCTGGGCATGAAGATGATGAGGAGAGACCAGTGATCGATTATGACAAGGATAATCCTTCCCTAGCAGAAGGCATCATATTTCCATCGATGGTTGATTGTCGAAATGCACTCGCTACTTATTGCATTAAGGGTGAATATGACTTTGAAATTGACAAAAGTGAGCCAAGTAGGTTGAGAGTGCACTGCACATATGAGAGGTGTAGATGGAGGATGCATGCCTCTAAGATGTGAGATAGTACACTCATTCAGGTCAAAGTGAACCCTTTTCCTCACACATGTCCAAGTGTTGAAAGAAAAGAGACTTTGAAGATAGCTAAGAGTAGGTGGTGTGCTGATGTAATGTTGGATTGGGTGAGAGACAACCCATGTATTGGTCCAACTGCATTGATAAAGAAGATACATGAGAAGTATAGAATGAAGGTGCCTTACATGAGAGTGTTTTATGGTAAGGAAATGGCTCTAGACAAGATTTATGGTCCATGGACGGTAGTTTTAAGTTGATGTACACTTTCAAAGCCAAAGTGGAGAAAGCATGTCCAGGAAGTGTTGTAGAGATTGACAAGCACACCGTGCAGTACTAAGTGAGGAAGATGATTATGGAGAAGGAATGCTTTAGAAGGGCTTTTGTTTCATATAAGGCTTGTTGGAAGGGCTTTTTAGATGGTTGTAGACCATATTTAGCAGTGGATGCAACTGCTTTGAATGGAAGATTTAGAGGACATATAGTAGCTACTTGTGCCATTGATGTACACAATTAGCTCTTTCCAGTTGCATATGGGGTGCTAGAGGCTGAATCAGAAGAGAGCTGGAAATGGTTTCTATAGAATTTGTGACTGGTTATAGGCATTCCACATGGATTGGTGATACACACATATGCATGTAAGGGTCTAGAAACTGCAGTTGAGGAGGTGTTCCCTAGAGTGGAGCATAGGGAATGCATGCGTCACCTTGCAGCTAATTTTGGCAAGACCTTTAAAGGAAAGGTGTATGATGACAACCTGTGGCCTGCATCACTAACCTATAGCCTTAAGAAGCATAATTATCACTTGAGCCAATTGCACGCAGCGAACCCAAAGGTGAAGGATTGGTTCAAAAAGAGTCATTCAAAGTTATGGATGCGAAGCAAATTCAATGAAGTATGTAAAGTAGAATATGTGAATAACAACCTTGTAGAGTCTTTCAATGCAAAAGTTAGAAAAATCAAAGGGCTTCATTTGGTGGAAATGTTGGACAAGATTAGGCAGATGCTTATGGAAAAGTTTGAGTTACGTCAGAGAATTTCAGCTGCAAAGTTTGTTGGCCACAAAATAATCCCTTCTTTGATGAAGAAATTGCTTACAAAAACTAGGGGTTTGAAGATGACAATTATAAAGTGTACGCCATTTGAGGCAGAGGTGACAACATACGACAGAGAAAAGAGGGAATGGAGGTACTCAGTGAACTTAGATAAGAGGACATGTAGTTGTAGGCAATGAGAGATTACTAGGTTGCCATGTATCCATGCCCTCTTCTTCATTACCTCTCTTCATGGTCCCGCTCCTAAAATCGACCAATATGTGCATGATTACTTCTCTGTCACCAAGTTTAATGCAACATATGCTGATAATGTGCCTTGTATTGAGTCACAACATCAGTGGGACATAGTCGATCCAGGATTTGTGCTCCACTATAGTAGAGCACCAGGGAGGCCAAGGAAGACTAGAATAAGATCAAGTGCAGAAGGCACCGGACTTGGCCCTAGGAGGCAGAAATGTAAAAGATGTGGAGAGTTCGGTCATTTTGCTAGCAAATGCAAAAATGTCGTGGATGCAGCTTTCAGAGAAGATCAACACTGGGGTGCAGAAAATTCAGAAGTGTCGCCATCCAATGTCATTGTAACCAGGGAAAATAGTCCTCCTAGCATGCAAATTGAAGAAGTGCCACAAGCGCCGCCATACAATGTCATTGTAACTAGGTAATGGTGGTATAATGTTGCTTATGTACTCATATTGAAATTGTTCTCATCGTTAACCTTTGGTTTGTTGAACAGAGAAAATAGTCCTCCTAGCATGCAAATTGAAGAAGTGCCACAAGCGCCCCCATCCAATGTCATTGTAACTAGGTAATGGTGGTATAATGTTGCTTATGTACTAATCTTGAAATTGTTCTCATCGTTAACCTTTGGTTTGTTGAACAGGGAAAATAGTCCTCCTAGCATGCAAATTGAAGAAGTGCCACAAGCGCTACCATCCAATGTCATTGTAACTAGGGAAAATAGTCCACCTAAGGAGAAGAGAAGGAAGAGGAGGAAAAGAGTAAAATTGAAGATAGTCCAGCAAATAACACAAGGAGCAAGCGACTTAACATAGCAAGGAAGAATAAGAGCATGAAACAACTTCTTATGTAGCTATGTGTTGTGCTGCTGCAGGAACATGGGTTGTATCTTGTTGTTGTAATGGTGCTATAAAATGAAATATTCAGCTGCTGTAATGAATATTGAAGCTTGCTGAAAATGAACCTGTACTGCTATCTGTATGGGCGTTGGGAGCTTTCTGTTTTGCTGAAACTCAAACTAAAGGTCTTGGTCAAATAATCTCGTGAACCTGTATGGGTGCTGAAAATGAACATGTATGGATGCTGAAACTGAACCTGTACTGCTATCTGTATGGGCGTTGGGAGCTTTCTGTTTTGCTGAAACTCAAATCCTACTTTGCGCCCCTTTTTGGCATTTTGTTGTATTTCTTTAGGAGCCAAGGTCCTTTTGTGAATATTGTAAATAAAATTTTAAATAATCCTCTGAATTTTTTATCTCAAGCAACTTGGACCAAATTACGACTCTATGCCAATGTTCACTATTTTTTTTACCATACTTGATATTTATTTATTTTTGCTTGAAAAGGCATTTAAACCATATAAAATAACAAATAATCAAAAAACGGGGCACCTTCACATGAAGTAAATTTGTAACAGTTATATGAACATGTGGTTCACTTTTGAAGCAACAAAATAAACAAAAGTAATAAATATAGCTCAAAATGTGTAGTTATGGTTGAATGTTACGAGACTTGACGAGAGATGTGTCCATTTGTGAAGCACCTATATGAAAACTTTTGAATAATCCTATGATTTTTTTATCTCAAGCAACTAGGACCAAATTACGACTCTATGGCAAGATTCACTATTTTTGACCATATTTGGTATTTATTTATTTATTTTTGCCTTGAAAAGGCATTTAAACCATATAAAATAGCAAATAATCAAAAAAGGGGTATCTTCACATGAAGTAAGTTTGTAACAGTTATATGAACATGTGGTTCACTTTTGAAGCAACAAAATAAACAAAAGTACGAAATATAGCTCAAAATGTGTAGTTATGGTTGAATGTTACAAAACTCGACGACAGATGTGTCCATTTGTAAAGCACCTATATTAAAATGTTTGATATAATCCTATGAATTTTTTATCTCAAGCAACTAGAACCAAATTACGACTCTATGCCAAGATTCACTATTTTTTATCATATTTGGTAATTTATTTTATTTATTTTTGTCTTGAAAAGGCATTTAAACCATATAAAATAGCAAATAATCAAAAAAGGGCATCTTCACATGAAGTAAGCTTGTAACAGTTATATGAACATGTGGTTCACTTTTGAAGCAACAAAATAAACAAAAGTAAGAAATGTAGCTGAAAATGTGTAGTTATGGTTGAATATTACGAAACTCAATGATAGATGTGTCCATTTGTAAAGCACCCTATGAATTTTTTATCTCAAACAACTAGGACCAAATTACGACTATGTGCCCAGTTTCACTATTTTTTACCATATTTAATATTTATTTATTTATTTTTGTCTTGAAAAGGCATTTAAACCATATAAAATAGAAAATAATAAAAAAGGGCATCTTCACATGAAGTAAGTTTGTAACAGTTATATGAACATGTGGTTCACTTTTGAAGCAACAAAATAAATAAAGTAATAAATATAGCTTAAAATGTGTAGTTATGGTTGAATGTTACGAAACTCGACGAGAGATGTGTCCATTTATAAAGCACCTATATTAAAACTTTTGAATAATCCTATGAATTTTTATCTCAAGCAACTAGGACCAAATTACGACTCTATGCCCAGTTTCACTATTTTTGGACCATATTTGATATTTATTTATTTATTTTTGTCTTAAAAGGCATTTAAGCCATATAAAAGTATGTATTCCTTATAAACGTTGTTTTGCTGTTGGGGCCTGAACATCGATTTTGTCCGAGTGGTCTCTGTAATCTATCCAAGTGCTTTGTTTGTGTTAGGCCATCTGGGTTCGAGTTCCCAGTCTTAGACTTTTTTGTCGTCATTTTTTGCATGGAATCAACAGCATAGCCGGCGCTATAAATCCAGCGGGAAGTCGTGCGCTGCTGAAGGGGTGGTGACGAAGGGTCTCTACTTCTCGGGGAAGACGACCGGCGGGCGGCTGCTGCTTCCGGGAATGAGCTCGAAGACTGCTCGGGGAAGAAGAGTGGGTCCCTTGCCCCGAACAAAGGTCGTGGCCAGTCAGGGCCCTTGCCGCCCGACACTGCTCTGCTCGGGGACTACTCGAGGAAGGAGTGGGGGTCGCACTGTTGCTCCGGGAAGAGACCCGCCTGTGATGCGGCCAGAGATTGACGGCCAGGCGGCAGAGCGACGGCGGGCAGGCGGTCAGGGCCGAGCTGTGCCCGACGGTGGCGTTCGAGGGGCATGTCGTTGCTGCTTGGGGAAGAAGGCCAGAAATCGATCTCAGTGCATGGCTCCAGCGTAGGAGATCTGCGAGCGTCCGCTGGCGTCGGAGACGTAGGTAGCCGCGTGCTCGCGCGGGTTCCGAATAGCCGAATCTCCGGCGTGCTGGCCACGCCTGGGACGGCCAGCCAGCTGCACGCGCGATGGCCACGCCCTAGCCACACCCGGTGATGGTCAGCCAGCAGCACGTGCGATGGCCACGCCCGATGACGACTCCGGCGACCAGGAATCGCCGTTCCCCCCGAATTTTTTTGTATTTTATCCTTTTGTTGGAAAAAAATTCACGTTTAGACCTTAAAAAATTTTAATGTCATTTTTGGACTCTTTGCTCGGCGCCATAGTCTATGGCGCCGAGGTACGTGCTGCGCTGCCCCAACCCCGACGACGTGGCGCCGACGTGCCACCGAGCTCGGCGCCAAGATCTATAGCGCCGAGCTCGGATATATAACTGCAAAGCTTGTCTAGCTCAGTTGGGTTGTGGGTTCGAGCCCCACCTTGGGCGTTTAATACTTTTTATCTTTGTCGCTGATTTTTTTTGTCGTCGAGATTTTTTCGTTTATGCCGCTGATTTGTCCGTCAAAATTTATTTCTCATATAGATTTTTTTTTGCTTCATACGGTAATACTTAGATTTTTTTTTGCTTCATACGATTTTTTGACTGACGAGCAGGTAGTAGTCTAAGACTAGCTAGGTCTTGGAAGGAAGGGACGGAGCTTCATACGACGAAAGCAAATATACAGATGATACTACTTCAATCTTTTAGCACCTCTTTAGCTCTTCACTTTACGGTAATACTTGCACCTAAAACCATCCCTAATTTCCTCTCCATACTCCCACGTTAGATCCGGCATCTCACCTATAACACTGCAAATAATACTACCACATATTTTTTATAACAACTATCATGTCAGTAATTATAACAACTACCATCTAATACAGTTAAAAAAATTCATAAATTAATCAATGCACTTACGTCTAACATTACCGTCAAGTAAATAATTAGGCAAATAATATTGATACAACCATCTAAATAATTATGTAAACAATACTACCATGTAATCCTAACATCTAAATAGCTATGCATGCACCCGTATATGTTTCGTACATCTATTTTATGCAGTAAAATTTGTTAATTGACAAAATCAATAAACATATTCAGAATAGGCACAAATGAAAGCTACAAATGTGAGAATGAGTCACAAAACAAAGTTTCTTTCTGGGTGGAATGGGTTTCAATCTCAAATAAGTCAAAATCTTTCATAAAAATTTTCATAAACATTCAATCCATGTGAGATAGGAATAACCGAACAAGGTCTCAAGTGGCCAGAATCCGCTGCGTCAAGGGCGGTTTCGCGTGTTAGAATGCGCTTTGGCGAAACGATGGTTGGAGAATGTAAATGGGTTAACATGTTTGGTGTTTTTTTATTTTTTTAACTTATCAAATGCACTTCATTTTCAATGTGAAATATATCAGTTGAAAACCAAATTGAGCGGACGGTCCGGCCTTGAGGCCGGACGGTCTGCGGTCTGGACGGTTCACGCTGGGATCTCTCATCCTCGACGGGGTCTCTCTCGGGAGCGAGATCCAGTCGCCGCCGGTGACCTTCGCCACCCCTGCGCACGCGCGGACCGTCCGGCTTGTAGGCAGACCGTCCGCTCAATTTGGTTTTCAACAATATCATTACGAATTTGTTAATGTGACCTGTTGATATCAACAGCTTAGCTAGTAGGGGGATAAATCGAATAATCTGAGTGGCACGTACCAAATGGCAACATTTTTTGTGTCCTTATTAAGATATTGTGAAGCTACTAAATTTGACATGTCATATTTCAACTGCAGTACTATATAGTTAGCGCATATTCTTCTTGTTTCTTTTGACGCGTTCTCTGTCGACGGAATCTGTGCAAAGGACGACGGCCGGTAGTTGAAGACTGAAACATGAAAAATGATCTGAAAACGTCCAAACTAGCTGTGGACTTCGACACCTTCGCATATCCAATCAGTACCCCCAGAATTTTCCCCGTTTTTATTGAGTTATTAGCTACTGCTAGTAGAGGACGCATAAAACAAAGTGACCATTTAACTACTCTCTAGAAAGCAGTTTCTGCGCACAGTGGTACATACACGGAGTGCTCCAATAGATTATGTGCATGGTCCTTGCGTCACAGAGTTTGAATAAACAAAAATAAAAACAAAAAATATCTAGATGAATAAATAAATCAGTCACAAAAACAAAAAAAAATCTAGATGAGAAATAAATTTGACGGACAAATCAGCAACATAAACGAAAAATATGGATAACAAAAAAACAAATTAGTGACAAAGACAAAAAAAACTATTGAACACCCACCATGGGGCTCGAACCCACAACCTCAAGGTTAAAAGCCTTGCACTCTACCAACTGAGCTAGACGAGCTTTGTCATTATACATCCGAGCTCGGCGCCATAGATCTTGGCGCCGAGCTCGGTGCCACGTCGGCGCCACGTCGTCTGGGTTGTGTCAGCGCAACACGTACCTCGGCGCCATAGCCTATGGCGCCGAGATGTGTTACCTCGGCCCCATAGCCTATGACGCCGAGCAAAGGGTCTAAAAATGACATTAAAATTTTTTAAGGTCTAAACGTGAAATTTTTTTCGAGAAAGGGACAAAATACAAAAAATTCGGTCGTTCCCCCTGGTAGCCACGCGATTTGGGATGGAGATTGGGGAATACTGACGAAGGACAAAGGGGTCGGTCCCACATGTAAGTTCTAGGGTCACCTGTAATACCGTTTGAATCTGGGCACATTTCGGAGCTAGAACGAGAGGTCCCACTTGTAAGGGCGAGATGTCCCACTTTTAAGGACGGTAACGGACGGAATAGGTCCGTAAGGTTAATGGTGAGCACTGTGTGTAGGTGGGAGGGTAAAACTGAGTAGAGAAATAAGGGATGGGTAGCTCTAAGCAAAGTGTACATACTAGTGGGAGAAGTGTAAAAATCCCTATGTTTTAATCCTATACTAGCATGGAAATTATAGTGAAGCAAATAATTAAATGTAATTTCTCAATATAAATGCTCAATGTAAAGAAAAAATTAGGAATACCTTTGTTGAGGTATTGAAGAGTCAAGTATTTATTAGAGCACCTGCACAAAGGTGTTGTTCCCCTTGATTGGTGTGAAGACCAAGTACTCTTTAAGGGATATTTCTCTCTCTCTGGGGTATCCACCGAGGTGTTAAGGTGATGTCTGTGACCATAATAAGCACTTACTCTCACTTGGCCTAAGTCTAATGAGGGTAGTGAATGCATACAAGCTACTCTCAATGCACCATCGAGGCCGCTAATGGGGTTTCAGTTACTAAGCAAAAGCTCTTTATTACTCTCGAATGGGGTTTCAGTTACTGAAATTGTTAAGAGATCTCATATGGATGAGTTTGACAGGTATAAATAGCCCTAAGAAAAGGAACTAGATATGTTACCCCTCCACTCAGCCTAGTCAGGTGCACCGAACATGTCTTGTGCACATAGGGATGGCCATGGGCACATTTTACCTGCGTGCCTACGGGTAAAAACCCTATAGGGTGCGAGTTTGGGTATGAGTGTATACCTGCGGGCATGGGTGCAGGTTTGATTCTCAACCTGATATGTTTTTTTCTCGCGGGAATGAAAATGTTGTACGCGTGCCCGCAAACCCGTGTACCCACAATGGATATGTATGTGTATATATGTCTATGTGTATATATGTATTTGTGTATATATATTATATATACATATTTGTAAATATATATATTTATATGTGTGTATAAATATATGTATTTATAGATGATATATATATATGTGTAATTATATGCCCGCGGGTTTGTGGTACCTGCTATTAGCCGGTACGGATAGCATATTGTATCCGTCGCGGGTAATGGGTACAGGTATGAGTTTAGTATTAAACCCATGGGTGCGGGTTTGTAAATCCTCTACCCATGATTTCAAACCCCATTGCCATCCCTAGGTGCACATGCACATTCACTCTCTATCTTGGACATGTTCATTGCTTTACTAACAACTAGTTTAGAAAGTAGTCATTTTGGTATGCGGTGCTCATACCGGTGCCACATTGGGCACGTTCGATTTTGCAGTGCTCGAGTGCACATTTGTAGGCCTCTTTGAGTATCATATCCGCTTGCACACTAGGCATGTCTGATGAGTACTCGACCTCTAAGACATAGTTTACAACCTCTTTGAGTGCCCCGTTTGATGCCATGTCTAGTGAGTGCATTGAGACTGAGACCAATTCAGCAAGCTCACTGGATGCCCTATTCGATGCACCATATCTGGTGCACACCAGACACACTAGTGCTATATTGATTTGTAACATGGCACAATCATGTCCAGTAGCCCATATTCGATGCTCATTGGACATGTATACTGCTATTGCAGCACTGTCAACTGACTTTTGTTTATATTGATTTTTATGTTGGGGTTTCTTTTAGATTCTCATGGTATATCATGGGTTATCCTTTCACTAGTGCGCATGCCACTCCTTACTAGACTTTCCTCGATCAAACTATCCATTACATGCCCATTTATAGTATAACCAAAGAAAAAAAAGGTCATATCCCTACTCTAAGTTTCCAACAACTCCTATCAACACTTAGAACTAGTTGGTCCTTAACCTTGTCGCTATTCCTTTGAAAACCAAAAATTGATTTCCATCGATAGGGGGCATGAGTACCACATAAGCCCAATCATTCTCTATTATCATGCCATATCCTACTGAAAGCATCTAAGCCCCTAGTTGGTTTTAATAATTAATGACAACGTAAGAATATTGTGACAAACATGTGTTTTATAGAGTATATGGTAATTTAGTTCACAATGTAGGGAATTGCGCTCCAACAGGTAAAAACAATCCATCAGATGAAACTTGAAGCAACGGTTGAAAAGGCAAATCAAAATATAATGATCTACATATCCTAAGTGTTGAAGGAGTTGTGGACACTTAGTATAGAGTTAGGAATTTTAATTTTACCTTGGTCGTACTATAAAGAGGGGTTGTGGATGATTAGTGAAAGTCGCCTAGAGGGGGGTGAATAGGCAAATCTGAAATTTATAAAGTTTAAGCACAACTACAAGCCGGGGTTAGCGTTAGAAATATAATCGAGTCCGAAAGAGAGGGCGAAAAACAAATCACAAGCAAATAAGGCGGATGACACGGTGATTTGTTTTACCGAGGTTCGGTTCTTGCAAACCTACTCCCCGTTGAGGTGGTCACAAAGACTGGGTCTCTTTCAACCCTTTCCCTCTCTCAAACGGTCACCTAGATCGAGTGAGCTTCTCTTCTCAATCAATTGGGACACTAAGTCCCCACAAGGACCACCACACAATTGGTGTCTCTTGCTTTGATTACAAAGAACTTGGAAACAAGAAATGGGGAAGAAGAAAAGCGATCCAAGCGCAAGAGCTCAAAAGAACACGACAAAACTCTCTCTTCTAGTCACTATTGCTTTGAGTGGAATTGGGACTTGGAGAGATTTTGATTCACTCTATTTGTGTCTTGTATTGAATGCACTAGCTCTTGTATTGAATGTGTTGGCTGAAAACTTGAATACCTTGAAGTGTTGGTGGTTGGGGGTATTTATAGCCCCCAACCACCAAAGTGTCGGTTGGGGAAGACTGCTGTCGAAGGGCGCACCGGACAGCCCGGTGCGCCAGCCACGTCACCCAACCGTTAGGGTTCGACCGTTGGAGCTCTGACATGTGGGGCCACCGGACAGTCCGGTGGTGCACCGGACAGTCACTGTTCACTGTCCGGTGCGCCATCTGCGCCTGCTCTGACTTCTGCATGCGCAGTCCGCGCACTGTAGCTCAATGTTCACCTTTTGCAGACGATCGTTGGTGCTGTAGCCGTTACTCCGCTTGGCACACCGGACAGTCCGGTGCTACACCGGACAGTCCAGTGAATTATAGCGGAGAGGCAATCCCAGAAACCCGAAGGTGGCAAGTTTGGAGTTGATCTCCTTGGTGCACCGAACACTGTCCGGTGGCACACCGGACAGTCCGGTGTGACAGACCAGGGCAGCCTTTGGTTGTCTTTTGCTCTTTTTTATTTGAACCCTTTCTTGGACTTTTTATTGGTTTATGTTGAACCTTTGGCACCTGTAGAACTTATAATCTAGAGCAAACTAGTTAGTCCAATTATTTGTGTTGGGCAATTCAACCACCAAAATCATTTAGGAAAAGGTTTGACCCTATTTCCCTTTCAATCTCCCCATTTTTGGTGATTGATGCCAACACAAACCAAAGCAAATATATAAGTGCAGAATTGAACTAGTTTGCATAAGGTAAGTGCAAAGGTTGCTTGGAATTAAACCAATTTACATTACATAAGATATGCATGGATTGCTTTCTTCTAATTTTAACATTTTGGACCACGCTTGCACCACTTGTTTTGTTTTTGCAAACTCTTTTGGAAATTATTTTCAAAGTCTTTTGCAAAATAGTCAAAGGTATTTGAATAAGATTTTGAGAAGCATTTTCAAGATTTGAAATTTTCTCCCCTAGTTTCAAATGCTTTTCCTTTGACTAAACAAAACTCCCCCTCAATGAAATTCTCCTCTTAGTGTTCAAGAGGGTTTTAGATATTAATTTTGAAGGAGGTCAAACCAATTTGAAATTATGTCAAAAATAAGATACTAATTGAAAAACTTCTTTTAATACCAATTAAAAGACTACATTGATGGTGGTGCGGTCCTTTTGCTTTGGGCTAATACTTTCTCCCCCTTTGGCATGAATCGCCAAAAATGGATACTTGTGAGTGAAATATAAGCCCTTTTTTCTTTCTCTCCCCCTTTGGCAAACAATATATGAGTGAAGATTATACCGAATTGGAGAGCGGTGCGGAGTTACAGCGAAGAATGAATAATTCGATGGAGTGGAGTGGAAGCCTTGTCTTCGCCGAGGACTCCATTTCCCTTTCAATCTATGACTTAGCATGTAATACACTTGAAAACTACATTAGTCATAGCACATGAAAGAGATATGATCAAAAGTATATAAATGATCTATGTGAGCAAGGAATCAATCGAAGTTCCTAGAATCAAGAATGTTTAGCTCATGCCTAAGTTTGGTAAAGATTTTCTCATCTAAAGGCTTGGTAAAGATATCGGCTAATTGTTCTTTGGTGCTAACATATGCAATCTCGATATCCCCCTTTGTTGGTGATCCCTCAAAAAGTGATACTGAATGGCGATGTGCTTAGTGCAGTTGTGCTCAACGGGATTATCCGCCATGCGGATTGCACTCTCATTATCACATAGGAGAGGAACTTTGGTTAATTTGTAACCATAGTCCCTAAGGGTTTGCCTCATCCAAAGCAATTGCGCGCAACAATGGCCTGCGGCAATATACTCGGCTTCGGCGGTGGAAAGAGCTATAGAATTTTATTTCTTTGAAGCCCAAGACACCAGGGATCTTCCCAAGAACTGATAAGTCCCTGATGTGCTCTTCCTATCAATCTTACACCCTGCCCAATCAGCATCTGAATATCCTATTAAGTCAAAAGTGGATCCTTTGGGGTACCAAAGACCAAACTTAGGAGTATGAACTAAATATCTCAAGATTCGTTTTATGGCCCTAAGGTGAACTTCCTTAGGATCGGCTTGGAATCTTGCACACATGCATATGGAAAGCATAATATCCGGTCGAGATGCACATAAATAAAGTAGAGATCCTATCATCGACCGGTATACCTTTTGATCTATTGATTTACCTCCCGTGTCGAGGTCGAGATGCCCATTGGTTCCCATGGGTGTCTTGATGGGCTTGGCATCCTTCATCCCAAACTTGGTGAGTATATCTTGAATGTACTTCGTTTGGCTGATGAAGGTGTCCTCTTGGAGTTGCTTGACTTGAAATCCTAGAAAATACTTCAACTCCCCCATCATAGACATTTCGAATTTTTGAACCATAATCCTACTAAACTCTTCACAAGTAGATTTGTTAGTAGACCCAAATATGATATCATCAACATAAATTTGGCATACAAACAAATCATTTGCAATAGTTTTAGTAAAGAGAGTAGGATCGGCTTTTCCGACTTTGAAACTATTAGCGATAAGAAAATCTCTTAGGCATTCATACCATGCTCTTGGGGCTTGCTTGAGCCCATAAAGCGCCTTAGAGAGTTTATACACATGGTTAGGGTACTCACTATCTTCAAAGCCGGGAGGTTGCTCAACATAGACCTCCTCCTTGATTGGTTCATTGAGGAAGGCATTTTTCACGTCCAATTGATAGAGCTTAAAGCCATGGTAAGTAGCATAGGCAAGTAATATACGAATTGACTCAAGCCTAGCTACGGGTGCATAGGTTTCACCGAAATCCAAACCTTCGACTTGTGAATAACCCTTGGCTACAAGTCGGGCTTTGTTCCTTGTCACCACACCATGCTCATCTTGCTTGTTGCAGAAGACCCATTTGGTTCCTACAATATTTTGATTAGGACGTGGAACAAGATTCCCAACCTCATTCCTCGTGAAGTTGTCGAGTTCCTCTTGCATTGCCAACACCCAATCCGAATCCCTTAATGCGTCTTCCACCCTATATGGCTCAATAGAAGACACAAAGGAGTAATGTTCACAAAAATGAGCAACACGAGATCGAGTGGTTACACCCTTATGAATATCACCGAGGATGGAGTTCACGGGGTGATCTCGTTGTATTGCTTGGTGGACTCTTGGGTGTGGCGGTCTTGGACCCTCATCATCTTCCTTGTCTTGATTATTGGCATCTCCCCCTTGATCATTGTCCTCCTTTTGAGGTGGCTCTTCTTGATCTTCATTTTCATCATCTTGAGCTTGATCCACATCTTGGGTTGGTGGAGATGCTTGATTCGAAGATGATGGTTGATCTTGTGCATGTGGAGGCTCTTTGGATTCCTTAGGACACACATCCCCAATGGACATGTTCCTTAGCGCAACACACGGAGCCTCTTCATCATCTAGCTCATCAAGATCAACTTGCTCTACTTGAGAGCTGTTAGTCTCATCAAACACAATGTCACAAGAAAGTTCAACTAGTCTAGTGGACTTGTTAAAGACTCTATATGCCCTTGTGTTTGAATCATAACCAAGTAAAAAGCCTTCTACAACCTTAGGAGCAAATTTAGATTTTCTACCTCTTTTAACAAGAATAAAGCATTTGCTACCAAAGACTCTAAAATATGAAACATTGGGCTTTTTACCGGTGAGGAGTTCATACGATGTCTTCTTGAGGATTCGGTGAAGGTAGAGACGGTTGATAGCGTAGCAAGCGGTGTTGACTGCTTCCGCCCAAAACCGGTCCGAAGTCTTGTACTCATCAAGCATGGTCCTCGCCATGTCAATTAGAGTTCTATTCTTCCTTTCCACTACACCATTTTGTTGTGGTGTGTAGGGAGAAGAGAACTCATGCTTGATGCCCTCATTCTCAAGGAAGCCTTCAATTTGAGAGTTCTTGAACTCCGTTCCGTTGTCGCTTCTAATCTTTTTTATCCTTAAGCCGAACTCATTTTGAGCCCATCTCAAGAATCCTTTTAAGGTCTCTTGGGTTTGGGATTTTTCGTGCAAAAAGAACACCCAAGTGAAGCGAGAATAATCATCCACAACAACTAGACAATACTTACTCCCGCCGATGCTTATGTAAGCTATCGGGCCGAATAGGTCCATGTGGAGTAGCTCAAGCGGTCTGTCGGTCGTCATGATGTTCTTGTACCAACTTGCTTTCCTACTTTGCATGCGTTACAAATCCTGTCTTTCTCAAAATGAACATTTGTTAGTCCCAAAATGTGCTCTCCCTTTAGAAGCTTATGAAGATTCTTCATCCCAACGTGGGCTAGTCGGCGATGCCAGAGCCAACCCATGTTAGTCTTAGCAATTAAGCAAGTGTTGAGTTCAGCTCTATTAAAATCAACTAAGTATAGCTGACCCTCTAACACTCCCTTAAATGCTACTGAATCATCACTTCTTCTAAAGACAGTGACACCTATATCCGTAAAAAGACAGTTGTAACCCATTTTGCATAATTGAGAAACAGAAAGCAATTTATAGTCTAAAGAATCTACAAGAAAAACATTGGAAATAGAATGGTCAGGAGATATAGCAATTTTACCAAGTCCTTTGACCAAACCTTGATTTCCATCCCTGAATGTGATGGCTCTTTGGGGATCATAGTTTTTCTCATAGGAGGAGAACATCCTTTTCTCCCTAGTCATGTGGTTTGTGCACCCGCTATCAATTATCCAACTTGAGCCCCCGGATGCATAAACCTACAAAACAAATTTAGGCCTTGTTCTTAGGTACCTAAACTGTCTTGGGTCCTTTCACATTAGAAACAAGCACCTTGGGTACCCAAACACAAGTCTTTGATCCCTTGTGTTTGCCCCCAACATATTTGGCAACTACTTTGCCTGATTTGTTAGTGAGCACATAAGAAGCATCAAAAGTCTTAAATGAAATGTTAGGCTCATTTGATGCAATAGGAGATTTCTTTTTAGGCAATTTAGTGTAACGCCCCGAATTTTGCAGTTGAATTTTTTTCTTTTTCTTTACTCGCCAAAATTCGGGCGTTACCTTTTCTTTTTCTTTTTTCCCTCGCTAAACCTTGACCTTTTCCAAAGTTCTAGCGGGATTCGGTTTGGAATTCCCGTGTAATGAAAAACCCTAAATACTTTATGTTGTTTGATGCACCATGCCGAACCTTGCATTTCTTTTGATTGCTTTGAAAGTGCAAATGCATTCATGTAGAAAGATCGGATTTCGAAAATGAGGAGAAGATCTTTTCTTTCTTTTTCTCTCTCTTTCTCTCTCCTCTTTTTCTCTCTCTCCCGCGCCGTGGGCCGACCCCGGCCGGCCCAGCCGCCCCTGGCGCCCCCTCTTGGGCCTTGGCAAGCCCAGCCGCCCCCCCACCTCCCCTTTTCCCCTCAATTCCCCTCCCTCTCCCTCTCATTTTCCCTCTCTCTCCCTAGCGCCGCCCCTACCCGCCCCTACCCTAAGCCGCCGCCGCCGCCCTCGGCCGCCCCCTACTGCCGGCCGCCCCTCGCCGTCGCTCCCCAACGCCGGTGAGCCCCCCCCCTCTCCCTCTCCCTCTCCCCTCTCCCCTCCTCTCCCTCCCTGGCCCAACCGCCCAGCCGTCCGGCCGCCTGGTCGCCTGGCCGCCTGGCCCTTGGCCGCCTGGCCGCGCGTCCGCCTGGCCCTTGGCCGCGCGCGCCCTGGCCGCGCCCCCTGGCCGCTCGGCCGGCTCGGCCGCCCTGGCCAGCCCGGCCGCCCCCCCCTGCGCGTCCCCGGCTCAGCCGCCCTGGCCGCCGGTTCGGCCGACTCAGCCCCCCCTCCCCCGCGCGCCCGCCCCAGCTCGGCCGCCCTGCCTAGGGCCGGTTCAACCGCCCCTAGGGCCGGTTCAACCGCCCCCCCTCTGTTTTTTTTCTATTTTTTTAGTTTATTTTATTTACTTTCTGTGATCCTAGTTACTTTATTTTAGGTAGGTTAATCATTGTTCATGCCATTGAAATAGGAAGCTTAATTTAGAATTCCGTTACGCTAATTGATTCATGTGATTAACTGTTTATCTCGTGCGATGTTGATCAACTTAAAATGAATAGGTTTCCATTAGTGCATATAACAGAGTTCTTTTGTTAAGAACCAATTGTAATTGATCGTTAGTGAATAAGATTTAACCCCATGCGAGACCCTTTCCCGTTTCTTTTTAATCATAATAAATGCGATATCAAATGTCATACTTGATGCATACTCACTTTATTTGTTCCCTTGTATGGTGTACTGTTCTTTTGTATTAAATATATGGATGTATGTATGTTTGCGCTCGCATAGAGAACGATCCGGTCGAAGAGCCCGAGGAATTCGCAGGAGAAGCCCCTGAGCAGCAGTCGGTTGGTGGAGGCAAGTGTCCTTTGACCTATCTATGTCCTATTCATTATTTAATTCACCTCCCGCTTTACACATTTATACCTAAGGATTGACTAGCTTTTGTTATCCATGTCCTTGTTTACCTATCTGGGTTGGATTATTACTGTTTAGCTTTATGCTATTGCTTAACTCTAATCAATGAACATGATGAGATTATCTATGATACGCTGTTTTCCCCTCTCTTATTATGATGTTATGCTTGTGGTCTTCAAGGGGGCTCGAGCGGTTTCTCGAGTGCCTCTCCGTAAGGACCTGTTCTATGGATGACCGCCCGGGAAAACAGTGCAACCATGAGGGTGGAATGGGGTGCCCTTAGCTGAATAATTAGAGGATCCGGGGTGTAGTTCACTTAGCCGTCGTGCCGTCAATGGGGCTCGGTGTATGCGGCTCGCTCTGCCAAGTTTGGGTTCGCCCCTTGGGGAGGAGTGCGGTGCATTTAGGAAACCTAACGGGTGGCTACAGCCCCGGGGAATCTTTGTAAAGGCTACGTAGTGATGCCCTGCTAGGCCACCTAGGTAGTGGTCAATGGGGAGTAGCTCTCTCCGGGCAGAATGGGAATCACGGCTTGTGGGTAAAGTGCACAACCTCTGCAGAGTGTTTGAAAAACTGATATATCAGCCGTGCTCACGGTTATGAGCGGCCAAGGGAGCTCCAGTGATTAGTGGTACTCGATCAGAGATACTTTGGTACAGGTGGCAATGAGATTGATGGTTCTGATTATGATTATGGTATTGGTAAGTGGTATTCTTTCCGTTTGGAAAGGATACATTGGGCTAATAACTTGGGTTAATGCTAAAACTTGGCTTTCTACTAGTAAGTAATAATCTGACCAACTAAAAGCAACTGCTTGACTTATCCCCACATAAAGCTAGCCCACTACAGCCAAACAGGATACTTGCTGAGTATGTTGATGTGTACTCACCCTTGCTCTACACACCAAACCCCCCCATCCCCAGGTTGTCAGCATTGCAACCACTGCTCAGGCGAAGATGAAGCTGTGGAAGGAGACTTCCAGGAGTTCCAAGACTACGACGAGTTCTAGGTGTGGGTTAGCGGCAACCCCCAGTCGGCTGCCTGTGAAGGCTGCGGTTATCTACGTTTCTTTTCTGCACTTTGATTTATTGTAAGATCTATATGGACGTCTCAGACGTATGATGTAATCGACTATTTCCCTTTTTAATACTATTTTGAGCACTGTGTGATGATGTCCATATTATGTAACTGCTGTGTACGTGAATAACTGATCCTGGCACGTACATGGTTCGCATTCGGTTTGCCTTTTAAAACCGGGTGTGACATAAGTGGTATCAAAGCCGTGCTGACTGTAGGACCGCTAACCTAGAGTAGAATGGTCGCTCTAAGGACTATAGACCTCTGTCTCTGCCTTGACTTTGATATCCCTTCAAAAGTTGGTCATACCGACCAAACCTATGTTCTACTATATATTATACCTTGCTGAAAATCATGTTTTATTCTAATCCTTCATTTAATTATGATTCATTATTTGCTGGTCATATTAATTCTGTTCTCACCCTTTTGCTTGCGATGTCTTTTGTAGATGGCTCGACTTAGACACACTGCACGAAAGTCAGTCATCCCCTTCTTACCCTCCCGCCTTGCTGAGCGTCCGCTTCGCCGTCCTGTGGCCGGACAGTCCAGCCACTTGGAGAGACTACACCACCGCCTGCGTGAGGAGCAGGAACGTCGACGACAGGAGCAGCAGGGCTCTTCCTTCTCGCTCCACCAGGAGATAGAGTCTGTGAGGAGCTGCTCTCCTGTGCTTCCTCTGGAGGCGCCCCCTGCACCACCACTGGGCGCCCCAGCTTCTGGAGTAGCTGCTGGAGGAGACCCAGACGACGGAGATGGCGACGACAGCTCGAGCCACGACACCGACTTCTCTGCTAACCCTGAGCCGGAAGGATGGGTTGCTCGACCCATCACTCGTGACGCTGCTCGCGGGTGTCACTTCCACGATGCGCTCGACACCCTGCTACGTCGGGCATTTGACCGGCATACTTGGTCCGTCGAGTATCGCTGTGTGGTCTACCAGCATAGTCGCGGGGTCTACCCGGACCGCTGGGAGGCGACTTGCTTGGTGCGCTGCCCGGAGAACAGTCTCCAGGGTGCAGAGGCCTGCTCAGAGCACTATTCTATCTCTGAGCGGGACTCAGCTGAGGCAGCCATGCAAGATGCTGCACGGCGTGCGCTTTCGCACTACTGCTCGGTTTTCGGTGGGGCAGCTGACGGTCTTGACCTGAAGTATTACCCCCGCCGTCCATCTGGCAGCACAGGAGGCGTGATTGTCTCACCTGTCGGTGAGGGCAATCCTAGGTTGAGCAGCACAGTCAACCTAGCCGCCGTGCTAAACACGGAGCTGGACCATGCATTAGATGAGCTGAGTAGGGCTCGTGCTGAGATCGCCCTGCTGCGGGCTGAGCGCGCGGAATGTCGTCATCTGGATGGTGGTTCCCCCGCTCCCGTCGGGACTCAGCACCCGTACCGCTCACCTCAGCGTGGACACCAGTCTTATGGCAATCCCGACTGCAAGACCAAGATAACTCTAGAACCATAGATCGTTAGAGTTGAATCTTGTAATTAATACGAAATATATACATAGAAGCTTCAGTCTTAGCGTTAGTCTCGGTCTTAGTTAGTCTTAGTTAGACAGGGTAGTTTGCTATATCCTGTGCATTTATGATTGTCATGATGAACTATGTTTGGTTTGGATCTTTGTAATGACTGTTACCAGAGTGTGGGTATCCCCTGCATTTTGGTTTATCTATTATGTTAATGGAGTTAGTTATATAGTTGGGAAACCTTTTATTCCACTCTTCTCTTTATCTGAGAAGCTGTGTGGTCTGTGTTGGAGATCAGTGAAGATGCTCATCTGTTCAGTGCTGTTGAAGAATTCTATACTCTTTTCTTATGCTGCAAGATTTGCCAGATCAGTTTTGATGTGTGGTTGCATTCTGCAGATGTCAGAAAACAGGCGCAGAGGAGGAAGGCGTGCTCAGCAGGAGCGAGCCGCTCAACAGGAGGAGGTGCCCCAGCAGCAGCACCTGCCGCCCCCGCCCCCGATGTCCATCGAGCAGATGTTTCTGATGCAGACTCAGGCAGTTCAAGCCATCGGTCAGACTTTGGCCGCCATTCAGCAGCAGCAGCAGCAGGCCCCACCTCAGCCTCAGATGCCTCAGATGCCCAGAGACAAGCGTGCTGAATTCATGAGAGGTCATCCACCAACGTTCGCTCACTCCTCTGACCCCATGGATGCTGAAGATTGGCTGCGCACTGTGGAGCGGGAGTTGCATACCGCTCAGTGCGATGACAGGGAGAAAGTTCTGTATGGTCCCCGTCTGTTGAGAGGAGCAGCCCAGTCGTGGTGGGAGTCTTACCTCGCCACCCATGCCCATCCTGACGCCATCACTTGGGAAGAGTTCAGAGGTAGCTTTCGTCAGTACCATGTGCCTGCAGGTCTGATGACAGTGAAGAAGGAGGAATTCCTGGCTCTCAAGCAAGGGCCATTGTCTGTCAGTGAGTACCGGGACAGGTTTCTGCAATTGTCTCGCTATGCTCCTGAAGATGTCAACACTGACGCCAAGCGACAATACCGTTTCTTGAGAGGCTTGGTTGACCCTCTGCAGTACCAACTGATGAATCACACCTTCCCGACATTCCAGCACCTGATTGATAGAGCGATCATGACAGAGAGAAAGCGTAAGGAGATGGAAGATCGTAAGCGCAAGATCAGTGGACCCCAGCCTGGAAGCAGCAGCCGCCCTCGTTTTTCAGGCAATCAACCTCAGCAGTTCAGGTAGAACCAGCGTCCACCTCAGCAGCGTCAGCAGCATCAGCAGTTCCAAAGGCAGTATCCTCAGCATCAGTACCAGAACCGTCAGAGCAATCAGTCAGGAGGTCAGTTTCAAAGGCAGAATCAGCAGGCACCTCGCCTTCCTGCCCCAGCAAGCCAGCAGAACAGTCAGGCAGCACCAGCTCAGGTTGGAAACAGGGCATGTTTCCACTGTGGAGAGCAAGGCCACTGGGTGATGCAATGTCCGAAGAAGGCAGCCCAGCAGCAGTCAGGCCCCAATGCCCCAGCAAAGCAGAATGTGCCTCAGCCCGGAGTAGGCAATCGCTCTCAACCGCGCTATAATCATGGGAGACTGAACCACTTGGAGGCTGAAGCAGTTCAGGAGACCCCCGGCATGATAGTAGGTATGTTCCCAGTCGACTCCCATATTGCAGAAGTGTTATTTGATACTGGAGCAACACATTCTTTCATTACTGCATCATGGGTAGAAGCACATAATCTTCCAATAACTACCATGTCAACCCCCATTCAAATTGACTCAGCCGGTGGTAGAATTCGAGCCGATAGCATTTGTTTGAATATAAGTGTGAAAATAAGGGGGATAGCGTTTCCCGCCAACCTTATAGTAATGGGTACTCAGGGAATAGATGTCATCCTAGGGATGAATTGGCTAGATAAGTATCAGGCAGTTATCAGTTGTGATAAAAGGACAATCAAGTTGGTGTCCCCACTAGGAGAGGAAGTGGTGACCGTGTTAGTCCCGCCCGAGCCAAAGAAAGGAAGTTGTTATCAGATAGCTGTAGATAGCAGTGGAGCAGACCCAATTGAGAGCATCAAGGTTGTGTCCGAGTTCCCAGATGTGTTTCCAAAGGACTTACCGGGTATGCCACCAGAGCGGAAAGTTGAGTTTGCTATAGAGCTTCTTCCTGGAACCGCCCCTATTTTCAAGAGAGCTTACAGAATATCTGGACCAGAGTTGGATGAACTTAAGAAGCAAATTGATGAGCTGTCAGAGAAAGGTTACATTCGGCCAAGCACCTCGCCTTGGGCCGCCCCTGTCCTATTTGTGGAGAAGAAAGATGGCACCAAAAGGATGTGCATTGATTACCGAGCTCTGAATGAAGTCACGATCAAGAACAAGTATCCTTTGCCCAGAATAGAGGATCTGTTCGACCAGTTGAGAGGAGCCAGTGTGTTCTCCAAGATAGATCTGAGGTCAGGTTATCATCAGCTCAGGATCCGACCTTCGGACATTCCGAAGACGGCATTCATTTCCAAGTATGGGTTGTACGAATTCACAGTGATGTCTTTTGGTTTGACCAATGCGCCAGCGTTCTTCATGAACTTGATGAACAGTGTATTCATGGATTATCTCGATAAGTTTGTGGTGGTATTCATTGATGACATTCTGGTTTATTCTCAAAGCGAAGAAGAGCACGCAGATCATTTGAGGATGGTATTGCAGAGATTGCGAGAGCACCAGTTGTATGCAAAGTTGAGTAAGTGTGAGTTCTGGATCAGTGAAGTCCTGTTTTTGGGTCACATAATCAACAAAGAAGGATTGGCTGTGGATCCGAAGAAAGTGGCAGACATTTTGAACTGGAAAGCGCCAACAGATGCTAGAGGAATCAAGAGCTTCATTGGAATGGCCGGATATTATCGGCGATTCATTGAAGGGTTTTCGAAGATTGCGAAACCAATGACAGCGTTGCTAGGCAACAAAGTTGAGTTCAAGTGGACCCAGAAATGCCAAGAGGCCTTTGAAGCGCTGAAAGAGAAGTTGACTACAGCGCCTGTCCTAGTCTTGCCTAATGTGCACAAGCCCTTCTCGGTGTATTGCGATGCTTGTTACACAGGTTTGGGATGTGTGTTGATGCAAGAGGGAAGAGTTGTGGCTTACTCGTCCCGACAGTTGAAGGTTCATGAGAAGAATTACCCAATCCATGATCTAGAGTTGGCAGCAGTGGTTCACGCGCTGAAGTCATGGAGGCACTATTTGTATGGACAGAAATGCGATGTTTACACAGACCACAAGAGTCTGAAGTACATATTCACTCAGTCAGAGTTGAATATGAGGCAACGAAGATGGTTAGAATTGATCAAAGACTATGAGTTGGAAATTCATTACCATCCAGGCAAAGCAAACGTAGTGGCAGATGCTTTGAGCAGAAAGAGTCAAGTCAATCTGATGGTCGCTCGTCCGATGCCTTATGAGTTGGCCAAGGAGTTTGACAGGTTGAGTCTCGGATTTCTGAACAATTCGCGAGGAGTCACAGTTGAGTTGGAACCTACCTTGGAGCGTGAAATCAAAGAAGCGCAGAAGAATGATGAGAAAATCAGTGAGATCCGGCGACTGATTCTAGATGGCAAAGGCAAAGATTTTCGAGAAGATGCAGAAGGCGTGATATGGTTCAAAGACCGCTTGTGTGTTCCCAATGTCCAGTCCATTCGGGAGTTGATTCTCAAGGAAGCTCATGAGACCGCTTATTCGATTCACCCTGGCAGTGAGAAGATGTATCAGGATCTGAAGAAGAAATTCTGGTGGTACGGGATGAAGAGGGAAATCGCAGAGCACGTGGCTATGTGCGATAGTTGTCGAAGAATTAAGGCGGAACACCAGAGACCTGCTGGATTGTTGCAACCGTTGCAGATCCCTCAGTGGAAATGGGATGAAATCGGTATGGATTTCATAGTCGGATTGCCTCGCACTCGAGCCGGCTACGATTCTATTTGGGTAGTGGTGGACCGTTTGACCAAGTCAGCCCACTTCATACCTGTCAAGACCAGCTACAGCAGTGCAGTATTGGCAAATTTGTATATGTCTCGGATCGTTTGTCTTCATGGTGTGCCAAAGAAGATAGTGTCAGACAGAGGAACGCAGTTCACCTCTCATTTCTGGCAGCAGTTGCATGAAGCTTTGGGCACGCATCTGAATTTCAGTTCAGCTTATCACCCACAGACAGATGGTCAGACTGAAAGAACCAATCAAATTCTTGAAGACATGTTGAGAGCCTGTGCGTTGCAAGATCAGTCCGGATGGGATAAGCGATTGCCTTATGCAGAGTTTTCCTATAACAACAGTTATCAGGCCAGTTTGAAGATGTCACCGTTTCAAGCGCTTTATGGAAGGAGTTGTAGAACTCCGTTGCAATGGGATCAGCCTGGAGAGAAGCAAGTATTTGGGCCAGATATTTTGCTTGAAGCCGAAGAGAACATCAAGATGGTCCGAGAGAATCTGAAGATAGCGCAGTCGAGGCAGCGAAGCTATGCAGACACAAGAAGAAGAGAGTTGAGTTTTGAAGTCGGAGATTTTGTCTATCTGAAAGTGTCACCGATCAGAGGAGTCAGAAGATTCGGAGTGAAAGGCAAGCTAGCACCCCGCTACATTGGTCCGTATCAGATTCTTGCAAGACGTGGAGAAGTGACCTATCAGCTCAGTTTGCCCGAGAATTTGTCTGCTGTGCATAATGTCTTTCATGTGTCTCAGTTGAAGAAGTGCTTGCGTGTGCCAGAAGAGCAGTTGCCAGTGGAAGGTCTGGAAGTCCAGGAGGACTTGACCTATGTTGAGAAGCCAGCTCAGATCCTTGAGATTGCAGATAGAGTCACCCGAAGGAAGACCATCAGAATGTGCAAAGTCAGATGGGATCATCACTCTGAGGAAGAAGCAACCTGGGAGCGTGAAGATGATCTGATGGCCAAGTACCCAGAGCTCTTTGCTAGCCAGCCCTGAATCTCGAGGGCGAGATTCTTTTAAGGGGGATAGGTTTGTAACGCCCCGAATTTTGCAGTTGAATTTTTTTCTTTTTCTTTACTCGCCAAAATTCGGGCGTTACCTTTTCTTTTTCTTTTTTCCCTCGCTAAACCTTGACCTTTTCCAAAGTTCTAGCGGGATTCGGTTTGGAATTCCCGTGTAATGAAAAACCCTAAATACTTTATGTTGTTTGATGCACCATGCCGAACCTTGCATTTCTTTTGATTGCTTTGAAAGTGCAAATGCATTCATGTAGAAAGATCGGATTTCGAAAATGAGGAGAAGATCTTTTCTTTCTTTTTCTCTCTCTTTCTCTCTCCTCTTTTTCTCTCTCTCCCGCGCCGTGGGCCGACCCCGGCCGGCCCAGCCGCCCCTGGCGCCCCCTCTTGGGCCTTGGCAAGCCCAGCCGCCCCCCCCCCACCTCCCCTTTTCCCCTCAATTCCCCTCCCTCTCCCTCTCATTTTCCCTCTCTCTCCCTAGCGCCGCCCCTACCCGCCCCTGCCCTAAGCCGCCGCCGCCGCCCTCGGCCGCCCCCTACTGCCGGCCGCCCCTCGCCGTCGCTCCCCAACGCCGGTGAGCCCCCCTCTCCCTCTCCCCTCTCCCCTCCTCTCCCTCCCTGGCCCAACCGCCCAGCCGTCCGGCCGCCTGGCCGCCTGGCCGCCTGGCCCTTGGCCGCCTGGCCGCCCTGGCCGCGCGTCTGCCTGGCCCTTGGCTGCGCGCGCCCTGGCCGCGCCCCCTGGCCGCTCGGCCGGCTCGGCCGCCCTGGCCAGCCCGGCCGCCCCCCCCCCTGCACGTCCCCGGCTCAGCCGCCCTGGCCGCCGGTTCGGCCGGCTCAGCCCCCCCTCCCCCGCGCGCCCGCCCCAGCTCGGCCGCCCTGCCTAGGGCCGGTTCAACCGCCCCTAGGGCCGGTTCAACCGCCCCCCCCCTCTGTTTTTTTTATTTTTTTTAGTTTATTTTATTTACTTTCTGTGATCCTAGTTACTTTATTTTAGGTAGGTTAATCATTGTTCATGCCATTGAAATAGGAAGCTTAATTTAGAATTCCGTTACGCTAATTGATTCATGTGATTAACTATTTATCTCGTGCGATGTTGATCAACTTAAAATGAATAGGTTTCCATTAGTGCATATAACAGAGTTCTTTTGTTAAGAACCAATTGTAATTGATCGTTAGTGCATAAGATTTAACCCCCTGCGAGACCCTTTCCCGTTTCTTTTTAATCATAATAAATGCGATATCAAATGTCATACTTGATGCATACTCACTTTATTTGTTCCCTTGTATGGTGTACTGTTCTTTTGTATTAAATATATGGATGTATGTATGTTTGCGCTCGCATAGAGAACGATCCGGTCGAAGAGCCCGAGGAATTCGCAGGAGAAGCCCCTGAGCAGCAGTCGGTTGGTGGAGGCAAGTGTCCTTTGACCTATCTATGTCCTATTCATTATTTAATTCACCTCCCGCTTTACACATTTATACCTAAGGATTGACTAGCTTTTGTTATCCATGTCCTTGTTTACCTATCTGGGTTGGATTATTACTGTTTAGCTTTATGCTATTGCTTAACTCTAATCAATGAACATGATGAGATTATCTATGATACGCTGTTTTCCCCTCTCTTATTATGATGTTATGCTTGTGGTCTTCAAGGGGGCTCGAGTGGTTTCTCGAGTGCCTCTCCGTAAGGACCTGTTCTATGGATGACCGCCCGGGAAAACAGTGCAACCATGAGGGTGGAATGGGGTGCCCTTAGCTGAATAATTAGAGGATCCGGGGTGTAGTTCACTTAGCCGTCGTGCCGTCAATGGGGCTCGGTGTATGCGGCTCGCTCTGCCAAGTTTGGGTTCGCCCCTTGGGGAGGAGTGCGGTGCATTTAGGAAACCTAACGGGTGGCTACAGCCCCGGGGAATCTTTGTAAAGGCTACGTAGTGATGCCCTGCTAGGCCACCTAGGTAGTGGTCAATGGGGAGTAGCTCTCTCCGGGCAGAATGGGAATCACGGCTTGTGGGTAAAGTGCACAACCTCTGCAGAGTGTTTGAAAAACTGATATATCAGCCGTGCTCACGGTTATGAGCGGCCAAGGGAGCTCCAGTGATTAGTGGTACTCGATCAGAGATACTTTGGTACAGGTGGCAATGAGATTGATGGTTCTGATTATGATTATGGTATTGGTAAGTGGTATTCTTTCCGTTTGGAAAGGATACATTGGGCTAATAACTTGGGTTAATGCTAAAACTTGGCTTTCTACTAGTAAGTAATAATCTGACCAACTAAAAGCAACTGCTTGACTTATCCCCACATAAAGCTAGCCCACTACAGCCAAACAGGATACTTGCTGAGTATGTTGATGTGTACTCACCCTTGCTCTACACACCAAACCCCCCCCCCATCCCCAGGTTGTCAGCATTGCAACCACTGCTCAAGCGAAGATGAAGCTGTGGAAGGAGACTTCCAGGAGTTCCAAGACTACGACGAGTTCTAGGTGTGGGTTAGCGGCAACCCCCAGTCGGCTGCCTGTGAAGGCCGCGGTTATCTACGTTTCTTTTCTGCACTTTGATTTATTGTAAGATCTATATGGACGTCTCAGACGTATGATGTAATCGACTATTTCCCTTTTTAATACTATTTTGAGCACTGTGTGATGATGTCCATATTATGTAACTGCTGTGTACGTGAATAACTGATCCTGGCACGTACATGGTTCGCATTCGGTTTGCCTTTTAAAACCGGGTGTGACATTTAGCATGAGTGGATTGCCTAGAACTAGATGCCTCACTCTTATACATAAAAGCATGATGAGAGCCAGAGTGAGACTTCCTAGAATGAATTCTCCTAATTTTGTGCTCGGGATAACTAGCAGGGTATAAAATGTAACCCTCGTTATCCTGAGCCATGGGAGCCTTACCCTTAACAAAATTAGACAATCTTTTAGGGGTATTAAGCTTGACATTGTCTCCCTGTTGGAAGCCAATGCCATCCTTAATCCCAGGGCGTCTCCCATTATAGAGCATGCTTCTAGCAAATTTAAAATTTTCATTTTCTAAGTCATGCTCATTAATCTTAGCACTAAGTTGAGCTATGTGATCATTTTGTTGTTTAATTAAAGCTAGGTGATCATGAATAGCATCAACATTAATATCTCTACATCTAGTACATATAGTAACATGCTCAATGGTAGATGTAGAGGGTTTGCAAATATTTAGTTCATCAATCTTAGCATGTAAAATAGCATTTTCATTCTTAAGATTGGAAATAACATCATTGCAAATATTTAAATCTTTAGCCTTAGAAATTAATTTTTCATTCTCAATTTTAAGGCTAGCAATTGATTCATTCAACTTTTCAATCTTAGCAATTAAACTAGCATTGTCATTTCTAAGATTGATAATTGAATCATCACAAACATTTAGCTTTTCAACCTTAGCAATTAAATTAGCATTATCATTTCTAAGGTTGGATATGATATCATGGCAAGTGCTAAGCTCACTAGTCAATTTTTTACATTTTTCTATCTCCCGAGCATAAGCATTCTTAACCTTAACATGCTTCTTATTTTCCTTAATTAGGAAGTCCTCTTGGCTATCCAAGAGTTCATCCTTCTCATGAATAGCACCTATCAATCCATTTATTTTTTTCTTTTTGTTGCATGTTTAGGTTGGCAAAAAGAGCAAGTAAGTTATCCTCATCACTAGATGTTGCATATTTAGTGGATGCTCCAGATTTTACCTTCTTTTTGTTGTCCCTTGCCATGAGGCATTTGTGGCCGACGTTGGGGAAGAGAAGGCCCTTGTTGATGGTGATGTTTGCGGCGTCCTCGTCGGAGGAGGAGTCGGTGGAGCTCTCATCGGAGTCCCACTCCCGACAAACATGGACATCGCCGTCCTTCTTCTTGTAGTATCTCTTCTTTTCTCTTCTCTTTCCCTTCTTGTCGTCACCCCTGTCACTATCACTAGATAATGGACATTTAGCAATGAAATGACCGGGCTTACCACATTTGTAGCAAACTTTCTTGGAGCGGGGCTTGTAGTCCTTCCCCCTCCTTTGCTTGAGGATTTGGCGAAAGCTTTTGATGATTAAAGCCATCTCCTCATTGTCGAGCTTGGAGGCGTTGATGGGGAGCCTGAGAGCACCTAGAGGGGGGTGAATAGGTGATCCTGTGAAACTTAAACTTATAGCCACAAAAACTTGTTAAGTGTTTGCACAATAGTTGCCAAGTGGCTAGAGATGAGTCCAAACACAATAACCACAAGAAATCAAACACAGAGATGGCACAGTGTTTATCCCGTGGTTCGGCCAAGTACAAAACTTGCCTACTCCACGTTGTGGCATCCCAACGGACGAGAGTTGCACTCAACTCCTCTCAAGTGATCCAATGATCAACTTGAATACCACGGTGTTCTTCTTTACTTTGATCTTTTCCCGTTTGCGAGGAATCTCCACAACTTGGAGTCTCTCACCCTTACAATTGAATTTCACAAAGAAGTACGGAGTAAGGGAGGGAAGCAACACACACAAATCCACAGCAAAATGCGCACACACACGGTCAAGAATTGAGCTCAAAAGACTATCTCAAAGTTCTCACTAGAACAGAGCTCGAATCACAGAGAATGACAAACGAATGCGCAAAGACTGAGTGTGGATGATCAAGAATGCTCTAAGGTTGCTTGGTTGTCTCCTCCATACGCCTAGGGGTCCCTTTTATAGCCCCAAGGCAGCTAGGAGCCGTTGAGAGCAAATCTGGAAGGCCAATCTTGCCTTCTGTCGTCGGGTGCACCGGACAGTCCGGTGCACACCGGACACTGTCCGGTGCCCGATTTCTTTCCTTAAACAGCGCAGCCGACCGTTGCAGATCTGGGAGCCGTTGGCGCACCGGACATGTCCGGTGCACACCGGACAGTCCGGTGCCCCCTTCCGACCGTTGGCTCGGCCACGTGTCCCGCGCAGATCGCGCGGCCGACCGTTGGCCCGGCTGACCGTTGGCTCACCGGACAGTCTGGTGCACACCGGACAGTCCGGTGAATTATAGCCGTACGCCGTCGTCGAATTCCCGAGAGCGGCTTCTTCACGCCGAGTCAGCCTGGCGCACCGGACACTGTCCGGTGCACCACCGGACAGTTCGGTGTGCCAGATTGAGCTGAGTCTTGGCTGTACACAGCCAAGTCTTTTTCGCCTCTTTTCTTTTCTTCTTCTTTCTGTTTCTAACACTTAGACAAGTATATTAGTACACAAAACCAATGTACTAATGCTTAGAAACATACCTTTACTCTTGATTTGCACTTTGTTCATCCATGGGCATAAATTCACATTTAAGCACTTGTGTTGGCACTCAATCACCAAAATACTTTAGAAATGGCCCAAGGGCACATTTCCCTTTCAATCTCCCCCTTTTTGGTGATTTATGCCAACACAACATAAGGCAACTAGAACAAGTGCAAAAACACTTCAAATAAAACTCAAATTTATTTTGATTCAATTTTGGCATATATGGATCATCCTTTGCCACCACTTGGTTTGTTTTTGCAAATCAAACTCAAATCTCTCTCTCTAAGTCAAACACACATGTTGAAGCATAAAGAGAGTCATTCAAAAAGAGATTTATCAAAGATTTCAAAAACTCCCCCTATTTCCCATAATCAACATTTCTCCCCACAAGAAGCCAACTTTTGACAAGAGAGACAATAAAAGAGTTTTGACAAAACAAAAACTCTACTCTACTATTTTCAAATCTCTCAAGTGGTAGCTGATCCATCTATTGCTTTGGCCTTTATTTTCTCCCCCTTTGGCATCAAGCACCAAAACGGGATTAATATTGGCCCTTTTAACCCCATTGCCTTACCAAAATCTTCAATTAAGAGAAAATGGCAATAAGAGTTCATGAGATGAACTTGGAATAAGTTACCCTCTCATCGGAGTGCAGTGGAAGTCTTTCATGGTCCAAGTCCACCTTTTCCCTTTCAAGTCTCCTTCGAGACTAAATCAAGCATAACTCAAGCATATGGTTAGTCTCAAAGGGTCAAGTTGTAACACATCTCCCCCTAAACATGTGCATCACTTTGCAACGGACTTGTGAGGTCCAGGGAGTGTTTGTACAACTTGAGCACCATAATAAGCAACAAAATGCAGAATGAACATGATCAAGGGCATAAACACATGTATGCTATAAATCAATCCAAGTTCCGCGAATCTAAGACATTTAGCTCACTACGCAACCTGCAAAAGGTCTTCTCATCTAGAGGCTTTGTAAAGATATCAGCTAGCTGGTTCTTGGTGCTAACATGAAACACTTCGATATCTCCCTTTTGCTGGTGGTCTCTCAAAAAGTGATGCCGGATGTCTATGTGCTTTGTGCGGCTGTGTTCAACAGGATTTTCCGCCATGCGGATAGCACTCTCATTATCACATAGGAGTGGGACTTTGCTTAGATTGTAGCCAAAGTCCCTGAGGGTTTGCCTCATCCAAAGTAGTTGCGCGCAACACTTCCCTGCGGCAACATACTCGGCCTCAGCGGTGGATAGGGCAACGGAGGTTTGTTTCTTAGAGTTCCACGACACCAGGGACCTTCCTAAGAATTGGCACGTCCCTGATGTACTCTTCCTATCGACCTTACATCCAGCATAGTCGGAGTCTGAATATCCAATCAAGTCAAAGGTAGACCCCTTTGGATACCAGAGCCCGAAGCAAGGCGTAGCAACTAAATATCTAAGGATTCGCTTCACTGCCACTAAGTGACACTCCTTAGGATCGGATTGAAATCTAGCACACATGCATACGCTAAGCATAATATCCGGTCTACTAGCACATAGATAAAGCAAAGAACCTATCATGGACCGGTATGCTTTTTGATCAACCGACTTACCACCTTTGTTGAGGTCGGTGTGTCCGTCGGTTCCCATCGGAGTCTTTGCGGGCTTGGCGTCCTTCATCCCAAACCGCTTTAGCAAGTCTTGCGTGTACTTCGTTTGAGAGATGAAGGTGCCATCCTTGAGTTGCTTCACTTGGAACCCAAGGAAGTAGTTCAACTCGCCCATCATTGACATCTCGAATTTTTGTGTCATCACCCTGCTAAACTCTTCACAAGACTTTTTATTAGTAGACCCAAATATTATGTCATCGACATAAATTTGGCACACAAACAAATCTCCATCACAAGTCTTAGTAAAAAGAGTTGGATCGGCTTTCCCAACCTTGAAAGCATTAGCAATTAAAAAATCTCTAAGACATTCATACCATGCTCTTGGAGCTTGCTTAAGTCCATAGAGCGCCTTAGAGAGCTTACACACGTGGTCGGGGTACCGTTCATCCTCGAAGCCAGGGGGTTGCTCCACGTACACCTCCTCCTTTATTGGCCCGTTGAGGAAAGCGCTCTTCACATCCATTTGGAACAACCTGAAAGAATGGTGAGCGGCATATGCTAGCAAGATACGAATGGACTCTAGCCTAGCCACAGGAGCAAAAGTCTCCTCAAAGTCCAAACCTGCGACTTGGGCATAACCTTTTGCCACAAGTCGAGCCTTGTTCCTCATCACCACTCCGTGCTCGTCTTGTTTATTGCGGAACACCCACTTGGTTCCCACAACATTTTGCTTAGGACGAGGCACCAGCGTCCAAACTTCATTCCTCTTGAAGTCGTTGAGCTCCTCTTGCATGGCCAACACCCAGTCCGGATCAAGCAAGGCCTCCTCTACCCTGAAAGGCTCAATAGAGGAGACAAAAGAGTAATGCTCACAAAAATTAACTAATCGAGATCGAGTAGTTACTCCCTTGCTAATGTCACCCAAAATTTGGTCGACGGGATGATCCCTTTGAATCACCGCTCGAACTTGGGTTGGAGGTGCCGGTTGCGCTTCTTCCTCCATCACGTGATCATCTTGTGCTCCCCCTTGATCACACGCCTCCTTTTGATGAACCTGTTCATCGTCTTGAGTTGGGGGATGCACCGTTGTTGAGGAAGAAGGTTGATCTCGTTCATCTTGTTCCTGTGGCCGCACTTCTCCAATCGCCATGGTTCGTATAGCGGCCGTCGGAACATCTTCTTCATCTACATCATCACAATCAACAACTTGCTCTCTTGGAGAGCCATTAGTCTCATCAAATACAACGTCGTTAGAGACTTCAACCAAACCCGATGATTTGTTGAAGACTCTATACGCCTTTGTATTTGAGTCATAACCTAACAAAAACCCTTCTACAGCTTTGGGAGCAAACTTAGAATTTCTACCCTTCTTCACTAGAATGTAGCACTTGCTCCCAAATACACGAAAGTAAGATACATTGGGTTTGTTACCGGTTAGAAGCTCATATGAAGTCTTCTTGAGGAGGCGATGAAGGTAGACCCTGTTGATGGCGTGGCAAGCCGTGTTCACGGCTTCCGACCAAAAGCACTCGGGGGTCTTGAATTCTCCTAGCATAGTCCTCGCCATATCAATTAGCGTCCTGTTCTTCCTCTCTACCACACCGTTTTGCTGTGGTGTGTAGGGAGCGGAGAACTCGTGCTTGATCCCTTCCTCCTCAAGGAACTCCTCCACTTGAAGGTTCTTGAACTCGGACCCGTTGTCGCTCCTTATTTTCTTCACCTTGAGCTCAAACTCATTTTGAGCTCTCCTGAGGAAGCGCTTGAGGGTCCCTTGGGTTTCAGACTTATCCTGCAGAAAGTACACCCAAGTGAAGCGGGAAAAGTCATCAACAATAACTAGACCATACTTACTTCCTCCTATGCTCAGATAGGCGACGGGTCCGAAGAGGTCCATATGCAGCAGCTCCAGCGGTCTTGAGGTGGTCATCACATTCTTGCTGTGATGTGCTCCTCCCACTTGTTTACCTGCTTGACAAGCTGCACAAGGTCTATCTTTTTCGAATTGCACGTTAGTCAAACCTATCACGTGTTCTCCCTTTAGAAGCTTGTGAAGGTTCTTCATCCCCACATGTGCTAAGCGGCGATGCCACAGCCAGCCCATGCTAGTCTTAGCTATTAAGCATGCATCTAGACCGGCTTCTTCTTTTGCAAAATCAACTAAATAAAGTTTGCCGTCTAATACACCCTTAAAAGCTAGTGAACCATCACTTCTTCTAAAGACAGACACATCTATATTTGTAAATAGACAGTTATATCCCATATTGCATAATTGACTAACCGATAGCAAATTATATCCAAGAGACTCTACTAAAAACACATTAGAGATAGAGTGCTCATTAGAAATTGCAATTTTACCTAACCCTTTTACCTTGCCTTGATTCCCATCACCGAATATAATTGAATCTTGGGAATCCTTATTCTTGACGTAGGAGGTGAACATCTTCTTCTCCCCGTCATATGGTTTGTGCATCCGCTGTCGATAATCCAGCTTGAACCCCCGGATGCATAAACCTGCAAGGCAAATTTAGGCTTGGGTCTTAGGTACCCAACTCATGTTGGGTCCTACAAGGTTAGCACAAATATCCTTAGGGACCCAAATGCAAGTTTTGTCTCCCTTGCATCTTGCCCCTAATTTTCTAGCAACTATCTTCCTATCTTTTCTACAAATAGCAAATGAAGCATTTAAAGCATGATATATTGTAGAAGGTTCATTCGCTTTCCTAGGAACATTAACAACATTTTTCCTAGGCATATTATGAACAACATTTCTCCTACTAACATTTCTATCATGCACATAGGAAGAACTAGAAGCAATCATGGCATGAGAATCAAAAGCATCATATGCATTATAACTCCGATAAGCATTTCTGGATTGTCTCTTATCATGATACAAAAAGGCATAGTTCTTTTTAGTACTACTTGCCATAGGGGCCTTCCCTTTCTCCTTGGCGGAGATGGGAGCCTTATGGCTTGTTAAGTTCTTGGCTTCCCTCTTGAAGCCAAGTCCATCCTTAATTGAGGGGTGTCTACCAATCGTGTAGGCATCCCTTGCAAATTTTAGCTTATCGAAATCATTCTTGCTAGTCTTAAGTTGAGCATTAAGACTAGCCAATTCATCATTAAGCTTAGAAATTGAAACTAGGTGTTCATTACAAGCATCAATGTCGAAATCTTTACACCTAGTGCACGTTACAATATTTTCTACACAAGAGATAGATTTACTAGCAATCTCTAACTTAGCATTCAAATCATCATTAATGCTTCTTAATTTGGAAATTGTCTCATGGCAAGAAGATAATTCACAAGAAAGCATTTCATTTCTTTTAATTTCTAGAGCATGAGATCTTTGTGCTTCTACAAATTTATCATGTTCTTCGTACAACAAATCCTCTTGCTTTTCTAAAAGCATATTCTTATCATTCAAGGCATCAATCAATTCATTAATTTTGTCTACCTTGGTTCTATCTAGGCCCTTAAACAAACATGAGTAATCTACTTCATCCTCATCACTAGATTCGTCCTCACTTGAAGAAGCATAGGTAGAGTTTCGAGTACATACCTTCTTCTCTCTTGCCATAAGGCATGTGTGACGCTCGTTGGGGAAGAGGGTTAATTTGTTGAAGGCGGTGGCGGCGAGTCCTTCATTGTCGGAGTCGGAAGAGGAGCAGTCCGAGTCCCACTCCTTGCCTAGATGCGCCTCGCCCTTTGCCTTCTTGTAATTCTTCTTCTTTTCCCTCTTGTTTCCCTGTTCCTGGTCACTATCATTATCGGGGCAGTTAGCGATAAAATGACCAATCTTACCGCACTTCAAGCATGAGCGCTTCCCCTTTGTCTTGGTCTTGCTTGGCTGCCCCTTGTGACCCTTTAGCACCGTCTTGAAGCGTTTGATGATGAGAGCCATCTCTTCATCATTAAGTCCGGCCGCCTCAATTTGTGCCACCTTGCTAGGTAGCGCCTCCTTGCTTCTTGTTGCTTTGAGAGCAAGAGGTTGCGGCTCGTTGATCGGTCCATTCAAGGCGTCGTCCACGTACCTTGCTTCCTTAATCATCATTCGCCCACTGACGAATTTTCCTAGGACTTCTTCGGGCGACATTTTGGTGTACCTGGGATTCTCACGAATATTATTCACCAAATGAGGATCAAGAATGGTAAAGGACCTTAGTAATAGTCGGACGACGTCATGGTCCGTCCATCGCGTGCTTCCATAGCTCCTTATTTTGTTGATAAGGGTCTTGAGCCGGTTGTATGTTTGGGTTGGCTCCTCGCCCCTTATCATTGCAAACCTTCCAAGCTCGCCCTCCACCAACTCCATTTTAGTGAGCATGGTGATGTCGTTCCCCTCGTGAGAAATCTTGAGGGTGTCCCATATCTGCTTGGCATTGTCCAAGCCGCTCACCTTATTGTACTCGTCCCTGCACAAAGAGGCTAGCAACACAGTAGTAGCTTGTGCATTTTTATGAATCTGTTCATTAATAAACATAGGGCTATCCGAGCTATCAAATTTCATTCCATTCTCTACAATCTCCCATATGCTTGGATGGAGAGAGAATAAATGACTACGCATTTTGTGACTCCAAAATCCGTAGTCCTCCCCATCGAAGTGTGGAGGCTTGCCAAGAGGAATGGAAAGCAAATGCGAATTCAAACTGTGTGGAATGCGAGAATAATCAAATGAAAAGTTCGAATTGACCGTCTTCCTGTAGTCGTTGTCGTCGTCCTTTTGGGAAGATGTAGACTCATCGCTATCGTCGTAGTAGACAATCTCCTTGATGCGCCTTGTCTTCTTCTTCTTCCCATCTTTGCGCTTGTGGCCCGAGCCTGAGTCAGTAGGCTTGTCATCCTTCGGCTCGTTGACGAAGGACTCCTTCTCCTTGTCGTTGATCACGATTCCCTTCCCCTTAGGATCCATCTCTTCGGGCGGTTAGTCCCCTTCTTGAAGAGAACGGCTCTGATACCAATTGAGAGCACCTAGAGGGGGGGTGAATAGGTGATCCTGTGAAACTTAAACTTATAGCCACAAAAACTTGTTAAGTGTTTGCACAATAGTTGCCAAGTGGCTAGAGATGAGTCCAAACACAATAACCACAAGAAATCAAACACAGAGATGGTGAAAGTTGCCTAGAGGGGGGGTGAATAGGCAAGTTAAAACTTTTTCAACAAAAACTAGAAGCAAACTGGGTAAAACTGAATTGATCTCGAAATTCACCCAGTTAACTTTGGAAATGAGATGTTCTAAATGATCCACAGGGTTCAAAGTAGTAGATCTGAGAAGGGCACTTCTAAAAATCCACACACCAAAAAGATATAAACAAATATTTCACGGAATGGTGAGAGAACGAAGAACACAAATAAGCACAATGAACAAGAACACAAGAGACACAAGATTTATCCCGAGGTTCGGTCACACCACCAAGGTGCCCTACTTCCTCGTTGAGGCGCCCACAAAGAGCCGGGTCTCTTTCAACCCTAATCCTCCCTTTGCCAACCACAAAGGTCAAGCCCACACACTAATCCTTGCTCAAACGAGCAGGTAATACAAACTTTCTTGTGGTCTTCCACAAGATTTGGAGACTCACAAGAGACACCTAGTCGTCTAGGAGCTAGAAGCTCCAAGAGTAATGAATCCACAAAGAACTCGATGTAGTACCAAAGCTCGAATGAAGAAGAGTAAGAGAGATTTGGAGATGAAGCACAAAAACCGCAGCTCTCAAACTCACTCAAAGATTTCTTCTCCAAAGATTTGAAATGGGAGAGGCAAGAGGTGTGTGAGAGAGAGTGGGAGGTGTTTCTCAGGTTGGGAATGAAGTTTTGTGCGTGCTCTTCTGTGGGGAGAGAGGTAGGAGTGAGTATATATAGGTGGGGCTCCAAAACTAGCCGTTTTTGACTTTTCTGCCCAAAAACCGGTTGAACCGGTCCCAAAACCGGTTGAACCGGTTTTCAAAAAGCTACGTACAGCTTTTTGGCTGACACAGCAGACTGGCAGAAAAAAGTGAACAGTGCAAAAACCGGTTGAACCGGTTTTAGAACCGGTTGAACCGGTTTCCACCAGACAAAAACCGGTTGAGTGTCCGGCTGAACCAGTATTTTGAAAAAGGGTGAACAGTGCAAAAACCGGTTGAACCTGTTTTAAAACCGGTTGAACCTGTTTTTCCAAAAAGCAATTTTGGCCAAGATAGACTTTAAAAGGTTGTACTACATACTTTCACTAAGGATTAATAAGGGTAAAATGGAAGTTTTGGATCAAGGATTTTTGAGCTTTAGTACCAACACCAACCTTCTTTTTGGATCCCCCTTGATAGTACGACGATTCCTATACTCAAGTTAAATAAAATATAATTAAGTAAACTCCTTGAGTCATTGGTGTCTCAAGTGTGATTTCTCCATGGTGTTGCTTCATAAGGATCACAAACATCTTTGTCTCACCTTTTGAAGCAAACACAAATCGAGCCTATGACTTGTGCCATTTCACCATATATGAGTTCAAATCATGGCTTCAAGTCACCTTACTGATGCATCAACATGTTGTAACTCTTCATAGCTGATTAGTTCATCGACTTAGTGCAAGTACTCTCTTCTTCACCTTAGCCATGGTACCTCGGTCTACAAGCCGTCGCTTGGCCTTCACCTTCGCTTAGTTCCTCGAAGCCCTTTCCTTGCTATCTTCACCCTATCAAGCCATTCTTGAGTCACATCCTATTGAGCATCCATTGAGAGAATCATTTCTTCAATATTGTGAACCTTGCTGTCATATAGATATAACTGCTAAGATCAATCAAGCTCTAGTTTGATTCTCATATATTCATATATGGACTAATAGTAATATGGTCAAGCCAATTCACGATTCCTCATATCTTGTTCACTTTGGCTTGACCAATCCTCTTAATCACTTCAACCTCTATTATGATCATATTTATGCATAGTGATTTCTCAGGACTTGTCCATATATTCAAACCAATATAGAGACCATATTATATCCATTTGCATTGTCTCACTGGTTATTTGACCTTGTGTTGAGCTTTGTTCACTGATCATTATACACTATTCAAGTATGTTCATCATACTGAATTCCCTGTTCAACACTTAGCAAACTTGTTAGACCTTTAAATGTGTTGTTATCCAAATCACCAAAACTCACAAAAGGGATGAATGCACTTTCAATCTCCCCCTTTTTGGTGATTGATGACAACACATTTAAAGCTTACATAAGATTTGATAAATAAGATTTTGAATCCTATGATATAGTTTCCTCTCCCTAAATATGTGCATTTCAGAAATACCAATTTTGTACTCAAATGCCAAAAGCACATATTTGGGTCAAAGTATGGAGACAACTTATATCATACTATTCATAGGATGCAGTGCGTCATAAAATAAACGTGATGCTCATGACATAGTATGCACTCATCAACTTTCTACATCTTATGTTTTTCTTATGACTTCCCCTTTTTTTAAATATTTCTCCCCTTTTTAAAGTCTTCTAACACTTAGTTACATAAGACTAAAGGTAAGCTTTAATGCAAAATTTCTCCCCCTTTGTCATAAATCTCCAAAAAAGATATAAAGAATATAAAGGGTAGAAATTATGATTAATCAAGATTTGAACACATTATCATGAAAAGGGTCCTTATATGGCACAAAGGTAATGGAGAAGTGCCATAAGTGATGTACCTTTGCGTTTTACCTTTTCAAAGGGGTGTTCCACACTTGTGTTGTATTTAAAGTTCATTTTGCAATCTCTTGTTGGCATAATTGTGACATAGGTCCAAGATATCAGCTGAATATTGTCATACTAATTGAAAGATAAATCTTGATACCTGGAGTCTAGATGTCATCTAGCATTTTCTTATCATAACAAGAGACAACATGAAAATCGCACAAGTATGGATTATACAACTAGTGATCATGTTCAAAAAATATCAATTAAAAACCACCAATTGATACAATTTGAGAGATAATCAGATCACTAATTGCATATTACACTAAGTTCTCCTCAAGTTTTAGTGCACACATATATATGAATTCAATTGATACCTATTGAGAGTACTTATTTGCAACTTAAAGTACCATTGGCATACAAGGAGTATCAATTGAACATAATCATGTAACATAGGGAACATGCACACTATTTAATCAATTAAGTGCTAGACAGGAGAATTTATAAGCTATGCTACTTCAGATATTTGTAATTCAAAAAGATGTGATACATATTTACCAATTTTAGATGACGTTGGAGTAGCATATACAAGAGAAGCTCATTCTCTTATGAAATGTATAGCAGATACATTTATTGGAGCAAAGAATCTTTGATACCCATCAAAATTTGCAGTGGAAGCGATTGTCTTTGCTTGAAGATTCCTTTCTAATTTGAGACTACACACATAATAGACTTGAAAATGAAGTTAGTCTCAAAGATTCAAATTATAGACCATTCTCCCCCTAAATGTGTGCATACAAGTGATGAATACTTGTTTTACTTTATGCACTTGGACTTGTGAGGCCAGGGGATTAAGTTCTACAATTTGAACCTTGGTACAAATAAAGTATGAAAATTGCACCAATTTAAGGAATTACTCATAATCAAACGGTATACTAATAGACATGATATGCAATATTTTAAGCCAAGATTCAAGTGCAACCTTATGATGTGACTTAAGATATTGCATATACATGCATACACTAACTTGTAAGAGCCTAGATACACAAATGTAATACAATAGTTCATGGAGTGACACACCTTTGTTCCATGCCATATGGTCTTTATTATAATCATGAATTTCTATCTTAGCTTTTGATAGGCTGGACATTTCAAAGAGAAACTTATCCTCTTTAAACGATCAAGAGAAACTCATTCTCTTCAAAGAATTACACAAATTCACTAAAAGAAAATGTTAGTCTTTAAGGACACAAGATATAGAATGAGCTCCCCCTAAATGTGTGCATCAAGTACTCAAATTACTTGTAACATGCACTTGATTCAATTAAGATTTTTAGAGGGGTTCATCATATATCTTGGCCAGGGCATAATAAATTTGCAACAATTTCAAATCATGCTAGAGAACACATATCGTTCCCCAAAAGAACTAATCCATGGGGTGACATGTGGTAATTATTTGATCATTTCCTTGGAACCACTCATCCTCGTTTGATGTTCTTCTTTCACCAAGGTGTGAGACTACACAACATGAACTTGAAAGAAATCATTAGTCTCACAAGATATAGGCTAAACTCTCCCTTAAATTGTGCATGCAAGAGTACACAAAGTACACTTATGCACATCAACAATACGAGGTTAAAGGTGAAGTTTGCACTATATCTTGGTGTAACATAACATGCTTTACATAGATGATGAAAATCAAACCAATTGAAAGTTTAAGAACTGAAAGTATATCAATTGAAATCCTAAAGGGTAAAGCATGCTAATATGAACCTCAAACCTCATAATGAAGGATATCATATAAATATGTCACTACATCTTCATTATTTGGTTGACAAAAAGTGTAACTCCCTTCTTGAATGACTGTGCTTTCTTTTCTTTTATGATTTCATCCAACCAAGTGATCTTGAACTTTATTCATCTTTGCTTGGTTCAATCATACTTGATATGAGACCCATTGAAACTCAATGATTGAAAGAACCAAGACTCTTATATCCGTAGATTTTGAATCCATCTTGAAAGCACTTGGAAAGACCTTATTGAAACACTTAGAAAAGAGAGCATTAGAAACACAAGGGAGGGTTTCACAAATAATAATCCTTATATGTGGATGGAAAATGAATAATCATTCTTGAAACCCAAAAGGATAGATTAAATTCCTTTAAATTAGTGCACACATATAGTTGATGTCAAAGTTATATGCACTATTGAACATTTTATATTGCAAGGAAATTTAACCTATACTATGGTACATCCCACTAAGGATAGAATACTAAAACAACTGAAGGAGAGGAAGTTTTCATACCTTGGCCTCTTATCAACTTCTTCTTACTTTAGTTGAATAGAATCCTTTAAGCTTGTGATTTATACAATTTAAAACAAGTACCATCTCTTAACATAGATTTTCTATGGATAAACTCAACACAAGAGATGGCATTAGTAGCACAAGCACTAGTTTCTTATTTAGCAACCCTTTATATGTGGAAGACAAGTGTGTTGCTAAAGTAGAGAAACATCATAATATGGACTAAATTTCCTTGAACCCTCATGCACAATATTTTGAATGACATGGATAATATGCATGGTTATTCAATGAAGTCTAAAGGGATGACTTAATCCATATTATGATGAGTGTCTAATATAGAAGAATCAAATCCAAATTAACTAGATAGAGAATACATCACATAATTTTGGATTGTTCACCATATGATAATATTCATACAACTTCCAATTAGACCTTTATTTCATAATCAACATCTGATGTATATCCTCAAGTGCTTCTTTTTCCTTAGTGGCTACACAAGTCACAAAAAGATAAGATTTGAAAATAATATGCACTTGAGATTCAGTTGTTACCACCCTAGCTACTATCTCCAAAGATGATTTATACATTCATTATCGAGCACCCAACTTGATCCATTGAAGGAGTGATCCTGCAAAACAAGTTTAAGCTTCATATCTTGGTACCCAATTTGAATTGGGTCCTTTGAGATTAGTGGTAAGAGCCTTGAGTACCCACACAATCCTTATTGTGGCCTTTCTCTTTGTGTAGGCACCCACATATACTTGACAACCATCTTACATGGTTTCAAGTCAATATTTAATCACACAGATAAAAGCAAGAGTTAATAATAGGAGCCTTTTCTCCTTTTCTTGATACATTGTTGTGTTGCCTTCTCGATGATGAACCTAGCTTGACCTTGGGTGCACCTAGCTTATCAAGGTTAGTCACACAAGCATTCATAACATGAAGACAAGTTATGCATGGAATTTATAACTTAGTGATCCAATTCAATGTGAAGCATATGGATACCGATTTAAGTAGATTTCTGAGATATGAAAATACGGGTTTCCAAATTTTAGAGAGAATGGATCACTAATTGTACCTTTTACAGTTTAAAAATCATGTCCATGTTAGTGCATATGTATGTCATGAATATCAACAAAAAGATTCTTATGCACTTTTAGATTTAACGATAAGGGAATTTTAAACTGCATCAAGAGTAGCTATTTAGAAAACAAAGATTACAATCCATATGAATGAGATACAAATTTACCATTTTGGATTGTCTTAGTATAGCTTACTCAAGGGAAACTTATTCTCTATGACACAAGATATATATAATGTGCTCCCACTAGATATGTGCATCAAGTATTTGAATGACTTATCAAATGCACTTTCAATTCAATGAAGATTCTCAAGAGGAGTACATTACATATATTGGTCAAGGCATGAAAAATTTGCAATGAATTAACTTATGCCTAAGAATACTTACCACCATATAGAATGTACCATTTGTTATATCAATTGAAAGATCTTACTATATGAGATGGTGTCATCTAAGTATTCTTCTTTTCTTCATTTGTGGAGACTTCCTTCTTTAGCTTGTTATCTCTTTTCCTTTTAAAACTAGTCGAAAAAGCACTTTGAAAGAGAGATATTAGTGGTACAAGGAAGTATTTAATGAATGATGATATCTGTATATGAATGGCAAACAAATCATCATTTATGAGGCGTAAAGGCATAAATTAAATTCCTTTTAAGTTAATGCACATGGAGCAGTGAATTCACAATATGCACTAATTTACAAATTTAAGCCAAAAGGAATTTAACCTTCATATTGGCATTCCTTTCCATAGAATATATTATTACCAATTGAAAGAATGCCACTTGGAAGGAACTACTATTGATCAACTACCAATTGAAGCAATTTGTTCCATACCTTTGCCTTGAGCATTCATAATCTTTCTTTTAGGTGAAGATTAACCTTTAATGCTTGTGATTTTACCAATTGAAAGAACACAATCTCTACTTATGAATTTCCATGAAATATCTTAAAAGAGATTGTATTAGTAACACAAGCAATAGTTTCCTATTTAGCAACCTCTAGTATATGAATGACAAGAAGGTTACTAAAACAAGGAAACCTCATGATATGAACTAAATTACCCTTACAAGCATCATGCATAACATCAATTGAAAAAAAAGATGAAAGTAGCATGATTATTTAATTAAGTTTACATGGCAAGTTTAATTCATAGCATGGTGAGTGATTAATGTAGAAGACTCAAAACCAATTTAAACAAGAATGAATACATCACATAGTATTGGTTCGATCTTCTTTGAATGTTGAATGGCACACTCCATTTGGGAAACACATTCTCATGTTGTGAGACTACATAAACACTTAGATAGAAACATTAGTCTCACAACTCTAGTCATATAGAGAATTCCCCATTTGGTAAGTGCTATAAGAATTTGAATTTCTTACTTAGCACTCTATTCATTTAAGAACATGGGATAATACTCTTTATGTCTAGGTCATGGCAATAATATGATGATTAACTTGAAATATGCCATAAGATACATAAAATCAATTTAAAGCATGTAGATTGTCACAATATAAAAATATGAACTTGCAATCTACCATATAATTAGATCCTTTCCAAAGCAAGGTAAAATCTTTTAAGTTCATTCTCAAGTGCTTCATTTTTCCTATGTGGATACAAAAGACACAAAGGAATATACCAATTAAAAGCAATGTGCACTTAAAAATTAATTGTTACCATCCTTTGGATATCACTTGGTTATAGGCCTTTTGCTTGATTCCCACAAAGGTTAATCCTTATTCCCTACAACACAAGTTCTTGCTAGAGATGAATATGAAGTTAGTGATATAACAATTCAATTCATCTTTGGGTCAATCTTAAAGGATAGATAATGTAAGATTGATAGCTTGAGATAAGAATTGAGTTAAACCGCTCAAGCACCCCAAAGCTTCATATCATCTCTAGGTACCTGCAAAACTTATTAAGTACATTTTGGTACCCATTTTTGGATGGGTCCACCAAGGTTAGCTAATAAGTACTTAGGCACCCAAATGGCCTTTGTGCTAGTTTTAGGTGAACTAATTTCCTTTCTAGCACAAGTGTCATTTTTGGGTCTCCTAAGCGAGTATGAATGAATTGACATGGTAGGCTTAGGATACTTACTCATGGGACAATCCTTGCAAAGGTGTCCCTTTCTTCGGCAAGTGTAGCAAATATGATTTTTAATTTTGCAAGACTCCTTCTTGCCTTGCTTCTTGTTTGCTACATGGTTAGTGAGCCTCTTTCTTTCCAAATTTAAGCCACTATCTTTTATGTAGGGACATGACTTAATCTCATGTCCCTTCTCATGACATTGATAACACTTTCTAGTGCATCTTCTCTTATTTGAAAGAGTGGCTTGTTTGTTACCTTGTGTGGAGCATGTGGAGGCGTGGTTGAGGCACTTGTCATGAGCTTTGTCTTTCTTCTCTTGATGTTTGTTCATGCCTTTCTTGGAAAGCTTGATATTCTTTTGAAGGGGTTTTGTGCATGCTACGGTTGTCCCCTTCTCAAGCTTTTTCACCATATTATCACGGTTATCTTGAGAAGGTTGAGCATGACATTTTCCCTTCAATTGAGTCAAGCTCCTTTTTAGCCTCTCATTTTCTTCCTTGAGCTCATTGTTTTCTTTTGCATAGGAAACATTACTTGTTCCTGAAAATTCTAGCTCAATGGAAGATTGGCTTTCTTGAGAGCAACATTTGTTAGCACATGATAATATAGTTTCTATATGAGTACATGTGCATATGTGAGGTTGATATGATTTCAAATTAGTTAACACAACCTCATGAGCCATTTCTAACATGATATGTGAATCCATAAATTTATTATGAGAGCACACAAGCTTATCATGTTTTTCTTGCAAAGCTAGATTTTCAATATTTAGCTTTTCTAACGTGTTCTTGAGCATAGCATTTTTATTTTCTAATTGAGCAATATATGATGAATGATTAATAGCTTTAATTTGCTCAATTGAAATGTCTTCATACCTTTGGACCAAATCATCATGAGAGCACTTTAGATTCTCATTCTCTTTGGTCAACTTCTCCAAGTCTTTGATTTTTTCGATGAGGATATCTTCTTGCTTATGAAGCATTTCCTTTTGTTCTTCCGCTCTTTTCATGAGTTTGAGCAAGCTCATCCGGTTCTTCTTGCTTAGTTGAGCGAAGAATTTTTGAAGATCTTCCTCATCTTCACTATCACTTTCTTGCTCCTCCTCATCCTCACTTTCGCTTTCACTGTCACTCCCATTAGCAATAAAGCACATATGAGAAGTGGATTTGAAAGACGAACCTTGTGAAGAGGTGGATTCGTCGTTTGGTCTCCATCGATTATTTTCTTCTTCAATTTTGTTCTTTGCCTCATCTTCCTTCATTTTGAGGAACATCCTTTCGGCGATTCTCATGGCAAGATCTATTGCCCTAGGATCAACATCTGTAACAAAAGATGAAGTCGAGGCAACCTCAACTTTTTCAAGCTTAGAAGCACTTTCGTTTCTTAGTCCCCCCGACATGATCTTTCCTCACGCGGTTAAGCGTTAGAACGAGGATTAGGCTCTGATACCAATTGAAAGTTGCCTAGAGGGGGGGTGAATAGGCAAGTTAAAACTTTTTCAACAAAAACTAGAAGCAAACTGGGTAAAACTGAATTGATCTCGAAATTCACCCAGTTAACTTTGGAAATGAGATGTTCTAAATGATCCACAGGGTTCAAAGTAGTAGATCTGAGAAGGGCACTTCTAAAAATCCACACACCAAAAAGATATAAACAAATATTTCACGGAATGGTGAGAGAACGAAGAACACAAATAAGCACAATGAACAAGAACACAAGAGACACAAGATTTATCCCGAGGTTCGGTCACACCACCAAGGTGCCCTACTTCCTCGTTGAGACGCCCACAAAGAGCCGGGTCTCTTTCAACCCTAATCCTCCCTTTGCCAACCACAAAGGTCAAGCCCACACACTAATCCTTGCTCAAACGAGCGGGTAATACAAACTTTCTTGTGGTCTTCCACAAGATTTGGAGACTCACAAGAGACACCTAGTCGTCTAGGAGCTAGAAGCTCCAAGAGTAATGAATCCACAAAGAACTCGATGTAGTACCAAAGCTCGAATGAAGAAGAGTAAGAGAGATTTGGAGATGAAGCACAAAAACCGCAGCTCTCAAACTCACTCAAAGATTTCTTCTCCAAAGATTTGAAATGGGAGAGGCAAGAGGTGTGTGAGAGAGAGTGGGAGGTGTTTCTCAGGTTGGGAATGAAGTTTTGTGCGTGCTCTTCTGTGGGGAGAGAGGTAGGAGTGAGTATATATAGGTGGGGCTCCAAAACTAGCCGTTTTTGACTTTTCTGCCCAAAAACCGGTTGAACCGGTCCCAAAACCGGTTGAACCGGTTTTCAAAAAGCTACGTACAGCTTTTTGGCTGACACAGCAGACTGGCAGAAAAAAGTGAACAGTGCAAAAACCGGTTGAACCGGTTTTAGAACCGGTTGAACCGGTTTCCACCAGACAAAAACCGGTTGAGTGTCCGGCTGAACCAGTATTTTGAAAAAGGGTGAACAGTGCAAAAACCGGTTGAACCTGTTTTTCCAAAAAGCAATTTTGGCCAAGATAGACTTTAAAAGGTTGTACTACATACTTTCACTAAGGATTAATAAGGGTAAAATGGAAGTTTTGGATCAAGGATTTTTGAGCTTTAGTACCAACACCAACCTTCTTTTTGGATCCCCCTTGATAGTACGACGATTCCTATACTCAAGTTAAATAAAATATAATTAAGTAAACTCTTTGAGTCATTGCTGTCTCAAGTGTGATTTCTCCATGGTGTTGCTTCATAAGGATCACAAACATCTTTGTCTCACCTTTTGAAGCAAACACAAATCGAGCCTATGACTTGTGCCATTTCACCATATATGAGTTCAAATCATGGCTTCAAGTCACCTTACTGATGCATCAACATGTTGTAACTCTTCATAGCTGATTAGTTCATCGACTTAGTGCAAGTACTCTCTTCTTCACCTTAGCCATGGTACCTCGGTCTACAAGCCGTCGCTTGGCCTTCACCTTCGCTTAGTTCCTCGAAGCCCTTTCCTTGCTATCTTCACCCTATCAAGCCATTCTTGAGTCACATCCTATTGAGCATCCATTGAGAGAATCATTTCTTCAATATTGTGAACCTTGCTGTCATATAGATATAACTGCTAAGATCAATCAAGCTCTAGTTTGATTCTCATATATTCATATATGGACTAATAGTAATATGGTCAAGCCAATTCACGATTCCTCATATCTTGTTCACTTTGGCTTGACCAATCCTCTTAATCACTTCAACCTCTATTATGATCATATTTATGCATAGTGATTTCTCAGGACTTGTCCATATATTCAAACCAATATAGAGACCATATTATATCCATTTGCATTGTCTCACTGGTTATTTGACCTTGTGTTGAACTTTGTTCACTGATCATTATACACTATTCAAGTATGTTCATCATACTGAATTCCCTGTTCAACACTTAGCAAACTTGTTAGACCTTTAAATGTGTTGTTATCCAAATCACCAAAACTCACAAAAGGGATGAATGCACTTTCAGATGGCACGGTGTTTATCCCGTGGTTCGGCCAAGTACAAAACTTGCCTACTCCACGTTGTGGCGTCCCAACGGACGAGAGTTGCACTCAACTCCTCTCAAGTGATCCAATGATCAACTTGAATACCACGGTGTTCTTCTTTACTTTGATCTTTTCCCGTTTGCGAGGAATCTCCACAACTTGGAGACTCTCACCCTTACAATTGAATTTCACAAAGAAGTACGGAGTAAGGGAGGGAAGCAACACACACAAATCCACAGCAAAATGCGCACACACGGTCAAGAATTGAGCTCAAAAGACTATCTCAAAGTTCTCACTAGAACGGAGCTCGAATCACAGAGAATGACAAACGAATGCGCAAAGACTGAGTGTGGATGATCAAGAATGCTCTAAGGTTGCTTGGTTGTCTCCTCCATGCGCCTAGGGGTCCCTTTTATAGCCCCAAGGCAGCTAGGAGCCGTTGAGAGCAAATCTGGAAGGCCAATCTTGCCTTCTGTCGTCGGGTGCACCGGACAGTCCGGTGCACACCGGACACTGTCCGGTGCCCGATTTCTTTCCTTAAACAGCGCAGCCGACCGTTGCAGATCTGGGAGCCGTTGGCGCACCGGACATGTCCGGTGCACACCGGACAGTCCGGTGCCCCCTTCCGACCGTTGGCTCGGCCACGTGTCCCGCGCAGATCGCGCGGCCGACCGTTGGCCCGGCCGACCGTTGGCTCACCGGACAGTCCGGTGCACACCGGACAGTCCGGTGAATTATAGTCGTACGCCGTCGTCGAATTCCCGAGAGCGGCTTCTTCACGCCGAGTCAGCCTGGCGCACCGGACACTGTCCGGTGCACCACCGGACAGTCCGGTGTGCCAGACTGAGCTGAGTCTTGGCTGTACACAGCCAAGTCTTTTTCACCTCTTTTCTTTTCTTCTTCTTTCTGTTTCTAACACTTAGACAAGTATATTAGTACACAAAACCAATGTACTAATGCTTAGAAACATACCTTTACTCTTGATTTGCACTTTGTTCATCCATGGGCATAAATTCACATTTAAGCACTTGTGTTGGCACTCAATCACCAAAATACTTTAGAAATGGCCCAAGGGCACATTTCCCTTTCAGAGCCTACTTGATGTAGACTATTCTTTCTTCTCCTCCGTCGCTTTTAATGCGATGGGTTGCACCTCGGGTGTAGATGTGGCGCCTCGCTCGATTATTTGTTTGGAGCCTTTGATCATGAGTTCAAAGCTCACAAACTTTCCTATCACTTCTTCGGGAGACATTAGTTTATATCTTGGATCACCACGAATTAATTGAACTTGAGTAGGATTAAGAAAAATGAGTGATCTAAGAATAACCTTGACCATCTCATGGTCATCCCATTTAGTGCTCCCGAGGTTGCGCACTTGGTTCACCAAGGTCTTGAGCCGGTTGTACATGGCTTGTGGCTCCTCTCCTTGGTTGAGCATAAATCGACCGAGCTCCCCCTCGATCGTTTCCCGCTTGGTGATCTTGGTCACCTAATCTCCTTCGTGCGCGGTCTTGAGCACGTCCCAAATTTCTTTGGCACTCTTCAACCCTTGCACCTTATTATACTCCTCTCAACTTAGAGAGGTGAGGAGTATAGTAGTGGCTTGGGAGTTGAAGTGCCGAATTTGGGCTACCTTGTCCGAATCATAGCCTTCATCCCCCACGGATGGTTCCTGCGCTCCAAATTCAACAATGTCCCAAATACTAGCGTGGAGTGAGGTTAGATGGTGCCTCATTTTATCACTCCACATACAATAATCTTCACCGTTAAAACCGGTGGTTTGCCTAGTGGGACGGAAAGTAAAGGAGTGTGTTTGGAAATGCGAGGATAGCGTAAGGGGATCTTACTAAACTTCTTGCGCTCATGGCGCTTAGAAGTGACGGACGGTGCGTCAGAGCCGGAGGTGGAAGGCGACGAAGAATCGGTCTCATAGTAGACCTACTTTCTTCATTTTCTTCTTGTCGCCACTCCGGTGCGACTTAACGCGGGGAGGTGATTCCTCCCTCTTGTTGCCGGACTCCCCCGATGGAGCCTTCCCGTGGCTTGTGGCGGGCTTCTCGCCGGTCACCATCTTCTTCTTGGCGTGAGCTCCCGACATCACTTCGAGCGGTTAAGCTCTTAATGAAGTATCGGGCTCCGATACCAATTGAAAGTCGCCTAGAGGGGGGTGAATAGGCAAATCTGAAATTTATAAAGTTTAAGCACAACTACAAGCCGGGGTTAGCGTTAGAAATATAATCGAGTCCGAAAGAGAGGGCGAAAAACAAATCACAAGCAAATAAGGCGGATGACACAGTGATTTGTTTTACCGAGGTTCGGTTCTTGCAAACCTACTCCCCGTTGAGGTGGTCACAAAGACAGGTTCTCTTTCAACCCTTTCCCTCTCTCAAACGGTCACCTAGACCGAGTGAGCTTCTCTTCTCAATCAATTGGGACACTAAGTCCCCACAAGGACCACCACACAATTGGTGTCTCTTGCTTTGATTACAAAGAACTTGGAAACAAGAAATGGGGAAAAAGAAAAGGGATCCAAGCGCAAGAGCTCAAAAGAACACGACAAAACTCTCTCTTCTAGTCACTATTGCTTTGAGTGAAATTGGGACTTGGAGAGATTTTGATTCACTCTATTTGTGTCTTGTATTGAATGCACTAGCTCTTGTATTGAATGTGTTGGCTGAAAACTTGGATACCTTGAAGTGCTAGTGGTTGGGGGTATTTATAGCCCCAACCACCAAAGTGGCCGTTGGGGAAGACTGATGTCGAAGGGCGCACCTGACAGTCCGGTGTGCCAGCCACGTCACCCAACCGTTAGGGTTCGATCGTTGGAGCTCTGACATGTGGGGCCACCGGACAGTCCGGTGGTGCACAGGACAGTCACTGTTCACTGTCCGGTGCGCCATCTGCGCCTGCTCTGACTTCTGCGTGCGCAGCCCACACACTGTAGCGCACTGTTCACCTTTTGTAGACGACCGTTGGCGCTGTAGCCGTTATTCCGCTTGGCACACCGGACAGTCCGGTGCTACACCGGACAGTCCGGTGAATTATAGCGGAGAGGCAATCCCAGAAACCCGAAGGTGGCAAGTTTGGAGTTGATCTCCCTGGTGCACCGGACATTGTCCGGTGGTGCACCGAACACTGTCCAGTGGCACACCGGACAGTCCGGTGCGCCAGACTAGGGCAGCCTTCGGTTGTCTTTTGCTCTTTTTTTTGAACCCTTTCTTGGACTTTTTATTGGTTTGTGTTGAACCTTTGGCACCTGTAGAACTTATAATCTAGAGCAAACTAGTTAGTCCAATTATTTGTGTTGGACAATTCAACCACCAAAATCATTTAGGAAAAGGTTTGACCCTATTTCCCTTTCAATTAGTTTGACCCTATTTCCTATTTAAGGGTCTGTTTGGATCCGTGTGGCAAACAGTTTGTCGGCTAATTTTAGCATATTGGCCTCTATACGGGCTGGCTAATAAATTGACTAATTGTTAGTTGTAGGGCTGGCAAAATGTTTAGCCATTAGCCAATTAATATATGCTAATAGATCATATAAAAAAACATCCATCAGCCAAGACTTCAAACATACCCTAAGTAATTGTTGCTAGCTAATTATTTACCGACTAATTGTTAGCCACTAGCAAATAATTAGCCAGTGGGATACAAACACGACCTAAGTGACATCTCTTAACAAGATCAGCTGCCACCGATGCATTTATCTTTATAATTAAATATCTATAAAAAATATAGAACTTTCTATTAAAAGTATATGTTTCATCCTTATATTATATTTTATTATATGTATATTATGTTAGTATGGAAAATAACACCATATAGAATTCTCTCTACAGAGATTAGACTTATAACAATACAGTTCCAAATGGGACAAATGAACTGAAGACAGCCTAAGTTCTGACATGCCTGCCTCCTTACCGACCTGCTCGATTACAGCCTATAAAACTCTGCAACCTGCAAGGCCCTGAATCTATACATACAGTTCCCCTTCTCCGGTGCACGTTATACAACAGCACGGCGCATGTGTCTGTGTGCACGCACAGGCATGAGCATCCACCTACAATGCCGCGGCGGTGGCGGCGCCCTCAGCCTCCGGCGCCTTGCTCTTCTTGGCGGCGTCGAGGAACCCGACGTACAGGTCCGAGTGCCCCGTGTCGCACCGTGGCAGTGCTGGTCTCGCGCCGCCGTCGGCCATGGCCCTGACGAAGGACACGAACTGCCGCCAGTTGTCGCCGTCAAAGAGCGTCTTGTTCATGCGCAGGTACGTGAACGCGGCCAGGCCGGCGCCGCGCGCTGTCGACGCCACCTGCGAGAACGCCGCCTCGTCGTACCGCTCCAGCGCGTTCTCGCCGGCGAGCTCCACCCCGGCGGCGCTGGCCGCGGTCTTGACCTGCTGCACAAGCAGCTCCGGGGAGCAGCTGGCGTGTTTCGGCTGCTGCTCGTCCTTCATCTCCATGCATGTGAAGTTGAGCACGGCGCCGCGCTTGGCCAGCATGCGCGCGATCGGCGCGTACCCGTCGCGGTCCCGCGTGTTGTAGTACCCGGCCGTGAGCTCCGCCGCATGGGACCGAGTCCGGTAGTGCCAGTGGATGCCGGCGACCTTGGCGGAGAGCGTTGCGCCCGTGCCGCCGAACACGGCCTCGGCCGCGGCAAGGACGCGGTCGCCGTGCTCCAGCAGCATGCCTGAATACCACGCCAGGAAGAAATGCCCGTACTCTGTGCTCCAAGTGCCCTCGCGCCGGAAGAAGCCCGTGTCGTCGGGCATCTGCTTGTACTCCCCGGCGTCATGGGGTCCGCCCCTCCCCCACTCCTGGTGACCCGCCGCCACCGCCGCCGCTTCCAGCGAAGCCCGCATGTACTGTACCAACAACGCAAGCACGCACAACAATTCAGCAAACGTTCACCGGCAGCAACTCTGAATACCATTCCAACAATTTATTATCAAAGTGCGCTTTGTTGTTCCCTACCTTATCATAGCATTGGAACTCGCCGATGCCCGGGAAACGCCAGGTTCCGTTGGCCTCAGGGTATGAAGGATACCTCAGCTCTCCACAAGGACCCATGCCCACTTGGATCTCCTGTGTACCAGTGAAACACAAGTGGTTTAGTCTAAGGATCACAGCATCATGAAATTATTATGCTCAACTGCTATCGCAATGCTAATCGATCGTGATAACGGTGTGGTTTTAACTGGTCATTACCGCGATGACATTGCCGAGGTAGTCACGGAATCTCTCGCGGAAGCTGCGCATGTAGTCGGTGTAGACCTGGATGGGGGTCCGGCCCTTAAGCACCGGCAGCGTGTCGCAGCCGAGGGAGATGTACTCGGGGTTCCGGCGGCCGGACCTGTCCGTGTACACGATGTCCGGGTTGCTGCTCATCTCCTCCAGCACCCATGGCGGCAACGGGATGCTGCAAACGTCAATCAGTCAATTAAGAGTACCAACAACAAAGAAATCGTTCACCCTTTTCATCCAAGTTTGTTACGCATACTCTGTTTTTATTTAAATCTGTTGCAAAATTAATTGCGCCAACTTATATTGGGCACAATTCGCTGTTGTTGGTTCGCAGTTTAACACTACAAGCTTTACTCACGCACAATTTGTGATCTTGATTAGACGTTTGCAAAATGATGATCAGGCACAATTCTCCCTTCAATTCCTGTGATAGGGGCGTCTCTCTGTCTGTTCTCTTTCGGGTATAGTGCTCTGATTGCTTGCCGACCCAGACATACCAAGTCCTTGCGTGCAAGAAACCAGCAAATGAAAAGCGGGAAACTACAGATTAAGCGAAGTAACCGTCTACCGAACCCAGTAACCCCCACCCCTGTTTGAGCTTCAGGGCTCCTTTGGAACACAGGAATCCAAAATCATAGGAATAGGAAAAACATAGGAATAGGAAAGGAATTGATATGAAAAACAGAGGATTCAAAACCAAAGGAAAAATCCCTAAAGAGACGTTTGGATGACACAGGACAAACATAGGAATGCTTAGAGTATACTATGTAGTTAATGTAACTCATCATAGCTTACGTATGTATTGATTTACAAAGTGTTATTTTTTATTGTTGTTGCTTGCTCAGCACGGACTAAATAACCAGCTGTTTGCCTCGATCCTATGCGAGCTGCAGAAAAAAAAGAGGTCAGAGTGGATTGTTTCTTTCCTATGGTTTTCCTATAGAAGTTGGAGGATAGGAAAATTTCCAAAGATTTTCGTCAGGTTGTTTCCTACGAACCAAACGGCTCTACAGTGCTAATTCCAAAGGATTCATGGTTCCTACATTTTTCCTTTGAAAATCCTATGAACCAAAGGAGCCCTCATTCTTTTAGATTAGATTAGACGCCTTTGAAGGTGAGTGTTTGATTCCACCTAGCTAAAGTGTAACATCAAATATTTCAATAACAATTATAGATATTAAATATTATCTCTGTTATTGAATATTTATCATCTACTAGTTATTTTTGAACTAAACCGCAACAAACAACTAGTTATTTTTGAACTAAACTGCAAAAAAAAAAAAACCGATGAAGTATATTTTAATTATAAAACTAATTATAGAGATGGAAACTAAATGACAGAGACGAATTTATTAAACCAGACACCTCTAAGTGTTCAGCTCAAGCATCAATAGTTCAGCTCAAAACAAATCTAGTGGCAAAATAAACAGCGTGATTGCTACAGCTACCAGATAACCCAGACAAGGTGATTCATGGAACGGAGATGCTTACTTGCAGGTGTCGCCGACGTTGCCACCGCACTGGTGGAAGGACATGACGGCCTGGAGTCGGAGGCCGGCTCGCTCCACCATGCGCACGAGCTCGGCGTAGGCCTCCCAGTCGTAGCGGCCGGGGCCCTCCCGCTCCACCACGCCCCACCACACGTCCACCATGACGCCCTCCACCCCGGCGCCCCGCAGCGCCATCAGACTGGCCGCCAACGCGCGCTGCCGCGACAGCTGGCCGCCTGGCCCCACCGTGTCCAGCGGCAGCATCACGTATACCGGCACCCCGCCGCGCGGCAGCCCGTGGTGCTGGTCCGCGCCGCCGCCGTGCAGCAGCTCGCCCGCCTCCGCCGGCGCGCGGCCCGTCGCCGGTGAGGTCGCAGCGGCCGCGGCCGCCCTGAGCGCGCGCGGCCTGCGGCCGGGCGCTGGGGGTACGGCGACGCAGCAGGGCTGCGCCTCGTCGGCGGGCTTGTGGAGGAGCTTGGACGTGGGGTCCACAGGCGACAGGAACGATGTCGAGGAACGCAGCGTGAGAGCCATGGCTTTGCCTCTGGGTCAGAGAGGAGCTGACCAACCAATTAACAAATCCGCAAGACGAACGCGCAGAAGATTGTGCTTGGCAAGCGAGCGAGAGAGAGGAGGGGACGATTTGAACAAGGTGATTTCAACTCGTTTGCAAAAGGCTGAGCAAATATGACTATATGAGTGGGGAATTGAGAGAGTCTCGCTGTGCGCTGGGAGCTGTATTTATAGAGAGTTGCCGGTGGAGCCGGGGAGCGACGGCGATGGATGGCACGGGCGCTTATCCCTAATCAAATTATTAACGACTAGGATTAGGACTATAATCAAATGGACGCGATCTAGTTGGAGACTGATCATTGCGTCAGCTTATCTACCCGTCTGTCCGTTCCGTTGCCCGCTGCGGCTGACAGACGCCGCTGGTGATCTTATCCAAATCATTTTATTTAATTTGTCCCATCAGGCTGCAGCTGATTGTCCCTGCCTGACACCTGTCCTGCATCACTATCCATGCACACATTGGCATGCATACTACGGAAAATAATGCTACCATATTAGTAGGGATGACAACGGACAGAAACCGACGAGAAATCTCTCTTGTTTTCGTATCTGTATTTTATCATCGGAAACAGAATCAGGTACGAAATAGTTGGGAATGGAAATGAGAGCGGGATAAACGGAATTGCAAAAACGAACGGAAACGGAAATACTAACGGAAGCTCATAATTTAATACAAATACAAATGATATTGATGTTTGACTAGTGATTGATTGGCAGGACAATAACATAAAACAAATAGGTATAGAAAGACAATGTTCTATTGTTGTTTGGTTTGTTAATAGTGTACATTTAGCTACATCCAAATTTGTTTAATAGTGTCGGCGTTTCGACCCCGGGGGTCCCTGGACCGACGAGTAAATTGTCGCCGCGTGTCCCAGCCCAGATGGGTCGGCGCGAGACGGAGCACGAAGGGGGAAAACAGGGAGACATGCGTAAAGGGGAAACCCGCGGCCTTCGTGTTTGTCCTGCGCCCAGGTCGGGTGCGCTTGCAGTAGGGGGTTACAAGCGTCCGCGTGGGAGGGAGCGAGAGGCCTGCACGCGCCGTCCCGTCCTCCCCGCGCGGCCAACCCTCCGTACGAGTGCCCTGGGCCTTCCTTTTATAGGCGTAAGGAGAGGGCTCAGGTGTACAATAGGAGATGTAGCAGTGTGCTAACGTGTCTAGCAGAGAGGAGCTAGTGCCCTAAGTACATGTCGTCGTGGCAGCCAGAGAGGTTTTGGCACCCTGTTCATGTGATGTTGTGGCCGTCGGAGGAGCGCTGGAGCCTTGCGGAAGGACAGCTGTCGGGGCTATCGAGTCCTTGCTAACGTCTCTTTGCTTTCGTAAGGGGCTGAGAGCTGCCGTCATCATGGAGCACGCGGGGCGCCACCATTATTTGTTTACCGGGGCGAGCCAGATGGGACGCCGGTCTTGTTCCCCGTAGCCTGAGCTAGCTAGGGGTAGGATAATGATGCCCCCCTGTGACGTGGTCGGTCCGAGCCCTGGGTCGGGCGAGGCGGAGGCTCCTCCGAGGTCGAGGTCGAGTCTGTCTTCCGAGGTCGAGGTCGAGTCCGAGCCCCGGGTCGGGCGGGGCGGAGACCATCGTCTGAGGCCAAGGCTGAGTCCGAGCCCTGGGGTCGGGCGAGGCGGAGTTCGTCGTCTTCCGGAGCCGAGGCCGAGTCCGAGCCCTGGGTCGGGAGAGGCGGAGTTCGTCGTCCTCCGGGGCCGAGGCTGAGTCCGAGCGCTGGGTCGGGCGAGGCGGAGTTCGTCGTCCGAGGCTGAGACGGGGGGCCGAGCTCTGGGTCGGGCGAGGCGGAGCTTCCTATGGCGCCCGAAGCCGGACTTGGCTGCTGTCAGCCTCACTCTGTCGAGCGGCACAACAGTCGGAGCGACGCAGGCGGCGCTGTCCTCTCGTCAGGCCGGTCAGTGGAGCGGCGAAGTGACTGCGGTCACTTCGGCTCTGTCGACTGAGGGGCACTCGTCAGGATAAGGTGTCAGGTCATCCTTGCATTAAATGCTTCTGCGATACGGTCGGTCGGTGTGGCGATCCGGCCAAGGTTGCTTCTTGGTGAAGACTGGGCCTCGGGCGAGCCGAAGGTGTGTCCGTTGCTTGAGGGGGCCCTCGGGCGAGACGTGAATCCTCCGGGGTCGGCTGCCCTTGCCCGAGGCTGGGCTCGGGCGAGGCGAGATCGTGTCCCTTGAGTGGACCGAGCCTTGACTTAATCGCACCCATCAGGCCTTTGCAGCTTTGTGCTGATGGGGGTTACCAGCTGAGATTAGGAGTCTTAGGGGGTACCCCTAATTATGGTCCCCGACAGTAGCCCCCGAGCCTCAATGGGAGTGTTAATACTCGCTTGGAGGCTTTTGTCGCACTTTTTTGCAAGGGGACCGACCTTTCTCGGTTGCGTTTCGTTCCGGTGGGTGCGCGCGAGCGCACCCGCCGGGTGTAGCCCCCGAGGCCTCGGAGAAGTGGTTTGATTCCTTCGAGGTCTTAATGTGTTTCGTGATGCTTCGGCCGGTCTGATTGTTCCCTCATGCGAACTGGCCGTAGCCCGGGTGCACAGTCGAGTCCCAAGTTCTCGGGCTGGTATGTTGACGTTGTCAACGGTTTGGCCGGAGCCGGGTTTGCGAGAGCAGCCCCCGAGCCTCCGCACAGAGCGAGAGGACGGTCAAGGACAGACTCGACTTTTTTACATACGCCCCTGCGTCGCCTTTCCGCAAGGAGGAGGGGGGAAAGCGCCATGTTGCCCTCGGAGGGCGCCGAACATGGTGTCTCCAATGAGTTGCTAACGGGTAATCCGAGTGGACGCCCGTGCCCCATTCGTTAGGGGTCGGCTAGTGGCCCGGAGGCGCGCTCCAAAAGTACCTACGGGTGATTTGCCGGACCCGGTCCCCTTTTGACGGGGTCCGAGGGCTCGATGCCTCTCTCTGGTGGGATTCCGTTACAAAATTGTTCCCGTTGGTCTCGGAAATGTCCTAGGGTACCTCGGGAGCGTAGCCCGAGCCTTGGTTATGTATCGAACGTACCCAGGGTCATCCCTCGCTCTACGTCTGAGGCGGCTGTCGAACCCTTCGGGGGGCCAGCCTACGAACCCCTGATCAGTAGTGGGCACGGAGCCCGAGTGGCCTGAGGCGGCCGTTGAACCCTTTCGAGGGGCCGACCTTCAAACTTCTGACCAGTAGTGGGCGCGGAGCCCGAGTGCTCTGAGGTGGCTGTTGAACCCTTCCGAGGGTCCAGCCTTCGAACCTCTGATCAGTAGGGGGGCTCGGGGCCCGCTTCCTTCGCGGAGAAGGATCCCTTTCGGGATATCCCCTTTCCTAGTCCCTGTTGTAAGAGAGAGAAAGAGGAAAAGGGAAAGGATACGAAATCGAATGACGTGGCACACCTTTTTTGACGTGGTCATTATGGCGGAAGCGAAGCGTCGCCTGCTTCGCCTGCCAAAGGTGCCGCCTGTCCTGCCGCAGAGTTAATGCGACGGGACGAGTGGTTCGCGGGGCAGCCGTTGCGCGCGCGCGAGCTGTTCGAGGAACGGAACACGGGCGCGTCGTCTTCACGCCGTGGGAGAGGGTTCTCTCACTGTCCCAGGAGGGGACGTGAGCTTGGCTGACGACTTGACCGCTGCTTCCGCCCGCCTGCCACCGCCATTACTGCCGGCCCATTTCTGGCCGTATCGACCATCGCGCCTTTTCCCGTGGCTGACTGACTTGTGACCGATGTGCTCGGTTGGCACTTGTCAGGTCATGCGCAGGGTCGCCTCGAGTCGCGGTACTGGTTCCGCAGTCGAGGAGGCACGGTAGTGGCGCGAGTGGCGGTGCAGTTTCTTGTACGCAATAACCGGCGCGCTGGTTACATGACGTGTGGGCCTAGGCCTCCATGCTGGACGCGTCGAAGTCGAAAGAGTGCGCCCCCTTGGTGCGGTTGCATGTCGCCTGCATGGCGGTCTGCCCTTTCGCCCGCTGGCCTGGGCGGAAGTGGAGGAATGCTCGTAACCGCTGGGCAGTTGTGCGCACCGCGCGCGGCGGTTTGGCTTTTTTCTGCCCTGGGCCATCTTGCACGACGCGTGGGATCCAGCCCCCGTGTCGTAGGGGGAGGACCTTGGAGCGTGTTGGAGAAGAGTCAGCCCGCGACGGCTGAGGACGCAAGTGGGGAGAGTTGCCTTTAAAAGGAGGGTGACCCCCTTGAAAGGCAACCATGTCTTTGCGCTCCCCTCATGCATCGCGTCTTTCCACCTTTCGAGCCCCCGGGTGGGGGGCGCCCGCAGTTCTTCCGCCTTGTCGTCGTTGGAGGAACACAACTTCGCGGAAGTTGGTACCTTTCAGCCATCGTTCGGCTTCAAGGATTTTCATCAGACAGCCCGGCCACATCCCCTCGCCGGTGGCCACCCAAGACGGTGACCACCAGTTCAATGGTGGGGAGAAGCGAGCCGGGCTGCGATCTTGGTCCCGCCCTCAGCTTCAAGGATCTTCATCATCCTGGCTGGGGCGGAGGCCGGGCTGAGCCGGAGCTCTACCTCCCGCGCGGGTTCGTGGGTCACCTTCTCCCCCAGCATTCAAGGGAGAGGGCGCTCACCGGCCTAGCGGGAGGGTCGGACTTCGACAACGCGGGGCTGGTCGGCGGTGAGCGTCGTCAGCTTCAGCGCGTTGGGCTCGCTGGCTCAGCTGGCTCTGGCTCGGCTCCCGGTGCCCCCTCCCGCCGCAAGAGCGGTTGTCGCGCCGCGCGCACCGGAGGACCGCCCAAGACGTCGCGCGCTGCTAGGGCGGCGTTCGTGTTCTGGGGCTGTCATGCCTTTGCCCCGGTACGGCGCCTCTGCGCGGAGGTCGGTGCTCCGCTCGTCCGGGAGGATCCGAGTGGGGATCTGCCGGTGGGCAGATGGCTTCCGTCGTCGGCGCTGAGGTGGTGGCGGCTGAAGAAGTCCTCGTCGCCGACGGGATCACCGCCACCATCCGCGCTCCGGGCCTCCGGCTCTTTGGCTTTGATAGCTTGTCCTCGCCCCTCGAGCGGAGACGTGGGCGAGGGCATTGTTGCAGCGGTGTCCGCCCTGAGGCCATCGCCGCTGCAGTTTGGTCACCTGGAGCGGAGGTCGTTGTCGCTGCTGCTGGAGCGGGCGGCGGTGAGCCACCTGGAGCCTTGTCGCCCCGCGGGCCCTCCAATGTGGGGGGTTGTTCGTACCCACGGAGGCGGAACCGGAGTTCCGTTTGTAATGGCACCTTGAGTGCCGGTGTCTGTTCATTGTGGCTGTCGGGGCCTGAACATGTATGTATTTTTGGCACGGAGCCGTGTTTTTTCCTCATTTCGAGCACTAGGACTTGCCTGTCGGCTAACTGAACCGCTTAACCAAGTGTGAGTCGCCTCGTGCAAAGGTGACGAGTGAGGTATCCATATCCCGGAGGCGTAGGAGTCCCTCGGCTCGGTCGGCCTCGCTGCCCAAGGCTTCTCTTACATAGTTAAGGGAACCCTCGGCCGCTCTTCGATGAGCCGAAACCGGAGGCAGCGGTGTTAGCATGGACAGAGGCAGAGTTGGCTCGAAAAGAAGACTTCGTCGGCCGGAGCCTGGCCGGGCCGTCCACTGGCGGGATCGACGCCGGAGTTGAGTTGCCGAGACCATGAGCCGGGCTGGTGTCCTCGGGGGACAGCTGGCTGAGGCTTCGTGGCGGCCGGCCGAGCCGTCTGCTCGGGCCGGATTCCTGGAGAAGACCCTGGCGACGATGGCCCGGGCGCGGTGCCGACGTCGTCCTTCAGAGTGGAGATCCTCTGACCGCGTTGTCGTCCGAGGCTCGGTCGGACTTCGCCAAAGGTGGAGTTGACGCCGAGGGTGCTGCTGCTCCCCTTCCGTCGACGTCTGAGCCTGCAGGATCGGTTCATCTTGTAGTGTGTGTATGTTTTCTGCGGCCGCCGAGGCCCAAACATACTGTCGTCGTGTTGTAAAGCTGCGTTTCTTTTCCTCCTGTTTCGAGTATCTGGACTCATTTGTCGGTAACAGAATTGTTTGTCCGAGCGAGAGTTACTTTTCACGGAAGGTGATGAGTGAGGTATCCGTATCCCGGAGGCGTAGGAGTCCCTCGGCTCGGTCGGCCTTGCCGCTTACGTGTACTCTTACTCGTCCGTAGGATTCTACTATCGATATAGTCGAGAAGGCCCGAAAAATCGTTTCGACAGAAGAGTTTTCGAGCGTGAAGACTTGTTCGGTCCGCGGAATTGCTTATCCGAGCGTGAGTTACTTATCGCAGAAGGTGATGAGTGAGGTATCCGTATCCCGGAGGCGTAGGAGTCCCTCGGCTCGGTCAGCCTTGGCTGCTTATGTGTACTCCGTCGTTTTCAGGATCCCACTTTCGAAGTAGTCGAAAAGCACGAAAGACGTTCTGGCAGAAAAGATCTTTTCCGAGGAAAATTTTGACGCAGAGGGGGTTCCCCCCTTCTAGCCCCCGAGGGAGGGTCGGGCTTTGCCGAGGCAAGGCTGACCCTTCCTTGATGGTTAGACTTTGTGTGTGAACGAGGTGTACAAACGACTTGAAAGCATCTTAAGGGTAGAAGCGATGTAGCTGTCGGATGTTCCAAGCGTTGCTGTAGACCTCGCCTTGACTGTTGGCCAGCTTGTACGTCCCGGGCTTTAGAACCTTGGCGATGACGAATGGCCCTTCCCAGGGAGGCGTGAGCTTGTGCTGCCCTCGGGCGTCTTATCGCAGCCGAAGCACCAAGTCGCCCACCTGGAGGTCTCGGGACCGAACCCCTCGGGCGTGGTAGCGTCGCAGGGACTGCTGATACCGCGCCGAGTGTAGTAAGGCCATGTCCCGACCCTCTTCCAGCTGGTCCAGTGAGTCTTCTCGGTTAGCTCGATTGCTTTGGTCGTCGTAGGCCCTCGCCCTCGGGGAACCGTATTCTAAGTCTGTGGGCAAGATGGCCTCGGCCCCATAGACTAGAAAGAACGGTGTGAAGCCCGTGGCTCGGCTCGGCGTTGTCCTCAGACTCCAGACCACCGAGGGGAGCTCCTTCATCCATCGCTTGCCGAACTTGTTGAGGTCGTTGTAGATCCGCGGCTTGAGTCCTTGCAGAATCATGCCGTTGGCACGCTCTACTTGCCCATTCGTCATGGGGTGAGCCACGGCGACCCAGTCCACCCGGATGTGATGATCCTCGCAGAAGTCCAGGAACTTTCTGCCGGTGAACTGGGTGCCGTTGTCGGTGATGATGGAGTTTGGGACCCCAAAGCGATGGATGATGTTGGTGAAGAATGCCACCGCCTGTTCGGACCTGATGCTGTTTAGGGGTCGGCCCTCGATCCACTTGGAGAATTTGTCGATGGTGACCAGCAGGTGCGTGTAGCCCCCGGGTGCCTTCTGCAAGGGACCGACGAGATCCAGACCCCACACAGCAAACGGCCAGGTGATGGGTATCGTCTACAGAGCCTGAGCGGGCAAGTGGGTCTGCCTTGCATAGAATTGACACCCTTGGCAGGTGCAGACAATTCTAGTGGCGTCGGCCACCGCGGTCGGCCAGTAGAAACCTTGTCGGAAGGCGTTTCTGAAAGGGAATTAGGCTTACACCTAGTCCCTAATTAATTTTGGTGGTTGAATTGCCCAACACAAATAATTGGACTAACTAGTTTGCCCAAGTGTATAGATTATACAGGTGTAAAAGGTTCACACTCAGCCAATAAAAAGACCAAGTTTTGGATTCAACAAAGGAGCAAAGAGGCAACCGAAGGCCCTCTGGTCTGGGAGCACCGGACTGTCCGGTGTACACCGGACAGTGTCCGGTGCACCAGAGGACTCCAACTCGAACTCGCCACCTTCGGGAATTTCCAGAGGCTCTCGCGCTATAATTCACCGGACTATCCGGTGTACACCGGACAGTGTCCGGTGCGCCAAGAAAGATCAGCCTCAGGAACTCGCCAGCTTCGGGAAACTCCAACGGCTAGTCCGCTATAATTCACCGGACTGTCCGGTGTGCACCGGACTGTCCGGTGCAACTCCGGAGCAACGGCTATCTCCGCGCCAACGGCTACCTGTGGCGCATTAAATGCACGCGCAGCGCGCGCAGAAGTCAGGCGCGCCCATACTGGCACACCGGACAGCAAATAGTACCTGTCCGGTGTGCACCGGACACCCAGGCGGGCCCACAAGTCAGAAGCTCCAATGGTCAGAATCCAACGGCAGTGATGACGTGGCAGGGGGCACTGAAAGGGAATTAGGCTTACACCTAGTTCCTATATAATTTTGGTGGTTGAATTGCCCAACACAAATCTTTGGACTAACTTGTTTGCCCAAGTGTATAGATGATACAGGTGTAAAAGGTTCACACTCAGCCAATAAAAATACCAAGTTTTGGATTCAACAAAGGAGCAAAGGGGCAACCGAAGGTACCCCTGGTCTGGCGCACCGGACTGTCCGGTGTGCCACCGGACATGTCCGGTGCACCAGGGGGACTCAGACTTGAACTCGCCACCTTCGGGAATTTCCGGAGGCGACTCGGCTATAATTCACCGGACTGTCCGGTGTACACCGGACAGTGTCCGGTGCGCCAAGGGAGGTCGGCCTCAGGAACTCGCCAGCTTCGGGAAACTCCAACGGCTAGTCCGCTATAATTCACCGGACTGTCCGGTGTGCACCGGACTGTCCGGTGCGACTCCGGAGCAACGGTCATCTCCGCGCCAACGGCTCTCTGCCGCGCATTTAATGCGCGCTCTACGCACGCAGATGGCAGGCGCGCCCACTCCGACACACCGGACAAGGAACAGTAGATGTCCGGTGTGCACCGGACACCCAGGCGGGCCCACAAGTCAGAAGCTTCAACGGCTAGAATCCAACGGCAGTGTTGACGTGGCAGGGGCACCGGACTGTCCGGTGTGCACCGGACTGTCCGGTGCGCCATCGAACAGACAACCCAGCCAACGGTCAAGTTTAGTGGTTGGGGCTATAAATACCCCAACCACCCCACCATTCATTGCATCCAAGTTTTCCACTTCCTAACTACTACAAGAGCTCTAGCATTCAATTCTAGACACACCAAAGAGATCAAATCCTCTCCAAATTCCACACCACGCCATAGTGATTAGAGAGAGAGATTTGCTTGTGTTCTTTCGAGCTCTTGCGCTTGGATTGCTTTCTTCTTTCTTGATCCTTTCTTTGCAATCAAACTCACTTGTAATTGAGGCAAGAGACACCAATCTTGTGGTGGTCCTTGTGGGAACTTTGTGTTCCAAGTGATTGAGAAGAGAAAGCTCACTCGATCTGTGGATCGTTTGAGAGAGGGAAGGGTTGAAAGAGACCCGGCCTTTGTGGCCTCCTCAGCGGGGAGTAGGTTTGCAAGAACCGAACCTCGGTAAAACAAATCTCCGTGTCTCACTTGCTTATTCGCTTGGGATTTGTTTTGCGCCCTCTCTTGCGGACTCGTTTCTTATTACTAACGCTAACCTCGGCTTGTAGTTGTGTTTATATTTGTAAATTTCAGTTTCGCCCTATTCACCCCCCCTCTAGGCAACTATCAATTGGTATCAGAGCCCGGTGCTTCATTAGAGCCTAACCGCTCGAAGTGATGTCGGGAGATCACGCCAAGAAGGAGATGGAGACCGGCGAGAAGCCCACTACAAGCAACGGGAGCACTTCATCGGAAGAGTCCCGCACCAAACGGAGGGAGAAGAAGAAGAGCTCCTCCAACAAAGGGAAGGAGAAGAAATCTTCTTCTCACCACAAAGAGAAGAAGGAAAAATCTTCTTCCCCCAAGCCGCATCGGAGTGGGGACAAACAAAAGAGGATGAGGAAAGTGGTCTACTACGAGACCGACACTTCATCAACGTCGACCTCTGGCTCCGACGCGCCCTCCGTAAATTCTAAACGCCAAGAACGTAAGAAGTTTAGTAAGATCCCCCTACACTACCCTCGCATTTCTAAACATGCACCTTTACTTTCCGTTCCGTTAGGCAAACCACCAACTTTTGATGGTGAAGATTATGCTAGGTGGAGTGATTTAATGCGATTTCATCTAACCTCACTCCACAAAAGTATATGGGATGTTGTTGAGTTTGGTGCACAGGTACCATCCGTAGGGGATAAGGATTATGATGAGGATGAGGTGGCCCAAATCGAGCACTTCAACTCTCAAGCGACAACAATACTCCTCGCCTCTTTAAGTAGAGAGGAGTATAACAAAGTTCAAGGGTTGAAGAGCGCCAAGGAGGTTTGGGATGTGCTCAAAACCGCGCACGAGGGAGACGAGCTCACAAAGATCACCAAGCGGGAAACGATCGAGGGGGAGCTCGGTCGGTTCCGGCTTCGCAAAGGGGAGGAGCCACAACACATGTACAACCGGCTCAAGACCTTGGTGAACCAAGTGCGCAACCTCGGGAGCATAAAGTGGGACGACCACGAGGTGGTTAAGGTTATTCTAAGATCACTTATTTTCCTTAACCCTACTCAAGTTCAATTAATTCGTGGTAATCCTAGATATACTAAAATGACCCCCGAGGAAGTTATCGGGCATTTTGTAAGCTTTGAGTGCATGATCGAAGGCTCGAGAAAGATCAACGAGCTTGACGAACCCACCACATCCGAAGCTCAACCTGTCGCATTCAAGGCGACGGAAGAAAAGAAGGAGGAGGCTACACCAAGTCGACAACCAATAGACGCCTCCAAGCTCGACAATGAGGAAATGGCGCTCGTCATCAAGAGCTTCCGCCAAATCCTCAAGCAAAGGAGGGGGAAAGACTACAAGTCCCGCTCCAAGAAGGTTTGCTACAAATGTGGTAAGCCCGGTCATTTTATTGCTAAATGTCCTATATCAAGTGACAGTGACCGAGGCGACGACAAGAAGGGGAGAAGAAAGGAGAAGAAGAGATACTACAAGAAGAAGGGCGGCGATGCCCACGTTTGTCGGGAATGGGACTCCGACGAAAGCTCAAGTGACTCCTCCGACGATGAGGACGCCGCCAACATCGCCGTCACCAAAGGACTTCTCTTCCCAAACGTCGGCCACAAGTGCCTCATGGCAAAGGACGGCAAAAAGAAAAAGGTTAAATCTAACTCCTCCACTAAATATGAATCTTCTAGTGATGATAATGCTAGTGATGAGGAGGATAGTTTGCGTTCCCTTTTTGCCAACCTTAACATAGCTCAAAAGGAGAAATTAAATGAATTGGTTAGTGCTATTCATGAAAAGGATGACCTTTTGGATTCTCAAGAGGACCTCCTCATTAAGGAAAATAAGAAGCATGTTAAGGTTAAAAAGGCTTATGCTCTTGAAATTGAGAAATGTGAAAAGTTATCTAGTGAGCTAAGCACTTGCCATGAGATGATCGACAACCTTAAGCATGAAAATGCTAGTTTAAATGCTAAGGTTGATTCACATGTTTGTAATGTTTCAATTCTCAATCCTAGAGATAATAATGATGATTTACTTGCTAGGATTGAAGAATTAAACATTTCTCTTGCTAGCCTTAGAATAGAAAATGAAAATTTAATTACTAAGGCTAAAGATTTTGATGTTTGCAAAACTACAATTTCCGATCTTAGGGATAAAAATGATATTCTTCATGCTAAGATCGTTGAACTTAATTCTTGCAAACCCTCTACATCTATTGTTGAGCATGTATCTATTTGCACTAGATGTAGAGATATTGATGTTAACGCTATTCATGATCATATGGCTTTAATTAAACAACAAAATGATCATATAGCAAAACTAGATGCTAAAATTGCCGAGCACAACTTAGAAAATGAAAAATTTAAATTTGCTCGTAGCATGCTTTATAATGGGAGACGCCCGGGCATTAAGGATGGCATTGGCTTCCAAAGGGGAGACAATATCAAACTTAGTGCCCCTCCAAAAAGATTGTCCAATTTTGTTAAGGGCAAGGCTCCCATGCCTCAGGATAACGAGGGTTACATTTTGTACCCTGCCGGTTATCCTGAGAGCAAAATTAGGAGAATTCATTCTAGGAAGTCTCACTCTGGCCCAAATCATGCTTTTATGTATAAGGGTGAGACATCTAGTTCTAGGCAACCAACCCGTGCTAAGTTGCCTAAGAAAACTCCTAATGCATCAAATGATCATAATATTTCATTTAAAATTTTTGATGCATCTTATGTTTTAACTAACAAATCCGGCAAAGTAGTTGCCAAATATGTTGGGGGCAAGCACAAGGGGTCAAAGACTTGTGTTTGGGTACCCAAAGTTCTTGTGTCTAATGCCAAAGGACCCAAAACCATTTGGGTACCTAAAGTCAAGAACTAAACTTGTTTTGTAGGTTTATGCATCCGGGGGCTCAAGTTGGATCATCGACAGCGGGTGCACGAACCACATGACAGGAGAGAAGAAGATGTTCTCCTCCTACGAGAAAAACCAAGATCCCCAACGAGCTATCACATTCGGGGATGGAAATCAAGGTTCGGTCAAAGGTCTTGGTAAAATTGCTATATCTCCAGACCATTCTATTTCCAATGTTTTTCTTGTAGATTCTTTAGATTACAATTTGCTTTCCGTATCTCAATTATGTCAAATGGGCTACAACTGTCTATTCACTGATGTAGGTGTCACTGTCTTTAGAAGAAGTGATGATTCAATAGCATTTAAGGGAGTGTTAGAGGGTCAGCTATACTTGGTAGATTTTGATAGAGCTGAACTCGACACTTGCTTAATTGCTAAGACTAACATGGGTTGGCTCTGGCACCGCCGACTAGCTCATGTTGGGATGAAGAATCTTCACAAGCTTCTAAAAGGAGAACACATTTTAGGATTAACAAATGTTTATTTTGAGAAAGACAGGATTTGTAGCGCATGCCAAGCAGGGAAGCAAGTTGGTGCTCATCATCCACATAAGAACATCATGACAACCGACAGGCCACTGGAGCTCCTACACATGGATCTATTCGGCCCGATCGCTTACATAAGCATCGGCGGGAGTAAGTACTGTCTAGTTATTGTGGATGATTATTCTCGCTTCACTTGGGTATTCTTTTTGCAGGAAAAATCTCAAACCCAAGAGACCTTAAAGGGATTCTTGAGACGGGCTCAAAATGAGTTCAGCTTAAGGATCAAGAAAATAAGAAGCGACAACGGAACGGAGTTCAAGAACTCTCAAATCGAAAGCTTCCTTGAGGAGGAGGGCATCAAGCATGAGTTCTCTTCTCCCTACACGCCACAACAAAATGGTGTAGTGGAGAGGAAGAATCGAACTCTATTGGACATGGCAAGAACCATGCTTGATGAGTACAAAACTTCGGATCGGTTTTGGGCCGAGGCAGTCAACACCGCTTGCTACGCCATCAACCGGTTATATCTACACCGAATCCTCAAGAAGACATCATACGAACTCCTCACCGGTAAAAAGCCCAATATTTCATATTTTAGAGTTTTTGGTAGCAAATGCTTTATTCTTGTTAAAAGAGGTAGAAAATCTAAATTTGCTCCTAAGACTGTAGAAGGCTTTTTACTTAGTTATGACTCAAACACAAGGGCATATAGGGTCTTTAACAAGTCCACTGGACTAGTTGAAGTCTCATGTGACGTTGTGTTTGATGAAACTAACGGCTCTCAAGTAGAGCAAGTTGATCTTGATGAGATAGGTGATGAAGAGGCTCCATGCATCGCGCTAAGGAACATGTCCATTGGGGATGTGTGTCCTAAGGAATCCGAAGAGCCTCCAAATACACAAGATCAACCATCCTCCTCCATGCAAGCATTTCCACCAACTCAAAATGAGGAAGAGGCTCAAGTTGATGAAGAAGAAGATCAATCAAATGAGCCACCTCAAGATGACGGCATAGATCAAGGGGGAGATGCAAATGATCAAGACAAGGAGGATGAAGAGCAAAGGCCGCCACACCCAAGAGTTCACCAAGCAATCCAACGAGATCACCCCGTCGACACCATCCTCGGTGATATTCATAAAGGGGTAACCACTAGATCTCGTGTTGCTCATTTTTGTGAACATTACTCTTTTGTTTCCTCTATTGAGCCACACAGGGTAGAGGAAGCACTTCAAGATTCGGATTGGGTAGTGGCGATGCAAGAGGAGCTCAACAACTTCACTAGGAGTGAGGTATGGCATTTAGTTCCACGTCCTAACCAAAATGTTGTAGGAACCAAATGGGTTTTCCGCAACAAGCAAGACGAGCATGGTGTGGTGACAAGGAACAAAGCTCGACTTGTGGCCAAGGGATACTCCCAAGTCGATGGTTTGGATTTCGGTGAAACCTATGCACCCGTAGCTAGGCTTGAGTCAATTCGCATATTATTAGCCTATGCTACTTACCATGGCTTTAAGCTTTATCAAATGGATGTGAAAAGTGCCTTCCTCAATGGACCAATCAAGGAAGAGGTCTATGTTGAGCAACCTCCCGGCTTTGAAGACAGTGAGTATCCTAATCATGTCTATAAGCTCTCTAAGGCGCTTTATGGGCTCAAGCAAGCCCCAAGAGCATGGTATGAATGCCTTAGAGATTTCCTTATTGCTAATGGCTTCAAAGTCGGAAAAGCCGATCCTACACTCTTTACTAAAACTCTTGAAAATGACTTGTTTGTATGCCAAATTTATGTTGATGATATTATATTTGGATCTACTAACGAGTCCACTTGTGAAGAGTTTAGTAGGATCATGACACAGAAATTCGAGATGTCTATGATGGGGGAGTTGAAGTATTTTCTAGGATTCCAAGTCAAGCAACTCCAAGAGGGCACCTTCATTAGCCAAACAAAATACACTCAAGATATTCTAAGCAAGTTTGGAATGAAGGATGCCAAGCCCATCAAGACACCCATGGGAACTAATGGGCATCTCGACCTCGACACGGGAGGTAAGTCCGTGGATCAAAAGGTATACCGGTCGATGATAGGTTCTTTACTCTATTTATGTGCATCTCGACCCGATATTATGCTTTCCGTATGCATGTGTGCAAGATTCCAAGCCGACCCTAAGGAAGCTCACCTTACGGCCGTAAAACGAATCTTGAGATATTTGGCTTATACTCCTAAGTTTGGGCTTTGGTATCCTAGGGGATCCACATTTGATTTGATTGGTTATTCGGATGCCGATTGGGCAGGGTGCAAAATCAATAGGAAGAGCACATCCGGGACTTGCCAATTCTTGGGAAGATCCTTGGTGTCTTGGGCTTCAAAGAAGCAAAATTCGGTCGCTCTTTCCACCGCCGAAGCCGAGTATATTGCCGCAGGCCACTGTTGCGCGCAACTGCTTTGGATGAGGCAAACCCTGCGGGACTATGGTTACAAACTAACCAAGGTCCCTTTGCTATGTGATAATGAGAGTGCAATCAAAATGGCCGACAATCCCGTCGAGCATAGCCGCACTAAGCACATAGCCATTCGGTATCACTTTTTGAGGGATCACCAACAAAAGGGAGATATCGAGATTTCATACATTAATACTAAAGATCAATTAGCCGATATCTTTACCAAGCCTCTTGATGAACAATCTTTTAACAAACTTAGGCATGAGCTCAATATTCTTGATTCTAGGAACTTCTTTTGTTAAATTGCACACATTGCTCTTTTATATACCTTTGATCATATCTCTTTTATATGCTATGACTAATGTGTTTTCAAGTCTATTTCAAACCAAGTCATAGGTATATTGAAAGGGAATTGGAGTCTTCGGCGAAGACACAGGCTTCCACTACGTAACTTATACTTCGCCGTCACTCCAAGCAACTCTCCATTTTTGGGGGAGAAATGAGCCCAAAGCCAAAAAGACCGGACTTCGTCTTTGGTAAAATCTTAACTCATTTATGACCAAAGGGGAAGATAGCACTTCAAGGGCTCTAATGATTCCGTTTTTGGCGATTCATGCCAAAAAGGGGGAGAATTGAGCCCAAAGCAAAAGGACCGCACCACCACCAATTTCAAAAGGACCGCACCACCACCAATTTCAAAAACTTAGTGTTGAATATTTTTCAATTGGTATCTTATTGTGTTCAAAAGGGGGAGAAAGTAGTATTTAAAAAAAATGGTATATCAAAACCCTCTTGAACACTAAGAGGTGGATCTCTTTTAGGGGGAGTTTTGTTTAGTCAAAGGAGAGCATTTGAAACAGGGGGAGAAAATTTCAAATCTTGAGAATGCTTTGCAAAAATCATATTCATTTACCTTTGACTATTTGCAAAAGAACTTTGAAAAGGATTTACAAAATAATTTGCAAAAACAAAACTCGTGGTGCAAGCGTGGTCCAAAATGTTATACAAGAAAGAAACAATCCATGCATATCTTGTAAGTATTAATATTGGCTCAATTCCAAGCAACCTTTACACTTACATTATGCAAACTAGTTCAATTATACACTTCTATATTTGCTTTGGTTTGTGTTGGCATCAATCACCAAAAAGGGGGAGATTGAAAGGGAATTAGGCTTACACCTAGTTCCTATATAATTTTGGTGGTTGAATTGCCCAACACAAATCTTTGGACTAACTTGTTTGCCCAAGTGTATAGATGATACAGGTGTAAAAGGTTCACACTCAGCCAATAAAAAGACCAAGTTTTGGATTCAACAAAGGAGCAAAGGGGCAACCGAAGGTACCCCTGGTCTGGCGCACCGGACTGTCCGGTGTGCCACCGGACATGTCCGGTGCACCAGGGGGACTCAGACTTGAACTCGCCACCTTCGGGAATTTCCGGAGGCGACTCGGCTATAATTCACCGGACTGTCCGGTGTACACCGGACAGTGTCCGGTGCGCCAAGGGAGGTCGACCTCAGGAACTCGCCAGCTTCGGGAAACTCCAACGGCTAGTCCGCTATAATTCACCGGACTGTCCGGTGTGCACCGGACTGTCCGGTGCGACTCCGGAGCAACGGTCATCTCCGCGCCAACGGCTCTCTGCCGCGCATTTAATGCGCGCTCTGCGCACGCAGATGGCAGGCGCGCCCACTCCGACACACCGGACAAGGAACAGTAGATGTCCGGTGTGCACCGGACACCCAGGTGGGCCCACAAGTCAGAAGCTTCAACGGCTAGAATCCAACGGCAGTGTTGACGTGGCAGGGGCACCGGACTGTCCGGTGTGCACCGGACTGTCCGGTGCGCCATCGAACAGACAACCCAGCCAACAGTCAAGTTTAGTGGTTGGGGCTATAAATACCCCAACCACCCCACCATTCATTGCATCCAAGTTTTCCACTTCCTAACTACTACAAGAGCTCTAGCATTCAATTCTAGACACACCAAAGAGATCAAATCCTCTCCAAATTCCACACCACGCCATAGTGATTAGAGAGAGAGATTTGCTTGTGTTCTTTCGAGCTCTTGCGCTTGGATTGCTTTCTTCTTTCTTGATCCTTTCTTTGCAATCAAACTCACTTGTAATTGAGGCAAGAGACACCAATCTTGTGGTGGTCCTTGTGGGAACTTTGTGTTCCAAGTGATTGAGAAGAGAAAGCTCACTCGATCCGTGGATCGTTTGAGAGAGGGAAGGGTTGAAAGAGACCCGGCCTTTGTGGCCTCCTCAGCGGGGAGTAGGTTTGCAAGAACCGAACCTCGGTAAAACAAATCTCCGTGTCTCACTTGCTTATTCGCTTGGGATTTGTTTTGCGCCCTCTCTTGCGGACTCGTTTCTTATTACTAACGCTAACCTCGGCTTGTAGTTGTGTTTATATTTGTAAATTTCAGTTTCGCCCTATTCACCCCCCCTCTAGGCAACTATCAGGCACCGGACTGTCCGGTGTGCACCGGACTGTCCGGTGTGCCATCGAACAGTCAGCCTCCCAACGGCCACTTTTGGTGGTTGGGGCTATAAATACCCCAACCACCCCACCATTCATTGCATCCAAGTTTTCCACTTCCCAACTACTACAAGAGCTCTAGCATTCGATTCTAGACACACCAAAGAGATCAAATCCTCTCCAAACTCCACACAACGCCATAGTGATTAGAGAGAGTGATTTGCTTGTGTTCTTTCGAGCTCTTGCGCTTGGATTGCTTTCTTCTTCCTTGATCCCTTCTTTGCAATCAAACTCACTTGTATTTAAGGCAAGAGACACCAAATTTGTGGTGGTCCTTGTGGGAACTTTGTGTTCCAAGTGATTGAGAAGAGAAAGCTCACTCGATCCGTGGATCGTTTGAGAGAGGGAAGGGTTGAGAGAGACCCGGCCTTTGTGGCCTCCTCAACGGGGAGTAGGTTTGCAAGAACCGAACCTCGGTAAAACAAATCTCCGTGTCTCACTTGCTTATTCGCTTGGGATTTGTTTTTGCGCCCTCTCTTGCGGACTTGTTTCTTATTACTAACGCTAACCCCGGCTTGTAGCTGTGTTTATATTTGTAAATTTCAGTTTCGCCCTATTCACCCCCCCTCTAGGCGACTTTCAATTGGTATCAGAGCCCGGTGCTTCATTAGAGCCTAACCGCTCGAAGTGATGTCGGGAGATCACGCCAAGAAGGAGATGGAGACCGGCGAAAAGCCCACTACAAGCAACGAGAGCACTTCATCGGAAGAGTCCCGCACCAAACGGAGGGAGAAGAAGAAGAGCTCCTCCAACAAAGGGAAGGAGAAGAAATCTTCTTCTCACCACAAAGAGAAGAAGGAAAAATCTTCTTCCCACAAGCCGCATCGGAGTGGGGACAAACAAAAGAGGATGAGGAAAGTGGTCTACTACGAGACCGACACTTCATCAACATCAACCTCCGACTCCGACGCGCCCTCCGTAACTTCTAAACGCCAAGAGCGTAAGAAGTTTAGTAAGATCCCCCTACACTACCCTCGCATTTCTAAACATGCACCTTTACTTTCCGTCCCATTAGGCAAACCACCAACTTTCGATGGTGAAGATTATGCTAGGTGGAGTGATTTAATGCGATTTCATCTAACCTCACTCCACAAAAGTATATGGGATGTTGTTGAGTTTGGTGCACAGGTACCATCGGTAGGGGATAAGGATTATGATGAGGATGAGGTGGCCCAAATCGAGCACTTCAACTCTCAAGCAACAACGATACTCCTTGCCTCTTTAAGTAGAGAGGAGTATAACAAAGTTCAAGGGTTGAAGAGCGCCAAGGAGGTTTGGGATGTGCTCAAAACCGCGCACGAGGGAGATGAGCTCACAAAGATCACCAAGCGGGAAACGATCGAGGGGGAGCTCGGTCGGTTCCGGCTTCGCAAAGGGGAAGAGCCACAACATATGTACAACCGGCTCAAGACCTTGGTGAACCAAGTGCGCAACCTCGGGAGCATAAAGTGGGACGACCACGAGGTGGTTAAGGTTATTCTAAGATCACTTATTTTCCTTAACCCTACTCAAGTTCAATTAATTCGTGGTAATCCTAGATATACTAAAATGACCCCCGAGGAAGTTATCGGGCATTTTGTAAGTTTTGAGTGCATGATCGAAGGCTCGAGGAAAATCAACGAGCTTGACGAACCCACCACATCCGAAGCTCAACCCGTCGCATTCAAGGCGACGGAAGAAAAGAAGGAGGAGGCTACACCAAGTCGACAACCAATAGACGCCTCCAAGCTCGACAATGAGGAAATGGCGCTCGTCATCAAGAGCTTCCGCCAAATCCTCAAGCAAAGGAGAGGGAAAGACTACAAGTCCCGCTCCAAGAAGGTTTGCTACAAGTGTGGTAAGCCCGGTCATTTTATTGCTAAATGTCCTATATCTAGTGACAGTGACCGAGGCGACGATAAGAAGGGGAGAAGAAAGGAGAAGAAGAGGTACTACAAGAAGAAAGGCGGCGATGCCCATGTATGTCGAGAGTGGAACTCCGACGAAAGCTCAAGCGACTCCTCCGACGACGAGGACGCCGCCAACATCGCCGTCACCAAAGGGCTTCTCTTCCCCAACGTCGGTCACAAGTGCCTCATGGCAAAGGACGGCAAAAAGAAAAAGGTTAAATCTAACTCCTCCACTAAATATGAATCTTCTAGTGATGATAATGCTAGTGATGAGGAGGATAGTTTGCGTTCCCTTTTTGCCAACCTTAACATAGCTCAAAAGGAAAAATTAAATGAATTAGTCAGTGCTATTCATGAAAAGGATGACCTTTTGGATTCCCAAGAGGATTGTCTAATTAAAGAAAACAAAAAACATGTTAAGGTTAAAAAGGCTTATGCTCTAGAAATTGAGAAATGTGAAAAATTATCTAGTGAACTAAGCACTTGCCGTGAGATGATTGACAACCTTAGACATGAAAATGCTAGTTTAAATACTAAGGTTGATTCCCATGTTTGCAATGTTTCAATTCCCAACCCTAGAGATAATAATGATGATTTGCTTGCTAGGATTGAAGAATTGAACATTTCTCTTGCTAGCCTTAGAATAGAAAATGAAAATTTAATTGCTAAGGCTAAAGATTTTGATGTTTGCAAAACTACAATTTCCGATCTTAGGGATAAAAATGATATTCTTCATGCTAAGATTGTTGAACTTAATCCTTGCAAACCCTCTACATCTATTGTTGAGCATGTATCTATTTGTACTAGATGTAGAGATATTGATATTAATGCTATTCATGATCATATGACTTTAATTAAACAACAAAATGATCATATAGCAAAATTAGATGCTAAAATTGCCGAGCATAACTTAGAGAATGAAAAATTTAAATTTGCTAGAAGTATGCTCTATAATGGGAGACGCCCTGGCATTAAGGATGGTATTGGCTTCCAAAGGGGAGACAATGTCAAACTTAGTGCCCCTCCTAAAAGATTGTCTAACTTTGTTAAGGGCAAGGCTCCCATGCCTCAGGATAACGAGGGTTACATTTTATACCCTGCCGGTTATCCCGAGAGCAAAATTAGGAGAATTCATTCTAGGAAGTCTCACTCTGGCCCTAATCATGCTTTTATGTATAAGGGTGAGACATCTAGCTCTAGGCAACCAACCCGTGCTAAATTGCCTAAGATAACTCCTAATGCATCAAATGAACATGACATTTCATTTAAGACTTTTGATGCATCCTATGTTTTAACTAACAAATCCGGCAAAGTAGTTGCCAAGTATGTCGGGGGCAAGCACAAGGGGTCAAAGACTTGTGTTTGGGTACCCAAAGTTCTTGTGTCTAATGCCAAAGGACCCAAAACCATTTGGGTACCTAAAGTCAAGAACTAAACTTGTTTTGTAGGTTTATGCATCCGGGGGCTCAAGTTGGATACTCGACAGCGGGTGCACAAACCACATGACAGGGGAGAAGAAGATGTTCTCCTCCTATGAGAAAAACCAAGATCCCCATCGAGCTATCACATTCGGGGATGGAAATCAAGGTTTGGTCAAAGGTCTTGGTAAAATTGCTATATCTCCTGACCATTCTATTTCCAATGTTTTTCTTGTAGACTCATTAGATTACAATTTGCTTTCCGTTTCTCAATTATGTCAAATGGGCTACAACTGTCTATTCACTGATATAGGTGTCACTGTCTTTAGAAGAAGTGATGATTCAATAGCATTTAAGGGTGTGTTAGAGGGTCAGCTATACTTAGTAGATTTTGATAGAGCTGAACTCGACACATGCTTAATTGCTAAGACTAACATGGGCTGGCTCTGGCATCGCCGACTAGCACATGTTGGGATGAAGAATCTTCACAAGCTTCTAAAGGGAGAACACATTTTAGGACTAACAAATGTTCATTTTGAGAAAGACAGGGTCTGTAGCGCATGCCAAGCAGGAAAGCAAGTTGGTGCCCATCATCCACACAAGAACATCATGACGACCGACAGGCCGCTTGAGCTACTCCACATGGACCTATTCGGCCCGATTGCTTACATAAGCATCGGCGGGAGTAAGTACTGTCTAGTTATTGTGGATGATTATTCTCGCTTCACTTGGGTATTCTTTTTACAGGAAAAATCTCAAACCCAAGAGACCTTAAAGGGATTCTTGAGACGGGCTCAAAATGAGTTCGGCTTAAGGATCAAGAAAATAAGAAGCGACAACGGAACAGAGTTCAAGAACTCTCAAATTGAAGGCTTCCTAGAGGAGGAGGGCATCAAGCATGAGTTCTCTTCTCCCTACACGCCACAACAAAATGGTGTAGTGGAGAGGAAGAATAGAACTATATTGGACATGGCAAGGACCATGCTTGATGAGTACAAGACTTCGGATCGGTTTTGGGCCGAGGCGGTCAACACCGCTTGCTACGCCATCAACCGGTTGTATCTACACCGAATCCTCAAGAAGACATCATATGAACTCCTCACCGGTAAAAAGCCCAACATTTCATATTTTAGAGTCTTTGGTAGCAAATGCTTTATTCTTGTTAAAAGAGGTAGAAAATCTAAATTTGCTCCTAAGACTGTAGAAGGCTTTTTACTTGGTTATGACTCAAACACAAGGGCATATAGGGTCTTTAACAAGTCCACTGGACTAGTTGAAGTCTCATGTGACGTTGTGTTTGATGAAACTAACGGCTCTCAAGTAGAGCAAGTTGATCTTGATGAGATAGGTGATGAAGAGGCTCCATGCATAGCGCTAAGGAACATGTCCATTGGGGATGTGTGTCCTAAGGAACCCGAAGAGTCTCCAAGAACACAAGATCAACCGTCCTCCTCCACGCAAGCATCTCCACCAACACAAAATGAGGATGAAGCTCAAGTTGATGAAGTAGAAGATCAAGCAAATGAGCCACCTCAAGATAATAGCAATGATCAAGGGGGAGATGCAAATGAGGAAGACAAGGAGGAAGAGGAACAAAGACCGCCACACCCAAGAGTCCACCAAGCAATCCAACGAGATCACCCCGTCGACACCATCCTCGGCGATATTCATAAGGGGGTAACCACTAGATCTCGTGTTGCTCATTTTTGTGAACATTACTCTTTTGTTTCCTCTATTGAGCCTCACAAGGTAGAGGAAGCACTTCAAGATTCGGATTGGGTGGTGGCGATGCAAGAGGAACTCAACAACTTCACTAGGAATGAGGTATGGCATTTAGTTCCACGTCCTAATCAAAATGTTGTAGGAACCAAATGGGTCTTCCGCAACAAGCAAGATGAGCATGGTGTGGTGACAAGGAACAAAGCTCGACTTGTGGCCAAGGGATACTCCCAAGTCGAAGGTTTGGATTTCGGTGAAACCTATGCACCCGTAGCTAGGCTTGAGTCAATTCGCATATTATTAGCCTATGCTACTTACCATGGCTTTAAGCTTTATCAAATGGACGTGAAAAGTGCCTTCCTCAATGGACCAATCAAGGAAGAGGTCTATGTTGAGCAACCTCCCGGCTTTGAAGACAGTGAGTACCCTAACCATGTCTATAAGCTCTCTAAGGCGCTTTATGGGCTCAAGCAAGCCCCAAGAGCATGGTATGAATGCCTTAGAGATTTCCTTATTACAAATGGCTTCAAAGTCGGAAAGGCCGATCCTACACTCTTTACTAAAACTCTTGAAAATGACTTGTTTGTATGCCAAATTTATGTTGATGATATGATATTTGGGTCTACTAACGAGTCTACATGTGAAGAGTTTAGTAGGATCATGACACAAAAGTTCGAGATGTCTATGATGGGGGAGTTGAAGTATTTTCTAGGATTTCAAGTGAAGCAACTCCAAGAGGGCACCTTCATTAGCCAAACGAAGTACACTCAAGACATTCTAAACAAGTTTGGGATGAAGGATGCTAAGCCCATCAAGACACCCATGGGAACCAATGGGCATCTCGACCTCGACACGGGAGGTAAGTCCGTGGATCAAAAGGTATACCGGTCGATGATAGGTTCTTTACTCTATTTATGTGCATCTCGACCGGATATTATGCTTTCCGTATGCATGTGTGCAAGATTCCAAGCCGACCCTAAGGAAGCTCACCTTACGGCCGTAAAACGAATCTTGAGATATTTGGCTTATACTCCTAAGTTTGGGCTTTGGTATCCTCGGGGATCCACATTTGATTTGATTGGTTATTCGGATGCCGATTGGGCAGGGTGCAAAATCAATAGGAAGAGCACATCGGGGACTTGCCAGTTCTTGGGAAGATCCTTGGTGTCTTGGGCTTCTAAGAAGCAAAATTCGGTCGCTCTTTCCACCGCCGAAGCCGAGTACATTGCCGCAGGTCATTGTTGCGCGCAATTGCTTTGGATGAGGCAAACCCTGCGGGACTACGGTTACAAATTAACCAAAGTCCCTTTGCTATGTGATAATGAGAGTGCAATCAAAATGGCTGACAATCCCGTCGAGCATAGCCGCACTAAGCACATAGCCATTCGATATCATTTTCTTAGGGATCACCAACAAAAGGGAGATATCGAGATTTCTTACATTAATACTAAAGATCAATTAGCCGATATCTTTACCAAGCCTCTTGATGAACAATCTTTTAACAAACTTAGGCATGAGCTCAATATTCTTGATTCTAGGAATTTCTTTTGTTAAATTGCACACATTGCTCTTCTATATACCTTTGATCATGTCTCTTTCATATGCTATGACTAATGTATTTTCAAGTCTATTTCAAACCAAGTCATAGGTGTATTGAAAGGGAATTGGAGTCTTCGGCGAAGACAAAAGGCTTCCACTCCGTAACTCATCCCTCGTCGTCACTCCAAGCAACTCTCCATTCTCGGGGGAGACAAGCATGAGCATCAAAGAAAAGGACTTTGGGGAGAGAGTAAGAGCCCAAAGCTAAAAGATCGGACTTCGTCTTTGGTATAATCTTAACTCTTTTATTTATGACCAAAGGGGAAGATCGCACTTCGAGGGCTCTAATGATTCCGTTTTTGGCGATTCATGCCAAAGGGGGAGAATGTGTAAGAGCCCAAAGCAAAAGGACCGCAAGGACCGCACCACCACCAATTTCAAAAACTTAAGTGTTGAATATTTTCAATTGGTATCCTATTGTGTTCAAAAGGGGGAGAAAGTAGTATTTCAAAATGATATATCAAAACCCTCTTGAACACTAAGAGGAGGATCTCATTTAGGGGGAGTTTTGTTTAGTCAAAGGAAAAGCATTTGAAACAGGGGGAGAGTATTTCAAATCTTGAAAATGCTTCGCAAAATCTTATTCATTTACCTTTGACTATTTGCAAAAGATCTTTGAAATAAGATTTACAAAAGAATTTGCAAAAACAAAACATGTGGTGCAAACGTGGTCCAAAATGTTATATAAGAATGAAACAATCCATGCATATCTTGTAAGTATTTATATTGGCTTAAATTCTAAGCAACCTTTACACTTACATTATGCAAACTAGTTCAATTATGCACTTCTATATTTGCTTTGGTTTGTGTTGGCATCAATCACCAAAAAGGGGGAGATTGAAAGGGAATTAGGCTTACACCTAGTCCCTAATTAATTTTGGTGGTTGAATTGCCCAACACAAATAATTGGACTAACTAGTTTGCCCAAGTGTATAGATTATACAGGTGTAAAAGGTTCACACTCAGCCAATAAAAAGATCAAGTTTTGGATTCAACAAAGGAGCAAAGAGGCAACCGAAGGCCCTCTGGTCTGGGAGCACCGGACTGTCCGGTGTACACCGGACAGTGTCCGGTGCACCAGAGGACTCCAACTCGAACTCGCCACCTTCGGGAATTTCCAGAGGCTCTCGCGCTATAATTCACCGGACTGTCCGGTGTACACCGGACAGTGTCCGGTGCGCCAAGAAAGATCAGCCTCAGGAACTCGCCAGCTTCGGGAAACTCCAACGGCTAGTCCGCTATAATTCACCGGACTGTCCGGTGTGCACCGGACTGTCCGGTGCAACTCCGGAGCAACGGCTATCTCCGCGCCAACGGCTACCTGCGGCGCATTAAATGCGCGCGCAGCGCGCGCAGAAGTCAGGCGCGCCCATACTGGCACACCGGACAGCAAACAGTACCTGTCCGGTGTGCACCGGACACCCAGGCGGGCCCACAAGTCAGAAGCTCCAACGGTCAGAATCCAACGGCAGTGATGACGTGGCAGGGGGCACCGGACTGTCCGGTGTGCACCGGACTGTCCGGTGTGCCATCGAACAGTCAGCCTCCCAACGGCCACTTTTGGTGGTTGGGGCTATAAATACCCCAACCACCCCACCATTCATTGCATCCAAGTTTTCCACTTCCCAACTACTACAAGAGCTCTAGCATTCAATTCTAGACACACCAAAGAGATCAAATCCTCTCCAAACTCCACACAACGCCATAGTGATTAGAGAGAGTGATTTGCTTATGTTCTTTCGAGCTCTTGCGCTTGGATTGCTTTCTTCTTCCTTGATCCCTTCTTTGCAATCAAACTCACTTGTATTTAAGGCAAGAGACACCAAATTTGTGGTGGTCCTTGTGGGAACTTTGTGTTCCAAGTGATTGAGAAGAGAAAGCTCACTCGATCCGTGGATCGTTTGAGAGAGGGAAGGGTTGAGAGAGACCCGGCCTTTGTGGCCTCCTCAACGGGGAGTAGGTTTGCAAGAACCGAACCTCGGTAAAACAAATCTCCGTGTCTCACTTGCTTATTCGCTTGGGATTTGTTTTTGCGCCCTCTCTTGCGGACTTGTTTCTTATTACTAACGCTAACCCCGGCTTGTAGTTGTGTTTATATTTGTAAATTTCAGTTTCGCCCTATTCACCCCCCCTCTAGGCGACTTTCAGTTTCCAACAAGGGCTTGAGGCGCTGCGTGATGACCGCAAGCCCCCGAGTGTATTTCTTGTAAGAGCTCCTGGCCTTCAACGACGGATATGCATCGCTGGAGGATGCCTGAGGGGCTGCGGTGGTAGAGCTCCTTCCCGTCCCCCAGCAAGACGAACGACTTGGCGCGCCGCGCCAATCGCCGAGCTTCGGCTCGGTCGAGGGGTAGCTCTCCTCGGTGGAGATATTGCAGGTACGAGGTCTGCCAGTTTCGATTAGGCGTGACCCCGCTCCGCTCTTCCTCGACGCGCAGTGCCTCACCCTCGGGGGCCGAGGGTGCCTCGGGCTGAGTCGAGGGTTGATGTAGGTCTCGGGAGAAGACGTCCGGGGGAACCGTTGTTCGCCCCGAGGCTATCTTAGCCACCTCGTCCGCAGTCTCGTTGTATCGTCGGGCGACGTGGTTGAGCTCGAGCCCGTAGAACTTGTCTTCCAGGCATCGAACCTCGTCGCAGTAGGCTTCCATCTTCGGGTCGCGGCAGTGGGAGTTCTTCATGACCTGGTCAATGACAAATTGCGAGTCGCCGCGAGCGTCGAGGTGTGGGACCCCTAGCTCGATGGCGATGCGCAACCCGTTAACCAGAGCCTCGTACTCGGCCACGTTGTTGGACACCGGGAAATGGAGGCGCAGCACGTAGCGGAGGTGTTTCCCGAGGGGTGAGATGAAGAGCAGGCCCGCGCCCGCTCCTGTTTTCATCAGCGACCCGTCGAAAAACATGGTCCAGAGTTCCGGTTGGATCGGAGCCACTGGAAGATGGGTGTCGACCCATTCAGCCACAAAGTCCGCCAAGACTTGGGACTTGATGGCCTTCCGAGGGGCGAACGAGATTGTCTCGCCCATGATTTCCACCGCCCACTTTGCAATCCTACCCGAGGCCTCTCGGCACTGGATGATCTCCCCCAGGGGGGAGGATGACACCACAGTTACCGGATGAGACTCGAAGTAGTGTCGCAACTTCCGCCGCGTCAGAATCACCGCGTACAACAGCTTCTGAATTTGTGGGTAGCGGATCTTGGTCTCGGACAGTACCTCACTGATGAAGTAGACCGGCCTCTGGACGGGCAATGCATGCCCCTCTTCTCGTCTCTCAACCACGATCGCGGCGCTGACCACCTGAGTGGTAGCGGCGACGTAGATCAAGAGGGCTTCTCCGGCAGCGGGTGGCACCAAGATGGGCGCGTTCGTGAGGAGCGCCTTCAGGTTCCCGAGGGCTTCCTCGGCCTCGGGGGTCCAACTGAAGCACTCAACCTTCCTCGAGAGGCGGTAAAGAGGTAGGCCTCTTTCGCCAAGGCGCGAGATGAAGCGGCTTAGAGCCGCAAGGCATCCCATGACCCTCTGTACGCCTTTCAAGCCCTTGATGGGGCCCACGTTGGTGATGGCCGCAATTTTCTCCGGGTTGGCCTCGATGCCCCGCTCGGAGACGATGAACCCCAAGAGCATGCCTTGGGGGACTCCGAAGACGCACTTCTCGGGATTGAGTTTTACGCCTTTCGCCTTGAGACACCGGAATGTCGTTTCAAGGTCAGAAAGGAGGTCGGAGGCTTTTCTCGTCTTGACTACGATGTCATCGACGTAAGCCTCGACCGTTCGACCGATGTGTTGGCCGAACACGTGGTTCATGCACCTTTGGTATGTCGCACCGGCATTCCTCAAACCAAACGGCATAGTAACGTAGCAGTACATGCCGAAAGGTGTGATGAAAGAAGTCGCGAGCTGGTCGGACTCTTTCATCCTGATTTGGTGATACTCTGAGTAGGCATCGAGGAAAGACAGGGTTTCGCACCCAGCAGTGGAATCCACTATTTGATCGATGCGAGGCAGAGGATAGGGAACTTTCGGACATGCTTTGTTCAGACCAGTGTAGTCTATACACATCCGCCATTTCCCTCCTTTCTTTCTCACAAGCACAGGGTTGGCAAGCCATTCGGGATGGAATACCTCTTTGATGAACCCTACTGCCATCAGCTTGTGGATCTCCTCGCCTATGGCTCTGCGCTTTTCTTCGTCGAATCGGCGCAGAGGCTGCTTCATGGGTCGGGCTCCAGCTCGGATATCCAGTGAGTGCTCGGCGACCTCCCTCGGTATGTCAGCCATGTTCGAGGGACTCCATGCAAAGACTTTGGCGTTTGCACAGAGAAAGTCGATGAGCACCGCTTCCTATTTGGGGTCGAGCTCGGAGCCGATCCGTATCTGCTTGGAGGCGTCGTTGCTGGGGTCGAGAGGGACGGATTTGACCGTCTCTGCTGGCTCGAAATTGCCGGCATGGCGCTTCACGTCTGGCGCCTCCTTGGAGAGGTTCTCCAGGTCGGCGATGAGGGCCTCGGATTCGGCGAGGGCCTCGGTGTACTCCACGCACACCACGTCGCATTCGTACGCGTGCCGGTACGTGGGGCCGACGGTGATGACCCCGTTGGGGCCCGGCATCTTGAGCTTGAGGTAGGTGTAGTTGGGGACGACCATGAACTTGGCGTAGCATGGCCTCCTCAGCACTGCGTGGTAGGTTCCTTGGAACCCGACCACCTCGAACGTGAGGGTTTCCCTTCGGAAGTTGGAGGGAGTCCCAAAGCAGACGGGTAGATCGAGTTGTACGAGGGGCTGGACGCGTTTCCCGAGGATGATCCCGTGAAAAGGCGCCGCGCCCGCCCGGACCGAGGACAGATCAATCCGCAGGAGCCCGAGGGTCTCGGCGTAGATGATGTTGAGGCTGCTGCCTCCGTCCATGAGGACCTTGGTGAGCCTGACGTTGCCGATGATGGGGTCGACAACGAGCGGGTATTTCCCCGGGCTCGGCACGCGGTCGGGATGGTCGCCCTGGTCGAAGGTGATGGGCTCGTCGGACCAGTCTAGGTAGACTGGCGCCGCCACCTTTACCGAGCAGACCTCCCGACGCTCTTGCTTGCGGTGCCGAGCCGAGGCGTTCGCCACTTGCCCACCGTAGATCATGAAGCAGTCGTGGACCTCGGGGAACTCTCCTGCCTTGTGATCCTCCTTCTTATCGTCGTTGCGGGCCCTGCCACCTTCCGCAGGTGGCCCGGCCTTGTGAAAGTGGCGCCGAAGCATGGCGCACTCCTCAAGGGTGTGCTTGACGGGCCCCTGATGATAGGGGCACGGCTCCTTGAGCATCTTGTCGAAGAGATTGGCGCCTCCGGGAGGTTTCCGAGGGTTCTTGTACTAAGCGGCGGCGACAAGGTCCGCGTTGGCGGCGTCGCGTTTCGCTTGCGACTTCTTCTTGCCTTTCTTCTTGGTGCCGCGCTGAGTGGACGCCTCGGGGACATCTTCCGGCTAGCGGCCTTGGGGCTGCTTGTCATTCTGGAAGATGGCCTCAACCGCCTCCTGGCTAGAGGCGAACTTGGTGGCGATGTCCATCAGCTCGCTCGCCCTGGTGGGGTCTTGCGACCCAGCTTGCTCACCAGGTCGCGGCAGGTGGTGCCGGTGAGGAACGCGCCGATGACATCCGAGTCGGTGACGTTGGGTAGCTTAGTGCGCTGCTTCGAGAATCACCGGATGTAGTCCCAGAGAGACTCTCTCGGCTACTGGCGGCAGCTTCGGAGATCCCAGGAGTTCCCAGGGCGCACGTACGTGCCCTTGAAGTTGACGACGAAGGCTTGGACCAGGTCATCCCAGTTGGAGATCTGCCCCGGAGGCAGATGCTCCAGCCAGGCTCAAGTGGTGTCGGAGAGGAACAGGGGGAGGTTGCAGATGATGAGGTTGTCATCGTCCGTTCCACCCAGTTGGCAGGCCAGCCGGTAGTCCGCGAGCCACAGTTCCGGCCTTGTCTCCCCCGAGTACTTGGTGATAGTAGTCGGGGTTCGGAACCGGGTCGGGAACGGCGCCCGTCGTATGGCCCGGCTGAAAGCCTGCGGACCGGGTGGTTCGGGCGAGGGACTCCGATCCTCCCCGCTGTCGTAGCGTCCCCCACGCCTGGGGTGGTAGCCTCGGTGCACCCTCTCGTCGAGGTGGGTTCGACGGTTGCAGTGATGGTGCTCGTTGCCGAGGCGACCCGGGGCCGCAGACGCTGTGTTGCGCGTGCGACCGGCGTGGACCGAGGCTTCCCGCATGAATCGGGAAGTCGCAACGCGATGCTCCGAGGGGTATCCCTGCCTTCGGGAGGCAGAGCTTTCGGCCCGTCGGACCGCGGCATCCTCCAGGAGATTCTTGAGCTCTCCCTGGATACGCCGCCCTTCGGTGGTTGATGGCTCCGGCATCGCGCGAAGAAGTATTGCCGCTGCAGCTAGGTTCTGGCTGACCCCACTGGAAGCCGGTGGCGGCCTTGCCCTGACATCGTCGGTGATGCGGTGCTGGATGCCCTGGGGTGGATGTCGCGCTTCTCCGGCCGGAGCTTGGTCTGCCCATTCCTGCTCGATGTTTCGGCGGAACGGCTCAAGGGTTCCTGCTCCCTCGTCGAGCCTGGACTGCATCTTGCGGATTTTCTCGAGCTGTGTGTCCTGACCCCCCGCAGGGACTGGGACCACAGCTAGCCCCCGAAGGATGTCAACGCGAGGCGCTGTTCTAGGGGGATCACCGTTTTCTGGTATACCAAGATGGTTGCCTTCGCCGGGACCCCCTAGATCGACGTGGAAACATTCACGACTTGGACCGCAGTCCTCGTCGCCGAAGCTGCGGCTACCGTCGGAACAGTCGGAAAGGCAGTAGTCGCATGCGGTCATGAAGTCCTGCATGGCACTGGGGTTGCCAAGTCCGGAGAAATCCCAACAAAAGTCAGGCTCGTCATCTTCCTCGGAACCCGAGGGCACGTAGGTCGAGACGGCTGTCAGCCGGTCCCAGGGTGACCGCATACCGTACCCCGGAGGGTTTGGACATGCCTCTATGAAGGCTTCCACCGAAGCGAAGTCGCTTGGTGGGTCGAAGCTGAATCCAAAAGGCACGAGATGGGAATCGGTCGATACCTCTTGGTCGATGGGCGGTGACGAAGTCGCGTCAGGGGCAGACTGCACCGTCGTCTCAGGTATGAGGGTGACGCCCAGCAAGTCCTTTGCGAGCGTGCTGGCGTCGTCCGTCCGCTTGGAGTTGGCGTGTTGCGGGGAAACGGCGCTCGTCTTCGTCTCAGACGCGAGGGCGATGCTCGACGTGTCCCCCGTTGGGGCGTCGGCGTCGTCGACTCGCTCGACAGCTGACGAGGTGCCGCCTCCTGCTTGGCCTTGGTTGCCCCGCCTCCTCCTCCGTCGGCGGAGGAGGCGACGGGACAAACCGGAATGTTGTTCTTCCGCCACGTGGGGAAGACGTCGTCGATTCCGCCGCCGGCGGGCGGGTTGTCGGCCGCCATTGTCGCTGTCGCGCGGCGGGGGAAGGAGTATCATGTCGTAGCCGCCGTCGAGGGACATGAACTCAAGACTCCTGAAACGGAGCACCGTCCCGGGCTGGAAAGGTTGCTAGAGACTACCCATCTGGAGCTTGACGGGAAGCTGTTCGTCAACACGCAGCAGGCCCCTACCTGGCGCGCCAACTGTCGGCGTTTCGACCCCGGGGGGTCCCTGGACCGACGAGTAAATTGTCGCCGCGTGTCCCAGCCCAGATGGGTCGGCGCGAGACGGAGCACGAAGGGGGGAAAACAGGGAGACAGGCGTAAAGGGGAAACCCGCGGCCTTCGTGTTTGTCCTGCGCCTAGGTCGGGTGCGCTTGCAGTAGGGGGTTACAAGCGTCCGCGTGGGAGGGAGCGAGAGGCCTGCACGCGCCGTCCCGTCCTCCCCGCGCAGCTAACCCTCCGTACGAGTGCCCTGGGCCTTCCTTTTATAGGCGTAAGGAGAGGGCCCAAGTGTACAATAGGAGATGTAGCAGTGTGCTAACGTGTCTAGCAGAGAGGAGCTAGTGCCCTAAGTACATGTCGTCGTGGCAGCCGGAGAGGTTTTGGCACCCTGTTCATGTGATGTCGTGGCCGTCGGAGGAGCGCTGGAGCCTTGCGGAAGGACAGCTGTCGGGGCTGTCGAGTCCTTGCTGACGTCTCCTTGCTTTCGTAAGGGGCTGAGAGCTACCGTCGTCATGGAGCACGCGGGGCGCCACCATTATTTGTTTACCGGGGCGAGCCAGATGGGACGCCGGTCTTGTTCCCTGTAGCTTGAGCTAGCTAGGGGTAGGATAATGATGGCCCCCCTGTGACGTGGTCGGTCCGAGCCCTGGGTCGGGCTAGGCGGAGGCTCCTCCGAGGTCGAGGTCGAGTCTGTCTTCCGAGGTCGAGGTCGAGTCCGAGCCCCGGGTCGGGCGGGGCGGAGACCATCGTCTGAGGCCAAGGCTGAGTCCGAGCCCTAGGGTCGGGCGAGGCGGAGTTCGTCGTCTTCCGGAGCTGAGGCCGAGTCCGAGCCCTGGGTCGGGCGAGGCGGAGTTCGTCGTCCTCCGGGGCCGAGGCTGAGTCCGAGCCCTGGGTCAGGCGAGGCGGAGTTCGTCGTCCGAGGCTGAGACGGGGGCCGAGCTCTGGGGTCGGGCGAGGCGGAGCTTCCTATGGCGCCCGAAGCCGGACTTGGCTGCTGTCACCCTCACTCTGTCGAGCGGCACAGCAGTCGGAGCGACGCAGGCGGCGCTATCCTCTCGTCAGGCCGGTCAGTGGAGCGGCGAAGTGACTGCGGTCACTTCGGCTCTGTCGACTGAGGGGCGCGCGTCAGGATAAGGTGTCAGGCCATCCTTGCATTAAATGCTTCTGCGATACGGTCGGTCGGTGTGGCGATCCGGCCAAGGTTGCTTCTTGGCGAAGACTGGGCCTCGGGCGAGCCGAAGGAGTGTCCGTTGCTTGAGGGGGCCCTCGGGCGAGACGTGAATCCTCCGGTGTCGGCTGCCCTTGCCCGAGGCTGGGCTCGGGCGAGGCGAGATCGTGTCCCTTGAGTGGACCGAGCCTTGACTTAATCGCACCCATCAGGCCTTTGCAGCTTTGTGCTGATGGGGGTTACCAGCTGAGATTAGGAGTCTTGGGGGTACCCCTAATTATGGTCCCCGACAAATAGTTTAGACCACTTGTCATAAGAGCCGATGGTTACAATGGCCACTTGTGCTATAATCTGTCACCTAAAGACACGAGGTTTTAGTTTATATACTAATGCATATTACGCTCATCTCATATTTATCAAATGCAGAATAAATATGGATTCAATTCGAATAAAAACGGAATCCCACAGAAACGGACGGAATAAACCCTCTTCCGTTTCTATCCCGCTTTCATATTTTTCGTAAATACAAAAGCGGTCGGGTCAAATGTAGAAAATGATACGGTAGGATGGGATTTTATCCGTCGGTTTTCAACCATTAGGAGTACCAGTACAGTACCATGGCTCATGGCTGACGTGGGACACCAAATTTGCTGCTAGTAGGGATGACACCGGTAGGGGATTTGGATCGGGTAGAACAAAAACTCATCAACGAACAAACCGTTAGGTGACACCTGTTCAAACTCGTCCGTAATCAATTGGACATGCACTTAAATCTATCGAGTTTCGGATGGCTTTTGACACCCTTGGACACCCGCGTATGAGATTTAAAATCTATATTCGCTTGATTGGTTGGCGGCAGCCTAACCTCCTGGCTCACGAGGGCCTGCATCTGTTCAAACGCGCGTGTCTCGCTTGTCCGCCCATGCAGCTAAATGCGTGGTTTTAGACCTGATCTGCACCCGTGTATACATGCTCGAGCGATGAGGTACATTTTACCAATCAAGCGCACATCCATAGTCAACGTATCCGGCGGTTCTCGATGTGATCGACCGAGCAACCAATCAGCCGCTATGTGAAGCCGTTAGTTTGCGAATCAGGTACGGGGTCACACCCACGAGTGAAAATATGTACCAAACCTGTACGTTAAATTGTATGTCCACCCCACATGGCTAAAACAAATAGATTTATTTCAAACTTCAACCGAATCGAGGAGTGTGATCAGAGAGTAGCATGGGTTTTACATTACAGGACGGCGCGACGCTGTCAGATATTCCGGTGGATGCGCACAGCGCTGCACCACGTCCGCAGTTTTCTTACACTTGGCTGAGAGAGAGAGAGAGCAAGGCCAGATAATAAAGGCAGTCTTTTTTTTATTACAAGGGATAAGAAAAGTATTGTCAGTGCGTCCTCGACCTCGAAGCTGGAGGCCGATGTGGCGCGAGGGTGGACGTGTTCAAACCGCGAAGCCGCCGGCGGGGCTGCGTGGGGCCGGCCCACTTGCGCCGGTGGCCACTGGGAAATCGGGAACCTTTGGGCAGCACACTGTCGTTATTTCAATTTTTACATGGTAGTACATTTTATTTTTATGGCGATGCACTTTGTCTATAATAAAGAAAAATGAGAAATAGAAACATGAACGTGTGAAGAAAAAAAAGGGGCATGGAGCAAGGACCTCCAGTGGAATTTGAGCTCGGTAGCCGAGATTGGGCATTTGCGTAGTATAAACGGAACAAGCACGAGTGTTGTGTTTTTTTGCTGCCCAAGTCATTTTTGGAAGATGCGCCTTTGCGGACAGCAGCCTAAAGGCGAGCGAGTGAGTCAGCAAATACGCGGACGGCGGCCGAGCTAGACGGGCCTCGTCCGTCCTTTCTCTCCTCTTGTCCTTTCGCATGTCACTATTGCTGTAGTCGCAATCGTTGCTATTTGATTTGATTGCTAGGTGAAGCCAAAGAAGATGTACTGATACTGTCAGTAGTAGCATTGGCGATGGGATTGGAAATAGAAACAGTAAGTGTGCTAATTACCATAGTCCTGGCAGAAACACTGGTCCTGCTGCTGCTGCGTAGGCGATGAGCTGGTGGTGACGCGGCCAGGCGCGGGCACCAAGAGCAAACGCGTGGCTCGCATGGCGGTCTTATCCGCGCGCCCCCGTCGCCGCGCCATCTCCACCCCATGTTCGCCGGCCAGCTGCTTTCGTTGGCTTGGCTTGGCTTCTTTTGCGCTTTTTTTTTTTCTGTTGCCTGCTTTGGCCCGCGGGCCTCGGCGTCGGTGGTGACCTTTTGGGGGCCCCTCCGGGAGTGCGCTTTGTGGCTCTGGTTCAACGCACCGACTATTCCCTTGTCTCCTACTACTCTCCTCTGTTGCAGTGTTGCGTCCGCTTCATTTATTACATCTGATCTGAAATATGCGAGCTTTTTTGTTTTTTGTTTTGTTTTGAGACGCTTGGCCATGGTCCCAAGTGCTTGGCTGCTTGCAGGTGCAGCTGATGGTCACCGCTGCTTCTGGTGCTTGGTCATGGCCCCCTTGACAAATTTGCCGGCACGTCCAGATTTACTCTTGGAACAAAGGAAACTAACTCCCTCCACTAAAAAAATCCAAAAAAAATGAAACCGTAGATAGCACCAATTTCAGTCAAAATTTGTTGTTTCCTTGCACTGCATCAATACCAAAAGGCTGGTTTATGATTCAACCCATCTTCAGCAGTCAGCACGATTGGGCTGGTTTGCGGTTTTGCAGAAAATATCTCTCCCCGTGCGACTGATATTTCCTTCGCTGGATGAGTGAGAATTCAGACGACACGAGCAGCGGTCCGCTTTCACTGTATGCTTTCGGTCTTGTTTCTCCCTCCGGCGGTACGGTGTCCGCCTCGCCGTGGACCACAACCACCACCACCCACCCCCGTCCCCGTCGGTTCACGCAGCGGCGTTGCGTGCCGGACTTGCGCTTCAGAGAGAGAGAGAGAGAGAGAGAGAGAGGTGCGTTCGACGTTCATTTCATGCGTGCATGCATGCATGCGAGCGATTAGGGGGTGAAAACGGGTAGGGTACCCGAAACGGGTACCGGATACGGATACTGATTCGGGACCATTTTTCGGATACGGATACGGGTATTTTTTAGATTCGGGACGGATACGGGTAATACCCGGATAGTATGGCTTCGGATTCGGGTCGGATACGGAGCGAGTATTACCCGGTAAATACCCGGATATTCGGGTCGGATACGGGTACCCGGAATTCGGGTACCCGTTTTTTCTTTTTCTGCATAATAATATAGTTATAAAATCATAACTTTTACATATGAAATCGGATGAAGATAAAGTTTATATGAAAATTGTAGAGCTCGAAGAGATCTATAACTTTGTAGTACATCACATTTTTGTTTAAACATATCTTTAGGCCAAAATCATTAAAATAATGTCTAAATTTATATCAAAATAATAGACTTTATCATTTTCATGTGGGGACTTAAGATTATATCCATGTGGGAACTTAGGATTATCTTTTTATAAACTATTTATTAATATTGGTAACTTATTTGCAATTTTCGGTCGACGCTACAATATTTTTATGAATTTAATTGTATTTTGATGATTTTCTACAACAAGAAATTAATAATACACCAAATAGCCTAAAAAATTCATGAATTTTTACGGGGACACAACATATATCCACATATAGTTCTCAAAAACATTTAGACTATAAAATCCACAAGATGTTGGTGTTTCTTCCATTCTACTCCCACTTATTGCGTGAGTTACATGTGAAATCATTTTATGTATCGAAGTTTCAACATAATTAATATTTCACTTATCATTTTCATGTGGCGACTTGAGGTTTTATTTGAATAGAATGTTTATTTGTTTTGGTAAGCTTTTTGCAATTTTGGATCAAAACTAGTGTATTTATGAATTTTAATTATACTTTGATGATTTTATGTAGAAAGAAATTAATAATATATAAATAGCCTCAGAAATCTATGAAATTATACGAAGGTACAACATATGGCCACATATAGTCATAAAAAATAATGGGACCATAAAATTCACAGGATGTCAACGTTTCTTCTATTTTATTTCCACTTATTGCGTGTTACACGTGAAATCACTCTAAGTATCCAAGTTTCAACATAATCAATACTTCACTTTACCATTTTTACGTGGGAACTTGAGATTACCTTCTATTAAATGCTTATTAGTATTAATTTACTTGCAATTTCGTGGTCGAACAAGAATATTTTTTGGTAACCAATTAATGCATTATCCGATAAGTATCCGATATCCGATCAAATAATATCCGTATCCGTCACTTATCCGCCCGGATAAATATCCGGTCCCTGTATCCGTATCCGTCCCGTTTCTAACTATCCGTATCCGATCCCGAATCCGTTTTAAATACATTAGGGTAGGATACGGGATGAGCTAATATCCGTCCGTATCCGCCCGTTTTCACCCCTACGAGCGATCGAGACGGCAGCGTCGCCTGACGATCTCATCCGAAACGTTTGATGCACGGGACGGGAGCCCCCTGTATCACATTGCCGCGTGCTTATCTCCAGTACGCAGCAAGTTCCTGTAAAAAAATCTTGGTACACCGGGAGGCGGGAGCTGGGAGCTGGGAGCTCAGCGCCCTGGTATTGGTGAAGTGAAGGTGCGCGCAGTCGTAGCATATCCTACTTTGTTTGCTTCCCCTCTTGCAGGATGTGCAGATACTTGACAGCCAATGATTTTGTCGCACAGAAAGCGAACTGCGAACGCATTTTTTTTTATCATAATAATAATAATAATGTAACGAAAGCAACGAAACATTATTATAGAACCAATAGTTGTTCATCCGCGCACATCACATTTTTATCATTACGCATGTAACGCTGGGCGCAAAGACTATATATCAAACGTTACAGCATTTTACTTTTTTTTACAAGCTTTAACTTGCTACTCTAGTTAGTTGACAACACTTGCTGTTGCCGCCAACCAATGTGTTGGGAATGCAAGAGGGGCTCTTTGGATGCTTTGACCATGGAGAAAATGCAGTGGTCCGAAAGAAGCGTCTTCCTTCCAGCTTTCTTGCACGCACGTACATGTATCATGTGCACCCACCTTCTTCATGCATGCATGCACGGCACGTTTGCGTTGCGTCTCTTGACACGGAGTACGTCTCTGATGCTTTGCTGCAGAAATGACTCCAGCACCTTCTTAGGCCTTACTAGCTCATATTGTTCTTTTGGGACACGAAGTGCCATGTGAACTGCAATGAGGCGCTCCTGTAATCCTCACCACAATTTCTCCAAACCTGCAGGCAAGGCAAATATGGAAGAGAAATCCATCAACAGGACTTCCTCCCTCATACAATACAGTGTCCCAAAAGTAAAAAAAAATAAACAACTGTGCCATTTATGCATGGTAAAAGTGACAGAAGAACTATATTGTTTCAGTATAAGCTCAACACTGGCCAAGCGTGTATATATATGACACGGTACGTCCCGTTGAAAACAGACCAGGTCATAGCCAAGGGGCAGCAGTGTGAAGTTCCCATTGATATTCTTGTATAAAGCAGCAAAATTGCGGTGGATGGGGTGCCAACGTGAGCAACAACACCGATTGAGACATACCTGAAATAATTTGCTCAGTACCTTCAATATGTAAGCAGTTACTATGTTTTAGATACGTAGTAACTGCTTACTACCTTCAATATGCAATGAGGCGCTCCCGTTCCAGATTGCTAAGTTGTTCTGGTTTTTTAGATATGAAAAGACAAAACTTGCTTATGTTTTGGAATAAATACCCATCGGCGCACAGAGGCTTCCATATCAGCGCTAAACACCCTTCCATCGTCTGCAATCTAAAATAAATATCAAGAGTAGTTCTACGTCACACATCTCAAATACTTCCTTTTTTAGCTACTAAGATTCTGCTGACGACTTAACCTGCTTGGCAACTAGTAGTTTACATCTGCTCCGAATCTCTGGCTCACTGCTCCACATCTTCTGCAAGTTAACTGTATTCTTTATTAGTGATTGCTCAGCATTAGTATCAAGCAGTTCCTCTCGAGCTTAGTGTTGAGCACGGAAAAGAGCCGTCTAGACGGTCCGGCTCTGCGGCCGGATGGTCCGCGGCCCGGACGGTCCACGGTGGTGGTGCAGACGGTCCGCGCGTGCGCAGAGTCAGTTAGGGTTTCTAGTTTCTCGCGGGATTTGTTACTTAAAACCGTGGGATTAGATCGGGAAACAATTTGTAGCGGATCCAGACCTCCCCTATATAGATGAAGGGCTACGGCCGATTAAACCCCCCAATAATCGATCAAATCAAGTCTATTTCTCGTTTTACTTATGCATTTAGGAGTAGTTCTAGTTTAGTCTTCCAATCCCCAAATTCTCCGCTTCTCCTCGACACTACGTCGATCAGAGGAGTCTAGGTCGGCTTGCCGAGCCTAGACAATACCTAGAATCTCTCCTCCCCGACGGGGTCCCTCCCGGGAGCGAGATTCAGGTGCCGCCGGTGAACTCCGCTGCACCTGCGCACGCGCGGACCGTACGACACATCAGGCAGGGAACCCGAGCCCTGCGCCAGGTCGCAGACCGTCCGACCCCTAGCCGCGGACCGTCCGCGCCTGTGCAGAAAGCACCGCCGCCGGTTCTCATTATAGTGATTGGCGCCCGAAAAGGTGTCAACACACTTTTTGGCGACTCCGCTGGGGACGAGTGTTTAGATCTACTAAAAACCAGGCCCTCAAATGGCCGGTTCTAAAGGTCACGTTGATATCTCTCCGGACAATATCATGAAGCCGACTGTTGAAGGTCTGACGGCCGATGAGCAACAGCAATATGAGGACTATATGCGTCAAGCGAAGGAGAAATTCTTATCACAATATACGGTGGATCACCACCAGAAAGTTGTCAAACATGGAGAGACCGACGTCACATCTATTCTATCTTCGCTTCAAGTCCCCAACGTAAGTAAACCCGACGACATCCAGTCTATTAAACAATATGTAGATCATCAGTTAAATCAAATGAAACGACAGATTGGAGGGTTAGAAGAGTCAATTAGAAAACTAACGCGTACGTTGGAAAAGTCTGTTACTCCTAGTTTTCCATCATACGAAACTAGTAATGGGGTATTTATGTCTGATGCATCGGAAACAAATGGGGATTCGAGCCCCAACCTTTATATGGTATGCCGATGAACTCATATTCAGGGCAAATACAACCACTGTCGTCCCTGCTTGGCAGATCGGCGCCCCTAAACACGATCGGACCATCCGAGCTTCTGCCCGGACCGTCCGGCTTGCTCTACCAGAGAGTCCGGGGCCGCCCTATGACCACCGTCGTCCCTGCTTGGCAGATCGGCGACCCTGGACGTGGTCGGACCGTCCGAGCTTCTGCCCGGACCGTTCGACCCTTACGCGAACAGTCCGGCTTTCCATGCCGGACAGTCCGGGGCCACACCAGGACTACCACGTGGCGTCCCGATAATGGTGAACGCAACCGATCAGTTCGGATTTACCACCGGACAAACCGGATACGCATATGCAGAACCTGTTGTTGCACACCATGCACCAAATTATTACACACCACAGAGTATGTTTCGCCCTCTACATATTTAAACCATAACACACCATACAATCATAGACCGATCAACACTATCGATCGGTCACGACAAGAAGGTCGGTATACTAATGCCCGACCAAATGAGCCCCACAGCCTAGGATCCGGTGGTCTGCCACTGGGTGCAATGGAAAAAATTAGGGAAGAGATGACTGAGCTATTTCAAGATAAGTTCGGAGTTAGTGTAGCCAGAGTGGACCAATCATACCAAAAGTCGTATAATCACCGGTTTGACACTGTCACATATCCACAAGGGGCAAGGATACCGGAATTTTCTAAGTTTTCTGGTGAGAATGGGAGAAGCACACACGAACACATAGGCCAGTTCCTAGCACACCTAGGCGAATTGGCTGATGGAGAAGCATTTCGTGTTCGGTTATTTTCTTTATCCCTTACTGGTACCGCTTTTGCATGGTACGCCACCCTGCCTCCTAATTCCATTAATTCCTGGAATGAGTTAGAAAGTAAATTTCATGAACATTTCTTTGCCGGGGAATATGAATTAGGGCTAGCTGACTTAGCTTCAGTCCACCAAGGACGCGAAGAATCAGTTAATGATTATATCCGGAGGTTCCGGGACACTAGAAATCGATGCTTTCGGATCCATGTCGCAGACAAAGAGCTAGCAGGGCTAGCTTTTAATGGGTTGATATCATACTTAAGAGACAAATTAGATGTGACTCAGTTCTTTTCGGTAGCCCAGCTACATCAGCGGGCTTTAGCTTGTGAAAACCGATTTAAAGAGGCATCAAAATCGGCCGCCCGTCTATACATCTGATAGAGCGTGATAGTTCAGATGATGAATCCGCAGACGTATATACCACTGCGTTTATTTGGCCAACAAAGGCCAAATCTTCGGCATGTTCTTCCTTACAGCCGGTTCAAAAGAATGGGCAAGAAGAGATTAAATTTACCTTTAATGTTGCCAAATGCGATAAAATATTTGACGAGTTACTAAAAAATGGCAACATTAAACTAACTCATACTATTCCTCCTCCTGATGAATTAAAAAGGTGTGCTTATTGTAAGTGGCATAATTCTTTTTCTCATGCCACCAATGATTGTAATGTTTTTCGTCGACAGATACAATCGACCATAAATGAGGGCCAGTTAACTTTTCAGGAGATGCAAGTAGATACACAACCATTTCCTGTTAATACAATAGAACTCACATGCGAAAATGTCTTGGCTCGGCCCAAAATGGCTGATAAAGGCAAAGGCAAGGGCATCATCATTGATGATCCTCGCATATCGAATATATCACAAAAGGAGATTATTCAAAAGGCTCCGGACGAGAAGGCTAAAAGGTCCGGAGGCGTCGGGGGGCAGGCACAATTAATGAGCCGAACACGAAAGCTTGGCCCGAGCATCGCGGACGGTCTGGCACCTATGCGGACGGTCCGGTGCTCAGACAGACTGTCCGGCTAACTCAGCCGGACAGTCCACTTGTGACCAAAGTCGTCGGCCTCTACACAAAGCAAGGAAAGAGACACAAGGACAAAGCACATATGGTCGGCTGATCAAAGCTTACCCTACTTTTAATCAGTTGCTCTCCAAAAATGTAGCAAAAAGAATGTTCCACGTGATCGGTCAACGAAGAAACCCCGGTCACCTGTTAAAAACGAAACGGCGGAATAAAACGGCCCAAAAGGCGACACAACAAGCATCGTTTGTTCATCATATGAGACCAGGGTACTTTCCACCCGTTTATTCATCATCGATATATTGTCCTGTTCAAATATGGAATGGTACGAAGATGAATCCATGGTACATGTACAATCCCTTTGTCTATTCAGACTAGGGGACACCTCCATTCTATTCCTTTTGATCCATTGATCAAATGGTTATGGCCGAAAAAGATACAATCCGAAATGACATATATGCATTAGAGCTCTATTGAAGGATCACCCTATTGGTGTGAAAAGTCGGTGACTCACATCAGGCTTAGTACATATGCTTTTGGTTCGTCAACATCAACCAAAAGGCAGGGGACATATGTTGAGCACGAAAAAGAGTCGTGCGGACGGTCCGCGGTGGTGGCGCGCACGGTCCGCGTGTGCGCAGAGTCAATTAGGGTTCCTAGTTTCTCGCGGGATTTGTTACCTAAAACCGTGGGATTAGATCAGGAAACAGTTTATAGCGGATCTAGACCTTCCCCTTTATATAGATGAAGGGCTACGACCGATAAACCCCCCAACAATCGATTAAATCAAGTCTATTTCTCGTTTTACTTATGCATTTAGGAGTAGTTATAGTCTAGTTATAGTTTAGTCTTCCAATCCCGAAATTCTCTGCTTCTCCTCGACTCTACGTCAATCAAAGGAGTCTAGGTCGGCTTGCCGAGCCTAGACAACATCTATGATCTCTCCTCCCCGACGGGGTCCCTCCCGGGAGCGAGATCCAGGTGTCGCCGGTGAACTCCGCCGCCCCTGCGCACGTGCGGACCGTCCGGCCCCAGGGCGTGGACAGTCCGACACGTCAGGCAGGGAACCCGAGCCCTGCGCCAGGTCGCGGACCATCCGGCCCCTGGCCGTGGACCGTCCACGTTTGTGCAGAGAGCACCGCCGCTGGTTCTCATTATAGTGATTGGCGCCCGAAAAGGTGTCAACACTTAGCAAAGGCCTAGATAGTGTATAGGATTCCGTTTTATCACCATTTGACACAGAATACACATGGCGTTGGCTTGATGGAACCTGATTCTGTTCAGAAGTACAAGTTCAGTTCAAGAGGGTTGGTTACCAAAAAAAGACGAGAAGATAGCTCAAATTCAGGAGAACAAGAGAGATTACATTCAATGGTATAGCTTCCATTGCTGCGTGGTGTGATCTCCACATTTTCCGAATAGATGAGCAAAGTGAAAGAGCCTGAGGTTCCGGTTCGTTGTCAATGTTGCACTTAATAAGCCTTACAATGTTCTCTGACCTCCTAAAGTTCTTCAGATGTATGTGAGAGCACCTAGAGGGGGGGGGGGGGGTGAATAGGTGATCCTGTAAAACTTAAAACTTAACAACACAAACTTGATTAAGAGTTAGAACAATGAAATCAAGTGGGTAGAGAGGAGAGCTCTTGTGAAGCACAATAGACACAATAAGGACAAGCACAAGAGACACGAGGATTTATCCCGTGGTTCGGCCAAGTACAAAACTTGCCTACTCCACGTTGTGGCGTCCCAACGGACGAGAGTTGCACTCAACTCCTCTCAAGTGATCCAATGATCAACTTGAATACCACGGTGTTCTTCTTTACTTTACTCTTTCCCGTTTGCGAGGAATCTCCACAACTTGGAGTCTCTCGCCCTTACAATAAGAATCACAATAAAGCACTAGAGTAAGGGAGGGAAGCAACACACTCAAATCCACAGCAAATACGCATACACAAGACCAAGACTTGAGCTCAAGACAATATCTCTAGGTTCTCACTAGAACGGAGCTCAAATCACTAAGAATGTCGAACAAGTGCGCAAGAATGAAGTGTGAGTGATCAACAATGCTCAAGGAATGCTTGGTATTTTCCTCCATGCGCCTAGGGGTCCCTTTTACAGCCTCAAGGCAGCTAGGAGCCGTTGAGAGCATTCCAGGAAGGCAATTCTTGCCTTCTGTCGCCTGGCGCACCGGACACTGTCCGGTGCAGATTTCTTTCCTTCTTTGGCGAAGTCGACCGTTTGCGCTTTGGAGCCGTTGACGCACCGGACACTGTCCGGTGCACACCGGACACTCCGGTGCACACCGGACACTCCGGTGCCCCTTCTGACCGTTGGCTCTTGCCACGCGTCGCGCGCGGATTATGCGGCCGACCGTTGGCCCGGCCGACTGTTGGCTCACCGGATAGTCCGGTGCACCACCGGACAGTCCGGTGATTTATAGCCGTACACCGTTAATTGCTTCCCGAGAGCAGCCAGTTGACAGACGTTGGCCTGGCGCACCGGACACTGTCCGGTGCACCACCGGACACAGTCCGGTGCACCCAGACCGAGCAGCCTTTTGGCTGTACACAGCCAACTTCTCCAAAATTGTTTCTCATGTTTCTAGCACTTAGACACAATACATTAGTCTTCAAAACAATGTACTAAGTCTAGAAACATACCTTTAATCTTGATTTGCACTTCTTGAGTCCTTGGCACAATTTAACACTTAAGCACTTGTGTTGGACACTTAATCACCAAAATACTTAGAAATGGCCCAAGGGCACATTTCCCTTTCAGTATGATTTACATGTGAAGGCCTGTGATACCAAGCTTTTGCCAGCTCCCAGCTCCAATGCAAGTACTCCTTCCCAAGGAACATCTCAATTCCCAAAGTATTTTGGAAGGTTTCTTTTCCATTTTATCTAGATCCAGCCATCGAGGCACTACAAACAAAGAACATCAGTTCTGAACAAACTTTTGAAGTTATGTAAGAATATGCTCAGAAAGGAATAAGCCTTACTTGGAGCAGCATCACCCGCTTAGTATTAGTTACTAAAGAAATCCTCTGGTTCATTAAAATAAATGGTCTTCATAGTAATAAGAGAATGCGTATCTAGAAGGTTCTCCAAATAAATATGTGCATGCAAAATATCTGCTAACTTCTGCCACAGGCAAAGTGCCATCTGAACAGGATAATCAAGTAAGCACAGATCATGCCAAAAATCTGAATAGAACTACTAATCCATTGACTAAAGTTTAGTTTGTATCATATTGGATCTTTGAATGACTATTACAATTATTAAATATAGTCCAATTATAAACATCATTACACAATTGAAGACTAAACGGCGAGACAATTTTATTAAGCCTAATTAATCTAATATTAACAAATGTTTACTGCAGCATCATATGAGCGAGCCATGGACTAATTAGGTTTAATAGGTTCATGTTATCGTTTAGTCCTCAACTGTTTAATTAGTTTCGTAATTAGACTATATTTAATATTTTTAACTAAAATCTAAACATTTTTTATGTGACGAGAATAAAATTTAGTGAGGTGAACCATACAAGGCCTAAGGTACTCCTTTCGTCCAGAAATGGTAGGTGTATTTGACCATAGTAAAAGTCATATGAAATAGATTTTGACCAGTAATTTCTCTTATAGCATATAGTCAATTGCTAAAGAATTAACTTCGTATTAAAGCCACTTTGAACACAAATATGTCGATGCCCTAAATTTGCACATAATTTGACTAATTGTTGGTCGAACTTTGTAAAATTTGGATTTTGCTCTAGGTAAATACACTATCAGTTCTAGGGTGGGGGGAGTATCTCCTAGTTAATATTTTTTTCCTTTCTTTCAAAGCCTGATCAATCTACCAAAGATGAGCCTTTTGCCTACTTAAAACAAAGCTTGGTTGAATCAGTGTAGTACATCACTACGTACTGGAGTATATGATTACAATTGCTCATATTTTTTGACAAAGGGGAATAACCCCCTATTACACTTTGATCTTCAACTTCATCACAGAGTTCATTACAAGACTCAGAACTGCAGAAACGCCATGACATACGAACAAACTACCCGAACTATTGGCAACACAACCACAAAGTTCTGCTAAAACAGGCACTCTCACAGGCACAGAGGGGCAACACCTGCTGGAAATACACACATCGCACAAACACCACTTATTACAGCATCTCTCCAGACAGGAGGCGAGAAAACCACACATACGGAGTACGAGCACCACTACATTCATCGAGTAAAAGAGAAGCAGCCAAAAGGGACGCCGGCAGGTAGACCAGGCAATGAGGCAAGCAGAACCAGAACACACTAATCAGCAAGCAATACGTCTATCCACTGGTCTCCGGACATAAGCGCGACTCATCGCCTCACTTGCCATCTGCCATCCTTCTGATGAGCTTGCTTCCTAGCTCCACCGTCCTTATTTCCATCTCTTTCTGTCGAAAATCCCACGAATCCAACCAGAAACAACATAAGAATATCACATTAGTGGGATCATATAGGGTTTTGTCTCCAAACCACCAACCGTTTCTGGTTCTCCAGATTGCCCAAAGAACCACACCACATCCAAACAAGATCAGATTGCATTCATTCTTTTTAAATTTGTGAATCCAGTCCCCAAAAAGCTCATTCATGTTTTTGGAGTCGACTTAAGATTCAGAGAAACATGGATCACTCTCCACACCTATTTGGCAACCCAGCAATCAAAAAACATGTGGTTAATGGACTCCAAAAGCCCACAAAGCACACAACCATCGGGCCTTGCCACATCCTTTCACTACTACAATTTGGCTCTATACAAGCGGTAGACTTTTTACATCCCAGGCGGTTCGGCTAGAAAACCGCCTGAGATGTCTCATGCTATTCGGACCGCTTGTGATGTATTCGTATCACAAGCGGTCCGAAATAACAACCGCTTGTGGTGCTCGATCGTTTCACAAACGGTTCGTAATAAAACAACCGCCTGTGATGCGCGATTCGTATCACAGATGGTTCTCAATTAGACCCGATTGTGATTTGATTATCATATATTAATATTTTAATTTTTAACAAAAATATGCAAATACAATTTAAATGAATTTTAATAGCACACATAGATAACTAGAGAGATTTTAAATTAATTGGCAACCACAATGCCTAGTCGATCATACATGCTAATAAATACAATTTGATTCATACAATTTTTCATGAACTACCATTTTTTTCGCATGTATGGCTTTAAGTTCTTATCAATTTTCTTTTCCACACGCTTGATTCTCTCTAGACCGTTAAAGGCGGACATCTCTTCATACTTATTGTATTCCTCATCTCCGTCTCCCACATTCTCAACTCCAACATTTTTTTGCTTTCCAGAAATAACTATATGCATCTTATCATCTGCTGGATCGAGTACATAGAACACTTGTGCAACACATTCGGCGAGAACCCACGGGTCATCTTTATATCCTACTTTCTTTAAGTCTATCAGTGTGAGTCCGTAGTTATCCACTATCACCCCCACGGGATGTTGTACCCATTGGCACTTAAATAAGGGTATTTTCATGCTTGGGCTATAATCAAGTTCCCATATTTCCTCTATGAATCTAAATTATGTGGTCTTCTGTCCCTATAGGTCAAAAGCATCGATACGAACACCGCTATTTTGTGCAACACGTTTCATGTCTTTTGATTTAGTGTAGAATGTGTACCCATTGATGTCATATGCTTGCCATGATGTCACAAAACACGATGGCCCAGAAGCCAAAGTCTTCATTGTTTCCTCTTCCAAAGAGTCTCCGAATAGGATGTTTTTGCCCATTAACCATTCGTTGAAACGATATTTGTGCTCCATCATGATCTAGTCCTCTGTGCGGTTCTGATTTTCTTTACGAAGCTCATCCAGGTGTTCCTCTATGTAAGGCTCGGCTATCGCGAGATGTTGTAGTACACTAACATGAGCACAATGTACTAGCTTGTAATCCTCAACGCGAAAAGTTTTCCTGCCCATTCTCCCTCTCCCACATAGTTTACCCTCATGTTTAGGTACAGGCACACATATCATTGTTCCATCTCTGATGTAATCTATACAGCTCTTAATCACTTCTTATGTAGTGTATCCCTCCATGATTGAACCCTCGGGGTGAGCGCGATTTCGCACATAACCTTTTAATACTCCCAGGTATCGCTCCAACTGAAACATATGATGTAAATATAGTGGCCCTAATATTTTTATTTGATCCACGAGATGTATGATTAGGTGTACTTGCATATCAAAAAATGATGGAGGAAAACACATTTCAAGCTTGCACATAGTCTCGATGATGTATGCCTTCAGATAGTCCAAGTCTTCTAAAGCTATTACTTTTTGTGACACCGCATTGAAAAAGTAACACAAACGTGTAATGACAACTTTGACATGCTCTGTTTCGAGGGCTCTTACCACAATTGGGAGGAACACCGTCATCATCACATGGCAGTCATGAGAGTTGTAGCCAAATAGAGACAAGTCCTTCATCCTGACTAGTTTGCTGATATTGGATGAGAAACATGTGGGCACTTTGACCCCACGCAAACATTTGCAAATTTTTGTTCTCTCCTCAACTGACAAGTTGTAGCTAGCTGGGGGGAGGTAAGGCTTCCCTTTGCCACTATCCACTGGATGAAGTTCCGATCTGATTTGAAGATCTACTAGGTCATTACGTGATTTAAGTCCGTCCTTTGTCTTACTCGGCATGCCCAACAAGGTTCCAATGATGCTGTCAATAACATTCTTTGTTACATGCATCAAATCAATGTTGTGGAAAATTTCCATATCCTTCCAGTATGGGAGGTACTTGAAAAAAATTGATTGCTTCTTGAAAGTTGTGTAAGTTGAAGGGTCAGTTCTCTTTCTCTTTTCTCCTTTGTTTTTTCCCTTTCCGAATACAACATGAATGCTCTTTACAATTTCAAAAACAAGTTTCCCACTATAAGGCTTTGGCGCACCTTCACTTTCCAGTTCATTGTTAAATTCCTCTTTCATCTTTCGGTACTTATGCTGCTTCATCAAGAACCGTCTGTGTCCCATGAACACCAACTTCTTGGATGATTTAAGGTACAAGGAAGCAGTTCCATCGACACACACTACACAACCATTCTTTCCTTTAGCCTTTTGCCCTGATAGTGTGGCGCCACCGGGAGAATCATGGATGGTAACAAATATAATTGCTCTTAAGTTGAAATACTCATGGCAATACTCATCCCATATTCGAACTCCTTCATTCTAGAGCTTTGTCATATCTTCCATAAGAGGTTCTAGGAACACATCAATATCAACACCAGCTGCTTTCGGACCTTGAATAAGAATAGTCAACATAATGTACTTTCTTTTGTGACACAGCCATGACGGAAGGTTGTACATTGTTAAAGTCACGGGCCAGGTGCTATGTACACTTCTTTTTTCACTAAATGGATTCATTCCGTCTGTACCCAAAGCAAATCTTACATTTCTGGTTTCTTTGGCAAACTCAGGATACATAAGATCGAAATTTTTCCATTGTGATGCATCACCAGTGTGTCGAATCTGTTTGTTATTCTGCTTGCGATTTTCAGCATGCCAACGCATAAGCTCAGCCTCCCTAGGATTTGAGAACAAATGTTTCAAGCGATCAATTACTAGAAGATATCACATCACCAAAGCTGGGATCTTTGACTTCTTTTTCCCATCCATGTCATCAAAAGTGTCATCATCACTTTCAGGTCCAATAGTGGATTTCTTGTTTTTATTTTTCTTCGGGAATTTTTTTACACAGTCTTGATTGTAGCTCTTCTTGTATCGACTGACATTGCAAACTAAGCATCTTGTTGCGTTCTCAAAATCGCCACGATACAGAATACAATGGTTCGGACATGCATGAATTTTTTGCACACCCAGAGCTATGGGAGATACAAGCTTCTTCGCTTTATAAGTGCTTGTTGCTAGTTTGTTGGGTTTTGATAGTAATTGGGACAGAAAATTCAAAAGATCTGTGAAGCTAGTATCAGACCATCCGGCGCTAGCCTTCAACTTAAGAAGTTCTAGAACTGTACGCAGTGTAGTAAACTCTTTGTCACAACCCTTTGATTCATCATATAAAGGTTCTTTTGAGGCACTTTCTAGTCCCTCCATTTTAGATAGCCCTTTCTGTGATCCCACAGAACTCAACATTTCTGGTTCCATATGGTGCAACATCTCTTCGCAATCAAATTCTTCAAAATCTTGATTGGCATCCACAGAATCCACTTTACCATCAACTTTATCTAAAATTCCGACAGCTCTCTCGTCATTACCAAACACTTCACACGGATCCAACTCACCATGTTTTGTCCATATCGTGTAATTGTTTTTAAACCCTCTTTTCAGCAGATGTGATTGGATTACTCCTGTATCTCTCCAAGCTACCTTATTATCACAATCGATGCATAGACATAATATCTCCTTACTCTTTTGCAAATTCGCGTGCTTGTTGGCCGCTTCAATAAAACTTATCAAATTTCGAATGTACGACGGATGTGGTCTTAGCACATTGTACATCCAACCTCGGTTCGTTACCTATCCCTATATTGATTAACGTCAATAAAATCATTAATTAATTGAATTCATCCCTAAAACATGAAACAAATTGATGTGCATGAAAATGAAACAACATTGCAGCAATAGGTACCTTGAGGTGAGACAACTCTTTCTGAAAAATCTTTATATTAGATCAACTACAAGTCCAAATCTTGAAATTCCTAAGCTTTTCTTCAAATCCGGTCTATATTACAAAATTGAGGCAAAAATCGCATCAAAATGAGAAAGAAAACAAACGGAGATCATTTCTATGCATAAACTCTTGAAATCAATCAATAAACTCAAAAACAAAACCTTCTCCCCGTAGATCTCAAAAAATGCCCGCCGCCGCTACAGTGTTGTGACTGTTCTGGGAGATAAGGTTCTGGAACCCGTGGGCTAGTCCTTTTATACTGTACAAACATCGCAGGCGGATTTTTAGAAAAACCACTTGTGATATATAACATCACAGACGCTTTTTTATTCCGACGTATATATCACAAGCGGTTGTTTTAAAAATCCGCCTGTGATTGTTTACAATATAAAACGCTTGCTGGTTCCGGCAGGAACCCTAACTCTCGGTCGAGCTGACACAGTTGCGCCGCCAGGCTGATCAACTGCGCTCCCTGAGCTGAGCACCGGCCACGCCGTCCCCGAGCCCAAGCACCGCCGTCCCCGAGCCCGAGGCTGAGCGCCGCCGTCCCCGAGCCCGAGCTGAGCGCCGCCCCGTCCCTGTCCCCGAGCTGAGCGCCGCCTCCCTGAGATCCTCGCGTATGTTGTGATCTTCAGTTTCATGCTAGTATGCTTTTACTAATTGTCATAATCTTCTCTTAATATTTTTCGATGATATCTTTACCGCTAGGAAATTTTGTACAATCTTTACCCTAGGAAATTTTGTTCATGGCTCTTGTTCAGTTTCAACTGTAACAGCCTACCCTAGATTGGTGTTGTTGTTGACAACAGTTGCTGTTGAACTTCGATTTGCTATTCTCCCAGTAGGATTAGAAAGGAACCACACATTCTCATTGGAGCATAATTCAGTCTATCAGTTAAACATGATAAGGAGACACAATCTTCATAGGTTCTACACTTCTGATTTCATGACATGCTAGAGTAAAAGTGACAGATGATACAATCTTCATGGGTAGCAGCTCTAAGGTCAAGTTACAACTTAAACACAGAAGATATCAAGACAACTACTTCAATCTAGCATATAAAACCAACAAGTAATGGTAAGGCTATACTTACATCAGACGTGCAGCACCAAAGCGTTCTACAATTGCGATCAAGTAACCCAAGTTGTCAATGTCAAACCCAGCAGCTACAGCACGAGCGAAAGCCATAGCCTACTCTTTTCTTAACATATTTTGCGGGTTTCAAGCACTCTGAGCAATTGAGCTCTGCAATTTATAATGCAGTTCTGTTAACAGCTTTCTACTGTAGAAAGATACATGATGATCTCAGAGTATATATGCTGCTCGTAATGGAAACCGAGACAATAGAACAATGAATGAATAATGATGTTTGCATATATTTCTCCATTAGACGTCTTTAATTCATTATTCATTTTGTAGAGTATGACCTTAAACAGCTTAATTAATGAACCGAGCCTAGTTCAGTTGGTGGGTGTTGTGGGCACAGACCCCCACCATCCAGGTACAAATCATATTGGCCTCAAAAGTGGGTGCCTATTTCTTCTTATTTACAATGCCACCTGGTTTCCTAGGTTAGTATGAGTTTATACAGCTTTACTAGCCACAAACAATGTGAAGACTTAACAAATAATATTCTACAAGAAAAAATGAGATGTGCAAGTACTTTGAATTCTCCTCCTGTGCTGTTGTTTCATTCTGAATTTGGGTCGTTGGATTTGATCCAGACTGTCATTGATCAAATATCTCAATCCAGACCGTCAGGTGAGCTTGCAGCCGGATGTAGAGGACACTTTAGTCTGGAAATGGACACAGCACGGTCTCTACTCCTCCAACTCAGCCTACAGAGCCCAATTCTTGGGATCCTATATCAACCACAAGATCAGCCTCATTTGGCGGGCTAGAACAGAGAACAAATGTAAATTCTTCGCTTGGGTGCTCATCCAAAATAAACTCCTCACTGCAGACAACCTAGTACGTCGTGGATGGCCACACCACCCATCTTGCGCCCTATGCAATGGACCTATAGAATCAGGACTCCATCTATGCCTAACCTGCCCCTTCGCTCATGAGGTCTGGAACACAGTTCTTGCTTGGGAAAGCTTTTCCCTGCCGCAACATGTGGTTTGGAGCAACATCTCCAGCATTAGCGAGTGGTGGGAGAAGACGGAGACTCTCTTTCCGCAGGATCGCAAAAGGGAGTTCAATGGCCTGGTCATCTACACTATGTGGAACCTTTGGAAGGAGCGCAACCGAAGAATCTTTGAGCATTGCTCGCTGCCACCGCTCCAGATCGCAGAGAGAGTAAGAGAGTGTGTCTTGCTCTATAAAAGGGCGTCCAACCGCCTTGGCTTGTACTAGGGTTGTCTGTCGTGTTACTTCTTAGGTGCCCAATCCTATGGCCTGAGGGTTGCCGCCCCTATGTACTCTAACTTTTTTCCTCTCTCTCTTAATTGAAAGGCAGAGCTCCTGCCACTTTGTTCAAAAAAGACTGCAGTGTTGTACCACAATACACTTACACAAACAAAATTTGGCTTGTCTAAATGATCATACCTTGTAGACAACAATTGTTGTGGCTGAATCAGGATCATAATTTGCACGTCCACCTATTAGTTGATGGACAGGGTCAAGCATGTTGCAAAAATAAATAAAAAGATATGGCAGGTTGTGACAGGTAAGGCAAATAAAAGGAAGAAACAGCTTGACCCATTCCAGTACTCTCCTGAATGCAGAACATAATACCATCCAGAATTCTCCAGTTGGAAATAAGATATTACTAAATATTCAAAACTTCAAAAATAATATAGCTACATATCTAAGTTATTTTGATCACACGGCAAATTCAACATACTTGCTTCATAACATTAGACGATAGTAAAGCTTGTCCATAAATCATAGTGGATGTCGCATCAAACTTGAAAGTCGCCTAGAGGGGGGGTGAATAGGGCAAATCTGAAATTTATAAACTTAAGCACAACTACAAGCCGAGTTAGCGTTAGAAATATGAACGAGTCCGAGAGACAGGGCGAAAAACAAATCGTGAGCAAATAAAGAGTGAGACACGATGATTTGTTTTACCGAGGTTCGGTTCTTGCAAACCTACTCCCCGTTGAGGTGGTCACAAAGACCGGGTCTCTTTCAACCCTTTCCCTCTCTCAAACGGTCACTTAGACCGAGTGAGCTTCTCTTCTCAATCAAACGGGACACAAAGTCCCCGCAAGGACCACCACACAATTGGTGTCTCTTGCCTCGGTTACAATTGAGTTTGATCACAAGAAAGAATGACAAAAAGAAGCAATCCAAGCGTAAGAGCTCAAATGAACACAAGTCACTCTCTCACTAGTCACTATTTGATTTGGAATGAACTAGGGACTTGGGAGAGGATTTGATCTCTTTTGTGTGTCTTGTATTGAATGTTATAGCTCTTGTAAGGTGTAGGAAGTTGGAAAACTTGGATGCCATTGAATGTGGGGTGGTTGGGGTATTTATAGCCCCAACCACCAAAAGTGGCTGTTGGGAGGCTGTCTATCGCATGGCGCACCGGACAGTCCGGTGCGCCACCGGACACTGTCAGGTGCGCCAGCCACGTCAGCCGACCGTTGGGTTCTGACCGTTGGAGCTCTGACAGGTGGGGCCTCTGGGCTGTCCGGTGGTGCACCGGACAGGTCCTGTAGACTGTCCGGTGCGCCTTCTGCGTGTGCTCTGTCCTCTGCGCGCGCAGGCGCGCATTAAATGCGTTGCAGTCGACCGTTGCGTGCGAAGTAGCCGTTGCTCCGCTGGCACACCAGACAGTCCGGTGAATTATAGTGGAGCGGCCTCCCATTTTCCCGAAGGTGAGGAGTTCAGCGTCAAGTTCCCTGGTGCACCGGACACTGTCCGGTGGCACACCGGACAGTTCGGTGGCACACCGGACAGTCCGGTGCGCCAGACCAGGGTGCCTTTGGGATGTCTTTAGCTCTCTTTATTTGAACTCATCTCTGGTCTTTTTATTGGCTTGTTGTGAACCTTTGGCACTTGTGAAACTTATAGACTAGAGCAAACTAGTTAGTCCAATTATTTGTGTTGGGCAATTCAACCACCAAAATCAATTTAGGAAAAAAGTGTAAGCCTATTTCCCTTTCAATCTCCCCCTTTTTGTTGATTGATTCCAACACAAACCAAAGCAAATATAGAAGTGCAAAATTGAACTAGTTTGCATAATTGTAAGTGCAAAGGCTGCTTGGAATGAAACCAATATCTTCTCATAAGATATGCATGGATTGTTTCTTTATATTTTTAACATTTTGGACCACGCTTGCACCACATGTTTTGTTTTTGCAAATTCTTTTCAAAGTTCTTTTTGCAAATAGTCAAAGAATAAATGAGTAAGGTTTTGAGAAGCATTTTCAAGGTTTGAAATTTTCTCCCCCGGTTTCAAATGTTTTTCTTTTGACTAAACAAAACTCCGCCTCAATAAAATCCTCCTTTTAGTGTTCAAGAGGGTTTTAGATTTTAGTTTTTGAAGAGGGTGTTCCAATTTGAAATTCTAAAAATAAGATACCAATTGAAGAATTTATCATTTCAAAATCTTTTCTTAACTCAAATTTTGAAAATTGGTGGTGGTGCGGTCCTTTTGCTTTGGGCTAATACTTTCTCCCCCTTTGGCATGAATCGCCAAAAACGGATACTTGAGTGAAATATAAGCCCTTATACTACTTGCTCCCCCTTTGGTGAACAAAATATGAGTGAAGATTATACCAAAGTTGGAGAGCGGCGCGGAGTGACGACGAAGGATGAGTAATTGGATGGAGTGGAGTGGAAGCCTTTGTCTTCGCTGAAGACTCCAATTCCCTTTCAATATATGACTTGGTTTGAAATATATTTGAAAACACATTAGTCATAACATATAAAAGAGATATGATCAAAGGTATATTTATGAGCTATGTGTGCAAAACATCAAAAGAAATTCCGAGAGTCAAGAATATTTAGCTCATGCCTAAGTTTGTTAAAAGTTTGTTCATCTAATGGCTTGGTAAAGATATCGGCTAATTGTTCTTTGGTGTTAATATATGCAATCTCGATACCCCCCTTTTGTTGGTGATCCCTTAGAAAATGATACCGAATGGCTATGTGTTTAGTGCGGCTATGCTCAACGGGATTATCCGCCATGCGGATTGCACTCTCATTATCACATAGAAGGGGAACTTTGGTTAATTTGTAACCATAGTCCCTAAGGGTTTGCCTCATCCAAAGCAATTGCGCGCAACAATGGCCTGCGGCAATATACTCGGCCTCGACGGTAGAAAGAGCGACGGAATTTTGCTTCTTTGAAGCCCAAGACACCAGAGACCTTCCCAAGAACTGGCAAGTCCCCGATGTGCTCTTTCTATTAATCTTACACCCCGCCCAATCGGCATCCGAATAACCAATTAAATCAAATGTGGATCCCCGAGGGTACCAAAGCCCAAACTTAGGAGTATAAACTAAATATCTCAAGATTCGTTTTACGGTCGTAAGGTGAGCTTCCTTAGGGTCAGCTTGGAATCTTGCACACATGCATACGGAAAGCATAATGTCCGGTCGAGATGCACATAAATAGAGTAAAGAACCTATCATCGACCGGTATACCTTTTGATCTACGGATTTACCTCCCGTGTCGAGGTCGAGATGCCCATTGGTTCTCATGGGTGTCTTGATGGGCTTGGCATCCTTCATCCTAAACTTGTTGAGTATATCTTGAATGTACTTTGTTTGGCAACTGAAGGTGCCCTCTTGGAGTTGCTTCACTTGAAATCCTAAGAAGTACTTCAACTCCCCCATCATAGACATCTCGAATTTTTGTGTCATGATCCTACTAAACACTTCACAAGTAGATTCGTTAGTAGACCCAAATATGATATCATCAACATAAATTTGGCATACGAACAAATCATTTTCAAGTGTTTTTGTAAATAAAGTAGGATCGGCCTTTCCGACTTTGAAGGCATTAGCAATAAGAAAATCTCTTAGGCATTCATACCATGCTCTTGGGGCTTGCTTGAGCCCATAAAGCGCCTTAGAGAGTCTATAGACATGGTTAGGGTACTCACTGTCTTAAAAGCCGGGAGGTTGCTCAACATAGACCTCTTCCTTGATTGGTCCGTTGAGGAAGGCACTTTTCACATCCATTTGATAAAGCTTGAAGCCATGGTAAGTAGCATATGCAAGTAAAATGCGAATTGATTCTAGCCTAGCCACGGGTGCATAGGTTTCACCGAAATCCAAACCTTCGACTTGTGAATATCCCTTGGCCACAAGTCGGGCTTTGTTCCTTGTCACCACACCATGCTCATCTTGCTTGTTGCGGAAAACCCACTTAGTTCCTACAACATTTTTGTTAGGACGTGGAACTAAATGTCATACCTCATTCCTAGTGAAGTTGTTGAGCTCCTCTTGCATCGCCACCACCCAATCCGAATCTTGTAGTGCTTCCTCTACCCTGTGTGGCTCAATAGAGGAGACAAAAGAATAATGTTCACAAAAATGAGCAACACGAGATCGAGTAGTTACCCCCTTTTGAATATCGCCGAGGATGGTGTTCACGGGGTGATCTCGTTGGATTGCTTGGTGGACTCTTGGGTGTGGCGGCCTTGGAACTTGTTCATCTTCCTTATCTTGATCATGGGCATCTCCCCCTTGATCATTGCTCTCCTCTTGAGGCGGCTCATTATCTTGATCTTCTCCCTCATCATCTTGAGCCTCATCCTCATCTTGAGTTGGTGGAGATGCTTGCATGGAGGAAGATGGTTGATCTTGTGCATTTGGAGGCTCTTCGGATTCCTTAGGACACACATCCCCAATGGACATGTTCCTTAGCGCGACGCATGGAGCCTCTTCATCATCTAGTTCATCAAGATCAACTTGCTCTACTTGAGAGCCGTTAATCTCATCAAACACAATGTCACAAGAAACTTCAACTAGTCCAGAGGACTTGTTAAAGACTCTATATGCCCTTGTGTTTGAATCATATCCTAGTAAAAAGCCTTCTACAGCCATAGGAGCAAATTTGGATTCTCTACCTCTTTTAAGAAGAATAAAGCATTTGCTACCAAAGACTCTAAAATATCAAACATTGGGCTTTTTATCGGTTAGGAGTTCATATGATGTCTTCTTGAGGATTCGGTGTAGATACAACCGGTTGATGGCGTAGCATGAGGTGTTGACCGCCTCCGCCCAAAACCGATCCGAAGTCTTGTACTCATCAAGCATGGTCCTTGCCATGTCCAATAGAGTTCTATTCTTCCTCTCCACTACACCATTTTGTTGTGGCGTGTAGGGAGAAGAGAACTCATGCTTGATGCCCTCCTCCTCAAGGAAGCCTTCAATTTGAGAGTTCTTGAACTCCGTTCCGTTGTCGCTTCTTATTTTCTTGATCCTCAAGCCGAACTCATTTTGAGTCCATCTCAAGAATCCCTTTAAGGTCTCTTGGGTATGAGATTTTTCCTGCAAAAAGAACACCCAAGTGAAGCGAGAATAGTCATCCACAATAACTAGACAGTACTTACTTCCGCCGATGCTTATGTAAGCAATCGGACTGAATAGATCCATGTGTAGGAGCTTGAGTGGCCTGTCAGTCGTCATGATGTTCTTGTGTGGATGATGAACACCAACTTGCTTCCCTGCCTGACATGCGGTACAAACCCTGTCTTTCTCAAAATGAACATTTGTTAGTCCCAAAATGTGTTGTCCCTTTAGAAGCTTGTGAAGATTCTTCATTCCAACATGTGCTAGTCGGCGATGCCAGAGCCAGCCCATGTTAGTCTTAGCAATTAAGCAAGTGTCGAGTTCAGCTCTATCAAAATCTACTAAGTATAGCTGACCCCCTAACACTCCCTTAAATGATACTGAATCATCACTTCTTCTAAAGACAGTGACACCTATATCTGTAAAAAGACAGTTGTAGCTCATTTTACATAATTGCAAAACTGAAAGCAAGTTATAATCTAAAAAATCTACAAGAAAAACATTGGAAATGGAGTGGTCAGGAGATATAGCAATTTTACCCAAGCCTTTGACCAAACCTTGATTTCCATCCCTGAATGTGATAGCTCTTTGGGGATCTTGGTTTTTCTCATAGGAGGAGAACATCTTCTTCTCCCCTGTCATGTGGTTTGTGCACCCGCTGTCGATGATCCAACTTGAGCCCCCGGATGCATAAACCTACAAAACAAGTTTAGTTCTTGATTTTAGGTACCCAAACGGTTTTGGGTCCTTTGGCATTAGATACAAGAACTTTGGGTACCCAAACACAAGTCTTGGATCCCTTGTGTTTGCCCCCAACATACTTGGCAACTACCTTGCCTGATTTGTTGGTTAGCACATAAGATGCATCAAAAGTTTTAAATGAAATGTTATGATCATTTGATGCAGCAGGAGTTTTCTTTTTAGGCAATCTAGCATGGGTTGATTGCCTAGAACTAGATGTCTCACCCTTATACATAAAAGCCTGATTAGGGCCAGAGTGAGACTTCCTAGAGTGAATTTTCCTAATCTTGTGCTCGGGATAACCGACAGGGTACAAAATGTAACCCTCGTTATCCTGAGGCATGGGAGCCTTGCCCTTAACAAAGTTTGACAATCTTTTAGGAGGGGCATTAAGTTTGACATTGTCTCCCTTTTGGAAGCCAATGTCATCCTTGATGCCAGGGCGTCTCCCACTATAGAGCATGCTTCTAGCAAATTTAAATTTTTCATTTTCTAAGTCATGCTCATTAATTTTGGCATTAAGTTGAGCTATGTGATCATTTTGTTTCTTAATTAAAGCTAGGTGATCATGAATAGTATCAACATTAATATCTCTACATCTAGTGCAAATGGAAACATGCTCAATGGTAGATGTAGAGGGTTTGCAAGAATTAAGTTCAACAATCTTAGCACGTAAAATGTCATTCTTATCTCTAAGATCGGATATGGAAGCATTGCAAACATCTGATTCTTTAGCCTTAGCAATTAATTTTTCATTTTCATTTCTAAGGCTAGTAAGAGAGACATTCAATTCATCAATCTTAGCAAGTAAACTAACATTATCATCTCTAAGATTGGAAATTGAATCATCACTAACATTTGAATCAACCTTAGCAATTTGTTTAGCATTCTCATTTCTAAGGTTGGCAATAATATCATGGCACGTGCTTAGCTGACTAGATAATTTTTCACATTTTTCCACTTCTAGAGCAAAAGCATTCTTAACCTTGACATGCTTCTTATTTTCCTTAATTAGGAAGTCCTCTTGAGAGTCCAAGAGTTCATCCTTCTCATGAATAGCACTAATTAATTCATTTAATTTTTCTTTTTGTTGCATGTTTAGGTTGGCAAAAAGGGTGCGCAAATTATCCTCCTCATCACAAGAGTTATCCTCATCACTAGAGGTTTCATATTTAGTGGAGGATTTTGATTTTACCTTCTTCCTTTTGCCGTCTTTTGCCATGAGGTACTTGTGGCCGACGTTGGGGAAGAGGAGTCCTTTGGTGACGGCGATGTTGGCGGCGTCCTCGTCGGAGGAGTCGGTGGAGCTCTCGTCGGAGTCCCATTCGCGGCACACATGGGCATCGTCGCCCCTCTTCTTGTGGTACCTCTTCTTTTCTCTCCTCTTTCCCTTCTTGTCATCGCCCCTGTCACTATCACTAGATAATGGACATTTTGCAATAAAATGACCGGGCTTACCACACTTGTAGCACACTTTCTTGGAGCGGGATTTATAGTCCTTCCCCCTCCTTTGCTTGAGGATTTGGTGGAAGCTCTTGATGATGAGCGCCATCTCCTCATTGTCGAGCTTGGGGGCATCAATGGGGAGTCTACTTGATGTAGACTCTTCCTTCTTCTCCTCCGTCGCCTTGAATGCGACCGGTTTAGCTTCGAGCGTGGAGGGGCCATCTTGCACGATGATTTTCTTTGAGCCTTTGATCATCAATTCAAAGCTCACAAATTTTCCTGTCACTTCCTTGGGAGACATTAGTGTATATCTAGGATCACCACGTATTAATTGAATTTATGTAGGGTTAAGAAAAACGAGTGATCTAAGAATAACCATGACCATTTCATGGTCATCCCATTTTTTGCTCCCGAGGTTGCGCACTTGGTTCACCAAGGTCTTGAGCCGATTGTACATTTCTTGTGGCTCCTCCCCTTGGCGAAGTCGGAAGCGACCGAGCTCCCCCTCAATCGTCTCCCGCTTGGTGATTTTAGTCACATCATCTCCTTCGTGTGTGGTCTTGAGCACGTCCCAAATCTCCTTGGCGCTCTTTAATCCTTGCACCTTGTTATACTACTCTCGACTTAGAGAGGCGAGGAGTATAGTGGTGGCTTGAGAGTTGAAGTGTCGGATTCGGGCGACCTCGTTCGAATCATAGTCTTCATCCCCCGGTGATGCTACCTGTACTCCAATCTCAACAACATCCCAAATGCTAGTGTGGAGTGAGGTTAGATGATGCCTCATTTTATCACTCCACATATTATAATCTTCACCATCAAACATAGGTGGTTTGCCTAATGGGACAAAACGTAATGGAGTACGTTTGGAAATGCGAGGGTAGCGTAGGGGGGTCTTACTATACTTCTTGCGCTCATGGCGCTTAGAAGTTACGGACGGCGTGTCGGAGCCGGAGGTGGCTGGCGACGAAGAGTCGGTCTCGTAGTAGACCACCTTCTTCATCTTCTTCTTCTTGTCACCGCTCCGACGCGACTTGTTGTGTGAAGGGGATCCCTTCACCTTGTTGGCGGACTCCCCGGATGGAGCCTTCCCATGGCTTGTGGCGGGCTTCTCGCCGGTCCCGATCTCCCTCTTGGCGGATGCTCCCGACATCACTTCGAGCGGTTAGGCTCTAATGAAGCACTGGGCTTTGATACCAATTGAAAGTCGCCTAGAGGGGGGTGAATAGGGCGAATCTGAAATTTATAAACTTAAGCACAACTATAAGCCGGGTTAGCGTTAGAAATATGAACGAGTCCGAGAGAGATGGTGAAAAACAAATCGTGAGCAAATAAAGTGTGAGACACGATGATTTGTTTTGCCGAGGTTCGGTTCTTGCAAACCTACTCCCCGTTGAGGTGGTCACAAAGATCGGGTCTCTTTCAACCCTTTCCCTCTCTCAAACGGTCACTTAGACCGAGTGAGCTTCTCTTCTCAATCAAACGGGACACAAAGTTCCCGCATGGACCACCACACAATTGGTGTCTCTTGCCTCGGTTACAATTGAGTTTAATCACAAGAAAGAATGAGAAAAAGAAGCAATCCAAGCGCAAGAGCTCAAATGAACACAAGTCACTCTCTCACTAGTCACTATTTGATTTGGAATGAACTAGGGACTTAGGAGAGGATTTGATCTCTTTTGTGTGTCTTGTATTGAATGCTATAGCTCTTGTAAGGTGTAGGAAGTTGGAAAACTTGGATGCCATTGAATGTGGGGTGGTTGGGGTATTTATAGCCCCAACCACCAAAAGTGGCCGTTGGGAGGCTGTCTGTCGCATGGCGCACCGGACACTGTCCGGTGCGCCAGCCACGTTAGTCGGTCGTTGGGTTCTGACCGTTGGAGCTCTGACAGGTGGGGCCTCTAGGCTGTCCGGTGGTGCACCGGACAGGTCCTGTAGACTGTCCTGTGCGCCTTCTGCGCATGCTCTGTCCTCTGCGCGCGCAGGCGCGCATTAAATGCATTGCAGTCGACCGTTGCGTGCGAAGTAGCCGTTGCTCCGCTGGCACACCGGACAGTCCGGTGAATTATAGCGGAGCGACCTCCCATTTTCCCGAAGGTGAGGAGTTCAGCGTCGAGTTCCCTGGTGCACCGGACACTGTCCGGTGCGCCAGACCAGGGTGCCTTTGGGATGTCTTTAGCTCTCTTTATTTGAACCCATCTCTGGTCTTTTTATTGGCTTGTTGTGAACCTTTGGCACCTGTAAAACTTATGGACTAGAGCAAACTAGTTAGTCCAATTATTTGTGTTGGGCAATTCAACCACCAAAATCAATTTAGGAAAAAGGTGTAAGCCTATTTCCGTTTCAAAACTCCATGATGGTTAGATTCTAACATTTTGGGAATTAAAATGATAAGTGCCAACTTAATAATGGCCCTTGATGTGATGTTGCATCAAACTCCATGATCAGTAGATTCTAAAATAATAGCTAATAATAAGTAGAGCGTATGTACGGTGTCGTTCTGGCTCACACTATAGTAAAAAAATATATTACTAGCAAGCTCAATTATGAGATACCAACGATGCTTAAGAAGCTAAGCTAGTGTCTGGACCCCTATAATCTATCCTCATATCTAGTGGTGCTTTGGCCATATTATAAAGTGTATGGCAATCATTCTAGCGCTTTGGCCATATTAGAGTACTACTGCTCCATTTATAGTATTTCTCGATTTGTTAGTGTGTAGTGCTCTCTGAATACTTTAAGTTAGAATGCTCATAGGAATATATAGGGGAGCATAAATGTTAATTACTCGGTGGCGATGTTTCTATGAGATAATCTCATCGGCAGGGAGAGCCACGACAGCAGCCATCTTGGAAGCTAAGTTTTGTTTATCTTGGCGAAGTAATTAATCTGCAGCCTAGCTATAAGTCCAGCTTCTTCGTTGTGCACTAGGTACCTAGTAGGATGGATGTGTTATGCACCGGTGCGTCTAACAGAGTTAATGAAGACACGGCCAAACTTGAATGGCAGACAATGAGCAGCTCCGGTGAAGGCAGCGGGGAGGAGGATAGTTCTAGTGATGACAATCCTTTTCCTCCTATACCTCTAAGGAAGAAAAAAACTTCAGATGAGCTTGATGCCAACTATATTCCCAACGATGAAGAGGTAAATAGAAATATGCCTAATAACTTAAATGTTTTCCAACGATGAAGACCATTAATTGTTTCAATATATAGATTTCAAATGAAGGGAAGAAAGATGATGCATGTTCTACACGAAACACGGAGGATGCTCCGATGCCTGAATCATCCGTTTCACAGAAGTGGAAACGAGGGCGACGAGGTCCCAATCAGTTGAAAGAAGGTGCAGTTATGTACGTAACAAAACTCAATGCAGAGAGGTTTCCTGAAGAACCACTTGACGTGGTTACAAAGTTTCGAAATTCCTGCGGGTCTATTGTTAGAGATATAGTGCCAATCGCACTTCAGAAATGGAAGGATTTAGATGAAGACACCCGCAATAAGCTATGGGCTAAGATGTCTGAGTCATTCAAGGTCCCAAAAGGCATAGAGGATGCAGTAAGGAAGTCGTTGCTCTCTGTTATGGCCAAGATGTTTCGTGGGTGGAAGACCGAGATGAATAGGGATTTTGTTAAGAAGAATAGGGTTCCTCCTCCCAAGAAAATGGGGAAAATCACTCAAGCTCAGTGGGAGGAATTTGTTCGTCAGAAGACCGAACTGAAGGCCAAAGAACTAGGCGAAACTAATTCTCAGAGAGCGAAGATGAACAAACACCCCCATCGCCTGGGGTCAACCGGATATCACCATAAAGTTGTGCTGTGGAACAGGATAATCGAGGAAGCTATAGCTAACGGGACTTTGGACCCAATATTAAAAGATATCGATGGGCGAGCTATTCGTTGGATCATAGGTCGAGCAGGTTTGACTGAGGATGGCAAACTTTTGCATCCAGAATTGGTAGGCGAAGTTTCGTCAAAAATTCAAGAATATGCATAAAAGAGAAAGAAGGGTGAATTTAAGCCTCGGAGGGAGAATGACATACTAACCGCAGCACTAGGCAATCCTGAACACAAAGGACGGGCTCGGGGAATCTCTTCTAAGATTTCCTGAAGAGAGGCGTTTCCATAGTATGCGGCATCATATAGGAAACACAAGAAGTCGAAAAGGACCCTTGAAGAGACTATTGATGAAAGGGTACAAAAGGCTATTAATGACGTGATGAAGAAAATGAAAAAAACAGGATGCATATCATGTGAACTGAAGTTAGGCCACATGAGTCCACCTCTAGTCCCTAGCAGCGTAGGATTTGTGCAAGACTTCGTATTGGGCACCAAGTACCCTGTAGACGATATTTTTGAGGACAAGCCTTGCTGTCTTCATATTTCAATGAATCGATCTGGGACAAAAACAAAACAGGATGCTACTGGTTTGGTAAAACCAGGACTTGTTAACTACCAGGATAATCCTGTCCTGCCATACTATGCTGTGGTCCAAGTTCTAGAGATCACAGATAGTGGTTGTGAAGATTGGGAGATAGACTTTCTAGTTGAGCGGATCATAACTTTGCAGGAGGCAATCAATGAGTTGGTCCTTTGGCATCGACGCGACATTAAGTTGGGTGATGAGCCGATCTTAAGCCATCAATCGCATCATAAGTCACCAACGCCAAATTCAACACCAATGCAACAGAAAGATAGTTCGATCATTCCCTACCCCATGGTGCAGGAAAATATAGCACCGACCTCCACAAAAACCGTTGAAACAATCATATCACCTCTTGCGAAGGAACTCGACGAGGGGGACATAGACAAAATTGTTCCTCAGAATGTCGATGTGGACATCAGAAAGGAAGCAAAGGTTGACACCAAGTTGAAGGGCCAACTACTTCAAAGAAAGTTTATCAGCAAATCGCAACTGACAATGTCAAGAAATCGTCAGAAGCTGTGACACGCTACCTGCAAAATTTGAAGAGTTATGACAGATCAATCAAAAGCGGAATCTTCATCTCGTGGAGTACGCACACGGTCCCAAATAGACAATTTCGAAGTATGGGAAAAGATGGAATGATTCATACTCGAGAATCATTATGTCTTAAAATCAATATCTCGATATACAAGAAGGAGGATGTTACTCCTAAATTTGTGAATGGGAGGCCGTTCTTGACGACGGTGCAACTTTCTAAGTTGTCGACTCCAGAGATTAGAATGCATGAGTGGTACATGGTGGCCAGCAACAAATACAAACTCGAGGACTTCACATTTGTTGTGCCAGAAGATGCATTTTGGAGCAAAGATAATATAGATCTTGTGCGGCATTTATTCTTTGACGATCTATGGTCGTTGTACCACCGACAAAGGATGGAAACCAACTACTTAACCCTCTTTTGCTTGTAAGTACCTCTAAACTTTCATATTTGTTAGTTTTGTACACGCACACACAAACGAGAATCTAACAATTAACACTTTTTACACGTAGCATGCAATACATGGATGATAAGAAGAAACAACTTAAGACAGGGTTTCTTGACCCGTTGATGATATCCCAAGCTCACTACAAAGAAGTTGTTCGGAGACATGGAGAAGAATACAAAGACTTGAATGATGATGAATTTGAGAAAGCCGTCAAACAGAATTAGAGAAAGAAAATGAAGGTAATGGCGACATACATTGGACAAGCCATGTATAATCATGTACAGCATGGCAAGGACTTAATAATAGCTCCGCACCACTTTAAGTAAGTTCTCGACATGGTTTTGAACTACAAATTATGGCAATCGTGATCTTAACATGTGTTTTCGTCTATGTCTATATAGTGACCACTACATTTGTATCATGATCTTTCCAAAGCATGGTAAAGGCGTGATCTTCGACTCACTGAGAATGGAAAAGGATGTGTATAATGACTTCTTGAAGATTTTAGAGAAGTATGATTATTCCACACTTGTACTTACAACTTTTCAAATGTATTCTTAATCTCACAATGCTATTCTTATATGCAGTGCATACCGTTTTTATTGGAAAGATCTTGTCGGCGAACATCCAGAGGACAAGCCTAATTTTTCAATATCATTATTTCCATTTGGTGACAAACAACCTCCGGGTACTGTCATGTGCGGTTATTATGTATGCGAATGGTGTCGTGTCACCTTCCATTACATGGTCAATCGTGAGGATGTAAGTTCTCTATCATTGTCTATGTTGCAATTTTTATGTTCTATTGTTGCTCATCACATTACTCTTAGCACTGCTTGCTTTTTGCTTTCATTGCAGGTTCCTAAATCCAAGATCAATGCTGAATGGCTAGAAAGAGATATGGTTACCGTTGGCGTGGCTAAGGTTGTAAAAGACTTGCTTTACTTTATGCGCCGTGAAGTTCTTCATCAACAAGGGCTATTCTACAATAAAAATGGAAATTTGCAACACCTCCCAGAACTAAGTTTGTACATGCTAGCACACAGTGTTTAGATCTTTAGTTTGGAACTTGAGATTTCAGTTGTATATGGAACTTGAGATGTTGAGTTGTTGAGTTGTATATGGAACTTGAGATGTGTCTCTTATTGTGGTGTCGTGCTAATACTAGTACTGTTATCGTTCTGTTAATGTGATTTGTGATGTGTATGAATCTTATGTATGAATCTGGATTCTGTATATTGATTTGTTATAAATATCATTTGTATATTAATTCTGTATATGAATCTGGAATCTGCATATGAATCTAGAATCTGTATATTGAAATACAGTCGGACCTATATTTAAACCCGCCTGTGGTATGTGTCTAACACAAGCGGCTAGGACTAGAAACCGCTTGTGATGTGTGTCTATCGCAGGCGGTTCCTTTAGCTGGAACCGCCTGTGATGTATGTCTATCACAAGCGGTTTTAGATTGACCGCCTGAGATGTTGTTTTACATCACAGGCGGTGCACCACAAGCGGTTTCTGGAACCGCCTGTGTAGAGGCTAACTGGACCGCATGTATAGAGGTTTACTGTAGTAGTGTTTTCTTCAGGTTATCTTTGTGAGGATTTTGTTCCTCAAAACTAACTAGAGAAAAATCTTAATCTTGTGTGGGAGTTTGTTTTTGCATAGAAAATAATATGGAACAGTAACTTGATCACACATTTTTTTAGAAAGAATTCACCAAGAATCCCTTGTTCCCTAAGGATCATATCACTTTATCCTTATGGTTTGAAACAACAGTATCACTACAACAATTCACAAGATTCTAAAAAATCAGAATCAGATTGCCAACAATTCTTCTTCTAAAGGACAAAGCTTGAAGTCAGATAGCAAAACTTTTTCAACAGAAATTTCTTTACCGCCAGCCCGGTCAAAAAGGCGCGGGAACTCCACACCAAATATTTCTCCAAAAGCTAACTGATCTGTCATTTTCCACTCATTTTCCACTGTATTTTTGCAGTACTTAAAAGAAATCATCTTTTACTCCTTCCCAAAAATGAGAGTCATTCTTCCTTCCCTTAAATGAGATAAGGAGAGTTCCCTTGACATATTTTTCTCTAATGAATTTTTAAGCCTGTTTGGGAACCTAATTTTTTCAAGGGTTTTCATTTTCATAATGAAAATTAGTTCATTTTTCTTTGGGAAAATTAGAATTCCTTGAAAAACCGGTATTTTCAAACTATCCCTTACCATATTTTTGAAGGTATGTTAGTAGAAGTTTCAGTGCCTAGTACAACTACGTGCTACTCCGTTACGTAATAGTGACCAAGTGACCAAATAGTATTTGCTATGGTACCTGGATACTTCTCTGAGACCCATATCCGTATCTGAACGATACGCCCAGATACGACATGGATACCTATGGCCTCTACATACTCATCCTTCAATCCACCGGCATCATGAAGTTGATGCTTTTCTCTATAGTAAATTAATAATGGTAGGCTTATGCAAAATCAGAAAGACTGATTTGACGGGTTCTATCTGAAACCTCTAAAACTAATAGTTAGCTACTAAAAATTAGTTATTGGGTTTTAAACACCATCGCCTAATATTACAACTGATTATTAGATATGTCACATCTAGCAATTAGTTCATTAGCTAGCTCAATCCAGTTAAGGCCTTGTTCATTTACACCAATCTAGCTCTTAATTGTCATGGATTGGAATTAAATCCACGACACAATCCATGCCCCAAATAATCCAAGCATACTCAATTTTTTTATTCGGTTAAACCCATCATGGATTATAACCCAAGGCTATGGGAATTTTTAAACTATGGAAAACATGGATTCTTTGCATAACTCATTAGATATGGAACAAATCCACGAAGATATTACACAAGTTTATATTAAAATTTATGGATCAAAACAATAACTATCTTTAGAAGATACAAAGATTAAATGATGGATTTAATCTCATCATAGATTGAGTGTGAGGTATGAATTCACTCAATCCAAATCCGGATTAAATAAATGGTGGGATTTCATCTCTTTTAACCGAACAAGACCTAATAATTTATTAGTTACCTAACTATTAGCTCTAGGGGTTTCAAACAGGACCTAAAATACATAGGTATACTACAGTTCCGTGTAGTATGTAAAATTACTGAGTGGAGCAGTAAAAATTGTTATAATATATTTCTCTTGTTCGTATTATAGCAATGTCGTCGCTAGTATTTTTTCATCAGGTATGTCACAAAATTCAAAAATAATTTAATAGAATCGATAATAAATTTGTATACAATTAGAATATAAAAATAAGCATACCATATGAAACTATAGATTCAACATTAAACTTCATAAGTGCATACATTAAAATATAAATATAATACATATCAATTTCTTTTCTTTTTTTGGTCTTAATAGACTGATGGTCCGGTGAGCCAGATTATATGGTGTTTGGTTTGAGGAATAAGTTGACCCATCATCTTCTCACTCTCCACTTTTTTTTGGTTTATGGAATGAAATGAGTTAATCCATCACCATCTCATTCCTCATAGTTAGTAAGTTAATACTAATATGAGGAATGAGATTAAATTTCCAAATTTAAGGAATTGACTCATGTTACACTACCTCATCTTGGGTTCCATGGTCCACCGAAATTATCCACTAGCTACACCACTATATTATAGGATCATGCCACTTCAATTTTGTAGGCCTGCCTTTTTATGAGTACATCCTACCGTGGTCCAAATCCATTTTCTTGAAATTTGAAATAAGAATACCCATAATCTACACTTGAACTAGAGCTACTAGCTACTGACAACGTCAAAATTGTTCAAAGGGGACGTGACCATCCTTGACATTTGTTAAAAACACATCACTAACGATTGTGCACATATGACATATATCGTAAAAACACGTCACTAGCAAAATGCGGTAATAATTCAGTGACATGTGTTTATTTTACGTGTCTATATTGTGATCTATTTAGTGACATGTATATATAAACACATCACTAGCTTCAGACGTCAAATCTATTTAGTGACATGTATTTAAATACACGTCACAAATACATATATACATTAGTGACATGTATATATAAACACGTCACTGGCTTCATATGTTAGTGTGTATAGTCACGTGTATTTAAATACACATCACTAATACATATACATTAGTGACATGTTGTCGGCGTTTCGATCCCGGGGGGTCCCTGGACCGACGAGTAAATTGTCGCTGCGTGTCCCAGCCCAGATGGGTCGGCGCGAGACGGAACACAAGGGGGAAAACAGTAAGGGGAAACCACGACCTCGCGTTGTCCTGCGCCCAGGGCGGATGCGCTTGCATTAGGGGGTTACAAGCGTTCGCGGGGGAGAGAGAGAGAGCGCGAGCCTTGTGTGTCGGCCCGTTCTCCCGCGCGGCCACCCTCTCGTACGAGAGCCCTGGACCTTCCTTTTATAGATGTAAGGAGAGGGCCCAGGTGTACAATGGGGGGTGTAGCAATGTGCTAACGTGTCTAGAAAAGGGGAGCCAGAGCCCTATGTATATGCCATCGTGGCTGTCGGAGAGGTGTTGCTGCCCTGTTCATGTGATGTCGTGGCCGTCGGAGGAGCGCTTGAGCCCTGTGGAAGTACAGCTGTCGGGACTGTCGGATCCTTGCTGACGTCTCCTTGCTTCCGTAAGGGGCTGAGAACCGCCGTTGTCATGGAGGACGCGGGGTGCCATCATTACCTGTTTTACCGGGGCGAGCCAGATGGGACGCCGGTCTTGTTCCCCGTAGCCTGAGCTAGCTAGGGGTAGGGTAATGATGGCCCCCCCTGTGACGTGGTCGGTCCGAGCCCGAGGTCGGGCGAGGCGGTGACTCCTCCGAGGTCGAGGCTGAGTCTAAGCCCTGGGGTCGGGCGAGGCGGAGACCGTCTTCCGAGGTCGAGGCTGAGTCTGAGCCCTGGGGTCGGGCGAGGCAGAGACCGTCTTCCGAGGTTGAGGTTGAGTCCGAGCCCTGGGGTCGGGCGAGGCGGAGACCGTCTTCCGAGGTCGAGGTTGAGTCCGAGCCCGGGGGTCGGGCGAGGCGGAGACCGTCTTCCGAGGTCGAGGTTGAGTCTGAGCCCTGGGGTCGGGCGAGGCGGAGACCGTCTTCCGGAGTCGAGGTCGTGTCCGAGCCCTGGGCTCGGGCGAGGCGGAGTCCGTCTTCCGGAGTCGAGGTCGAGTCCGAGCCCTGGGGTCGGGCTAGGCGGAGACCGTCTTCCGAGGTCGAGGTTGAGTCCGAGCCCTGGTGTCAGGCGAGGCGGAGACCGTCTTCCGGAGTCGAGGTTGTGTCCGAGCCCTAGGGTCGGGCGAGGCGGAGTCCGTCTTCCGAGGCCGAGCCCTGGGGTCGGGCGAGGCGGAGCTTCCTATGGCGCCCGAGGCTGTACTTAGCTGGTGTCGGCCTCACTCTGGCGAGTGGCACAGCAGTCAGAGCAGGGCAGGCGGCGCTGTTTTCCTGTCAGGTCAATCAGTGGAGCGGCGAAGTGACTGCGGTCACTTCGGCCTTGTCGACTGAGGAGCGTGCGTCAGGATAAGGTGTCAGGCGATCCTTGCATTGAATGCTCCTGCGATACGGTCGGTTGGCGTGGCGATCTGGCCAAGGTTGCTTCTCCGCGAAGCCTGCCTGAGCTAAGCCTTGGGCGAGTCGAAGGTGTGCCCGTTGCTTGAGGGGACCCTCGGGCGAGACGTGAATCCTCCTGGGTCGGCAGTCTTTGCCCGAGGCTGGGCTCGGGCGAGGCGAGATCGTGTCCCTTGAGTGGACGAAGCCTTGACCGGAATCGCGCCCATCAGGCCTTTGCAGCTTTGTGCTGATGGGGGTTACTAGCTGAGATTAGGAGTCTTGTGGGTACCCCTAATTATGGTCCCCGACAGTAGCCCCCGAGCCTCGAAGGGAGTGTTAGTACTCGCTTGGAGGCTTTTGTCGCACTTTTTTGCAAGGGGACCGGCCTTTCTCGGTTGCATTTCGTTCCGGTGGGTGCGCGCGAGCGCACCCGCCGGGTGTAGCCCCCGAGGCCTCGGAGGAGTGGTTTGACTCCTCCGAGGTCTTAGCGCGTTTTGTGATGCCTCGGCCAGCCTGGTTGTTCCCTCATGCGAACTGGTCGTTGCCCGGGTGCATAGTCAGGTTCCAAGTTCTCGGGCTGGTATGTTGACGCTGTCAACGGTTTGGCCGGAGCCGGGTTTGCGAGAGCAACCCCCGAGCCTCCGCACAGAGCGAGAGGATGATCAAGGACTGACTCAGCTTTTATTATACGCCCCTTCGTTGCCTTTCCGCAAGGAGGAGGGGGAAAGCGCCATGTTGCCCTCGGAGGGCGCCGAACATGGTGTCTCCAGTGAGTTGCTAACGGGTGATCCGAGTGGACGCCCGTGCCCCGTTCGATAAGGGTCAGCTAGTGGCCCAGAGGCGCGCTCCAAAAGTACCTGCAGGTGATTTGCCGGACCCGGTCCCGTTTGATAGGGTCCGAGGGCTCGATGCCTCCCTCTGATGAGATTCCGTTACAGAATCACTCATGCTGGTCTCGGAAATGTCCTAGGGTACCTCGGGAGCGTAGCCCGAGCCTCGGCCATGTATCGGACGTACCCAGAGTCATCCCTCGCTCTGCGTGCTCTGAGGCGGCTGTCGAACCCTTCGGGGGCCAGTCTACGAACCCCTGATCAGTAGTGGGCGCGGAGCCTGCGTGGCCTGAGGCAGCTGTCGAACCCTTCCGAGGGGCCAGCCTTCGAACCCCTGACTAGTAATGGGCGCTGAGCCCGAGTGCTCTGAGGTGGCTGTCGAACCCTTCCGGGGGCCAGCCTTCGAACCTCTGATCAGTAGGAGGGCTCGGGGCCCGCTTCCTTCACGGAGAAGGATCCCTTTCGGAGTATCCCCTTTCCCGGTCCCTGTAGCTAGAGAGAGAAAGGGGAAGAGGAAAAGGATACGAAATTGAACGATGTGGCGCACCTTTTTTAACGCGGTCATTATGGAGGAGGTGAAGCGTCGCCCGCCTCGCCTACCAAAGGCGTCGCCTGTCCTGCCGCGGAGTTAATGCGACGGGACGAGTGGTTCGCGGGGCAGCCGTTGTGCGAGCCGTTCGAGGAACAGGACACGGGCGCGTCGTCTTCACGTCGTGGGAGAGGGTTCTCCTCTGCTGTCACACCCGGATTTTGGGGCACCAAGATCCGGGCGCGAACATAATCACCAGGTGTGCTGGGACCAAGTCTCACACATATGATGATTCATGGCACAGGATCGAATGTCACATCTTTACTACATAACAGGAGTTCTATACAAGATAAATAAATAATTACATTAAAAGGAGACAACGGTCCAGCAACCCAAAGTTGACTGGGAGACGACGGCCTAGATCTCTCACACGAACTCATCGCAGCATCCTCCATGTGCCTCATCCTGCGGTACCTGTTCTTGACCTATGGGGGGTGTGAGACAGCAAGAGTGAGCTCACATACGTTCATCGCTCAACAAGTTGTGGGGAATAATGTGCATGAACTCGCCAAAGGTGGGAGCTCACGTGAAGTGTAAGGCTTACCAAAGAGGATGGTTGAAGCTGAGCATTGCTTTTAAAGTTGGTCAAAATTTTATTAGCAATTACTAAGTATAAGTAAATACCAACCCAATTAAGTAGTAGAACAAAAGTAACAACATCACCTGCGATGCAATGCATATGACAAATTGAATTTAGTTCCATAAATTAATCATCAGAGAGTCCTGAGCTGCTCATGACCGTGAGCTCGGCTAGTATACCAGTTTTACACTCTGCAGAGGTGGTACCCTTTACCCACAAGTCATGTTACCCATCCGCCAAGGGATCGCGACTTCCCATACACCTCTACCGAGGAGGCGAGGCAGGGTAACACTACGAGGCCTTTACAAAGTTCCACTAGCTTCAGAAAACCCGCTACAGTTTATAGGAAGCTCCAATGCAGGGTTCTTGCCTGACCGCCATCGCAGCAAAATCAACCAAGGACCTCCCTACACTGACCACTCCCCTACTGCCCTTGCCCCTTTCGGGTAAGGTAGTCCTCCACTAGCTTTCCTAATTAATCAGCCAAGGGCGTCCATAAACCCTTGTGGTGGCACATGTTTCTCAAGTTAAGCTCTATGTTCCAATTAACATTAATGATCTTGACATGAACATAAATAGAATAACCAAATAACTGGAACATAGATACAATAAATAATTGTCCCAAATCCATGTAAAGCAATAGCAAACTACCCAAGTGATTCAGGGGTAAACAAGGTAATGAGATAAACAATCTAGGGTAACCTATTGGGTCCCATCAAAATTAACCTATGCAGATCATTATGATTAATTAGAACATGAGTGGGTAAAAAGAAGTGATCAAGGGCACAACTTGCCTGAGACTTGAGATTCCAGGTGACAGGATGAACTTCAGGTGACTTGTAACCTCGCTGCTAGTCGTAGCAATACAGACAAACATGGTATAGGCAAGATTAATATTACACCAAATATAAGAACAAATTGTATAATAATAATCTACACGTTGCTACGAGATCGTAGGAACAAGAACCACTAAATTCGGAGCTACGGTTATGATTTTCCGAAATTATTTAGTGCTTAGAATAGATTAATCCTTATGAACAATTTTAATCCAAGTTTCATGGTTAAACAAAGGTACTAGGTGATAAACAATATTAATACAAAATTATTGCAACTGGAATGACTCAATTTGGAGTTCATATGAATTTTCTACAAATTAAACAAGTTTCTGCATTTAAATATGTACTAAAAATCGATTTCTAAATTCATTTCTATGATTTTTCTAATTCTCTGGACTGGGCACGATTTCTAAGAAGTGCAGGAGCTACGGTGCAAAAATTCCTAAGGCTCAGAGAATCACTGGTGTGGACGGCGGGTTGATATATGTAAAAGACAGGGTCTCATTTATAAAACGTACCCGCGAAGGGGTACGGTGAGATCTCGGCCGCTAGATTTGATCTAAGCGGTCCAGATTAGATTTCTATTTTGAATGAAGCGGTATCAACTGTGGCCATTGGATCACAGATGCACGGCCCGGATTTTATGCAGTGAAGGGGTATGGTGAATCTAATCCCAAACGTTGGCCGAGGATCCAACGGTGGAGATAGGCATTAGTCGAGGTACCCCAATCTTCAAATCCTGGCCATTGATAACGCGATCTACGGCACTGGTTTAATAAAACGAGGAGTTAATCCTATCCATCCATCACGAAACGAACGGACGACGCGTAATTCTTCATCTCCCCCTCTCATCTCTTTCCCCCACTGGACACAGGGCGCCGGCGCCCCAAAGCCAAGCGGTGGCGCCATGGCTGGACGCACGGGCACAGTGATTTAGCGCCCAAAACTCTATGATGTTGGGTGCTACACAATCTCACGGAATGGGCGAAACACGGTGTAGAGCTTACTCACCGAAGAGGGGAGCCCAATGACGTCGCCCGCGATGCACGGCGGATTGCCAACTCCGGCGAGGGATTCACACGGTCTCTGGTCACCACCGACCGATTGTGCCCACGAACGGCTTCTCCGTGACCCGCACGATCGCCCAGTGCCCAGATTGGGGTCCATTTGGAGCTGTAAGCAGATGCCCGCGGCGGCGATGCACACACGTTCTCTCTCCTCCGCGCTCTGCTCTCTCTGCTTCGTTTGCCTCTCTGCACGAGCTGGTGTTTGCGGCGGCCTGCACTTATATAGCCCAGAGCTCCACGCACGGGGCCGAGTCCGCAGTTCACGGCAGCGGGTGAGGATTCGGTTGACGAATTTTCGGAGTCCGCGCGCCACGGGCAGTGTCTGTTCCGAACTCGGCGCGAGATGGGAGGAAGATCTGACATACGGACCCCACAAGTCAGCGCCCCGAGTCGACCAGCGCGCAATGGACGGAGTGGCTGACTGCGCGGCCCAATGGTCAGTGGCAGTGAAGTCCCAGCGCGATCCGTAGGCTGGCGGCTAGGGTTTTGGGGCAGGCACGGCGTGGTGGGCTGGCTGCGCGAGGGGATGGGAGAAGTGGGCCGGAATGTGAGGGTGTGGCCCATCAGCGGGTTTTCTTCTTTTTCTTTTATATTCCCATTTCTATTTTCTCTCATTTTCATATTTAGGTTTTGAATTTGAATTCAACTATGAATATGAATTTTGTATTCAAACTAAAGGTAGATTTTAATATTACTAGTATGGATAGAGTTTACATTTTTTTATTATGAATTTTATAATATTTATTTTCTTCCTTTCTCCACATCTTAATTTCCAAATTTAGGTTTAAATACCTTTTTCACCATTTGTATATTCCTGTTATTATTATTTTTAAATGCACAATCAAATAAACTCCAACATGATGCAAAGTGTACAAATATTTATTATTATCTCATTTAAGTATCATGTTTTTTTAATATGCAAATCCACATACACAAAATAGTTGCTTGTAAGAGGAGCAAATTTCCAGAGTTCAACCTTTACTAGAAGATGCTTTATCTAAATTTTATAGTTCAAATAAAATAGGGAACCTAATTCATATAGATGTCCTTTATTAGAAAACATGTTTATTTTGAAAAAAAAGAAGATTCTTTCCTAGGGGATTTACTCAAAAAAAAAAATTGGAGAATTTTACTAATTTCTTAAGACAAGATTTTGAGGTGTTACAAATCCTACCCCCTTAACAGAAATCTCGTCATCGAGATTTGTAAGAAAAGGGATCCAGAAGGATTGGTTTGCAATTCAGCTTTCAGTCTATAATTGGTTCAAAACTCTAGAGTCTTGTTTTTTTATATAGTCAGTAGTGGGTGATTAGGAGAGCATAGGTATCTAGCTACTTATTATGTAGAATATAAGCCGGATAGGTTGAGGCAAGAATAACCTGGGGTAAGAAAGTTTATGGCAAGGGAAGACTTTATCACGGATGGTGGGTCTTGACTCATCTAGTGATCCAGTTCTGCTCTTTGAAGACTTGAGTTGGTGCTTCTCCTTCCTTGATGATGTTGGTCTTCTTTTTCCTTCATCCTTGGAGTTGCCATCCGTATCAAGGACATATGGTTAAGATAGTTGTCGGTGCTTGGGATGGGTAGGCCCAACAAGGTTTACTTTGCTTTTGGAGTAGGTGAATTTAGGTCACATATCAGGCAGGTTAGGTAATTGTGCATGGCTGAGTTGATCTCAGGCACCAATTTAGGCTTAAGTGAATTAGGAACATGGTCTTATCCTTTGTACCCTCATTAAGTAACTTGCACTAGATTAGATCATATAAGATTAGATAGGATCTAGATTAGACTGGTTTAAGTTGGATATATCTACTAGGGTAGGATGTATATGTTAGAATCTTTTGGGATAAGTTAGATCTATTTAAAATAGACACACTTGAATGGAGAATAATCTAGGTTATTTAGTTATCTTATAAATTCTATTTATTTATATTTATGCCTATATGTATATGCAGATGTAATTGTGGAAATTACTCCACAACTCATCACACTCAATCAAAGATCCAAATCAAACAAGTATCATAAGAACAAACATTGAAGCACATAGATACAAAAAAAATAGTTTTGTTTTTGTTCCTAAGATTAGGTCACCTATTCCTAAAGGTCACTTTAGGTACAGGATTTCGAAGTGTGAAATCCACATTTGCCTTTAGAAAAGAAAAGATAAGAATAATCAGAGTAAAGCGGAAATAGATGAGAAAAGATTAAGAGGAGTTTAGAAAAGAATCAGAGTAAGGTAAGTAGGTAATAGTTTTGTCCATTTCTATCTAGGTTTCGTCCTACAGTCAACATTCCTCTGATACCACTTCTGTCACACCCGGATTTTGGGGCACCAAGATCCGGGCGCGAACATAATCACCAGGTGTGCTGGGACCAAGTCTCACACATATGATGATTCATGGCACAGGATCGAATGTCACATCTTTACTACATAACAGGAGTTCTATACAAGATAAATAAATAATTACATTAAAAGGAGACAACGGTCCAGCAACCCAAAGTTGACTGGGAGACGACGGCCTAGATCTCTCACACGAACTCATCGCAGCATCCTCCATGCGCCTCATCCTGTGGTACCTGTTCTTGACCTGTGGGGGGGTGTGAGACAGCAAGAGTGAGCTCACATACGTTCATCGCTCAACAAGTTGTGGAGAATAATGTGCATGAACTCGCCAAAGGTGGGAGCTCACGTGAAGTGTAAGGCTTACCAAAGAGGATGGTTGAAGCTGAGCATTGCTTTTAAAGTTGGTCAAAATTTTATTAGCAATTACTAAGTATAAGTAAATACCAACCCAATTAAGTAGTAGAACAAAAGTAACAACATCACCTGCGATGCAATGCATATGACAAATTGAATTTAGTTCCATAAATTAATCATCAGAGAGTCCTGAGCTGCTCATGACCGTGAGCTCGGCTAGTATACCAGTTTTACACTCTGCAGAGGTGGTACCCTTTACCCACAAGTCATGTTACCCATCCGCCAAGGGATCGCGACTTCCCATACACCTCTACCGAGGAGGCGAGGCAGGGTAACACTACGAGGCCTTTACAAAGTTCCACTAGCTTCAGAAAACCCGCTACAGTTTATAGGAAGCTCCAATGCAGGGTTCTTGCCTGACCGCCATCGCAGCAAAATCAACCAAGGACCTCCCTACACTGACCACTCCCCTACTGCCCTTGCCCCTTTCGGGTAAGGTAGTCCTCCACTAGCTTTCCTAATTAATCAGCCAAGGGCGTCCATAGACCCTTGTGGTGGCACATGTTTCTCAAGTTAAGCTCTATGTTCCAATTAACATTAATGATCTTGACATGAACATAAATAGAATAACCAAATAACTGGAACATAGATACGATAAATAATTGTCCCAAATCCATGTAAAGCAATAGCAAACTACCCAAGTGATTCAGGGGTAAACAAGGTAATGAGATAAACAATCTAGGGTAACCTATTGGGTCCCATCAAAATTAACCTATGCAGATCATTATGATTAATTAGAACATGAGTGGGTAAAAGGAAGTGATCAAGGGCACAACTTGCCTGGGACTTGAGATTCCAGGTGACAGGATGAACTTCAGGTGACTCGTAACCTCGCTGCTAGTCGTAGCAATACAGACAAACATGGTATAGGCAAGATTAACAATACACCAAATATAAGAACAAATTGTATAATAATAATCTACATGTTGCTACGAGATCGTAGGAACAAGAACCACTAAATTCGGAGCTACGGTTATGAATTTCCGAAATTATTTAGTGCTTAGAATAGATTAATCCTTATGAACAATTTTAATTCAAGTTTCATGGTTAAACAAAGGTACTAGGTGATAAACAATATTAATACAAAATTATTGCAACTGGAATGACTCAATTTGGAGTTCATATGAATTTTCTACAAATTAAACAAGTTTCTGTATTTTAATATGTACTAAAAATCGATTTCTAAATTCATTTCTATGATTTTTCTAATTCTCTGGACTGGGCCTCGATTTCTAAGAAGTGCAGGAGCTACGGTGCAAAAATTCCTAAGGCTCAGAGAATCACTAGTGTGGACGGCGGGTTGATATATGTAAAAGACAGGGTCTCATTTATAAAACGTACCCGCGAAGGGGTACAGTGAGATTTCGGCCACTAGATTTGATCTAAGCGGTCCAGATTAGATTTCTATTTTGAATGAAGCAGTATCAACTGTGGCCATTGGATCACAGATGCACGGCCCGGATTTTATGCAGTGAAGGGGTATGGTGAATCTAATCCCAAACGTTGGCCGAGGATCCAACGGTGGAGATAGGCATTAGTCGAGGTACCCCAATCTTCAAATCCTGGCCATTGATAACGCGATCTACGACACTGGTTTAATAAAACGAGGAGTTAATCCTATCCATCCATCACGAAACGAACGGACGACGCGTAATTCTTCATCTCCCCCTCTCATCTCTTTCCCCCACCGGACACAGGGCGACGGCGCCCCAAAGCCAAGCGGTGGCGCCATGGCTGGACGCACGAGCATGGTGATTTAGCGCCCAAAACTCTATGATGTTGGGTGCTACACAATCTCACGGAATGGGCGAATCACGGTGTAGAGCTTACTCACCAAAGAGGGGAGCCCAATGACGTCGCTCGCGATGCACGGCGGATTGCCAACTCCGGTGAGGGATTCACACGGTCTCCGGTCACCACCGACCGATTGTGCCCACGAACAGCTTCTCCGTGACCCGCACGATCGCCCAGTGCCTAGATTGGGGTCCATTTGGAGCTGTAAGCAGATGCCCGCGGCGGCGATGCACACACGTTCTCTCTCCTCCGCGCTCTGCTCTCTCTGCTTCGTTTGCCTCCCTGCACGAGCTGGTGTTTGCGGCGGCCTGCACTTATATAGCCCAGAGCTCCACGCACGGGGCCGAGTCCGCAGTTCACGGCGGCGGGTGAGGATTCGGTTGAGGAATTTCCGGAGTCCGCGTGCCACGGGCAGTGTCTGTTCCGAACTCGGCGCGAGATGGGAGGAAGATCTGACATACGGACCCCACAAGTCAGCGCCCCGAGTCGACCAACGCGCAATGGACGGAGTGGCTGACTGCGTGGCCCAATGGTCAGTGGCAGTGAAGTCCCAGCGCGATCCGTAGGCTGGCGGCTAGGGTTTTGGGGCAGGCACAGCGTGGTGGGCTGGCTGCGCGAGGGGATGGGAGAAGTGGGCCGGAATGTGAGGGTGTGGCCCATCAGCGGGTTTTCTTCTTTTTCTTTTCTATTCCCATTTCTATTTTCTCTCATTTTCATATTTAGGTTTTGAATTTGAATTCAACTATGAATATGAATTTTGTATTCAAACTAAAGGTAGATTTTAATATTACTAGTATGGATAGAGTTTACATTTTTTTATTATGAATTTTATAATATTTCTTTTCTTCCTTTCTCCACATCTTAATTTCCAAATTTAGGTTTAAATACCTTTTTCACTATTTGTATATTCCTGTTATTATTATTTTTAAATGCACAATCAAATAAACTCCAACATGATGCAAAGTGTACAAATATTTATTATTATCTCATTTAAGTATCATGTTTTTTTAATATACAAATCCACATACACAAAATAGTTGCTTGTAAGAGGAGCAAATTTCCAGAGTTCAACCTTTACTAGAAGATGCTTTATCTAAATTTTATAGTTCAAACAAAATAGGGAACCTAATTCATATAGATGTCCTTTATTAGAAAACATGTTTATTTTGAAAAAAAAAAGATTCTTTCCTAGGGGATTTACTCATAAAAAAATTGGAGAATTTTACTAATTTCTTAAGACAAGATTTTGAGGTATTACAGCTGCTCCAGGAGGGGACGTGAGCTTGCAGACGATTTGACTGATGCTTCCGCCCGCCTGCCGCCGTCATTACTGTCGGTCCACTTTTGGCCATATCGATCGTCGTGCCTTCTCACGCGGCTGACTGACCCGTGACCGATGTGCTCGGTTGGCACTGTTGGGCCATGCGCAGGGTCGCCTCGAGTCGCGGCACCGGTTCCGCAGTCGAGAAGGCGCGGTACTGGCATCTTCCTTCGAGGTGGAGATCCTTCAACCGTGTTGCCGTCCGAGGCCCGGTCGGATTCCGCCGAAGGTGGAGTTGACGCCAAGGGTGCTGCTGCCCCCCTATTGATGTCTGAACCTGCAGGAACAGTTTATCTGTAGTGTGCGTATGTTTTTTGCGGTCGCCGAGGCCCAAACATACCGTCGTCGTGTTGTAAAGTTGCGTTTCTTTTCCCTTTGTTTCGAGTATCAGGACTTATTTGTCGGTAACAGAATTGTTTATCCGAGCGAGAGTTACTTTTCATGGAAGGTGATGAGTGAGGTATCCGTATCCCGAAGGCGTAGGAGTTCCTCGGCTCGGTCGGCCTTGCCGCTTACATGTACTCTTACTCGTCTGTTGGATTCTGTTATCGATATAGTCGAGAAGGCACAAAAATCGTTTCGGCAGAAAAGTTTTCGAGCGTTAAGACTTGTTCGGCCAGTGGAATCGCTTATCCGAGCGTGAGTTACTTATCGCAGAAGGTGATGAGTGAGGTATTCGTATCCCGGAGGCGTAGGAGTCCCTCGGCTTGGTCGGCCTTGCCGCTTACGTGTACTCCGTCGTTTTCAGGATCCCACTATCGAAGTAGTCGAAAAGCACGAAAGATGTTCTGGCAGAAAGACTTTTTCCGAGGAAAATTTTGACGCGGAGGGGGTTCCCCCTTCTAGCCCCCGAGGGAGGGTCGGGCTTTGCCGAGGCAAAGCTGACCCTTCCTTGATGGTTAGACTTTATTTGCGTATGTAAATGAGGTGTATGAACGACTTGAAAATGTCTTAAGGGTAGAAGCGACGTAGCTATCGGATGTTCCAAGCGTTGCTGTAGACCTCGCCTTGACTGTTGGCCAGCTTGTATGTTCCGGGCTTCAAAATCTTGGCGATGATGAATGGCCCTTCCTAGGGAGGTGTGAGCTTGTGGCGCCCTCAGGCGTCTTGTCGTAGCCGAAGCACCAAGTCGCCCACCTGGAGGTCTCGGGACCGAACCCCTCGGGTGTGGTAGCGTCGCAGGGACTGCTGATACCTTGCCGAGTGTAGTAAGGCCATGTCCCGAGCCTCTTCCAGCTGGTCTAGTGAGTCTTCTCGGTTGGTACGGTTGCTTCGGTCGTCGTACGCCCTCATCCTCGGGGATTCGTATTCTAAGTCTGTGGGCAAGATAGCCTCGGCCCTATAGACTAGAAAGAACGGCGTGAAGCCCGTGGCTTGGCTTTGCGTCGTCCTCAGACTCCATACCACCGAGGGGAGTTCCTTCAACCATCGCCTGCCGAATTTGTTGAGGTTGTTGTAGATCCTTGGCTTGAGTCCTTGCAGAATCATGCCGTTGGCACGCTCTACCTGCCCATTCGTCATGGCGTGAGCTACGGCGGCCCAGTCCACCCGGATGTGGTGGTCCTTGCAGAAGTCCAGGAACTTTCTGCCAGTTAACTGGGTGCCGTTGTCGGTGATGATGGAGTTCGGGACCCCAAAGCGATGGATGATGTTGGTGAAGAATGCCACCGCCTGTTCGGACCTGATGCTGTTTAGGGGTCGGACCTCAATCCACTTGGAGAATTTGTCGATGGCGACCAGCAGGTGCGTGTAGCCCCCGGGTGCCTTCTGCAAGGGACCGACGAGGTCTAGACCCCCACACAGCAAACGGCCAGGTGATGGGTATCGTTTGCAGAGCCTAAGCGGGCAGGTGGGTCTACTTTGCGTAGAATTGACACCCTTGGCAGGTGCGTACAATCCTAGTGGCGTCGGTCACCGCAGTTGGCCAGTAGAAACCCTGTCGGAAGGCGTTTCCAACGAGGGCCCGAGGTGCTGCGTGGTGGCCGCAAGCCCCTGAGTGTATTTCTTGCAATATCTCCTGACCTTCGGCGATGGATATGCATCGATGGAGGATGCCTGAGGGGCTGCGATGGTAGAGCTCCTTTCCGTCACCCAGCAAGACGAATGACTTGGCGCGCCACGCCAGTCGCCGAGCATCGGCTCTGTCGAGGGGTAGCTCTCCTCGGGGGAGATATTGCAGGTACGGGGTCTGCCAGTTTCGATTAGGCTTGACCCCATTCCGCTCTTCCTCGACGCGCAGTGCTTCACCCTCGGGGGCCGAGGGTGCCTCGGGCTGAGCCGAGGGCGCCTCGGGCAGGGCCGAGACCTTCTCGGGCCCGGGCGTGTCGTCGGTCTTGACTGAGGGTTGATGTAGGTCTCGGGAGAAGACGTCCGGAGGAACCGTTGTCCGCCCCGAGGCTATCTTAGCCAGCTCGTCCGCAGTCTTGTTGTATCGTCGAGCGATGTGGTTGCGCTCGAGCCCATAGAACTTGTCCTCCAGGCGCCGAACCTCATCGCAGTAGGCTTCCATCTTCGGGTCACGGCAATGGGAGTTCTTCATGACTTGGTCGATGACAAGCTGCGAGTCGCCATGAGCGTCGAGGCACCGGACCCCTAGCACGATGGCGATGCACAACCCGTTAACCAGAGCCTCGTACTCGACCACGTTGTTGGATGCCGGGAAATGGAGGCGCAACACGTAGCGGAGGTGCTTCCCGAGGGGTGAGATGAAGAGCAGGCCCGCGCCCGCTCCTGTTTTCATCAGCGACCCATCGAAAAACATGGTCCAGAGTTCTGGTTGGATCGGAGCTGCTGGAAGCTTGATGTTGACCCATTCAGCCACAAAGTCCGCCAAGACTTGGGACTTGATGGCTTTCCGAGGGGTGAACGAGATTGTCTCGCCCATGATCTCCACCGCCCACTTTGCAATCCTACCCGAGGCCTCTTGGCACTGGATGATCTCTCCCAGGGGGAAGGATGACACCATAGTCATCGGATGAGACTCGAAGTAGTGTCGCAACTTTCGCCGTGTCAGAATTACTGCGGATAGTAGCTTCTGGATTTGCGGGTAGCGGATTTTGGTTTCGGACAGTACTTCACTGATGAAGTAGACCGGCCTCTGGACGGGCAATGCGTGCCCCTCTTCTCGTCTCTCGACCACGATCGCGGCGCTGACCACCTGAGTGGTAGCGGCGACGTAGATCAAGAGGGCTTCTCCGGCAGCGGGGGGCACCAAGATGGGCGCACTTGTAAGGAGCGCCTTTAGATTCCCGAGGGCTTCCTCGGCCTCGGGGTCCAAGTGAAGCGCTCGGTCTTCCTTAAGAGGCGGTACACAGGTAGGCCTCTTTCGCCGAGGCGCGAGATGAAGCGGCTCATAGCCGCAAGGCATCCCATGACCCTCTGTACTCCTTTCAAGTCCTTGATGGGCCCCATGTTGGTGATGGCCGCGATTTTCTCCGAGTTGGCCTCGATGCCCCGCTCGGAGACAATGAACCCCAGGAGCATGCCTCGGGGGACTCCGAAGACACACTTCTCAGGATTGAGTTTTACGCCTTTCGCCTTGAGACACTTGAATGTCGTTTCAAGGTCAGAGAGGAGGTCGGAGGCTTTCCTCGTCTTGACTACAATGTCATCGACGTAAGCCTTGACCTTTCGACCAATGTGCTCTCCGAACACGCGGTTCATGCACCTTTGGTATGTCGCACTCGCATTCCTCAAACCGAATGGCATAGTAATGTAGCAGTACATGCCAAAAGGTGTGATGAAAGAAGTCGCGAGCTGGTCGGACTCTTTCATCCTAATTTGGTGATACCCTGAATAGGCATCAAGGAACGACAGGGTTTCGCACCCAGCAGTGGAATCCACGATTTGATCGATGCGAAGCAGAGGGTAGGGAACCTTCGGACATGCTTTGTTTAGACCAGTATAGTCTACACACATCCGCCATTTCCCACCTTTCTTTCTCACAAGCACAGGGTTGGCTAGCCATTCGGGATGGAATACCTCTTTGATGAACCCTGCAGCCATCAGCTTGTGGATCTCCTCGCCTACGGCTCTGCGCTTTTCTTCGTCGAATCGGCGCAGAGGCTGCTTCACGGGTCGGGCTCCAGCTCGGATATCCAGCAAGTGCTCGGCGACATCCCTCGGTATGCCAGGCATGTCCGAGGGACTCCACGCAAAAACCTCGGCGTTCGCGCGGAGAAAGTCGACGAGCACTGCTTCCTATTTGGGGTCGAGCTCGGAGCTGATCTGGACTTGCTTGGAGGTGTCGTTGTTGGGGTCGAGAGGGACGAACTTAACCACCTCAGCTGGCTCGAAGTTGCCGGCGTGGCGCTTCGCATCTGGCATCTCCTTGGAGAGGTTCTCCAGGTCGGCGATGAGGGCCTCGGACTCGGCGAGGGCCTCGGCATACTCCACGCACTCCGTGTCGCATTCGTACGCATGTCGGTACGTGGAGCCGACGGTGATGACCCCGTTGGGGCCCGACATCTTGAGCTTGAGGTAGGTGTAGTTGGGGACGTCCATGAACTTGGCGTAGCATATGGTCTCCCCAGCACTGCGTGGTAGGTTCCTCGGAACCCGACCACTTTGAACGTGAGGGTTTCCTTTCGGAAGTTGGAGGGAGTCCCGAAGCAGACGGGCAGATTGAGTTGCCCAAGGGGTTGGACGCACTTCCCGGGGATGATCCCGTGAAAGGGCGCCGCGCCGGCCCGGATCGTGGAAAGATCGATCTGCAGGAGCCCGAGGGTTTCGGTGTAGATGATGTTGAGGCTGCTGCCTCCGTCCATGAGGACCTTGGTAAGCCTGACGTTGCCGATGACGGGGTCAACAACGAGAGGGTACCTCCCCGGGCTCGACACGCGGTCGGGATGGTCGCCCTAGTCGAAGGTGATGGGCTTGTCGAACCAGTCTAGGTAGACTGGTGCCGCCACCTTCACCGAGCAGACCTCCCGACGCTCTTGCTTGTGGTGCCGAGCCGAGGCGTTCGCCACTTGCCCACCGTAGATCATGAAGCAGTCATGGACCTCGGGGGAACTCTTCTGCCTTGTGGCCCTCCTTCTTGTCGTTGTCGTGGGCTCTGCCACCTTCCGCCGGTGGCCCGGCCTTGTGGAAGTAGCACCGAAGCATAACGCACTCCTCAAGGGTGTGCTTGACGGGACCCTGATGATAGGGGCACGACTCCTTGAGCATATTGTCGAACAGGTTGGCGCCTGCAGGAGGCTTCCGAGGGTTCCTATGCTCGGCGGCGGCGACAAGGTCTGCGTCGGCGGCGTCGCATTTCGCTTGCGACTTCTTCTTGCCCTTCTTCTTGGTGCCGCGCTGAGCGGACGCCTCGGGGACATCTTCCCGCTGGCGCCTCTGAGGCTGCTTGTCCTTCCAGAAGATGGCCTCGACCGCCTCCTGACCAGAGGCGAACTTGGTGGCGATGTCCATCAGCTCGCTCGCCCTGGTGGGAGTCTTACGACCCAACTTGCTCACCAGGTCGCGGCAAGTGGTGCCGGCGAGGAACGCGCCGATGACATCCGAGTCGGTGATGTTGGGCAGCTCGGTGCGCTGCTTCGAAAATCGCCGGATGTAGTCCCGGAGGGATTCTCCCGGCTGCTGGCGGCAGCTTCGGAGATCCCAAGAGTTCCCAGGGCGCACGTATGTGCCCTGGAAGTTGCGACGAAGGCTTTGACCAGGTCATCCCAGTTAGAGATCTGTGCAGGGGGCAGATGCTCCAGCCAGGCTCGGGCGGCGTCGAAGAGGAACAGGGGGAGGTTGCGGATGATGAGGCTGTCATCGTCCATTCCATCCAGCTGGCAGGCCAGCCGGTAGTCCGCGAGCCACAGTTCCGGCCTTGTCTCCCCCGAGTACTTGGTGATGGTAGTCGGGGTTCGGAACCGGGTCGGGAACGGCGCCCGTCGTATGGCTCGACTAAAAGCTTGCGGACTGGGTGGTTCGGGCGAGGGGCTCTGATCCTCCCCGCTGTCGTAGCATCCCCCACGCCTAGGGTGGTAGCCTCGGCGCACCTTATCGTCGAGGTGGGCTCGACGGTCGCGGCGATGGTGCTCGTTGCCGAGGCGTCCCGGGGCCGCAGGCGCTGTGTCCCGCGTGCGCCCGGTGTGGACCGAGGCTTCCTGCATGAATCGGGAAATCGCGGTGCGATGCTCCGGGGGGTACCCCTGCCTTCGGGAGGCAGAGCTCTCGTCCCGTCGGACCGCTGCATCCTCCAGGAGATTTTTGAGCTCTCCCTGGATACGCCGCCCCTCGGTGGTGGATGGTTCCGGCATCGCTGGGAGTAGTATTGCTGCTGCAGCCAGGTTCTGGCCGACCCCACTGGAAGCTGGGGGCAGCCTTGCCCTGGCATCGTCGGCGATGCGGTGCTGGACATCCTGGGGCAGATGACACGCTTCTCCGGTCGGTGCTCGGCCTGCCCACTCCTGCCCGATATTTTGCCGAAGCTGCACAAGTGGTCCTGCTTCCTCGTCGAGCCTGACCTGCATCTCGCGGATTTGCTCGAGCTGTGCGTCCTGACCCCCCTCAAGGACTGGGATCACAGCTAGCTCCCAAAGAATGTCAACGCGAGGCGCAGACCTAGGGGGATCGCCGTCCCCTGGCATACCAAGATGGTTGCCTTCGTCGAGACCCCCTAGATCGACGTGGAAACATTCGCGACTTGGGCCACAGTCCTCATCGCCGAGGCTGTGGCTACTATCGGAGCAATCGGAGAGGCAGTAGTCACATGCGGTCGTGAAGTCCTGCATGGCACTGGGGTTATCGAGCCCGGAGAAATCCCAACCATAGTCGGGCTCGTCATCTTCCTCGGAACCCGGGGGCCCGTAGGTCGAGACGACCGTCAGTCGGTCCCAGGTTGACCACATATGATACCCCGGAAGGTTCGGATATGCCTTTATGAAAGCATCCACCGAAGCGGGGTCGCTTGGTGGGTCAAAGCTGAATCTAAAAGGCACAGGATGAAAAACGGACGGTACCTCTTGATCGACGGATGGTGACGAAGTCGCGTCGGGGGCGGACTGCACCGTCATCTTAGGTACGAGGCTAACGCCGAGCAAGTACTTCACGAGCGTGCTGGCGTCGTCCGTCTGCTTGGGGTTGGCGTGTTGCGGTGAAACGACACTCGTCTTCGTCTCAGACGCGAGGTCAACGCCCGATGTGTCCCCCGTTGGGGCGCCGACACTGTCGACTCGCTCGACAGCCGACTAGGTGTCGCCTCCTACTTGGCCATGTCTGCCCCGCCTCCTCCTCCGTCGGCGGGGAAGGTGACGCGACAGACCCGGATGTTGTTCTTCCGCCATGTGGGGAAGACGTCGTCGATTCCGCCGCCGGCGGGCGGGCTGACGGCCGCCATTGTCGTTGTCGCGCGGCGGAGGAAGGAGTATCATGTCGTAGCTGCCGTCGAGGGACATGAACTCGAGACTCCCGAAAAAGAGCACCGTCCCGGGTTGGAGAGGTTGCTGGAGACTACCCATCTGGAGCTTGACGGGAAGCTGTTCGTCAACACGCAACAGACCCCTACCTGGCGCGCCAACTGTTGGCGTTTCGACCCCGGGGGGTCCCTGGACCGACGAGTAAATTGTCGCTGCGTGTCCCAGCCCAGATGGGTCGGCGCGAGATGGAACACAAGGGGGAAAACAGTAAGGGGAAACCACGGCCTCGCGTTGTTCTGCGCCCAGGGCAGATGCGCTTGCAGTAGGGGGTTACAAGCGTTCGCGAGGGAGAGAGAGAGAGAGAGAGAGAGAGAGCCTTGTGTGTCGGCCCGTTCTCCCGCGCGGCCACCCTCTCGTACGAGAGCCCTGGACCTTCCTTTTATAGATGTAAGGAGATGGCCCAGGTGTACAATGGGGGGTGTTGCAATGTGCTAACGTGTCTAGCAAAGGGGAGCCAGAGCCCTATGTACATGCTGTCGTGGCTGTCGGAGAGGTGTTGCTGCCCTGTCCATGTGATGTTGTGGCCGTCGGAGGAGCGCTTGAACCCTGCGGAAGTACAGCTGTCGGATCCTTGCTGACGTATCCTTGCTTCCGTAAGGGGCTGAGAACCGCCGTCGTCATGGAGCACGCGGGGTGCCATCATTACCTGTTTTACCGGGGCGAGCCAGATGGGATGCCTGTTGGGGGCCTTCGGCTTCCGAAGGTCCTCAAAAACATGATTTAACAATGTATCTGGAGTATAATGTGCAAACAGGTACCTTCGGACTTAGATCAAAACCACAGCGTGAAGATGTATAAAGAATATGAAGGATGGCGCAGAGCCGAAGCTATACGCAGGGGAGCTTCGGCGTGACAGCAGAAAAAGAAACCGACCTAAAGGGGAAAAGGCTATTCAGACTCCAATGGATTACTATAGAGTTATTAGTAAATGTAAAGGGCATGGTTGTAATTTTACATGGGCTGCGTCCCGTACCTATAAATAGATGAACAGTGCTCCCGTACTGTTCACGCTGACTTGACATTTGCTTTTGCGTTACGCTTGTACCCTTGCTTTCCTTCGAGCCAAAGGTACATTTATAATTTGTTATTGTTAATATAGTAACGCAAATAAGAATAAATTAATAATAATGTTTAAAGTGTTTATGTTATTTTTTATATCTTACATATGTACCCTTCTTCATTATTTATTGTGCTCATGAAGGTTTGTCCTTCATAACCTCCGTCCGAAAATCATTATATCCGAGGGGAAATAATGCTTCGAAGGACGAAGGACTTTAGCATTTAACACTTTTTATGTTGCACTGTTCTTAACTTTTAGCATTTGAGAACAAGTCCCCAACATTGGCGCCCACCTCCGGTGAACTCACTTCCACTTTTTTGAGTTTCGAACACCTTCGACAAGCATACCTTCGTCATGCCGCCAAAGAAAGCTTCAGCAACAGGGGCTGCAGCTCTGCAGCCGCTGGACCCCAACCAGGAGACCCTCTCTCTTCGGGAGGCCCGAAGACAGAAGAGGAAGGCCACCAGTCCAACGCCTCAGGAGGACGAATTGGATCAGGAGATCAGAGATATGGAGATGCTCCATCAGCAGGTGCAAAGGAAGAAGGAAAAGATGGCTAGGCTAGCTGACCTGCAAAGGTAGATAGACGAAGCCTCTGAAGAAGTTCGCCATCTTACTCAAGATGAGCAGAACCGAAGGCCTCAGCACAGAGAGCTTCATTAGGAGGGCTTCTTCAACGAAGATGACTGGTATGAGAACTTCCATCATGGAAATTTTGCTTTTGATGATGCTTCTCCTCTGTCAGCAGAACTGCAGGCTACACCTTGGCCTCCGTCCTACAAGCCACCTCAACTCCCCATGTACGACGGACACTCAGATCCGAAGCAGTTTCTGATGAGCTACGAAGCAACAATATCTTCCTATGGTGGCAATACTGCAGTCATGGCGAAGTCTTTCATCATGGCTGTCAAGAATGTTGCACAAACCTGGAATTCCTCCCTTCGGCCAGGAACAATCACATCATGGCAGAAGCTGAAGGATATGCTGATCACCAGTTTCCAAGGGTTTCAAACGAAGCCAGTCACCGCTCAAGCCTTATTCCAGTGTACCCAAGATCACGAAGAATATCTTCAGGCGTATGTCCGAAGATTCTTATGCCTGAGGGCACAAGCGCCAACAGTGCCCAATGAAATTGTCATTGAGGCCATGATTAAGGGGCTTCGGCCGGGACCTTCAGCCCAATACTTTGCTAGGAAGCCTCCTCAGACTCTGGAGAAACTACTTCAGAAGATGGATGAATATATCCGCGCTGACAATGACTTTCGACAGAGAAGGGAGGAAGCTTACAGGTTCTCCGAAATAGCCAAAGGCTTCGGAGGGAGAATTCATCCTAGACATGTCTGATCGATTCATTCCACTCAGAATGATGACAGGGGAAGCCAGTAGCAGAGGCCGCAATATTCCTCCCAGGCTTCGGGGCAGCAGCAGAGTTATCCTCGGCCTCCAGCTCCAAGGGGCAGAGGTGCCAGGGGCTTCGGAGGAAGATTTGGGGATCAGTCGAGGAAAATTTATTTCCTATTCTGTGGTGAGGACAAGGGCCACACCACCAGGATGTGCCATGTAACCATCTAGAAACAAAAGAAAATAGCAGAAGCGGCAACCCAACAGACCCAGCCGAAGCAAGTCATGCATACTGCTTCGTACCACTCGCCTTATATCCCAGAGTATGTGGGCAACCACCTTGCAGCTTCTATTGCTTCGGCAATTCAATCTCACGCATCTTGGCAACAGCCTCCACCTCCACCACCAATGCAACGAGGCCAGCAGCCAGAATGGAGTCAACATACTCAACACCAACGAGACTTCAGAGAAGAGTCCGAAGCTCGCACAGTCAATAGTACTGTGCCAGAATCAAAGCACATTTACTAGCGAATATCCTACCTCGGTAGCAGTTTTTGCATTTCTTTTTAATAAGGAACAATTATCGAAAGCTTAAGTGTTTTTTGTCGTTTTCAATTTCTTGTAATAACTTCGCCTTTGCCGTAATACAAATATACTTTCTCACAGAATAACGGAGTCCGAAAAGTTGCCGAAGCATAAGAACTTATGGTTACAGGGAGAACCTCCAAAATAACAAAAAGTCGTTCCTAAGGGAGCGCAGCGTAAGTTTTCTGCTCAAAAGTCGTTCCGAAGGGAATGAAGAGCTTACAACAAAAAATAAACGCTGATTCCGCTGAAAGTAAAAGGCGAAGAAGCTCCTAAGGGAGACTTACAGCGAAAAATAAACGCTGATTCCGCTGAAAGTAAAAGGTGAAGAAGCTCCTAAGGGAGGCTTACAGTGAAAAATAAACGTTGATTCCGCTGAAGTAAAAGGCGAAGAAGCTCCTAAGGGAGGCTTGCAGTGAAAAACAAACATCGATCTTCGGCAAATATCACTTTGCATAACATCACATCATCACATCATTTGCATAGCATTACATCATACATCATATTGCATCAATGACGCAAGAAGGGGGTTTCAATGTTGATATTCGAAGATTGTTTCGAAGAAATAGTGCCAAGGCACAAAAATAGTTATTGAAGAAGTATACCTTCGTCAAACTCTGAAATGAAAGGATCTATTGGTTACTGATTTTACGAAGATTGGATGTTTTTATGAAACACGGATATTATTTACGAAGCATGAAAAGAAGGGAAGGTGTTTTTTCGCCGAAGGCTCAAAAACGGTATGTGTGTGAAGTTTCATGCATCGTAAAGAATTAAACCATAAATAGCTTATATATCACATTCAAAGTTACAAAATATTACGCATGTTGTTCAACAAATATTACATTCCAAATGTTTTTACAATAACATCTAATCTTCCCTTAGAACTACTTCTGCAGCTTCGTTTAGTAGTTGATCAACAACTTTATCCATGATGGCTTCGGCCATTTTTCTAATTTCGTCGTCCCCCTTCGCGTGGGGATCCACCGATGGCTCGGCAGGCTCTGAGGGAGGAGAAGGTGCGGCTATGTTACAAAGTGTAAACAAGTCCAAAATCAAAAGGTTACAACAAAAAGCCAAAAACTAGTAGTTAATACCTATTCGCCCTTCGAGATCCGCACTTTTTTCAGCGGCCTCTGCTACTTTTCTAGCATCATGAATACCTTTTTCGCTTCTTCGTATAATTTCTTGAGCCATCTCCCGGCCACCATTCTCCCAGATGTCGGTGAAAAATTTACCACCAACCAAACTTGCCTCAGCTGAAGGGTCTTTTATGTCTTCAGGAGATAAATCGGTTTCGGTCTGTGCCAAAGATTTCACGTGATCGCAGCCTTTTTTCTCCAAAACAGTGGCAATCCCCCTAGCACCCGAGAAAGCACATATGTCTCCGCGGCTATTCAAAACTTCTTCAAAAGCTTCAGCTTCGTGGCTGATCCACCCAATTAGGCCTTCGGGGTCGCCCCTCATGAAATTTTCCTCACTCGAGAATGCGCCAACACTGGCGAAGCTGGTTCTTATTTTCTTAACACATTCTATGGATTTTTCATAACACCTTTTCTTGGATGCACGAAGCTCTTCAACGTTTTTTTCTAAATGATTTGCCCATTGTTCACTAATTTCTCGTTTTGTTTCTTCAACTGTACATTCTTCTTTAGCTCTGGCTAGCTGTTTCCGAAGATTCTCAATTTCGCGCTTCTGAGCCTCAGCTTGAGCTTTGAAAGCAGTTTCGTCTTATTTTATCTTATTCACCAGCGAATGTAATATTTTATCTTTTTTGAGACCTTCGTTCCTTAGTTCAATTACTTCGGAACGAAGGTTGCTCAAGGCTATGGTACACCCTTTGTCTTCAGCATCTTTTTGTGCCCTGAGGGCATTGCTAAGGATAAGGCCCTGCAAAAAAAGTGTGTTAATAAGTTTAAGCAAATGAAAAATTTTGGTTTCAAGAAATAATACAAAGATATCATTTTTTCACCTTTAAACTATTGTACGCTAAGCTGTCGGCCAGCTCGTTCTTTGACAACACCGAGAGCCCATCTTCTAATGTTGAGAATCCGAAGCTTTTGCTCATCTCCCAACAGACAGAAATCTCCTTGCTGTCAGGGAGACAATACAAGAAATCTTCTTCTCCACTGTCGTTGAGTATCAGCGCCCCTTTCGGATATTTCAATTTTTGCGCATAGAATTGAGCTTCTCTTTTTTCTTTTTCGCTCAGATTTTTACCTGAAGCATGACGTAATATATAGTCAGAAACTTCAGAAGATGCTTCGGGAATGGGTGTGCCGATTTTCTCAGATAAAGTTTCTTCTGCAGATTCTTTTTCCGTTTCTTTTTCAATTTCCAAGAATTCCCTCTTGGTAGGTTCTGAAAGCCCAGTTTCAGTTTCCACTTGACTTTTGGCAGCTTCGGCCTCAATTTGTGTCTTTGGAGCTTCAGCAGCTATCTTTGAAGTAGAACTTGAAGATTTTATCGTTTCCATTACATCTAGCACGTTAACCATTCTTTTCCGCTTGGGAGTTGTCGTAAGGTCTTTTTGCGCCCTCGGCATTGGTGTTGGCACCTCAACTCTTGCTGAAGGACTTGAAATTTCCGATGTCTTTGTTTCTTCGGCCCTTCGTTCTTCTATTTTCTCCATCTCCGGCATTATGGCCAGCTCTTCAATATTCGGTAGAGGAGTCGGCCCCTTGGCTTCGGTGGCCGAAGAGGTCTCACCGACAAACTCGGGCACTGTGGCCGGTTCAATATAGCGTGGCCGGTGCGTAAGAACCTTCACCTTTTTACTCTTCGGTGATGGCTCATTAAGAGCGGCTGAAGAAGCTTCCTTCACAGAAGCTGTATCTTTCCTTTTTTGACCCCGTGTTGGATAACGGTAGTCAGGATAGACGAACCCAATGGCATCAAATACTCGATTGAGTCTTTTCTACTTCCGGTCTCCGAAGGCTGCATACAGTGCAGTATCTTCTGCCTTCGAGTATGGTCCAAGAAGTTCATCGCTTGTGGCCTCAATACATTTCAGCCAGTCATCATTTGGCTCGACAAACTGATCTCCATATCTAAAGGTATATTTTAGCCTAACTAGTCCACCTTCGTCAGGTTTGCTGGTGGTTTCCTTTGGCATTTCCCACTTTTCCACAAGTGGCCATACTCTGAAGGCACTATGCTCCTGGATCAAATCCCTCGTCCCAATGAAAGAACAAACTACACCGAAGGCTCTCCGTCATTCTTCGGCTGCTTTGTCAATATCCCCCTTCGGTTTCCGAAGGCCAAAACGCTGCCAGATGGGGCGCATGATAATATCTTTAATATCTTCTCGTGTCTTCATGTCGTTTTTCACATAAAACCATTCCTTCATCCAGTCCCCAGGCCATCTCTTCCGAAAGGTTGGCACGGGACAGCTTGACCCAAAGCGACCACCGAAGCTGTAATAGCCAAAATTGTTATGGTATTGCTCTTTACCCCAGGCTTTTGTCTCATATAATAATTCATGCAAGCTACAGAAACTTTTTGCATTTGGCTACAAACCTTGGCTCTTCACGGCCCATACGAAGATTCCCATCCTTATAATTGCTTCAGGAGTAATTTGATGAAGGCAGATTTCAAATATCTTCAAAACTTCTACCACGAAACTGCTCAAAGGAAACCGAAGTCCAGCCTTGAAGAAACTTCGGAATATCACGACTTCATTCTCCTCGGGAGTCGGACAAGTTTTTTCTCCTTCGTCAGCCCTCACAATAGATAAATCCCGAAAATATCTACCCCTCATATTGACAAGATGGCTTTGTTTAATGCTTAATTTTCCAAAAACTGCATGGCTTGGTTGCCAGGGTCGATCTTCGGAATCTTCACCGCCACTTTCCACATCATAATTGTCACTATCACCAGTGTCTTCAGATAAGCCCTCTAAAATCTCCTTAGTAATCTTCTCTGTGTTTGTCTTTGCTATTGATTCAAGGAAGCTGAGATTCATCTCTTCGGAAAGGCTTAGCTTCGACTCAGCGACAGCTTTCTTGTCTTCAGGCATCCTCGAAAATGCTAAGAAGGTGCTCTCAAAGACGAAGCTTAAAAATTTAAAAAGTCAAGCAAGTATTGGTGCGTAAGAGCTAAAAATTGAGTAAGCAAGAGCAGATGGCAAGAAAGCGTGCCAAATGAACTCGTAGTGAGCTCTTATTTATACGCCTAGTGCGTTGAAAACTGGAGGGTCCCGCTTGTCAATGACTGTTGCTATTCTAGCAAAGGGAAGGTGTTTTTTCGGACCTTCGGCTTAAGGCCTTTGTCCATGTCGCAATCTGAATTTATCACTAACAAATTAATATTGTGAGGGGCTACTGTTGGGGGCCTTCGGCTTCCGAAGGTCCTCAAAAACATGATTTAACAATGTCTCTGGAGTATAATGTGCAAACAGGTACCTTCAGACTTAGATCAAAACCACAGCGTGAAGATGTATAAAGAATATGAAGGATGGCGCAGAGCCGAAGCTATACGCTGGGGAGCTTCGGCGTGACGGCAGAAAAAGAAACCGACCTAAAGGGGAAAAGGCTATTCAGACCCCAATAGATTACTATAGAGTTATTAGTAAATGTAAAGGGCATGTTTGTAATTTTACATGGGCTGCGTCCCGTACCTATAAATAGATGAACAGTGCTCCCGTACTGTTCACGCTGACTTGACATTTTCTTTTGTGTTACGCTTGTTCCCTTGCTTTCCTTCGAGCCAAAGGTACATTTATAATTTGTTATTGTTAATATAGTAACGCAAATAAGAATAAATTAATTATAATGTTTAAAGTGTTTATGTTATTTTTTATATCTTACATATGTATCCTTCTTCATTATTTATTGTGCTCATGAAGGTTTGTCCTTCATAACCTTCGTCCGAAAATCATTATATCCGAGGGGAAATAATGTTTCAAAGGACGAAGGACTTTAGCATTTAACACTTTTTATGTTGCCTTGTTATTAACTCTTAGCATTTGAGAACAAGTCCCCAACAACGCCGATCTTGTTCCCCGTAGCCTGAGCTAGCTAGGGGTAGGGTAATGATGGGCCCCCTGTGACGTGGTCGGTCCGAGCCCAAGGTCGGGCGAGGCGGTGACTCCTCTGAGGTCGAGGCAAGGCAAGGCGGAGACCGTCTTCCGGAGTCGAGGCTGAGTCTGAGCCTTGGGGTCGAGCGAGGCGGAGACCGTCTTCTGAGGTCGAGGCTGAGTCCGAGCCCTGGGGTCGGGCGAGGCGGAGACCGTCTTCCGAGGTCGAGGGTGAGTCCGAGTCCTGGGGTCGGGCGAGGCAGAGACTGTCTTCCGAGGTCGAGGCTGAGTTCGAGCCCTGGGGTCGGGCGAGGCGGAGACCGTCTTCTGAGGTCGAGGTTGAGCCCGAGCCCGGGGCTCGGGCGAGGCAGAGACCGTCTTCCGAGGTCGAGGTTGAGTCCGAGCCCTGGGGTCGGGCGAGGCAGAGACCGTCTTCCGGAGTCGAGGTCGTGTCCAAGCCCTGGGGTCGGGCGAGGCGGACTCCGTCTTCCGGAGTCGAGGTCGAGTCCGAGCCCTGGGGTTGGGCGAGGCGAAGACTGTCTTTCGAGGTCGAGGTTGAGTCCGAGCCCGGGGGTCGGGCGAGGCGGAGACCGTCTTCCGAGGTCGAGGTTGAGTCCGAGCCCGGGGCTCGGGCGAGGCAGAGACCGTCTTCCGAGGTCGAGGTTGAGTCCGAGCCCTGGGGTCGGGCGAGGCGGAGACCGTCTTCCTAGGCCGAGACGGGGGCCGAGCCTTGGGGTCGGGCGAGGCGGAGCTTCCTATGGCGCTCGAGGCTGGACTTAGCTGCTGTCGGCCTCACTCTGGCGAGTGGCACAGCAGTCGGAGCAGGGCAGGTGTTGGGAAGTTGTTCTCAAATGCTATGAATTAAGAACAAGGCAACATAGAATGTTAAATGTTAAAGCCCTTCGTCCGTTGAAGCATTATTTCCCTGAGGATTTAATGAGCTTCGGACGAAGGTCATGGATGATAAATCACGAAGGTCCTACCTTCGTGTTCAGAAATAAAACAATGCAAAGTGAAATATAAAATATAAAACGTTAAAGAACACCAAGAATAAATAACATTATTTACTTATTTTATAATATAAACTGAAATATTAAAACATGATGTTTAGTTACATTTATACCTTCGCCTTGGCAGAAAACAATAATTCCAGAGTAATGCGTTGACAATTACAGGATTGCATGAACAGTAAAGGAGTATTGTTCACTATTTATAGGCACAGGACGCAGCCTATAAGAAATTACAATCATACCCCTTACATAAGATTACAATTATGAATCAGACCCTTATGGACTAAAAAGTCATTCCATATTTAAGTCGGTTCGATCCTTCATCTTCGGATACGCTATAATATTGAAGCTTCATGAGAGGTAGCTTCGGTATCACGTATAAACAGGTTTTGCCGAAGGTGTTTCTTCCTGAAGGACCTTCGGCGACGAAGCATGGTCCCAACAGTAGCCCCTTCGCGGTGCTAGATCGTTTTTCGTAACGAGCTTGATCCGTGAAAAAAGTCTCTTAGGCTTCGGGAAGCCGAAGGTCCGAAAAACACCTTCCCTGAGCTCGTTTCCGGGAAACGATACAATTTCCGAGCGTGAAGCGGTCCCACCATGCAGGTTCACCTTCTCGGGTTTTGTGGCCCACCGTTCAGTGGGTGCGAGCGACTGTTTGTCCGGTGTAAAAGACTTGACGATTCACCTTCTTTCCTGCAACACTATATAAACAGACAGGTAGGTGTGAAGTTCCCACAGCATTCATTGCTATTGCACTGTTTTGCTACCAAAAATTTAACCATAGCCGAAGCTTGACTTTTGCATTCAAACGAAGCACCACTTTGGATTCTGCTTCGTCACAAGAAGAGCTTCGGAAAAAAGGATATTAATTTTCAAAAAACTTCCAAGAAATTTATAATCAAATGGCCAGAGTACGCTCCACTGCCAGGGTTGAGCGTGATGGAGATGAGACCGAAGCCACTGAAACTGTTTCGGTTTCCGAAGCAATGAGGCGTTCTGGGCTGGTTTTATCAGAGGACACACCTGCTGCCGAAGCAACACAAGCTAATGTTGAAGAAGTTGGTTCCGAAGATGAGTACAGCTGCGGGGTGCCAAGTAAACCTAGTCATCTGGACTTTAGAAAGTCCACCATCTCTGAAGCTGATCTTCCTAAAATGGTGAAGCTGGGTTATTTTAGTGAGGCCAAGAAGGAATTAATTCGTTTTGGTGGAGAAGAAACTATCCCAAAGCCAGGAAAGGATGAGGTAGCAGTCTTCAAAAGTTTTCTTAAAGCTGGTTTAAGATTCCCCCTAAACAAGATGATTTCTATTGTACTAAAGAAGTTTGGGATTTACCTTCATCAGTTGACCCCTAATGCTATCGTTAGGTTAAGTGTTTATATTTGGGCCCTTCGTAGCCAGGGAGTGGAACCGTTCGGTGAGGGTTTCTGCCGAGTTCATGAATTACACTACCAGACTAAAGCCAGAGGAGATGGTCTGCACGAGAATTTTGGCTGCTACAACTTTGCTTATCGCAAGACTACGAAGTTTCCAGTGATAAGCTACCGAAGCAAATGGCCAGCCGGATGGAAGTCTGAATGGTTTTATGTTAAAGTTGATGAAGATGAAGATAAATTGGTCCAGAGTCCGCTAGAACTAACCTTCGGAGAGACGAGGCCCCGATGCAACATGATAATGGGGAGCCCGAGTCAGATTGCTTTGGCTGAATTTCGAGTGATTTCAGATCATATTGGCACTAGAGACTTAGTGCAGGAATTTTTGGCTTTTAAAGTGTTCCCAACACTGAGGGAATGGGAGATGCCGAAGCTAGAGGGAGAAAAGAAGAAGGGAGAACTTATTCGATTGCCTTATCACTACAAGTTTAAGAAACATTTTAAAGCACCGTGCCAAGAGTGGTTGGACACAATTGAGGTTATGTGCAACGAGATCCTCGGCAACTACTCTAAGAAAGAAGATCAGTTAATGACTGCGGCCTTCGGCACTCGTCCGAAACGAAGATTGAATCGGGTGCTGGATGCCTTGAATTTTGATTACCCTGACTATGAGCAACTGGGCGGAGATGCCGAAGGCTAGAAAAGAAAAAGGATTGCCAGCGCCCTTGCAAAGAAGGCACCAAATTGGCTAAAAAGGACAAAAAAATTTCTGAGAAAAGAAAACTGAGCCCTGAGCCGAAGATAGCTGCTCCAAAGAAAAGAAAAGTTGCATCCCCAAAACCAAAGACGTCGGCCCAAGAGGAGGAAGCTCCTGCAACACCTTCTGCTGCCGAAGTGGAAGAGATTCTAAAGGTAATGACTGAACCTTTGCCTATCAAGCTAAGTCCGCTGGCGCCAGAACTGACGAAGTTTTTTCAGAAGGAAAAAGAACCTTCGGCAACAGAAAGTCCTGCTAAGCCGAAAAAACGGAGAATTATCCAAGTGGTCGATGTCATTCATCAGACACCGCCACCGACATCGGCGTCAAAAATACCATTTATGGAAAGCGCTGTCACTGCCGAAACCACAGCCACCGGAGCCGAAACTACCGGAGCCGAAGCCACTGGAGCAGCCACCGAAGCCGAAGCCACCGGAGCCGAAACCGAGACCACCGAAGATCCTAATCTAGAAACCACACTTGGTGATATTGATAACATACTTCTGAAAATAGCTGAAGTAGAAGCTGCTGGGACCGCGGTGGACACGACAGTTGAGAAAGGAAAAGAGCAAATTGAAGACATTTTGAGATATACTTGGACAAGAGTTATCAGAAACTGAAAAAGAAGAGCTAAAGAAATATGATATATCTTGTGGATACAAACCAGGGTCTCTGTTGTTTGGCGGAGTCAATGAAGGGAAACTAAGATGCCTTCAGAATCGAACCGAGGCCAAGGTTGTTAGGACTTTCTCAAAGAGCGTTGGCCTGCCGAAGATTGAAGCGGACCTCTGTAGGTACCAGCGACAGCATATCGCCGGTAGCTTGCTCTATGCTAATTTCAAGGTAAAAACTCAACTTTTTATTGTTTTTTTTAATTAAGATGTTTCCTGACGAAGGTTGTTTTGGCAGAGTATATTACTAAGTAAAGTGCTGAGAATGCAACAAGATCTTGAAGACGAGAAAAACGAAGCTACCATCAAAGATCTAGAAAACAAAGTCGAAAGTTACGAAGCTGCTTTGAAGAAAAAGGACTTCGTCATTCAAGACCTTGAAAACAAAGTTAAAGATCATGAAGCTACCTTGGAGAAGAAAGACTTCGTCATTCACTCTGTGGAAGGTTCACTGGCTGAAGCTCAAGCCGAAATTGACAAATTAAACAGCGAATTACTTATAAAATCAGAAAAATCTGAGCAAGAAAAGAAGAATCTCGAAACAAGTCTCAAGACCGAAATTGAGAAGAATTCAAATTTGCAGAAATCACTGAAGGAGCTTCAGGAAAAATGCTTTGATTTCGGTAACCGATGTGTGCAACGGCTGAAGGATGTATTTTACTCAATTGGAGCCAGCTCTGATAAGTTTACACCTTCAGCTGAAAACCTGCCAAGCACCTTTGAATACATTGAGGGTGAAGTTGATGCACTTGACGAAGTTATCGCTGGGCATGCCGATTTCTGCGCCCTGTTAGCTTCTCGAGGCACGGCTACTGCTTTCCTGAAGGCTGGCTGCACGCACGGAAAAATTGTTAATAGGCCAAACTTCAGTTTGTCGCCGACAGATTTGGTTGACATCCCCAGCCTAGCTCGAAGCATAGGAAACAGGTTTATGACCCAGATTTGGATAAACAGCGGGCGAAAAATGGCTGGTGATGAAGCTCGGAGCCACCTTAAGCCAGTGAGAAACTTATACTTGTTACTTTTACCTTCTCCTTGAACTCTGCGCCTTTCTCATTCCGTTTTAATATGTACAGGATGATGAAGCTGAAGAATGACGAGCTGAAGCTTTAACAGATGCTCCGAAAGACTTTTCTACATAAGATTCTAGAGAAAATTTTGTAATATGGTTGTAAAGAAACTTATGTAAATTTGTGCTTACCTTGTAATATATCTTTTCCCCTTTGTCCGTGTACAATCTGCTTTGTTATGGACGAAATTTTCTTTTTGAGCCGAAGGCGAAAAACACCTTCCCTTCTTTTCGTACACAACGAAGCATGAAAATTTCTTCTTTCTCCGAAGCTTTATCCTCATAGCCGAAGCATCTGCCTTTTCTGTATGATATGATGATAATGATCCTATGTATGTCTAAATGAATGTTTATGAATGCAAATGTCATGATGTAATGTATCGTGCAAATGAATATTCGAATATATATTCGAAGCCATAATCATAGCCTTCATTCCCTTAGGAATAACTCAAATCTTTTTGCCGCTTATTTTTCGGCTTCACCGTTTATTTTTCGGTGTATCAGCGCTGACTTTTCGCTGTAAGCCTCCCTTAGGAGCTTCTTCGCCTTTTACTTTGGCGGAAACAACGTTTATTTTTCGCTGTAAGCCTCCCTTAGGAGCTTCTTCGCCTTTTACATCGGCGGAATCAGCGTTTATTTTTCGCCGTAAGCTCTGCATTCCCTTAGGAACGACTTTTGAGCTTCTCCCTGTTTTCTTTTCTTTTTCCTTTGCACTCGATGGTGCGTTCTCAGCTTTTACATTTACATCTTTGGGGGATATTGCTCTTATAGAATTGAAATAAGAAAAAGAAAAATTACATGTTGTGGCCCCATTAAAAACCTTTCTCCCCCTTTGGAAAGGAAAAGGGTGCCACAAGAAAGAATATAAAAAAATACATCAAGCTAAACATAATATCGCCGAAGCTCATTCGCATTCCATGATCTAGGAATGTCGTTGCCGTCCATATCCTTCAATCTGTAGGAACCGGGTCTTGACGAAAATACTACGAGAAAAGGTCCTTCCCACTTCAGCTGTAACTTGCCTACTGTCTCTGGATTGGCTACTCTTCGAAGCACCAAATGTCCTGGTTCATATTCTTTAGCCGAACCTTTCTATCACGCCATTTTATTGTTTCAGCTTGGTATTTATTGATGTTTTCCACATCCTGAAGCCTGATCCGTTCTATAGCATCTTTTCCACAGAGTAATCAGCTTCAGCTTCGTCTTCTGCCGAAGCTACTATTCTTATTGATCCTGCTTTTGCTTCTTCCGGAGTTATTGCTTCGTCACCAAACAATAATTTGAATGGTGTAAAACCTGTTGATCTTGATATTGTTGTGTTGTGGCTCCACACCACTTTGATTAATTCGTCTAGCCACTTTCCCCTGGGCTGATTGAAGATTAACTTCATTATTCCTGTCATTATGATGCCATTAGCCCTTTCAACAAGTCCATTTGACCCCGGATGCCGAACTGATGCAAAATGGATCTTCGTGCCAATTTGTTCACAAAATTCTCTGAAAGCTTCGGAATCAAACTGCGTTCCATTATCCACAGTAATAGCCTTCGGCACTACGAAGCGACAGACAGTATTTTGCCAGAAAAACTTTTGAATAGTGACCGAAGTTATTGTGGCTAAAGGCTTTTCCTCAATCCATTTAGAAAAATATTCCACCGCCACTACAACATATCTTAAGTTCCCTTGTGTTGGTGGTAACGGACCTAACAAATCAAGACCCCACCTTTGCAATGGCCAAGTGGGTTGTATTAACTGGGTTAGAGACGAAGGTTGTTTTTGATCTCTTGCACATTTCTGACAGCCTTCGCACTTTTGAACTAATTCCGCTGCATCCGAAGCTGCCTTTGGCCAATAAAATCCTTGACGAAAAACTTTTCCCAGCAAAGGCCTAGATCCAATGTGAGATCCACACAGGCCTGCATGTATTTCCTTCATCAATTCTATACCTTCGGTTCTGGATAAACATTTGAGTAGTGGAGAACAGACCCCATGCTTGTATAGCTCCCCTTCTATTATAACATATGGTCAAGCTCTTGCATCTATCCTCTTGTTATAAGCTTCGTCATCTGAAAGAAAGTTACCCTGAAGGAAAGAGATGATCTCAGTTCTCCAGTCTTCACTATAAACAGGAGATATGTTGAGGACTGCTCTTTCAAGAAGTTCAACCGAATGTGCTTTTATTGTTTCGAAAAATACTTCCGAAGGTAAGGGCAGCCCCTGTGCTGCTGACTTGGCTAGCAAATCAACATGTTCATTTTCTCCTCGAGGAATATTTTTGACAGAAAACCCTTCAAAGGAAGCCTCAATCCTTCGGACCGTGTCTAGATATTTCTCAAGCTTCGGGTCTCTTGCTTTACAACTCTTGTCAATATGACCAGAAATAACCTGGGAATCAGTTTTAAGAACCGCCCCTTCTAATTCCCATTGTCTTTAACTTCCGAAGACCCAAGAGCAAAGCTTCGTACTTAGCAATGTTATTTGTGCAACTGAAATCAAGTCTTGCTACGTAGCAAGTTTTAACTTTGGAGGGTGCGACCAACACAGCGGCTGCTCCTGCCTCGAAGGTTCCCCAAGAACCATCGCAGAATAATGTCCAAACTTCGGCATCTTTACTCGCTTCTTCTTCCTGAGCCCCTGGCGTCCAGTCAGCAATGAAGTCTGCTAACGCTTGAGACTGAATCGAAGATCTATGTACATAATCAATGCAGAACTCATTGAGTTCCACAGCCCATTTTCCAACCCTTCCAGTAGCTTCTCTATTTCTCATAATATCCTTCAATGGTTGTGAAGAAGGGACAATTATATTGTATGCTTGAAAATAGTGCCGAAGCTTCCTGGAAGCCATCAAAACAGCATACAGCACCTTCTCCAATTCTGTATAATTTTTCTTTGATAAACTAAGAACTTCGGATACAAAGTATATTGGGGCTTGCTTTTTGACTTGCCCTTCAAGCTTCTCTTGGACAAGTGCCGCACTTACCGCTGAGTGCGAAGCTGCCACATATAACAACAGAGGAGCCCCTGGCGTTGGTGGAGTTAACGTCGTTAGGTCTATCAAATATTGCTTCAGCTCTTCGAAGGCTCTCTGCTGAACTGGTCCCCACTGAAAAACTTCGGCTGACTTCAGCACTTCGAAGAATGGTAAATTTCTCTCTGCTGATCTAGATATGAATCTGTTGAGAGATGCCAGTCTTCCTGTCAATCGTTGAGCCCCCTTCTTTGTGCTTGGTGGTTCTATTTGAAGGATAGCTTCGATTTTATTTGGATTAGCCTCAATCCCTTTTGTTGAAACTAGGCAACCAAGGAATTTCCCCTTCTTTACTCCCAAAACACACTTTTCTGGATTCAGTTTTAAACCAGCCTGTCTAAAATTAGCGAAAGTCTCTTGCAGATCAGCAATGTGATTTTCTTGCTTTGTGCTTTTTACAATGATATCATCAACATAAGTTAGCACATTTCTGCCTATCTGAGAATGAAGAACCTTTGCTGTCATTCTACTGAAGCTTCCTCCAGCATTCTTGAGCCCCTCAGGCATCCGAAGGTAACAATATGTTCCGTTAGGGGTTATGAAGCTGGTTTTTGGCTCATCCTCCTTCTTCATCCAAATTTGATGATAGCCTGAATAACAATCCAACAAACTCATAAGTTCTAATGAAGCTGCTGCATCAACTAAGGAATCTATCCTTGGCAATAGAAACTCATCCTTCGGACAAGCCTTGTTGAGATCAGTAAAGTCAATACACATCCTCCATTTGCCATTGGCCTTTTTTACCATAACAGTGTTAGCCAGCCATTCTGGATACTTCATTTCTCTAATGACTCCGGCGCTGAGGAGTCTTTTTACTTCATTTCGAGCACCTTCGGCCTTGTCATCAGACATCTTCCGAAGCCTCTGCTTTCTGGGTCTGAAAGATGGATCAACATTGAGCGAGTGTTCAATAACATCCCTGTTGACGCCACAGAGATCGTTAGCCGACCATGCAAAGACATCTTTGTTGTTGAAGAGAAACCTTATCAGGGTTTTCTCTTGTTGCTCAGACAATTGAGATCCCAGCAGCACCTTCTGCTCTACGATATCTTCGCATAAAAGCATGGGTTTCGGCTGATCGGCCGAAGCAGCCTTCTCCCTTCTGTACTTGTACTGCTCGCAAGCTTCGGCTTCATCTATATTGTGGATTGCTTTTGAATCAGTCCAATTCCCCTCGGCCTTTCTGGCAGCTTCCTGACTCCCATGAATAGCAATAGGTCCCTGATCCGAAGGTATCTTCATGCAAAGATATGCTGGATGAAGAATTGCTTCGAAAGCATTGAGTGTTCCGCGACCAATGATAGCATTGTAAGGATACTCCATGTCGACAATGTCAAACACAACTTGCTCAATCCTTGTATTGTTGACGAATCTGAAGGTCACTGGCATGGTAATCTTACCAAGCGCTACAATCTGTCTTCCTTCGAAGCCACAAAGAGGGTGCGTAGCATCATGAATCTTGTCTTCGGGCTCTTGCATTTGTCTGAAGGCCTTAGCAAATATAATATCCGCTGCACTGCCTGTATCAACCAAAACATTGTGGACCAGAAATCCTTTGATCACACAAGAGATAATCATAGCATCATTGTGTGGGTAATCCTTGAGCTGAAGATCCTCTTGAGAGAAGGTAATTGGAATGTGAGACCATCTTGACTTGATGAAGGGTCCTTGTACCCCTACATGTTGTACTCTTCTCTGTGCCTCCTTCTTCTGTTTCTTGTTAGCCGGCTCTAAGCATGAACCGCCTGTTATCGGGAGGATCAGCTTCGGAGCCGAAGCAGTTCCAGCTTGGTTCTTGAACGAAGCCATCGTCTCAAAAAAGTGGAAGTGAGTTCACCGGAGGTGGGCGCCAATGTTGGGAACTTGTTCTCAAATGCTATGAATTAAGAACAAGGCAACATAGAATGTTAAATGTTAAAGCCCTTCGTCCGCTGAAGCGTTATTTCCCTGAGGATTTCATGAGCTTCGGACGAAGGTCATGGATGATAAATCACGAAGGTCCTACCTTCGTGTTCAGAAATAAAACAATGCAAAGTGAAATATAAAATATAAAACGTTAAAGAACACCAAGAATAAATAACATTATTTACCTATTTTATAATATAAACTGAAATATTAAAACATGATGTTTAGTTACATTTATACCTTCGCCTTGGCAGAAAACAATAATTCCAGAGTAATGCGTTGACAATTACAGGATTGCGTGAACAATAAAGGAGTACTGTTTACTATTTATAGGCACAGGACGTAGCCTGTAAGAAATTACAATCATACCCCTTACAAAAGATTACAACTATGAATCAGACCCTTATGGACTAAAAAGTCATTCCATCTTTAAGTCGGTTCGATCCTTCATCTTCGGATACGCTATAATATCGAAGCTTCATGAGCGGTAGCTTCGGTATCACGTATAAACAGGTTTTGCCGAAGGTGTTTCTTCCTGAAGGACCTTCGGCGACGAAGCATGGTCCCAACAGCAGGCGGCGCTGTTTTTCTGTCAGGTCAGTCAGTGGAGCGGCGAAGTGACTGCGGTCACTTCGGCCTTGTCGACTGAGGAGCGTGCCTCAGGATAAGGTGTCAGACGATCCTTGCATTGAATGCTCCTGCGATACGGTCGGTTGGCGTGGCGATCTGGCCAAGGTTGCTTCTCTGCGAAGCTTGCCCGAGCTGGGCCTCGGGCGAGTCGAAGGTGTGCCCGTTGCCTGAGGGGACCCTCAGGCGAGACGTGAATCCTCCTGGGTCAGCAGTCTTTGCCCGAGGCTGGGCTTGGGCGAGGCGAGATCGTGTCCCTTGAGTGGACGAAGCCTTGACCGGAATCGCGCCCATCAGGCCTTTGCAGCTTTGTGCTGATGGGGGTTACCAGCTGAGATTAGGAGTCTTAGGGGTACCCCTAATTATGGTCCCCGACACATGTATATATAAACGTGTCACTAGCTTCAACCTTTGTGTCATAGTTAAAATTTGATTTTTCAAACAATCTCAGATGAAGAAACACCCAAAAAAGTTGTAGGTCTTGAAAAGTTATGAAACTTTGTAGTTGACAATGTTTTGATTTGAAATCATCTTGTTATAGAAAAATACGTTTAAAACTTTCATACTTGAAAATCAAATTTTGTAAACGACCTCGAATGGTAAAACTACCAAAATAAAAGTTATAGATCTTGAAAAGTTATGCAACTTTGTAGTTGATAAGTTTTTCATTTGAATTCATTTAGTGTCTAAAATAATCAATTTACACTGAGTTTATTATAATATGTGGGAAGGAAAATGTAATAAAGACACAAATGAGTTGGTAGTGTAGTGGTAGATGGTGACTTGCATTATGTGGATGTTATGAGTGCAAATCTCAAAGGTTGTGCATGGGGCTAGTTGGTAGGGAATTAAATGTTTTTGCTTGGGGTATTTTTTTAGTGACACGTATTTATTAAAACACTGACTAAAGTGATTTTATTAGTGACGTCTTCTTACGCGTCACTAATAAGATTTAATTATTGACAAAATGTGAGACGTGTTTTACACGTGTCACTAATAAACCTAAAAACACGTCACTATTGACATGTTTTTGACGTAGTGATGATCACTTGACAAAAACGATTTAGTTGTAGAACGCGATCAAACTCGATATCTCATCCTGTGCCAATATCTCTTCCATCTTTAGAATTATCTAATATAGGGGGTGTTTGGTTTCTAGGGACTAATGTTTAGTCCCTTCATTTTATTCCTTTTTAGTCTATAAATTGCTAAATATAGAAATTAAAATAAAGTTTTAATTTCTATATTTGGTAATTTTGGAACTAAAATGGAATAAAATATAGGGACTAAACATTAGTCCCTACAAACCAAACACCCTCATAATTGAAGCTGGCGTGCTAGCTTATGTAGCATTGAGCACTGAAAGTTCGATCCTCACCTCTTTATCTTTTTATGTAGGAGGGAATGATCATGAAGGCCTCAGTAAAAAAAAAGGCCTATCCCAGCTCAGGATCACTAGATGGGCTTTCTATGGCGTCGACTGGGTTTACCAGCCCATTCTCGGCCAGGACCTGTCCTAGTCCGTGTGCCCATATTGGCTAAAGACCCATCTAGCCCATCCACCTGTTCATGTCACACGTTAATTAAAGCTTCCATCTTTTTCATAGTTTTTTTTGCATACACCATCTCGTGGTATCTGATTGTTGGGTCTCAATACAAGATTACCGATGGTGGTGCTCTCTGCGGCGTCAGGGACGATCCACGACCTAGGGTCAGACAGTCCGCAACCCTACGACAGGAGCGGGCCTTCCCGGTCCACACGTGGAGCCCGAACGGTCCGTGCGTCAGGGATCCGTCAGTGAGAGTGATGAGAGATCTTAGGGTTGTCTTGGAGTCGGCAAGCCATCGAAGACGTCACCAGATGTCGTAAAGTCGAAGAGATGTGAAGATGGTGGGAGAAGGCTACGTTACTGATACTCCTAGAGCAAAAAGTTAAGAAACTAAAGATAGATTGATTTGGTTGGATTATTGGTGCGCGCAATCTACCATACACATTCATATATATATGGGAGGTTTGAACCCGTTCATAGCGTTTTCTAAAAGAGTCCACCGATTTAGATGGATAAAAACACAAAAAAAAGAGATTAAACCATCTGATCTCTCCGTTTAGATGGGTAAATTATCCACCTATAGGGACATACCGCCCGCGGCCCGCACCGTTCGGCCTCTACAGATGTCAAGTATTGGTGCTTACGATGATATAGAGCAAAAAGGAGCGCACGACGCACTAGCAAGATCGCATCCTGTACCCGATCTCTCCGTTTCATCGTTCACGCACTTGTGACGGTCGAGGGCAAGGCAAGCAGCAAAGCATAATTTTTTTTCTTGCCCCTCCCCCGTGCGACCCATCACGCTGCACTGCCACTGCCACTGCCAATACTCTCCAGGAAAGAAAACGAGAAAAAGGGCCGGCGACGTGGACGGTTTCCGGTCAAGTTCGCGGCGCCGGCCTGGGCGGCTGGCCACCTGTCGTCGATCTGGAAATTATTCGACGGCCAGTGCAGTGTCCGGCAGTCTCAGTGTGCCTCTTTCACGACGCTGTCAATTGGAAGGATACGTTGTGTGTGTGTGTGTGGGCGTGTCCAGTAGACAGTAGTGAGACGACTGACGACGCGGACGCAGCAGAGGAGAGGGATCTGTACCTATAGATGTCCAAACGGGCGGCACGGCCCGGCCCAGCCCGAGCCCGTTTGAGCCCGACCCGTTTGAGCCCGTCCTATTAACCGGGCCGGGCCGGGCCGCCCGACGGGCTGACTGTTCTGTCCGAGCACGGCACTACACAGGCCCATCCGTGTCGGGCCGGCCCGGAAAGCCCGACCCACGAAGGAGCCCGGCCCAGCCCGAGCACGCCAACACAGTTCACATTCAAACATTCAAACACATTTCACAGTTTACATTTCCATCCACATAATGACATAAAATCATAAATCACAGACTATATACATATTCACACAATCACACTTGCACAAAACAAAAATATAAAGATAAGTAATATAAAGGATTAGAGCTGTTTGTGCAATGGCTGCCTCATTGAAAACCTTTCTAGGTAAAAACTCACTCCTCGTGAGAAAACCCTAGAAAGGAAAAAAGAGTACAGCCCAGCTCTGATTTAATAAGTTCATGTCTAAGAGTACAGTTTACATCACCAGATGTCCAGATCACTAGAATAGAGTAGGAATAGGAAGAATAGTAGGAGATTACAAAGTGTAGGGCCCTAAGGGTCATCAAGATAAAGTCCTTCAAATGCTTGTTCAAGGTCTTCGTCCTGTGTACAGTGTTGGCCTCTAGCTTCTCCTAGTTCTCAATCTTTCATGCAAAGTAGCATCTCTACCATATAAACAGCTCATATGCAGTCATAGATTCAATAAATAGGCAGTCAAACAGATTCAATAAATATGCGGTCAAACAGACCATATAAACAACTCATATGCAGTCATAGATTGAGTAAACAGATTCAATAAATATGCAGTCAAACACAACTCTAATATGCAGTCATATATTGAGTAAACAGATTCACTAAATATTCACTAAATGAAGATCTAGATCATTGAATATACATTGAGGTATTCACTGATAGTACCTGAGCTCTGGAGAAGGGAGCACCAGATGCTGTCGAAGGTAGCAGGGAGGTGGGAGCACCAGATGCTGTCGGAGGTAGCAGGGAGGTGGGAGCACCGGAGCTGTCGAAGCACGGGATGCGCCGCGCGGCCGCGCCGGTAGGAGGGACCAGGGAGGTTGGACTTGGGAGCACCGGAGCTCTCGAGGAGTGAGCACCGGATGCGCCGCGCCGGTGGGAGGGAACAGGGAGGTGGGAGCACCGAGCACCGGAGCTATGGAGGAGGGAGTACCGGAGTGCGCCGCGCCGGTGGGAGGGAGGAGGGAGGTGGGAGCACCGAGCACCGGAGCTATGGAGGAGGGAGTACCGGAGTGCGCCGCGCCGGTGGGAGGGAGCAGGGAGGTGGGAGCACCGAGCACCGGAGCTATGGAGGACCGGAGCAGGGAGGTGGGAGCACCGAGCACCGGATCGAGGCAGCCGCGCGCTCGCGCACCGTACCGAGAGCACCGGACGCGCACGGGACCAAGAGCATCGGAGGAGCAACGGAGGCAGCCAAGCACGGAGAGCGGGAGAGGAACGCCGCTGCCGAGCACGGAGACGAACGCCGCTGCCGAGCACGGAGACGAACGCCGCCGCCAGAGACCGAGAGCCGGATCTGGGAGCCGCCGCACGGAGAGGAGAGGACGAGGGAGTGAGAGAGCGTTAGGGTTAGGGTTTCACTCACACGGCGACGGGTTCGCTCACACTAAATAAGGCCGTATGCGCGGATCGGCGGATGCGTCCATGCGGTGTGCCGTGCGCCCGTGCGCTATTTGGGCTGGGCCATTTAGAATGTGAGGATACAGGTAGAAGCAGCCCAGATTTTTATTACGTAGCTGCTGTGTGAACGGGCCGGTTTATAGGCCCGGCTTATAACGGGCCGTGCTCGGGCTAGCCCAACGGGCTCAAGTTCCTGTCGAGCCCGGCACGCTCTACGGGCCGGGCTAAGCCCGGGCCCGCTTCACCTCGTGCCGTGTCGGGCTCGTGCCGGGCTAATAAATCGTGCTTCGTGCCGGGCTAACGGGCCACGTGCTTTATGGACATATATACTTAACCCCTCGCAGAGTCGCAGCATCGTCTGCCTGCCTGGCTGGAAAGATGCGCGCTTGTAGGTTGTTGTAGTTGTAGCCCAGCTGCTGCAGCTGGAACCTCTCTGCGTGGAGAAAGAGGTAGCATCGCCCCCCTCTCGGTGCACGCACGCATTCGATTCTCTGGCTTGCGGGGGGCGGAGGATTGGAGTTTGGTATCAGTAGTTTTCAGGCGTTCCCGAGCTTGCCCACGCAGACAGCAGACTGCGCCTTCTCTTCACCTGGCAGGATGTATTTTTTTTTTTTGACGTGAGTGCTTCTGTCACCGGTGCGTTTTCACTTTCACCACCATCAACCAGGACATTTTCCTAATCTAACCGGCTCCTAGTGCGATGCGAACCGACCGAGCTCAAGGCTGAAGGGGTGGATGATGAGGAGGCAGAGGCAGGCAGTGGTGATGAAATGAATTGCCTCCAACCAGCAACATCGATCTTCATCCTCGTGCTGCGCACTGCGCATTAAAATTCGGCCTGGGATTTCGTTCAGCCAGGGTACGGTGGTCGGTAATAAAAAGGGGCCGGCCGGGGCGGGATCGGTCTGGATCGTGGCCATTAAATGTGACGGTTTTTTTTTACTGATGTGCCTCCCTCGCATCGCGCCTGGGCGAGAACACTGTGTAGTAGTACTACGCAACATGCGTACGTGTGGTACGTAAACTGCCAAGAAAGGCCGCTCCTGGTTAAATTAGCCGGGTGCGAAGCAATCTCGGTTTGCTGTAGGCGAGAGCTTTTTACAGGATTGCCGACTTTGCGTTGGTTGGGCGGCAGAAACAAACGAAACAAGGTCCATGGGCTTGGGTCGTCACGCCGCTTGTTGTTGACACGACGCCTCACGGCGCGCCGCGGCTTGTCGTCGTGGCGTGCTTTGAGCCGCTCTTGGATTGGATTTGGATCTCATCAACCCAGCCTAGCTAGGCGTCGTGCTCGTGCACAATCACAAGAAGCGGCGGGCGGGGCCGCGTGGCGTGGATGGTCGTCACGTCACGTCGTCTATCTAGATTCACAGCAAATTAAAGGATCACACCCGAGACCTGATGAGGGCCCACCCCGTCAACCATCCGGCCGGCCGGCCGGGTGACGGTGGCAGTGGCAGGCAGGTGGGGTGTGGCCGTGTCGATCACGCACGCGGCACGCGGCAGGCAGACACCTGTCTGTCTGTCAGCTAGGATTCCAAGCCCCCTCCCACCCTCCCAGTGCGCTAGTGCAGTGCACTGCATCGGTCGTCCAGCGGAGCTAGATCTTGCCGTCGTCGTCGTCTGAAGCGTCGAGCCCAGCGCGCACCCACTGTCTCTCATCAGCCGTGCCACGACGTGCGGAAGACGGCGACGACGATGCCGGATCGGTGCGGGGATCCCCCTTCCTTTTCCTCTGTGTGGGTGTTTTGCATGCTTTGCGTGTCGTACACCACTGCACAGCACCTATACTTACTAATAATAAAACCCTGCGCGGTGCCGTACGCAACCGACCGAGTTGCGGTGGGCTTCGTCTCGATCGTGGATCGGTGCGCGCGCGCTTCTAGGGGACTCTTATCTGTATATACGCCTGCCCATCGTGTAGTAGCCGGAGTCACGTACGGTCCACCGTATTCCACATCCATGTATGCAGATCGTGCTGGTCCTGCATCTATACCAGCCATGCGGCGACGGGGAGGCCACAGCACCAACCGGGGGTTACTTCTTCGAGGCCCTTTGCCGTGCCATATAGTACAACAACGTCAAAGGCCCTGTGTTCTAGTATAGCATAAAAGCAGCAAGCACCTGACTGGGGGGAGGAAAGGGAAACGAGAGCAGTTCAGCGAAAGCACATGCGCGCCGGCACCGCTCGATCGGACGGAGGCACCACAACGACACAACACTCACCCTGGACGGCGTGCGCACGCCGGCCCGCCCACCAGGTTCGCACCGCATATCACACAGTAGCTCGCTCCAAGCACGAGGAGCCGGGCGAAGACAGGTCGCGCTCCAAGGAGTTGCTTCTTTATTTCTTTTAGGGAGACCCAACGAATTGCTACTAGATGCTCAGACGTTGACGTTGGCATCGTTCCATCGGCGGCTTCAATCAGGTATGTCAATATAGTAGAAATACCAGTATATCCTTAGGTCATATCCAAGAAACTAACTCAACGGATCGTTAAGCTAAATTTTAACTACTCAACAGCAAAATAACTCTACAGCAGACTAGCTATATAGCTCGTTAAGCTATCCAACTCTACAAATTGGCTCCCTCACACACCAAACTTGGCTAGCCGCTCCGACTAGTCAAACTAGATAGATAGTCAGTTGGAGTGAGGTGTTATACATAGAGTGTAATATTTACAGAAAGATAAATGAAGAGTCCAATAGAGAGACAGAAATAAAGAGTCCTGTTGGGGGCCTTCGGCTTCCGAAGGTCCTAAAAACATGATTTAACAATGTTTCTGGAGTATAATACATGAGCAGGTACTTTCGGACTTGAACTCTTCGGACTTGAGTCAAAATCACAGTATGAAGAAGCACAAGGGAAACGAATGATGGAACAGAGCCGAAGCTGTGCGCAAGGGAGCTTCGGCATGATGATAGGAAAAAGAAAACCGACTTAAAAGGGAAAAGACTATCTAGACCTCGATGAATTACTATAGAATTATTAGCAAATGCAAAGAGCCTGGATGTAATTTTACATGGGCTGCGACCCGTGCCTATAAATAGATGAACAGTGCTCCCGCACTGGACACGGGCTTGACATTTTGCTTTTGCGTCACACTTGTACTCTTTATCTTCCTTCAAGCCGAAGGTACACTTGTAATAAATTATCATTTCTATTCATTCATAATAATAAGATAAAAATAATTCAATAATAACAACATATTTAATTGTTCATGTTGTTTATTATACTTCATACGAATCCCTCTTTATTTTTATATGTTGTGCTTACGAAGGTATGTTCTTTGTAACTTTCGTCCAAGAGTCGTTATATCCTAAGGGCAAATAATGCTCCGAAGGACGAAGGACTTTAACCATTAACGTTTTGTGTTGCCTTGTTCTTAACTCATAGCATTTGAGAACAAGTCCCCAACATTGGCGCCCACCTCCGGTGAACCCTTTTCGACCACCTTCGGCAAGCATCGACTTTCGTCATGCCGCCAAAGAAAGCTTCAGCAGCAGGGGCTGCCGCTCTGCAGCCGCTGGACCCGAACCAGGAGACCCTTTCTCTTCGGGAGGCCCGAAGCCAGAAGAGGAAGACCACCAGTCCAACGCCTCAGGAGGACGACTTGGACCAAGAAATCAGGAATATGGAGATGCTGCATCAGCAAGTGCAAAGGAAGAAGGAAAAGATGGCCCGGCTAGCTGACTTACAAAGGCAGATAGACGAAGCCTCTGAAGAAGTTCGTCATCTCACGCAAGATGAGCAGAATCGAAGGCCCCAGTACAGAGAGCTTCATCAAGAGGGCTTCGTCAACGAGGATGACTGGTATGAGGATTTCCATCATGGAAATTTTGCTTTCGATGATGCTTCTCCTCTGTCAGCAGAACTGCAGGCTACACCTTGGCCCCCGTCTTACGAACCACCCCAGCTCCCAATGTATGATGGACACTCAGATCCGAAGCAATTTCTGATGAGCTACGAAGCAACCATATCTTCATATGGTGGCAATACTGTAGTCATGGCGAAATCCTTCGTCATGGCAGTCAAAAATGTTGCACAAACCTGGTACTCTTCTCTTCGGCCAGGAACAATTACATCGTGGCAAAAGCTGAAGGACATGCTCATCACCAGCTTCCAAGGGTTTCAGACAAAGCCGGTCACTGCTCAAGCTTTGTTCCAGTGCACTCAGGATCACGAAGAATACCTTCAGGCGTATGTCCGAAGGTTCTTACGACTGAGGGCACAAACGCCAACGGTGCCCAATGAAATTGTTATTGAGGCCATGATTAAGGGGCTTCGGCCAGGACCTACAGCCCAATACTTCGCCAGGAAACCCCCTCAGACCCTGGAGAAACTGCTTCAGAAGATGGATGAATATATCCGAGCAGATAATAACTTTCGACAAAGAAGGGAGGAAGCTTACAGGTTCTCCGAAATGACCAGGGGCTTCGGAGGGAGAATCCACCCTAGGCACGTCAGATCTATCCACTCTACTCAGAATGACGACAGGGGAAGTCAGCAACAGAGGCCGCAGTATTGTAACGCCCTGAATTTGGGGGTAGATTTTTTTTCTTCTTTTCTCTCACCAAATTCGGGTGTTACCCGTTCCTTTTCCCTTTTCTCCTCGCTAAACCTTGACCTTTTCCAAAGTTATAGCGGGATTCGGCTTGAGATCCCATGTAAAGCAAAACCCTAAAATATTTTATTTTGCTTGATGCACCATGCCGAACCATGCATTCTTTTTGATTGTTTGAAAATGTAAATGCATTCATCTAGGAAATAGATATAAAAAAGGGAAAATCCTTTCCTCTCTCCCCTCTCCCTCCTTCCCCTTTTTTGGCCGAGCCGCCCCCCCGGCGCGCGGCCCAGCGGCCCGGCCGGCCCAGCCGCGCCTCCCCTCCCCTTTCCCCCCTCACGCCGTGGGCCGGCTTGGCCGCGGTCCACCCCGCCCCCCCCCGCGCGCCCCCATTTGGGCCCAAAGCGGCCCAGCCACGCCCCTCCCCCCCAAAATTTCTCTCCCCTCCCCTGCGAGCCCCGCCCATCATTCTTCCCCCTGCCCTAACCGCCGCCGCCCTCCCCCTGCGCGCCGCCGCCGCCGCCCTCCCCTGCGCGCCACCGCCTCCACCGCCCTCCCCTACGCGGTAAGCCCCCCTCCCTCTCCTCTCCCCCTCCCTCCCTCTCCCCGACCATGGCGCCCCCGCCCCGATACGGCCGCCCCCGCCCCGGCTCCGGCCGCCCCCGCCCCGGTCCCGCGCCGTCCCGGCCATGCTCCGCCTCGGCCCGGCCCCGCCGCGGCCGCGCCCGGCTCGCCGGCCCCGGCCGCGCCGCCCGGCCCCGTCCCGACCGCTCCCGACCGCGCCGCCCCGGCCCCGGCCGCACCGCCCCACCCCGACTCCGGCCGCACCGGCCCGGCCGCGCCGCCCCGCCCCCGCCCGGCGCCGCCCCGTCCGCGCCGACCCCGGCCGTGCCTCGCCCCGCCCGTGCTCCGTGCTCGCCCGCCCGCCCCGGCGTGCCCTGCTCGCGTCGTGACGGCCCCGGCGCAGCCTCGAGCTCGGCCCAGCGTGCTTGTGGCCCGCGGCCTTGAGCTCGGCCACCGTGCGGCCCCGACGTGCGCACGGCTAGTTCGCGACGCGTGCGTGCGGCCTTGCGCGCGTGCTCGCGTAGTGCGCGGTGCCTTGGCACGGCTCGCCGTGCCTTCGTCTACCCCTGGACGTCCCCGTCTACCCCCCTATATTTTATGCACGCTAATCACATTGTTCATGTTAATAAAATAGGAAACTCAATTTAAAAATTGGTTACGTTAGTTAATTTATATAGCTAATTGTCTATCTCATTTAATGTTAATCTACTAAAAGTGGTCACGTTTCTATCAGTGCATGTAGCTAATCCTTACTATTGGAGCTAAGTAGAACTAGAGCACGTAACGTTTAGTTATTCTTCTACCCGTAATGCGCCTTGAGCATAAGCTTTAACCTCTGCGAGACCTTTCTCCGTTCCTTTCTAACCATGGTAAATGCAATATCGCATGTCATATTCTATGCATGTTTAATCTACTTGTTCTCTTGTATGGTGTACTGTTGGTTTCCTAATTTCAATGGATGGATGTATGTATGTTTGCAATCGCATAGAGAACGATCTGGTTGAAGAGCCCGAAGAACTCGCAGGAGAAGCCCCTGAGCAGCAGTCGGTTGGTGGAGGCAAGTGTCCCTTGACCTATCTCTGTCCTACTCATTCTTTAATTCACCTCCCGCATTACACATTTATGCCTAAGGTTTAACTAGCTTTTGTTATCCATATCCTTGTTTACCTATTTGGGTTGGATTATTATTGTTTAACTTTATGCTATTGCTCAACTCTAATCAATGAACATGATGAGATCATCTATGATACGCTGTTTTCCCTCTTCTTATTATGATGTTCTACGTGTGGTCTTCAAGGGGGCTCGAGCGGTTTCTCGAGTGCCTCTCCGTAAGGACCTATTCTTTGGATGACCGCCCGGGAAAACAGTGCAACCATGAGGGTGGAATGGGATGCCCTTAGCTAAATAATTAGAGGATCCGGGGTGTAGTTCGCTTAGCCGTTGTGCCGTCAATGGGGCTCGGTGTATGCGGCTCGCTCTGCCAAGCTTGGGTTCGCCCCTTGGGGAGGAGTGCGGTGCATTTAGGAAACCTAACGGGTGGCTACAACCCCGGGGAATCTTTGTAAAGGCTACGTAGTGATGCCCTGCTGGGTCACCTTGGTAGTGATCAATGGAGAGTCATGATCTCCGGGCAGAAAGGGAATCACGTCTTGTGGGTAAAGTGCACAACCTCTGCAGAGTGTTTGAAAACTGATATATCAGCCGTGCTCGCAGTTATGAGTGGCCAAGGGAGCTCCAGTGATTAGTGGTACTTGATCAGAGACATTTTGGTTTACAGGTGGCAATGAGATTGATGGTTCTGGTTATGACTATGGTACTGGTAAGTGGTATTCTTTCCGTTTGGAAAGGGTACATCGGGCTAATAACTTGGGTTAATGTTAAAACCTGGCTTTCTACTAGTAAATAATAATCTGACCAACTAAAAGCAACTGCTTGACTTACCCCCCACATAAAGCTAGTCCACTAGAGCCAAACATGATACTTTCTGAGTATGTTGATGTGTACTCACCCTTGCTCTACACACCAAACCCCCCCATCCCCAGGTTGTCAGCATTGCAACCACTGCTCAGGAGAAGATGAAGCTGTGGAAGGAGACTTCCAGGAGTTCCAAGACTACGACGAGTTCTAGGCGTGGGTTAGCGGCAACCCCCCAGTCGGCTGCCTGTGAAGGCCGCGTTTATCTACGTTTCGTTTTCGCACTTTGATTTATTGTAAGGACTATGTGGATGTCTCAGACATCTGATGTAATCGACTATTATTTCCCTTTTTAATACTATTTGAGCACTGTGTGATGATGTCCATGTTATGTAACTGCTGTGTACGTGAATTGCTGATCCTGGCACGTACATGGTTCACATTCGGTTTGCCTTCTAAAACCGGGTGTGACATAGGTGGTATCAAAGCCGTGCTGACTGTAGGACCGCTAACCTAAAGTAGAATGGTCGTTCTAAGGATTATAGACCTCTGTCCCTGCCTTGACTTTGACATCCCTTCAAAAGTTGGTCATACCGACCAAACCTATGTTCTACTATATATTATACCTTGCTGAAAATTATGTTTTATTCTAATCCTTCATTTATTTATGATTCATTACTTGCTGGTCATATTAATTCTGTTCTCACTCTTTTGCTTGCGGTGTCTTTTGTAGATGGCTCGTCTTAGACACACTGCACGAAAGTCCGTCATCCCCTTCTTACCCTCCCGCCTTGCTGAGCGTCTGCTTCGCCGTCCCGTGGCCGGACAGTCCAGTCACTTGGAGAGGCTGCACCACCGCCTGCATGAGGAGCAGAAACGTCGACGGCAGGAGCAGCAGGGCTCTTCTTTCTCGCTCCAGCAGGAGATAGAGTCCGTGAGGAGCTGCTCCCCTGTGCTTCCTCTGGAGGCGCCCCCTGCACCACCACTGGGCGCCCCAACCTCTGGAGTAGCTGCTGGAGGAGACCCAGACGACGGAGGTGGTGACGACAGCTCGAGCCACGACACCGACTTTTCTGCTGACCAGGAGCCGGAAGGATGGGTTGCTCGACCCATCACTCGCGACGTTGCTCGCGGGTGTCACTTCCACGATGCGCTCGACACCCTGCTACGTCGGACACTTAACCGGCGTACTTGGTCCATCGAGTATCGCTGTGTGGTCTACCAACACAGTCGCGGGGTCTACCGGACCGCTGGGAGGCGACCTGCTTGGTGCGCCGTTCAGAGAACAGTCTCCAGGGTGCGGAGGCCTGCTCAGAGCACTATTCTATCTCTGAGCGGGACTCAGCTGAGGCGGCCATGCAAGATGCCGCACGGCGTGCGCTTTCGCACTACTGCTCAGTGCTCGGCGTGGTAGCTGACGGTCTCAACCTGAAGTATTACCCCCGCCGTCCATCTGGCAGCACAGGAGGCGTGATTGTCTCACATGTTGGTGAGGACAATCCTAGGTTGAGCAGCACAGTCAACCTAGCCACCGTGCTAAACACGGAGCTGGACCATGCGCTAGACGAGCTGAGTAGGGCTCGTGCTGAGATCGCCCTGCTGCGGGCTGAGCGCGCGGAGCGTCATCACCTGGATGATGGTTCTCCTGCTCCCGTCGGGACTCAGCACCCGTACCGCTCACCTCGGCGTGGACGCCAGTCTTATGGCAATCCCGACTGCAAGACCAAGATAAATCTAGAACCATAGGTCGTTAGAGTCGGATCCTGTAATTAATACAAAATATATACGTAGAAGCTACAGTCTTAGCGTTAGTCTCGCTCTTAGCTAGTCTTAGTTAGACAGGGTAGTTTGCTATATCCTGTGCATTTATGTTTGTCATGATGAACTATGTTTGGTTTGGATCTTTGTAATGACTGTTACCAGAGTGTGGGTACCCCCCTACATTTTGGTTTACCTGTTATGTTAATGGAGTTAGTTATCTAGTTGGGAAACCTTTTATTCCACTTTCCTCTTTATCTGAGAAGCTGTGTTGGTCTGTGTTGGAGATCAGTGAAGATGCTCATCTGTTCAGTGTGGTGGAGAATTCTATACTCTTTTCTTATGCTGCAAGATTTGCAAGATCAGTTCTGATGTGTTGTTGCATTCTACAGATGTCAGAGAACAGGCGCAGAGGAGGAAGGCGTGCTCAGCAGGAGCAAGCCGCTCAGCAGGAAGAGGTACCCCAGCAACAGCAACTGCCGCCCCCGCCCCCGATGTCGATCGAGCAGATGTTTCTAATGCAGACTCAGGCAGTCCAAGCCATCGGTCAGACTCTGGCCGCCATTCAGCAGCAACAGCAGCAGGCCCCACCCCAGCCTCAGATGCCTCAGATGTCCAGGGACAAGCGTGCTGAATTCATGAAAGGTCATCCACCAACATTTGCTCACTCTTCTGACCCCATGGATGCTGAAGACTGGCTGCGCACTGTGGAGCGGGAGTTGCATACCGCTCAGTGTGATGACAGGGAGAAAGTCCTGTATGGTCCCCGTCTGTTGAGAGGAGCAGCTTAGTCATGGTGGGAGTCTTATCTCGTCACCCATGCCAACCCCGACACCATCACCTGGGAAGAGTTCAGAGGTAGCTTTCGTCAGTACCATGTTCCTGCAGGTCTGATGACAGTGAAGAAGGAGGAGTTCCTGGCCCTCAAGCAAGGGTCATCGTCTGTCAGTGAGTACCGAGACAGGTTTCTGCAATTGTCTCGCTATGCTCCTGAAGATGTCAACACCGACGCCAAGCGACAGTACCGTCTCCTGAGAGGCTTGGTTGACCCTCTTCAGTATCAACTGATGAATCACACCTTCCCGACATTTCAGCACTTGATTGACAGGGCAATCATGACAGAGAGGAAGCGTAAAGAGATGGAGGATCGTAAGCGCAAGATCAGTGGACCCCAGCCTGGAAGCAGCAATCGTCCTCGTTTCTCAGGCAATCAACCTCAGCAGTTCAGGCAGAACTAGCGTCCACCTCAGCATCGGCAGTTCCAAAGGCAGTATCCTCAGCACCAGTATCAGAATCGCCAGAATAATCAGTCAGGAGGAGGTCAGTTTCAGAGGCAGAATCAGCAGGCACCTCGTCTTCCTGCCCCAGCAAACCAGCAGAACAGTCAGGCAACACTAGCTCAGGTTGGAAACAGAGCATGTTTCCACTGTGGAGAGCAAGGCCACCGGGTGATGCAATGTCCGAAGAAGGCAGCCCAGCAGCAGTCAGGCCCCAATGCCCCAGCAAAGCAGAATGTGTCTCAGCCCGGAGCAGGCAACCGCTCTCAGCCACACTACAATCATGGAAGACTGAACCACTTGGAGGCTGAAGCAGTTCAGGAGACCCCCGGCATGATAGTAGGTATGTTCCTAGTCGACTCCCGTATTGCAGAAGTGTTATTTGATACTGGAGCAACGCATTCTTTCATTACTGCATCATGGGTAGAAGCACATAATCTTCCAATAACTACCATGTCAACCCCCATTCAAATTGACTCAGCCGGTGCTAGAATTCGAGCCGATAGCATTTGCTTGAATGTATGTGTGGAAATAAGGGGGATAGCGTTTCCCGCTAACCTCATAGTAATGGGTACTCAGAGAATAGATGTCATCCTAGGGATGAATTGGCTAGATAAGTATCAGGCAGTTATCAGTTGTGATAAGAGGACAATCAGGTTGGTGTCCCCACTAGGAGAGGAAGTGGTGACCGAGTTAGTCCCGCCTGAGCTGAAGAAAGGAAGTTGTTATCAGATGGCTGTCGATAGCAGTGAAGCAGACCCAATTGAGAGTATCAAGGTTGTGTTCGAGTTCCCGGATGTGTTTCCAAAGGACTTACCGGGTATGCCACCAGAGCGGAAAGTTGAGTTTGCCATAGAGCTTCTTCCTGGAACCGCCCCCATCTTTAAGAGAGCTTACAGAATATCTGGACCAGAGTTGGTTGAACTTAATAAGCAGATTGATGAGCTGTCAGAGAAAGGTTACATTCGGCCAAGCACCTCGCCTTGGGCCGCCCCTGTCCTATTTGTGGAGAAGAAAGATGGCACCAAAAGGATGTGTATCGATTATCGAGCTCTGAATGAGGTCACCATCAAGAACAAGTACCCCTTGCCCAGGATAGAAGATCTGTTCGACCAGTTGAGAGGAGCCAGCGTGTTCTCCAAGATTGATCTAAGGTCAGGTTATCATCAGCTCAGAATCCGACCTTCAGACATTCCGAAGACGACATTCATTACCAAGTATGGGTTGTATGAGTTTACTGTAATGTCTTTTGGTTTGACAAATGCGCCAGCCTTCTTCATGAACTTGATGAACAGTGTATTCATGGATTATCTTGATAAGTTTATGGTGGTATTCATTGATGACATTCTGGTTTATTCTCAAAGCGAAGAAGAGCATGCAGATCATTTGAGGATGGTATTGTAGAGATTGCGAGAGCACCAGTTGTATGCAAAGTTGAGCAAGTGTGAGTTCTGGATCAATGAAGTCCTGTTCTTGGGTCACATAATCAACAAAGAAGGATTGACTGCGGATCCGAATAAAATGGCAGACATTCTGAACTGGAAAGCGCCTACAGATGCTCGAGGAATCAAGAGTTTCATTGGAATGGCCGGATATTATCGGCGATTCATTGAAGGGTTTTCGAAGATTGCGAAACCAACGACAGCGTTGCTAGGCAACAAGGTTGAGTTCAAGTGGACCCAGAAATGTCAAGAGGCCTTCGAAGCGCTGAAAGAGAAGTTGACTACAGCGCCTGTTTTAGTCTTGCCTGATGTGCACAAGCCCTTATCAGTGTATTGCGATGCTTGTTACACTGGTTTGGGATGTGTGTTAATGCAAGAGGGAAGAGTTGTGGCTTACTCGTCCCGACAGCTGAAAGTTCATGAGAAGAATTACCCAATCCATGATCTAGAGTTGGCAGCAGTGGTTCACGCACTGAAGACATGGAGGCACTACCTGTATGGACAGAAATGCGATGTTTACACAGATCACAAGAGTCTGAAGTACATATTCACTCAGTCAGAGTTGAATATGAGGCAGCGAAGATGGTTAGAGCTGATCAAAGACTATGAGTTGGAGATCCATTACCATCCAGGCAAAGCGAACGTAGTGGCAGATGCTTTGAGCAGGAAGAGTCAAGTCAATCTGATAGTCGCTTGTCCGATGCCTTATGAGTTGGCCAAAGAGTTTGACAGGTTGAGTCTCGGATTTCTGAACAACACGCGAGGAGTCACAATTGAGTTGGAACCTGCCCTGGAGCAGGAAATCAAAGAAGCGCAGAAGAACGATGAGAAGATCAGTGAGATCCGGCGACTGATTCTAGATGGCAGAGGCAAAGATTTTCAGGAAGACACAGGAGGTGTGATATGGTTCAAAGACTGCTTGTGTGTTCCCAATGTCCAGTCTATTCGGGAGTTGATCCTCAAGGAAGCTCATGAGATAGCCTATTCAATTCACCCTGGCAGTGAGAAGATGTATCAGGATCTAAAGAAGAAATTCTGGTGGTACGGAATGAAGAGGGAAATCGCAGAGCATGTGGCTATGTGTGATAGTTGTCGACGGATCAAGGTACAGCACCAGAGACCAGCTGGATTGTTGCAACCGTTGCAAATTCCCCAGTGGAAATGGGATGAAATCGGTATGGATTTCATAGTCGGATTGCCTCACAATCGAGCCGGCTATGATTCTATTTGGGTAGTAGTGGACCGCTTGACCAAGTCAGCCCACTTCATACCTGTAAAGACCAACTACAACAGTGCAGTATTGGCAGAGTTGTACATGTCTCGGATCGTTTGTCTTCATGGTGTGCCAAAGAAGATAGTGTCAGACAAAGGAACACAGTTAACCTCTCATTTCTGGCAGCAGTTGCATGAAGCCTTGGGCACACATCTGAATTTCAGTTCAGCGTATCATCCGCAGACAAATGGTCAGACCGAAAGGACCAACCAAATCCTCGAAGATATGTTGAGAGCCTGTGCGCTGCAAGATCAGTCCGGATGGGACAAGAGATTGCCTTATGCAGAGTTTTCTTATAACAACAGTTACCAGGCCAGTTTGAAGATGTCACCATTTTAGGCGCTCTATGGAAGGAGTTGTAGAACTCCGTTGCAATGGGATCAGCCTGGTGAAAAGCAAGTGTTCGGGCCAGACATTCTGCTTGAAGCCGAAGAGAACATCAAGATGGTCTGAGAGAATCTAAAGATAGTGCAATCAAGACAGCGAAGCTATGCAGACACAAGAAGAAGAGAGCTGAATTTCGAAGTCAGAGACTTTGTCTATCTGAAAGTGTCACCGATCACAGGAGTCAGAAGGTTCGGAGTCAAAGGCAAGCTAGCACCCCGCTACATTGGCCCGTATCAAATTCTCGTAAGGCGTGGAGAAGTGGCCTATCAGCTCAGTCTGCCAAAAAATTTGTCTGCTGTGCATGATGTCTTTCATGTGTCTCAATTGAAGAAGTGCTTGCGTGTGCCGGAAGAGCAGTTGCCAGTGGAAGGTCTTGAAGTCCAGGAGGACTTGACCTACACAGAGAAACCAGCGCAGATCCTTGAGATTGCAGATAGAGTCACCCGAAGGAAGACCATCAGAATGTGCAAAGTCAGATGGAACCACCACTCTGAGGAAGAAGCAACCTGGGAGCGTGAAGATGATCTGATGGCCAAATACCCAGAGCTCTTTGCTAGCCAACCCTGAATCTCGAGGGCGAGATTCTTTTAAGGGGGATATGTTTGTAACGCCCTGAATTTGGGGGTAGATTTTTTCTTCTTTTCTCTCACCAAATTCGGGCGTTACCCGTTCCTTTTCCCTTTTCTCCTCGCTAAACCTTGACCTTTTCCAAAGTTATATTGGGATTCGGCTTGAGATCCCATGTAAAGCAAAACCCTAAAATATTTTATTTTGCTTGATGCACCATGCCAAACCATGCATTCTTTTTGATTGTTTGAAAATGTAAATGCATTCATCTAGGAAATAGATATAAAAAAGGGAAAATCCTTTCCTCTCTCCCCTCTCCCTCCTTCCCCTTTTTTGGCCCAGCCGCCCCCGGCGCGCGGCCCAGCCGCGCCTCCCCTCCCCTTTCCCCCCTCGCGCCGTGGGCCGGCCTGGCCGCGGTCCACCTCGCCCCCCCGCGCGCCCCCATTTGGGCCCAAAGCGGCCCAACCACGCCCCCTCCCCCTCCCCCCCAAAATTTCTCTCCCCTCCCCTGCGGGCCCCACCCGTCATTCTTCCCCCTGCCCTAACCGCCGCCGCCCTCCCCCTGCGCGCCGCCGCCGCCGCCCTCCCCTGCGCGCCACCGCCGCCACCGCCCTCCCCTGCGCGGTAAGCCCCCCTCCTCCCTCTCCTCTCCCTCTATCTCCCTCTCCCCGGCCATGGCGCCCCCGTCCCCGGCCATGGCGCCCCCGCCCCGATCCGGCCGGCCCCGCCTCGGCTCCGGCCGCCCCCACCCCGGTCTCGCGCCGTCCCGGCCCTGCTCCGGCTCGGCCCGGCCCCGCCGTGGCCGCGCCCGGCTTGCCGGCCCCCGGCCGCGCCGCCCGGCCCCGTCCCGACCATGCCTGGCCGCGCCGTCCCGCCCCCACCCCGACTGCGGCCGCCCCGGCCCGGCCGCGCCGCACCGCCCCCACCCGCCGCCGCCCCCAGTCGCGCCCGCGCCGACCCCGGCCGCGCCCGCGCCGACCCCGCCCCCGTCCGCGCCGACCCCGGACGTGCCCCGCCCCGCCCGTGCCTCGCCCCGCCCGTGCTCCGTGCTCGCCCGCCCGCCCCGGCGTGCCCTGCTCGCGTCGTGACGGCCCCGGCGCGGCCTCGAGCTCGGCCCAGTGTGCTTGTGGCGCGCGGCCTTGAGCTCGGCCAGTGCGCGGCCCCGACGTGCGCACGGCTAGTTCGCGACGCGTGCGTGCGGCCTTGCGCACGTGCTCGCGTAGTGCGCGGTGCCTTGGCACGGCTCGCCGTGCCTTCGTCTACCCCTGGACGTGCCCGTCTACCCCCCTATATTTTATGCACGCTAATCACATTGTTCATGTTAATAAAATAGGAAACTTAATTTAAAAATTGGTTACGTTAGTTAATTTATATAGCTAATCGTCTATCTCATTTAATGTTAATCTACTAAAAGTGGTCACGTTTCTATCAGTGCATGTAGCTAATCCTTACTATTGGAGCTAAGTAGAACTAGAGCACGTAACGTTTAGTTATTCTTCTACCCGTAATGCGCCTCGAGCATAAGCTTTAACCCCTGCGAGACCTTTCTCCGTTCCTTTCTAACCATGGTAAATGCAATATCACATGTCATATTCTATGCATGTTTAATCTACTTGTTCTCTTGTATGGTGTACTGTTGGTTTCCTAATTTCAATGGATGGATGGATGTATGTTTGCAATCACATAGAGAACGATCTGGTTGAAGAGTCCGAAGAACTCACAGGAGAAGCCCCTGAGCAGCAGTCGGTTGGTGGAGGCAAGTGTCCCTTGACCTATCTCTGTCCTACTCATTCTTTAATTCACCTCCCGCATTACACATTTATGCCTAAGGTTTAACTAGCTTTTGTTGTCCATATCCTTGTTTACCTATTTGGGTTGGATTATTATTGTTTAACTTTATGCTATTGCTCAACTCTAATCAATGAACATGATGAGATCATCTATGATACACTGTTTTCCCTCTTCTTATTATGATGTCCTACTTGTGGTCTTCAAGGGGGCTCGAGCGGTTTCTCGAGTGCCTCTCCATAAGGACCTGTTCTTTGGATGACCGCCCGAGAAAACAGTGCAACCATGAGGGTGGAATGGGGTGCCCTTAGCTGAATAATTAGAGGATCCGGGGTGTAGTTCGCTTAGCCGTTGTGCCGTCAATGGGGCTCGGTGTATGCTGCTCGCTCTGCCAAGCTTGGGTTCGCCCCTTGGGTAGGAGTGCAGTGCATTTAGGAAACCTAACGGGTGGCTACAGCCCCGGGGAATCTTTGTAAAGGCTACGTAGTGATGCCCTGCTGGGTCACCTTGGTAGTGATCAATGGAGAGTCATGATCTCTGGGCAGAAAGGGAATCACGACTTGTGGGTAAAGTACACAACCTCTGCAGAGTGTTTGAAAACTGATATATCAGCCGTGCTCGTGGTTATGAGCGGCCAAGGGAGCTCCAGTGATTAGTGGTACTTGATCAGAGACATTTTGGTTTACAGGTGGCAATGAGATTGATGGTTCTGGTTATGACTATGGTACTGGTAAGTGGTATTCTTTCCGTTTGGAAAGGGTACATCGGGCTAATAACTTGGGTTAATGTTAAAACCTGGCTTTCTACTAGTAAATAATAATCTGACCAACTAAAAGCAACTGCTTGACTTACCCCCCACATAAAAGCTAGTCCACTACAGCCAAACATGATACTTGCTGAGTATGTTGATGTGTACTCACCCTTGCTCTACACACCAAACCCCCCCATCCCCAGGTTGTCAGCATTGCAACCACTGCTCAGGAGAAGATGAAGCTGTGGAAGGAGACTTCCAGGAGTTCCAAGACTACGACGAGTTCTAGGCGTGGGTTAGCGGCAACCCCCTAGTCGGCTGCCTGTGAAGGCCGCGTTTATCTACGTTTCGTTTTCGCACTTTGATTTATTGTAAGGACTATGTGGATGTCTCAGACATCTGATGTAATCGACTATTATTTCCCTTTTTTAATACTATTTGAGCACTGTGTGATGATGTCCATGTTATGTAACTGTTGTGTACGTGAATTGCTGATCCTGACACGTACATGGTTCACATTCGGTTTGCCTTCTAAAACCGGGTGTGACAAGTATTCCTCACAGGCTTCGGGGCAGCAACAGAGCTATCCCCGGCCCCCAGCTCCAAGGGGCAGAGGCGCCAGGGGCTTCGGAGGAAGGTTTGGGGATCAGCCCAGGAAAATTTATTGCCTATTTTGCGGTGAGGACAAAGGCCATACTACCAGGATGTGCCATGTCACCATCCAGAAACAGAAAGAGATAGCAGAAGCTGTAGCCCAACAGAGCCAGCCGAAGCAGGTTATGCATACTGCTTCGTACCACTCACCGTACATTCCAGAGTATGTGGGTAACCATCCTACAGTTTCTGTTGCTTCGGTAAGCCAACCTCAGGCATCTTGGCAACAGCCTCCACCTCCACCACCAATGCAACCCGCTTATCCCCAAGGCCAGCAGCCAGAAGGGAGCCAGCACACTCACCAGCAGCGAGACTTCAGAGAACAGTCCGAAGCTCGCACAGTCAATAGTACTGTGCCAGAATCGAAGCACATCTACTAGGAGATATCCTATCTTTGAAACAGTTTTTACATTCGTTATCATTTACCTTTTTTAAATAAAGAGCAATCACTGAAAACCTAGTTCTTTTATTGCTTTCAATTTCTTGTAACAGCTTCGTCAATATCATAATGTAATATACCTTACTCATAAACCGACGAAGTTACAAAAGTTTTGACGAAGCAACAAAAAGTCGTTTTAAGGAACGTAGAGTAAGTTTTTGTCGGAGCAACAAAAGTCGTTCTTAAGGGAACGCAGCGTAAGTTTTCTTCTCAAAAGTCGTTCCAAAAGGAATGCAGAGCTTACAGCGAAAAATAAACGCTGATAACACCGAAATAAAAGGCGAAGAAGCTCCCAAGGGAGGCTTACAACGAAAAATAAACGCTGATACTGCCGAAATAAAAGGCGAAGAAGCTCCCAAGGGAGGCTTACAACGAAAAGTCAACGCTGATACACCGAAAAATAAACGGTGAAGCCGAAAAATAAACGGCAAAGAGCATGTGTTCTACTGTGGGAATGTGTGTGTATCTTCGACACAAGTATCATTTTGCATACCATAGCATCATCACATCATTCTCATAACATGACATCATACATCATATCGCATCAAAGGCACAAGAAGGGAATACAATGTTAACCTTCGAAAATTGTTTCGAAGAAATTATGCCAAGGCACAAAATAAGGCGTCGGATAATCTATTGCTTACGAAGCATGATATTTTCGGATAAATTGTGCCAAGTACAGTCTCGTCAACTTTAGTATCGGAGGAAGTCTATTGCTTACAAAGCATGATATTTTCATGAATATGGATATTCTTCACGAAGCATGAAAGGAAGGGAAGGTGTTTTTTTCACCAAAGGCTCAAAAACAGTATGCATGTAAAGTTTCATGCATCGCAAAGAACTGAATTACATACAACTTATATATTACTTTCAAAACTATAGAATATTACACACTTTGTTCAGCAAATATTACATCAGTATTCCGAATGTTTTTACAACAATAACTATTCTTCTTTTAAGACTACTTCCGCAGCTTCGTTCAGTAGTTGAGTTACAACTTTGTCCATAATAGCTTCGGCCATCTTAATAATTTCATCTTCATTCTTTGCTTCGGGTTCGGCTTGTGACTCGAAGGGCTCCGGGGGAGGAGATAATTCGGCTGAGATATAAAACATGAATAAGTTCGAAGTCATAAGAATAAAACATAAAGTCAAAAGCAATTAGACAGTACCTATCCGCCTTTCAAGTTATGCAGTTTTTTCAACTGCCTTTGCTGCTTCTCTAGCATCGTGGGTATCTTTTTCACTTTTTTATAATTTCGTGAGCTATCTCTCGGCCACCATTTTCCCAGATGTCGGTAAAAAACTTTCCGCCAATCAAGCTTGCCTCGGCCGAAGGGTCTTTTGTATCTTCAATGGAAAACACAACTTCGGCTTGGGCCAGAATCTTCACATGCTCGCATCCTGCCTTTTTTAAGATGGCCGCAATCCCCCTGGCACCTGAGAAGGCGCAAACATCTCCGCGGCCACTCAAAACTTCCTCAAACGCTTCGGCTTCGCCATTGATCCATTCGATTGGACCTTCGGGATCGCCTACTACGAAGTTGTCCTCATTTGAGTATGCGCCAATATTGGTGAAGCTGGTTTTTATTTTTTGTACGCATGCCATAGATTTTTCATAGCATATTTCTTTTAAAGAATGAAGCTCCACAACTGTTTTTTCCCAGTGATTTTTCCAGTATTCACTGGCGTCTCGGTCAGCTTCGGCAACTGCACATTTTAATTTTTCTTCTGCCAGCTGTTTTCAAAGATCTTCAATTTCGCTCTTCTGGGTCTCAGATTGGGCTTTCGAAGTAGCCTCGTCTTCTTTTATCTTGTCTATCAGTGAGTTTAATATTTTGTCTTTTTCAAGACCTTCATTCCTTAGCTCAATTACTTCGGAACGAAGGTTATTCAAGGCCATGGTATATCCCTCGTCTTCAGCGCTTTTTTGCGCCCTGAGGGCGTTGCTAAGAATAGGGCCCTGCAAAAGAAGTGTGGTATTAAGTATAAGCAAACGAAAAAATCTTGTTTTTAAGCACAAAAAATCTTATTCTCTCACCTTTAAGCTGTTGTACGCTAAGCTGTCGGCCAATTCATCTTTTGATAGCACTGAAAGCCCGTCTTCTAGCGTCGGGAATCCGAAGCTTCTTCCCATCTCCCGGCAGACAGAGATCTCCTTGTTGTCCGGGAGACAATATAAGAAGTCTTCTTCTCCGCTGCCATTGAAAATTAATGCCCCCTTCGGATATTTCAATTTTTGGGCATAAAACTGAGCTTCTTGCTTTTCTTTTTCAGTCAAATTTTTCCCCGAAGCATGTCCTAAAATATAATTGAGAGCTTCGGAGAATGCTTCAGGGGTGGCAGTGCCAGTTTCTTCAGCCAAAATTTGTTCCGCCGCTTCTGTTTCTTTTCCTCTGGTTTCTAAGGATTTCCCCTTGGCGGGCTCCGAAGGCCCAGCTTCAGTCTCAGCCTGGTGCTTTGTAGCTTCGGCTTCAGAGACCGTCGTCTCAATTTGCGCTTTTGGAGCTTCGGCAATTTTCTTCAGAGTAGAGCTTGAAGACTTTATCGTCTCTAACACATCTAGTACATTGACCATCCTTTTCCTCTTCGGAGTCGCTGTGAGGTCTTTTTGCGCCTCCAGCACTGTCATTCCTGCCGGAGGGCTTGTAACTTCCACTATCTTTGTTTTCGCGGTCTCTATTTCTTTAATATTATCGGCCTTCAGCAATATAGCCAGCTCTACATTCTTCTGAGTAAGAGAAGGTTCTTTGGCTTCAGTAGCAGTAGAGGTCTCACCACCAAATTCGGGCACTGAGGCCGGTTCGATGAAGCGTGGTCGGTGAGTAAGGACCTTCACCCTTTTCCTCTTTGGCGTAGCCTCACTTAGAGCAACCGAAGTATCACCTTTTCCAGAAGTTGCGCTTTTTCTCTTTTGCCCTTTCAGCGGGTAGCGGTAATCAGGGTACATAAACCCAATAGCATCGAAAACTCTATTCAGCCTCTTCTTTTTCCGCCCTCCGAAGGTCGCAGATAGGGCGTTATCTTCTGTCTTTGAATATGGTCCAAGCAGTTCGTCGCTTGTAGCTTCGATGCATTTCAGCCAATCATCATCTGGCTCAATAAACTTACCCTCGTATCTGAAGGTGTATTTCAACCTAACCAGTCCACCTTCATCAGGCTTGCTGATAGTTTCCTTTGGCATTTCCCATTGCTCTACAAGCGGCCACACTCTGAAGGCTATGTGCTCCTGGACTAAATCCCTCGTTCCGATGAAAGAGCAGACTATGCCGAAGGCCTTTTGGCATTCTTCGGCTGCGTCATCAATTTCCACCTTCGGTTTCCTAAGGCCGAAGCGCTGCCAGGTAGGACGCATGATAATATCTTTAATGTCTTCTCGTGCCTTTAAATCGTTTTTCACGTAAAACCATTCCTTCATCTAGTCCCCAGGCCATCTTTTCCGGAAGGTTGGCACGGGACAGCTCGAGCCAGAGCGAGCGACGAAGCTATAACAACCAAAATTGTTATGATATTGCTCTTTGCCCCAGGGTTTCGTCTCATATAACAATTCATGCATATTGCAAAAGCTTTTTGCATTTGGCTCCAAGCCCTGGCTCCTCACGGCCCAGACGAAGATTCCCATTCTTATGATTGCTTCGGGCGTAATTTGATGAAGGTAGACTTGATAGATCTTTAAAACCTCAACCACAAATTTGCTTAATGGAAACCGAAGCCCAGCTTTAAAAAAGCTTCGGAAGATCACAACTTCATTCTCTTCGGGAGTAGGCATAATCCTCTCTCCGTCATCAGCCCTTACAGTAGACATGTCCCGAAAATATCTTCCCCTCATATTGTCGAGATGACTCTGTTTAATAGTTGATTTTCCGAAAACTGTATGACTTGGTCGACAGGGTCGATCTTCGGAGTCTTCTCCGCCACTTTCCACATCATAACTGTCACTACCACTGGTGTCTTCAGATAAACCTTCTAAAATCTCCCTAGTAATCTTCTCTGTATTTGTCTTTGCTATCGATCCAATAAAGCCAAGATTCTTCTCCTCAGAAAGGCTCAGCTTCGTTTCAGCAACAGTTTTTTTTGTCTTGAGACAGCTTCGGAAATGTTGAAAACGTGCTCTTAAGGCCGAAGCTAGAAAAATCTAAAAAGCCAGGCAAGCGTTGGTGTGCAAAGAACTAAAAATTAGGAAGACAAGAGCAGACGACAAGAAAGCGTGCTAAATGTGCTCGCGGTGCGCTCTTATTTATACGCCCAATACGTTGCAAGTGGGAGGGCCCCGCTTGTCATTGACTATTGCTATTCTAGCAAAGGGAAGATGTTTTTCGGACCTTCGGCTTAAGGTCTTCGTCCATATCGCAATCTGAATTTATCATTCTAACAAATTAATATTGCGAGGGGCTACTTTTGGGGGACTTTGGCTTCCGAAGGTCCTCAAAAACATGATTCAACAATGTTTCTGGAGTATAATACATGAGCAGGTACTTTCAGACTTGAACCCTTCGGACTTGAGTCAAAATCACAGTATGAAGAAGCACAAGGGAAACGAAGGATAGAACAGAGCCGAAGCTGTGCGCAAGGGAGCTTCGGCATGATGATAGGAAAAAGGAAACCGACTTAAAAGAGAAAAGGCTATCTAGACCTCGATGAATTACTATAGAATTATTAGCAAATGCAAAGGGCCTGGATGTAATTTTACATGGGCTGCGACCCGTGCCTATAAATAGATGAACAGTGCTCCCGTACTGGACACAGACTTGGCATTTTGCTTTTGTGTCACACTTGTACTCTTTATCTTCCTTCAAGCCGAAGGTACACTTGTAATAAAATTATCATTTCTATTCATTCATAATAATAAGATAAAAATAATTCAATAATAACAACATATTTAATTGTTCATGTTGTTTATTATACTTCATACGAATCCCTCTTCATTTTTATATGTTGTGCTTACGAAGGTATGTTCTTCGTAACCTTCGTCCAAGATTCGTTATATTCTAAGGAGAAATAATGCTTCGAAGGATGAAAGACTTTAACCATTAACGTTTTATGTTGTCTTGTTTTTAACTCATATCATTTGAGAACAAGTCCCAACAAGTCTCTCGTAGATACTCTTATATACGATCAGCAACAAATATTTACCCAGCATAAGAGAAAACCGAATAGATTTTATATGCCTCGGACCGGTGGAACTTATGCTTGGACACGAGTTAGATAATTTCTATCGGCGTAGGCTTATCTTCCGTAAAAACTCGGCCGACGTTCGCTACGGGAATTATTAACTTTTGTCGGCCAAGTTTATGCTGACAAAAGTAAGATAATTTGTGTCGGCCAGAACCAAACCGACGGGAGTTTAGATCGGGATGGTGAGCTTTCATCGACCGCTACTTGGCCGAGGGATATTAAATGCATTTGATTTGTTTTAAAACATAAATCAAGTAATATTCATGTTGAAATATTAGACAATTTTCAGATTAAATTCCGAATATAAATTATGACTAAATCAGAAGAACTGAAGTATAAAGTCTAATCAGATGATGCGTACTGATCAGATATACTGATAGATGACACGTACCGGAATCAATATAGTCGACGACGTCGACGTAGCAGGGTTCGACGACAAGATCGCGAGCAATCGCGTGAGGACGCTTCCCAAAAACCTTGTTCGCCCTCTTCCGGTGGATCTCGAAGGCGAAGGGTTCCGGAGACATGCTCTCCCGATCGCAAATGCACGTCGACGGTCGGGATGAAGAGAACTACGATGGTGACACATTTGTGAACAGAGGCGAAAGCGAAAATTGGGATGAGTTTCATGTTGGCTGCCAGGCACCGTATATAGAGCCGAGTCCGCGAACCGATAGCTATCTGCGATCCGATCTGCACACGAAAATCTCGCGTTCAGTTTAGATCTTTATAGCGATCGACTAAGCAACCAAAAGGACCAAAATTTCGACGGACCATTCACGCGCATGTCATGCGCCCACGCCCTTCACCCCGCCCAGGCGAGACTAGCGCGTGTGGTTCTCCACACTCTCTCCTCTCATCAATGATTTAGTGAGTGGGTGTGGCCTCCATATTTAAACTAGTTTAACTTCACTTGAAATAGCAATATGGTACTAATAGTTCCACCATTCCCTAGCCATACCCATACATGGGCTTTTGAGATTTTTCTAGGATTTAATTAAATTTCTCAATTGGGCCTAGCCCATAAATCCTAACAATTCATTCATTCACAATATACAAAACGATCAAAAACATTTCATTCGTAACTCATACATCATCGGCATATATCTATAGTTCAAATATTCATTCACAAATTTCCAATCATACATATCAAAATTGTCAAATCAAATATCACACGTAGATATCCATAGCTCAAGTCAAAATACCAGTCGTACGTATTGTATAAAGTTTAATGTTTAATAGTCATTGCTCGAATGAGTGAAGTTTTGGCTGCTACCTCGACAAGCGTCACCGAAAATTGTATTTATAAATACAGTTCCAGCATCGCACAAACCTTACTACATAGACCAAAATATGAAATTAACAGCAATTAAACGTTGATATAGCAAAATTGAAAACTTACAAACATAACAAGCACTAAACACACTTGCTCCCTACGTGCTGGTATAAGTGTAGATGGAGTATGGCAACTCTAAGGCCCTTGTGCCATTGATCCATGCACTGTTAGAATTAGACTTTTTTGCCGAGTGTCATTGATTTGCCGAATGCCTTTTTTCGATCACTCAGCAAAGAAGGTCTTTGCCGAGTGCCAAACAAAAAACACTCGGCAAAGAACTTCTTTGCCTAGTGTATTACGTTATGATTTCGAATCTCACCAACCACAAAAAACGTTGATTTGGTTCAAAAAATGTTGAAAATGATAGGGTGATGGGTTGGGCAATTGCATTGGCTAGGGGTTGTTCGCCTAAATTAAAAAATTGTTGTTTTTTTGGTTTTTTGCGATTCTTAATTTGCCGAGTGCTTTTATTTACCAAGTACCCGAAAAATCTCTCGACCAAAAGCCCTTTTCCGATAAAATATTTGTCGAGTGTTTGTTGCTTAGTGTAACACCCGGCAAATGCTTCGCCGAGTGTAAAAAGTTCTTTGCCGAGTGTTCGGGACACTCGGCAAAGAGCTGACTTCCGGTAGTGATGTGTGAAGTGTATAAATGAGGCCAACTAAGCAAACTTAGTTATAATTTTGCTAGTTTGAGTAAGTTTTGCTACAATTCATCAAGCTATAGAATAAATGTAAAAACTTAGTTATAATTGGCAAAATTTTAAAACAATGCTCTATGTTTCACTAGTTTGAGTAGGTTTTTCTATAATTTATCAAGCAAGAGGCCAGGTGACCACTCAGTCTACGCAAACCAAGTTTAGACTTCGTCAAGCAAGAATATAATGTTTGACTAGCTTTACCAGGATTTGCTAGCGTTAATGTACTTAGAATGTATGGATTACTTAAACTCCATAATTTTGTGTGGTGGAGTATGGTAAATTTGAGGCCCTTGTGTCATTGATCCTTGTGTGAACTTTAGAAATGAAGCCAAATGTGTGATAGAACCTCCCAAGTCATTAGACCCACCTACAGTTGTCCTTGTCCAACAGACCTCAGACAACCCTGCAGGTGCCCCTGATCACTTGACAAGTTGGGTATCTATATTCCTTACCTTTCCCAAGAGCGTTTCACCCGTCACGCAGACATTACAATACATCAGAGGTACGAAAATGCGGAAGCAGTTACAATAACTTACTTTATTTTAAAGTAAAGAAAGAGTTGTATTATTACAGACCAGAACGAAATATAAGAGTGTTGAGTATTATTATTACATAACCTGGGAGGCAAAAACCCCTCCCGATAACAGTAAAAAGAGATTAGTGGAGGACACTTCCTCCCGAGTCTTCAGTCTTGATTCTCTTCTTTGGGTACCACCTTGGAACAGAAGCAACAAAAGTTTGTTGCTTCTTAACCTAAAACAACATGGGACAAAGCCCTGAGTACGAAGTGTACTTTCGCAAGACTTACCCGTCAAAATAAAAGACTCTTAAGGATATGCTAGCCTTTGAGGATCAAGGTGTTGGAACTTGCTCTCTTGGGTAAGTTGACCCAACGGGGGAGTGAAGCAACGTAAACAGGGTTTTTGCTCGAGACGACAATAGCTCTGTTAATCTAGCCTCTCAAGGGCACTGTGCATGGGTATTTATAGGTATCTGAGTGCCCAGCGTCCAGTGTTAAGGACGCATGTGCCCTCAGGCGCCTAGGTTATCCCCTGAATATTCCCATAAAGCAGGGTTACAGACTGTAATTACAAGGAGACCTTTACAAATTAGACCCGTAATGCGCAGCGGCCACGCAGGGCCTGTTACAATGGGTCGGATCACACGTGGGCCTCCATGTTGGACGTGGCCGCAGGATGCGACGACCTCGTCACAGGTCTTCGTCCAGCGACGCGTGGGACGAAGGGTAAATCTGCCAGTCGTCTTGCCTCCGTTGGTGCAGCGAGGTTGGCGAAGGCATCGAGCGAAGGGTGGCGTCTTTGCCTTCGCCCCAGCATTTGCCCTCCGAGGGACCAATTCGACTAAGTCATCTGGTGCCGAAGACGTCGCTAGATGGTGGCGACGCTGCCCTCGCTCGAAGTGGTTCCGCGGGGGTTTTTGACATGACCGTTGATTGACGCCGTACTGTTGAATTGCGGGTTTCCCGAAGCGCCGCGCCCTGTGTATAAAAGGGGGCGGGGGGCGGCGCGTTTTGAACTTTATCTTTCCGCGCTCCGCGAAAACCCTAACTTCCTTCTCAAACCGCCCGCTGCTCGTCTGCTCTCCTTGCTCTTGCTCATCGGAGATCTGGCCCGTGTGAAGCAGACCGCCCGCCGCCGCCGACGGTACGTAGCGATGTCGTCCTCTTCCTCTTCTGTTGCCGATACACCGCCGGTCGGCGCGTCGTCCGAGGAGACGCTGAGCAATGTGGCGGCAGAGGAGTTGCGCGCCGGCGACACAGTGGAGTTCGGCGTGTCGCGGATGTCCTCGGTTCGTGTGCAAGACATGCAACAACTTGGGTATTTCGGCGGCGGAGTGGCACGTGTCCCGGGGACAAAGGAGGTCCCCGAGCCGGAAGGCGAGTTGGTCGTCTTCGAGGCTTTTTTCACCGCTGGCCTTCGTCTGCCCGCACATCGATTTGTGGGGGAAGTTCTGCGTAGATTCGACGTCCAGGTCCACCAGCTGACGCCGAATGCCGTGGTGGCCTTGGCAAAATATGTCTGGGCAACGACTTCGTACGGCGGGCAGCCCTCGGTCAAAGTCTTCGCGAAGCATTATTGTCTGCATTGGCAGAAAAGGAGAATCGGAAATAAAATTGCACAATTTGGATCTTGCACATTTACGCAGAAGACCGGCAAGACTTCGATGGAAGTTATTGAGTTGGTTCCCTGCGCCCGCAATAAATGGGGCAACTGGTGGGAATTTTGGTTCTATGTTGCCGAAGGCACAGTCAAAGACCATCCGGGGCTCCCCGTGGCCGAGATGTGCTCGCATTATTACTCGGTGTACCCGCAGTTTGAGGTAGCAGAGGGGGATGAAAATGAAGAGGCCCTTCGGTGCGTGGCCCGCATGAGTAGCGGACATGATCTGGTGGAGGAGTTTATCGGGTATGGAGTATGGCCCTTGGCGCGTGGCTGGGCGGTGGGCGAAGTATGCCCTCGCCAGATGCCTTACCGCAGTGGGATGCTAGTGCGGAGTCCTGCCTTCGCACTGGATTTGCATGGCCGGGATCCCGCCGCATTCGTGCGTGAGGCGGAGGATGGGGCGGTGCGGATTGTTGGTCGCTACGTGCCAAAGACGGAGGCCCAACGTAGTTGGGATATACGCGGATCCAACGATCGCTTGAATAGGGTCTTCGAGTTGAACCGTTTGCCGTACGGCGGTTATCCCGGGCAAGATGTTGTCGACCGCCGCGGGAAAAAACCGGCGGATGAGACTGATGACCACCCCGCGCCGGCGACCGCCCCATCCACTAAGAAGAGGAAGCTAGGTACTGCGATGGGAGGACTGGGGGTCTCCGATAGTTTTGCTATGGAGTTGATGGGGACATGCGCGGCCCCCGGGGGAAGGATGTCTTCGCCCGAGCTCCGGGAGTCTTCGACGCGGATGCTGAAGGTTACCGGGGGTTGGTGGCCTAAGAACGTTCCTATCCCCCGCGTGGCCGGCGAAGACTTTTTTACATCTCGCATGGCTCGTGACCTGAGAGTATTTCCTTACGGACGGAACATTGCTGCTGTTGTGTCGGCAGTGATGAACAAGGATCGCCAGGAGGCTGCGCAGAAGCGCCGGGCGGTCATCAGGCTTCCCGAGGCTAGGCCGAAGAGGGCTCGGGGGACTGCGAAGGCTACCGCCCCCGGCGGTAGCCAGCCGACGCTGGTGGCGAAGTCGGCCGCCCCTGGGTCCAGCAAGGTGCCGGAGGGCGCGAAGGCGGCCGGAGCCGGCGACACCAAGTCTGCCTCGGCCGGAGCTGCGAAGGTTTGGGAATTGCCTTCGCCGGGGAAGCGTGTTCCCGACTTCGGCACCAATATTAGTGTGGACGATTATCTCGTCGATAAGTTTTTTTTTTCTTAACTGGTGATACGCTGCAGGATCGGGCGAGGGGCAACTTGTTGTTGTTCCGCCTATGGTGGCGACCACGGTGTCTGCCGCGGTGCCTGGGGCGAAGGGTGGTGCACTCAGCGCTGGTGGTGAGATTTCGGCGGTCACTGCCGTCAAGGACGAAGCGGGCACTGTGTCCCGCCGGCTGAGGGAAGCGTCCCAGCGGCTGAGTCAAGTAAGTTGAGCTGGACTTCGTTGTTTACCGCTTCCATGGGGATTGTGGTCTCATGTGTGTCTATTAGGCGGCCGACTTCGCCGACCGTGTGGCGTCGGGGGGCCTTACGACAGATGTGTCTGCCGAAGTCGAGAGACTTCGGGCGCAGCATGCTGACGCCGTCCGGGAAAAGTCGACCGCGGACAGCAAGTGCCGCAAGCTGGTGGAGAAGGTGGCCGCCCTGGAGGGCGAGAGGACGGACCTCCGGCGCCAGCTATTGGAGGAGAGGAGGGAGGCTAACCAGGCCATCGCCAAGGCGCAGGCGAAGGCCAATTTGGCGCGTGTGGAGGGTAGTCTCGCCAACCAGCGCGCCGAGGAATGGGAGGCGTGGCACAACGCTCTGCAGGCCCGCATGGAGAGGGCCGAGGCCTCTACGTGCTCGGAAGTTAAGCGGACGCGCAAACAGCTCGTGGATTCATACCGCGAGCTGGGCACGCGGACTGCTGACTTTGAAGTGCCCGACCGGGAGGCGGGCCTTCGCTTTCTCGAGTGGCTGCAGGAGGAGCTTTTGGCGCTCCCGACCATTGTGGAGGGATTTATGTCCTTTGCCTCCCTCGTCACCTGCAAAGGGGCGATGAACGCGCTGTCCCGCGAGGGGTGCAGTCACTATGAGGTCTTCGACCGATGTGATGAAAATTTTGGGCGCGAGATTTTCAAGGTCGAAGACCCTGTGGTGAAGGACTCCGCGGGTGCCCTCTTTGACCGGATGTGGGGCCCCCACGGTCGGGAGGTGGTGAGGGAGCGGTCCGATCGGGCGAGGGATCAGGTAAAGTTTGTCTTTTGTTTAGTGTTTGTTGAATGTGGGGTATGTGTGGGCTTGCTGAATCGGTGTGCTGTGTTGTAGGCGGCGCGTGCCGAGGTCGTGGAGGACTTCGGACCCCTGAACAGCGTGCGGCCCGAAGCGGAGGCCAACCCGGTGGTGGCCAAGGCTGAGGTCGACCCGGCACCGCCCCCGAAAACTGGTGAAGGCTCCCTCGCTGCTCCTGCGGCTGCCGCGTCTGGTGGAGGCTCGTCGCCAACCGCTGCGCCGAGGGTGGAGGATTCCCCGAAGACGACGACGGAGCCGGCGGCGGAGGATCCCACGACGGCGGCTAGGTCTTCGCAGGTGGCTTAGTGGGTGTGGGGTAGTTAGAGAATTTTGTCTATGTTGCTGAACCTTGGTTGCTGCGCAAGTTCAAGATTTTGGGCCTGCGCACGCAACCGCTACTTCTATTTTTGTGGCGGCTTCGACCGTGGATGCTGGGAATGAATCAGATGAGTCTGCTTCTAAGTTTTATGATTTTGGTGACTCTGGGAGTTCGGTTGAGTGGACGGAAGAGTCTTCGGATGAGGACTTGGATTACTTTGCGGCTTTGGATGTGGCAGCGACGGAGGCTTTTCCGCGTGTTGCGGATGCTGAAGTTTTGCCTGGTCCGAGTGCTGGGCGTAGGCGGCGAAGGGCGGTGGCGAAGCGTAGAGTGAGTGAGGTGGATGGCGGTCGGCTTCGTGTGGGCAGGGCTGGCAAGCAGGAATTGTTGTCCTCGCCGGCTAGGGCGAGTGTAGGTGAGGGGGAGTTGCGAAGTCTTTCTGAGGGTGAGGAGCTTAGGATAGTGTTATTTAACTATAGGGAGATGGGAATCATTCCGAAGGTTGAACCGATGTAAGGTGTGATGCCCTCGCTGTAAGTATGTTACTATAGTTTGTATGATGGGGCCGTGTGCCTTCGTGCATCCGGCTATGTCTATAGGGACGTTGTGCGCTTGGTCGGGCGCATCTATTATGTTGGTCTGGTTGCGCCTGTAGCTGGTCTGTGCGCGGATAGTTTCTTAGTGTAGACTTGTGCATGGACATAATGCTCTTGCGTTTTGGCGCGCTTGTTGAATTAGCCCGGCTGCACCCTTAGGCGACTTTTGCACGGATAGTCTTTTGAGGAAGACTTCGATTTTGCACACTTGTTGTGCTAGTCCGGCTGCACCCTTAGGCGACTTTTGCACGGATAGTCTTTCGGAGAAGACTTCGATTTTGCGCACTTGTTGTGCTAGTCCGGCTGCACCCTTAGGCGACTTTTGCACGGATAGTCTTTCGGAGAAGACTTCGATTTTGCGCACTTGTTGTGCTAGTCCGGCTGCACCCTTAGGCGACTTTTGCATGGATAGTCTTTCGGAGAAGACTTAGATTTTGCGCACTTGTTGTGCTAGTCCGGCTGCACCCTTAGGCGACTTTTGCGCGGAGTGTCGCACGCGAGGGTAGCTAGCGCTGCCCCTCGCGGTGACTTTGTATTGGTCGAATGTCGAAGACCGTCGACGTGGTCTTTTTTCGACGTAGATTTTTGTGGGGGATTTTTCGCTGTATATTACATGGCTCCGCCTCGTTAAAAACCTCACCCCCCGGGAGGAAAAGAGTGTGGGCCAGAATAAAATTGTTTTGCGAATTACAAGGGCGAGCTGGCCCTGAGGAGTCAAACAAAAAATTTGCGGAGATTATCAATGTTCCAAGAATGCTCCAAATCCTCGCCGACTGGCGTTGTGAGCCTGTACGCGCTGGGGGACGCCTTCGTCTTGACGATAAAAGGGCCCTCCCACTTGGGCTCCAGCTTGCCCCGGGACTCTGTCCGAGCTAACCGGACGAGTACGAGGTCTCCTTCGCTGAATTCCCTCGGGATGACTGCGTGGTCACGCCATGCTTTTGTTTGGGCTTGGTATTTGTTTAGGGCCTGTAGGGCGAAGACGCGGTCTCCATCGATGAGGTCCTTCGAAGTGGGCTCGTCCACGTCAGGGACAACTGACGAGACTGTCTGTGGGGACCCATGTTTTATTTCTTGCGGGGTCATGGCCTCTGATCCATATAGAAGGCGGAAAGGGGTTAACCCAGTCGCCCTGCACTCAGTCGTGTTTAATGCCCAGACCGCTTCAGGTAACAAATCGGCCCACTTGCCCTTTTTATCGTCGAGGAGCATCGTCTTGACAACTGTGAAAATTTTGCCATTTGCGCGTTCCACAACTCCGTTGGACTGCGGGTGGTATACTGAGGTGAAGGCAAGCTTGGTGCCAATGGAGAAGCAGAAATCCTTGAAGTCTTGGCTGTCAAATTGCTTGCCGTTGTCAACTGTGAGTTCGGACGGGACTCTGAAGCGGCAAACAATGTTTTGCCAGAAGAATTTCTGTGCAGTCTTTGATGTTATTGTGGATACAACCCTCGCCTCGATCCATTTGGTAAAATACTCGACAGCAACGAAGGTGAACCTGAGGTTCCCCTGAGCCGTGGGCAGGGGCCCGACAATGTCCAGGCCCCAGCGCTGAAGAGGCCATGTGTGGGCGATTAGTTTCATGAATTGCGAAGGGCTTCCTGATCGAGGAGAAAACTTCTGGCAGGCTTCGCAGGACCTTGTGACCCGATTTGCGGCGCAGATCATTGCGGGCCAGTAGAAACCTTGACGGATCACCTTTGTGGCTAGGGCCCTTGGCCCTGCGTGAGAGCCGCAAGTCCCGCTGTGGACTTCGCGCAGGATTTGGACGCCTTCGGTCTCGGTGACACATTTAAGCATGGGTTGACTGACCCCCTTCTTGTAAAGCTGGCCTTCAATTAGTGCGAAGTCTCGGCTTTGGTGTTTGAGGCGCTTGGCCTCGTTGATGTCGGTTGGATGGTAGTACCCCTGTAGAAACAGGGTTATTGGTGCCCGCCAGTCTTCGGTCATAATAAGGTTGACTATGCGGTGGCCCTCGCTGTCATTGGTTATTTGGAGCCCTTCGGGGCTGCGGACGGCTGACGTGCTGATAACATGGTAGAACACGTCGGAGGGCAGGGACTCGCCTCTGGCGGCAGCCTTGGCCAATGCGTCGGCCTCCTCATTCTTGGCCCGGTCCACATGCTGCAAGGTGAAACCTTTGAATTGTCTCTCGAGACTATGGATAGCCGTGAGGTATTGCATAAGTGCGGGGTCCTTCACTGCGTAGTCTTTCTCGACTTGGCCGACGACTACCTTGGAGTCTGTTCTGATAATGCAGGTAGTGACACCAAGGGCCCTTAGTTTGCGGAGGCTGAGGATGACAACTTCGTATTCTGCTATGTTGTTAGTGCATCTGTCAGATTCCAGAGCAAAGCTGAGGCGTGCCGCGTATCTGTGCTTGACCCCGGTGGGTGAGGTAATGACTGCAGCAGCGCCTGCCCCCGCGTGGCACCATGCGCCGTCGCAATGGATTGTCCAAACCTTCTCTGTGGATGGGTCTGGCTGTGTTATTGGCCCAGTCCAGTCGACGATGAAGTCTGCCAGAACTTGTGACTTGATGGCTGTCCTGGGCTCGAATGTGATGTGGTAGCCGGAGAGTTCGGCCGCCCATTTGGCAATCCGGACCGATGCCTCCGGGTTTCTGAACAATTCGCCGAGTCCCCTATCTGAGGTGACCCGGACCTTGAATGCTTCAAAATAGTGGCGCAATTTGCGCGAAGCCATAACAACCGCATAGGCAATCTTTTCCAGCTCCGTCATATTACATTTTGATGGTGTGAGCACTTCGGAGACGTAATAAACTGGACATTGCCTGATCATGCCCTCTACTGTCTGCTCTTGAACCAGTGCCGCGCTGACCGCATGTGGCGAAGCCGCAACATAGAGCAACAGGGGTAGTGAAGAGTCAGGGCTTGTAAGAACCGCCAATTCCGACATGTACTGTTTCAATGAGGCGAAGGCCGCCACCTGCTCTGGTCCCCAAGCGAAGTCTTTTGCGCCGCGGAGAGTTTTGAGGAAGGGGAGACTTCGCTCTGCGGATTTGGAGATGAATCTATTGAGGGCGGCCAATCTGCCTGTCAGGCGTTGGACGTCTCTGGCTGACTGCGGGGGCGTCATGTTGATGATGGCCTGAATTTTGGTTGGGTTGGCCTCGATTCCGCGGTGTGACACCAGGTAGCCCAATATTTTCCCCTGGCGAATGCCGAAGACGCACTTTTTGGGGTTTAGGCGAAGTCATGCGTCCCGCATGTTCGCAAACGTTTCGGTGAGGTCAACAATATGGTCCTCCTTGCATCTGCTGGCGACGACGATGTCGTCCACATACGTGAATATATTTCTGCCGACTTGCCCCTCGAGCACCGTTTTGGTAAGCCGGGAGAAAGTGGACCCGACGTTCTTGAGTCCCTCTGGCATTCTGATGAAGCAATACGTGTCAAAGGGTGTTATGAAGCTGGTGCTGGCCTTGTCCTCCTCCTTCATGTATATTTGATGGTAGCCGGAGAAGCAGTTGAGGAGTGACATGACTTCGCACCCGGCCGCGCTATCGACTATTTTGTCGATCCGAGGCAACGGGAAGTTGTCCTTTGGGTAGGCCTTGTTGAGACTGGTGAAATCGATGCACATCCGCCATTTGCCGCTCTTTTTCTGCACCATCACAACGTTGGCGAGCCATGTGGGGTAGGCCACTAGCTCGATAAATTTGGCCTCCAGGAGGCGATGTCCCTCGGCCTTGGCGGCTTTTGTCTTCTCATCAGACATTTTGTGGAGCCGCTGTTTTTTCGGTCTCACCAAAGGGTCGATTCCCAAGCTGTGCTCGATGATGGAGCGACTGACCCCGACCAGGCGAAGATGTCTTTGTTCTTGGACAAACAGCAGAGGAGTTTCTCCTCGTCATGCGAAGTGAGGTCTTCGCTGATGGTGACCGTTTGCTTGGGTGTCGCCTTGTCAAGGGGGACAGTTTTGGTTCCGTCGTTGCTCTGCAGCTGTGCTTTGTCATGTTCTTTGGCGGTTGGGCTGGCAGATTCAGGGACCTCGCGCTGGGCCGTGAGGCAGTGTACGTTCCTTTGCCCGGGAACGAAGTCTCTTTCTATGTTGCGCGCAGTCTGCTGGTTGCCGTAGACTGTGATGGCGCCTTGCGGACCTGGGATCTTCATGCACAGGTAGAGTCCATGAATGGCTGCCTCGAACTTGTTGATGGAGCCCCGACCCATTATGGCGTTGTACGGGTACACCATGTCGACGATGTCGAAAGTCACTTGCTCACTTCGGGCATTGGGTGCTACACCGAAGGAGAGAGGCAACTCTATTTTGCCGACGGGAAACGTGCCCTTGCCGCCGAAGCCATACAGTGGGTTGTCCGAAGGCTTGAGCAGGCTGTGGCTTATGCCCATGCGGTCGAAGGCATGGAGGAAAATGATGTCTGCTAGGCTGCCATTGTCGACTAGGACTTTGTGTAGGTCCCAGCCTGCCACGCTGCAATTGATAACCATGGCGTCGATGTGGGGGCGCTATGCAGATCGATGTCTCGGGCGTCGAAGGTTAGCGGCACATGGGACCACTTCATCTGTACGACCGGACCGGTGATGGCGACGTGGTTGATGCTGCGGTAGTGGTCCCGCTTCTGTCGCTTCGTGTCGAAGTCGGCGCTGGACCCCCAGTGATCATATGAATGACTCCGCGATACGGCTGATCGACGAAGTCCTCTTGCTTTGGGGCATGGGGGTGGTGGATGTTTTGTTGTTGCTGGTGTGGAGGTGGGGGTGGGGGAGGTACGATTTGTACTTCCTAGTGGTGTTGGTATGCGTGGTGCGGTGGATGCGGAGCGGGGCCGTGGATGTATGGCGGAGGGGGTTGCTGATATGTGTGCGCGACAACTCTAGGGTTGTCGGCTGGTTGCGCCCGTGCCATCCTGTCTCTGGTGGCCTTCGTCTCTGGCAGTCTCTGGTTTGGTGGGCGCAGTCTTCGCCGTGGAACAGGTAGTAAAATCGGTGCGGCTGCTACGCACGTCCCCGGCCCCGACCACGAGTTCCGTTCCCGCGGCCCTGGGGGGATATTCCTGGCGGCGAGGGGCCTCGCCAGCGTGGTGCTGGTTGGCGATGTTGTGCACTTGCTGCTGATTGCGGACGTTCCAACCGGAGTCTGGCTGCGAAGGCCTCGTCCACGTGCGGCTGGACTGTGGAGTGTCTTTGGGTTTCCTCTGAGACTCGACTTTGCGCTGGTGGAGCTCTTTGGATCTGGCATATTTTTCAAATAGCTGATACAACTCCTGGAGGTTCTTGGGCGGATCCCTGATGCAGTGGTTGTAAAGGACGCCGGCCCGAAGGCCACTGATGGCGTAGTTTATGGCGATTTGGTCATCGACCGAAGGCAGTTGTGACTTGAGGGTCAGAAACTTGCGGTAGTACTCCCGTAGAGTCTCTTTTTCCAGCTGCTTGCAGAGTGAAAGTTCAGCCAAGGCGTCGGTGTTTGGGCGGTACCCTTGGAAGTTGAGCAGGAATTTGTCCCGGAGGCTTCTCCAGGAGTCGATGGACAACGGGGGCAACCTGGTGTACCAGATGAGGGCTGGGCCTTCGAGGGCGATGATGAATGACTTGGCCATCGTGGTGTCGTCCCCTCCGGAAGATGCAACGGCGACCTGATAACTCATGATGTACTGTGCTGGGTCAGTGCTGCCATTGTACTTGGGATAGATCCCTGTCCGGAAGTTGGCGGGCCAAGGTGACACTTGCAGGTGTGGCGCCAGGGGACTTCGCTCATCGAGGTAGTTGACACCTTGGAATGCCGCGGCGTGCGGGATGGCGTGGCCGCGCTGGGGAAAGTATAGGTCTTCGACTTGTGCGCGCTGTTGCAGGGGTGGGCCGTGTTGCAGGCCGAGGTGGCCTTCCCGCTACATTAGCGCGATCTCTTGTTCGAGCTCCTGAGCCTTCTGCTCTTCGTTGCGTATCATCTGCCGCACCTTGGCTTGTGCAGACACACGTTGGTGCTTGACCTCAAGTATCTTGTTTTGCTTCTGGAGATTGTGGTTCTTGATGCGCAAGGCGCGCAACTGTAGCTGCTCTTTCGCTGAGACGCCGATGACTTCGCCGTCCTCGATGACGTCCGCGCCCTCCGGTGGAGCGAAGCCTGGGGGAAGTTGCGGTTGTCCTCCAGAGCTGCAGGTGCGGAGACTGCCTTCGGGAGTGGGTTGTTCGTTGCGCTGCCTCTTGCTGAGAGCGTCGTCTTCGGTGGCCTCTTGGTGGGTGGTGTTGACGAGGGCGAGGGCGTTGCCCTTTTTCTCGGCCAGCAGTGCTGCCTTCGCAGCCTCGTCAGCCTTCGAGCTAGCTTTCTTGGGTGCCATCGCAGGTGGTTTTTTTGTAGCACGAACGGTGGGCGCCAAATGTTGGAACTTGCTCTCCTGGGTAAGTTGACCCAACGGGGGAGTGAAGCAACGTAAACAGGGTTTTTGCTCGAGATGGCAATAGCTCTGTTAATCTAGCCTCTCAAGGGCACTGTGCGGGGGTATTTATAGGTATCTGAGTGCCCAGCGTCCAGTGTTAAGGACGCATGTGCCCTCAGGCGCCTAGGTTATCCCCGGAATATTCCCATAAAGCAGGGTTATAGACTGTAATTACAGGGAGACCTTTACAAATTAGGCCCATAATGCGCAGCGGCCACGCAGGGCCTGTTACAATGGGCCGGATCACATGTGGGCCTCCATGTTGGGCGGGGCCGCAGGATGCGACGACCTCGTCACAGGTCTTCGTCCAGCGATGCGTGGGACGAAGGGTAAATCTGCCAGTCGTCTTGCCTCCGTTGGTGCAGCGAGGTTGGCGAAGGCATCGAGCGAAGGGTGGCGTCTTCGCCTTCGCCCCAACACAAGGTATGGCTTTTCAATAATCAATGACTCTGTTTGCAGAAATGCTTACTAATAGTGGATCCTTAAAAGTCCAGTTTTATTAGCAAGTTAAGTCATTACCTGAGTTCTAGAGTTCTTTCTACCCTAGTTCAATCACTTGATCTATACTAGCCAATTTCTTATCAACCCTTCATCTTCACTGGATTGCTACGTGTAAGTCAGTGACCAAGTCTTCATATCCACGAAGTTACGACGATCCGAATCGATTATACTCAGCTGAGGATCTCCAATCACACGACATATGTAGCACTTAACCCTTGCATATGTCAACTCGCCACCGGGGTTCTTAAGACCAGATCAGGTTCACGCCAACCGAGAGCACAGATACACCACTGTCCAGCCTCTTGCCATGGAGGGTACACGCTACACTCGCCATCTCTCCACTCCCATTGCGTGTTATCTTATTCTGGTATTAGTTTGTCCGAGGCAAAGCTTACCCATGACGAGGCATGTGACCAGTTAAAGGGTCCTCGGTTAGCAGGCCTACATTGACAAGGTTCTTAATAGACTCAGACGGAGACACTACGACGAGACTCCTTTCTCGTGCAAGTCACCCGCTCGGTCTCAGTTTAATCATTTCAAACCAAAAGTTTGGTACCTGGCAGAGGTACATCTTTTCCGATGTTGAACCCATCACGGCCATGTTGGATCCACCATCAAGTTTTATTTTTGAAAACATCCCACCCACCTGAAGCACCATCTTTTGTCAAAACAAAACATTTTGTTTTTCTAGAGCAAGACTGAGCATAAGAAAAACCTTTTTGTAAAACAAGGGATCAAAGGAAGGTAATCAATTTCTCAAGGAAGGAAATGCAACAACTTGTTTTAGCACACAACTCCTATCACCTAATGCATCAAGCAAGTGAGAAAGATTTTAAAAGTAGCAAGGAGGTGGCAAATGCACCGGGGCTTGCCTTGTGTGATAGGTGAATCAGGCTCTGTTCCGCAAATATCAAAGTAAAAACAGTTCCCTGCCTGAGGTTCTTCAGGTGGAGGTGGTGAAGTCCTTGCTTCTTCAACTTCTATTTCCTCTTCGTTCTCTAGATATAACCATATATAATTATGAATGCTCATGTAATTCTCATGAAAATGCTAGGATAATAAAAGTTTATTATCTAATGTCTTGAATATAACTTTCCTTCACGGATCTCCGAGAAATTAGGGTTTTCGGAGTCTATAGTGAAGTTCATAGGGCAGGGGGCTAGGGTTTTGGGTTCTAAGTATCAAACATGGTCCAAAGCACACCAAATTTTACCCAAGGTTTCTAAATAATATTTAAAGTTTACTTTAAAAGGTTGGTGAATTTTGGAATTATTACTTATTCTCTAAAATTCCAGAAGTATGGATTTTGGCTATTTTAAATGTCCCAAAATTCCCTATTTGAATTAAAAATTAGGAAACTATTTTTAATAAATACTATAAGAAATTCGAAGCCTAGCAAAATTGGTCTGGTATTTTTAGCATTTTTCTAAAATTTTCTAGAAATTCTTAAACCCTGACAGAAAAAGAAAAAGAAAAAAGGCATGAACAGTTTTGGACCGAAACTGGCCCAAGTCGGCCCAACTACAGGCAGAAGCGCGCGCACCCTCGCCCGCGGTACTGACTTTGTGAATAGACCCCCGTCGTTTTGAATAACCTGAAGCGGGATCGTAACACTATTCCTCGAGTCACTGACAGTTTACAAAAACATCCCCATAGTTCCGTTTCTTCACAGTCCGAAGTCCACGACGGTGAACAGCGCAGGGCCGAGCTCCGGTGAGCCTACACCGGCTGATTTACTCGATGACCGGCGTCCTACTTTGGCAGATACCGAATTCAAGTCCTAATGTGAGTTTCCCCTCAACTAAATTCACTAATGGCGCTCTAACGTGTTCTGTCCACGGTGACAGCGGACACGACGAACATTCACACGTGTTCCTGGTGATCTAGGACCGCCTAGCTAAATTGAATGGGTCAGTGAGCATTAGGAGCAAGTAAGGTTGTTGAAACAAGAAAGCAGAGGGCAAGATCGGACCTGAATCGAGCTGGCCACGGCGAGGTCACACCGCTCGGTGTTCTGGGGTGATTTGGGGAAAATCCCGAATTGGGGAGTTCTAGTGGATGAATAGAGGCACTGGTTGCTTTGCTGGGTGCACAATTACATAGCGGAGGAGGCGGGGTCGGCAATTTATAGGCTCCCGCAGCAGTGGCCGGTGAATTTGAGAGACGCGCGGCGACTGGAGAAAGAGGGGGTCACTGGCGCTTGGGGTTAGTGGCTTTCACCGTGGCAGCTCCCCGGTGATCACCGGGCATGCACGATGCGATTCACTGCGACGTGGTCAAGAGCTTTAGCACATGGCCTGGCTGGATAACGGCGAACATCGGTGATGCCAACGAGACTGCCCATGGCGGGACACGACGGTGGTGAGAACAGTGGCCGGAGTTTATCTCCAGCGCGATATTTCTTACCGAGGAGCGCTTATCTGAGTTCGGTCGGGAGTGAATCGCGACGCCGGCGTGGATCTGGGCGCAAGAACACCAGCGACGAGGTCTCTGAGCTGGCGATCCAATCCGGTCACTGTACCATTGCGAAGTTCATTCAGTCGGCCTGACAGACCAAGTTTGGGGCGAATTTTCTCCCGATTTCACATGGCAACTAGACCAACATTCTGCAGCAAAGTTGTAGCCTAATGATCCAGCTACAAACTTACTATAGCAACCATAGCCAAACACTGACTGGATTATGGTCGAATTTAAGTCCAAAGATTGCCCAATCACACTGTCAGCCTGAATTCAGACCTAAGACAGTCTGACAGCCCATCTTTGGGCCTAATTATCTCAAAATATTTCATGGCACCAAGGCATAATCCCTATAGCAAAGTTGTCCTCCTTTTATAGCTCTACAAACTTGATGTGTTGACCTAGGGCAAAACCTTCATAATTTGGAAGATATAGGGTTTCAAAGTTGACCCTATGGCACTAAAATTCAGACTTAACTCAATAGAGTTTAAGTGGGACTTTGCAATTAAGTCCAAATCTCAAGATTTGATTTGCAAATCCACATACACGTGAACCATATGAGTTAAGGTATCCTAATTTCATGGTTTTTGCACTTAGGTCCAAAAATGTGCACATTTTGCAGATAACCCCCTAGGGTTTTAGTCCAGGGTTTTCTAGGGGTCTATTTAGGGTTTTTGGTACTTCTAGGGTTTGGATGCTACTTAAGTCCATCCATGGTGATATTTTATGATCATTTCAACTATGTTTTGAAATTTTCTCTTAGTTAAGCTTTGTTTATTCTTCTGAGCCTAGATTAGGGTTAAGTACTGTATCCTAGAGTTTCACCCATAAAATGTCACATCAATACAACTTGTTTGAACTTTTTGCCTAGTGAATGCATTCTAGGTGTGACAAACACATGATATGCCAATGCTTATGATGTTATGCTCAAGTTTTAGTGGCAGTAACACCAGGGGTGTTACATCCTTCCCCCCATAAAAGAATCTCGTACCGAGATTAAAATTCCTAGGGCAAGTAATGGAAAAGGAAACGCGACATACTTTTATTTCCTTATTTTTGGTACAAAGCAGGGGTGGTATAGGGTTCATTCCTCTATTACAACAAATGTACACATCTTACAATTTACACGAAGCCAAAAAGTCTGGGAAATTCTTATCTAAAAAGTCTTGAGTTTCCCATGTAGCTTAATCTTCCGTGTGTTGGTTCCACTGTATCTTGTAAAACTTGAGAGTTTTCCTTCGGGTAATCCTGTCCTTTTGATCTAAGACTCGAATAGGATGTTCTGAATATGTCAAGTCTGGTTCTAAGGCAACATTCGTTACTTCAATGGTTCGATCGGGAACCCGAAGACACTTCTTCAATTGAGACACGTGGAACACATTATGTACAACAGACAATGTTTCGGGTAACTGGAGTTGGTATGCCACTGGTCCACATTGTTCAAGAACAGGGAAAGGACCAATGTACCGGGGTGCAAGCTTCCTGTTTACGCCAAAACGTGATATACCCTTCATCTGTGAGACTTTGAGGTAGACATAATCCCCAACTAGAAAGTACAAGGGTTTTCGTCGCTTGTCTGCATAACTCTTCTGACGAGCTTGAGCTTCTTTCAAATTATGAATTATTCGTTGAACTTTCTCTTCTGTCTCCTTTACCATATCAGGCCTGAAGAAATTTCTTTCACCTAGTTCAGACCAGTTTAACGGAGTATGATACCGTCGTCCATACAAGGCTTCAAAGGGTGCCATTTTGATGCTTTCTTGATAGCTATTATTGTACGAGAACTCCGCTAATGGTAAACAATCATCCCATTTCTGTGGGAATTCCAGAACACATGCTCGCAACATATCTTCAAGTATCTGATTTACTCTCTCAGTCTGCCCACTGGTTTGGGGATGGTAGGCCGAACTGTGAAGCAACTTGGTATCCAGGGATTTATGAAGTGCTTCCCAAAACTTGGCTACAAATTGCGGTCCACAATCTGACACTATAGTCTTTGGAACCCCATGCAGACTAAGAATACGAGCAATGTATAATTGGGCATAGAAAGCAACCGGGTGATCTGTCTTGACTGGCAGAAAATGGGCTATCTTCATAAGTCGATCAACTATAACCCAAATAGAATCATATCCTTTTGCTGTCCTGGGCAACCCCACAATAAAGTCCATGCTTATATCCTCCCATTTCCATGTTGGTATAGGTAAGGACTGCAATGGACCAGCAGTCCTCATATGTATGGCTTTGACACGTCTACAAGTGTCACATCTTGCCTCATAGCGTGCAATTTCAATTTTCATCTTTGTCCACCAATAATGCTGTTTTAGATCATTATACATCTTAGTGCTTCCGGGATGAATAGAATAGCGACTAAGATGTGCTTCATCAAGAATTTGCTGGCGGATCTCATCATTTTTGGGCACAACTATGCAGTTGTTAAACCATACAACACCTTGATCATCTTTCCTGAAGCAGTTGGTTTTTCCGGCCTCCATTTTCTCATGAATGTGTTTCATTCCCTCATCCTTTCTTTGTGCATCAATTATTCTTTGCTGGAGGACTGACTCAAGCTTCAAGTGATTTGAAGTTCCATGTTGAATCATTCCTAGGTTCAACTTATCCATTTCTTGGCATAACATAATGTCAGAAGTCTTAATGGTAAGACAATGATAGAAAGCCTTACGACTTAACGCATCTGCCACTACATTAGCTTTGCTTGGGTGATAGTGAATCTCCAATTCATAATCCTTAATTAGTTTGAGCCATCTCCTCTGCCTCATATTCAATTCTGACTGGGTAAAGATGTACTTTAAGCTTTTATGATCTGTATAAATGTGACAGATATTTCCCAGCAGATAATGACGCCATATTTTTAGGGCATGAACCACATCAGCTAACTTCAGGTCATGAGTTGGATAATGTTCCTCATGTCGGCGCAACTGCCTTGAAGCATAAGCTATCACTCGACCCTCTTGCATTAGAACACAGCCTAGACCACTGCCTGATGCGTCACAATACACGTCAAAGGGCTTTTCAATGTCCGGTTGAGCTAATACCAGAGTAGTGGTCAATAATACTTTCAGCTGCTCAAAGGCTTCATTACATTTCGAAGACCAATTAAATTTGGTATCATTCTTGAATAAACTTGTGATTGGTTTCACAAGCTTGGAAAAATCTGGAATGAATCAGCGGTAATAACCTGCCAGTCCAAGGAAACTTCGGACTTGATGTACAGTGGTTAGGGGTTTCCATTACAAAATATCCTTGACTTTGCTGGGATCCACCGCAATCCCGTTGGCAGACAATACGTGCCCTAAAAATTGGATCTCCTCTAGCCAGAACGCACATTTACTGAGTTTAGCATATAGTTGATGCTCCCTTAAGCGCGTTAACACGATCCGTAAATGCCGAGCATGCTCCTCTTTATTCTTGGAGTATATTAAGATATCATCAATGGATACCACCACAAATTTGTCCAACTCGGGCATGAATACCGAGTTCATCTGATATGTGAAGTGGGCAGGAGAATTTGTTAGTCCGAAAGACATAACCAGATATTCAAATAATCCATACCGCGTAGTGAATGCGGTCTTGGGTATATCTTTGGGTCGGATACAGATCTGATGATAACCCGACCTGATGTCAATCTTGGAAAATACCCGGGCTCCGGTAAGTTGATCAAATAGGATGTCAATCCTGGGAAGAGGGTACTTATTCTTGATGGTGACCTCATTAAGGGGTCTATAATCCACGCACATCCGAAGTGTTTGGTCCTTCTTCTTGACAAAGATGACTGGACAACCCCAAGGTGATGAACTTGGTCGGTGAATCCTTTTTCTAGTAGATCTTGTAATTGGGTCTTGAGTTCTGCCAATTCATTTGGAGGCATTCGATACGATCTTCTAGAAACAGGAGCCATACCGGGCTTCAACTCAATCACAAATTCTACATCTCTCTCTGGAGGCAATCTAGACAGATCTTCCGGAAAGACGTCCGAGAATTCACATACTACCGAAATATCTTGGATCTCCGGTATGATGGCTTCATATACTCTGCCACATGGTTTAGCTGGAATAGCTACGGGGATGGACAAAAGAACCTCTTCTTGGCCATAACTCAACCTGATGGTTCTCAAATCAGTGTTGAGGATTGCTTTATGCTGGGCTAACCAATTCATGCCCAAAATTATATCTATATCTCGGCCTTTTAGAACAATCATGTTTGTAGGAAAGTTCCGTTCAGCCAATGTTACGGGCACATGGAAAGCCACTTCCTTAGTGAATATTTGTCCCCTAGGCGAATGAATTATAAACCCTGCCCTTGATTCATTGTATGGAATCCAATGTTGCTCCACAAACTTCTTGCTTATGAATGTATGTGAAGCACCAGAATCAAAAAGAATAACTGCAGCGTGGTTGGCCACGAGAAACGTACCCATCATAACCGGTTATCCTTTCGGTGTCGTGGCCACTTGCGTATAATAAATCCGCCCAGTTTTCTTCATATTTTTGCCTGCAGTATTGTTCGCCGCATTTCCCTTGCCTTGAGCGGAACTCCCTGAACGCTGCTGATTATTTGATCTGTTCTGCTTCGGATATGGATAGTCCTTGATAAAATGCCCGGACTTTCCACAATCAAAGCAGCCTGTTGAAGAGCTTGGGAGGGCGGGGAAACGAGTACCAGGGGCACCCGACTGATTTGTTGAGGTGGGGCAGCAGCAGGATGGATAAAGATAGGTTGTTTGAAAGGGTAGGAGGGTGGACATTGTGAAGAACGATTCTGATTAAAAGGTCGGATTACCGACCTTTGTCTCTTCTCAGGCCCCTGGTTGGGCCTGTTGCCTCCATAGCCCTTTGATTTTCCTGGGCCTGCATATTTGGCTTCAATTGCCAGCGCCGTGCTGATAGCCCTGCTATAAGTGAGGTCGAGGCAGGTGGCCATTTTTCGCTGCAACCGGTCATGAAGACCTCTCATGAAGCAATTTCTCTTCTTTAAATCAGTGTTGACTTGATCAATGGCATACTGGGACAAGTGGTTGAACTTATTGAGATACTGAGGGACAGTATCTCCACCTTGTTTGAGCTTCATAAATTCTTCCTATTTCATATGGAGCACCCCATCAGGAATATAGTGCTCCCAAAAAGCCAGTTTGAATTCGTCCCAGGTAATTTGATGACCAGCAGGCTGGATAGCCACATAATTTCCCCACCAAGTGCTGACAGGGCCTCGCAACTGTTGTGCCACAAATAAGGGCTTTTGAGTCTCCGTGCATCGGAGAAGCCCAAACTTTTGTTTGATAACCCGGATACACTCATCCGCTTCAAGAAGATCTTCAGCCTTGACAAATAATGGGGGACATGTCTCCGAGAAGTCCAAATATGAAGTTTCGCGGGGTCCTTGCGGATATGCTCGCCCGCCTTGCTGTTGCATTTGCTGTCCTTCCATTTCCCGCAGAAAGCGGGTGTTATCGGCTGTGGCATTTACTAAGGTAGTGATGGCCTCAGCTAATGTTGGAGGTACTAGGGGCGGGTTAGGAGTTGTTTCCCTCCCATGGGAGGTTCCCGCACCATCCTGTGCATGAGTCTTGGATGACATTTGAGGCAAAGAACATTTGGAAAATATAATATGCCAAAGCAAACCATCCATTTTACATTACTTAAAAGGTAATGATACAGACTCGAATTTACAATAGGACCACATTACCTATTATACATTAACACTATTTCTATACTATACTACTCTAGCTTCTTGTCACTTTTGATAGCTTCACTGTCGGGCGTAGGAGACCATTCATCAGCGAGGTTCATAGAAGGAGGGGGCCTGAAAAGGTCCAGTTCCCCACCAAGGGCTTCACCCGATGCTCCAGAAGGTCCGGCTCCCATTCCGACGGGATCCGCAGGTACGTTAGGGTGCAGTTGTGAATACAATACATGAACCTCCTCATGTAGTGTATTACAATACACTTGCAAGTTGTCCACGACTGTGCTAAGCTCCTCCACACGGGCTCGAGCTTTGGCTTCCTTGGCCCAAGCAACTGAACGTGAGTTAACAGCCCAATCGAGCGCTAAATCTTGTTCAGCAAGTTGGTCTTGCAAGTGTCGGATGTCAGTTCTCAACTTGTTTATTCGTTGACCATCCTTGACCCATACTTTGTTCCTGTGACGGAGCTCCGACCGAAGCTATTCTACTTGAGCTTCCAGATCTCGGATAGGATCATTGCTACCACTACTACAGTCCTCATGTCTTGGAGCTAGTTGATGGCGAGGTACGCCAATTGGCCCGGTAAACTTGCGCGCAGATTTCCTTGTGCGCGGCGTCATTTCTCTAAGGGGGAAAATCTTATTAATATAGTTTTTATCATGATGCATGCATAATTACAGAATCAACCTTAGTTGATTCACAACCTTCTATACATTGCACTCTACTATCTAGTCTTTAAAATAAATTCTTCAGAAGGTAGTTAGATAAGAAGGAAAGAAATTTTCTAGATAAGTCTTTGAAAATTCTTTTTGAAGATGTCTCATAATATCTATAGAGATGGGCTTCGCTCCGATACCAGCTGTGACAGAACCTCCCAAGTCATTAGGCCCACCTACATTTGTCCTTGTCCAACGGACCTCAGACAACCCTGCAGGTGCCCATGATCACTTGACAAGTTCGGTATCTATATTCCTTACCTTTCCCAAGTGCGTTTCACCCATCACGCAGACATTACAATACATTGGAGGTACGAAAATGCAGAAGCAGTTACAATAACTTAATTTATTTTAAAGTAAAGAAAGAGTTGTATTATTATAGAACAGAACGAAATATAAGAGTGCTGAGTATTATTATTACATAACCTGGTAGGCAAAACCCCTCCCGATATAGTAAAAAGTTTTTAGTGGAGGACATTTCCTCCCGAGTCTTCAGTCTTGATTCTCTTCTTTGGGTACCACCTTGGAACAGAAGCAACAAAAGTTTGCTACTTCTTCACCTAAAACAACATCGGACAAATCCCTGAGTACGAAGTGTACTTTCGCAAGACTTAACCATCAAAATAAAAGACTCTCAAGGATATGCTTGCCTTTGGGGATCAAGGTGTGGCTTTTCAATAATCAATGACTCTATTTGCAGAAATGCTTACTAATAGTGGATCCTTAAAAGTCCAGTTTAATTAGCAAGTTAAGTCATTACCTGAGTTCTAGAGTTCTTTCTACCCTAGTTCAATCACTTGACCTATAGCAGCCAATTTCTTATCAACCCTTCATCTTCACTGGATTGCTACGTGTAAGTCAGTGACCAAGTCTTCATATCCGCGAAGTTATGGCGATCCGAATCGATTATACTCAGCTGAGGATCTCCAATCACACGACATATGTAGCACTTAACCCTTGCATATGTCAACTCGCCACTGGGGTTCTTAAGACCAGATCAGGTTCACGCCAACCAAGAGCACAGATACACCACCATCCAGCCTCTTGCCACGGAGGGTACACGCTACTCTCGCCATCTCTCCACTCCCATTGCGTGTTATCTTATTCTGGTATTAGTCTGCCCGAGGCAAAGCTTACCCATGATGAGGCATGTGACCAGTTAAAGGGTCCTCGGTCAGCAGGCCTACATCGACAAGGTCCTTAATCGACTCAGACGGAGACACTACACCGATACTCCTTTCTCGTGCAAGTCACCCGCCCGGTCTCAGTTTAATCATTTCAAACCCGAAGTTTGGTACCTGGCAGAGGTACATCTTTTCCGGTGTTGAACCCATCACGGCCATGATGGATCCACCATCAAGTTTTATTTTTGAAAACATCCCACCCACCTGAAGCATCATCTTTTGTCAAAACAAAACATTTTGTTTTCTAGAGCAAGGCTAAGCATAAGAAAAACATTTTTGTAAAACAGGGGATCAAAGGAAGGTAATCAATTTCTCAAGGAAGGAAATGCAACATCTTGTTTTAGCACACAACTCCTATCACCTAATGCATCAAGCAAATGAGAAAGATTTTAAAAGTAGCAAGGAGGTGGCAAATGCACCGGGGCTTGCCTTGTGTGATAGGTGAATCAGGCTCTATTCCGCAAATATCAAAGTAAAAACAGTTCCCTGCCTAAGGTTCTTCAGGTGGTGGTGGTGAAGTCCTTGCTTCTTCAACTTCTATTTCCTCTTCGTTCTCTAGATATAACCATATATAATCATGAATGCTCATGTAATGCTCATGAAAATGCTAGGATAATAAAAGTTTATTATCTAATGTCTTGAATATAACTTTCCTTCATGGATCTCCGAGAAATTAGGGTTTTCGGAGTCTATAGTGAAGTTCATAGGGTAGGGGGCTAGGGTTTTGGGTTCTAAGTATCAAACATAGTCCAAAGCATACCAAATTTGACCCAGGATTTCTAAATAATATTTAAAGTTTACCTAAAAAGTTTGGTGAATTTTGGAATTATTACTTATTCTCTAAAATTTCAGAAGTATGGATTTTGGCTATTTTAAATGTCCCAAAATTCCCTATTGGGATTAAAAATCAGGAAACTATTTTTATTAAATACTATAAGAAATTAGAAGCCTAGCAAAATTGGTCTGGTATTTTTAGCATCTTTCTACAATTTTCTAGAAATTCTTAAACCCTGACAGAAAAAGAAAATGAAAAAGGCATGAACAGTTTTGGACCGGAACTGGCCCAAGTCGGCCCAACTACAGGCGGAAGCGCGCGCGCGCACCCGCGGTACTGACTTTGCGAATAGGCCGTCGTCGTTTTGAATAACCTGAAGCGGGGTCGCAGCACTATTCCCCGAGTCACTGACAGTTTACAAAAACATCCCCCTAGTTCTATTTCTTCACAGTCCGAAGTCCACGATGGTGAACAGCGCAGGGCCGAGCTCCGGTGAGCCTACACCGGCTGATTTACTCGATGACCGGCGTCCTACTTTGGCAGATACTGAATTCAGGTCCTAATGAGAGTTTCCCCTCAACTAATTTCACTAATGGCGCTCTAACGCGTTCTGTCCACGGTGACAGCGGACACGACGAACATTCACACGCGTTCCCGGTGATCTAGGACCGCCTAGCTAAATTGAATGGGTCAGTGAGCATCAGGAGCAAGTAAGGTTGCTGAAACAAGAAAGCAGAGGGCAAGATCGAACCTGAATCGAGCTGGCCACGGTGAGGTCACACCGCTCGGTGTTCTGGGGTGATTTGGGGGAAATCTCGAATTGGGTAGTTCTAGTGGATGATTCGAGGCATTGGTTGCTCTGCTGGGTGCACAATTACATAGCAGAGCAGGCGGGGTCGCCAATTTATAGGTTCCCACAGTGGTGGCCGGTGAATTTGAGAGAGACGCGCGGCGGCCGGAGAAAGAGGGGGTCACTGGCGCTCGGGGTTAGTGGCTTTCACCGTGGCAGCTCCCCGGCGATCACCGGGCATGCACGATGTGATTCACTGCGACATGGTCAAGCGCTTTAGCACGTGGGCTGGTCGGATAACGGCGAACGCTGGTGATGCCAACGCGACTGCCCATGGCGGGACACGACGATGGTGAGAACAGTGGCAGAGTTTATCTCCAGCGCGATATTTCTTACCGAGAGCGCTTATCTGAGTTCAGTCGGGCGTGAATCGCGACGCATGCATAGATCTGAGCACAAGATCACCGGTGGTGAGGTCTCTGAGCTGGCGATTCAATCCGGTCACTATATCATTGCGAAGTTCATTCAGTCGGCCTGACAGACCAAATTTGGGGCGAATTTTCTCCCGATTTCACATGGCAACTAGACCAACATTCTACAGCAAAGTTGTAGCCTAATGATCCAGCTACAAACTTACTATAGCAACCATAGCCAAACACTGACTGAATTATGGTCAAATTTAAGTCCAAAGATTGCCCAATCACACTTTCAGCCTGAATTCAGACCTAAGACAGTCTGACAGCCCATCTTTGGGCCTAATTATCTCAAAATATTTCATGGCACCAAGGCATAATCCCTATAGCAAAGTTGTCCTCCTTTTATAGCTCTACAAACTTGATGTGTTGACCTAGGGCAAAACCTTCATAATTTAGAAGATATAGGGTTTCAAAGTTGACCCTATGCCACTAAAATTCAGACTTAACTCATTAGAGTTTAAGTAGGACTTTGCAATTAAGTCCAAATCTCAAGATTTGATTTGCAAATCCACATACATGTGAACCATATGAGTTAAGGTATCCTAATTTCATGGTTTTTGCACTTAGGTCCAAAAATGTGCACATTTTGCAGATAACCCCCTAGGGTTTCAGTACAGGGTTTTCTAGGGGTCTATTTAGGGTTTTTGGTACTTCTAGGGTTTGGATGCTACTTAAGTCCATCCATGGTGATATTTTATGATCATTTCAACTAAGTTTTGAAATTTTCTCTTAGTTAAGCTTTGTTTATTCTTCTGAGCCTAGATTAGGGTTAAGTACTGTATCCTAGAGTTTCACCCATAAAATGTCACATCAGTACAACTTGTTTGAACTTTTTGCCTAGTGAATGCATTCTAGGTGTGACAAACACATGATATGCAAATGCTTATGATGTTATGCTCAAGTTTTAGTGGCAGTAACACCAGGGGTGTTACAAAATGAGTGGAGTAATTTTAAATTAGTAAGTTTAGATGAAGTGTACTATATTTTGCTAGCATGAGTAAATTTGTCTAGAATGCATCTTATAGGAGGATAAATATAAAAACTTAGTGTCGGTGCTTTGACTTGAGTGTCCTAACCAACTAGTAAATTTGTGACGTGTGCCCTAGTCCTGGATGGTTGATGCAAGAAGAAACACAAGATTTATCCTAGTTCGAGCAAGAGAAGGCCCTACATCCAATGAGGGAGGGAGGCTTGTATTATCTTGAACCTAAATGCTCGTAGTAGATGATACAAGCAAGTTGAGAGAGGGAGTGAGTCCCAAGTCTAAGTATGATTGAGGTGAGTGCTAATATTAGGAATGAGGTAAATTGTGAGTGGTGAGCTGCCAAGTCCTCCCATAGAAGGCCCTAGGCTCCTCCTTTTATAGTCGCAAGGAGGAGGCCCAGGAGCACAAGGGTTGTCATGTTGTTGTTGTGGTAAGAGGAGATGTGTCCGAGCCCCTGTTGTGGCATGGCCAGCGGGATGGCCCTCGTCCTCGTTGTCGTTTTTGGTCAGGAGAAGGACGCCCGATCCCTATAGCATGTTCTCTTGACAGGGTAGAGAGCAGAGGCTGGGCTCAAGAGCATGGGCAAGTGTCTGATCCCTAGCCTATATAGGGGCGCGAAAGTGTCGAGTAGTTGTGGTTGAAACAATACTTGGCATGATCTACTATGGGATTTGCGGGAGAGTAGGTGGCATTTAACGCGCATGTTCCCTTATTGGGGCAGTTGGCCGAGGCCGGGCTCGGGCAAGGTGGAGATTTCTCTCGAGGCCAAGGCCGTGATTAGATGTTACATGTAGTCAGGGTGGTTGAAATTGTGGTCAGAGTAGGGGAATAATGCCCCCGTATTCGTGCCCTAACCATCGTCGTGGGCGGTATGGGTAGATTAGACCGTAGTTGTGTCGTCCTTTGTTGACTTTGACACCCTCAGCGGGGCAGGTGAGTGTACGGATGCACGTTCTAGGATCGGAGTGGTTGGCCGAGGCGGGTGGTTCCCGGAGTGTCGCCCGAGATGCCCTCGGGTGAGTCAAAAATGTGCTGCTCATCTGGGGTTTGCCTCGAGCGAGCCGTGATTGCATCTCTCGTCCGAGGTTGGCTTCAGACGAGTCGCGACTGCGTCTCCCGCTCGAGGTTGGCCTCAAGCGAGTCATGACTGTGTCTCTCCCCGAGATTGGCCTCGGGTGTCACATCTAATTTTTAAGGGCAAACCCAGGTGTGTCTTGAAAGTCGCTTAGAGGGGGGGTGAATAGGGCATAATATGAAATTTACAACTTTAAACACACACTGCAAGCCGGGGTTAACATTAGAACTTAAATCAAGTCTAGGAGAGAGGGGGAAAACAAATCAAATGGAAATCAAGCGAATGAACACGGTGATTTGTTTTACCGAGGTTCGGTTCTAAAGAACCTAGTCCCCGTTGAGGTGGTCACAAAGACCGGGTCTCTTTCAACCCTTTGCCATTCTCAATCGGTCACTTAGACCGAGTGAGCTTTCTCATTAATCAAATGGGTCACTTAGACCCTGCAAGGACCACCACACACTTTAGGTGTCTCTTGCTTTGATTACAAGTCACTTGGAACAAGAATGAGGAAGGAAGAAAGCGATCCAAGCAACAAGAGCACAAATGAACACGAACACACTCTCTCTCAAGTCACTAGGTGGTTGGAGTGAATTTGGGACTTGGAGAGGCTTTGATCTTTTGATTTGTGTCTATGAGTGAATGCACTAGCTCTTGTATTGAATGAAAACTTCAGAAGACTTGGATGCTTGGAGTTGTGATGGTTGGAGGTATTTATAGCCCTCAACCACCAAGAAACTGTTGGGGAAGGCTACTAGGGATGGGCGCACCGGACAGTCCAGTGCGCCACCAGACAGGTCCTATTCACTATCCGGTGCGCCGCCACGTCACCCAACCGTTAGGGTTCGGGAGCAGTCGTCCGTTGGCGTCGTTGTCTTCTTGTGGAACCGGACAGTCCAATGCCACACCGGACAGGTCATGTTCACTATCCGGTGCGCCTCTGACTCTGCGCTATGACTCTACCGCGCACTATTCTCCACTGTTGCGCTGTCAGCGCGCTTTTGCAGTCGACCGTTGCGTGAGTTAGCTGTTGATTGGGTGGCACACCGGATAGTCCGGTGAATTATAGCGAACTGCGCCTGCTAAAACCTGAGAGTGGCTGGTTTAGTCCTGTACGGACCTGGTGCTCCGGACACTGTCCGGTGGCACACCGGACAGTCCGGTGCTCCAGACCAGAGCACACTTGGTTTCTTTTGTTCCTTTTGAATTGGATCCCTAACTTGAATATTTATTGGTTTGTGTTGAACCTTTGTGCACCAGTAGAACATGTATTCTAGAGCAAACTAGTTAGTCCATATATTTGTGTTGGGCATTCAACCACCAAAATTAATTGTGGGAAAAAGGTTAACCCTATTTTCCTTTCAATCTCCCCCTTTTTGGTGATTGATGCCAACACAAACCAAAGAAAATATATAAAGTGCAGAAATGAACTAGTTTGCATAAGGTAAGTGCATAGGTTACTTGGAATTAAACCAATTTATAATTTCACTAGTTATGAATGGATTGCTTTCTTCTATTTAATATTTTGGACCACATTTGCACCACTTGTTTTGTTTTTGCAAATATTTTTGGAAAATCTTTTCAAAGACTTTTGCAAATAGTCAAAGGTATATGAATAAGATTGCAAGAAGCATTTGCAAGATTTGAAATTTCTCCCCTGTTTCAAATGCTTTTCCTTTGGCTAATCAAAACTCCCCCTAAATGAAATTCTCCTCTTAGTTTTCAAGAGGGTTTTAATAGATACCAATTTTGAAAATTTATCTTTACATGTACCAATTGAAAAGATTGTCATTACAAGATACCAATTGAAGTTTTAAAACATTACCACTTGAGATTTTGCTTTCTCAAGATAAGGATATCAATTGATATATTGTCATGACATAGACACTGTCGGTACCCTGAATCAGGGGTACCCCTTACTACAGTATGAAGGCACGGTGTCCATGTGGCTACCTTTAGTCGCACGGCAAACGACGTCCAACCCCACCACGTGGACGGCTCCGGGGCCACCACGTGGCCAGAAGAGACAATCTACTCTAAGGCATCGACGGTAAGTTCGGACCCCTACGGGAGTTGTCGGACCCCTGGCACGGGTCCCGGACCCCTCGGGAAGGATCCGGGCTACTCACAGTAGGGTCCCGGGATTCCAAGGAACAGAATACCCAGGCCTTAATCAAAGCCAGGCGGGGGTCCGATGCTGACACGTGTCCGGATCGTACCGCGAGCGCTCCCACTCCCCGCTCAGGCAGAGGCCCGATGCTGCCACGTGGCCTAGCTCCCGTGACGTAAGCCAGCGGGCGGAGCCTGACGTAAGGCCTCTGGGCCGTGCTGTCTCTGCATTTATTGCGAAGAAGACGCGCCGCCTGTCTACCCCGCTGACAGACGATGTGCCGCCTCAGCATTTAATGTGTCCTATCCACTCCGCTGGTAGGCGGCGTCCAGGCCATCCTGCAGGCGGCGTGCCTGTCCAGTCCATTGCCAAACAGTACGCCCGTGCTGCCAGGTGCACTGTGACCATCATCACTTGTACGTTGCCAGGAAGGCTTTGTAACACCCTGAATTTGGGGGTAGAATTTTTTCTTCTTTTCTCTCACCAAATTCGGGCGTTACTCTCTTTTCTCTTCCCTGTTTCGCTCCTTCTTCCCAATTTCAAACCAGTATAGCGACAGGTGTCCGTGTCATGTATAAACCAAAACCTAAGTGTCATGGGTGTTGCATCATGCCGAAGCACATTTCTTTGTCTGATATTGAGTGTTCGTCTCGTTCCGTTCCGGATTTCGATTCGCGATTTAATTCCGTTTAGTGGTCGTGCAAGTCGTAGGATTTCGATCCGCGAAGTGGCCCGGCCCAACCCAGCCCGGCCCGGTCCGGCCCAGCCCTGCGCGCCCCTGGTGCCCACACCCCCCATGCGCCCCTCCTCTCTCTCTCTCATTTGGATCTCCCACGCAACAACCTCCCTCTCCCTCCTCCACATCTCTCTCCCCATGGTGCCCTAGGAATTGGAGACGGCGATCACTGGAATTTGGACCCCGAGGTGAGCTCCCCTCCCCTCCCATTCTCCTCTCTCTCTCCCTCTCCCTCCTCTTCTTCCTCCCCCGCGCGCGCCCTCCCTTTCCCCTGCTCGCGCGCGACCCCGCCCGCCCCCCTGCCCGCAGCGGCGGCCCCCGCCCTCGCTCCCCTGCTCGCCGACGGCACCCCCCGCCCCCTCCCCGGCCCGCGGCGGCGCCCCCCGCCCCCTCCCCGGCCCGCGGCGGCGCCCCCCGCCCCCTCCCCGACCCGCGGCGGCGCGGCCCCGCCCGCCCCCAGCTCGCGCGCGGCGACCCCGCCCCGTCCCCTGCTCGTCGGCGGCTCGGCCCCCGGCTCAGCCTCGGCGCGGCCCCTGCCCCGGCGCGCGTCGTTCTGGCCCTTAGCGTGGTTCGCGTGGCCTTGGCGTGGCCTCGCGCTTCCCCGTTTACCGCTAGCGCGTTCCCGCGTTCGCGGTGATTATTTTTTGGTTGGTAGTCAATGTCAAACTCCGTTAGTTAGCGTGCTGCGTCGCGTGCTTCGCCGCGCGACGGATTTGTCTAATTTCAGATGCTATTTATGTGTTGCGTCGTGCGCTTCGTCGCGCGACGATCCTTTTTTAATTTCAGGTTGTTTAAGGTGCAACGTCGCGCGTGTATTCACGCGACGTTCCACTTTAGACTCAGTCTAGTTGACGTATGTCATCGTGCGTTTCGTTGCGCGACACTTAACGTCTCTTTATAATTAGTGCGAAGTGTCTCGTTGCGTGCTCGGTCGCGCGACGAGTCGTTAATTTCTTAATTCGTTTTAGAGTGCTATGTCGCGCGTCTCGCCGCGCGACAATCCTTTTTATTTATCTTCATCTGCTTATAATGATTAGACATGAAACATGACTTTACTTTACGCTAAACATAGTGTCTACATTAATTTACGTCTATTAAGCGAGTGGTTAATTTATAATCATGTAACGTGACTGTTTCTCGACTGTCTTGTTCTCTTTCTCTCTTAATTGTAACTGCGAGCCCGCGTGGAACATTTGTTTACTTACTGCATTCTATTGTATGGTGTACTGTTCTTTTGTATTAAATATGTGGATGTATGTGTGTTTGTGCCCGCATAGAGAACGATCCGGTCGGAGAACCCGAAGAACTCGTAGGAGAAGCCCCTGAGCAGCAGTCGGTTGGTGGAGGCAAGTGTCCCTTGACCTATCTCTGTCCTATTCATTCTTTAATTCACCTCCCGCATTCCACATGTATACCTAAGGATCGACTAGCTTTTGTTATCCATGTCCTTGTTCACCTATTTGGGTTGGATTATTATTGTTTAGCTTTATGCTATTGCTCAACCTCTAATCAATGAACATGATGAGATTATCTATGATACGCTGTTTTCCCTTCTCTTATTATGATGTTGTACTTGTGGTCTTCAAGGGGGCTCGAGCGGTTTCTCGAGTGCCTCTCCGTAAGGACCTGTTCTATGGATGACCGCCCGGGAAAACAGTGCAACCATGAGGGTGGAATGGGATGCCCTTAGCTGAATAATTAGAGGATCCGGGGTGTAGTTCACTTAGCCGTCGTGCCGTCAATGGGGCTCGGTGTATGCGGCTCGCTCTGCCAAGTTTGGGTTCGCCCCTTGGGGAGGAGTGCGGTGCATTTAGGAAACCTAACGAGTGGCTACAGCCCCGGGGAATCTTTGTAAAGGCTACGTAGTGATGCCCTGCTAGGCCACCTAGGTAGTGGTCAATGGGGAGTAGCTCTCTCTGGGCAGAATGGGAATCACGGCTTGTGGGTACAGTGCACAACCTCTGCAGAGTGTTTGAAAACTGATATATCAGCCGTGCTCGCGGTTATGAGCGGCCAAGGGAGCTCCAGTGATTAGTGGTACTTGATCAGAGACATTATGGTGCAAGTGGCTATGAGATCGATGGTTCTGGTTATGACTATGGTGCTGGTAAGTGGTATTCTTTCCGTTTGGAAAGGGTACATCGGGCTAATAACTTGGGTTAATGCTAAAACCTGGCTTTCTATTAGTAAATAATGATCTGACCAACTAAAAGCAACAGCTTGACTTATCCCCACATAAAGCTAGTCCACTACAGCCAAACAGGATACTTGCTGAGTATGTTGATGTGTACTCACCCTTGCTCTACACACAAAACCCCCCCATCCCCAGGTTGTCAGCATTGCAACCACTGCTCAGGCGAAGATGAAGCCATGGAAGGAGACTTTCAGGAGTTCCAAGACTACGACGAGTTCTAGGCGTGGGTTAGCGGCAACCCCCAGTCGGCTGCCTGTGAAGGCCGCATTTATCTACGTTTCTTTTCCGCACTTTGATTTATTGTAAGGACTATGTGGACGTCTCAGACATATGATGTAATCAACTATTATTTCCCTTTTAATACTATTTTGAGCACCGTGTGATGATGTCCATGTTATGTAACTGCTGTGTACGTGAATAACTGATCCTGGCACGTACATGGTTCGCATTCGGTTTGCCTTCTAAAACCGGGTGTGACATAAGTGGTATCAAAGGCGTGCTGACTGTAGGACCGCTAACCTAGAGTAGAATGGTCGTTCTAAGGACTATAGACCTCTGTCCCTGCCTTGACTTTGATATCTCTTCAAAAGTTGGTCATACCGACCAAACCTATGTTCTACTATATAATATACCTTGCTGGAAATTGTGTTTTATTCTAATCCTTCATTTACTTATGGTTTATTACTTGCTGGTCATATTAATTCTGTTCTCACCCTTTTGCTTGCGATGTCTTTTGTAGATGGCTCGACTTAGACACACTGCACGAAAGTCTGTCATCCCCTTCTTACCCTCCCGTCTTGCTGAGCGTCCGCTTCGCCGTCCCGTGGCCGGACAGTCCAGCCACTTGGAGAGACTGCACCACCGCCTGCATGAGGAGTAGGAACGTCGACGACAGGAGCAGCAGGGCTCTTCTTTCTCGCTCCAACAGGAGATAGAGTCTGTGAGGAGCTGCTCCCCTGTGCTTCCCCTGGAGGCGCCCCCTGCACCACCACTGGGCGCCCCAGCCTCTGGAGGAGCTGCTGGAGGAGATCCAGATGACGGAGGTGGCGACGACAGCTCGAGCCATGACACCGACTTCTCTGCTGACCAGTAGCCGGAAGGATGGGTTGCTCGACCTATCACTCGCGACGCTGCTCGCGGGTGTCACTTCCACGATGCGCTCGATACCCTGCTATGTCGGGCACTTAACCGGCGTACTTGGTCCATCGAGTATCGCTGTGTGGTCTACCAGCATAGTCGTGGGGTCTACCCGGACCGCTGGGAGGCGACCTGCTTGGTGCGCCACCCGGAGAACAGTCTCTAGGGTGCGGAGGCCTGCTCAGAGCACTATTCTATCTCTGAGCGGGACTCAGCTGAGGCAGCCATGCAAGATGCTGCACGGCGTGCGCTTTCACACTACTGCTCGTTTCTCGGTGGGGTAGCTGACGGTCTTGACCTGAAGTATTACCCCCGCCGTCCATCTGGCAGCACAGGAGGCGTGATTGTCTCACCTGTCGGTGAGGACAATCCTAGGTTGAGCAGCACAGTCAACCTAGCCGCCGTGCTAAACACAGAGCTGGACCATGCATTAGATGAGCTGAGTAGGGCTCGTGCTGAGGTCGCCCTGCTGCGGGCTGAGTGCGCGAAACGTCGTCACCTGGATGATGGTTCCCCCGCTCCCATCGGGACTCAGCACCTGTACCGCTCACCTCGGCGTGGACGCCAGCCTTATGGCAACCCCGACTGCAAGACCAAGATAAATCTAGAACCATAGATCGTTAGAGTTGGATCTTGTAATTAATACAAAATATATATACGTAGAAGCTTCAGTCTTAGCGTTAGTCTCGGTCTTAGTTAGTCTTAGTTAGGCAGGGTAGTTTGCTATATCCTGTGCATTTATGTTTGTCATGATGAACCGTGTTTGGTTTGGATCTTTGTAATGACTGTCACCAGAGTGTGGGTATCCCCTGCATTTGGTTTACCTATTATGTTAATGGAGTTAGTTAGCTAGTTGGGAAACCTTTTATTCCACTTTCCTCTTATCTGAGAAGCCAGTGCAAATCCTTGAGGTTGCAGACAGAGTCACTCGAAGGAAGACCATCAGAATATGCAAAGTCAAATGGAATCACCACTCCGAAGAAGAGGCAACCTGGGAGCGTGAAGATGATCTGATGGCTAAATACCCTGAGCTCTTTGCTAACCAACCCTGAATCTCGAGGGCGAGATTCTTTTAAGGGGGATAGGTTTGTAACGCCCTGAATTTGGGGGTAGAATTTTTTCTTTTTTTCTCTCACCAAATTCGGGCGTTACTCTCTTTTCTCTTCCCTGTTTCGCTCCTTCTTCCCAATTTCAAACCAGTATAGCGACAGGTGTCCGTGTCATCTATAAACCAAAACCTAAGTGTCATGGGTGTTGCATCATGCCGAAGCACATTTCTTTGTCTGATGTTGAGTGTTCGTCTCGTTCCGTTCCGGATTTCGATTCGTGATTTAATTCCGTTTAGTGGTCGTGCACGTCGTGGAATTTCGATCCGCGAAGTGGCCCGGCCCAACCCAGCCCGGCCCGGTCCGGCCCGGCCCTGCGCGCCCCTGGCGCCCACACCCCCCCATGCGCCCCTCCTCTCTCTCTCTCATTTGGATCTCCCGCGCAACAACCTCCCTCTCCCTCCTCCACCTCTGTCTCCCCGTGGTGCCCTAGGAATTGGAGACGGCGATCACCGGAATTTGGACCCCGAGGTGAGCTCCCCTCCCCTCCCCATCTCCTCTCTCTCTCTCCCTCTCCCTCCTCTTCTTCCTCCCCCGCGCGCGCCCTCCCTTTCCCCTGCTCGCGCGCGACCCCGCCCGCCCCCCTGCCCGCAGCGGCGGCCCCCGCCCCCGCTCCCCTGCTCGCCGGCGGCGCCCCCCGCCCCCTGCCCGGCCCGTGGCGGCGCGGCCCCGCCCGCCCCCTGCTCGCGTGCGGCGACCCCGCCCCGTCCCCTGCTCGCCGGCGCGCGGCGGCCCCCCGCCTGCCCCCCTGCCCGCGGCGGCGTGCGGCCCCCGCCCCCTGCTCGCCCGGCGTGGCCCCTGCCCCGGCGCGGCCTCGGCCCCTGCGCGCGTCGTTCTGGCCCTTGGCGTGGTTCGCGTGGCCTTGGCGTGGCCTCGCGCTTCCCCGTTTACCGCTAGTGCGTTCCCGCGTGCGCGACCCGCGTTCACGGTGATTATTTTTTGGTTGGTAGTCAATGTCAAACTCCGTTAGTTAGCGTGCTGCGTCTCGCGCTTCGTCACGCGACGGATTTGTCTAATTTCAGATGCTATTTATGTGTTGCGTCGTGCGCTTCGTCGCGCGACGATCCTTTTTTAATTTCAGGTTGTTTAAGGTGCAACGTCGCACGTGTATTCACGCGACGTTCCACTTTAGACTCATTCTAGTTGACGTATGCCGTCGTGCGTTTCGTCGCGCGACGCTTAACGTCTCTTTATAATTAGTGCGAAGTGTCTCGTTGCGTGCTCGGTCGCGCGACGAGTCGTTAATTTCTTAATTCGTTTTAGAGTGCTATGTCGCGCGTCTCGCCGCGCGACAATCCTTTTTATTTATCTTCATCTGCTTATAATGATTAGACATGAAACATGACTTTACTTTACGCTAAACATAGTGTCTACATTAATTTCCTTCTATTAAGCGAGTGGTTAATTTATAACCATGTAACGTGACCGTTTCTCGACTGTCTTGTTCTCTTTCTCTCTTAACTGTAACTGCGAGCCCGTGTGGAACGTTTGTTTACTTACTGCATTCTATTGTATGGTGTACTGTTCTTTTGTATTAAATATGTGGATGTATGTGTGTTTGCGCCCGCATAGAGAACGATCCGGTCGGAGAACCCGAAGAACTCGCAGGAGAAGCCCCTGAGCAGCAGTCGGTTGGTGGAGGTAAGTGTCCCTTGACCTATCTCTGTCCTATTCATTCTTTAATTCACCTCCCGCATTCCACATGTATACCTAAGGATCGACTAGCTTTTGTTATCCATGTCCTTGTTCACCTATTTGGGTTGGATTATTATTGTTTAGCTTTATGCTATTGCTCAACCTCTAATCAATGACAATGATGAGATTATCTATGATACGCTGTTTTCCCTTCTCTTATTATGATGTTGTACTTGTGGTCTTCAAGGGGACTCGAGCGGTTTCTCGAGTGCCTCTGCGTAAGGACCTGTTCTATGGATGACCGCCCGGGAAAACAGTGCAACCATGAGGGTGGAATGGGATGCCCTTAGCTGAATAATTAGAGGATCCGGGGTGTAGTTCACTTAGCCGTCGTGCCGTCAATGGGGCTCGGTGTATGCGGCTCGCTCTGCCAAGTTTGGGTTCGCCCCTTGGGGAGGAGTGCGGTGCATTTAGGAAACCTAACGGGTGGCTACAGCCCCGGGGAATCTTTATAAAGGCTACGTAGTGATGCCCTGCTAGGCCACCTAGGTAGTGGTCAATGGGGAGTAGCTCTCTCCGGGCAGAATGGGAATCACGGCTTGTGGGTAAAGTGCACAACCTCTGCAGAGTGTTTGAAAACTGATATATCAGCCGTGCTCGCGGTTATGAGCGGCCAAGGGAGCTCCAGTGATTAGTGGTACTTGATCAGAGACATTATGGTGCAGGTGGCTATGAGATCGATGGTTCTGGTTATGACTATGGTGCTGGTAAGTGGTATTCTTTCCGTTTGGAAAGGGTACATCGGGCTAATAACTTGGGTTAATGCTAAAACCTGGCTTTCTATTAGTAAATAATGATCTGACCAACTAAAAGCAACAGCTTGACTTATCCCCACATAAAGCTAGTCCACTACAGCCAAACATGATACTTGCTGAGTATGTTGATGTGTACTCACCCTTGCTCTACACACCAAACCCCCCCATCCCTAGGTTGTCAGCATTGCAACCACTGCTCAGGCGAAGATGAAGCCGTGGAAGGAGACTTTCAGGAGTTCCAAGACTACGACGAGTTCTAGGCGTGGGTTAGCGGCAACCCCCAGTCGGCTGCCTGTGAAGGCCGCGTTTATCTACGTTTCTTTTCCACAATTTGATTTATTGTAAGGACTATGTGGACGTCTCAGACGTATGATGTAATCAACTATTATTTCCCTTTTAATACTATTTTGAGCATCGTGTGATGATGTCCATGTTATGTAACTGCTGTGTACGTGAATAACTGATCCTAGCACGTACATGGTTCGCATTCGGTTTGCCTTCTAAAACCGTGTGTGACAGGCTTCCCCTGCACGCCAATACTGCGCAGATCACGAATATCAGGGTGCAAGGAGATTGCTCCAGCAGCGAACATTAGTTGCTCCAAATATTACATCCGTTATGTCCCTGGGCCCGCATGTCGGGGCTCAGTACCTTTGTACGTGCCCCCCTTCAACTATAAAAGGGGAGGCACGCAACGTTATGAGACTCAAGCACACTTAGACCTAGCTCAGGCTCACAAGTTCATACAAGCTCTCAAGCTCAATACATCACACAGTGGAGTAGGGTATTACGCTCCGGCGGCCCGAACCACTCTAAACTCTTGTGTGTTCTTGTGTTCGTTCATCGCTTAGTAGACAGGCAAAACGCTTAGGCCCCTCCTCGTCTAAGGATTTAGGGCGCGCCAGGTAGGGGCCTTAGCATTAGGTTTTTGCTTGTTTCTTGCTCAACATGATGGTGCAAATCGTTGAGCACCGCGCCGAGACTTTGGTGGATCTCCTGGTGGAGGAGGAAGCTGTCTATTCCACGCCACAGGTTCCCAACCGCCCAGTGCCAGGCACTGCTGCTGTGCACGCTGCATGGCAGCATACAACCGCGCAGACATCCCGGACTCCGTCGCCGGCTCCGGGGGCACTATCGGCGGCCAGGGAGTTGCTGCGTCACCCTCCGAGCTCCACGACCTCACCAGGTGCCATGAAGCAGTGGCGGGACGATGTCGACCGGCTACTCGGCATGGCACATTCTACCTTGACCAGGTCGAGGCCACGGTCATCTCGGCGCCAACATGAGGCATCGGTGTCTGTACGCTCACCCTCAGTGAGGGGTGCACAGACCACCGACCTCCGGGCAGAGCTCAACCACAGGCGTGCGGGGGAGGATGCCCGGATCTCTCTGGAGAGGGCACGAGAGCGATGACAAAACTTCGAGGGTCGCGATGACGCTCGAGTCTCTCTAGAGAGGGCGCGTGAGTGCCGACAAAACATCGAGGGTCGCAACCTCGATCAAGACTTCGCTGCGGTAACACCGCAAACCCCAGTGGGCGCCTGGTTCCAGGCGGGTGTCCCCTTGGCCGGCGTGGGCTGTGCCACTCTTGCGGATCACCTCCGCGCGGTGTCCTGGCCATCCAAGTTCCGGCCGCACGTGCCGGAAAAGTACAACAGAACGTCAAACCCGTCAGAATTTCTGCAGGTGTACGTCACTGCTATCACAGCATCAGGTGGAAACACCGCTATGATGGCGACATATTTTCATGTCGCCTTGTCTGGGCCTGCCCGAACTTGGCTCATGAGTCTTGCCCCAGGATCAATATATTCCTGGGAAGAGCTCTGCGCGGTTCACAGCGAACTTCGCCTGCGCTTACCAACAGCACGGCATGGAGGTCCACCTCCATGCAGTGAGGCAGGAACCCGGGGAGACTCTCCGGACGTTTATCTCCCGCTTCACCAAGGTGCGAGGTACTATACCTCGCATTTCCGACGCTTCCATCATCACGGCCTTTCATCAGGGAGTACGTGATGAAAAGATGTTGGAGAAGTTAGCCACACATGATGTGGAGACTGTCTCCACACTCTTCACTCTGGCCGACAAGTGCGCCAGAGTCGCCGAGGGCCGGGCATGGCACTCGGCCCCACAAACCGGGGTCGCCTAGACAGGTGGCTCGGGTACCGTCCCCCGGAACGGTAAGAAGAAAAAGAACGGTCGTGGCCACGAGAAGTCGCAGTCTTCCACGCTGGTCATCGCAGCTGCGACTGGGGGCCGGGGCGACCGCAACAAACGCCCATGCCCGCAGAGGGGTAACAGCGGCTCATGCCCTATGCACCCCAACAGTCACCACAGCGCCACAGAGTGTCGCGAGATCATCAACCTCGCGAAACGCGTCATCGAGCGGTGCGAACAGTCTTCCAAGGACAGCTCCCCACCTCGTCGCCGACTTGGCAAGGAAAGAGTCGACGACGACGAGGTGGTCGCGGCTGAACGGGACCTCGGGTATCAGTCACTCGAGGGGGTCCTGTTGGGGGTATGCTTCGTCGCCGAAGATCCTGTAGAAAGAAACACCTTCGGCAGATCCTCTCAAAAGCAGTGCCGAAGCTATCACCCATAAAGCTTCGGCATATTGACATGTCTCAAGACGAAGGAGTGAACCGACTTAAAGATGAAATGACCAATCGACCCATGATAGTTTGTGTCATGATTGTAATCGATTGTAAAGGGCATAAATGTAATTTCACACAGGCTGCGCCCTGTGCCTATAAATAGATGAACAGTACCCCCGTACTGTTCAGGCTTTTTGTAATCGCTTGCTCGCAACACTTGGATTCTTGCCTTCTGTCTAGTTAAAGGTATAAATGTAATTAGATATTGTATTTTAATATTCAAATTTATATGGTGAAATATATGACTGATGTTACGTACTTGTTTATATTATTTTTCATGTTTCATGTTTTATGTTTTCAAATCCTTCGTCTTTCATTATCTTGTAACTTTGATCATGAAGGTATGTCCTTCATGACCTTCGTCCGGAGATGTTATATCCTAAGGGAAATAATGCTTTGAAGGACGAAGGGCATTAACCATTAACTTCTTTTTGTGTTGCCTTGTTCTTGACTCTTAGCAATTGAGAACAAGTCCCCAACATTGGCGCCCACCTTCGGTGAACTCACTTCCACTTTCGAGCTGATGGCTTCGTTCAACAACCAAGCTGAAGCTGCTTCGGCTACGAAGTTGGTGCTCCCGATAACAGGCGGTTCATGCTCAGAGCCGGCCAACAAGAAGCAGAAGAAGGAGACCCAGAGAAGGGTACAACATGTCGGGGTGCAGGGACCCTTCATCAAGTCAAAATGGTCCCACATCCCAATTACCTTTTCCCAAGAGGACCTTCAGCTCAAGGATTACCCTCACAATGATGCTATGATCATTTCTTGTGTCATCAAGGGATTTCTGGTCCACAATGTTCTAGTTGATACAGGCAGTGCAACGGATATTATATTTGCCAAGGCCTTCAGACAGATGCAAGAGCCAGAGGATAAGATTCATGATGCTACACACCCTCTTTGTGGTTTCGGAGGAAGGCAGATTGTAGCACTTGGCAAGATCACAATGCCAATGACCTTCGGATTTGTCCACAATACAAGAACTGAACATGTTGTGTTTGATATTGTTGACATGGAATATCCCTACAATGCAATCATTGGTCGTGGAACACTCAACGCATTCGAAGCAATTCTTCATCCAGCATATCTATGCATGAAGATACCTTCGGACCAAGGGCCTATTGCTATTCATGGAAGTCAGGAAGCTACCAGAAAGGCTGAAGGAAATTGGACAGACTCAAAAGCAATCCACAATATAGATGGAGCCGAAGCTTGTGAACAGTATAAGTACAGAAGAGAGAAGGCTGCTTCGGCTGATCAGCCGAAGCCATGCTTTTATGTGAAGACATAGCAGAGCAGAAGGTATTGTTGGGATCCCAATTATCTGAAGAGTAGGAGAAAACCTTGTTAAGGTTTTTATTCAACAACAAAGATGTTTTTGCATGGTCAGCCAACGATCTCTGTGGTGTCAACAGGGACGTCATTGAACATTCACTCAATGTCGATCCATCCTTCCGACCCAGGAAACAGAAGCTTCGAAAAATGTCTGACGATAAAGCCGAAGGTGCTCGGAACAAAGTAAAAAGACTTTTCAGTGTTGGTGTCATCAGAGAAGTGAAATACCCAGAATGGCTAGCCAACACTGTTATGGTGAAGAAGGCCAATGGTAAATGGAGAATGCGCATTGATTTTACTGATCTGAACAAGGCTTGTCCAAACGATGAGTTCCCATTACCAAGAATAGATTCTCTAGTAGATGCAGCAGCTTCGTCAGAGCTCATGAGTTTACTAGATTGTTATTCAGGCTACCACCAAATCTGGATGAAGAAGGAAGGTACATATTGTTATCTTTGGATGCCTGAGGGGCTCAAGAATGCTGGAGGAAGCTTCAGCAGGATGACAACCAAGGTTCTTCATTCTCAAATAGGTAGAAATGTGCTAACATGTGTTGATGACATCATAGTGAAAAGCACGAAGCAAGAAAACCACATTACTGATTTGCAGGAAACATTTGCTAATTTTAGGCAAGCTGGCCTGAAATTAAATCCAGAAAAATGTGTCTTCGGAGTGAAGAAGGGCAAGTTCCTTGGCTGTCTAGTTTCAACGAAGGGGATCGAGGCCAACCCAAGCAAGATCGAAGCTATCCTTCGAATGGAGCCACCAAGCACAAAGAAGGGGGCCCAACGGCTGACAGGAAGACTCGCATCTTTGAATCGATTTATATCTAGATCAGCATAAAGGAATTTACCATTCTTTGAAGTGCTAAAGTCAGCTGAAGTTTTTCAATGGGGCCTAACTCAACAGAAAGCTTTTGAAGAGCTGAAGCAATATCTGATCGATTTAACAACATTAACTCCACCCGTGCTAGGGGCTCCATTGCTATTATATGTGGCAGCTTCGCACTCTGCAGTGAGTGCGGCGCTTGTACAAGAGAAGCTTGAAGGACAAGCTAAAAAGCAAGTCCCAGTATACTTTGCCTCCGAAGTTTAGAGTTTATCAAAGAAAAATTATACAAAATTGGAGAAGGTGTTGTATGCTATGTCAATGGCGTCCATGAAACTTCGGCACTATTTTCAAGCATATCACATAATCATTCCTTCATCACAGCCCCTGAAGGATATCATGAGGAATAGAGAAGCTACTGGAAGGATTGGAAAATGGGCCACAGAGCTTAATGAATTCACTATTGACTATGTGCACAGATCTTCAATTCAATCTCAAGCACTAGCAGATTTCATCGCTGATTGGACGCCAGGGGCTCACGAAGAGGGGACAAGCAAAGATGCCGAAGCTTTGATAGTGTTCTGCGATGGTTCTTGAGGAGCCTTCGGTGCAGGAGCAGCTGCGGTCCTAGTGGCACCTTCAAAGGTCAAAACATGTTATGCAGTCAAACTGGATTTCAGTTGCACAAATAATATTGCTGAGTACGAAGCACTTCTATTGGGGCTTCGGAAACTAAGGGCAATGGGAATAAGAAGGGCCATCCTAAAGACTGATTCTCAAGTTATTGCTGGCCATGTGGATAAAAGCAGCAAGGCACGAGATCCGAAGCTTGAAAAATATCTGGATGCAGTTTGAAGGTTAGAAGCTTCCTTCGAAGGTTTTTCTGTCAAGAATATTCCAAGAGGTGAAAATAAGCATGCAGATTTGCTAGCCAAATCAGTGGCCCAGGGGCTCCCCTTGCCTTCGGAAGTATTTTTTGAAACAATAAAAGCACCTTCGGTTGAACTCATGGAGAGAGCAGTGCTTACTATTTCTCCAGTACACAGTGAAGACTGGAGAACTGAAATAATATCTTTCCTTCAAGGCAATTGTCTTTCAAGTGATGGAGCTTATAACAAGAGAATGGAGGCAAGGACAAGACCATATCTAATAATAGAAGGGGAATTGTATAAACATGGAGTTTGTTCCCCACTCCTCAAGTGTTTATCAAGAATCGAAGGTATTGAATTAATGAAAGAGATACATGCAGGTATGTGTGGATCTCACATTAGGTCTAGGCCGTTGTTGGGAAAAGTTTTTCGACAAGGATTTTACTGGCCGAAGGCAGCTTCGGATGCAGCAGAATTAGTTCAAAAATGTGAGGGCTATCAAAAATGTGCAAGAGGCCAGAAGCAACCTTCATCTCTCACTCAATTAATATAGCCTACTTGGTCGTTGCAAAGGTGGGGCCTCGATTTGCTAGGCCCACTTACACAAGCACAAGGAAATTGAAAATATATTGTGGTGGCGGTAGAGTACTTTTCCAAGTGGATTGAGGCGAAGCCTTTGGCTAGAATAACTTCGGTTACCGTCCAGAAATTTTTCTGGCAAAACATTGTTTGTCGCTTCGGAGTGCCGAAGGCTATTACTGTGGACAACAGAACACAATTCGATGCTGAAGCTTTCAAAGAATTCTGTGAACAAATTGGCACGAAGATTCATTTTGCATCAGTCAGACATCCAGAGTCAAATGGACTTGTTGAAAGAGCTAATGACATTATAATGACGGGAATAATGAAGTTAATCTTCAATCAGCCTAGAGGAAAGTGGCCAGATGAATTGATCAAAGTGGTGTGGAGCCACAACACAACAATATCAAGGTCAACTGGCTTTACACCATTCAAATTACTGTTTGGTGACGAAGCAATAACCCCAGAAGAAGCTAAGGCAGGATCAATAAGAACAGTGGCTTCGGCAGAGGACGAAGCTGATTATTCTGTGGCAAAAGATGCTATAGAAGGGATCAGGCTTTAGGCCGTGGAGAACATCAATAAATATCAAGCCGAAACAATAAAATGGCGTGACATAAAAGTTCGGCTAAAGAACGTTAAGCCAGGGCATTTGGTACTTCGGAGAGTTGCCAACCCAGATACAGTAGGCAAGCTACAGTTGAAGTGGGAAGGACCTTTTCTGGTAGTATCTTCGTCAAGACCCGGTTCTTACAGATTGAAGGATATGGACGGCAACTACGTTCCTAGATCTTGGAATGCGGATGAGCTTCGGCGATATTATGTATAGCTTGATGTAATCTTTTTATTTTTCCTATGGCACCCTTTTCCTTTCTAAAGGGGGAGAAAGGTTTTTAATGGGGCCATAGCATGTAACTTCTCTTTTTCTTATTTCAGCTCTACAAGAGCAAAATCCACCAAATATGTAAATGTAAAAACTGAGCATGCACCATCGCGTGCAGAGAAAGAGAAAAAAAAACAGGGAGAAGCTCGAAAGTCGTCCCTAAGGGGATGCAGAGCACGACGAAGCTACAAAAAGTCGTTCCTAATGGAGCGCAGCGTAAATTTTCTGCTCAAAAGTCGTTCCCAAGGGAATGCAGAGCTTACAGCGAAAAGTCAACGCTGATACCGCCGAAATATAAGGCAAAGCGCGAAAAGTCAACGCGAATACCGCCGAAATAGAAGGCGAAGAAGTTCAAAAGACGTTCCTAAGGGGATGTAGAACTTACAGCGAAAAGTCAGCGCTGATACACCGAAAAATAAGCGGTGAAGCCGAAAAATAAGCGGCAAAGACACTTCGGTCATTCCCAAGGGAATGAAGACTTTAGTTGTGGCTTCGTATGTGTATGTTGGACATTCATTTGCACGACACATTACATCATACATTAGCATTCATAACCATTCATTTAGACATACATAGGATCATCATCATCATAACATGCAGACACAGGCGGATGCTTCGGCCATAAATATAAGGCTTCGGCAAAAAGAAAAAAGAAGCAGTTTCATGCTTCGCTGTGTACGAAAAGAAGGGGAGGTGTTTTTCGCCTTTGGCTCAAAAGATACTAATTTCGTCCACATCAAAGCAATTCATACATGGACAAAAAGGTAAAAATATATTACAAGGTATGCACAAATTTACATAATTAGAATTTAATTCTTAATTTACAAAATTCTCTATATAGAATGATACAAGTGTTCTTAGAGTTTTTTCTACAGCTAGCTATTCAAGCTTCATCATAATGAGCTTCGGACAGTCCACTAAGCTTCGGCTTCAGGCTGCTCGGCTTCGTCATCCTGTGCATATTAATGTTATAAGGGAAAAATTCAAGTTCAAAGGAAAGGGTAAGCACAAGGTATGATTTTGTTACCAACTTAAGATGACTTCGAGCCTCGTCACCAGCTTAGCTTCGTCCACCCTTCGTCCATACTAGCTTTATAAACATGTTTCCTATACTTCGGTCAAGACTGGGAATATCAATTAGATCTGCTGGTGACAAGCTAAAATTTGGCCTATTAACTATCGACAAGATGCTGTCGTCGGTAGCGGCTTATGTCAGTCTCAAGCTTCGGGAAACCAATACTCTTCGACAGAGTACCGATAACCTTTGCTCCGGTTTTATATCAGAGACAGCCTATCTTTTCATCGTCAACACCACCGAAGACTAGTGCCCCTGGTTGATATCCGCGGGATATGGCATATTCTTTTAACTCTTCTTTCTCAGCCTTCGTCAGCTCTTGTCCAACTAAGTTTTGAAAGTTGAAAATTTCTTCTTTCAAAGTATCTTCGGCTATTTCCTTCTCCTTCTCAGGCTCTGTGGCCATGGTTTCTTCGGTGGCTGCAACAGTTTCTTCTGCGGCCATGTCTAGAAGTATTTTATCAATATTAGAAAGTGTGCTTTCTAAATGTACATCTTCGGCCGTGGCAGCTTCGGCAGCTACAACTTCAGTAGGTGCAGCTTCGGTAGCTGTTGCGCTCTCAACAGCTGGTGCCTTCGAAGCCGAAGCTGGTGGTGGTGTCCCTTCAATAACTTCTGTCATAATAATAATTCTTTGTTTTTTCGGCCCAGCAGCCTTCTTCGTTAACGAGGCTCCTTTTCCTTCTAAAAAAGCTTCGTCAGATGCGGCCCCAGTGGAATTAGCTTGATAGGCAAAGATTCAGTCATTACCTTTAAGATTTCCTCCACGTCGGTGGCAGAAGGTGTTGCAGCAGTTTCTTCTTCTATATCAGTTGCCGTCTGCTTCGGAGCCACAACTTTTCTTTTCTTCGAAGCATCTGTCTTCAGCTCAGGCCTTAGCTTTCTCTTTTTCAGTTTTCCTTCATCATCTTACACCAATTTAGCAGCTTCTTTATTCAGGACGCTAGCAACTCTCTTTCTCTTCTGTCCTTCGGCACCTCTGTCCAGTCGCTCATAGTCAAGATACTCAAAGTTCAGAGCATCCATTACCCGGTTTAACCTTCGCTTCGGACGAGTGCCGAAGGCTGCAGTCATTAGTTGATCTTCTTTTTTAGAATAATTGCCAAGAATCTCGTTGCACATAACTTCAATCGTGTCTAACCATTCTTGGCAAGGTACTTTGAAGTGTTTCTTGAATTTATAATAATAGGGCAACCGAACAAGTTCCTTCTTTTTCTTTTCTCCCTTGAGCTTCGGCATGTCCCACTCTTTCAAAGTTGAGAACACTCTAAAAGCCAAGAATTCTTGCACCAGATCCCTAGTGCCAATATGCTCCGCAATAACTCGAAATTCGCCCAGTGCAATTTGGCTTGGACTCTCCGGTTTCATGTTGCACTGGGGCCTGGTTTCTCCGAAGATTAATTCTAGTGGGCTTTGAACCAGCTTCTCCTTTTCTTCATCAACTTTGACGTAAAACCATTCAGTCTTCCATCCAGCTGGCCACTTGGTACGATAGCTGATAACTGGAAACTTCTCATATTTATGATAAGCAAAATTGTAGCAGCCGAAGTTTTCATGCAGCCCATCTTCTCTAGCTTTTGTTTGATAATGAAGCTCATGAACTCGGCAGAAGCCTTTGGCAAATTGTTCTACCCCCTGTCTTCGGAGGGCCCAGATGTAGACGTTAAGCCTAACGATGGCGTTAGGAGTTAGCTGATGAAGATAAATCCCAAACTTCTTCAAAACATCAGCAATCATCCCATTCAAAGGAAATCTTTATCCTGCTTTAAAGAAGCTTTTGAAGACTACCACCTCATCCTTTTTCGGCTTCAGAGTAATTTCCTCTCCGCCAAAACGAACTAGCTCTTTTTTTGCTTCACTGAAATAGCTAACTTCATTAGCCTAGGCATATCACCTTCGGTAATAGTGGACCTCCCAAACTCCAGGTGGCTGGGTTTAGATGGCACGACACAGTAATCATATTCAGATTCATCTTCCTCAGCATCAACATGCTCAGCTTCAGCGGCAGGTGCATCCTCCGGTACTACCAGCCCTGATCGTTCCATCACTTCAGAGATTGGAGCAGTTTCAGCAGCTTCGGCTTCCTCTCCGTCGCGAGTAACCCTAGCTGTTGAGCGTACCCTGGCCATCTGATGATTGAATTTCTTGTCTTTTGACGAAGTTGAAAATCTTTTAGCTTTGCCGAAGCTCTTTCTTGTTACGAAGCTAGAGCAAAATGAATAGCTTCGGTTGAGGATGCAGTGAGCAAGCTTTGGCTATGGTCAAATTTTTGGCAGCAAAATAGTGCAATAGCAATGAATGCTGTAGTAACTTCACACCTACCCGTCTATTTATATAGTGCCGCAGGTGGGAAGGTGAATCGTCAAGTCTTCCGCACCGAACGAATAGTCGCCCGCACCCACTGAATGGTGGGCCACAGAGCCCGAGAAGGTGAATCGCCAGGACGCGCGTAACCGCTGCATGGTGGGGCCACCTCACGCTCGGATTATTTTAATCGTTTCTCGGCAATGAGCTCAGGGAAGGTGTTTTTCGGATCTTTGGCATCCCGAAGCCTAGGAGACTTTTTCACGGATCAAGCTCGTTACGAAAAACGATCTAGCACCGCGAATGGGCTACTGTTGGGGGTATGCTTCGTCGCGGAAGATCCTGTAGAAAGAAACACCTTCGACAGATCCTCTCAAAAGCAGTGCCGAAGCTATCACCCATAAAGCTTCGGCATATTGACATGTCTCAAGACGAAGGAGTGAACCGACTTAAAGATGAAATGACGAATCGACCCATGATAGTTTGTGTCATGATTGTAATCGATTGTAAAGGGCATAAATGTAATTTCACACAGGCTCCGCCCTGTGCCTATAAATAGATGAATAGTACCCCCGTACTGTTTAGGCTTTTTGTAATCGCTTGCTCGCAACACTTGAATTCTTGCCTTCTGTCCAGTTTAAGGTATAAATGTAATTAGATATTGTATTTTAATATTCAAATTTATATAGTGAAATATATGACTGATGTTACGTACTTGTTTATATTATTTTTCATGTTTTATGTTTTATGTTTTCAAATCCTTCGTCTTTCATTATCTTGTAACTTTGATCATGAAGGTATGTCCTTCATGACCTTCGTCCGGAGATGTTATATCCTAAGGGAAATAATGCTTCGAAGGACGAAGGGCATTAACCATTAACTTCTTTTTGTGTTGCCTTGTTCTTGACTCTTAGCAATTGAGAACAAGTCCCCAACAGGTCCTGAAAGATGTCATCACCGGAGACTCCTACTCCGGTGGTGACAGCTAGACCGGCCACCGGGGGACCCCGTACTCCCCGGTCTACGGGGCCGAAGCCTGCCTTCCCCCGAAACCCTTCTAGACTCCCCACGGGTCCAGTCTTCTGATGGGCCCATACAGAAACGACTACAGTGTGAGGACGTGGACTCTATCAGCAATCGCAGATGGAAACCCTGGGTCGGGACCTAGCCCTATGGCAAGTACTGAACCAAGGAGGGTTCCGTAAACGCTCCCCCAGCTGGGAGGAACCCTTCAAGGTGACGGAAATATGCCGACACGGGGGTAACCACCTTGCTACAGCTGGAGCACCTCTTCCTAACCCCTGGAGCATCTCTGTAAGTTGTACCCATAGGAGCAAGTCTGTGGGGTTTAGTTTTTCTCCTTTTTGTAACTAGGTTGCGCATACGTGTACGCCAGCCCGGTGAGGCCCACCCTCATAAGCCCGGCCTATTGGTCTGCACCCATGCGTGTCGAGTTATAAAGAGAAGATTTACCCCCTCAGATGCGCTCCTATGACAGTCTTATCCCCCTGCCTCCATGGTTTTATCCTGCAGTTCCCGGATATTATTTTTATCTAACCCACCCGTACAATTCCTACCAGTCCTGGCATGAAGACATCCGAATTGAGTAGCTAGGCCTGTAGTTTAGGACCCCTCTACGAAAGCAGGGGGTCCGGTAGCCTGGGGACCGGTTCTAAAGAACAGGAGCTCGTTCCATGGGGTGGTCCAGAGCAGTGTGGCCGCTTAGCCTGGTTTCGTACCCAAAATCCTGCACAGTCCACCACTCTGTGACGGGCACCCTAGTATTTGGAGCTATTGTCCTATGGGTCCGGCAACCTGGGGTCTGACTCTAGAGAATGGATACTTGTCTCCTGGGGTGGTCCGGAGCCGTGTAGCCGCTTAGCCTGGTCCTGTATCGTAAGCCTGCATGCTCCACCACTCTGCGACGGGTGTCCTAGTATTTGGAACCACGATCCAGGGGGTCCAGACACACAACTTGGCTTCCCAGACTAAAACCTGCAGGTCCCGAGCATGTATCAAAGGATGGCTAATGTCAGACGATGGGTACTATGGGTGTACTACTAACGCTCCCTAGCCGAAGCTGTGTTCAGGTCCAGGTCCCAGTTGAGGCTGCCTCCTAGGGGCCGTTCCCAACTCTTTTAGGTATGCTGGCGTCCATGTAACACCCCGGGATCCACAAACACCCCAGAATGCTACTAAACTACACATCTAATATTCATATATAAAATTTCGACAGCATCTCTTTTGAAAATTGCATAAACGGGGGAAGCAACAAAGTATAAATAGATATCATGATAAGAAAACATATAAGACATTAATAATCTGCTAGCAATGGGAAGACAACCATAACAACATGAACTGAATTAATCAGTGCGCACGACTAGTTAAAAACAAACATCCTTTGACAAGAAGTTTCTAATTAAATCATGGCTGCGTCTGGGTAGCATTATTATGAGAATGAAGGTGGATGTGCTGCTACTTCCCACTCCCCTTGATGAGCAACAAGCACCTGCATTGAGTAATGCAAGAGTGAGATGAAACATCTCAGCAAGCTAATTGTTCTGACGAGATATTTAAACCACAAATTGAATTCATCAACATTTTAAAAGAGTCACAATTAAAAATCAGAAATGCTTGTAGATATAGAACTCAGTAGTCCCACTATAACCAATACCATCTCATTTCCTCGAACAACCACAATAGGTTCTATAACACTTCCCTGCGTCAACAGTACCTGCAAATATCACTTCAATGTATGCATAGGAATGCAATGTGTAGGTACTCTATCTTCATACCTCTGGGGGTATAAAACCACATCATCTGCAAATATCACTTCAATGAATGCATATGAATGCAATGCATATGTCCTCTGCCTTCATACCTCTAAGGGTATGAAGCCGCATCGTACCCCTTCTCGGGCAACGTACGATGCTAAGTTGTACCGGTACGGTCGGACCATAGGTCACGACAAAACTTCATATGCAAATGAGTCATGCAATGTATATAGCATGCTACATTTATCAATAAACTTCACTTCCTTCAGATACAACACAAACCTCAAATAATACTTCATTTACCTTCAGATACAATACCAACCTCAAATAATACTTCATTTACCTTCAGGGGTGTGAATTAATCTCATGAGTCATACTCAAATCATAATCATCATCAATATATGATTGAGCATCAGTACAATGCAAGCAAGTAAAGCATCACCATAGAGTCCAATTATGAAAGAATCTGATACTTCTGAATATTAGAGTGTAGGCGATAGAAATAACAGGTCAGAACGGAAGCAACCACCGCTACATTCACTTGCCTTCATTGAAGAAGAAGAAATGTACTAGACATGATCTGGAGTGTAGCCACCTGCTAGTGGGCATAAAACTTAGTACAAATATTTCACAAACATTTGCCATCAATCAACAAAACACTCCTACACTTGAAACCAAGACCCAGTGGAAAGACTCCCACCCTGAACCACATGCCATACAGCAGCAACGCTGTTTGTTAATTTTGTATCTTTAAAATTAAAACAGCGGTGATATCAAACAAATACTCTAGGAGTATCTACACAAAATACTCTACAACTTCAGTATTCAATAGATAATTAAATTCTGCCATCTACAAGTTCTAAAACATCTGATAAGATAACTGACTGAATCTGTTTTAGACAGCAGTATGGTTAACTTTAAAATTCGATATCTCCAAAACTGCTGAACCAAAAATTATGACATTCTGCTGGAAGTAAGAACTTTTATCCCTCTACAAAAGTCTCCATAGTTGGAAGAGCCAATTCGGCCATTTACTAGATGAAACCCACCAGTGAACAGACCCACTCATTTTTGTCAGGTAAACAGGAACAGCCACAGTAAAACAAACATAACTGGAGTTTCACAAATCATATGAATGCACTCTTTAACAATCTGGAAAGCTTATAAAATTATCTACAACTTCTTTTACCAACCCACAGTTTAATTCTGTTGATAAAATTGCCTAAATCTTAAGAGAACAGATTCTGCACAGAATTATGAGACTGAAAAACTGCTATAGTAAAACTGCAATAACTTTCTGGTCGGATGTCCGATTGAGGTGTTCTTCGCGGCCACGGAAAGATATACAAATTATTTACGACTCATACATAGACTTTTTATTTTTTTGAGGCCACTAAGACCACGGAAAACTGGCATGAACAGAAACTGTCGAATCTGCCATTCTGCAGAAAACTAAATTCGAGATCAAAATCTAACCCCACATCAAATCCAACCTCTAATCCTTTAATTCCCATGATCCACAACCTCCAAAAGCCTATAATTACAGGGAGGAACAAGGATCTCATCCATACCTAGGGTTTCCCCAAGAAATCTTCAAGAGGAGATGGGGAAGAACATCTCCTTGATCCTCTCTTCCTCTTCAATTCAACGTGCCCCTCCTTTTCTCGATCCTTGCTGCGTAGGGGGAGATCTTGGGGGAGGAAGCAATGGAGGATGGCTGCCATAGGGGGAGGGGGCGTCCAGCCAAGGGGGAGAAAAAGGGGGTGGCGGCCAAGAGGGGGGGTGAAGGGAAAAAAAGGGGTGGCCACCTAGGGTTTTTGTGGGAGAAAGAAACGACGCCTCAGATGACTTCTATCTTTGCATCCAATGGCCCACAACCCTTTACCTCATCCATGCACCAGAGATTAACTTTTGGTCAACATTTTTTTGGGATATTACACTCTACCCCCTTAAAAAGAATTCGACCTCGAATTCGGCCACTCCAAGCAAAACACCCAAGGTACCCCATATAGCACCACAATTCAAAACATGGGTCCATTATTGGTCTTAATTAACACAAGAACTTCTACCTTGGACTAATTGTCTAAGGAAACTACACGACCTGACATCAAGCATGAAACAACATGTAATGAAGCTCAAAGCATGTCATAGTTGCAATCAACACTCCAATTTCACACCATCAAATTTGGATGCAGCTATACATCAACATCAATGTCTTAAGACAACACTCTTTTATGAAGGGGTAATATGCACCAAGCACAACCCTTACCAACTTCAACCATTAATTTTAATTAAATGGTGAAACATCTACACCCGACGAATGTATAAGAAGATCAAACACCTCACCTTAAAGCACTATGAAACAAGTAGTTCTATTGGAACAAAACTCCTAATCTTCCTAAACCTTATTCTTGCCATCATGAAAAGATAATCATGTAATCTAACATTCCTTGCACCCCACCAAAAGGGAGAAAATCTATAGAACTAATGGAGCAATAAAGCCAAAAGAAGCCAATAACATCTTGTGCGGCATAGTTCATCGAAGAAATGCCAAAAACTCTACATAGAGCACTGATAGCCCAACAACAACACAATACTTGCTTAACCCATGTCACTATACTTCATTCAACATCTCAACTAAGAAAAATATCCAACTAGTAAGGATAACCTACACATAATATAAGTCTTCATCTACTGTAGTTCAGAAACTTACATTTCATTCTATCATACGATGCACTCAAAGTACCAGACATACAAAGTCAATAATAATAACCCCTAATCCTTCACACATTTGACAAACATATTAAGCTAATGTAAACACCACATGATCTAGGAATAGGTGACTAGCCACACCCAACCAACTCTAGGCTAGGCAAGGACTTCCTTCAAACCAATAGATAGGTGGTCTAAAAAAATGGCTCCACAAGCATGCATCGAAAAGGGAACCATCAGATCCTCAATGTATCAATACATAATCAATGGATCAAGAGAATCAAAGATTTATTCTACAATTAGTATGACTAACAGGCAACCACTTTAAACCACATCTAGGCTTTGTGGCAACTAAAACACACAATATGAGAGAGACATGTAAGCCATTCTGGCTATGAAAAGACTTCCCCCAAAAATCCATATAAAGTACCAATATTCATTTCTTTCAAAACTGGTTTCTCAACATAAACAATCATTCTTTGCAATGATAGTTGGAGCTATCCACCAACCGCTCAACAACTTAAATTCAAATTGATGATTACCTTGTACCCCAAAACACGCAATTCACACTCCTCTTAGAAACATCCACAATCAAGCATATATAACAATATTATTGTAATAAAACTCAACCATGAAAAACATGGTGAAAACAACATAGGCATACTTGTATATCACAAGCATAATAACAACTTCATTCTCACCAATGACCAGCGATATCTACCGCATTAATAAAACAATATCAAAATTTCAGAAATAAATTATATCAAGCATTAAGCCATAAACAACTTACCACATCACCGTAAAGGAATAGGGAGGGGTGAAACTATTGTCATCTGCACTCCAAAGACATTAATATATATCAAAGATATTTGAACCCATACCCTTCCTATATGTGCAAGTGTGTCAAATTTATCTTCAAATGGCCAAGAATCTAAAGCCTATGCTTTGATACCAACTGTAACACCCCGGGATCCATAAACACCCCAGAATGCTACTAAATTACACATCTAATATTCATATATAAAATTTCGACAGCATCTCTTTTGAAAATTACATAAACGGGGGAAGCAACAAAGTATAAATAGATATCATGATAAGAAAACATATAAGACATTAATAATCTGCTAGCAATGGGAAGACAACCATAACAACATGAACTGAATTAATCAGTGCACACGACTAGTTAAAAACAAACATCCTTTGACAAGAAGTTTCTAATTAAATCATGGCTGCGTCTGGGCAGCATTATTATGAGAATGAAGGTGGATGTGCTGCTACTTCCCACTCCCCTTGATGAGCAACAAGCACCTGCATTGAGTAATGCAAGAGTGAGATGAAACATCTCAGCAAGCTAATTGTTCTGACGAGATATTTAAACCACAAATTGAATTCATCAACATTTTAAAAGAGTCACAATTAAAAATCAGAAATGCTTGTAGATATAGAACTCAGTAGTCCCACTATAACCAATACCATCTCATTTCCTCGAACAACCACAATAGGTTCTATAACACTTCCCTGCGTCAACAATACCTGCAAATATCACTTCAATGTATGCATAGGAATGCAATGTGTAGGTACTCTATCTTCATACCTCTGGGGGTATAAAACCACATCATCTGCAAATATCACTTCAATGAATGCATATGAATGCAATGCATATGTCCTCTGCCTTCATACCTCTAAGGGTATGAAACCGCATCGTACCCCTTCTCGGGCAACGTACGATGCTAAGTTGTACCGGTACGGTCGGACCATAGGTCACGACAAAACTTCATATGCAAATGAGTCATGCAATGTATATGGCATGCTACATTTATCAATAAACTTCACTTCCTTCAGATACAACACAAACCTCAAATAATACTTCATTTACCTTCAGATACAATACCAACCTCAAATAATACTTCATTTACCTTCAGGGGTGTGAATTAATCTCATGAGTCATACTCAAATCATAATCATCATCAATATATGATTGAGCATCAGTACAATGCAAGCAAGTAAAGCATCACCATAGAGTCCAATTATGAAAGAATCTGATACTTCTGAATATTAGAGTGTAGGCGATAGAAATAACAGGTCAGAACGGAAGCAACCACCGCTACATTCACTTGCCTTCATTGAAGAAGAAGAAATGTACTAGACATGATCTGGAGTGTAGCCACCTGCTAGTGGGCATAAAACTTAGTACAAATATTTCACAAACATTTGCCATCAATCAACAAAACACTCCTACACTTGAAACCAAGACCCAGTGGAAAGACTCCCACCCTGAACCACATGCCATACAGCAGCAACGCTGTTTGTTAATTTTGTATCTTTAAAATTAAAACAGCGGTGATATCAAACAAATACTCTAGGAGTATCTACACAAAATACTCTATAACTTCAGTATTCAATAGATAATTAAATTCTACCATCTACAAGTTCTAAAACATCTGATAAGATAACTGACTGAATCTGTTTTAGACAGCAGTATGGTTAACTTTAAAATTCGATATCTCCAAAACTGCTGAACCAAAAATTATGAAATTCTGCTGGAAGTAAGAACTTTTATCCCTCTACAAAAGTCTCCATAGTTGGAAGAGCCAATTCGGCCATTTACTAGATGAAACCCACCAGTGAACAGACCCACTCATTTTTGTCAGGTAAACAGGAACAGCCACAGTAAAACAAACATAACTGGAGTTTCACAAATCATATGAATGCACTCTTTAACAATCTGGAAAGCTTATAAAATTATCTACAACTTCTTTTACCAACCCACAGTTTAATTCTGTTGATAAAATTGCCTAAATCTTAAGAGAACAGATTCTGCACAGAATTATGAGACTGAAAAACTGCTATAGTAAAACTGCAATAACTTTCTGGTCGGATGTCCGATTGAGGTGTTCTTCACGGCCACGGAAAGATCTACAAATTATCTACGACTCATACATAGACTTTTTATTTTTTTGAGGCCACTAAGACCACGGAAAACTGGCATGAACAGAAACTGTCGAATCTGCCATTCTGCAGAAAACTAAATTCGAGATCAAAATCTAACCCCACATCAAATCCAACCTCTAATCCTTTAATTCCCATGATCCACAACCTCCAAAAGCCTATAATTAAAGGGAGGAACAAGGATCTCATCCATACCTAGGGTTTCCCCAAGAAATCTTCAAGAGGAGATGGGGAAGAACATCTCCTTGATCCTCTCTTCCTCTTCAATTCAACGTGCCCCTCCTTTTCTCGATCCTTGCTGCGTAGGGGGAGATCTTGGGGGAGGAAGCAATGGAGGATGGCTGCCATAGGGGGAGGGGGCGTCCAGTCAAGGGGGAGAAAAAGGGGGTGGCGGCCAAGAGGGGGGGGGGGGGGTGAAGGGAAAAAAAGGGGTGGCCACCTAGGGTTTTTGTGGGAGAAAGAAACGACGCCTCAGATGACTTCTATCTTTGCATCCAATGGCCCACAACCCTTTACCTCATCCACGCACCAGAGATTAACTTTTGGTCAACATTTTTTTTTGGGATATTACAGTCCAATCTCGACACGTCGAGCCTACATCCCACGGGGGCCAGGTACCAAGGAGGAGTCGGTAACACCACACACAATAGGGACAAGTGGTACACAGATAAGTGCTAATACTGCTTGATAAATAGTACTCAAAAGTACCTTACAAAAAGCAAAATTTATTACATCCGCCTTCAAGCGGAGTCCTAGCTCTGTCTCTACTCTACAGGTATGGACTACTCTGCACCAGCGGCTTGCTGGCAGTGGCGACCACCTCAGCTTGTGCGCCATGGCGAGGAGGCCCTTTCCCCCGTCCTCCTACGGGAGTGATGACAAGACCATCCAAGCCAAGTAGCTGGAAGCACGGCGGCAGACGACGCTTGCGTCCTGGCCGGTGCCGCGTAGCCGAAGTTCGCCTCCAACCTTCACAAGGATGGTGATCACCCTTTCCTCCAAATGCTGGAGGAAGAGGCGGGTCACCAGCTCACGTGGAGGACGGAGCTGCAGCCCAGCTCGCTCTCCACCACCGCAAGGCTGATGAACATCCTTGAAGCTAAGCATCGGTGGAAGAGCGCTGCCCCCACGAGGCCGTGCGCCTCCAGCAGGAGAAAAGCAAAGATCGGTAGCACCAACCCGCCGGGGAGGTTGAAGACAAAGACCATGAACTCCCCGGCGGTGAGGTCGCCGTGAGCAGAGGCGCTCACACAAATCCTTCCAACAAACACCGGTGCACCCCATCCGAGCAGGTTGCGCACCAAGTTGAGTGCCACCTCGGGCTGGAGGCGCTCGAGAGGATCTAGCAAAGCCGTGGTGGCTACGACGGCATAAGAGCGCGGAGAACTCGAGGGTGAAAGGGCGCTGTGAGCGATGAGGATGGCTACCACGCTCGGGGGAGTCCCTTTTTAAAGAAGGACTCCCCCACTAACGCCCCGAGACGCCGCTAAAGATCTCGCCCGATGCAAGATGGGGTGGCCCAGCCTCTGGCACGGGGCCCCAGGCCCAGGAGTCATACTCTTCGGGCGTCGGCCTCCGTGTGCGGAGAAGGCCAACCGCCGCGTGAGGAGAACGCCACCGCCCGCGATAAATACGCCTCTTCGTCTCCGCTGAAAGCAGCGGACTAGTCCGCCGCGTGAGGAGTACGCCACCACTCGTGGTAAATGCGCCTCTTTGTCTCCGCCGAAAGCAGCGGACCAGTCCGCCGTGTGAAGAGCATGCTACCGCCTGTGGTAGTGCGCCTCTTCACCTCCGCCGAAACCAATAGCCCAGACTCTGGCACGGGGGCCCGGGCCCGCGAGTCATCCTCCATGGGCACCGGTTCCTGGGTGCAGAGAAGTCAAGCCGCCGCTCGCGCCAGTACCGCGCCTCCTCGGGGCCTCCGCAGAAGACAAAAAAAATTTCAAAGCCAATGCAGCGGTATCGAGGCGCCCCGCGCGTGGCCCAGCAAAAGCATCAAATGCGGAGGTCACGGGTCAGTCAGCCGCGGGGACAGGCGTAGCAGTTGGCGTGTTCGAAGGTGGGCTGGCAGTGATTTCGCCAGCAAGCGCACAGAATCAGCACGCCAATCGACAATCCAGCTTTGGCCCCACCTGCAGGCTCGTATTCTCCCCTGAGGCGGGCTCGGGGGCCACTGTTGGTACCCTAAATCAGGGGTACCCCTTACTACAGTATGAAGGCACGGTGTCCATGCGGCTACCTTTAGTCTCACGACGTCCAACCCCACCACGTGGACGGCTCCGGGGCCGCCACGTGGCTAGAAGAGACAATCTACTCTAAGGTATCGACGGTAAGTTCGGACCCCTACGGGAGGTGCCGGACCCCTGGATACACAAACCAGACCCCTGGCATGGGTCCCGGACCCCTCGGGAAGGATCCGAGATACTCACAATAGGGTCCAGGGATTCCAAGGAACAGAATACCCATGCCTTAATCAAAGCCAGGCGGGGGTCCGGTGCTGACACTCCCCGCTCAGGCGGAGGCCCGATGCTGACACGTGGCCTAGCTCCCGTGACGTAAGCCAGCGGGCGGAGCCTGACGTAAGGCCTCTGGGCCACGCTGTCTCTGCTTTTATTGCAGAGAAGACGCGCCCCTGTCTACCCCGCTGACAGACGATGTGCCGCCTTAGGATCTAATGTGTCCTGTTCACTCCGCTGGCAGGCGGCATCTAGGCCATCCTGCAGGCGGCGTGCCTGTCCAGTCCATTGCCAAACAGTACGCCCGTGCTGCAAGATGCACTGTGACCATCATCACTTATACATTGCCAGGAAGGCTTCCCCTGCACGCCAATACTGCGCAGATCGCGGATATCACGGCACAAGGAGATTGCTCCAGCAGCGAACATTTGTTGCTCCAAATATTACATCCGTTATGTCCCTGGGCCCGCATGTCGGGGCTCAGTACCTTTGTACGTGCCCCCCTTCAGCTATAAAAGGGGAGGCACGCAACGTTACGAGACTCAAGCACACTTAGACCTAGCTTAGGCTCACAAGTTCATACAAGCTCTCAAGCTCAATACATCACACATTGGAGTAGGGTATTACGCTCCGGCGGCCCGAACCACTCTAAACTCTTGTGTGTTCTTGTGTTTGTTCATCGCTTAGTAGACAGACAAAACACTTAGGCCCCTCCTCACCTAAGGATTTAGGGCGGGTGCAATCCGCCACCCGGCCGGAGATTTCCTCTCCGACAGACACCAATGAAAAATATCAATTAAAGCTTAATTTTTGAAAATTTTGAAAATTGGTGGCGCGGTCCTTTTGCTTTGGGCTTAATATTTTTATCCCCCTTTGGCATTAATCTCCAAAAACGGAAACTTTGAGAGCCCTTGATTACTTTTCTCCCTATTGGTACAAATAGATAAGAGTGAAGGATTATACCAATTTGGAGTGTTGTGGAGTAACGACGAAAGATAAATGATACCGTTAGAGTGGAGTGGAAGCCTTGTCTTCGTCACATACTCCATTTCCCTTTCAATCTACAACTTAGCATCGAAATACACTTGAAAACACATTAATCGTAGCCTTGGTACATAAGAAATATGCATTTGTACCAAGTGAAAGAGATATGATCAAAGATATATAAATGAGCTATGTGTGCAATGTTTCATTCAAAATTTCAAGAATAAAGAATATTTAGTTCATTCCTAAGTTTGCTAAAGGTTTTCTTATCTAGTGGCTTGGTAAAGGTATCGGCTAATTGATTCTTGGTGTTTACATAAGCTATTTCGATATCCCCCCTTTGTTGGTGATCCCGCAAAAAGTGATACCGAATGTCTATGTGCTTAGTGTGGCTGTGTTCAACGGGATTATCCGCCATGTGGATTGCACTCTCATTATCACATAGGAGAGGGACTTTGCTCAATTTGTAGCCATAGTCCCTAAGGGTTTGTCTCATCCAAAGTAATTGCGCGCAACAATGGCCTGCGGCAATGTACTCGGCTTCAGCGGTGGAAAGAGCTACTGAGTTTTATTTCTTTGAAGCCCATGACACCAGGGATCTGCCCAGAAACTGTCAAGTCCCTGATGTGCTCTTCCTATCAATTTTACACCCTACCCAATCGACATAGGAATAACCTATTAAGTCGAAAGTGGATCCCTTGGGGTACCAAAGCCCAAACTTAGGAGTGTAAACTAAATACCTCATGATTCTTTTCACGACCCTAAGGTGAACTTCCTTAGGATCGGCTTGGAAGCTTGCACACATGCATACAAAAAGCATAATATCCGGTCGAGATGCACATAAATAGAGTAAAGATCCTATCATCGATCGGTATACCTTTTGATCTATGGATTTACCTCCCGTGTCGAGGTCGAGATGCCCATTGGTTCCCATGGGTGTCTTGATGGGTTTGCCATCCTTCATCCTAAACTTCTTAAGTATGTCTTGAATGTACTTTGTTTGGCTGATGAAGGTGCCATCTAGGAGTTGTTTGATTTGAAATCCTAGGAAATACTTCAACTCCCCCATCATAGACATCTCGAATTTTTGAATCATGATCCTATTAAATTCTTCACAAGTTGATTTGTTAGTAGATCTGTCGGTACCCTGAAACTAGGGTACCCCTTACTGCTGTATCAAAATGCAATACCCACGCGGCTGTTTTTAGTCGCGTGGTAAAGGAGTTGTATGTGGGACCAGGCCATGACTCGCCCCAGCCTCGGGCGACTACTCTGGGCCAGCAACAGCACCTAACCCCACCACATGGGTGGGTCCGGTGCCGCCACATGTCTGGAGATAGTTGCATACTCTGAGGCATCACCAGTGAGTCTGGACCCCCATGGGAAGGTGCCGGACCCCTGTATATACGGTCCGAGCCTCCAAGTTTGGTCCAGGACCTCCACGTGTGCGAATCGGACCCCTGGAATGGGATCTGGACCCCTTGTATGGGGTCCGGGCCGCCCAAAGTGGGGTCCCAGGGTTCCAGGATAGAACATACCCGGGCCATAATCAGGACCCAGGCGGGGGTCCAGTGCCGACACGTGTCCAGACCTGATCTGGTGGGATCCGGACCTTATCACATACACTCCTGCCCCCCGCCCAGGCGGAGACCCGATGCTGCGATGTGTCCTACTGTGCACGGCATAAGCCAACGGGCGGAACCTGGCATGAAGCCTCTAGGCTACGCGCGTCTTTGCATTCATTACGGATAAGACGTGCGCCTGTCCATTCCAGTGACAAGCGGCATGCCCAGTCCACGCTGTGTGGGCCGTGCTGTTACTCACACGTTACCATAGCAAGGATAATGACTCACCATTACTCGCGCGTTTCCAAGAAAAGGGTCACTGCCTATCAATGTTGCATGGACTGCAGCCATCATGACTCCCGCTGATTACTCATGCATTACTAAGGCGGGGGGATCTGAACGGCTCTGCCTATATGCCTCTACGCACAACATGCGTACCAGGCTACTCCGTATTCTACTGCAACAAGCCATCACCCACCTGCGGACACGGCAAGACGTGGTAGTAGCCAGTCGGAGAAGCAACACAGCGTCCAACAAAGATCTTTGTGTGTTGTCAGCACTAATTATTCACATAATGTATTCCTTCCATTATGCTCCTGGGCCCGCATGTCAGAGCTCAGCATCCTTGTATGTACCTCCCTTAAACTATAAAAGGGAGGGGACGCGGCGTTACAAGGGACACGGTCAATACAACTTACAGACAGTGGAGGTAGGGTATTATGCTCCAGCGGCCTGAACCACTATAAACCCTTGAGTGTTCTTGTGTTCATCAAAAAGTCACCATACAGGAAAGCGCTTAGGCCCCCTCCTCATCTTAGGATTAGGGCAGGTGCATTCCGCCACCCAGCCGGAGTTTCCCACCCTTACTGGTATGATGACATCCGAATTGAGTAGCCAGGCTTGCAGTTCAGGACCCCTCTACTGCTACAGGGGGTCCGGCAACCTGGGGTCCAGTTCAAGAGAATGGGCGCTCGTCTCCTGGAGTGGTCTGGAGCTATGTAGCTACTTAGCATGGTTACGTACCCTAAGCATACGGCTTGGCTTCCCAGGCTAAATCCTGTAGGTCCTGTTGCATGAATCAAAGGATGAAAAATACCAGATGGTGGGTCCTATGTGTGTGCTCCTAAAACTTCAAAGCCGAAGCTATGTGCAGGTCCAGGTCCTAGTCTACAGGTAGGTAGTCTCAAACTGTAGAGACTACCTCCTAGGGGCTGGGCCACCAATTTTTTCTTTGGTATACTGGTATCCAGGCTCGACACGTCAATCCTACCTCCCAGGGGGGCCAAGTACCAGGTGGAAGTTGATGACGCTACACATAACAAGGGCAAATAACATACAGATAAGTTCCAGTCCTACTTGATTAACGGTTCTTAAAATATTTTACATGGCCAAAAGTTATTACAGCCGCCCCCCAGCGGAACCCTCGCCTTGTCTCTACAGATTCAGCTATTCGGCATCGGCAGGATCACGCTGAAAGCGCGCGGCTACCATCTCCACTGCATCTCATACACTATCACGAGCAGCATCTTCTATGGCGGCTACCGAACCATCGATCACTGGTGCCAAGGATATGGTGGGGTCATGACTCCAGAAGCACATCAGGACGTAGTCTACCACCGCCCGACAGAGCTTGCTGCCCTCTACCTCCAGGCGGGCACCGAGGATCTGATCGAGGCGCCAGAGGCGATTGGCGGTAGAGTCCAGCACAGGGAGGGCATCAGAGATCGACAATGGCAGCTCTGACACTGGGATGGGGCTCATCCCTAGTGGCACCAGTGTCGTGCTTGCCTCACCGGCCCACTCGATAATGCGCTGGACCCTGGTGCGGTGTTCTGCTTGGAGATCTTCGAGGGCCTTTCTGGTGGCCTCCATTGCCTGGGGACCCAGCGCCACCTATGTCGCTTGCTCCGCATCGAACTGGTGGATCTGCTCCTCCAGCTTCCTCTCCTTTTCCTCTGCTTCGAGCTCGTGCACAGCCAACAACTCGCCTCGCCGGACGAGCATTTCTTCCCTGAAGGCGAGATCTGTCTCTCGCCTAGCGAGATCTGTCTCCCGCCTGTCCAAGGACAGCTCCTTCTCCTTAAGGTTTTCCCCAGCGAGAGCGACATCACTGGCCTTGCTCTCAAGCTCTTGCTGCCATTTCTGCAGCCTTTCCATGGCCTTTACCTGCTGGGCCCACTGGGCTTCCAGAGTCTTGTCTAGAGCACTCAGCTTGGTCTGGTACTCCGTCGTGAGGGCCTCCCTCTGGGTCACGGCTTCCTCCCTCCTGGCCGCTTTCTTCTCCCTCCAGGTCGCCTCCAGCTCCCTGGCACACACCCTCTGGAGGTCTTTCTTGTACTCCATGTGATCCCGCTTTAGTTGGGACCGCACGGAGGTGAACTGTCGGGACGTCGTCTTGGTGCGCTCCTCCAATTGGTGCGCCAGTCATTGAGGCGCTGGTGCTCAGCTTCAAGTGCCTCCCACTCCCGCAAGATTGCTGCCTCAGTTTCACTAAGAACTTGGTGGGCGCGGGACAGCATGCGGGGGAGGGGGACTGGCGTCGCTTCTCGCTCAGCACCCGACCGATGTCGCCGCCCAAATACCACCTCCATCTCCTCCGGAGTAGGCGGGGGGATGGAGCTGGACGCGCCCCCTATGTCACCCCCAGTGTTGGGAGTGGGCGCAGATCCCCCAGCTGGGACCTTCTCCGCCGCTGCGATGCTTCCTGACGCTGGCGCCACTGTCGCCGGATCTCCAGCTGGGGCATGGGAGGCCAGTGGCGCTGTCCTGGCAGCAGCTGGGAGCGGACCGCCGACACCACCCTCTGCGGATTCCTGCTGCTGAGAGCCAGACCCGTTGGTGGGCCTAGTATCTGGCAGAGGAGGTGTGGCCTTGGGAGCAATGGAGGAAGAAGCCCTGGCAAACATATGATGGGTTAAGACTTGTCGGCATGATGATTAGGCTCGTGGAAAAAGGGACTACACTTACTTGGGGCCCAGGACTTTCTAGTGACCCTGGAAGCGAGGCGATCACCGGTCCTGCTGCTGTGCACTGGCTGTGGCTGCTGTTGCTATTGCTGCTACTGGTGCTCCTGGGGGTGATCACCCCCGGATGGTGGTGGTGGCGGTGGGATCGGGGGACTGACGCGCCTCTGCGCGTCATGGGCCTGGGAGCTAGCCTCCTCAGTCCCATCTGCAGCCTTTTGGCGCTTCTGGGCAGGCTCCAAAATGAGCGACTCGTCAGCGCGACGCAACCTGTGTCGCCTCTCCTCATCCGACCCCCCAGAGCTACCTGGGGCGGAGGCACTGCTTGCAGCCCCGACACTGCTTGCAGCCCCTTTGCCCTTGTCCAAGGGGCTCGAAGCCATGACAGGATTAGCGCTGGGAGCCACACCGACGGGATGGGGACCCCCAGCCGATGCACCAGAGATCCGGATCCCGCGGAGGGGGTCCCGGCCGCCGATCTGGTGAACCGCCACGCCGCTATCATCGAGGATCGGCAACGTGGCCAGGATCGCCGTCCTCAGGACTGGGTCATCACAGAGCGTCGTGATATCCTGGGGGAGTATCAGAGATTCAAGGACAAAAGTCTCCCCAGTAATCCCCCACCAGGAGTTCCAGCTCATCCTAGGACAGATCGCTATCCGGTTCACGCTGGATCCTACAGATGTCGTTCGGGCCAGTGAACCAGCAGGACAGTCATGGCCTCTTCTGCAGCGGCATGATCCGGCGCTTCAGGAGATCGCCAACCACGTGCATTGATGCCAGGCCACCCATGGCCAAGACCTTGATCCTGTCCAATACAGGCAGGAACTCTGGCGAGAGGGAAGGCTTGGTCCTCCATTGCTTGCAGTCGAGTGCTGGCCCATTGGTCGGCAGGATGAGGTGGTCGTTGGCCTCGGTGCTGGCGATCACCCAGTCGATGCGCCAGTTTTCCCACCTCGCACCACCAAAGGTGGGGATGTAGACTATGGCCGGATCAGGCCTCGTCTGAAAGTAGTTGGCACCGATGTGGTCCCTAGCCTTCCCAGACCTGGCCAGCACGAAAAAATAGCGGAAGAGGGAAGTGCAGAGGACCACACCTACAAACATCTCGTAGAGGTGGACGAAGATCGCTGCCTAGAGGATGGAGTTGGGCGTGAGGTGTTGAAGGTGAAGCCCAAACTCCTCCAGCAGTAGCAGGAAGAAGGGCGAAATCGGCAGCGCCAACCCGCAAGAAATGTATGAGGTGAACAACACAAACTCCCTGGCGGTGAGATCGCCAAGGGGGACAGCGCCGGCACGGATCCTTCCAGCGAGCCCTGGCACGCTCCACCCAAGCAGGTCAAACACCAGATTGAGCTCTTCCTCAGTCTGAAAGCGATCAGGATGACCGAGCGAAGCCATGGCATGTGCAGCGGTGTGGGCGTGGAATAGAGGAGCACGAAGGCAAAGGGGCGCAGCCGATTAGGAGAGAACGCGAAAAGGTAACTACTACACGCGGGGTGAATCCATTTTCAAGGAAACTCTCTCGTGCGCCCTTGAAACGCCGCAAGAAATCTCGTTCGACGGGCATCTAGGACCCAGGCAGCATAGAAATACACTTGAAAACACATTAGTCATAGCCTTGGTACATAAGAAATATGCATTTGTACCAAGTGAAAGAGATATGATCAAAGATATATAAATGAGCTATGTGTGCAATGTTTCATTCAAAATTCTGAGAATAAAGAATATTTAGTTCATTCCTAAGTTTGCTAAATGTTTTCTCATCTAGTGGCTTGGTAAAGATATCGGATAATTGATTCTTAGTGTTTACATAAGCTATTTCGATATCCCCCCTTTGTTGGTGATCCCGCAAAAAGTGATACCGAATGTCTATGTGCTTAGTGCGGCTGTGTTCAATGGGATTATTCGCCATGTGGATTGCACTCTCATTATCACATAGGAGAGGGACTTTGCTCAATTTGTAGCCATAGTCCCTAAGGGTTTGCCTCATCCAAAGTAATTGTGCGCAACAATGGCCTGCGGCAATGTACTTGACTTCGGCGGTGGAAAGAGCTACTGAGTTTTGTTTCTTTGAAGCCCATGACACGAGGGATCTGCCCAAAAACTGGCAAGTCCCTGATGTGCTCTTCCTATCAATTTTACACCCTACCCAATCGACATCGGAATAACCTATTAAGTCGAAAGTGGATCCATTGGGGTACCAAAGCCCAAACTTAGGAGTGTAAACTAAATACCTCATGATTCTTTTCACGGCCCTAAGGTGAACTTCCTTAGGATCAGCTTGGAACCTTACACACATGCATACAGAAAGCATAATATCCGGTCGAGATGTACATAAATAGAGTAAAGATCCTATCATCGACTGGTATACCTTTTGATCTATGGATTTACCTCCCGTGTCGAGGTCGAGATGCCCATTGGTTCCCATGGGTGTCTTGATGGGTTTGCCATCCTTCACCCTAAACTTCTTAAGTATGTCTTGAATGTACTTTGTTTGGCTGATGAAGGTGCCATCTTGGAGTTGATTGATTTGAAATCCTAGGAAATACTTCAACTCCCCCATCATAGACATCTCGAATTTTTGAATCATGATCCTACTAAATTCTTCACAAGTTGATTTGTTAGTAGATTTGTCGGTACCCTAAAACTAGGGTACCCCTTACTGCTATATAAAAACGCAGTACCCACGTGGCTATTTTTAGTCGCGTGGTAAAGGAGCTGTATGTGGGACAAGGCCATGACTCGCCCCTGCCTCGGGCGACTACTCTGGGCCAGCAACAGCACCTGACCCCACCACATGGGCGGGTCCGGTGCCGCCACGTGTCTAGAGAAAGTGACATACTCTAAGGAATCACCAGTTAGTCCAGACCCCCATGGGAAGGTGTCGGACCCCTGTATATACGGTCCGGGCCTCCAAGTTTGGTCCAGGGCCTCCATGTTTGGTCCAGGACCTCCAGGCGGGGGTCCGGTGCCGACACGTGTCCAGACCTGATCTGGTGGGATTCAAACCTTATCACATACACTCCTGACCCCCGCCCAGGCGGAGACCCGATGCTGCCACGTGGCCTACTGCGCGCGGCATAAGCCAACGGGCGAAACCTGGCATGAAGCCTCTGGGCTACGCGCGTCTTTGCATTCATTACGGATAAGACGTGTGCCTGTCCATTCTAGTGACAGGCGGCGTGCCTAGTCCACGCTGTGTGGGCCATGCTGTTACTCACACGTTACCATAGAAAGGATAATGACTCACCATTACTCGCGTGTTTCCAAGAAAAAGGTCACTGCCTATCAATGCTGCATGGACTGCAGCCATCATGACTCCCGCTGATTACTCATGCGTTACTAAGGCGGGGGGAATCTGAACGGCTCCGCCTATACGCCTCTACGCATAATAGGCATACCAGGCTACTCTGTATTCTACTGAAACAAGCCATCACCCACCTGCGGGCACGGCAAGACGTGGCAGTAGCCAATCAGAGAAGCAACACAGCGTCCAACAAAGATCTTTGTGTGCTGTCAGCATTAATTATTCACATAATGTATTCCTTCCATTATGCTCCTGGGCCCGCATGTCGGAGCTCAACATCCTTGTATGTACCTCCCTTAAACTATAAAAGGGAGGGGACACAGCGTTACAAGGGACACGGTCAATACAACTTACAGACAGTGGAGGTAGGGTATTACGCTCTAGCGGCCTGAACCACTATAAACCCTCGAGTGTTCTTGTGTTCATCAAAAAGTCACCAAACATGCAAGCGCTTAGGCCCGGTCGGAGGATTAGGGCGGGTGCATTCTACCACCCGGTCGGAGGATTTTCCCACCGACAAGATCCAAATATAATATCATCAACATAAATTTGGCATACAAACAAATCTTTTGCAACAGTTTTAATGAAGAGAGTAGGATCGGCTTTGCCGACTTTGAAGCCATTAGTGATAAGAAATCTCGCAGGCATTCATACCATGCTCTCGGGGCTTGCTTGAGCCTATAAAGCGCATTTGAGAGTTTATATACATGGTTAGGGTACTCACTATCTTCAAAGCCGGGAGGTTGCTCAATATAGACCTCTTCCTTGATTGGTCCATTGAGGAAGACACTTTTCACGTCCATTAAATAAAGCTTAAAGCCATGGTAAGTAGCATAGGCAAGTAATATGCAAATTGATTCAAGCCTAGCTATGGGTGCATAAGTTTCATCAAAATCCAAACCTTCGACTTGTGAATAACCCTTGGCCAAAAGTCAGGCTTTGTTTCTTGTCACCACACCATGCTCATCTTGCTTGTTGCGGAATACCCATTTGGTACCTACAACATTTTGATTAGGATGTGGGACTAAATGCCATACCTCATTCCTTGTGAAGTTGTTGAGTTCCTCTTACATTGCCAGCACCCAATCCGGATCTCTTAGTGCATCCTCTTTCCTGTATGGCTCAATGGAGGAAACAAAAGAGTAATGTTCATAGAAATGAGCAACTCGAGATCTAGTAGTTACCCCCTTATGAATGCCACCAAGGATGAAGTTGACGGGGTGATCTCGTTGAATTGCTTGGTGGACTCTTGGGTGTGGCAGTCTTTGACCCTGTATTTCTTGCTCATCTTCCTTGTCTTTATCATTATCATCTCCCCATTGACCATTGTCCTCCTCTTGAAGTGGCTCATCCTCTTGATCTTCATCTTCATCATTTTGAGCCTGTTCCTCATCTTGACTTGGTGGAGATCCTTGCATGGAAGATGATGGTTGATCTTGTGCTTGTGGAGACTCTTCGGATTCCTTAGGACACACATCCCCAATGGACATGTTCCTTAGTGCGACACATGGAGCCTCTTCATCATCTAGTTCATCAAGATCAACTTGCTCCACTTGGGATCCATTAGTCTCATCAAACTCAATGTCACAAGAAACCTCAACTAATCCAGTGGATTTGTTGAAGACTCTATATGCCCTTATGTTTGAGTCATATCCTAGTAAAAAGCCTTCTACAACCTTGGGAGCAAATTTAGATTTTCTACCTCTTTTAATAAGAATAAAACATTTGCTACCAAAGACTCTAAAATATGAAACGTTGGGCTTTTTACCGGTGAGGAGTTCATATGATGTTTTCTTGAGGATTCAGTGAAGGTAGAGCCGGTTAATGGAGTAGCAGGCGGTGTTAATTGCCTCAACCCAAAACCGGTCCGGTGTCTTGTACTGATCAAGCATGGTCCTTGCCATATCCAGTAGAGTTCTATTCTTCCTCTCCACTACACCAATTTGTTGAGGTGTGTAGGGAGAAGAGAACTCATTCTTGATGCCCTCTTCCTCAAGAAAGCCTTCAATTTGAGAATTCTTGAACTCCGTCCCATTATCGCTTCTTATCTTTTTTATCCTTAAATCGAACTTATTTTGAGCCTGTCTTAAGAATCCTTTTAAGGTCTCTTGGGTTTGTGATTTTTCCTGCAAAAAGAACACCCAAGTGAAGCGAGAATAATCATCCACAATAACAAGACAGTACTTACTCCCGCTGATACTTATGTAAGCTTTCCATTATAGAGCATGCTTCTAGCAAATTTAAACTTTTCATTTTCAATTTCATGCTCATTAATTTTAGCAGTTAATTGAGCCATATGATCATTTTGTTGTTTAATTAGAGAAAGGTGATCATTAATAGCTTCAACATTAACATCTCTACATCTAGTGCAAATGGAAACATGATCAACAGTAGATGAAGAGGGTTTGCAAACATTTAATTCTTCTATCTTAGTATGTAATATGGCATTCTCATTTCTAAAACAGGAAATAGAATCATTGCAAACATTCAATTTTTAATCTCAGAAATTAATCTAGCATTTTCAGTTTAAGACTAGAGATTGAGTCATGGCAAACATTTAATTCATCAATCTTAGCATTTAGATTAGCATTTTCTTTTCTTAGACTGATAATTGAATCATGGCAAATGCTAAGCTCCTTAGATAGATTTTCACATTTCTCTACTTCCTGAGCATAAGCATTTTTCAATTTAACATGTTTTTTGTTTTCTTTAATAAGGAAGTCCTCTTGGCTTTCCAAGAGATCATCCTTCTCATGAATAGATTCTATTAATTCATTTAATTTTTTCTTTTGTTCCATGCTAATATTGGCAAAAAGAGTAAGTAAATCATCTTCGTCTTCACTAGAGCTACCCTCATCACTAGATGTTGTATATTTGGGGGTGGCCCTAGAGTGTACCTTCTTTTTCTTGCCGTCCTTAGCCATGAAACATTTGTGGCCGACGTTGGGGAAGAGGAGGCCCTTGTTGATGGCGATGTTGGCGATGTCCTCGTTGGAGGAGGAATCAGTGGAGCTCTCGTTAGAGTCCCATTCCCGACACACGTGGGCATCGCCACCCTTCTTCTTGTAGTACCTCTTCTTCTCCTTCTTCTTCCCCTTCTTGTCGTCGTCCCTGTCACTTTCACTAGACATTGGACATTTAGCAATGAAATGACCGGGCTTACCACATTTGTAGCACACCCTTTTGGAGCGGGGTTTGTAGTCCTTCCCCCTCCTATGCTTGAGGATTTGGTGGAAGCTCTTGATGATAAGCGCCATTTCCTCGTTGTCGAGCTTGGAGGCATCGATTGGAAATCTACTTGGTGTAGACTCCCTCTTTTCTTCTTCCGTCACCTTGAATGCGATGGGTTGCACCTCGGGTGTGGAGGTGGTGCCTTGCTCCAAGTTGACAATGTGTTTGGAGTCTTTGATCATAAGTTCAAAGCTCACAAACTTGCCAATAACCTCCTCGGGAGACATCTGTTTATATCTAGGGTCTCTACGGATTAGTTACACTTGAGTGAGATTACGAAAAACAAGTGATCTAAGAATAACCTTGGCCATCTCATGGTCATCCCACTTGGTGCTCCCGAGGTTGCGCACTTGGTTCACCATGGTCTTGAGCCGGTTATACATGGCTTGCGGCTCTTCTCCTTTGTTGAGGATGAACCGACTGAGCTCCCCCTCGATCATCTCCCGTTTGGTGATCTTGGTCACCCCGTTCCCTTCGTGCGCGGTCTTGAGCACGTCCCAAATCTCTTTGATGCTCTTTAACCCTTGCACCTTGTTATACTCCTCTTGACATAGAGAGGAGAGGAGTATAGAAGTTGCTTGGGAGTTAAAGTGCCATATTTGGGCGGCCTCGTTCGAATCATAGTCCTTATCCCCCACCTGTGGTACCTGCGCTCCAAATTCAACTATATCCCAAATGCTTTCGTGGGGTGAGGTTATGTGATGCCTCATTTTATCACTCCACATACAATAATCTTCACCATCAAAATATGGTGGTTTGCCTAAGGGAACGGAAAGTAAAGGAGCGCGCTTTGAAATACGGGGATAACGAAGTGGCATCTTACTATACTTCTTGCGCTCATGGCGCTTAGAAGCGACGGACGAGTCCGAGCTTGACGACGTGGAGGGTGACGAAGAGTCGGTCTCGTAGTAGACCACATTCTTCATCTTCTTCTTCTTGTCACCCTTCCGATGCATCTTGTTGAAGGAAGATGATTCCTCCTTATGCTTGTAGCCGTATTCCCTTGAAAGAGTTCTCCCCGAGCTTGCGGGCTTGTTGCCGGTCACGATCTCCCTCTTGGCGTGTTCCCCCGACATCACTTCGAGTTGTTAGACTCTAATGAAGTACCGGGCTCTGATACCAATTGAAAGTCGCCTAGAGGGGGGGTGAATAGGCGTAATCTGAAATTTACAACTTTAAACACACACTACAAGCTGGGGTTAACTTTAGAACTTAAATCAAGTCCGGGAGAGAGGGGGGAAACAAATCAAATGGAAATAAAGCAAATGAACATGGTGATTTGTTTTACCGAGGTTCGGTTCTAAAGGACCTAGTCCTCGTTGAGGTGGTCACAAAGACCGGGTCTCTTTCAACCCTTTCCCTCTCTCAATCGATCACTTAGACCGAGTGAGCTTTCTCCTTAATCAAATGGGTCACTTAGACCCCGCAAGGACCACCACACACTTTAGATGTCTCTTGCTTTGATTACAAGTCACTTGGAACAAGAATGAGGAAGGAAGAAAGTGATCCAAGCAACAAGAGCGCAAATGAACACGAACACACACTCTCTCAAGTCACTAGGTGGTTGGAGTGAATTTGGGGCTTGGAGAGGCTTTGATCTTTTAATATGTTTCTAGGAGTGAATGCACTAGCTCTTGTATTGAATGAAAACTTTAGAAGACTTGGATGCTTGGAGTTGTGGTGGTTGGCGGGTATTTATAGCCCTCAACCACCAAGAAGCTGTTGGGGAAGGCTGCTGGCGATGGGCGCACCGGACAGTCCGGTGCGCCACCGGACAGGTCCTGTTCACTGTCCGGTACGCCGCCACGTCACCCAACCGTTAGGGTTTGGGAGCAGTCAGCCGTTGGCGTCGTTGTCTTCTTGTGCCACACCAGACAGTCCAGTGCCACACCGGACAGGTCCTGTTCACTGTCCGGTGCGCCTCTGACTCTGCGCTCTGACTCTGTTGCACACTGTTCTCCACTGTTGCGTTGTGGCGCGCTTTTGCAGTCGACCGTTGCGCGAGTTAGTCGTTGCTCCGATGGCACACCAGATAGTCCGGTGGCACACCGGACAGTCCGGTGAATTATAGCGGAGTGTGCCTGCTGAAACCCGAGAGTGGTTGGTTCAGTCCTGTATGAACCTGGTGCTCCGGACATTGTCCGGTGCGCTAGACCAGTGCACACTTGGTTTCTTTTGCTCCTTTTGAATTGGATCCCTAACTTGAATATTTATTGGTTTGTGTTGAACCTTTGTGCACCTGTAGAACATGTATTCTAGAGCAAACTAGTTAGTCCATATATTTGGTTGGGCATTCAACCACCAAAATTAATTGTGGGAAAAAGGTTAGCCCTATTTCCCTTTCACGTCTCATATGTGCGCCAAACAAGGTTAACACATACAATGACTTAGTGTATAGAGACGAATGTGACAAACTTTATTATATAACAAGAATGACTTACAAAATAGCTGGTAATAAATAATTCGAACGGTTGTAACTATCTCCTTAGCGCCAACAATTGACTGAGAGTCGACGCCTAGATCTCGTCAAATTCGTTGTAGTATGTAACACCCTGAATTTGGGGGTATAAAATTTCTTTCTAATGATCACCCAAATTCATGTGTTACTCTTCTCTCTCTCACCCTAGGTTTTATCTCTCTGTAGATCCTCTCTTCCTTTTTCCCTTCTAAGTAGAATTAGCTTAAAGTTAGGGGGATTTAATTATTTATTTTTGCCAAAACATTATGAGTCATGACATGTTGCATCATGCTAAGCTTAAAATATTCTTTGAAGTGTTGCACATGTTTGAATTTATTTGAATTTGAAACCTAATTTGAATTTGGAATTGAAAACCCTATAGAAAAGAAATAGAAAAGGAATTAGAAAATCTAGAGGAAAATAAAAAGGAAAACCAGCCCAGCAGCCTAGCTCGGCCCAGCCAGGCCGCTCGCCCGCGCGCCTGCGTCGCCTGACAGGCGGGCCCCGCCTATCAGCGGCCGCTTTCTCTCCCGCGCGCTCTCTCTCTCTCTCGCCCTCTGCTTGCTGGGGCCGACCGGTCGGCGCTAGTTGCTTCGCCTGCGCGCGTCCCTCTTCTTTTTCTGTCTCACGGGCCCGTTCTGCCAGGCGCTGAGCCGTTGCCCGCGTGCCCCTTTTTTCGCTCTTTGCGCCGTGGACCCTCCCTGTCAGTTCTTCCCTCCCCGCCCCCGCCGTGGACCGGCGCGTGCGCACTCACGCACGTCGCCAGAATTCTTGGCCACAATGCCCGCCCACGCGCCCCAGCTCCCTCTTAGAGCCCCGCCCGTGCCCGCACTCACTCCCCCGCCTCATTTCGCACAGCTCCGCCCTCTCTCGCGCTTTGCCCACGCCACCAGACATTGCCGGAGACCCGTGCCCGCTTCCCCGGTCATCTAGCTCGTCGTAGACCGCGCCAAGCCACCCCGAGCTCCGCCCTGAGGTGAGACACCTTTGCCCATGCTTAATTTCCCCGATTTGGCTCTATGCTTGGCCAATGTTTGCATCGTAGTTGCTCGGTCGTGGCGGTCCGCCATGCCCGCGCGGTGGCCGACCAATTTAGCTCGGTCCAGTGCCTCGGTGTAGGTCCTTGTGTCACCCCTGCCTCTGCTGAAGCCTTCCCAAGCCTTAGCACGCCTCAAGCCCCCTCCCCGTGGCCGGAATCCCTCACTGGAGTTCCTCTGGTCCGCCCAAGGCCTCCTCTCTGCCGTTCTTCCCCCTCTGTCCGCGGATTTGTGGCCTTTTCCCCGCCACTGAGTTCGCTGTGGCATTCTCTCCCTCTCTGCCCAATCCCGGCGACACTAGAGCCACCCTAGCACGCGCCTGCCTCAACTCCGGCGACCTCACCGTCGCGGAGAGGAGCGGTGCCGCCCGCAGCTGTTCACTCCCCCGGTCTGATCCCCTCTGTCCGATCTTGATCGCACGACCCAGATCGCAGATACCGCTTCGCGCACGCGCGCCCTGTGCCCCTGGCCCGCCTGTCAGCGCCCGTGTTCCCTAGCGCTGGGCCCGCTTGGTCAGTGCACCCTCCCCCTGGCTCGCCTGTCAGCACTCGCCCGCCCGCACGCGCCCTTAGCCACAGATCTAATCTCGACCGTTGGTTTCTGATCTAACGGTTAGAATCACCCGGAACCCCTTTGCGCGGTAGTTTTATTAAAGAGACCCTCGGTTTGTTTAGAATCAACCCGCCGTCCCTGGTTTTCGTGCGCAGGCCCCTGTATTCTTGCAGATTGAACCATGGACTTTTAAATATTCACAGAATTAGACCTAATTTCATATTTTGAATTCCCAAACTTGTTTATTTCATATCTTTTGCATATGAGCTCCAAATTTAGTGATTCAAATTGCAAAATGTTCATAGGATTATTCTCTGTTTAAAAAATAGTTTCATTTACTGTATACACATTCTATATTTTATGATTAAGTATGAACTAATGTAGGTATAGATTTGTTTATTTAATAAAATAAAAAAGGAGAACCCTAGAGATTTAAACATGTGTAATTTTGTGAGATTAATATGGTGTATTACATGAAATCATCTCTGGTCTAAATTTTAGGTCACGATAAAATAAATTGAACTATGTTATGTATTTGTGAGTAACACTTAGAGAAATAATAATCTATTTCTAAAGAAAGTTGGTCTATGTTATAGTTCATGTTACACTTTGATCTCATTATTCCCTATTGTGTTTCTAAGATGCATTCCTATGATTGTACATGTTTGGTGTGTTGTTCATTTGTACTTTCCAAATGTATTGAATGCATGCTCGCTTTATTTAGACAACGAGCAATCCGAGGTTCCTGAGTGTGTTGTTGGAGATCTCCCTGAGCAACAACCTGGTGAAGGCAAGTGTCCTCTGACCTATTATGTCCTACATACTTTATGATTCACTGTCCCGCATTACATTACTTAAGCCTAAGGATTGACTAGCTTTGTATTTACCATATTTATCATGGTTAGCATCTTGCTTCTGCTTTACTTTAATCAATGAACATGATGTGAACATTTATGATACGATACTGTTATCCTAATTATGTTGATAATCTTGTGATACTCTATGGGGCTTAGGCCTTTTTCCTGAGTACCTCTCCGTAAGGACCTGTTCATGGAGTGACCACCTGGGATAATAGTGCTACCATGAGGGTGGAATGGGACGCCCTTAGCTGATTAATTAGAGGAACCTGGGGGTGTAGTTGGCTTTGCCGGAGGACCGTCAATGGGGGTCGGGGCGTAGTGCTCGCTCTGCCAAGGTTGGGGTGCAGAGGTTCATTCGATTTGGTTTTGTTAGTCACCCACCTTGGGGAGGTGTACTGTGTTTGTACGACTGGTGAAACCTAACGAGCAGCTATGCACCAGGGGAGTCTTTGTAAAGGCTACATAGTGTATTCCTGGCCATTCACCTTGGTAGTGAAGATCGGGTATGTACAACCCAGGCTGGAAAGGGATCACGACTCGTGGGTAAAGTGTGCAACCTCTGCAGAGTGTTAGAAACTGGTATATCAACCGAGCTCACGGTTAAGAGCAGCCTTGGTGTCCTCTTTGATTAGAAGAACTTTGGTTACTTTTATGATGATGGTTAACAATGATGTTGTAAATCTGATCTCTGGTATTTCCTCTTTTGAGGAAGTACTTTTGGGTAATAACTGGGTTTATTACTAAAACTTGGCTCTACTACTAATAATAAATACTTGATCAACTAAAAGCAACTGCTTAACCTCAACCCCACATACAGCTAGTCCACTTTAGCCAAACGGGACATTTGTTGAGTATGTTGATGTGTACTCACCCTTGCTTTACAAACCACCCCACACTAGGATGTCCCCATTGTACTCAGTGCTCAGGAGGTGAAGCTGGCAACATGGAGGACATTGAGGAGTTCCAGGATTACGATGAGTTCTAGTTTACTTAGTGGCAAACCCCTAGTCAGCTGCTTGTGTAGGCTTGTCATCTACGTTTCGTTTCTCCGCACTTTGATAGTTATGCTAAAGACAATGGTTGTGTAATAGACTCTGTAGATGTCTTGGACATCTTGATGTAATTAAGTACCTTTCCGCTATTTATTTCGAGCATGGTGTGATGATGTCCAATTATGTAATTGTTGTGTACGTGAGTTTCTGATCCTGGCACGTACATGGTTCGCATTCGGTTTACCTTCTAAAACCGGGTGTGATATAGTAGTCCTCTGCCGGGGGTACCTGCTCTTCACCTGTGGGGGTGGTTATAGCAAGGGTGAGCTCACATACATGTATCGCTCGACAAGTGTGGGGAATAATGTGCATGTGTTCACTTACGATGGGGGCTCATGTGAGGTGTAAGGCTTATCAACAAATAAGGGTTAAGGCTAAGCATTGCTTTTAATAAGTTGGTCAAAATTTTATTAGCAGTTACCAAGTATAAGTGTATACCAACCCAATTAAATAAGAGATCACAATTAATAATAAATCCCACAACGTAATGCAAATGACAGATTAAATTTAATTTCATAAGTTACTCATGTGAGTGTCCAAGCCGCTCTTAACTGTGAGCACAGTTGATATACCAGTTTTACACTCTGCAGAGGTTGCACATCTTTAACCACAAGTCGTGTTACCCATCTGACAAGGGGCCTAGAATTCCCATTCATCTCTACTAAGGAGACGAGGCAGGATAGCACTACGAGGCCTTTCCAAAGTTCCACTAGTTCGAAAAACCCCACTACGGTGTTAGGAAGAAGGAAGCATAGGAATCCCTCATCCAAAAAGCTTTAATAGACAGCCTGACCCGAGGACCTCCCTATACTCTATAGCGACGTGCTCCCCACTTGCCCCTTTTGGGTAAGATAATCTCTCCCTAGCTTTCCTAATTACTTGGTCAGGGGTGTCCCATTCCACCCTTGTGCTAGCACTTTTTCCCGGGTGGTTCTCCATGTTCTGGTTAACACAATAATCTTATCATGAACAATAAATAATACAGCAGTAATGATAAAGGATGATCATGTTTCATATAGCATTACCTCCCAAAAACCAGTTGGAGCATAGCCAAACTACGAGATAATTCATTTGTATGCAAGGTGTGGGGGTAAACAAAACTAGGGCAACCTATTAGGTCCCATCAAATTAACCTAGGCATGTCACAATGATTATAGAGAACATTATTATGTAAATAAGAGTGATCAAGGTTACAACTTGCCTTTAGCGAGCTCCTGCTCAGAATCTTCAACTTACGTGGTTCCATGTTCTTCGTTCACTTGATCTTCTACTCACAACCATACAAAAACAATATAGGGACAAAATTAACATTACACCAAATGTGATAGAACCTCCTAAGTAATTAGGCCCACCTACAGTTGTCCTTGTCCAACGGACTTCAGACAACCCTGTAGGTGCCCCTGAACTACTTGACAAGTTCGGTATCTTTCCTTACTTTACCAGGAACGTTTCACCCGTCTTGCAGACATTACAGAACATCGGAGATAAAGAAATGCGGAAGCAGTTACATAAACTTACATTTATTTCAAAAGTAAGCTTGAGTTATTTTATTACAGACCAGACTAAAAGTGAGTGCAGAGTAGTACTATTATACAAACCAAGGGAGGCACAGACTCCTCCCGATAAGTTATAAGCAAAAGATCCTAAGTGGAGGACCGAGTCCTCCCGCACTTCAGTCTTGTTTTTCCTCATTTGGTACCACCTTGGAGCAAAAGCAACAAAAGTTTGTCGCTTCCTCACCTAAAAACAACAAAGGGATAAACCCTGAGTATGGGATTACTCAGCAAGTCTTACCCGACTAAGGAAAAGACTCTCAAGGGTATGCTGGATGAATAGGAGTCAAGGAGAGGCTTTAGCAAAAATCAACTTATACTTTTGCAGAAGTAGCTTACTAAAGTGAGTCCTTACTTTCAATCTTTTAACGCCATGTTAAGTATTAATAGACTCTGTTTGCATCTAGTCTAATTTCAATCATCTCATCAATACAACATCATTTTTATCCATAGTGTTCACATCCTGACTTACGTTGTAGAAAAGTGACCAAGTCTTCATAACCGCGAAGGTACGGCGATCCGAATCGATTATACTCAGCTGAGGATCTCCAATCACACGACATATGTAGCACTTAACCCTTGCATATGTCAACCCGCCACCGGGGTTCTTAAGACCGGATCAGGTTCACGCAAACCGAGAGCACAGATACACAACCGTCCAGCCTCTTGCCACGGAGGGTACACGCTACTCTCGCCACCGCTCCACGCCCATTTCGTGTTATCTTATTCCGGCCTTAGTCTGCCCGAGGCAAGGCTTACCCATGACGAGACATGTGACCAGTTAAAGGGTCCTCGGTCAGCACGCCTACATACACGTTAATCCTTAACCAACCTAGGTAGAACATCACCTGTTCCTAACCCAAGTCTCAATTTAAGTATTTCCATCCTTAGGATTGTGTCTGTTCCTTAGGATGAAAGAGCATCACAGGGAACTTTGCAGTAAGATCCCACTATTGCTCCAAATGAAAATATTCTTGCAGGTAGAAGCCATCCTCTCCATGGTTAAATTGAGGACAACCTCTATCCACAAGATCTAAGCAAGGCTAAGCATTTTTGTAAATCATAATTTTGATACTTCCCAGAAGTATCTATGAAGGTATGGATATCAAGGAAAGCAATGCATCAAAGGGTTTCAAGCAATTCCTATGAACCTAATGCACATTTCACTAGACTTAAGTGTGCGAAAAGTATTTAAAAACACAAGGAAAGGGGTTGCATGCACCGGGGCTTGCCTTCGTTCACAGGTGAATCAGGCTCGGACTAGCAGATGTCGAAGTAGAGCCAAGTCTCTGCCTGAGATTCCAAAGGTGGTGGTGTCTTCTCTTGAGTCACCTCACTCTCTTCTTCGTTTTCTAAATATAACCATATAGGTATATATATAAGAATGAATGCCATGTAATGCTCATGAGAATGCAAAGATAATATAAACTTATTATCTATGTCTTGAGTACAACTTTCCTTCACGGAATTCCGGGAACTTAGGGTTTCCGGAGTCGGTAAAGGAGTTCACAGGGCAGGGGTAGGGGTTTTAGGTTCTAAGTGTCAAACAAGGTCCAAATCAACCCAAATTCTACCCAAGGCCTCTAAATAGTGTATAAAACTCATATAAAAATTTTGGGCATTTTTGGAATTACCATTTGTTTTCTAAAAATCCAGAACTATTGATTTAAGCTATTTTAAATGCCTTAAAATTCCTTATTTAACCTAAAAATCACACACTTATTTTTATTAAATTCTAGGGAAAATAAGGAGTCTAGGAAAATTAGTTTCACAATTTTATCATTTTTCTACTGTTTTTGATAATTGTTTTGGCTCTGGAGATAAAAGAAAAAGAAAAACACTTCAACAGTCGTGGGCTCAAACTGGCTTAGGCGGCCCAACATCGCACAGAAGCGCGCTTGCGCACGCGTCCACGCCTGCGTTGGCCATCTTGCAAAAGGGCCCTTGGGGTTTCTGGCTAACCGGAAACAGCTCTAGCCACTGTTTACAGAGTCACTGACTGTTTGCATAAACACCCTCCTAATTCTAATCCTTTGCAGACCGAAGTCCCTGTCGACGAGCGACGCCGGTCCGCGCTCCGGCGAAACTATTCTGGCCAGATGACGCCATGACTGGAGTTCTCAAGCGACAGGAACCAAATTAGCTACCTACCGCACCTTTCCCCTCACTTAATTTCTGAATTGAAGCTCTACACCCTTCTGCCCACGGTGTCAGCGCGGGTGATTAAGTGGATCAAAGTGTTCCAGATCAGCGAGGGCTGGGCTGGCTAAATTGAAGCTAGAGAAAGGTTCCTGGGTTCACTAGAGATGACGCACACGCCAAATTTTGGGCTAGACACGAGCGGAAAGGTGGGGCGACGGAGAGGGTGCCATGGCGGTGTTTGACAGTGCACGGGTGCGTTCCGGCGATGGGCCTCGGTCAAACTCCAAATTGTTGCGTCTAGGGGCAATAAGAGATCACATACTAACTAAAACAAAGAGTAATTTGATCATTACTGACCGGAGGAGCGCTGGCCACGATGAGGTTGGGTTTCGGGTGTGCTTGAACTGAATTGGGGCGAATGCAAAATTAGAGCTCGTAGGGAATCGGCTAGGAGCAATACTTGGTGTGGAGGTGCGCAATGATATTGCGAAGCTAGTTACGAGCTCAATTTATAAGAGGCTTCGTCGGTGGCACTCAATTTGGTCGAGCAACTCGGCGGCCGGAGATGAGGAAGGACTCTGGCGCCACGGTTTCGTGTCCACCGTCGTGGCGGGCTCACCGGCATCGGTGAGACAGCAGCGGGGAATCACGATGACACGACAGAGGTGCCCAGATACGTGGCGTAGGGTCGGACGACGGCTATCACCGGCGTTCTTATCGTCTTCCACCGCGGTGACGCAGTATGGTGGCCGGAGTTTTTTAATGGCTGGAGCTTATCCACGGCGGCGTAGCGTACATCGGGTGTTACCCACCTACCCAAAGCACAACGTGGACCGGCGACGGCACAATTCACCATATAGTTGGTCGTCGGCGGTGGGTCAGTTGCGCTGGCGGTCAGACCCAACAGGCACTGTACCATGGCGAGCCCCTATTCAGAACCGCTGACAGAGCACTTTGGAGCTCTAGTTTCTCCCAATTTTGTGTGGTGACTAAGCTAACTCCCTGTACCAAAATTATAGCCTGACAAACCATCTACAACTTTGTCACAGCAACCTTGATCAATTTCTCAACAATTCAAGTTTGAATTCACACACCAAGTTGGCTCTGTTCCACTGAGAATCTGAATTTCAGAATGGACCAGCCTGACAGCCAAACTTGAGGCTTAATTATCTCTGACTTTTTCTTAATAACTATGCTTTCCTTCTTAAGCAAAGTTGTTCTCCTATGTTAGGTCTTCAACTTTGATGTGGTGACCTAACATGAATTCTCATTATTTTGAAAGCTACACAGCCCCAAAGTTGGGCCTATAACCCTGATTTCAGACTTAGCATAGGAATCAAAATCAAGGTCCTTTTTGCAAATGAGTCCAAAACTTAGGGTTTAGCTTTCAAGTCCACATATTTGTGAACCAAATGACTTAGGATACTAATTTGACTTGATTTTTGCACCTTAGTCCAAAAGTGGACTAATTTTGCACATAGGCCCCTAGGGTTTAGTTTTAGGGTTTTCCAGGGTTTCAATTAGGGTTTCTGGTATCTTAGGGGTATAAAGGTAATCCAAGTTTATTTTTGGGGTCATTTTATGACTTTTACCCTAAAGCTTTTAGGTTTTCCCAACTTGGGTTAGTTTTACCCCATTAATCCCTATTTAGGGTAAAGCTTCCTATCCAGGGTCCTATTTGCAAAACATTAAAACAATACAACTTGTTTGAAATTTTTGCCTAGTGAATGCACCCTAGGTGTGTCAAACATATGCAATGCCAATGCTTATGATGCCATGCTCAAGTTTTAGTTATAGTAACACCAGTGGTGTTACATCTTCCCCCCCATAAAAGAATCTCGTCCCGAGATTAAAAATCCTAGGGTAGGTAATGGAAAAGGAAACACATCATATTTTTATTTCCTTATTTTTGGTACAAGGCAGGGGTGATGTGGGGGTTCATTCCTTTAATACAATAACTATACAGGCTTTACAATTTACAAGAGGCTAAAAAGCCTGGGAAATTCTTATCTAACAAGTCTTGAGTTTCCCATGTAGCCTCATCTTCAGAATGCTGGTTCCATTGTATCTTATAAAACTTGAGAGTTTTTCTTCGGGTGATCCTGTCCTTTTGATCCAGAACTCGAATAGGATGTTCCGAGTATGTCAAGTCTGGTTCAAGGACAACATCTGTTACTTCAACGGTTCGATCAGGAACCCGAAGACACTTCTTCAATTGTGATACGTGGAACACATTATGCACAGCAGACAATGTTTCGGGTAGTTGAAGTCGGTACGCCACTGGTCCACATTGCTCAATCACCAGGAATGGACCAATGTACCTGGATGCTAGCTTCCCTTTAACCCCGAAACGCGATACACCCTTCATTGGCGAAACTTTCAAGTAGACATAATCGCCTACCAGAAAACATAAGGGTTGTCGTCGTCGGTCTGCATAACTCTTTTGCCGAGTCTGAGCTTTCTTCATATTATGAATAATTCTCTGAACCTTTTCTTCGACCTCTTTCACCATATCAGGCCTAAAGAAGTACCTTTCTCCAGGTTCAGACCAATTTAGCGGAGTTCGACACCGTCGCCCATATAAAGCTTCAAAAGGTGCCATCTTGATACTTTCTTGATAACTGTTATTGTATGAAAACTCCGCTAGGGGCAAACATTCATCCCATTTCTGCGAGAAGTCCAGAACGCATGCCCGCAGCATATCCTCGAGCATCTGATTAACTCTCTCAGTTTGTCCACTGGTTTGGGGATGATAGGCCGAACTGTGGAGCAATTTAGTACCCAAGGATTTATGAAGTTCTTCCCAAAACTTGGATACGAACTGAGGTCCACGATCCGACACTATGGTCTTTGGAATACCATGCAAACTGAGAATGCGAGCAATGTACAATTGGGCATAGACAGTAACTGGGTGATCTGTCTTGACTGGCAGAAAATGAGAAATTTTCGTAAGCCGATCAACAATAACCCATATAGAGTCATACCCTTTTGTAGTCCTGGGTAATCCCATGATGAAGTCCATACAATATCTTCCCCTTTCCATGTTGGGATAGGTAAGGATTGTCATGGACCAGCAGTCTTCAAATATATGGCCTTGACACGTTTACAAGTGTCACATCTAGCCACGTAGTGCAAATTTCAATTTGCATCTTTGCCCACCAGAAGAACACATAAGGTTCCATGTGTGCAACTTGCTTTTTCGGATGACACTGTACTATCTGAGTCTGTTGGGTGGCAATTATGCAACTTTACCCAAATAGAATCAGATGCACCATCTTGGGTAAAACACACAAGTAGAGGTTTACCAACAAGTGGTTACAGTAAGTTCATAACACCCGGGATGGGTGTGAATGTCGAATAACATCACGGTCAATTCGTGTTAACCAGGGGATCCAAGTCCACGAAAGGTGATATTGATTCAAGAAAAATCACCAGTGGAGGGATCTGTAAATGCGGTCTTTGCAACCAGTCTGTTTTATCCAGCACTAGTCATGGATCGGCATGATCACACATGCAAGAAAAACACGCGTGAGACAGTCGAGGCACAACTAGAGCGATAATTAAGTGGTTACTGGTCGACTTAATTTGATTTTGATAAGCACTTTCTTTAGGGTGGGTTGAACCAAAGTGAGTTTAGACAACTCGATAAAACGATCTCTAAACTCAGCATTCGTTCAATGGGCAGTTACAAGTTAGTCAAAACCAACTTGTTGAACTACTTTTGACATTAAGCAAATCCTCTCAGTACCATTGGTAAGCCAAGGGTTGAGAGTTCACATTTGCAAGCAAAAGGTCATGCATTTAGGTAAAAATCCATTTGGTCATGTTGTTCATCCGTTTCTTCATGCAAGATGAATTATCCACTTGGTTAGGGAATACATGGATTAATTAGGAAAGCGAATGAACAAACTCCTGTATCTCAACAGCAGGGAAAGTCAATCTCCAATTTGAGAGCTAATTAGTTGTTTCTCCAACACTAAAAAGCTCCAAGGCTTCACCTTTACACAAAGGATGCAAAGGGAACTTGTGAGTAGTCACTACCAAGATCAAAAGAAATAAGACCACTCATGAAAGTGGTATGCCCTTTTGATTCAACGGAAATGACATATGTTGCTTGATCTCTTCAAGACAACATAGAAATTGTTTTAAGGAAGGAGTCCACAGAAGATCACACATCAGTGTAGTTTCACAATGGATCATGACCAGAGACCTCGATACCAACATGCGCCAAGCAGCAGAATCCTGTGTGTACATTCACAAGAGGCTCTCAGTTTCGCCGCGGTACCATAAGTCCTTAACCATGACACCATTACAAAACTGGCACCAATAATGGATCTCACGTGGTAAGAACAATTTGCGTAGAGATAACATATTGATATAATCTCATAATGGATTATGACTACTAACTGTGATACCAACGTGCATCGAGCAGCACAACCTTGTGTGTATACCCACAAGAGGCCCTCGGTTTTGGCGTGGCATCATCAATTTTAGTCATAACGCCAATACTATACATAACCAATAAGGAATCTCACATAGCCCAAATAGATTGGTCAAGGATGACAAGGTACAAAAGAGACTCCACCTGTAAGAACGATTACAAGTAGAGATCCAAATAGATCATGGTCCAAAGAAGTGAACAAGGCATGGCCATAACCTAAACTTGATGAAAGAAGTATGATGGGAGACTGTTAATTCAGCCCAAGCATATTTCTATGCCCATCATAGGGATCACAAGGTCAAGGATTAAGTTGGTATGCCTTCGATAGATAACATGTCTTTCCTAGGTTAGGTTAATAAAGCAACATGGTGATCCACATGGAATATCCAAAGGAATAGCCATCTTAACTCTTGAATTTTGAGAAACTACTATAGATATTAAAAGTTGCCTCATAAACCGGCAGTCGTTTCTTACACCATAGTCATATAAAAGCTCACATGTTACATGATCCAGGTGAAACAGGAAAACTCTTTCCAACAAAGTTTAACCTGTTTTTATTACCAAGCTGGTCTATCTACACCTACCTTATTACATTGATCTACTACATCTTCTCTAGCTACACCATCTGCCAGATGTTTGTTGCCATTCTTCCAAGGAACCCTTAGTCCACCGATGCAGGAGTAGGATCAACGGCAGCATTGAGCCTATGCACTGATTGCTGCAGATGGTTGACAAGCCATTGTGCTACTTGAAACTCCATGGGATGAGCACGATTCAATTCTTTGATCGCCTGATCCTGATGGCTTATGAAGCTCATGGTTTCCTTAAGGTCTTCTCTAACAGCAACAACATACAGACAAATTTCTTCTTGTTGCTGACTCAAAATTTTTAATTTAAAATGAGCATTAGTTAGCTGATGCTCAAGCACCTTAATGCGATTCTGATCAGCTTGGTGTTGCATCTGAAGTTCTGTCACCTGATGCTCTAGTCCAATAACCTGTTCCTCTTGAACCTTTGTTTCCTCAAGTCGTTCTTGTGCTTGGGTACAAGCACTATTCTTGGCCATTTCCATCATCTTAAATGCTGCATAACTCCCAGTGTACAACTGCTGCCACTTTTGACGACTGTGCCCTCGAGTAAGTTGCAACTCTAGCACGGCCATCAAAACTCGAGCAGATGCCGATTCAACAGAATCCTGCCCAATAGGAATGCTTTCCATTAATCGGGCCTGGTGATGATACACCAATGGGTCACTTAAGGCAACTGCAGGGAACAACCTCATAGATGTGGCTTGTATTTCTTCCCTTTTCTGGTAACAAATGGTTGTTAGCACCTCTAAGGCAGCTACCTGAGCACCCTCCCAAGGAGTCATTCCTTCGGCATGGAACATCCAATATGGCCAGGATGGTTTTCTAGCACGTTCTGGAATACCCACTACTACCTCATACCATGGTTGTCCTCTAAGAACAGTGCGTGACCACTGGTACTTGGGTGCCTCGGTATATCCAACTTCTTGAAGTAGTCGCCACAGGACCACTGGAACATCAAAATCTCGTAGAAACTCTCCAACTCCTGTAGGAGCTTCTTGTTGATTCATCTATAGAGAAGGGCAACGGATACACTCTATTCACTAAGGATGTAGGAACAAGGTAGATGAATCATGTACTAAACTAGCTACACAGGGGGTTTAACTTAAAGTTTGTATGACATGATGCATGTGTAATTACAGAATCAACCTTAGTTGATTCAACCTTTTATACGTTGCACTCTTCCTATCTGGTCTTTAAGATAGACTCTTCAGAATACTTAGGTAAGAAGAGAAAAGAATTTTTAGGTAAGACTTTTGAAAATCCTTTTTGAAGATGCCTCATAATATCTGCAAAGAAGGGCTACGCTCCGATACCAGCTGTGACAGAACCTCCCAAGTAATTAGGCCCACCTACAGTTGTCCTTGTCCAACGGACTTCAGACAACCCTGTAGGTGCCCCTGAACTACTTGACAAGTTCGGTATCTTTCCTTACTTTACCAGGAACGTTTCACCCGTCTTGCAGACATTACATAACATCAGAGATAAAGAAATGCGGAAGCAGTTACATAAACTTACATTTATTTCAAAAGTAAGCTTGAGTTATTTTATTACAGACCAGACTAAAAGTGAGTGCAGAGTAGTACTATTATACAAACCAAGGGAGGCACAGACTCCTCCCGATAAGTTATAAGCAAAAGATCCTAAGTGGAGGACCGAGTCCTCCCGCACTTCAGTCTTGTTTTTCCTCATTTGGTACCACCTTGGAGCAAAAGCAACAAAAGTTTGTCGCTTCCTCACCTAAAAACAACAAAGGGATAAACCCTGAGTATGGGATTACTCAGCAAGTCTTACCCGACTAAGGAAAAGACTCTCAAGGATATGCTGGATGAATAGGAGTCAAGGAGAGGCTTTAGCAAAAATCAACTTATACTTTTGCAGAAGTAGCTTACTAAAGTGAGTCCTTACTTTCAATCTTTTAACGCCATGTTAAGTATTAATAGACTCTGTTTGCATCTAGTCTAATTTCAATCATCTCATCAATACAACATCATTTTTATCCATAGTGTTCACATCCTGACTTACGTTGTAGAAAAGTGACCAAGTCTTCATAACCGCGAAGGTACGGCGATCCGAATCGATTATACTCAGCTGAGGATCTCCAATCACACGACATATGTAGCACTTAACCCTTGCATATGTCAACCCGCCACCGGGGTTCTTAAGACCGGATCAGGGTCACGCAAACCGAGAGCACAGATACACCACCGTCCAGCCTCTTGCCACGGAGGGTACACGCTACTCTCGCCACCGCTCCACGCCTATTTCGTGTTATCTTATTCCGGCCTTAGTCTGCCCGAGGCAAGGCTTACCCATGACGAGGCATGTGACCAGTTAAAGGGTCCTCGGTCAGCACGCCTACATACGCGTTAATCCTTAACCAACCTGGGTAGAACATCACCTGTTCCTAACCCAAGTCTCAATTTAAGTATTTCCTGTCGCAGAACCTCCCAAGTTATCGGGCCCACATGCACCTGTCCTTGTCTCAAAGACCTCAGACAGCTATGCGTGTGCACCAAACAACTTAACAGGATCTGTCCGAGTGCCCCGAGGACCCCGGATAAACGACTTACCGCCAAGATCGCAGGATTAAGTAAACACAAATCACACACCAACATTTGCAGCGGAAATAAATTCTTTATTGCAAAATGATTACATGTTACAATAAGTTTACATTAGACAATTATCGGAGTGATTACAAAAGAAAGTGATTCAAAGGAATTACAATTTAAAATGTATAAAATATTTACAGGTTTTAAAATACATGCTAGCTTAAGTGACAATCCTCAATAAAGAAGCTAAAGATGGGATATACTTATATAAGAAGGCCGAGCCCACCGGCACTTAGCACCATCCACAACAGAACAAACTTATAATCCTGAAAAAAAACAACAGGGAATAAAACCCTGAGTACGCAATTACTCAGCAAGACTTACGCGACTAAGAAAAGACTCTCAAGGATATGCTAGTTTGTCGGGAATCAAGGTAAAGCTTATCAAATTTCAAAGACTCATTTTCGCAGAAAAGCTTACTAGTAGTGGATCCTTATGCAAAAATTTTACTTCACAAATTAAGTACTTTTCCTGAATCTAGATTTGCCTAATCTAGAGCATTCACTTGTCCTACACTAGCTTTATTTTAGCAGCATTTAGTTTCACTTGTTATCTACGATGAGGGTCGAAGATCCAGTCTTCATATCCGAGAAGTTCGGCGATCCGAATCGATTAATACCCAGCTGGGGATCTCCAACCACACGACATATGTAGCACTTAACCCTTGCATATGTCAACTCGCCACCGGGTTTCTCAAGACCAGAACGGGTCCCCGCCAACCAAGAGCTCAGTACCCCACCATCCAGCCTCTTGCCAGGTGGATACACAATACTTTTAATTATCTAAGTAGGGCTAAGCATCTTTAGTTCTCTTTTATAAACAGGAATCAAGGAATAGTAATCAAATTCCAAGGAATGGTAATGCATCAGTTGTTTCATCACTCAACTCCTATCACCTAATGCAACATATAAGTGATAAAAGTTTTATAACAACAAGGAGGTGGCAAATGCACCGGGGCTTGCCTGGGATACACTAGGTTAGTGTGGTTATATGACGTCCGCTTGGTGAGCATCAACAATCCTGACACTTGATCAAGTCGTCCATATCGAGATGGGTCCATCAAAGCCACCTTGTGATCCATCCTGATCCATGCCCTCCAATTCACATAATCATCTAGCGTACCTATTGGAGATGCATAGTGCATATGAGCATGAGCAAGAACACAAAATAGATAATCTATACTAAAGAGGATAAATACTTAAAACAAGTCATCACAATTCCTATGAGCACACTATGTGAAGATATTACTAAGTACCACAAGCGCACCTTTTACACTTAAGTATATCTAACTCAAGCATCGAGCAATCATAAGACTACACACAAGCCTTAAGCTTATGGACTAGAGCACACTGCCAACGGACTAACACTATTATTAGCACTAATGAACAACCCATTATTTATAATTATAAGGACACAAGAACAATGTTCTATGTTGTAAGTATCATGACCAATGGGTTATAAAAAATTGAGTTACATGATCATACCTATAAAAACAAAACCAGTCAACTACAGTCACCATTCTAGACAATAAACCTAATTGAGAATATGCCCAAGGCAGTCAACACAACCAAACACTTATAACCCATTGATGATTTTTGTTACACTATATTAGCCAATACAATTAGCTCAATCCACTACAGCCATAATAGGTGCAAATCTGAAAATTAGCCGCCCAACTTCATTTATCAAGACAAGAACTAACTAAATCTAGGTGTCCATACAAAAGAAACTCCAAGGAATCATTTTAATACTTGCTGATTTTGGACAGCAAAACATCAGCTATTTGTTTAGCTCATAACTCACAAAATATTCATCCTAAAATGATAAACTAGGACTTTCTGGAAAGCTTATAAAGTCCTCTACACCTTTGGTATTATCATCACAACAAGATTCGACCTTTAGAAAGGTCAAACAGAACTAAACATAAACTCTGTCCAGATTTGGACATAATTCGATTACTTACTTCAAAAATTCATAACTGGAGTTTCAGACATCCAAATAAGGTGATCCTAGACTTTTTAGAAAGCTAGTAGAATTGTCTATAATTCATCTATAAATATTTCATGTTAATTCAATACATATCAAAGTCAGTTAATACAAACAGACGTCTCTGTCCAGATTTGGACAGATTCAGACTCTATAGTTCAAACAGCTGTAACTTGGTCCCTAGACCACCAAAAAGGGTGCTCCAAAATTTGTTGGAAAGCTTGAGAAAGGTACTACAATTCTTCTATAATTACTAAGGGCTGATTCTCAGTTTAATTTATTCAAACAGGGCAATTTTCGAAATCAGTACAACATTTGGACAAATTCTGAAACTGGACTTGGAAAATTCATAACTCCTAAACTATTAGACCTATGTCTGTCAAATTTTAACACAAGCGAGATAATGAACAGTACATGCAGTGCAAAATATCAACTATCTTGTTTTAATTCATACTTAGCTCCTACACATTATTTGACTCGTTCTCTAAATCATCTTATTAGATTAACTTGCTTGACGCCTAAATAAACAGCATATAGCATAGAAATCTACAGTACAACTTGAACACCTAAGAACTTAAAGTACTCGCATATATACCTCCTCGAATTATTCTCTGACTTCAACCGAAATCGAAGCATCGACACTACTTGCTTCCAAATAAATTTTTGGACAGCGACGACACTTGTATAGGACCTCTAGCCGATCAACACAACATTTAACCACTCAATGGCATACATATTTATCGACGCACTCTTCACACCATAAACTACATTTTAACTTAATCCTTACTACCGAACGACGCATCTCCTTTATTTTTCTCATCACCCCACACATACAAACACATCATCAACTAAATCAAATGAGTAAAATACACATCAAACAACCTGGCCGATCGGATTTGAGTTGTGCATGTGCTATCCATGGACTTGGGATTTTCGTCGAACACACGATGCACGAAGCACGACATCGACAACGAGCTGCAAGCAACGACATATACTAGTTTTAAAATTTTATCAAACACAAGGGACTCAAGAGCAGCAAGGGCAGCGAGGTTTCACCGGAGTTTGTGACGTCGCGCAGGGGCTGTGCAGATCGAGTTGGAGCTCGCTGCGGTATTTCATCGATCACGTCAAGGGCGCGACACGAAGGAGTGTCGTGACTGCTGCTGCTCCATGGCCTAGGACGAGAGCAAGCACCAGGAAGTCGCACGATGTATAGGAAGCAGCATCCCGGCGCCCTGAGGAGACCCAGCGAGACGAGGTTGCAGGGGCGAGCCCCATGTCGACGCCATGGAGAACGAGGAGAGTGGCTCGTGAGAGAGAGATGGGACAGGGAGCTGAGATGTTGAGGAGATGGGGCGCTGACCTGCTATAGGCAGGAGAGGTCGCCGTCCATGGTTGAAGCTGGAGCTAGGGCGAGCTCCCGTGGAGATGAGGGTGCCAGGGAGGGGCGGCATCCATGGCTGGAAAGAGAGATGGAGGCTGGGCGAAATCAAGGGAGGAGAGGGACTGGGAGTGGCTGCAGAGGCACACAGAAGAAGAGCGCCGAGAGGGAGAGACCATGGCGGGGAAGGCCGACGACCATGGAGGACGAAGAATGGAGGGAGGGCGCCGTGAAGGAGATGAGACGATGAGTGCTATGGAGGAGGGCTCGACCGGCTGGGCGATGCTGGCTACCAGGACTGGAGGGCACGTCGCATATTTGGGAACAACGGCTGGCAAGCAAAATGCGTAGAGAAGAATGGATCAAATGCACATTTCTGGAAAAGGATGCGTACTTGAGAAATCCTGAGTAAGCACTGGGAGCTTCCGGAAGCATGTGTCACCACTCACACGCACAAAGAAATGTGTGTGATTTCTCTGAGAGGATAAAGGAGAGGACTCGTGGATTGAAGATGACGGCTGTAGAAGCTAGGAAATGTCCAGCATTTTCACCGGATAAGGAGAAGATGGAAAACGGTGGGGATAAGCAAATGAGATTTTTTCCTCTTTATTTTCAATACATTTACAAAATATAATTATTTCTTAGTTCTTGAATTAGGGATTTATAAATATCTAAAATTGTCGAACCAAAAATTCATTGGTCTACGTTTTTTTTGTTTCCACAGATTGATGAAACAGATGAACTAAATTGGTCGGTTATTAATTTGGTATGGTTTATCTTGCACAACCTGCTCTAATTGACTTGCTACAGAATTCTAATAAGTTTAGAGAACCAGATTTGATTTCAATGGTTAGAGTTCGGACATGGTGTAAATGGACCGAATCAATGACATCGACTTTGATATCTTAAGCGATATTTAATTTAGTCGAACCTAGACGAATTTCGCCGTTATTTAAACATTTGACTAGAAAACAAAGCGATTAATAATTTTACACCTTGTTTTTCTTAGATATTCAACGTGATCAAATTATAAAAAGAATCAAACTCTTTCCGAAAACCTATTCATTTAATAAACAAATTCGAACAGCATGGACTCAACACCTTGAAAGATTTTAAAGTCCAAAATTTCTCTAAAATGTTTGGACAACTTAGATAAACGGAGACAGATACGATATCAAAATCGTGAATGACAAAGATGATTAGAACTTAGTGACCTTTATATTCACTGATATCTCGTGCTTAAATCCATACTCGTTGTCGCATGAGAAATAAACACCAGGGGTGTTACAATCCTCCCTCCTTAAAGGAATCTCGTCCCGAGATTCGGAACGAAAGACTTTTAAGAGTAGAGAGACATGTATCTCATGTCCATACCAGTGATAGCATAAGCTAGTTCCAAGCGAAGACGATTATTTCAAGATCTCAAATGGGTGTAGCATGTATCATATTTAGCATGTATCATATTTATGCTAATTAGAGATGTCACAATAGAGACGATGATTGGCAGAAGAACACCTAAGGTTCCATGTGTGCAGTTGCCACTAAGATCAAGAGAAAGGAGTCCCCACATGAAAAAGGTGATTTTACCACGACTAGATACAGATAGGTTTCGATTTTTTTACGAAGACTTCGGAACTGGTAAAAATTTTAATTAAGGAATACATCAGAGTTATATACTCTTTTGATCCAACAGTGATGGCATATGTTGTTTGATTTTTTTAGCAAACAACACAAAAATCGTTTCAAGGGAAAAGTCCACGAAAGATAACATATTAATGTAGTTCCATAATGGATCATGACCAAAGACCTCGATACCAGCATGCGCCAAGCAGCATAACCTTGCGTGTACATTCACAAGGGGCTCTCAGTTTCGCGGCGGCACCAAAAATCATTAATCGTGACACCATTACCGAACTCGCACCAATAATGAATCTCACGGGGTAAGAACTAGAGTATGCAGAGATGACATATTGATATAGTCTAATAATGGATTACAACTACTAACCATGATAACAGCGCGTGCCGAGCAGCACAACCATGTGTGTACATTCACAGGAGGCCCTCGGTCTCGTCGCGGCACCATCAGTTTTAGTCATAACACCATTGCCAGACGTAATCAATAAGAAATCTCACGCGGCACAAATATACTGGGCAAGAATGACAATATACAAAAAAGACTCCACCTATAAGAATGATTACAAGTAGAGAGCCAAATAGATCATGGCCTGATGAAAGGAACAATATATGACCAAAACATAATTTGATTGATGAAGGAGTACGATGGGAGATTGTTAATTCAGCCCCAACATATTTCTATGCCCATTGCAGAGATTATCAAAAATTTCGTTTGTACGAGTTTGGCCACGGAGTAGGAATCGATAATTCAAACTCATGCATGTTTTGAAGATTTAGAGGGACTTTGAAGAAATGACAAAATTATGAATTAGATCTCATACAATTTCACATGTTGAGATGATGAGGACATGACTTGGTCTAATTGCTAGAACTCCAATAATCTTGTGAAGAAAATGATCTTCACACAAGACGACACCTAGGATAGGTTGTCAAGAAATTAATACACGGTTAGATCAAGGTTCACTAAACAGGAAACAAACTACCTGCACTCTACTAGCACACAAGCACGAAAACAAACCCAAGTTGCACTAGCGGTCAGACTAAGAAGAATCACAGGCCACATAAACACATGTCTAAAGGACACAACAAACAAAGCTAGAAATTGCTTATAGAACAGTAATACTTCATACAGTTTCCAATTATTTATTATCGGAATAAAGATGAGAAAAGCATGTTCGTTCACAATCACCAATTATTAGAATAAAGGTGAGGGAAGCATTTTTGTGCGCAAACAACAAACACAATGCAACAATCAGGATGCATGCTCGTCCTATTCGTCCTCACGAATTTTGCCAACTTATTATGGCAATAGCGTTCTATATCGGTGGCATATCTACGTCTCTCTCGGTATATTGCTAGTCGTCATCTACACATACGAGTTCGAAGTTAGTGTACCTGCAGAAAATTCCATCACAGCCCATTTCCCAATGATGCAATTCACACATGACAGTTTATCACAGTTTATACTCCATATATTTCTATATGGAGGCCAGCTTCTCATTAAGCGCCGAGCCACGCATAGGCGCCGCTGCCACACTTTAACCATAGGGCAGCTCATTATGGTAACTCACCTTCTTACCTGAGCGTAGGTGCGTCGTTGCAAATACATTACACTTCTCAGTATTCCCATGTCTGTATACCCATACACATCCATGGGGTACTGAATCCCGGAAAAGTAATTACTCCACATCGCAGTCTTCATATATACATATGTGTAACATGTATATAATCAAGCGCCACAATTAAACACTCCCCTAGACCGACGTTTGTTCGGTCATGCTCTCACAACTCACGTTACCTGAGCGTCGATCCATTCAAGACTGAATGGCCTCAAAATTAACAATACACATGTATGCATTACCCTTCCCAGGTTGTGGGTTAGTAATATGAACTAAGCCACCTAGTAGTCCTTAACTTAGGGCTTATAGAGGATGTCGCTAGCATTATAGTTTTTCAAATCTGTTTTGTCAAAACCAAACAATGTGTTTGGTTGAAAATAGATTTTCCAAAACCAAAATTTTGTTTTGAAAATACGTATGTGACTGTATCATACTTAATCAAGCTCCGATACCAGCTGTCGCAGAACCTCCCAAGTTATCGGGCCCACATGCACCTGTCCTTGTCTCAAAGACCTCAGACAGCTATGCGTGTGCACCAAACAACTTAACAGGATCTGTCCGAGTGCCCCGAGGACCCCGGATAAACGACTTACCGCCAAGATCGCAGGATTAAGTAAACACAAATCACACACCAACATTTGCAGCGGAAATAAATTCTTTATTGCAAAATGATTACATGTTACAATAAGTTTACATTAGACAATTATCGGAGTGATTACAAAAGAAAGTGATTCAAAGGAATTACAATTTAAAATGTATAAAATATTTACAGGTTTTAAAATACATGCTAGCTTAAGTGACAATCCTCAATAAAGAAGCTAAAGATGGGATATACTTATATAAGAAGGCCGAGCCCACCGGCACTTAGCACCATCCACAACAGAACAAACTTATAATCCTGAAAAAAAACAACAGGGAATAAAACCCTGAGTACGCAATTACTCAGCAAGACTTACCCGACTAAGAAAAGACTCTCAAGGATATGCTAGTTTGTCGGGAATCAAGGTAAAGCTTATCAAATTTCAAAGACTCATTTTCGCAGAAAAGCTTACTAGTAGTGGATCCTTATGCAAAAATTTTACTTCACAAATTAAGTACTTTTCCTGAATCTAGATTTGCCTAATCTAGAGCATTCACTTGTCCTACACTAGCTTTATTTTAGCAGCATTTAGTTTCACTTGTTATCTACGATGAGGGTCGAAGATCCAGTCTTCATATCCGAGAAGTTCGGCGATCCGAATCGATTAATACCCAGCTGGGGATCTCCAACCACACGACATATGTAGCACTTAACCCTTGCATATGTCAACTCGCCACCGGGTTTCTCAAGACCAGAACGGGTCCCCGCCAACCAAGAGCTCAGTACCCCACCATCCAGCCTCTTGCCAGGTGGATACACGATACTCTCGCCATCTCTCCACTCCCATTGCGGGCCAGCCTTTCTGGTATTGGTCCAGCCGAGGCTAAGCTTACCCATGATGAGGCATGTGGCCAGTTAAAGGGTCCTAGATCAGCAGGCCAACAATCGGAACGGTCCTTAATCGACACAGACGGGCGACCTTTCCTGCTCAACGTCTGGTCTCATTTTATTTAAACCATTTCCCAATCTTTGGTACCTGACAGAGGTACTTTTTTCTGGATGTTGACTCCATCATGGCCATATGGATTCACCATCCCAATTTCTTTTTCACAACAATTTCCCATATCCCGTGTAACACGTCATCTTTTTAAAAAGAACAGCTTTTAATTATCTAAGCAGGGCTAAGCATCTTTAGTTCTCTTTTATAAACAGGAATCAAGGAATAGTAATCAAATTCCAAGGAATGGTAATGCATCAGTTGTTTCATCACTCAACTCCTATCACCTAATGCAACATATAAGTGATAAAAGTTTTATAACAACAAGGAGGTGGCAAATGCACCGGGGCTTGCCTGGGATACACTAGGTTAGTGTGGTTATATGACGTCCGCTTGGTGAGCATCAACAATCCTGACACTTGATCAAGTCGTCCATATCGAGATGGGTCCATCAAAGCCACCTTGTGATCCATCCTGATCCATGCCCTCCAATTCACATAATCATCTAGCGTACCTATTGGAGATGCATAGTGCATATGAGCATGAGCAAGAACACAAAATAGATAATCTATACTAAAGAGGATAAATACTTAAAACAAGTCATCACAATTCCTATGAGCACACTATGTGAAGATATTACTAAGTACCACAAGCGCATCTTTTACACTTAAGTATATCTAACTCAAGCATCGAGCAATCATAAGACTACACACAAGCCTTAAGCTTATGGACTAGAGCACACTGCCAACGGACTAACACTATTATTAGCACTAATGAACAACCCATTATTTATAATTATAAGGACACAAGAACAATGTTCTATGTTGTAAGTATCATGACCAATGGGTTATAAAAAATTGAGTTACATGATCATACCTATAAAAACAAAACCAGTCAACTACAGTCACCATTCTAGACAATAAACCTAATTGAGAATATGCCCAAGGCAGTCAACACAACCAAACACTTATAACCCATTGATGATTTTTGTTACACTATATTAGCCAATACAATTAGCTCAATCCACTACAGCCATAATAGGTGCAAATCTGAAAATTAGCCGCCCAACTTCATTTATCAAGACAAGAACTAACTAAATCTAGGTGTCCATACAAAAGAAACTCCAAGGAATCATTTTAATACTTGCTGATTTTGGACAGCAAAACATCAGCTATTTGTTTAGCTCATAACTCACAAAATATTCATCCTAAAATGATAAACTAGGACTTTCTGGAAAGCTTATAAAGTCCTCTACACCTTTGGTATTATCATCACAACAAGATTCGACCTTTAGAAAGGTCAAACAGAACTAAACATAAACTCTGTCCAGATTTGGACATAATTCGATTACTTACTTCAAAAATTCATAACTGGAGTTTCAGACATCCAAATAAGGTGATCCTAGACTTTTTAGAAAGCTAGTAGAATTGTCTATAATTCATCTATAAATATTTCATGTTAATTCAATACATATCAAAGTCAGTTAATACAAACAGACGTCTCTGTCCAGATTTGGACAGATTCAGACTCTATAGTTCAAACAGCTGTAACTTGGTCCCTAGACCACCAAAAAGGGTGCTCCAAAATTTGTTGGAAAGCTTGAGAAAGGTACTACAATTCTTCTATAATTACTAAGGGCTGATTCTCAGTTTAATTTATTCAAACAGGGCAATTTTCGAAATCAGTACAACATTTGGACAAATTCTGAAACTGGACTTGGAAAATTCATAACTCCTAAACTATTAGACCTATGTCTGTCAAATTTTAACACAAGCGAGATAATGAACAGTACATGCAGTACAAAATATCAACTATCTTGTTTTAATTCATACTTAGCTCCTACACATTATTTGACTCGTTCTCTAAATCATCTTATTAGATTAACTTGCTTGACGCCTAAATAAACAGCATATAGCATAGAAATCTACAGTACAACTTGAACACCTAAGAACTTAAAGTACTCGCATATATACCTCCTCGAATTATTCTCTGACTTCAACCGAAATCGAAGCATCGACACTACTTGCTTCCAAATAAATTTTTGGACAGCGACGACACTTGTATAGGACCTCTAGCCGATCAACACAACATTTAACCACTCAATGGCATACATATTTATCGACGCACTCTTCACACCATAAACTACATTTTAACTTAATCCTTACTACCGAACGACGCATCTCCTTTATTTTTCTCATCACCCCACACATACAAACACATCATCAACTAAATCAAATGAGTAAAATACACATCAAACAACCTGGCCGATCGGATTTGAGTTGTGCATGTGCTATCCATGGACTTGGGATTTTCGTCGAACACACGATGCACGAAGCACGACATCGACAACGAGCTGCAAGCAACGACATATACTAGTTTTAGAATTTTATCAAACACAAGGGACTCAAGAGCAGCAAGGGCAGCGAGGTTTCACCGGAGTTTGTGACGTCGCGCAGGGGCTGTGCAGATCGAGTTGGAGCTCGCTGCGGTATTTCATCGATCACGTCAAGGGCGCGACACGAAGGAGTGTCGTGACTGCTGCTGCTCCATGGCCTAGGACGAGAGCAAGCACCAGGAAGTCGCACGATGTATAGGAAGCAGCATCCCGGCGCCCTGAGGAGACCCAGCGAGACGAGGTTGCAGGGGCGAGCCCCATGTCGACGCCATGGAGAACGAGGAGAGTGGCTCGTGAGAGAGAGATGGGACAGGGAGCCGAGATGTTGAGGAGATGGGGCGCTGACCTGCTATAGGCAGGAGAGGTCGCCGTCCATGGTTGAAGCTGGAGCTAGGGCGAGCTCCCGTGGAGATGAGGGTGCCAGGGAGGGGCGGCATCCATGGCTGGAAAGAGAGATGGAGGCTGGGCGAAATCAAGGGAGGAGAGGGACTGGGAGTGGCTGCAGAGGCACACAGAAGAAGAGCGCCGAGAGGGAGAGACCATGGCGGGGAAGGCCGACGACCATGGAGGACGAAGAATGGAGGGAGGGCGCCGTGAAGGAGATGAGACGATGAGTGCTATGGAGGAGGGCTCGACCGGCTGGGCGATGCTGGCTACCAGGACTGGAGGGCACGTCGCATATTTGGGAACAACGGCTGGCAAGCAAAATGCGTAGAGAAGAATGGATCAAATGCACATTTCTGGAAAAGGATGCGTACTTGAGAAATCCTGAGTAAGCACTGGGAGCTTCCGGAAGCATGTGTCACCACTCACACGCACAAAGAAATGTGTGTGATTTCTCTGAGAGGATAAAGGAGAGGACTCGTGGATTGAAGATGACGGCTGTAGAAGCTAGGAAATGTCCAGCATTTTCACCGGATAAGGAGAAGATGGAAAACGGTGGGGATAAGCAAATGAGATTTTTTCCTCTTTATTTTCAATACATTTACAAAATATAATTATTTCTTAGTTCTTGAATTAGGGATTTATAAATATCTAAAAGTGTCGAACCAAAAATTCATTGGTCTACGTTTTTTTTTTGTTTCCACAGATTGATGAAACAGATGAACTAAATTGGTCGGTTATTAATTTGGTATGGTTTATCTTGCACAACCTGCTCTAATTGACTTGCTACAGAATTCTAATAAGTTTAGAGAACCAGATTCGATTTCAATGGTTAGAGTTCGGACATGGTGTAAATGGACCGAATCAATGACATCGACTTTGATATCTTAAGCGATATTTAATTTAGTCGAACCTAGACGAATTTCGCCGCTATTTAAACATTTGACTAGAAAACAAAGCGATTAATAATTTTACACCTTGTTTTTCTTAGATATTCAACGTGATCAAATTATAAAAAGAATCAAACTCTTTCCGAAAACCTATTCATTTAATAAACAAATTCGAACAGCATGGACTCAACACCTTGAAAGATTTTAAACTCCAAAATTTCTCTAAAATGTTTGGACAACTTAGATAAACGGAGACAGATACGATATCAAAATCGTGAATGACAAAGATGATTAGAACTTAGTGACCTTTATATTCACTGATATCTCGTGCTTAAATCCATACTCGTTGTCGCATGAGAAATAAACACCAGGGGTGTTACATTTCCATCCTTAGGATTGTGTCTGTTCCTTAGGATGAAAGAGCATCACAGGGAACTTTGCAGTAAGATCCCACTATTGCTCCAAATGAAAATATTCTTGCAGGTAGAAGCCATCCTCTCCATGGTTAAATTGAGGACAACCTCTATCCACAAGATCTAAGCAAGGCTAAGCATTTTTGTAAATCATAATTTTGATACTTCCCAGAAGTATCTATGAAGGTATGGATATCAAGGAAAGCAATGCATCAAAGGGTTTCAAGCAATTCCTATGAACCTAATGCACATTTCACTAGACTTAAGTGTGCGAAAAGTATTTAAAAACACAAGGAAAGGGTTTGCATGCACCGGGGCTTGCCTTCGTTCACAGGTGAATCAGGCTCGGACTCGCAGATGTCGAAGTAGAGCCAAGTCTCTGCCTGAGATTCCAAAGGTGGTGGTGTCTTCTCTTGAGTCACCTCACTCTCTTCTTCGTTTTCTAAATATAACCATATAGGTATATATATAAGAATGAATGCCATGTAATGCTCATGAGAATGCAAAGATAATATAAACTTATTATCTATGTCTTGAGTACAACTTTCCTTCACGGAATTCCGGGAACTTAGGGTTTTCGGAGTCGGTAAAGGAGTTCACAGGGCAGGGGTAGGGGTTTTAGGTTCTAAGTGTCAAACAAGGTCCAAATCAACCCAAATTCTACCCAAGGCCTCTAAATAGTGTATAAAACTCATATAAAAATTTTGGGCATTTTTGGAATTACCATTTGTTTTCTAAAAATCCAGAACTATTGATTTAAGCTATTTTAAATGCCTTAAAATTCCTTATTTAACCTAAAAATCACACACTTATTTTTATTAAATTCTAGGGAAAATAAGGAGTCTAGGAAAATTGGTTTCACAATTTTATCATTTTTCTACTGTTTTTTATAATTGTTTTGGCTCTGGAGATAAAAGAAAAAGAAAAACACTTCAACAGTCGTGGGCTCAAACTGGCTTAGGCGGCCCAACATCGCACAGAAGCGCGCTTGCGCACGCGTCCACGCCTGCGTTGGCCATCTTGCAAAAGGGCCCTCGGGGTTTCTGGCTAACCGGAAACAGCTCTAGCCACTGTTTACAGAGTCACTGACCGTTTGCATAAACACCCTCCTAATTCTAATCCTTTGCAGACCGAAGTCCCTGTCGACGAGCGACGCCGGTCCGCGCTCCGGCGAAACTATTCCGGCCAGATGACGCCATGACTAGAGTTCTCAAGCGACAGGAACCAAATTAGCTACCTACCGCACCTTTCCCCTCACTTAATTTCTGAATTGAAGCTCTACACCCTTCTGCCCACGGTGTCAGCGCGGGTGATTAAGTGGATCAAAGTGTTACGGATCAGCGAGGGCTGGGCTGGCTAAATTGAAGCTAGAGAAAGGTTCCTGGGTTCACTAGAGATGACGCACATGCCAAATTTTGGGCTAGACACGAGCGGAAAGGTGGGGCAACGGAGAGGGTGCCATGGCGGTGTTTGACAGTGCACGGGTGCGTTCCGGCGATGGGCCTCGGTCAAACTCCAAATTGTTGCGTCCAGGGGCAATAAGAGATCACATACTAACTAAAACAAAGAGTAATTTGATCATTACTGACCGGAGGAGCGCTAGCCACGATGAGGTTGGGTTTCGGGTGTGCTTGAACTGAATTGGGGCGAATGCAAAATTAGAGCTCGTAGGGAATCGGCTAGGAGCAATACTTGGTGTGGAGGTGCGCAATGATATTGCGAAGCTAGTTACGAGCTCAATTTATAAGAGGCTTCGTCGGTGGCACTCAATTTGGTCGAGCAACGCGGCGGCCGGAGATGAGGAAGGACTCTGGCGCCACGGTTTCGTGTCCACCGCCATGGCGGGCTCACCGGCATCGGTGAGACAGCAGCGGGGAATCACGATGACACGACAGAGGTGCCCGGATACGTGGCGTAGGGTCGGACGATGGCTATCACCGGCGTTCTTATCGTCTTCCACCGCGGTGACGCAGTATGGTGGCCGGAGTTTTTTAATGGCTGGAGCTTATCCACGGCGGCGTAGCGTACACCGGGTGTTACCCACCTACCCAGAGCACAACGTGGACCGGCGACGGCACAATTCGCCGTATAGTTGGTCGTCGGCGGTGGGTCAGTTGCGCTGGCGGTCAGACCCAACAGGCACTGTACCATGGCGAGCCCCTATTCAGAACCGTTGACAGAGCACTTTGCAGCTCCAGTTTCTCCCAATTTTGTGTGGTGACTAAGCTAACTCCCTGTACCAAAATTATAGCCTGACAAACCAGCTACAACTTTGTCACAGCAACCTTGATCAATTTCTCAACAATTCAAGTTTGAATTCACACACCAAGTTGGCTCTGTTCCACTGAGAATCTGAATTTCAGAATGGACCAGCCTGACAGCCAAACTTGAGGCTTAATTATCTCTGACTTTTTCTTAATAACTATGCTTTCCTTCTTAAGCAAAGTTGTTCTCCTATGTTAGGTCTTCAACTTTGATGTGGTGACCTAACATGAATTCTCATTATTTTGAAAGCTACACAACCCCAAAGTTGGGCCTATAACCCTGATTTCAGACTTAGCATAGGAATCAAAATCAAGGTCCTTTTTGCAAATGAGTCCAAAACTTAGGGTTTAGCTTTCAAGTCCACATATTTGTGAACCAAATGACTTAGGATACTAATTTGACTTGATTTTTGCACCTTAGTCCAAAAGTGGACTAATTTTGCACATAGGCCCCTAGGGTTTAGTTTTAGGGTTTTCCAGGGTTTCAATTAGGGTTTCTGGTATCTTAGGGGTATAAAGGTAATCCAAGTTTATTTTTGGGGTCATTTTATGACTTTTACCCTAAAGCTTTTAGGTTTTCCCAACTTGGGTTAGTTTTACCCCATTAATCCCTATTTAGGGTAAAGCTTCCTATCCAGGGTCCTATTTGCAAAACATTAAAACAATACAACTTGTTTGAAATTTTTGCCTAGTGAATGCACCCTAGGTGTGTCAAACATATGCAATGCCAATGCTTATGATGCCATGCTCAAGTTTTAGTTATAGTAACACCAGGGGTGTTACACCAAACATGGAAACAATCCACGTAATAATATTCTACGCATCGTTACGGGACCGTGGGTTCGAGAACTACTAAGATCAGAGTTATGGTTAAATAGATATAGTTTTCTGAAGTTTTAGGTGTTTAAACAATAAAACTATATTCTATGTTGATTAATATAAATCATGTGAGAAAAGGTATTATATATAAACTATTAATTCATCTTTAATTAACATTATAACTTGTTTAGAAATACAATTTTAGTCAAAGAATAATTATGGATGAAAAGCTTTATATTAACTTTTAATTAGAAAAGTAACGCTAATGAGCACAAGTTAAACCATTACTTTATTATTTCTGAAAATAGGAGGACATAGTGTTGTTTACTATGTAGGTAATTTTAATACAGAGCTAACGCAACTGGAACGGATTAAATTGGAGTAAAAATGAACAAGATACGATTTATACAAGTTTTCAAGTCATTTTAATATTTATTTTATACTGGGATTAGCTTCTAGTGCATATTTAGAAACACCAGGGAGTTTTCTATAAAAACCAGGCACTATCTTAACCACGGTGGAGGGTGGGTTGATTGAGTAAAACCACAGGGGCTGTTTTTTTAAATTTGCCGCGAGCGAAGGGGTAACTTCTAATCTGAGCTGCTTGGTTATAATTCAATGGTGTGGATTAGATCTATTTTAATTGAAGTGATATGCTCTAGTAGGCGTTGCTCCAGAGATCCGTGGTCAAGATTTTATTGGAGCGATATCCAATCACGCCCCACCGATCAAGATCAGACGGTTGACAACCGTAGAGCCCGAAGCATTCACTGGCTCTAATTTGAGCCGTTGAGTATCCGATCAATGGCTCCCACCCATCCTTAACCCAACGATGCCTGCGGCGGCATGAGCATAAAGAACGATGGCACCCACGCCGGTGATTAGCTATCCCACGCGCTGATGCTCAATTCGAGCCCAGCAAGGTGCTACACGAAGAGGGGGCTAGGGTGAACTCGCGGTTGTGGCACACATCGTCGTCATCGTCGCACACACGCCACACTAGTTTCCCACCCCCGACGAAGGCTCATTGTCGTCGCACATGTGGAGTAACCCCGACAGCTATTCCTTCCCTTTGTCCCTCTGCGACCCTTTGATCTCAGTGGAATTTGTTCGGGTGCCCAGCCAGGTAGGTTGCGGAGGGAGGCGGTTCCCGAGATTTATACCGGAGCTGGCATAGAATCCTAACTAAATTCGAAGATCGTGGTGCTCTTGTTATTCCGTTCATCGCAGCCCCCATCGACACAAGGTGGATGGCCTGACCGGTCGGTCCAACCTGTCATCGAGCGCCCCGTTGCTCGGGAGCGACCATGGAGCCGCTGCCAAGTGTAAGGAAAATGGACCCCGGGCCATTTGCCTCAAAAGGTTTTCGTGTTTGGTGGTCAACATAACCTGTGGATTAATGAGTTTGCTAGTGTTTGTATTTGTAGTTCACAGGATGCGAAGAGGATTGTATTAAGGCACCGAGGATGCAACACCTCAAAAGAAGACATAAGAAGAGCTTAGAAGTCCAAGACTCAAGAACAAAAGAAGCCCAAGGAACATTGTTGTAATCCATGAAGTGGGCAGTCAGCCAGCACCCTGGTGGCGCATCGGACAGTGAACAGTACCATGTTCGGTGTGCACCAGACTATCCGGTGGGACACCAGACAGTCTGCGTAGAGGGGCCCGCAGACAGGCGCCCTCGGGCTGCAGCAATGGACAGTCTGGTAATGGTCGGATCCAACGGTCGACTGCTGCATACCTCAACAGTCGGTTGATGTGGCCAGGGCATCGGACAGTGAACATTGCATGTCCGGTGCGTCAGTCGACAGAAAGCTCTTGCTTCTGCCCAATGACTATATTTGAGGAGGGGGGGTTATAAATACCCCAACCGGCCATTTGGAGGTGTGGGAGCCCAAGCAACATACGAAGGCATAGTATAGACATTTCCATGTGCTCAAACACCCAAGTGCTTAATAGAATAACTCAGTGATAAGCGTAGGTGCTTTGCGAAGTGCTTAGGTTAGTTAGACCGCATTAGCGCTTCCTCTAGGTGAATCCTAGTTAGTTGAGTGAGTTTAGAAAAACCACACAACCCCTCGGCTCTTGCACGAGCCATTGTAATTGTACCGAGTGGGGTGAGAGTCTTGCAAGACCGTGACAACCGAGTTTGTGTCACGACCGCCACCGTGTACCGGAGAGAACGAGGCCCGCAACGTTTCAGACAGAAGCTCGATAGTGGAGACGGCGGGGAGCGTTCGAGAGGATCCGAAAGTGGAGCACCACTTGCGCGTGGTGCTTGGCCTACATGTGGGCTTCTCTTTGCGTAGGGGCACCAACGAGAATTAGTCGGGACCTTGCATGGCGGCGTCATCCACGAGAGTTTGCATCTCTACCTTACTATTTACCTTCCGCATTTACATTAAGTACTTAAGTTCCTATCTTGTCTTTTTGATAGATTATTTAGATTGAAACTTAGCCTTTGTGGTAGAGATAGCAACACTTAGACAAAACCTAGTTTGCACATTCTAGTTTAATTATTTGCATAGGTTTTGCTCTAGTGATTTATTTGCGGCCTAGTTTAGAAAGAGTTTTTAGAAATCCTAATTCACCCCCCTATTAGGCGTCACCGTTTCTTACAAGTGGTATCAGAGCTTGGTTTGGCTCATTTGAAACGTTTTAGCTTCACCGCTAAAAGGGCCGGCGCTTTTTAGAGGAAGAGGATGGTTACCCATAGGCCACCACACTTCGACGACGCTGTCACACCCGGTTTTAGAAGGCCAACCGAATGCGAACCATGTACGTGCCAAGATCAGCAATTCACGTACACAACAGTTACATAACTGGACATCATCACACAGTGCTCAAATAACAACATAAAGAGGTAATAGTTGATTACATCAAGAGGCCTGAGACATCCACATAGTCATTAACATATATCAAAGTGTGAAAATGAAACGTAGCTAAACACGGCCTTCACAGGCAGCCGACAGGGGGTTTGGCGCTAACCCACGTCTAAAACTCATCGTAATCTTGGAACTCCTGGAACTCCTCCACTGGGGCTTCATCTTCTCCTAAGTAGTGGTTGCAAAGTGGACAACCTGGGGGGGTTTCGTGTGTAAAGCAAGGGTGAGTACACATCAACATACTCAACAATTGTCCCATTTAGCTGTGATGGACGAACTTTTATGTGGGGTTAAGATCAAGCATTTGCTTTTAGTTGGTGAGGTAATTATTACTAGTAGAGAGCCAGGTTTTAGTATTAGACCCTAGTTGTTAACCCAAAAGTACTCTTCCCAAATGGAAAGAATACTAGACACCATAACCATAGTCATAATCAAAACCGCAATTATCCTCATCGGCATCTGTAAACATAGTATCTCGAATCAATGTGTCTCTAATCAATGGAGCTCTCAAGGCCGCTCATAACCATGAGCACGACTGATATATCAGTTTCATAACACTCTGCAAAGGTCGCACACTTTACTCACAAGCCGTGATTCCTTTTTGCCTCGGGACGATCAAACCCTTAAACACTACCAAGGTGAATAGGCAAGGTTTCATTACGTAGCCTTTACAAAGATTCCCTGAGGCTGTAGGCGCTCATTAGGTTTCCTAAATATACCGCACTCCTCCCAAGTGGCAAACCACCCTTGGTAGAGCAAGCCGCATACACCGAGTCCCATTGACGGCACGACGGCAAAGCAAACTACACCTCAGTTCCTCTAATTAATTAGCTAAGGGCGTCCCATACCACCCTCATGGCTACACTGTTTTCTCGGGTGGTCATCCAACGAACCAGTCCTTACGGAGAGGCACTCGAGAAACCGCTTGAGCCCCTTAAATGTCCCAATGCCATCATCATAAATCAAAAGGTAATCATCGTATCATAAATAATCTCATCATGCTCATTGATTAGAGTGAAGGGCTAGCATAGAGCTAAACCAAAATGATCCAACCCGAATAGGTGAACAAGGACATGATAAACAAAGACTAGTCAATTCTTAGGTATAAATTATATAAATGCGGGAAGGTGAATTATAAAATGTATAGGACATAGATCGGTCAAAGGACACTTGCCTTCGCCAACTAGCTGCTGCTCAGGGTCTTCTCCTGCGATCTCTTCGGACTCCGCAAACGGACCGTTCTCTATACGAGTGCAGACATACATTCACATCTTAAATCAGAAAAGGAACAGTACACCACATAAGGAAACAAATCAGTTAAACACGCACATGACATAAAGCTCGCGCTTACGATCACGCGAAACTAGCGTCCGCGAAACGACACATGACAATGTGCGAAACAACACGTGCGACTTGCAAGAACTACTAGTTTGATGACACGTTTATATCTAACAAATATTAAACATAAACACTTGAGATGGTCTAGTTACACTCATGTATGCTCACAAGCGTAGCTCTAGATTGTAAACTAGTCTTCGCTAGATCGCTATTTTAATAATTATTGGATCAACAATTAATAAAATAATTAGCGAAAGCATGCGCTGCGATAAACTAATATTACTAGTATGTGAACAATATAATTAGTTTATCATGAACCTATCGTGATGGGAGCAGGCTGAAATAGGTTAATGACGCAGAAAGAAGTATGTAATTAACGGACGTAGACTATGGGAACTACCAAATGAGATCGCCAAGGCTCAGAAACATCCTAAATTATTTACATGGTTCATCGGGGTTCCTTTTTGCAAGCCTAAAATAAAATAAAAAAATAAAAATAAATAAAATATTGGACTCCTTCTCTCCCAGCCGAGCTGACTAGGGGGGCCTCGGCCGCGCGGGCACCGCACCGCAGCCGTAAGCCAAGGCCGCGCAGGGCCACGACCGAGGCTGGCCATGCCAGGCTGTCGTGCCAGAGCTGGCCGAGCAGGGCCAGGCTACCGGAGCGCGCTGCGGCGAGCCATGCCGGGCTACAAGGCCGGTCGAGCGCCGCACCGGATGAGCCCCTACGCCAGCCGTGCGCCACCGCATCGGCTGCAATGGCTGAGCCACGGCCGCGTGCCGTGCCGGCTGCCGGGCCAGGGCACAAGGCCATGCCGAGTACACCAGGTAGGGCGCGGATCCACGTCGGGGCACGTCGCGCATGGCTACCGCGCTGGTGGACCGGTTCGGCTGGGGAGGGAGATAGAAGGGGAGGAAGGAGAGGGGGCTCACCTCGGAGAACCACGGCGGGCGCTGGGACGTCGGGCGTGGGATGGAGCCCGACGACCGTCGGGACGGTGGGTTGGGTGGGCGTGAGGCGAGAGCGAGAGAACTGCGTAGGGCAGAGAGAAAGGCGTGCGTCGTGGGGGTGGTTAGAGAAGATGAACAGTGGACGAATTGGGGCACTTACAAGTGGGCCCCACCGGGCGGCGGCAACTGGGCAACTGCCCATCCTGCACAGGGCGGGCGGGCGTGCCCGCGCCCTACGCTCTAAAGGCTGGGCGGCCGTGGGCCAAAAGCGAGGGGAAGGGAGAAGGGCACTGGGCTGCGTGGGGGAAGCTACGGCGGCTGGGCCGCACACTTAGCGGGCGGTGGGGAGCGGAGCCAGGCGCCCGGTGGGCCACGCTGGAGAGAGGGGGCCTTGGCTGGGCCGAGGGACAGGCCGCCGAGTGGGCTAGGGAGCGAGGCTGGGCTAAAATGGGAAAAGGGCTGCTCGGTGAGCCTTTTCTATTTTTTGTGCTTTTTATCACTTGAGTTAATACCAATTACAAATTATTGATTAACTGAAATGTGAACTAGATCACTCACCAACCAAAATTGATATGCATGAACTTCGGCATGATGCATCAATCAAGACTTCATTTTGGATTCTATTAATACACAACATCAAGAATACTCCTGCTATTACTTTGAAAGAGACAGAATAGAGCGAAAATAGAAAAGGAGAGAAAGGGTAACACCCGAATTTGGTGGATACTAGGGAAGAAATTTATACCCCAAATTTAGGGTGTTACAGGCACTAACTTCCCATATTATCTTGCTAGAATGGCTTGTTACCTAGAGGCCATTGATCTAGGTGTTTGGAGAGTCACTAGTGACAGGATGAAACCACCTAAAAATCCCGAGAAGCTCACCACGAGTGAAGAAAAAGAAGTTTATTTAAATGCTAGAGCCAAAAATTGCTTGTATGAATCTCTTAGCATGGAAATTTTCGATCAAGTTTTATATTAAAAACTGCTAATGAGATTTGGCTAAAATTGCATGAGCTCCATGACGACACATCCAATGTCCGTGAGCAAAAATTGCCTAGTTTTAAATGAGTACAAGTCTTTTGCCATGAAAGAAAATGAGTTTGTTAGAGAAATGTATTCTCATTTAAATGTAATCATCAATGAGCTCATTTCTATTGGCATTAACAAGCTAGGTGATGCAGACATTGTGAGGAAGATTATCTCCCTTCTACCACAACAAAGATATGGGAGCATCATCACTATTCTTCACAACATGGAGGACCTGAGTACAATGACTCCGACCATTGTGATCGGAAAAATTGCGGCATTTGAGATGTCGCGAAAAATGGGTCGACAAGAGGAGCCATCTTCTTCAAGACCATATGCTTTTGCATGTGATGAAAGAAACGACAAGAAGAAGGCTCCCACTCCAAGTTTCTCAAGTGAAGAAGAGGAATAAGAAAGTGATGATGATAATCAACCATCAACATCATCCTCCGAGGACGAAGAAACAATCCGATGCGTCAGAAAGGTAATGGGGATGATCCGCAAGATTAATCTAATGGGTGTGCCCCTGTAGGTCGAGGACCTTCTCTTTAACATTGATAGGAAAAAGCAAAGAAAGAAAGGATGCTTCACATGCGAGGACAAGGGCCACTTCAGAGACAGCTGTCCAAATATGGCTGAACCCACAAAGGGGAGGAGCAAAGGCATGGCGCTTACAAGTGTCAAAACTTGGGATGACTCTTCAAGCGAAGATGAACCTCCAAGGACACACAACCATCGATCCTCATCACTCTCATCACGGTCATCATGCAAGTGCCTTATGGCAAGAGGTAAAATGAGTATTCCATCCCCTAGTGATGATAGCAGTAGTGATGATGATGAAGGTGAGGGAAAGCCCTCCTTAGATGAGCTTGCGGAAGTCGTTAATTTTTTTGAGATTGTATGCACTAAACAAAAGGCTCAACTTAAAACTTTGAAAAATAAGATGATTAGCTCTCAAGATGATTATAAATGTCTTCTAGAAAAATTTGAAACATTTGCAAATTTAAATTGTGAGCTAGCAACTAAAATTGAGCAATTAGAGTCTAATGCTACATCCTCAGCTACCGATGAAGGCCTTATTAAAAAGAATGAAAAACTTAAGGCTAAGTTAGCTAGCTCTCAAGAAGCAATTGAAAATTTGCTAGAGAAAATAAAAATCCTTTGCATACACAATAACGAGCTAACTATTAAGCTAGAAAACATTGGTAGCACCCCAGAAGTATCTTTTGTTAAAATTCCTGAAATTATTAAGAAAGTTGCATCTACTTCTTGCCTTGATTTAATTAATGATTCTAACCCCTGCAACCAAGTTCTTGTTGAGAATGTTGTTATAGAAACATGTTTGAATGAGGTTACAAAATAGAATGAGCAATTAAGGCAAGAAGTGGCTCGCTTTAGCAAAGCTTTATATGACAAGAAAGGCAAAGCCAAACAAATCCAACCTCCTCAAGATAACACCATTGCGGGACTGAACAAGCCCGTGGAGGGAGAAACTGTGATTTGTAGGCTATGCCACAAGGAAGTCCACAAGTCTTACCAATGCAAGGCGAAGACTAGGGATAAACAAAAACAAAAGCTCAAGAAAAAACCATCAAGCAAAATCTCCAACACCTACATCAACAAGGTGGATAAAAGGCTCCTACACCATATTTGATCAACAAGAAAAAGAATGGAAAGTTGATAGCAATCAAGGCCAACAAGCAAGCCAACAAAGAAAAGGGGGCCAAACGCATCTGGGTGCCAAAGGAGATTATCTCAACCATGAAAAGCACCAAGAAGGTTTGGATCCCAAGAGGGAAGTAAGAAGTTTGAAGGACAACGGAGAATTTGGAGACTTGGCAAAATTGGGATGTATATCATGGGATGCATCATATTGGATCAAGTCTATTGCCAGGTGGGTTAGTGAATACTTTGGACCCAAATTCCCCACCCATGACTAAGGTAACTAGATTTATTGTATTTCCTTTCTTGATATGTGTATCTATTTTCTTGTATCTAGTTTTTACCTTACATGCCTAGTTTTACATGTGATATTTTACTTTTGATATTAATTACATGCATACTAGGTCAATCATATGGTAGGAATGCTCGCTTTCAATTCATATTCTTGAGAAAACCTACATGGTTTAAAATGATTAAGTTAAGCACGACACATAGCTTATTCAACATTCCTATGTAATTGATACTCCAATTGGTATTTACAAATAACATATTCTACAATTGATCACCTCCAATACATCAATTGGTATCATTTAACTTATATGTGCCAAAGCTCGGATTGTAGATAGTTTGCCCCTCTTGATATCAAAATCAAGTGCACGTCTCCTACAAGTATTCAAAACTTGTATGCACACTTTCAGGAGGAGGTTACTCTATAATCTAAGTCTCAGAGACTAATACTTGTTTTCAAGTCTATTGTATGTAGTAGTCTCATTGAAGGAAAATAGAGTCCCCGGAGAAACACAATAGGCTTCCACTGCAAATCTACAAGTAGTTTCATGTCTCACATGACTACATTTAGTATCTTCTACATGTCTTCTCCCGTTTTTGATTAGACTACATTTCATATCTTATACTTCCCATATTGCCATAAATGCACATGTTGTCAAAATAATCTGTTACCTATGCATAAGGGAAGTTAGTCTAATCAAATCATGTCTTGTACCTTTTTTTCTCATATGCTTTTTCCTAAGTAGAAAATCTTCGACAGGGGTAGTATCTCCTCGTCTATGACAAAGGGGTAATATTCTTTCAAAGGGGAAAACACTCTTTTAGGGGGAGTAATCTTTTAGTGCTTCAATTGATAAATCTTTTAAGAGGGCAAGTCTTATTTGCTTCCTATATGCTTTTAATGTCTTCCTTTTTGGTGGTTAATGCCAAAGAGGGAGAAGTTTTAGGGACCAAAGCAATGAAAATTATATCAAACACCAAACTCCACCAAATTAAAATTTTAATCTTGCTAGTGGTTTTGGTTTTTTGGTCTAAAATAGGAAGTAAGCGAATTCTGGAGTTAGTGGCAGGCTCAAGTCCATAATCTCACTTTGAGGGGACACTCATGCATCCTAACAAGTAGATTGCATATTTTCATTCAAATGTTTGTTATATTTGCTTGCTTTGGTTGTGTTGTTATCAATCACCAAAAAGGGGGATATTGTAAGGAAAATGGACCCCGAGCCATTTGGCTCAAAAGGTTTTGGTGTTTGATGGTCAACATAACCTGTGGACTAATGAGTTTGCTAGTGTTTGTATTTGTAGTTCACAAGATGCGAAGAGGATTGGACTAAGGCACTAAGGATGTAACACCTCAAAAGATGACATAAAAAGACCTTAGAAGTCCAAGACTCAAGAACAAAAGAAGCCCAAGGAAACAATGAAGTAATCCATGAAGGGGGCAGTCAGCTAGTGCCCTGGTGGCGCACCGGACAATGAACAATACCCTGTCATGTGTGCACCAGACACCGGACAGTCTGCGCAGAGGGGCCCACAGACATGCGCCCTCGGGCTGCAGCACCGGACTGTCTGGTGTGCACCAAACAGTCTGGTAACGGTCGGATCCAACAATCGACTGTTGCAGACCTCAACGATTGGCTGACGTGGCTAGGGCACCAGACAGTGAACAATGATGTCTGGTGTGCACCGGACTATCCGGTGCGCCCGTCGACAGAAAGTTGTTGCTTCTGTCCAATGGCTACATTTGAGGGGGGAGGCTATAAATACCACAACTGGCCATTTGGAGGTGTGGGAGCCCAAGCAACATACCAAGTCATAGTATAGACATTTCCAAGTGCTCAAACACCCAAGTGCTTAATAGAATCACTCAGTGATTAGCGTAGGTGCTTTGCGAAGTGCTTATGTTAGTTCGACTGCATTAGCGCTTGCTCTAGGTGAATCCTAGTTAGTTGAGTGAGTTTACAAAAACCACACAACCCCTCGGCTCTTGCGCGAGCCGTTCTAATTGTACCGAATGGGGCAAGAGTCTTGCGAGACCGTGACAACCGAGTTTGTGTCACAGCCGCCATCGTGTATCGGAGGGAACGAGGCTCGCGGCGTTTTGGCCGGAACCTCGATAGTGGAGACGGCGGGAAGTGTCCGAGAGGAATCAGAAGTGGAGCACCACTTGCACGTGGAGAAGGCCCATGGCTCTCTACGGAGTTACTCGACCATGGTGTTTGCCCTCATGTGGGGTTCCCTTTGTGTAGGGGCACCAACGAGGAGTAGTCTGGACCTTGCGTGGTTCCGGATACCTCGGTAAAAATACTAGCGTTATCCACGAGAGTTTGCATCTCTACCTTGCTCTTTACCTTCCGCATTTACATTAAGTACTTAAGTTTCAACCATGTCTTTTTGATAGATTATTTAGATTGAAACTTAGCCTTTGCAGTAGAGATAGCAACACTTAGACAAAACCTAGTTTGCACATTCTAGTTTAATTATTTGCATAGGGTTTGCTCTAGGGATTTATTTGTGGCCTAGTTTAGAAAGAGTTCTTAGAAATCCTAATTCACCCCCTCTTAGGCGTCGCCGTTTCCTACACCAAGGCTGGCCCACCTGTCAGCACGTGGGAACGTGTGCATGGTCCAGCGGTTGACGGGGATGTGTTTGGGTGGTGATGGGTCGCGAACCAGGCTTTCGACCTAGATTGGGACTTCCCTCCCCTTTTCCTTTCTTTTTTCTTCTTCTTTTCTATTTCTTTTCTTATTTTTCCTCTTTGACTTTAAACTCGGTTTAAAGTTTTGATTCTTGAATTCCAATCAAATGCAACACACATAAAATGCCAGCATGGGATGCATAGATTTATTAGGTCTCCCATATTTGTTAATTAAGTTAATCACTTGATCAGGGGATTTTATATGGCGAATGAATAAGGGAATACATCTAGGATAATTCTATAGCCATGTCTACTTATCCCATAATTTTGAGAAATACAAATTCTACACCCCATAAAAGAATCTCGGCTTGCAATTCATCTTCTCATTCCCAGGTAGCTTCATCCTCTGCGTGATGACTCCACTCCACCTTGCACATCTTGATCACCTTGTTCCGTGTGACTCGGGTTAGTGTATCGATGATCTTGACAGGGTACTCGGTATAGGTCAGATCACCCTACACACTGAGTTCTTCCATAGGCAACTATTTCTCTGGGACTCAAAGACACTTCTTTAACTCGGATACATGGAACACATCATGCACATCAGCTAGGTGACTTGATAACTCCAGCTGATAAGCCACTTGCCCAACTCGATTTAGGATTTTGAAGGGCCCAATAATGTGAGGTGACTCTGTGTGAGCATTGCAGGATGTTGGAGCTCATAAATAGCTACAATGATCAAGTCATGAAGACTTGGAGTTTTGGAGTCCAACCCCAACCTCAAACAGGCCAAAAGGGCAAAACGATGAAGAAGGTTAAGTATGCAAGGTTTGAGTGTTTAAATAAGTTGCATACACCTTCTACTATACATATGGCACTTTGGTTTGCCCTCTAACTCAGTTTGTAGAGGAACTACCATTCTAGGCTCTGTTTAAGGAGAAACAGAAAAGCTAACAAGAGAATGAAAAGAGGTAACTTTCTAGGACTTAGTCAACTGGATTACACTCTAATTGTTTTTGTCTAAGTAACAAGAAAGTTCCCCAAAGACTTGAAACTAAATGGAGAAATAATGGAGGAAAAGGCATTTAGAGTACTGATGGCTGGCGCACCGGCCCCTCTACAGGCTCGGTTTGATGTGCACCGAACTGTCTACAGGAAACTGTATAGTCTCGAGATTTTTGGTTTAAAATCACTGGACCATGTACGTAACCAATCCAAAGCACCGGACCGCCTCGTCCAATGACTACTTTGCGTGGTTGCGGTGGCTGCAACGGCTAGCTGACATGGCGCCCGGTCCGGTGACCACCAGAGAAGGAAGGTAGCCAATCAGGATCCCGAGCATGGGCTATTGGACCTGGTCTGATGTGCACCACACTGGTCTGGTGCTGTCGGGGACCATAATTAGGGGTACCCTCAAGACGCCTAATTCTCAGCTGATAACCCCATCAGCATAAAGCTGCAGAGGCCTGATGGGTACGATTAAGTCAGGGATCAGTCCATACGAGCGACTCGATCACGCCTCGCCTGAGCCTAGCCTCGGACAAGGGCAGCCGACCCCGAGGGATTTCCGTCTCGCCCGAGGCCCCCCTCCAACGGCGGACACATCTCCGGCTCGCCCGAGGCCTTGCCTTCGCTAAGAAGCAACCCTGACTAAATCGTCGCGCCGACCGACCGAGTCGCAGGAGCATTTAACGCAAAGGTGGCCTGACACCTTTGTCCTGACGCGCGCCCCCCGGCAGAGCCGAAGTGACCGCCGTCACTTCGCCGCTCCACTGACCGGTCTGACAGAAGGACAGCGCCGCCTGCGCCACTCCGACTGCAGTGCCACTTGACAGAGTGGGACTGACAGGCAGTCAGGCCCTGCCAAAGGCGCCATAGGAAGCTCCGCTCCGCCCGACCCAGGGCTCGGACTCGGGCTAAGCCCCGGAAGACGGCGAACTCCGCTCCGCCCGACCTAGGGCTCGGACTCGGGCTAAGCCCCGGAAGACGGCGAACTCCGCTCCGCCCGACCCAGGGCTCGGACTCGGGATAAGTCCCGGAAGACGGCGAACTCCACTCCGCCCGACCCAGGGCTCGGACTCGGGCTAAGTCCCGGAAGACGGCGAACTCCGCTCCGCCCGACCCAGGGCTCGGACTCCTGCAGGCTCGGGTCTTCACGCTGGAAGGGGGCTGTAGCACCCTCGGCATCGACGACACCTTCAGCGAGGTCCGACCCAGCCTCGGACGGTGATGCGGTCCAGGGACTTCTCCGGGAATCCGGCCCGAGCAGGCGGCTCGGCCGGTTGCCCCTGGGGCCTCGGCCAACCATCTTCCAAGGGTGCCAGCCCGATCCGAGGCCTCGGCTGATCTACTCCGGCGTCGGTCTCGCTGACGGACAACCCGGCTAGGCTCCGGCCAACCAGGTTCCCATTTTCGAGCCAACTCCGCCTCTGTTCGTACTGATATCGCTACCCCTGGTCTCGGCTCGTCGAAGAGCGGCCAAGGGGTCTCTTTAACTAAGCTGGAGGAGCCTCAGACAACAAGGTCGATCGAGCCGAGGGACTCCTACGCCTCCGGGATACGGATACCTCACTCGTCACCTTGACACGGGGCGACTCATGCTTGGTGAAGCGGTTCAGATAATCAACAGGCGAGTCTTAGTGCTCGAAAATGAGGAAAAAACATGGCTCCGTGCCAAAATTACATACATGTTCAGGCCTCGACAGCCGTAATGAACAAAAAACCCTGGCATTCAAAGTGCCATTACAAACGGAACTCCGGTTCCCCCTCCGCAGGTACGAACAACCCCACTCCATGGGGGAAGGCCTGCAGAGCAACAGAAGACTGACGAGCGGCTCGCCGCCGCCCGCTCTGACTACGACGACAACGACCCCCGCTCCGGATGGTCGAGCTGCAGCAGCGCAGGCCTCAGGGTGGGCGCTGCTGCAATCTTGCCCTCGCCCACACCGACGCTCGAGGGGCGAGGACAAGTACGAAGAACCGGAGGCCCGAAGCGCGGATGGTGGCGGTGATCCCGTCGGTGACGGGGACTTCTCGAGCCGCCTCCGCCTCGGCACCGACGGCAGGGGCCATCGGCCCCCCGGCAGATCCCCACTCAAATCCTCCCAGGCGAGTGGGGCCCCGACCTCCGCGTGAGGGCGCCATCCCGGTGCAAAGGCAGGACCACCCCAGAACACGAACGCCGCCCTAGCAGCGCGCGGCATCTTGGGTGGTCCTCCCGTACACACGGCGCGGCAGCCGCCCTCCGGCAGGAGGGGCCGCCGGGAGCCGAGCCGACGAGCCCGACACGCTGGAGGTGACGACGCCCGCCGTCGACCAGCCCCGCGTTGTCGAAGTCCGGGCCGCCCGCAGGGCCAGTGAGCGCCCTCTCCCTCGAACGCCGCGGGAAAGGGTGACCCACGAACCCGCGTGGGAGGTAGAGCGCCGGCTCAGCTCGGCCCCCACCCCAGCGAGGATGATGAACATCCTTGAAGCTGAGGGTGGGACCAAGATCGCAGCCCGGCTTGCTTCTCCCTACCCAGGAACTGGCGATCACCGTCTTGGGTGACCACCAGCGGAGGGGAGCAACCGGGCTGCATGATGAAAATCCTTGAAGCCGAACGATGGCTGAGAGGTACCAACTCCCACGGAGTTGCGTTCCTCCAACGATGAGGTGAAAAGACGGCGGGTACCCCCCATCCGGGGGCTTGGAAGGTGGAAAGACGCGATGCATAAGGAAGGGAGAAGACATGGTCGCCTTACGAAAGGGGTCGCCCTCCTTTTAAAGGCAACTCTCCCTACGTGCGCCCCCAAACGTCACGGGCTGAGTCTTCTCCAACACGCTCCAAGGTCCTCCCCTGCGGCGCGGGGGCTGGGTCCCGCATGTCATGCAAACCGGCTCAGAGCAGAAGAAGCCAAAGCGCCGCGCGTGGTGCACACAACCGCCCAGCGGTTACAAGCGACCCCCCACTTTTGCCCAGACCAACGGGCGGAAGGGGCGGGCAGCCATGCAGGCGGCATGCAATCGCGCCAGGTGGACGCGCTTCTCCGACTCCCAACACGCCAGCATGGAGGCCTCGGCCCACGCGTCACGCAACCGGCGCGCCGGATGCTGCAAGCAAGCAACTGCACCGCCACTTGCGCCACCATCGCGCCTCTTCGGTTGCGGAACCAATGCCGTGACTCGAGGCGACCCAGCGCACGACCCAGCGGCGCCAGCCTGGCGCGACGGTCAATGCAGCCGAAAGTGGGCCGGCAGTAATGACGGTGGTAGGCGGGCGGGAGCAGCGGTCACGTCGTCAGCCAAGCTCACGTCCCATCCAGGGGCAGCAAGAGAGCCTCCTCTCACGGCGTGAAGACGACGCGCCCGTGATCCGTTCCTCGAACGGCTCGCGCACGCGCAACGGCCGCCCTGCCAACCACTCGCCCCGTCGCATTAACTCCGCGGCAGGACAGGCAGCGCTTCTGGCAGGAGAAGCGGGCGACGCTTCGCCTTCGCCGTAATGACCGCGCCAAAAAAGGTACGCCACGTCGTTCGATTTCGTATCCTTTTCCTTTTTTCCTCTTTCTCTATCTCTTGCAACAGGGACCGGGAAAGGGGGATACCCCGAAAAGGATCCTTCCCCGTGAAGGAACCGGGCTCCGAGCCCCCCTACTGATCAGAGGTTCGAAGGCTGGCCCCCCCGAGGGGTTCAACAGCCGCCTCAGATCGCATGGGCCCTACACCCACTACTGGTCAGAGGTTCGAAGGCCGGCCCCCCGAAGGGCACCACGGCCGCCTCAGGCTACTCGGGCTCCGCGCCCATTACTGATCAGGGGTTCGAAGGCTGGCCCCCGAAGGGTTCACAGTCGCCTCAGACGCCGAGCGAGGGATGGCCAGGGCTACGTTCGATACATAACCAAGGCTCGGGCTGCGCTCCCGAGGTACCCTAGGACATTTTCGAGACCAGTGGGAGCGATCTTGTAACGGAATCCCATCGGAGGGAGGCATCGAGCCCTCGGACCCCGTCGCCAGGGGACCGGGTCCGGCAGATCACCCGCAGGTACTTTTGGGCATGCCTCTGGGCCCCTAGCCGACCCCTAACGAACGGGGCACGGACGTCCACTCGGATTACCCGCTTGCAGCTCACCGGAGACACCATGTTCGGTGCCCATCGAGGGTAACATGGCGCTCTCCCCCCTCCTCCTTGCGGAAAGGCGACGTAGGGGCGTATGTAAAAAAGCCGAGTCTGTCCTTGATCGCCCTCTCGCCCTGTGCGGAGGCTCGGGGGCTGCTCTCGCAAACCCGGCTCCAGCCGAACCGTTGACAGCGTCAACATACCAGCCCGAGAACTTGGGCCCCGACCGTGCACCCGGGCTACGGCCAGTTCGCATGAGGGAACAACCAGACCAGCCGAAGCATTACGCAAGGCATTAAGACCTCGAAGGAGTGAAACCACTCCTCCGAGGCCTCGGGGGCTACACCCGGCGGGTGCGCTCGCGCGCACCCACCGGAACAAAATGCAACCGAGAAAGGCTGGTCCCTTGCAAAAAAGTGCGACGAAAGCCTCCAAGCGAGTGCTAACACTCCCTTCGAGGCTCGGGGGCTACTGTCGGGGACCATAATTAGGGGTACCCTCAAGACGCCTAATTCTCAGCTGGTAACCCCCATCAGCATAAAGCTGCAGAGGCCTGATGGGTACGATTAAGTCAGGGATCAGTCCATACGAGCGACTCGATCACGCCTCGCCCGAGCCTAGCCTCGGACAAGGGCAGCCGACCCCGAGGGATTTCCGTCTCGCCCGAGGCCCCCCTCCAACGGCGGACACATCTCCGGCTCGCCCGAGGCCTTGCCTTCGCTAAGAAGCAACCCTGACTAAATCGCCGCGTCGACCGACTGAGTCGCAGGAGCATTTAACGCAAAGGTGGCCTGACACCTTTGTCCTGATGTGCGCCCCCCGGCAGAGCCGAAGTGACCGCCGTCACTTCGCCGCTCCACTGACCGGTCTGACAGAAGGACAGCGCCGCCTGCGCCACTCCGACTGCAGTGCCACTTGACAGAGTGGGACTGACAGACAGTCAGGCCCTACCAAAGGCGCCATAGGAAGCTCCGCTCCGCCCGACCCAGGGCTCGGACTCGGGCTAAGCCCCGGAAGACGGCGAACTCCGCTCCACACGACCCAGGGCTCGGACTCGGGCTAAGCCCCGGAAGACGGCGAACTCTGCTCCGCCCGACCCAGGGCTCGGACTCGGGCTAAGTCCTGGAAGACGGCGAACTCCGCTCCGCCCGACCCAGGGCTCGGACTCGGGCTAAGTCCCGGAAGACGGCGAACTCCGCTCCGCCCGACCCAGGGCTCGGACTCGGGCTAAGCCCCGGAAGACGGCGAACTCCGCTCCGCCCGACCCAGGGCTCGGACTCGGGCTAAGTCCCGGAAGACGGCGAACTCCGCTCCGCCCGACCTAGGGCTCGGACTCGGGCTAAGTCCCGGAAGACGGCGAACTCCGCTCCGCCCGATCCAGGGCTCGGACTCGGGCTCAGCCCCAGAAGACGACGAACTCCGCTTCGCCCGACCCCAGGGCTCGGACTCCGCCCTGGCCTCTGCCAAACGACCTCCGCCTCGCCCGACCCAGGGGCTCGGACTCGGCCTCGGCCACGAAAGACAGACTCAACCCCGGCTTCGGAGGAGCCCCCACGTCGCCCGACCTCGGGCGCGGGCCCGCCACGTCAACAGGAAGCGCCATCATCACCCTACCCCGAGCTGACTCGGGCCGCAGAGAACAAGACCGGTGTCCCATCTGGCTAGCTCCGCCAGATAGGCAATGATGGCGCCCCGCGTGCCCTGTGACGAAGGCAGCTCTCAGCTCTCTTACGGAAGCAGGAGGACGTCAGCAAGGACTCGACCGCTCCGACAGCTGTCCCTCCGCCAGGCTCCGCCGCTCCTCCGACGGCCACGACATCACACCAACTGGGTGCCAAGATCTCTCCGGCTGCCACATCGGCATGTACTTAGGGCGTTAGCTCTCCCCCGCTAGACACGTAGCACTCTGCTACACCCCCATTGTACACCTGGATCCTCTCCTTACGCCTATAAAAGGAAGGACCAGGGCCTTCTTAGAGAGGGTTGGCCGCGCGGGGGCGAGGACGAGACAGGCGCTCTCTTGGGGCCGCTCGCTTCCCTCACCCGCGTGGACGCTTGTAACCCCCTACTGCAAGCGCACCCGACCTGGGCGCGGGACGAACACGAAGGCCGCGGGATTTCCACCTCTCTCACGCCCGTCTCCGGCCACCTCGCTTCCCCCCTTTGCGCTCGCCCACGCGCTCGACCCATCTAGGCTGGGGCACGCGGCACACTCACTCGTCGGCTTAGGGACCCCCCGGTCTCGAAACGCCGACAGGTGCCACCAAAGGCAGTGCAGTTTTTCAGCAACTTTGATATGGAAAGGGAAACGGCTAGGGTCTCATTTGGCACTATAAAACGACCCCCGAGGCGCCCATATTCAGTGTCCCAAGGCTCTTAAGTGCAGCATCCAAGTGTAGACATATTACATATCATTTCTACCTCACTCTTGTTTGTACTTATCTCTAGTTTGTTTGTTGGTGCAGTTATAAGCTGGGAGAGAGTAGAGGAGTGTTGCTGCAAGTTAGATCAAGATCTTGAGAATATTGTTACTCTGCCGGAGAGCTGCCGACGTGTGTGATAGCCTCGGCCTTGTGTAACTCGACATCGGCATAGTGAAATGCTCTGTCTGTCACCTTAACAAATCTGAGCAACGAGAGGACGGAGTGAGATACTCCAAGCCAAGGTTTGACTAACTCCTACGTGGATGTATGCAAGCATTTCAGGCTTGGCCGAACCATGAGATAAATCCTTGTGTCTACTGTGTGCTTTGCTCTATGGTGTTCTCTGTCTCTCTGTTTTTTATTACTTTACTATTTGCACTTCACTACTTATCTTTGGTATAAGTTGTTCTTGAAGTGCATACTAGATTGAGATAGGATCTTCAATTTCACTACGACCTATTCGACGTGATCTTCATTCCGCTACGATCAGACTTCGAGTTGTGTAAGAAGTTCTAAGTTTTAGTGTTAATTTTTATTCGCCTATTCACCCCCCTCTTGGTGACATCCAGATCCTATTCCTGGGCAAAGGGAACTTTCACTTTGTCATAGTTTTTCCAGGATTTGCGATATGGCCAAAACCAAGTCCAAAATGCACTTTTCTTGCACAAATGAGTTAATAGCCGAACAAAGGTGCTAGAAACATAGAATAGGGTATGTGCAACTTATTTAAACACTCAAACCTCATGTTTATGTTGTTTTTGCCTAAAGTTGCACTTTTAGCCTCTAGATTTTCCCATTTGGACTTAGTTTCATCAATTTTCCTCCAAGTGATCATGTGCTCATATTTATATCAAACTAGATAGTCCAATGTGGTGTGTTGGACACTTAATCACCAAAACAGGTAGAAATGACCCTATAACACATTTCCCTTTCACATGGAACTTCACCTCTTTACCTCATCCAACTCAAAATCTAGTTTTGGCTTAAACTAGGCTCCAAATGCACTTTTCTAAAATCTGACTTTCCAAATCCTCTAAGGTGTCAAAAACATTCCTAAGGGCAGTTAGAACTTATCCAAACCTATGAACTATTCATAGTTCACTTTATCCAAAATATGCTTTTTTGTCCTTTTGTTTGAGCTAATTGTTGAGTTGAATCTCTTAATTTAACACTTATGAACTTGCATGTACATACTTAGCAAACTAGTTAGATCTCAAGGTTGTATTGGTCATTAATGACCAAAATCAAACTAGAAATGACATATAGCACAATCATATTTCACATATTGCAAAACAAGTAATCATTGATGTTTGCATTACCATGCATTCCCCTTTCAAATATGTCCATCACTGCCATAGTTATGTCTTGGATTGAACCCTCGAGACTCTCTATGTTGAATAGATTTGTTTTCGAATCCTTATAAAGCCTTGCCGAAAGAACTCAAAGAATGTTTCTTCATGTTTATCCATAAATTTAACTCTAACCTGCAATAGGCGTGCTAGGTGTAGACTAAAACACTAAAAATATGCATGGCAATGACCGTAACATTCTATATATGGAAATATTGCTTGTCGATCAAGTACATATGTGATGATCCTCACCCCTTGTCCATTGGTCACCCTTCAACTTGTTAAAAATAGACATTATTTTCCTAAAGCATGCATAGTAGATTGATTCCTTGAAAATAATTTATGCATTTTATGGAAAATAACATATGTGGTCCTTGTAATCACCATCTAGTGGCAACCAGTAACCTAACTGTAAAAAGCAATATGTCAATGTATTAATATCAATTATTGCTTATTACATAATGCAAAATGGGTCTATTGCCACTAAATTCTGACTAGATTGGTTCGACGATATTGGTCGATGGGCTCAACAACAAGAAGTTCTTCGTCCTATGCAGTGAGATAGGCTCTGGAACCATTGTTGCTAATGTGTATATTGCGTGCTAACATATCTACCATATCCAAACAAAATAGCATATGGGTAAAGTAGCATTGATTGTTACAACTACACACATAACGCAACGGAAGAAGAGCACAGTTATGTAGTAGAAGTAGTCGCACATTTTCAAGTACCATCAGCAGCAACATGTTCAATCTTTCTCCTTAAGTTCGTTGCTGATTAACACCGTAGCAACAACAACTATGTAAGAATAAAGATACCATGGCGCGTGTGTGCTACCATCACGTGTGTAGAGAGAGAAACATCTACGGTGTCTTAGATACCCGCAACTGTAGGGATATAATACTGGCAAGGATGATTTTTTAGCACACTAGTTTCTTCATATATATTGACTTCTGCAATAAATTTTTTATTTTAAATCATGTTAATAATCTTATAGGTAATATTTTTTCATATATAACATGTCCAATAGCCGACGTCGCTAGCTGCATCCTTACTCATGAGGTGTCCCTAAGGACGGGGTCTCTTTCAACCCTCTCAAGCTTGTGGAGACTCTGTCTCTAATCATCGAAGATCTAAGGGCTCAAGCTTGATTGTTGGGATTGCTTGAGAGGGTTGAAAGAGACCCCGAGACAAGCTTGCAAAAATGAGTTAATAGCCAAACAAAGGTGATAGAAACATAGAATAGGGTATGTGCAACTTATTTAAACACTTAAACCTCATGTTTATGTCATTTTGCCAAAGTTGCACCTTTAGCCTCTAGATTTTCCCATTTGAACTTAGTTTCATCAATCTGCCTCCAAGTGACCATGTGCTCATGCTTATTTCAAACTAGTTAATCCAATGTGGTGTGTTAGACACTCAATCACCAAAACAGGTAGAAATGACCCTATGGCACACTTCCCTTTCACATGGAACTTCACCTCTTTACATCATCCAACTCAGAATCTAGTTTTGGCTTAAACTAGGCTCCAAATGTACCTTTTCTAAAATCTAACTTTCTAAATCCCCTAAGGTGTCAAAAACATTCCTAAGGGCAATTAGAACTTATCCAAACCTTTGAACTACTTATAGCTCACTTTATCAAAAATATGCCCTTTTTGGCCTTTTGCTTGCGCTAATTGTTGAGTTGAATTCTTAATTTAACACTTATGAACTTGCATGCACATACTTAGCAAACTAGTTAGATCTTAAGGTTGTGTTGGTCATTAATCACCAAAATCAAACTAGAAATGACATATAGCACATTCCTATTTCACATATCGCATAACAAGTATTCATTGATGTCTGCATTACCATGCATTCCACTTTCAAATATGTCCATCACATCCATAGCTATGTCTTGGATTGGAGCCTCGAGACACTCTATGTTGAACAAATTTATTTTTGAAACCTTCTAAAGCCTAGTGCCAAAAGAACTCAAAGAATGTTTCTTCATGTTTCTCCATAAATTTAATTGTAACTTGTAATAGGCATGCTAGTGTGAATCATCTAGGCCCCTAAGTGGTGTTTTGGTAATTAATGACAACTGATTGTGGACTAACAATTCTTGGAGAAATAAGAATGCAAGATTGGACCATAGGAAACAGTAAAGCCTTTGAGACTTATAAACATTGATTGTGAATCAAGTGAAGGCAAAGGTAAATATAGGTTTTGTTTTTGCCGGACAGCAGGTGTTTAGAGAAGAAATTGGCCGGATTAATAGGATAGACAGTCGTACTATTAAGAAGGGTCAATGAACTTGATCGGTGTAAAACTTAGTGCCTCATAGAGCATAAACGGTTGCATTTGCATGAGGGCTAACAATGCTTCATTTTTCAAAATACAAAATCTTTTGAAAAAGCGCAAAATATCAACTCTGTGGTCGGTGGATAGGTTTCAAACGGTCTTCATAGCCATTACTGGTATGGCGGACCATCCGGCCATGGGCGCAGACCGTCCGTGTGTGCGTAGATGTTGTGCTAGTTGCACATAACGGCTAGGTTTGAGTTGTGGGCTATAAATAGAAGTGGAGCTCGAGGGCTCTCTTGGCCACTCCTAGCATACATTGAGCTCATTTGTGATCCTCTAACTCAAACTCTCACAATCGTTGCTTGAGATCACATTCTAGTGTGTGATTGAGATGGTCTAGTGCATTTGCATCCTTTGTGATCTTTTGAGGCATTAGGTGGTACACTGGGCAAGCGTCATCAACTTGTTACTCTTGGAGGTTGCCACCTCCTAGATGACTCGAGTGTTGTCTCTGTCAAGCTCTCCGTGAAGATTGTGGAGGAGTTGCGGTGTTGATTGTGAGGGGTTCACGCCCACCTCGCCGGAGCGGCAAAGGCAACGCTAGTGGAATCGATGTATTAAGTGAGTTCTTGTCCACTTGGCTCAAAGATCAAGCCATGTCTTGATAGAGGAGCAAGTGAGAGCTTGAATTCCACCTCAACGTGGATTAGGGGTGATCGGCTAATCACTGATACCATGGGATAAATCTCGGTGTCATTCTCTCACCTTTTACTCATTACTTGCAAGTAGTTAGTAATTTGTGTATTGTCTATCTTTTGTAGTGTTAGCATATATTGCTCATTATATTTTGTTGACCAATCAAGGCTAGTAAATTTATATCTCTTGTTGTTTTGATTAAATTTCTCTAGTGTATTTTATTTTAGTCAAACCTGTCTATTCACCCCCCCCTCTGGCCGGTGTTCTAGATCCTACAAGTGGTACTAGAACTAGGACTCCATTGTTTGTGGATTTAATAATCGTGGAGTTGGACAATATGGCTAGTAACAACAATGTGCACATTGGGAAGCCACAACATTTTGATGGGAACAATTATGACCATTGGAAAATAAGAACGTCAATGCATCTTAAAGCTATGGGAAAAAAGATTTGGCCTATTGTTAAAGATGGATTTGTTGTATTAAAAGAAGATGAACAGTCACCAATTGATAATGAAAATTTTCTAATCAATGATCAAGCTATGAATGTATTCTATGATGCTTTAGACATAAATGAGTTCAACCGCATCAAAAATCTCACAACCGCTCATGAGATTTGGACAAAGCTAATGGAAATTCATGAAGGAACTACAATTGTGAAGAGTGCTAAGTTGTATGTACGCAAAGGAAAGTTTGAGCAATTTCTCATGAAGGAGGATGAAAGTGTGTCCGACATGTTTAACCGGTTAAATGAGATAGTGAATGAGCTCAAGGGACTTGGTTTTAATGTATCGGATGTGGATTTCACTCACAAGTTCCTTAGATCTCTCCCAAAGACATATGACACTATTGTGACCATTTTAGTAAGGAGTGATTTGGCCACTACCTCTCCAACCAAAGTATTGGGTGAAATTCTCACTCAAGACATATTCAAGAAGTCTCAAGCCGAAGCTACGAGTTTAGCTAAAAGGGTGAAAAAGGAATCAATAGCGCTCAAAGCTAAAGTTTCAAAGGCAATTGAAAAGGAAGAAGGTGAAGATGAAGGAAATGGGAGTGAAAGTGATGAGGAATTGACTCTCTTTGTGATGAAATTTAACAAATTCATGAGGAAAAAGAAGGGTCAACCTAGAAGGGGACAAACATCAAGAAGAAATGCTTTCAATGATAGAAAATGTTTTTGAGTGTGGGGAACCCAGTCACATTGTCATGAATTGTCCAAGCAAGAAGAACAAGGGCAAGGATGGAGATGATAAAAAGAAGAATTTCTATCACAAGAAGAAGGATATCAAAGCCTATCTAGTTGAATGGGATTCGAATGCAAGCTCGGATGATGATGATGATGATGATTCTTCATCCAAACTAAATGCCAGAATTGCTATCAAGGAGGCTCCCTCACTTTTCTCGTCACCTCATTGTCTCATGGCAAAAGGTGATGCTAAGATAAATTACAAGGCGGGAGGAAATCATTGGGTGTTGGATAGTGGTTGTACACAACATATGACCGGGGATATGAGGATGTTCACTCAAATGAGTGAGGAAGGTTGCTCAACCTATGATAGCATCACTTTTGGAGACAACCACAAAGGAAAGGTTAAAGGTTTGGGTAAAATTGCTATTTCAAATGACCATTCCATTTCAAATATACTTTTAGTTGAATCTCTAAAGTTCAATTTGCTATCCGTAGCTCAACTATGTGATTTGGGTTTTAGTTGCAATTTTACTGTTGATGATGTTCTCATCTCTAGTGTTGATGGTAGCAATATAATATTTAAAGGATTTAGACATAAAAATCTTTATCTTGTTGATTTTTCATCTAATGAGGCAAAGCTTACAACTTGTATATTTTCTAAGACCTCATTAGGTTGGTTATGGCATAGAAGACTTGGTCATGTTGGTATAAGACAATTGAATCGATTATCCAAGCGGACCAAGCATGACTTAGTTCGAGGGTTGAAGGATGTAAAATTTGAAAAGAACAAATTGTGTAGTTCATGTCAAGCCGGGAAGCAAGTGGCAAATACTCATCCTTACAAGTGTCAAATGTCTACTCATAGACCATTGGAATTACTTCACATGGATCTCTTTGGACCAACATCTTTTGTGAGTATTGGTCGTAATTCTTATTGCCTTGTAATTGTGGATGATTATTCTAGATTTACTTGGGTCTATTTTCTTTGAGATAAATCAAATGTGTTTGAAACATTTAAATCATTTGCTATATTGGCCCAAAATCAATTTGAATTTGACATTAAGAAAGTTAGAAGTGATAATGCGTCGAAATTCAAAAATGCTAGAATTGATGAATATTGTGATGACAAGGGTATAAAACATGAATTTTCTTCCAAATATACACCGGGAAAAATGGAATTGTTGAAAGGAAAAATAGGACTCTCATTGATATGGCTAGGTCTATGTTAGCTGAATATAATGTGTCAGATTCTTATTGGGCCAAAGCCATTAATATCGTGTGTCATGCATCAAATAGATTATATTGTCACAAGCTCTTGAAAAAGACTCCCTATGAATTGCTTATAGGTAGAAAGCCAAACATTTCTTATTTTAGGGTGTTCGGTTGGAAATGCTATATTTGAGGAAGGACAGTCGACTCTCTAAATTTGAGAAGAAATGTGATGAAGGTTTTCTCCGTGGATGTTCATCAAATAGCAAGGCCTATAGAGTTTTCAACAAAACACATGGCATCATTGAAGACGCAAATGATGTAGAGTTTGATGAAACAAATGGATCTCAAGATGAAAATGAGAACCTTGATGATGTTGGGGGAGTTCAATTGAGAAACGCTATGAAAACCATGGCTATTGGTGAAATAAAGTCAATGGAAGATGATGATGATGGTATTGTTGCCATTCCATCCTCTTCAACTATAAATAAGGAAACCAAACAACGCCAACAAAATGATGAAATTGAGGATGATCGTGTTCAAGATATCTCAAGTCATTCGATCCCTCCTCAAGCTTCAACTAGTGACTTTCAAATTACTTCAAGAATTCATCATTCAATTATAAAAGATCACCCGACAAATCAAATTATGGGTGATATAAGTAAGGGTGTCCAAACTCGATCGCGTATTGCTTCATATTGTGAACATTTCTCTTTTGTATCTTGCATTGAACCTAACCGTGTATATGAAGCTCTACTTGATGTTGATTGGGTGAATGAAATGCATGAGGAATTAAATAACTTTACCCGTAATGAAGTTTGGGAGCTTGTTGAGAGACCAAAGAATCACAATGTTATTGGAACCAAATGGGTATTTCGGAACAAGCATAATGAAGATGGTTTGGTGGTAAGAAACAAGGCAAGACTAGTGGCACAAGGTTATACTCAAGTAGAAGGATTGGATTTTGGTGATACATATACACCCGTGGCAAGATTGGAAGCCATTCGAATCCTTCTCGCATATGCTTGTGCTCATAATATCAAGCTCTACCAAATGGATGTTAAAAGTGCCTTCTTAAATGATAAGATTAGTGAACTAGTGTACGTGGAACAACCCCCGGTTTTGAGGACCCCAAAAGACCTAACCATGTGTACAAGCTCTCTAAAGCTCTCTATGGGCTTAAGCAAGCTCCACGCGCTTGGTATGAAAGGCTTAGGGATTTCTTACTTTCCAAAGACTTCAAAATTGGGAAAGTTGACACTACTCTATTCACTAAAAGAATTAGTAAAGATTTATTTGTTTGTCAAATTTATGTTGATGATATTATTTTTGGATCAACTAATGAGTCATTTTATGAGGAGTTTGGCAAAATGATGCCAAATGAATTTGAAATGTCTATGATTGGAGAATTGAGCTTCTTTCTCGGTCTTCAAATCAAACAATAGAAAGATAGAATTTTTGTAAGTCAATCTAAATATTTGAAGGACATGCTCAAAAGGTTTGGCTTAGAAAATGCAAAATCAATCAAGACTCCTATGGCAACAAATGGTCATCTTGACTTGAGGGAGGTACAATTGTTGATCAAAAACTTTTTCGTTCAATAATTGGTAGTTTGATTTATATTACCGCATCTAGGCCCGATGTTATGTTTAGTGTTTGCTTGTGTGCTCGGTTTCAAGCATCACCTAGAGAGGTTCACTTGAAGGCCGCCAAAAGAATTCTAAGATATTTGAAGCATACCCCCAATATTGGTCTATGGTATCCAAAAGGTGCTCAATTTGAATGAATTGGTTATTCGGATTCGGACTACGCGGGTTGCAAGGTCGATAGGAAGAGCACCTCCAGATGTTGTCAATTTCTTAGAAGGTTCCTTGTTTCATGGTCATCCAACAAACAAAACTCGGTCGCTCTTTCTACTGCTGAGGCGGAATATATATCGGCCAGTATTTGTTGTGCTCAATTATTATGGATGAAACAAACTTTATTGGATTATGCGATTTCATTCAAAAATGTTCCTCTTATGTGTGACAATGAGAGTGCCTTAAAATTGGCTACAAATTAACACTCCAGAACAAAGCACATTGATATTAGGCATCACTTCTTAAGAGATCATGTTGGAAAAGGAGATATCTCTGTTTATTTTATCGGGACAGATGATCAATTGGCGGATATATTTACAAAGCCATTGGATGAAGCAAGGTTTTGCAAGTAGAGAAGTGAAATGAACATAATTGATCTCTCCAATGTTGCTTGAAGTTGAGTACACATGTGTTCTACTGAATTTGATCTCTAAAATGTACTTTTTCAGATATTTATTTCCTATTTTTGATGATTTATTTTCATTGCATGATGGAAATGATTTATATGCAAAATATTAGTCGCTTAGTTTTGTTTTATGTTTATGCATATAAACTAACCCTTGGATTGGTAAAAATGTCTATGTTTGAGCTAAGAACCCTGGTTAAAATTTGTCTTAAAAAACTAGATAGAGTATGGAGAACTGTCTGTCGAGTCGCGGACCGTCCGCCCTCTGACCGCGGACCATCCGCCGCAATAGGGTCGGGACAGTCCGGTGGGTAGAGCAGACCGTCTGCGCTCTTTAGGGCGCGAATCGTCAGAGCTCCCACGTGGACAGTCCGCGAGTGGCTTTTTAGTCAGCCAAAGCAGACAACAGACATTTCATTGTATATTGTCTCACAAACTCTCTTCACTCGGTTAAAGAAAAAATTCGTCATTTGTGTGGCTGAAGATTCGGATTCGAGCGCAGACTGTCCGGGAGTATTCTTGACCCTCATCAACAATGTCTTCTCAGTATTCAAATTCTCTAAGCAATTTTTTCAAATATTGTGGATTTTAGGGTTTCTATAAATTGATCTCTGATCTGTTTTTGGATATATTATTCATCAAATTGTTTGGTAGAATTGGTTATGGTTGTCCTCATGAACTCAATGCAAAATTTTGGTTTCATTTCAATGGATATTTTGTTCTAATTTTGAGATTGAACTTTTGGGGCGTTTTGGGGTTTGAAATTCGCCCCTCGTCTGTCGTGGACCGTTCGCCAGGGTGGCGCGGACCATCCGGCCATGGGCGCGCGGACCGTCCGGCCACCTAGCGTAGATCGTCCGCCATTTGGCAGAGCTCCCTATAGATCTTGCTCTCATTTTCTAGGTTATCATCTTATTATTATTGGGATTCTTCATATTCTATTTCAGTGGATTTGGTGGTCAGAAGAAGAAGCTAGCACGACGTTTTTTGTCCAAACGTCGTCGTGCAGATGATTCTGATTATAACCCTGCTACAGACTCCGAGGCCTAATCATCATCCGGGGGCAGTGTCTCTTTGGATGTTGAATATGCTCCACAATCGCATCCGGACTATCCTATTGACATCACATGGTGGACGTATCCTAGGATGAGATTCTCTATGGCTGAATTTTTTTCCTAAGAGGACAATTGATCAATTTTCTCTTCCAAATGACACAAACATTCAGTATTTTCATACTCAGCTGCAGTTCGATTTCTTTTGGGGAACTCTTATGGACATCAAATTTCATAAACATTAAGTAATTGACTGGGAATATATGCAGGATCAAACAATCATGGAAGGATTACTTGCTAAGTTTCAGACTTGTGGATTATATGAGTTTATGGGACAACAGACTGACTTCAATGAACTGACTATCAAACAGTTTCTTGCTACTGCTGAAATTAATATTTAAGATCAGTTGATTATCTGGATGACTGAGTTTAAGCTCTATGTGGCTACCTTTGTTGAATTTGCCACTGCTAACAGTCTGGATTATGACATGATCTCTTAGGGGGTAGATCTTTACACTGAGGATCTGTTTGAAGACTATGGTCAATATTATGAACCTGTCAGGCTGGGTATACCTAGGTGTTTTGGTGAGACTCTAGGCCTGAGACATCATGCTGTAGTAATCAACAAAATTGCTAGGGTCACCATTCTTCCCAAGAGTGGGGTTAAAAGCAGAATCCGGGATAAATTCTAGAATATCATTGATCATGTCATGAAAGAGGAGGTGATGGATATTGTTCTCTTTATGATGAGGCAGCTAAATGATCTCAAGAAGGACAAAAATTAGAACCTGGCATATGCTCCTTATATTATGGCTCTGATTAAAGCCAAAACCAGATTTGAATGGCGGTGTGAAACAACTCACACTCCATTTAGACCATTTAAGAATGAGATTGGTTTTCTTATCAAGCCCCTCACCCCCTTTCCTGACGCTGAGAGAGTTCAAGTAGATGATTTTGCTACTCAGCCTAAGGCGCGTCCAGCTCAGCAAGTGCCTCCTCCTCCATCTCCTCAATAGCAAGGACAGCACTAGCAACCCGCACCTGGATATTTTGATCCTTATTTTCAACAAATACAGCACGGGCTCCAGACACATATGGATGGTCAATTCCAGGGCATGATGTCACATGTCGATTGCCGCTTTGATCACATGCAATCTCACTTTGATGGCCAATTCCCTGATCTGCATGATCAATTTTCTGTTGTTGACTCTCAGCTGGATGGGGTTCATTCACAGTTTACTGATCTTCGCTCTCATATTCAAACTAGTGTGCATGATCCAATTATGAGTTGAATGAACAACATGCAGCAAAGTTTTTAAGACAACATGGGTGCTCTGTCCAGTCAATTCGAGTCTCTGTCTACCAGTGACGACATTCACTCACTGGATGAAAGGCATCAGCAGCTTCAAAATGACTTCAGTCAGTTCACCTCTATCTTTGATAGCTTCAGCTCCCACTATTACAGTATGTATCTGCGTCCCCCACCTAGTGCACAATGACGCCCCCTTGTGGAAATTGATGCCAAAAGGGGAGAGAAATGAAATTGGGGATGGAGAAATCAGGGGGAGTTTGCATATTTATTCCGTTTACGTTTTATATTACTAAGTTATTATGTTGTTTCGAACTATGTTTGAATTTTTATGGTTCTATCTGTTGAACTTGTAATGGTTAATCGAAGTGTTATTTCTCTTGCTGTGTTTATTTTTCATACTATTATTCCTTTGTAGTTCGATAACCATGATTATAGGAAGATCTCCGCCAAAACTATGATATACTATGTGTGTGAATTCATCAACTGGATATTCTTCATGCACAGACATAGGGGGGCTATTCCTATTCTTCGATTTTCTGTGCTGACTTATCAACATTTCAGATGAACATTAAAATCAAGATAAGTCACTCAAAACTCATCTCAAATCTTTCTTATACCCAGTATGTAAGGAAGGTTTGGAAAACAAAATCTACTTTTTTATAAAATATGCAATGTTGTCATCAATTACCAAAAGGGGGAGATTGTGAATCATCTAGGCCCCTAAGTGGTGTTTTGGTAATTAATGACAACTGATTGTGGACTAACAATTCTTGGAAAAATAAGAATGTAGGATTGGAGCACAGGAAACAGTAAAGTCTTTGAGACTTATAACCATTGATTGTGGATCAAGTGACGGCAAAGGCAAAATATAGGTTTTGTTTTTGTCGGTCTGCGGGTGTTTAGAGAAGAAATTGACCGGATTAATAGGATAGACAGTCATACTATTAAGAGAGGTCAACAAACTTGATCGGTGTAAAACTTAGTGCCTCGTAGAGCATAAACAGTTGCATTTGCATGAGGGCTAACAGTGCTTCGTTTTTCAAAATACAAAATCTTTCGAAAAAGCTCAAAATATCAACTCTATGGTCGGTGGACCGTTCGGGCCATGAGGCCGGACCGTCTGCGACTCTGCTAGAGAAGTCTATTGGCGCCCTGTCTCTGTCTCCCTTCATGGACCGTCCGGGCTAGGAAGCTGGACCGTCTGCATAAGCTGAATTGAATTTGGGCAGGGACAATGTGTATTTTAGTTTTAGCACTACGAACCGTCCGAGGTTTTTAGTCGGACGGTAAGTGGTCCATGTGCGGACCGTCCGGCCATGAATGCTGGATAGTCCGCTCGGGTTGTTTTAACTGGTAGTGCTCTGATATTCTAAGTTGACAGGCCCCGAACTGTCCGGCCCAGGAGGGTGGACCGTTCGGGCTTGACTTTTTCTAACAGCACTGACAGGTTTCAAACGGCCTTTATAGTTGTTACTGGTACGGCGTACCGTCCGGCCATGGGGCGCGGGCCGTCCACGTGTGCGCAGAAGTTGTGCTAGTTGCACATAATGGCTAGGTTTGAGTTGTGGGCTATAAATAGAAGTGGAGCTCATGTGTGAGGGCTCTCTTGGCCACTCCTAGCATACATTGAGCTCATTTGTGATCCTCTAACTCAAACTCTCACACTCGTTGCTTGAGATCGCATTCTAGTGAGTGATTGAGAAGGTGTAGTGCATTTGTATCCTTTGTGATCTTTTGAGGCACTAGGTGGTACATTGGGCAAGCGTCATTGACTTATTACTCTTGGAGGTTGCCGCCTCCTAGACGGCTCGGGTGTTGTCTCCGTTGAGCTCTGCGTGATTATTGTGGAGGAGCCACGGTGTTGATTGTGAGGGTTTGCGCCCACCTCACTGGAGCGGCAAAGGCGACGCTAGTGGAATCGAGGTATTGAGTGAGTTCTTGTCCACTTGGCTCAAAGATCAAGCCGTGTGTTGATAGAGGAGCAAGTGAGAGCTTGAATTCCACCTCAACGTGGATTAGGGGTGATCGGCAAATCACCGATACCACGAGGTAAATCTCAGTGTCATTCTCTCACCTTTTACTCATTACTTGCAAGTAGTTAGTAATTTATGTATTGTCTATCTTTTGTAGTGTTAGCATATATTTCTCATTATATTTTGTTGACCTATCAAGGCTAGTAAATTTATATCTCTTGTTGTTTTGATTAAATTTCTCTAGTGTATTTTATTTTAGTGAAAATCGTCTATTCACCCCCTCTAGCCGGTGTCCTAGATCCTACAGCTAGGTGTAGAGTAAAAACACTAAAAATTTGCATGGCAATGACAGTAACATTCTATATATGTCGATATTGCTTGTCGATTGAGTACATATGTGATTGTCGGAGATGAAATTCTTCGGCCGGGTGGCGGAACGCACCCGCCCTAAATCCTTAGATGAGGAGGGGGCCTAAGCGTTTTGCCTGTTACGTGGATTCGGGATGAACACAAGAACACACAAGAGTTTAGAGTGGTTCGGGCCGCCGGAGCGTAATACCCTACTCCACTGTGTGTTGTATTGAGCTCGAGAGCTTGTATGAACTTGTGGGTCTGAGAGTCTAAGTGAGCTTGAACCTAAGTTGCGTCTATCTTGTAACGACGTGTGCCCTCCCTTTTATAGCTCAAGGGGGCACATACAAGGGTGCTGAGCCCCGACATGTGGGCCCAGGGGCAAAACGGAGGGAATACATATAGAAGTATCCAATACGAGTGTCGCCCAGAAGATCTCCGAGCGCCATAATGTTCGTAGTTCATATAGTATTAATATATCGCGGCTGCTTCCTCGGTAATGCGCGAGTCATGATGAGCACAGTGTATGTCGCAGCACGGGCGTACTGCCTGCCAACGGAATGGACAGGCACGCCGCCTGCAGGATGGCCTGGTCGCCGCCCGTCAGCTCAGTGGACAGGGCACATTAAATGCTGAGGCGGCACATCGCCTGCCAGTGGAATTGACAGGGCTCATTAAATGCCGAGGTGGCACATCACCTGCCAGTGGAATAGACAGGCGGCACGTCTTATCCGCAATAAATGCAGCGGCCACGCGGCCCAGAGGCCTTATGTCAGGCTCCGCCCGTTGGCTTACGTCACGGGCAGTAGGCCATGTGGCAGCATCGGGTCTTCGCCTGAGCGGGGAGCAGAAGCGTACACGGTATGGTCTGGACACGTGTCGGCTCTGGACCCCCGCCTGGCCTTGATTAAGGCCTGGGTATATATTCTTTGTTCCAGAATCCCGGGACCTTGCAGTGAGTGGCCCGGACCCCTCACAGAGGGGTCCGGTCACGCCCGTGAAGGTTCTGGACCTTACCCAGAGGTTCGGTCCGTACACACAGGGGTCCGACACTTTCCCATGGGGGTCCGGGTCCAATGTTGATATCCCGGAGTATATCGTCTTCTCTTGCCACATGGCGACCCCGGAGCCATCCACGTGGTGGGGTCAGGTGTTGTTTACCACGCGACTAGAGATAGCCGTGTGGGCACCATGCCTTCATATTGTAGTAAGGGGTACCCTTGTTTCAGGGTACCGACAGTGGTCCCCGGGCCCACCTCAGGGGAGGATACGAGCCTGCAAGTGGGGACAAAGCCTGATTGGCGATTGGCGCGCCGCTTCCGTGCGCTTGCTGATGTAATCACTGTCAGTCCACCTTCGAGCATGCCAACTGCCATGTCTGTACCCGCGGCTGACTGACCTGCGCCCCCGACGCCTGATGGTTTCGTCGGGCCACGCGCGAGGCGCTTCGATGCCGCTGCATTGGTTTTGAAAAATCTCCTTCTCTATCTTCTGCATCGGCCCCGAGGAGGCGTAGTACTGGCGCGAGCGGCGATTCGCTCTTTCTGCACCCAGGAACCGACGCCTAAGGAGTATGACTTGTGGGCCTGGGCCCCCATGTCATAGACTGGACCGTTGTTTTCGGCGGAGATGAAGAGGCGCACTACTGCGGGCAGCAGTTCGCTCCTTGCGTGACGGTTCGCCTTCTTCGCACCTGGGAACTAACGCCCAAGGAGGATGACCCGTGGGCCTGGGCCCCCGTGTCAGGGATTGGGCCGTTGTTTTCGGCGGAGATGAAGAGGCGCACAACAACGGGCGGCGGTTCACTTTTCGGGCGCGCGCGGCGGTCTGCTTTCTCCGCACTCGGAGACCGACGCCTAAGGAGGATGACCCGTGGGTCGGGCCCCCGTGTCAAAGACTGGGTCGTTGTTTTCGGCGGAGATGAAGAGGCGCACTATTGCGGGTAGCAATTCGCTCCTTGCGTGGCGGTTTGCCTTCTTTGCACTCGGAGACCCGCACACCAGCTGTATGACTTGTGGGCCCGGGCCCCCGTGTCATAGACTGGGTCTCATTGGTGCGCGTCGGGCGAGATTCTCTGCGGCATCTCGGGGCACGAGCAAGGGAGTCTTCCTTGAAAAGGGATTCACCCTGCGTGCAGCGGTTACACTTTAGCATTTTCTCCCAACTGTTGCGCCCTTTCACCTTCGAGCTCTCCTGCTTTCTGCCGTCGTAGTCGCCATGGCCTCGCTAGCCCATCCCGAGTGCTTCCAGTCCGAGGTGGCGCTCAACCTGGTGCGCAACCTGCTTGGATGGGGTGCGCCGGCATTCGCCAGAAGGATTCGCGCCGGCGCCTCTCCCTTCGGCGATCTTGCCGCCGGGGAGTTCGTGCTCTTCGTCTCCTACCTCTCCTGTGGGTTGGTGCTGCCGATCTCGCCTTTCTTCCTGTCGCTGCTGGAGGAGCTCGGCCTCCAGCTTCAGCACCTCACGCCCCACTCCATTCTCCAGGCGGGCATCTTTGCCCACCTCTGCGAGATGTTTGTGGGGGTGGTGCTTCTTCCGCCAGCGCTCGGGCGAAAGGGTGTTGTGCAGCGACCTTCCGGAGATGGAAAGCGAGCTGAGCTGCGGCTCCATCTTTCGCATGAACTTCATTACCTCTTGCAGCAGCCTCGTCATCTCCTCCCGGAACTTCACCATCACCTCATGGTACGCCTCCATGAACTGGTCTAGCTCCGGCTCCGTCTCAGCGGCTAGGCCGCCGAGCGCCATGCGCTACCGCGCCTCCATCTCTTTGGCTTTAATGGCCTTAACGTCGCCTCCAACGATGAGGGCCCTTTTGCCTTGACGTACGCCTCGAGGAAGCCATCGCCGTGTTCAGGGTGAGCGGTAAGTCTGCGCCCGGCAGCTGCGCTACGATGGCGATGAGGGAGGATACCCACAGGCAGTGGTAGTGATCTTTGGTCTGGCTACCGACACTGAAGACGCCGCCCAGGAGGTCGTACAAGATGTCGTGGAGACGGCGGTCGTGCGCTTCCAGCGCGACCATGCTGATGTCGAGTAGTTCATACCTGTAGAAATGAGGCTAGGGCTCCGCTTGAAGGCAGATGTAATAACTTTTGTTTTTTGTAAGATACTTTTGGGAGCTATTAATGAAACAGCTCTTATCTATATGGCATTTGTTCTTGTTGTGTGTGGCGTTGCCACCTTCTCTCCTGGTACTTGGCCCCCTGGGATGTAGGCTCGAGGTGTCGAGGCTGGATACTAGCATACCTTAATAAAGGGTTGGTGACCCGACCCTCAGGAGGTAGCCTCGACTGGGACCTGGACCTGTACACAGCTCCAGCTAGGGAGTGTTAGTAGCACACCCATAAGACCCATCGTCTGGTATCAGGCATCCTTTGATTTACACAACAGGACCTGCAGGGTTTAGACCGGGAAGCCAATCCATGTGTCCGGACCCCCTGGATCACAGCTCCAAATACTAGGGCACCCGTCGCAGAGTGGTGGAGCATGTAGGCTTAGGGTACGGGACCAGGCTAAGCGGCTACACAACTCCAGACCACCCCAGGGGACGTGTGTCCATTCTCTAGAACTGGACCCCAGGTTGTCGGATCCACAGGACTATAGCTCTAAATACTAGGGTACTCGTCACAGAGTGGTGGAGCGTGCAGGCTTAGGGTACGGAACTAAGCTAAACGGCTACACAGCTCCGAACCACCCCATGGAACGAGTATCCATTCTCTAGAACTAGCCCCCAGGCTACCGGACCCCCTGCTTTCGTAGAGGGGTCCTAAACTGCAAGCCTGGCTTCTCAATTCGGATGTCCTCATACCAGCAAAGGTGGGAACTGTATGGGTGGGTTAGATAAAAAATAATATCTGGGAGCTGCAACAGAATAAAATCATCACAGAAGCAGGTCTGAAAGGGGGTAAATCTTTTCTTTATAACTTGACATGCATGGGTGCATGCCAACAGGCCGGGCTTATGAGGGCGGACCTCACCGGGCTGGCGTGCACATATGCACAACCTAGTTACAAAAAGAAAAAAACCCTAACCCCTCAGACTTGCTCCTATGGGTAGAACTAACAGAGATGCTCTATATTCCAGGGGTTGGGAAGAGGCACTCCTTCAGCTGTGGCAAGGCAGACACACTCGGGTCGGCATACTTCCGTCACCTTGAAGGGTCCTTCCCAACTGTAGGGGAGTTTGTGGAGCCCTTCTCGGTTCAGTACTCGCCGTAGGACTAGGTCCCTGACCCTGAGCTCCCTACTATGCACGATCCACTGGTGGTAGCGCTTGAGCGCCTGGTCGTATCGTGCATTTCGGATCGTTGCTTGCCATCTGCGCCCGTCGATGAAGTACACGTCCTCACGCCGCAGCTGTTCCTGCATAGACTTATCAACAGACTAGACCTGTGGGGAGCCCATAAGGGTTTCCTGGGGAAGGCAGGCTTCGGCCCCGTAGACCGGGAAGAACGGGGTCTCCTCGGTAGTTTGACTAGCTGTCGTCACCGGAGTCGGAGTATCCGATGAAAACATCCTTCAGGACCCTTTCGGGTGACTGGTAACCGAGGTCCCGTTCTCCCGCGGCCACCTCGCCATCGTCGTCCCTTTCCTTGCCAGGCCGGCGACGAGGCGGGGGAGCCATCCTTAGAAGTCTGCACGCACCGCTCGCTGACGCGCTTCGCGAGCTCGATGATCTCGCGACACTCCACAGTGTTGTGGCGACTGTTGGGGTGCACAGGGCATGAGCCGCTGTTACCCCTCTGCGGTCGTGGGCGCTTGTTGCGCTCGCTTTGGCCCCCATTCGCGGCTGCAATGATCGGAGCAGCAGACAGTGGCCTCTCGAGGCCATGGTTCTTCTTCTTCTTCTTGTCGCCCCGAGCGACGGCACCTGAGCCACCTGTCTGGGCAACCCCGGTCTATGGTGCCAAGTGCCATGCACGGCCCTCGGTAGCTCTGGCACACTTGTCGGCCAGAGCGAAGAGCGTGGTGACAGTTTCCACGTCATGCGTGGCCAACTTCAACAACATCTTTTCATCACATACCCCCTGGCGGAAAGCAGTGATGATGGAAGCATCGATGATACGGGGTATAGTCCCTCGTACCTTAGTGAAGCGGGAGATGGACGCCCGGAGAGTTTCCCCGAGCTCCTGCCTCACTGCGTGGAGGTGAGCCTCCATGCCATGCTGTTGATAAGCGCTGGCGAAGTTCGCTATGAACCGCGCGCAGAGCTCTTCCTAGGAGTAGATCGATCATGGGGTAAGGATCATGAGCTAGGTCCGGGCTGGCCCAGACAAGGCAACATGGAAGTATGTTGCCATTACGGCGGTGTCTCCACTTGCTGTCGTAATGGCAGTGACGTACACCTGCAAGAACTCCGATGGATTTGACGTACCGTCGTACTTCTCCGGCAGGTGGGGCCAGAACTTGGATGGCCAAGTCGTCGCACGGAGATGATCCGCGAGCGCGGCGCAGCCCACGCCGGCCAAGGGGACACCCGCCTGGATCCGGGTGCCCGTTGGAGTCTGCGGTGCAAGCGCAGCAAAGTCGTAGTCGAGGTTGCGACCCTCGACGTTCTGTCGGCGCTCACGCGCCCTCTCCATAGAGACGCGGGCATGCTCGCCCGCACACCTGTGGTTGAGTTCTACCCGCAGGTCATTAGACCTCTCCAGAGAGATTGGAGTGTCTTCTCCCGCACGCTAACGGTTGAGCTCCACCCACAGGTCCTCAGTCGGTGCGGCACTCACCAAGGGGGAGCGCACTGACGCCGACGCCTCGTGTTGACGCCGGGATCACCGAGGTCTGGGCCTGGTTGAGCCAGAATGCGCCATGCCGAGTAGACGGTCGACATCATCACGCCATTACTTCATGGCCCCTGGCGAGGCCGTGGAGCTAGGAGGGTGGTGCAGCAATTCTCTGGCCACAGAAAGCGCCCTAGGCGCAGCCCTAGATGCCCTTGATGTTTGCGCAGGAGTGTGCTGCCGCGCGGAGTGCACAGCAGCAGCACCAGGCGTGGGGAGGTTGGTGGCCCGCGGTGTGGAAGACGCAGCTGCTTCTTCCACCATGAAGTCCTCGGGCATGAAATCTTGGTGCTCGACGATGTGGACCATGATGTCGAGCAGGAAAAACAAGCAAAAACCTAAGCCTATGTCCCCTACCTGGCGTGCCAAATGTCGGAGATGAAATTCTCCGGCCGGGTGGCGGAACGCACCCGCCCTAAATCCTTAGATGAGGAAGAGGCCTAAGCATTTTTCCTGTTACATGGATTCAGAATGAACACAAGAACACACAAGAGTTTAGAGTGGTTCGGGCCGCCGGAGCGTAATACCCTACTCCACTGTGTGTTGTATTGAGCTCGAGAGCTTGTATGAACTAGTGAGTCTGAGAGTCTAAGTGAGCTTGAGCCTAAGTTGTGTCTGCCTTGTAACGCCGTGTGCCCTCCCTTTTATAGCTCAAGGGGGAACGTACAAGGGTGCTGAGCCCCGACATGTGGGCCCAAGGGCAAAACGGAGGGAATCCATATAGAAGTATCCAATGCCAGTGTCGCCCAGAAGATCGCCATAATGTCCGTAGTTCATATAGTATTAATATCTCACGGCTGCTTCCTCGGTAACGCGCGAGTCATGATCAGCACAGTGTATGCCGCAGCACGGGTGTACTGCCTGCCAATGGAATGGACAGGCACGCCGCCTGCAGGATGGCCTGGTCGCCGCCCGTCAGCGAAGTGGACAGGGCACATTAAATGCTGAGGCGGCACATCGCCTGCCGACAGGGCTCATTAAATGCCGAGGCGGCACATCACCTGCCAGTGGAATAGATAGGCGGCGCGCCTTATCCGCAATAAATGCAGCGGCCACGCGGCCCAGAGGCCTTACGTCAGGCTCCGCCCACTGGCTTACGTCACGGACAGTAGGCCACGTGGCAGCATCGGGTCTCCGCCTGAGCGAGGAGCAGAAGCGTACACGGTATGGTCCGGACACGTGTCGGCTCCGGACCCCCGCCTGGCCTTGATTAAGGCCTGGGTATTCTTTGTCCTAGAATCCCGGGACCTTGCTGTGAGTGGCCTGGACCCCTCACAGAGGGGTTCGGGCACGACCGTGGAGGTTCTAGACCTTACCCGGAGGTCCGGTCCATACACACAGGGGTCCGACACTTTCCCATGGGGGTCCGGGTCCACTGTTGATATCCCGGAGTATATCGTCTCCTCTGGCCACGTGGCGACCCCGGAGCCGTCCACGTGGTGGGGTCGGGTGCTGTTTACCACGCGATTAGAGATAGCCGCGTGGGCACCGTGCCTTCATATTGTAGTAAGGGGTACCCCTGTTTCAGGGTACCGATAGTGATGATCCTCACCACTTGTCCATTGGTCACCCTTCAAATTGATAAAATAGGCATTATTTTCCTAAATCATGCATAGTAGATTGAGTCCTTGAAAATAATTTATGCATTTTATGGAAAATAACATATGTGTGGTCCTTGTAATCACCATTTATTAGTGGCAACCAGTAATGTAACTATAAAAAGCAATATGTCAATGTATTGATATCAATTATTGCTTATTACAGAATGCTAAACAGATCTATTACCACTAAATTCTGACTAGATTGGTTCAACGATATTAGTCGATGGGCTCAACGACATGAAGTTCTTCGTCCTATGCAGTGAGATAGGCTCTGGTGCCATTGTTGGTAATGTGTATACTACGTACTAACATATCTACTATATTCAAACAAAATAGCATATCTCTACTACTCCTTAAGAGCAGAGTGTAGGCGTCCACACGCACGGTTCTGCCTCCGCGGGTCCACGCCCCTAATCTCGCACGGCGCGTCCGCGCCCCTACGCCACCTCCTCCTCCTCTCCCCCTCATTGCGTCGCCAAATCCGGATCCCTGCCCCAGCCCTACCCACCGGAGTCGCCCGTGCACTAATGGAGGAGGAGGTAGAGTCGTCCTCGGCGGTGGCCCTTTTGCTGGTACTGGTGGCGCTCGTCGTGGTGCTATCGATGGCGCTACTGGTACACGGCCGGTGGCGTTGGGGACCACCACCAGCGCCACCAAGAGTTGATCCACCTAGGCCAGGCACCCGCCCATCCCCCGGCGGCGGAGACGGCGAGGAACGAGGCGGGGGCCGCGGTCGCGCCGGGCGTCGACTTCCACCTTCCCGACGAGATCCTGGCCATGATCCCCACCGACCCGTACGAGGAGCTGGACGTGGCGCGCAAGATCACCTCCATGGCCATCGCCTCCCGCGTCTCCCGCCTCGAGGACGACGCTGCGCGCCTCCGCCGTGACCTTGCCGACCGTGACCGCGCCGAGGCCAACCTCCGCGCCTGCCTCGACGACTCCGACGCGCGCCTGGCCGCCGCTCTCGACGAGAACGTAAGCACCCCGCCCGAACCTTCCTTTGCCAAAATTGTTCCCGTAGAGTTGTGGTATGTAATTGGCTTATTTGCCTCTCATCCTTTGGCGTGCAGGCGAAGCTGGCGAAGGAAAGGGACTCGCTCGCGGCGACGGTCAAAAAGCTGACCAGGAATTTGGCGAAGGTGCGTCCTTTACTAGCTTTCTAGGTCCATCTGATGTGCGAATTCTATCAATTCTGATCTGAAGTTTTGGCTTTGGCATGAATTGTTATGTGAACCCTGCAACATTTGATTAGAGGTGTGTTTCAAGTGTACATTTACTGGAATTGTTGGGGACTTTGATCAGACACTGTTCTTTTAGTGTTGTTTGCTTGTGTATGTCAGAAATGTGCTTTTCAGTGACCTTGGTTTTGGTCACTTGGTAGAGATGGGACAAACACACATTTGATTGTTGTCACTTTGTATGATACGATGTGTCTAGCCTTGTTTGTACCGTAGTTGTCATCGCAGTGGAGACGGGAGAGTATGTCTTATATTTTATGATTTCTTACTTACTATGTATGATCGAAAAAATACAATTTGTGATTTGATCTTGATGATTTGGACAACACAGTAGATTTTTTTAGTTTGACCAGATGGTTCAGCTTTGGCTGGGTACAAAATTGTGACAACTGCAGGCGTTTTTCTATCTTTCAGTCTTAGTTAAGGATTTTGTATGGAAAATAGATAATTTTGCTGCAAACATTGAAAGTTGAAACTGTGACAAATTTAATTAATGATAGTTTAGAGAAGCCCGCCCGTAGTAAATAATTTTGAACGCAATGTTATTAGTACCAGATTGTCAAGCCAATTTGTGGAAACTGATTCAATAGAGAAATATCATAGATATAAGGGCAGGTTCAGTTACTACTTTAATGCCAGTTACTTTACTTTACAGTTTCAGGCACAGTGTTCCAGAAACTATAATAATTTGTTTGTGACTCTGATCTATAATAGGGTGAGCATACCATTTTCTTGGGGGTCCAAACTTACCTGTTGTATAGATTTGTATTTTATGATAATTCAATTGAAGTTGAGATGCTCTTATCTTTGCAGGCATATTTTTCCCCAACATGCATCGTTTTAATGAAGAGAGCGAGCATGGCCTTACTGTCGCCAAGAGAACAAATCTGAACCTGCTGCTTGATGAAAAGGACAAGCCATGAACATCTGACTAAAATGGAGTAACTCATAACCTTTTATTTCTTGGAAGGATCAATCTTAATCCATAGTTCGACCGATAGAGCATTAGTTCCTAGCCAAAGCTTCATAAAATTCTAACCAGAAAGTTATGCCATATCACAATCCAAAAATGTTCTACATTCGTAAAAAGAAATTCTAAAATGTTTTAATTCATAAAATGAGATTCTAGCACTCTCTTGCTTGTTTCTGTAACCTGTACAAAAAACGCTTTTGCCCTGCTATATAACTCTTTGTGCCACATCTCTGTGACATAATATTAGTGGCAGAACAATTTGGAGACCCTAACCTTGGAATTGTCATTTAGTTTTCTTTAGAAATAGAAACAAGAAGTTTATTAGATTGCTTACTTTGATGAACTTTGAGAAACTAAAAAGCAATGGTTTTTGGTGCCTTTTGACAATAAAGAGATCAAGTTAACTGTGATTTTCATTAGAGATGAAAATTTCAATCAATAGTCAGTATAGTGTACAACTTTGCTCGAATAGCCACATAACTTTGATCATACCTATATGTCTCCAATTGTCAGTTATACTTCACAAGTTATGTTTATACATGTGTTCTGAACCTGCCATGCTAAGTTTACCTTGAAAGCAACGCTTTATGATTTTTTTGGAATGTTAAGTTTTCCTGGAGAGTTGAGATTGAGCATGCTCTTTGTCTTTTGACACTAGATCTTTAGGATTAGGAGAGAACCGGTAGAGAAGATCTGGTTATTCATGCTTTACACTGAACTGTACTTTCATTTATCATTTTAGTCCATTATTGGTTCCGCTTGTACTCTGTTTGCACTTTCCTGTACACAAATGCTCACATGGAGAGACATATGTAGATTACACAAGATGTTGCACTTGTATTGCAAGGTCATCATGAATAGATTAGAAAATGAACATCTTGGTGTCAGACATCTTATTTGCGAAACACTCTTGTGCAGAAACATCTATTACAATATCAAAAAGAAAAAAACTCGACCGGGGTGGGAATGACCACCCTCCCTGTATTATATTAAGAAGAGACCAAAACAATGGTCCCGGTCGAGAAAATCCCCGAACCCTGGCACCCATCACTAACGGGTCATCATCAACCGTCCACTCTATAACGGCCCAACCGGAGGGCGCACATGACATCATAACCAGAGAGCAGATGGGGCACAACGAGGGGATTTTTTAACCAAGCCTAAAAATTGTCCCTGAGGGGAATCAAACCGAAACTTGGAGGTGCTACTGAGAAACCTTTAACCACTAGGCTAGAGGCCCTTTCGCTCGATTGGCAATATCTGTTGTGGATAAAAGCAAGGAGACATGATGCCGCCGCGATCATGGATGTGGGGACACTATGGCCGCGCCCACCAGGGTGTGTCCCTTATTGAGGCCCAACACTGTGTACTATGTTGTGGATCTCGAGGGGAGAATATGATTATATGTTGTTGCAACACACAAACATTGCACTATTATAATATATGAGAGAAATTAAATTCATCATGTGTGTCTCATACAAAAAATCATCTGTTATAGGTCATTGCCTCACTGATTAAGTTTTTGTTTCCTTTATTTGCTTGAATTGATCAGTCTACAATCTATCCTTTGCCTAATATCCTGGTTCCGCAGTTGTTCTGTCCATCCAAAAGCAGTACATCGATTTTTAGGATTGTTGCATGCATCCTAACAAAGCGACTGTGAAAAGTAGTCCACTTGTTTATTGGTAGCTGGTTTGCTACTTTTGATTACCCTACAAAGGGATAAAATTGATTATGATGCTTATAAGTGTATGGGATTGTAGATAATGTTGATAAGAAAAGATGAGTGATACCACATACTTGTTTTTTAGTGTTGGTCTTTTCCTTTTGCATGATCATCGAACTATGTTCGTCGTCTACTGCTCACGGGAGCCGGTGAGGTGCCTGCTAGACTCGGCGGAAGTGGAGTTTAGTTACGATGTCGACATCAGCCTCGTGTCCGTCGACCTGCTCATGTCGGACAAAGAGTTGTACCGATGGAGGCCGGAGATTATGGTGTAGGCCGTGACACGCGTGCGCAGGAGTCGGTGTCGGCGCTTTTCTTGGGACTGATTAATTCTAAGTTGGACGACCATTGACATTTGTGATGTGCACGAGATGTATTGTGGTGTCTCACTGTATAATTGGTACTGGGAGTATGTTTTGCTACGTCCGTATTTATATATCATGTGTGCTCTGAATGTTGTATAATACTAAATAATAAGACCATCTCCAGCAGCTTACCCATACTCATATTCAAACTACACTCTACAAACAATACAATCTACAGTGCAAAAGGTGTTTTTGTGACCATATGGGTGAACTATTGTACATTGCACCTATATGATCACTAAAAACACTGTTTTGCATCGTTTTATATTGTAGATTGCACTGTTTATAGAGTGTAGTTTGAATATGGGTATGGGTGTAGTCTGATTTGCTGGAGATGGTCTAAAGGATGATCTCCTTCAATAGGAATCTCTTATCTAAACAATAAATGTTTTTAATAGGAACCTCTTATTCATTTCGATCATGTATTATTAACTTAGGAGATGCCTATTTCGATTAATAATGACATTGAGCCAAATTTTGGTTATTCGAAATGGTAGACTTCAACATTTATTATGATTATTATGTTGATGCTTGATAGCATCACTAAATAATGACCTGCGCGTGCACAAGTGCCCTCTGTTGCAATGCACGGGCATATACCTAGTGAGTAAAGAAGCATTGATCGTTACAACTACACACACAACACAACGGAATAAGAGCACATTTATATAGTGGAAGTAGTCACACATTTTCATGTACCATCAGCAGCAACACCTTCACCCTTTCTCCTTAATTTCGTTGCTGATTAACACCGTGGCAACATATCTTTATGGTATCTACAAGTGTAAGAATAAAAATACCATGACGCATGTGTGCTACCATCATGCGTGTAGAGAGAGAAACATCTACGGTGTCTTAGATACCCGCAACTGTAGGTGGATAATAGTGGCAAAGATGATTTTTAGCACACTAGTTTCTTCATATATATTGCTTTTTGCAATAAATTTTTTATTTTAAATCATGTTAATAATATTATAAATATTTTTTCATATATAAAATGTTCAATAGTTGTCGTCGTTGACTGCATCCTTACTCACGAGGTACCATAGCACCGTAGCAGCTATAACCAGCATGAGCAACAGAATGGTCAGCCGAACACACCCCACTGTGGCTCGCAATCCTATCTCTTCCTATATTCTAGATTAGGCCTAGCGTTCGAGTTACCCGATTTTTCCGGGTCGGGTAATTTGGATATTTAAAAATCGGGTAATAAGAATCAGGATCCGAAATATACCCGTTCACAATCTCTACCCGAAATTTCGGGTACCCAAAAAATTGAGTTCGGGTTTCCCCGAATTACCCGGTTGTAATATCAAGTAGTAAAGACAATGAAATTAAAGTAAATATTACATGTAACAAAATAATATATTTTTTTTTCATCAAACACACTACACTGCTCATAAGTCTCATACATATTGATTGGTGTTCATTATTTATATATTAGTACACCATAAATTTGCAATCATAATACAATAATACAATGGTTCGGATAAATCGGGTACCCAAACTCACAGTCCGTATTATCCAAACTAAATCGGGTTTTCAGACTTGCTATCGGAATTAGTGATCGGTAATTTGGATTTAGATAAATCGGGTTTACATAGGTAACTTTTTTTGGTCTGCGCTATTTCGGCTTGATGCCTCCCTTCCACCGGCCACCGCTAGCTGCAGGACGTATATCTCAAGTGCAAGCCAGGCAGTCAACCGTGGTGCCATGCTTTATGCAGTGATGGTTGTGTGGGGGCGTGTGGCATAGTATGGAATTGCACACCACTCAATAGTGTTGCGTGACGCCGTGACGATCAGGGAGATCAATAACTCGTGTAGTCTTCCGGCACACCCATCCGGCCCCGGCACACAGAACCAGAGGCCAGAATACGCGGGAACCAACGGTCTCCCGCGGCAGAAGTGGGCCCCGCCAGACGCCGACCCTACTTTGAATCAGCCCATCAGTGCAGGTGGGCTCGCGCGGCCCAACCTCTCACCAAAGACTGAGATCTGGTGACCGGTTGCGAACTTCTCGCGATCACGCGATCCGGTCATCCCGCCATGGACGGTTGCGGTTGCCCTCGCGCCGAATTCAATTGTTGGCCAAAAAGCCATGCAACCGCACGCCGCCGCGCACCCCCATCTCCTTTCCTCCAAGAAAGACCCCGCTCCCACCACCACCTCTCTCTGACTGAATGCTGCGCCTGCGCGGCGAACAACCGACAGGGCAGCCGCGACGCGCGCCCGATCAGGATCGCACGGCGACGCCAGCGTATGTACGATGGCGATTCGGCGATCGGGCGTGGTCGTCACGTGACTGGCCGCGTCTCCCGCCACCACGCATCACGCGAATCCGCGCCTCGCCTTTAAAACGCATCGTCCCCAAGACGCTGCTGCAGCTGTAGCGTTCAAGCGTTGCACTGTGTGTATGTCACGTACGGAGCAGGAGGGTACCAGCAACTGCAGGGCCAGATGTGTACTACTAGACTACTAGTGCGCGATAAAGCCATTAATTAGGCGGTAAAAAAGTGAAAATTTTGCACAATCATTCATTGCCTTCCAAAATGTACGTACTGGGGTCCATGGTCGATCATATGCCTTCCAGAAGAAACCAAGGGAAAATAAAGCAGGAACCTAATCCTATTCCTAGCAGTACTAGAAGAGATCGACTTATATACTAATAGAAGGATTATAATAAACAACTGAGAGAGGGAGAGAAAAAAAAAAGAAGCAGAGAACGGACTATCATGAACAATTCCCCATTTTCACGGATCATTCCTTTTGGCAGGAGCAACGATTTTGTCTTGCTTTTTCTTTTAGCATTTTCCCCTTTCCTAAAGCTTGCTAGGAGAAGAACACTTGCACGGTGCCGGTCACCGCGCCACGGCACATGGGGCAGGCAGCCGCGACGGCGCCGGCAGCGGGGACGGCGGGCTCGCACTCGGCGCAGACGCAGAGGTGGCGGCACGGGAGCAGCACGACGGAGGCCGAACGCTGCCCGCACGTCCGGCACGGCCTGGCCAGCGGGCGCGGCGGGGCGACCTCCACGACCCTGTCCGGGTCGACGAAGCAGGACCCGGCGTCGTCCGCCGCGGCGCCCACGTTGTCCTCCTCCTCGGCCTTGCCCCTCGCCTGCGCCGCCGCCGCCTTCTGCAGCTGCGCGTGGAGCGCCGCGGCTGTGGACTGATCCGCTGCGTCCTTGGCCTGCCACGCCGCCGCCTCCGCCCTCAGCCGCGCCACCCGGTCCTCCAGGTCCGCGCGGCGCCGCGCGGCCTCCGACGCCTCCGCCTCCTTCTCCCTTACCCGTTGAGCAGCCGCCGCCTCCGCCGCGCCGACCAGCGAACGGTAGTGCCGCCGCCGAGTGTCGGCCAGCGCGCGCCGGAGCCTGTCCGCCTGCAAGGCACAAGGAGCACATCAGCGACATAGGACGGTCTCTGGTGGATACCGACGGCGACAAACGACGCACGGTTCTTACATGTTCCTGGATCAGCCGGTCCATCTCGTTCCTGTGCTGATCGCGCTGCGCGGCGAGCTCTTTAGAGAGGAGACATGAGGCCGAGGCCGAGGCCGGGGACGTGCACGACACGTGCTCCGAGCCCTCGTCGAAGTCGAGCCGGAGGCCCATCGCCGTCCGCTTCTGAAGTTGCGCCAGGTTGATCACCTTGGGCCCCTGCGCCTGCGGTTGCTGCTGCAGAGAGAAGAACTGCGACGACATGGGCTCCGCCTCGCGCTGCCGCTTCCTCCCGCCGCCGTAATCTATGTGCACACAGCAACCCGACAATTAAGTCCCCGGCGACCTTTTCACGATCCGAAATCGGAACAGAAGGGTGCGGTGCTGCTGCCCAAGAAGACGAAATCCGCCGCGGAGCCAAGGAGTGCGCTTTGTTTGATCTGCTTACCTCCATGCGAGAAGTCCAAGAAGAGGGGCGGAGCCTGAGCCTGCTGCGGCGCCATAGCCTCCTTCTGCGCCTGATGATGCAGCTCCATCGCCGCCGCCAACCGGCTGCCCTCCGGCGCGCCGCTGACAACCCAGACGCTCAAATCACCCATCCGAATACGATCCAGCAGACCGACGATCGACGCGGAAGAAACGATTAGAAGATGCACAGCGGCCACGGCAGGTACCTGACGAGGAAAGGGGACTCGCGGTGGTAGTGGTGGTGATAATGCGCCTGGACCGCCATTGCTGGAACCGGGGCAACCAAATCAATCAGGCAGCCGAGAGAGAGGCGACGGACGGGTGGAAGCACGCGCGTGCCAAGCGTGTGAGTCGGGTGGGCAGTAGGAGGACGGAGAGAGTCGCGGGCAACGCGAACGAACTGGTCCACCGCCTCCTCCTCGTCCTCGTCTTAAGAGGGCGTCATGGGGCTGGCTGCTCCTGTCCAGTCTCACCTGCTTCGCGCATGCAGGGATGACACGGGTGGCAGGCTGTTGGCGTGGCTGGTGCTGGCTCGATTTCATGAGGAGAGAGGGTTGGTGCTGATGCGCTGGTGCCTTTCCGTTTTCCTTTCATATTTATCAAAGGAGATGCTTAACGTTAGCGATGGCTAGCGTGAACTGTCTGGCAATTTGTGATTTACTACCATATACTGATACACACGATTGGAACTATGTACATTTAGACCTTTTTAAAAAATAAGGACTAGTTTGGAAACCACATTATCTCAAGGGATTTTCATTTTCCTAAAGAAATTAGTTCATTTTTCTTTGAAAAAATAAGAATCTCTTGAGAAAATTGAGCTCTCAAACTAGCTCTAAAAGAAACAAATCGGTCTTAGAGAATTCTAAACCTATAAAAATTGTTATATCTTCATTTTATATAGAGAATTAAATTATTTCTTCCAGTTCCTATGGTTGAAGGAAACTAGCATGAGGTTAGAAATCACAATTTTTTCCTTATATATATTTCTATGATAATTTATGTACTTTTAAGGCTGGCCGGAGCATGTAAACGCTTCTCTTCTCTAAATATAGAGTAGATTTTCTCAGCTCTCTCTTCCAACAACGTCCTATAAACATAGGTTCATTCATATATACAGATTTTATCCCTTCTCTTTTTTATTCTTTTTAATACTTTAAATAATAAATTAAGCAAAACTAAAATATGTATTAAATATTTAAGGGTGCGGTAGGTAAAAATCTAAAGCAAAATTTATCTCTAATATACATGATAAGATATGGAGGACGTTACTAGAGATAAATAACATATAGAAAAGGGAATATTTTAAAGGATACTCTAAAATTAGGATGTAAAAAGAGATACAGATGACACCGAAAGTCTAAGAGTATTAGGTTTCTAGAGACTAATTTTTAGTTTCTCTATTTCATTTCATTTCATTTCATTTTAGTGTCTAAATTACTAAATACGGAAACTAAAACTCTACTTTAGTTTTTTGTATTTAGCAATTTAGAGATTAAAATAAAATAAAATTGAAAGACTAATAATTAGTGCATAAAAACAAAACACCCGTTAAGTTGAGCTAAAAACAATATTCGCCATCGAGGACAGATGAAACTGCAATATATTGTCTGGCCACTTCTTTTCTTTTATTTTATTCTAAGGATATACTGCCTCGTAGCGGTGAGCACAAAATGTTGGCAAAAAAAATGTTAAAAGCAGAACACGGTGGGGGCGCGGTTGGTGCCATGCCAGTGACATATTTCATCATGTCACAAGGCTGTTGGAGTGATATGTTACTCGGTAAGCAAATCGTTCGGTGGCACACTGGCACTACAGCACATTTTGAAATGATATACTCCCTCTGTTTCGTTTTAGATGTCGTCGCTATTTATAGATTGATTGTTAGAAACGACTTATAAAAAGAAATAAATGAAGTAGTTATAAACAAAATACTGTAAAAACCACAGATATAACAGGATTAAAATCACAGTAACCCGCAGCGAACAACCTTTGCAGTATATCTCTACGGATGGATATGGATGGGTGGGTGAAATATCCAAGGCCCCGTTGGGAATACCCCGAGTAAAAAGATTGGAAAACAACGGGCGTGTTCGGCTGGCTACAAGCCGACACTGTTGCAGCTGTTTGGACTGCTGCAGCTGCAATCCATAGAGAGAAAAATACTGTAGAAGCCGCAGCCGCAGCCGGATTGCAGCCGCAGCAAGCCGCAGCGAACAAGCTGAACATGTCTACTTTATCGTAACTATTAGTAACTCAACTCACAAAAGCGACTGAAAACGAAGACACGTCGAATAAAACACATGTAGAGTCGTTCTGAAGTTGTAGCACCGTCTGCTCCGGTCGATGTCATGCCGATGCACCAGCTAGTACAATTCGAGGGAGAGAGAGAGAAACGTTCTTTTAGTACAGCAAGATTCGGTCTTGGAAAATTGAAAATGGCTTGGCAATTGATCACTCCAGAGAGTCCAGCCTGAAAAACGCCGATTCTGAGCCTTCTTTTTCATGCCTGCGCGGTTTTTTTTTTTGTGTGAAATGGCCATTTCGTCTCGTGGCATGCACCGCAAGGCAAGGAATTAACTCTTCTCGGTTGCAAAACGTCCAAATCTGCTGATCCATGAGGCTGCAGAATTAAAACCCGTCGGAGCCTGCTGACCCCGCAGCTTCTCAACTTGTGCATAGTAGGTAGCAGCCCCTTAGGCTAGCTCCAACAACGCACTGTAAAGCGTTCTGTACTCTAAATTTAGAGTTCAGAAGCGTCCTCTAGACGCCCAGCAAGGACCTCTAAATGACACTCTAAATTATAGATGACGCCGCACGCACCCTAGATGTGGAGACTTGGAGACGTGCACTATCCGGGCGAGTCGTCGGGCTCGCGCGGGGGTGAAAAATCCGAGCGCGCTGTACTCCCGTCGCTGGCGACTTCGATCCATCTCGGCGAGGGGGCCTCGCGGCGCTGCTCGTCGGCGGAGCCGGGCAAGCTGGGCTCGAAGAGGCCGTGCTCGAGCGGGTCCGGCAGCGGACCGCTCTCGGTGGTTGGAGGCAAGGAGGTGGCCCGCGAGGAGACAAAGATCCAAGGGTCCGGTGCAACCGTCGGTGTTCGTCGCCGTCGAACCGCCATCGCGAAGAAGCTGAGAAGATCCACGGCGCCGACGAAGGAAGGTGCGCAGAAACGCAAGCGCATCTCGTCACCGCCATCTTCATCGTCTTCCACTAGCTCCGGTGCTCCAGATCCGAAGAGAAAAAGGTACCCATTGCAGATCCATTGTGGTTTCTATGATTGAAGTAATTGATTTTGTAGAACTCGTCCAGATCTAGGGTTTATGGTTACGCCAACACACATTCCATGCTTGTAAGCTTCATTCACCAGTTGGTATTGTTTTGATTATTGCTATTGACAGTGAGAACAATTGACTGTGCTACAAGCTTTGTTGTTGTATGAATGGATGTGTATTCACAAATACTTGGCGACAGGTTTTGACACACTAAATCATCATCACTAGGTTTTGTCTTCATAATTGATGTTCACATTAACCAAATTTCATTCTGCTAAAGGTTATGTTGTTGTAGGAAACGTTGTGTATTCACAATGACTTGGCGAATGGTTTTCACACACAGAATGATCACCACTAGGTCCTGTCTTCATTATTGATTTTGACAGTCACAACATTTCATTGCCCTGTGTATTGACAAAAACATATCGACTGGTATTCACAATCCACTTGTACACACTCTCTACCATTATAATTTATGAACTAGGCCACGGTATACATAAAATTTTGACGTACATATATTAACACAACCATATGTTTTATGTAGACCATGGATTCGGAGAACGCAAAGCTCCGAAGAGCACTCGCTCATTTAATCAGAGTAGTGGAGGAGCGTTGTGCCGACATCGTCGATGTCGTCCACGGTGCCTTCCAACCAGTTAGCGGACCAGTCTTGAATGAAATGAATCGTGCATTAGTTCAGATCGAGGACCTCGCCAACGACCTTGATCAGCTTGCACTGGAAAAAGACTGGGAGATGGAGCACATGGCCCCTTCACCAATTGCTGAATCATCACAAACAGAGGATGAGCTTCTGATTGATTATGATTCAGAGTTAAACAATGACGATATCGTCGGCTATGACGACGGCCGTGACTACTCCACCGACGACACCTATCCCTACTAGATTAGCAAGCACCTAAGGAAATATGTGTATGTGCTAGGTTTATGTATGTCGTACTAGTCTTTTGTATGTGAACACAACTGATGTGTGCCACAAGTTCCTGCTTTAGTTCATGTGCTGTTTATGTTTGTCGATACCTATCTTTGGTAATGCTTAATGATATGAACTTTGCAATATATGTAGTCCTCGCCACTTCTGAGTTTGTTGTGCATGAGAATGTTTACAGTGTCATGGTTTCTATTCATTTCATATGGTTGCCTGAAATGTACTACACTTATTTAGTTCAATATGTTGTATTTTTTGTGCGAGTACCTTCATTGTACAGCATGGGTACCGACTGGAACCAAGTTATGGCACAATATGGAAGTTACCTATCCGAGGATGATGCCACTCAGTTTCAGAACACTGCATTTGCTCCTTCGCCTGAGATACCAGCCCAGGGATCACCAGCACCACCTCCAGTGAAGAAGGCTCCTCAACGCACAAAGCTAGCAAATTTCACGTCTGAAGAGGATATGAGGGTTTGTCAAGCTTGGTTGGCTGTGAGTTGTGATCCCATTGTGAACACTGGTCAGAAGCGTCAAGGATTTTGGAATCGGATTACAGAGGCATACAACTCTCGCAGAGGATCAATGCCAGAGAGGTCTACAAAATCTCTCATGAGCAGGTGGGACAGTATCAAAACTCCATGTTCTACATTTGCTGGATACATGATGGCTGTGCTTCGACAAAACCCAAGTGGCATGACTGATGCAGATAAGGTAAGTGTATGTACTATTATGCATATGTTCTTCATCAATGTACTTTACTACATCCCAGTGGTTCATTAAATGCATTATATGTTTTGCAGACATCTCTTGCGGCTACTCGGTTTGCTGCTGTTGAAAAGAAGCCCTTCCATTTCTTACATTGTTGGTCCATATTGAAGGATCAACCAAAATGGATGGACCAGCACATGGGTAACCAAAATCCTCCACCGAACCCTATTGCTACCCAATCAAATACTATTGACTTAGATGCTGGTGAAGACTCAGCTCCATCAAGTTTTACTTCGAAGAGACCGCTTGGTCGTGATTCAGCCAAGGAAAAGGCAAAGAAGCAAAGATCAGAGAACACATCATCCACTGATTCGGAGTACCTAACACGGATGGGTGAGCTTTCTTTGGAACGGTTATCTGTGTACAAATCAGTAGCTTCAACTGAGGAGAAGAAGTTGGAGTTCATGAAGAAACAGGAGAGGCAGAAACTCATATTGGAGAGGAAGAAGCTTAATCTAGAGAAGATGAAGATGGAACGACAAAAGGTCAAGGAGGAGACGGAACAGGAGGTTCTCATATTGAGCATGGATTTGACAAAATGTAACCCCCTCCTTCGACAGTACTATGAGGCGAAACAACAGGAGATTCTGGCAAGGGTTACTGGAAGCTCGTCGTCAAGCAAGTGAATGTTCATGAAGACATTGTAGTGGTTGAGGAAGTATTGTTAGTTGTTTGCGAAAACAAGTTTATTTTCAGCACTTGTGCACTTGACATTTTCCTGTTCTGTCATGGTTTGGAGAACAAGTTTATGTTTCTGCACTTGTCATTTTTCTGAGAATGGAGAACAAGTTTATGTTTCTGCACTTGCGCATTGTAGTGGTTCTTCAATACTGTTGTTGCATAATAATAGTAGACTTGCTTAATCATATTGCAGTAGTTGCATTACAGCATTACACATTGAAGTACGTACTATGTGACCAAGTTCATCTGTTTGCAGTACACATAATAGCTTGGGACAAACAGAACCTACGACATTACTGCATAGTAGCTTGGGACAAATAGAACCTAGGACATTACTGCATACTAGCTTGGGACAAACACAACATACGACATTACACATCTCACTACGACATTTTATTGATGGTAGAAACATAAACTACATACTTAAGTAGCTCCCGATCCAAGCCGCGCCCAGTGGTGGTGGATTAGATCAACCTGCAACTGATTATATTTAACTGGATCATGTAGTTGGTCGTACCTATTGTTTATGTACTCATTGCGCTCGGACATCGAACCATGAGAAGTGTCGGCCAAAACTCCGATGTTGTCGAAGCTTGTGTTCAAAGACGAAGGACCTTCATCTTCTACGATCATGTTGTGCAATATGATGCAAGTTTTCATGATATCTCCAATGTGTTGTGGAGACCAACCATATGCAGGACCACGAACTATGGCCCATCGCTTCTGTAGTACTCCAAATGTTCTTTCAATGTCTTTTCTAGCGGACTCTTGAATAGTGGCAAAGTGTTGTGTCCTGACATCATACGGATGACAGATTGTCTTGACAAACGCTGGCCAGTCCGGATAAATACCATCTGCTAGGTAATATCCCATGTTGTACGTGTGTCCATTGACAGAGAAAGTGACTGGTGGACTATCACCGGTAAGATGTGAATCAAACAGGTTAGAACGTTGAAGAACATTGAGGTCGTTACAGCTACCGGGCATGCCGAAGTATGCATGCCAAATCCATAGGTCATATGAGGCAACAGCTTCGAGGATCATTGTAGGGTGTTTACCCCGACCGGTAAACATCCCCTTCCATGCAGTTGGGCAGTTACGCCACTCCCAATGCATGCAATCGACACTACCTAGCATACCGGGGAAGTCGCGTGCCTCTCCAACTTGGAGAAGCCTAGCGATATCAGCACGAGTTGGTTTCCTGAGATAGTACCCCCCAAAAGCGGTTTGGATGGCGGTGCAAAAGTGTTTCAAAGCCTCATGTGCCGTAGATTCACCAATGCGTACGTATTCGTCAACGGCATCCGCAGGAACACCATATGCAAGGATACGTACGGCAGCAACAACTTTCTGAAGGGCAGATAGACCTAGCTCATCGGCACAGTTTGGACGTTGAACGAAGTAGGGATCCACTTGTTGCACAGCAAGAACGAGCCGCTCGAACACATGACGACGCATGCGAAACCTATATTGGATAAACCTATATTTCAGTACAAGTGTGAAGTACGTACTATGGACGTGAATAGATGTGCGTAACAAAAAACATACCTCCTCCGAAATTGTGCATCCGTGTACACCGGTTGCGCGCAAAAGTAGTCGGCTCGGATTCTTGCATCACCGCTGATATGGTCACGATGGATTCGAACACGACCGGGAATGGAACCAGCATACCGTCGCTCGTTAAGTGCACGACGCCTACGATGTTGGTACGTCGCAACCTCGAGGTCATGGTCTTCATCTTCCATGTCTTGCGCCATGCGACAAAAATATTGGAATCTACGAACGGGTTCATTGTTGTGGAGGAGTGTATGCGAAGTGTGAGTGAAGTGTTGAGGTAGTGAGTATTTATAGAAGGGATACGCTTCGGAGAGAAGCCATACTCTTGTTGTGCAGCCGAAGCTAGTCGATGGCTTCTTCAATAAGTGTCGTGGCTTACGGTGGAAGCATGACAATTTCTAAACATTTTTGCATACGATTTAAATACTGTGACACGTTTTTGAACAACAATTACAGAAATCATAAAATGGAATGTTATTTTTTGTTACAATTCGAAATTATGAATGAACCATTTTTTAGATTATTATTTGTAAAATTATTGAATACATTATTTTTATCATCCTTACAATTTGATGAAATGGGTACAAATCAAAGAAAACAAAAAAAGAAATGGAAAAAGGAAGTCTGTTAACACTGTAGCTTTAGGGGATCGAATTTAGGGGACGTTGCTGGAGACACAGAATATATAGAGGACAGAATCTTTTAGAGTGTGCTGTAAAGTACAGGGAATATTCCTTTAGGGGACGAAATTTAGAGGACGTTGCTGGAGACAGCCTTAGAAACTGAAAAAACAGAACCCCAACAACATGTGCTTGGCAGTGGCAGCAGCAACGTCTTGGCATTCACGACCTCCGTTTCTCCTGCCTTGGGAGAATGGAAGAATCAATGGAGTGTTTCAATCCAGACGTTTTCAGTTTGATCGGTTCATCAATTCATACGCAGGCGGCTACCGCCTACTGAGCGTCGTCCTCACCACGATGTGTGGAGCCGTCCTTCCTCGCGGAAACAGAAATACACGCTGAAAATGATCTGGACGCATATATCTTCCATTTTTTTTTATACACGCGATGTCTACTGAAGCCTTGTTCCCATCGTTAAGATCGAAGGAAGATCGCTGAAAATACCCGGCTTTCCGCTCGACTGACACCTCTTAGTTTATTAGAAATTCGATTCGGTTTCCGACGACAAAAAACTACGTTTGGACCCGTTTGATAAAAGCTTTAAATTTAGGCAAAACCGTTCCAACAAGTTTCGTCTGCCTGGGAAGCTATTTTCTCCTGATCAGCTATGCACTATTTAGTTCTCCGTGTTGAAGAAGGCTAATCTCTATCTACAAAACAAGAACGTAAACAGGAACTAGAAAGGACACAACTAAAAATTTGCTTAGAAAACATTAAACTCACATGCTGTCTCAAAAAAGGATGTACACAGAAATTGTTTAACGGCTGATTAATCTTATCGTCGATATGACACCAGATATAAGGGCATGTACAGTGGAGAGACACTAAAACAGTTCTCCAAGCACAGGAGACAACTAAGAGACTCTATTGTACAGTGGAGTGTCTATAAACGTAGTCTATTAATAAATACAGAATTAAATGTATTTGTATAGCATCAGATCGATAGAACAGACGACAAATTCGTACAGTGAGAAGTGAGACGTCTGTTGCTACTTGGTTTACGAGCCAGAGGCGTCTCTTCACGGAGAGACGGCTCTAAGATTTTTTTGCAAATAACCCCCTTAAACACCTTAAGAGTCTCTATATTAAACACCACTGTACATGCCCTAAATGGTACCAAAGAAATTAGTCAAAGAGAATAAAGGGTGTAGACTGAAGATCGATGAATCAACGCTACAAGCACACAAACATTTTATATAGCTTCGGGTTAAGTAAACGTAATACCGGGTGTCCTATGTGTGACAGGTGAATTAATGAAATCGGAGCTTACAAAGATCAAGGTGCTCAAAAGTAAAGGCGAATTGGACGGATCTAAAATTTCTTGTGCACATTAAATTGAACTGAACACCTCACTTTATCCCTTTTACCTAAGAGTCTTATCTATTTGTTGGCTCTGATTCGGAGCCAAACATTGGAGATATACTGCCTGACGGTGCTTTCTATGGCAGTACCGACGGTCCAAAGTGCGAGGTCGAACAGTCCGCGACCTCGCTGTAGGAGCGGGTCTTCCCTGTGTCGTGCCTGAAGGTCCACGCTCTAGACCGAACAGTCCACACGTGCGCAGAGGGTCAAAGGACCCTAGATCTTGCCTCTGGGACGGACCCCGTCAGAGAGGAGAGTTCCAAGGGGTGCCCTGGTATCGCCAGGCCACCCAGGACATCCTAGAGCGACATAGAGTTCTAGAGTGATGAAGAAATAGGTCGAGGGAGACTATACTACATCTAACTGCTACACATAGCACAATAAAATTAAAGGAACTGAAAAATGAAAGTAGATTTGATTGATTGGTTCGATTGTCGGGGGGTGCAATTGGCTGTACCACTTCATATATATAGGAGAGGAGGTCTGAAACAGTTAATAGACGTTCCCCAACAGAATTCATGTGATTAATTTGGATAAACATGCATGAAAAAGGGGATATCTCGCTAGATCTAATCTAATCGCGAATTGTCCGGGCTAACTCGCGGACTGTCTGGGCCACATGGTCGGAATGTCCGGCCTTCCCAGGTGGCACATATGGTGCTCAACACATGCCCCATGTCTTTTGGGGAATCTAAGCGAACCAAAAACACTTGTTACATGCTATTATCAACTCGATGTGAGAACATCGGTTTTCTAAACATATTGTCAAACACTAGGATGATATAGCTTCAAAAAACAACCATTCAATGTCTTAGATAACTCATCACCCTGCAAAGTCTGTAGCATTCATGCATTATCAGCGATTACCTATGTAACTCTATAAGGCCCTTCCTAGCTTCATGACCATTTGTCAAACTTCTGGTCCCTGCTTCTCAGTGGCAAGACTGTCTTCCAAACTAGATATCCAACTTGAAATGTTTTAGCCTATACCTTCTTTTTGTAGGCCTTGGCAACCATGATCTTGTCTTTCTCAATGTCCTTTAGAGCCATCAGCCTCTTGATGGTCACCTCATCAATATTTTCCATCATCAGATCATGATAATCACCGAAAACTAGATTATTTTTCCTGGTGAACCTAATAGCATTTAGGATTACCTCCGTAGGCAAAACAACTTCTTGTCCATAAACAAGCTTAAAAGAAGACACTTTAGTATCACAGTGTTTAGATATTCTATGAGCCCACAAAGCCTTAGACAGAATTAGGTGATAGGGTGGCATATAATGCAAAAGTTGTACTGATTATGGATAGTGAAAACAAGCGAACACGAAAAGCTTCCCTATCGGCCAATTCTCCCAATTGTGCTAGGAACTGGCCTATGTGCTCATGTGTGCTTTTTTCCTGGTCACCCTAATTTTTTAAAAATTTGGGTATCCTTGTCCCATGTGGGTATGAGTCATAGCCAAATTGGTTGTCATAGGGTTTCTGATACGACTGCCCCCCATGGGTCATGTTAACTCCAAGTTTGTCTCAGAATGCCACAGATATCTCCTCCCTCACTATGTCAATGGTGACCAGTCCAAAGGTATGGATGTTTGGGTTATGTTACGTTTCCCCCTAGCCCATGGGTTGGGGTTTTGTGGGGCATTAATGCTTGCCATAGGCACCTCATAATGTACGTTAAATCCCTTCAGCCTTCTGGGGGCTGAAAAGTGTTCGTCCCCACTATCGGTGTTTGGGACCCGACCGCGCACCCAGGGTTACCCCTCGAGGTGCTTTTGGGTAGGACGGTGTTGATGATTGTAGCTCGATGGTTCGTGCAAGACGCACAAGAGACGATAGACAATTTTCTATAGGTTCGGGCCGCTTGGAGAGGCGTAATACCCTACTTCCTGGTCTGGATCTTTATATAGTGGGTTACAGGGGAATGCTCTAGTATGAAGGATGCTAGAGAATTGAGTAGATGGCTGATGAATGACCTGCCTTTTGATGGGGTGCCCCCTAGGCCTTATATATCCGACCGTGGGGCACTTACATATGTGTACGATAACGTTGCATGCCTAAGTAATAGTGAACCGATAGAACTTATCTTCCTACAATCTTGCCAACTTATTCTCACTTAGTTCCGATGTCCAAGGTGGTCGCGCGGGAGAATCGGATCAGAGCTGCGGATAACGCTCAAAACCCCGGAACCGCCTTGGCCCGCGCTTGTTCATTCCTTGCGTCAGCCCATTCTGCCAGCATTTCTCTCCTGGCCCACGAAGGGATGGCCTTGCGAGACAGTAAGCCCAAAACCGTTTGCAAGGCCTTCTAACCTTCTAGTGGGCCCGGGGGATATCTGTCCCCCACAAGCCCCCAATCTTTGAGTTGATTTTGAAATAATTAGTCCGAAGATTCTAGGTCTAGCTTGCGGTTTTGATTTCCATTTTGGTGATGAGCGCTTGGGAAGCGCATCTATTGAGTGTTTCTTCTGAACTCTGAGTGACTTTAGTAAAAAACAATCTTTTGTTGTCCTCCTTTGGTACATTCGACGATCTTTGCCTTATGCTTCAGGAATCGGCACTCTGTCATCAACTTATGCTTTAGAGATCAGCGTTCTGTCCTTTGGGGTTAAAGATTCATTGGGTGCACCAGAGGTGCACCTAATGGGTGTAGCCCCCGAGCTTTGAGTGGATTATTGAAAATAATCCACTCAAAGATCTTCATCTCATGCTTTAGAAATCATCATTTTATCTTCGTCTCATGCTTTAGAAACCAGCATTTTACCATCGGATCATGCTTTGGAGATCAACATTCTGTCCTTTGGGGTTAAAGATTCATTGGGTGCACCAATGGGTGTAGCCCCCGAGCTTTGAGTGGATTATTGAAAATAATCCACTCAAAGATCTTCATCTTATGCTTTAAAAATCATCATTTTATCTTCACCTCGTGCTTTAGAAACTAGCAGCGTGGTCTGCCCATGTCCTGTTAGGTTTGAAATTTATTTGATCGGTGACAGATTGGACGTCTGGTAGATGGCTCTTGGCTGGTCTTCATTTCGCTTTGTGCTTCATTGCTTCTACTGACTAGACTTGCAGTTCAATAGCTATATTTGGCTTTTCTTTGATCTCTATCAATATCTTCTTTCTGTCTTAACACATTCATTGTGTATACTGTATGGATGTGACTGCTTCAGAAAATCTATTGAAAATTCCTGGCCGTCCCCCACCCAATGGGTGTTTTCCAATGGGTGTGACCAAGGGACGTCTTGGTACGCAAAGCATTTAGCACATTGTCCTAGAGTGGTAACTTGACGTGACCGCTGAGTGTAATCATATTACCCAAGCAGTTGACCTTAGTCCAAATGGTGTCGTGTTACGTGAAGCGTCGTCTGCTGCCTGACTCGCCTGCAGGCGATTTGAATTGCTTATTGAATACTTGCGACTTTTCGGTGGGCGTGGTAGGAGATGAACAGTTGCTACCGGCCTATAAATAGCGTCCTCACCAAGTTAGCCGCCCGACTGTGCCTGTTGAGGAAAAGAAGAAAAAGAAGAGGCGACTTCGGCGACTGTCATGTTTGGACCAGGATGCAGGTCCTTCTGCTCCAGCTTGTGGTGAAGTGCCAACAGAGGTCCTTCCTGAGGTTGATCCTAATGGTTGCGTCCATGCTGAAGTTGAACCCAATGGGTGTGACCGTCCTGAAGTTGATCCCAATGGGTGTGACCATCCTGAAGTTGAACCCAATGGGCAATGGGTGTGACCGTGCACCGACTGTTGTCCGTATATTTGATAAAGATGATGATGAAGAAGAAGTCCCGCTGATTCGTAAGAACAGTCGGTGTAACACCCTAGGTGTTTATATTCCGCTCGACAACGAGTATGGATTTAAGCACGTGATATCAGTGAATAAAACATATGCTAAAATTTAATCATCTTCGTATATTGCGATTTTAATATCGCATCTATTTCGTCTATCGCAAGTTCGACATCGTTTTTATTTTTATCTATTCGGGCTCTTCCTAAATTTTCGTGATATTCGGAACATCGTTGTTCTGAAAATTGGTGCGTCCGGTGATTATTTAAAATACATCGCTCACGCAAATACGAACTTGGAAGCTCGATCCACCGTTGCGATCCGTGTCCCAAATACATTTATTATAATTCAAAGACTAAAATACTCAGTGCAAAATAATCCGAATCACGCATCGTCCGAGAGAAATCGTGTGCAAGATTGATAATCAAGGAATTATAATTGAGATCCGATTATCACACAAATTGCCCGCAACCATGGAATCAGACGTTTAGACCGCAGATAAATTTATCAGGATTTCGAATCGAATCAAACTGTGTCGCAAATACTGTCCACCCTTTATTCGTCACTAAAAATCCCAATTCGAAATATCTATAAATTTCTATAAAAAAAAATGGGAAAATATCTCCCCGCCCATCGTCCGACGTCTATCTTTCTCGTTTATCCTCTCTGCCGTCGTCCACAGCCATCGGCAGATTTTTCTGGCCGCCGCTCACCACATGAAAAGCTCTCACCATCGTTCTCTCTTGGATATTTCCTGGCCGCCGGTGCTTATCCCCTCTCACGCTCGGCTCCTAGGAGTAGATTTTCTGGCCAGAGCTCTGCTCGTTTCATGTTGCACGGACTGTGTCTCCCTGCTCCCTCGCGGCGAGTCAGCGACCTTCCCTCTGCCCTCCAGTGTCGCGCCCTAGCTTCTCTATCCCTCCATCTCTCTCTAGCGCCGCTCCTTTTCCCCAGCCTCGCAGTCCTCCCATGGCGCGCCCAGCCCAGCCACTCTCCTTCCTCCTCCAGCTCCGGTGCCGTGAAACTCCCTGGTGTCGCGCTCCTGTTTCCCGACCACAGCTCGGAGCCCCTCCGTGGCCACCGTCGAAGCTCTCTGTCGCGCCCATGACCGAGGCCCCCCTTCCTGCACGCGCAGTCTCTTTCTTCCCCAGGCGCGAAGCTCTCTGCTCGGATTTCTGCCCTGCGCGCGCGTTCCGTTCTCCCTGTGCGCGCAGCCGCGAACTCCACTGCTCCCATGGCGAGTTCCTCGCTGCCACGATTGTCCGGTGTTTGGCCCGCGCCGATCCGCACTCGTCTATATCGCCATCGTCGTGTCATCGCTGGTGATAGCTTCGCGTGCCGTCGAGCTCGTCGTTTTCCTTGTCTAGTGCTTGCGTGGTCTTACCTGAACGCGCTGCCGTGGACGCAACGCGGGGTTAGCTCTCTGCTCTGCCCAGCACGGCGTAGTCGGTGCCCAACATCTTCGTGTCGCCTTGTGTGCTCGACTTTGTCTTGTCGCAAAACCCCAATGTCGTCGAGCCTCGCTGCCCATCGCGAAGTTCCCTGCTGTCAGCCTCCGCACCTGTCCTAGGCCGTCGTAAAACTCTAGTGCTTGTCACTGATATTCGGTCGTCCCCAACCTTTGTCTTGCCGTCGTCGTTCGGTCACCCCATCTCAATGTCGGTCCCTATGTGATGCCTCCGAATTATGATCGCGCTGACAAAAGAATCCCCAAGAGAAGATGTCCAAAAGTTGGATGGTGGGGTGCGTGAAGTTCGGATAATATCTGCCAAGCGCGCTCGACAAATTGCCTAAATCAGAGAATCATTACCGATCTCGTGGATTCGAGTCAGCTATTGGAACGGTGAGCCGATTTACTATTTTTTCTATTGATTTTATAATTGTGAAATAAGATGCTTAGTTTGCGTATGAAGTTTAAGTTAGAAATACCAGTGATGTGAGGTGTGCTTCGAGAAGTTTAGTTGCCGAGTATATTCGAACTAGTTGTATTTTACAGAGTGTAGTATTTCGGTGACGCGTAGGTAAATTTAGTGTTTTAAGCAATTATCGGTAGGTCTGTCGATGTTAATTATATTCGGTGTGTTTGCACGATGGAGTCGATGTCATGCTCTAGTAGTTAGTATAATCAGTCTATGTTTATGATCGGTAAATGTCGTAACCAACTAATGTGTTATATAAATTAATCTGGAAAATAGTTTAGAAGGTTAATAAAGGTTCTTCTATAATTTTATAAACATTAGGTGTCCCAGAACCGTAAAGCTAAAATTGTAAGTCAATTAGTATACTCTCTAAACCAGGCATGAATGTATGCTGGTCGATTTTGCGATTTGAATGGATGTTGATTGCTACTTCGAATATTTAGGATCAAGTAACATCGATATATTGTAACTAAGGATGATAGTGTATGTTTATAATTTGTTCTTGCTTGATAATAGGATTAAATATGATTAAACAAGAGAAGCGTAATTATTGCGCTTAGTCGTACGTCGATAACTAGTGTTTTCGTATAAAATAGTACGACGCTTTATCGCTAAGTGTTTAATTCTTGTCGATGTAGCACTATTTAGATCTGTGCTATTCCTGTCTATATGCATTCATGTGCATAATGCATTTCATTTAGGTACGTGAATTAACCACGTGATGCGGAGAACCAGAACTGAGTCGACCACAAGATGCCGGAAAGCGTGAGCATCTCCGCAAGACGACGTCGTCAGTCGGACGAACCTGAAGATGGATAATCTAACGAATGTCAAGGCAAAAGATGGTCGTCAAGCGGACGTCGTCTAACAACACTAACCTAGTGTTATCCAGGCAAGCCCCGGTGCATGCAACCCCTTTCCTTGTGTTTTTAAATGATTTTTACACACTTTAAGTCTAGCGAAATGTGCATTAGGTTTATAGGAGTTGCTTGGAAACCCTTTGATGCATTGGCTACCTTGAAATCCAATCCTGTTATAGATACTTCTGGTGAAGTATCAAATATGATTTACAAAATTGCTTAGCCTTGCCTAGAGGTAATCTTGCGGATAGAGGCTGTCCTTTGCGTTAATGCCTAGCTCAGGGGTTATCCTGAGGAAGGAGGGCTTCTGCCTGCAAGAATATTTTCATTGGGAGCAATGGTGGGATCTTACTGCAAAGTTCCCTATAATGCTCTTTTCATTCTAAGGAACACAAACAATCCTAAGGATGGAAGTACTTAAATCGGGACTTGGGCTAGGAATAGGAGATGTTCTACCCAGGTTGATTAAGGATTATACTGAATGTAGGTTTGCTGATCGAGGACCTTTTAACTGGTCACATGCCTCATCATGGGTAAGCTTTGCCTCGGGCAGACTAATACCAGAATAAGACAACACGCAATGGGAGTGGAGAGATGGCGAGAGTAGCGTGTACCCTCCATGGCAAGAGGCTGGACGGTGGTGTATCTGTGCTCTCGGCTGGCATGAACCTGATCTGGTCTTAAGAACCTCGGTGGCGAGTTGACATATGCAAGGGTTAAGTGCTACATATGTCATGTGATTGGAGATCCCTAGCTGGGTATTAATCGATTCGGATCGCCGTTACTTCTCGGACATGAAGACTTGGTCACTGCCCTGTAATCTAAGTCATGGATGGAATCTTAATGAGCAAAAATCATGTTGGATTGATTAATGTGATGATGAAATTAGACTAGATGCAAATAAGGTCTATTAATAGTTAATCTAGCATTAAAATGTTGAAAGTAAGGACTCACTTTAGTAAGCTATTTCTACAAAAGTATCTGTTGGTGTCACACCCAGTTTTAGAAGGCAAACCGAATGCGAACCATGTACGTGCCAGGATCAGTTATTCACGTACACAGCAGTTACATAACATGGACATCATCACACAGTGCTCAAAATAGTATTAAAAGGGAAATAATAGTCGATTACATCATACGTCTGAGACGTCCATATAGTCCTTACAATAAATCAAAGTGCGGAAAAGAAACGTAGATAAACACGGCCTTCACAGGCAGCCGACTGGGGGTTGCCGCTAACCCACACCTAGAACTCGTCGTAGTCTTGGAACTCCTGGAAGTCTCCTTCCACAGCTTCATCTTCTCCTGAGCAGTGGTTGCAATGCTGACAACCTGGGGATGGGGGGTTTGGTGTGTAGAGCAAGGGTGAGTACACATCAACATACTCAGCAAGTATCCTGTTTGGCTGTAGTGGACTAGCTTTATGTGGGGATAAGTCAAGCAGTTGCTTTTAGTTGGTCAGATTATTATTTACTAATAGAAAGCCAGGTTTTAGCATTAACCCAAGTTATTAGCCCAATGTACCCTTTCCAAACGGAAAGAATACCACTTACCAGCACCATAGTCATAACCAGAACCATCAATCTCGTTGCCACCTGTAAACCAAAATCTCTCTGATCAAGTACCACTAATCACTGGAGCTCCCTTGGCCGCTCATAACCGCGAGCACGGCTGATATATCAGTTTTCAAACACTCTGCAGAGGTTGTGCACTTTACCCACAAGCCGTGATTCCCATTCTGCCCAGAGATCATGACTCTCCATTGATCAGTACCAAGGTGACCCAGCAGGGCATCACTACATAGCCTTTACAAAGATTCCCCGGGGCTGTAGCCGCCCATTAGGTTTCCTAAATGTACCGCACTCCTCCCCAAGGGACAAATCAACCTTGGCAGAGCGAGCCGCATACACCGAGCCCCATTGACGGCACGACGACAAAGCGAACTACACCCCGGATCCTCTAATTATTCAGCTAAGGGCATCCCATTCCACCCTCATGGTTGCACTGTTTTCCCGGGCGGTCATCCATAGAACAGGTCCTTATGGAGAGGCACTCGAGAAACCGCTCGAGCCCCCTTAAAGGCCACAAGTACAACATCATAATAAGAGAAGGGAAAACAGCGTATCATGGATAATCTCATCATGTTCATTGATTAGAGTTGAGCAATAGCATAAAGCTAAACAATAATAATCCAACCCAAATAGGTAAACAAGGACATGGATAACAAAGCTAGTCAATCCTTAGGCATAAGTGTATAATGCGGGAGGTGAATTAAAGAATGAATAGGACAGAGATAGGTCAAGGGACACTTGCCTCCATCAACCGACTGCTGCTCAGGGGCTTCTCCTGCGAGTTCCTCGGGCTCTTCAACCGGATCGTTCTCTATGCGATTGCAAGCACACATACATCCATCCATTCAAATTAGGAAATAAACAGTACACCATACAAGAGAACAAATAAAGTAAATATGCATAGAATATCACATACGATAATGAATTTACCTTGGTTAGAAAGAAATGGGGAAAGGTCTCGCGAGAGTTAAAGCTTATGCTCGAGGCGCACTACGGGTAAACGAATAACTAAACGTTACGTGCTCTAGTTCCAATTGGTTCTAACAAAAGAATTAGCTACATGCACTAATGTAAACGTGGCCACTTTTAGTAGATTAACATTGAATGAGATAGATGATTAGCTATACAAATTAACTGACGTAACCAATTTCCAAATTGAGACCCCTATCTTATTAATATGAACAACGGGATTAGCGCGCATAGGCCACGGGGGGGGGGGGGGGGGGTAGACGAAGGTACGACGAGTCGTGCCAAGGCACGCGCACTACGCAGGCACGCGCGCGAGGACGCACGCACACGCCACGGACTAGCCGTGCGCACGTCGGGACCGTACGTTAGCCGAGCTCAAAGCCGCGCGCCATAGGCACGTTGGGCCAAGCTCGAGGCCACGCAGGGGTCGACACGACGTGAGCAAGGCACGGCGGGGCGAGCGAGCAAGCACGCCGGGGCAAGCGAGCACGGGCGAGCGAGGACGCGGCCGGGCGAGGCCGGGCGCGGGGGCGGGCGGTCGAACCGGGGCACGGGGGCGGCCGAGCTCGCTGGGGAGGGGGGCGGCCGAGCTCGCCGGGCATGGGGCAGGGCCGAGGGGGCGCGGGACGGGGTGGCCGAGGGCGGGGCCGAGCGGGGCGAGGCGGCCAAGCCGAGCTTGCCGGACAGCGGCGCGGGGAGGGCGGGCACAGGACGGCTGAGGCCGGGGCCGAGCGCGACGGGGGCGGGGCGGCGCGGGGTGGCCGGGCGCGGGCGGCCGAGGGCGGCCGAGCCGAAGGCGGCCAGGGCCGGGGCCGAGCTCGCCGGGAGCGGCCGAGCGAGGGCGGCGCGCGCCGGGGACGGCCGAGGGCGGCGCGGGGAGGGCGGCCGAGCGGGCGGCCGAGCGCGGGGCGTCCGAGGGCGACCGGGCGCAGGCGAGGCCGGGGCGGCCGGGGCCGAGGCCGAGCTCGCCGGGTCCGAGGCGGGCGCGCCCATGGCGCGGGGGCGGGGGACGCCGACGGGAGGGAAGGAGGAGGGACGGGAGGAGAGGAGGGAGGGGGGAGGGAGAAACCTCACCGGAGGGGAGGACGGCGTGGCGGCGGCGCCCGGGAGGCGGTGGCGACGACGCTAGGGCAGGGGAGAGGTGGCGGCGGCTAGGGTTAGGGTGAGGGAGAGAGAGAGGGGATGACAGGCGGGGCCCGCGGGGAGGGGATTTTTGGAAAAAGAAAAGGGGAGGGGGGACGGTTGGGCCAGCTGGGCCCAAAGGGGGAGGGGGGGGCGCGCGGCTGGGCCGCCAGGCGGCCCACGGCGGGAAGGGAAGGGGGGGCTGGGCCGCCGCGAGGCCCACGTGGGGGGGGGGGGGAAGGGGGGGGCAGCTGGGCCGAAAATGGGGAAGGAGGGGGGAGAGGAGAAGAAAAAGGTTTTCTTTTTTCTAAAATCTAATTTCCTCTAGATGAATGCTTTCACATTTTTAAACAATCAAAAAGTATGCATGGTTCGGCATGGCGCATCACACAAAATAAAGTATTTTAAGGTTTTGCTTTACACGAGGTCTAAAGCCAAAACCCGCTATAACTTTGGAAAAGATCAAGGTTTAGCGAGGGGAAAAGGGAAAAGGAAAGGGTAACGCCTGAATTTGGTGAGAGAAAAGAAGAAAAAATTCTACCCCCAAATTCAGGGCGTTACAAACCTATCCCCCTTAAAAGAATCTCGCCCTCGAGATTCAGGGTTGGCTAGCAAAGAGCTTAGGGTATTTGGCCGTCAGATCATCTTCACGCTCCCAGGTTGGTTCTTCCTCAGAGTGATGATTCCATCTGACTTTGCACATTCTGATGGTCTTCCTTCGGGTGACTCTGTCTGCAACCTCAAGGATTTGCACTGGCTTCTCAACGTAGGTTAAGTCCTCCTGGACTTCGAGACCTTCCACTGGCAACTGCTCTTCTGGCACACGCAAGCACTTCTTCAACTGAGACACATGAAAGACATCATGCACGACAGACAAATTCTCTGGCAGGCTGAGCTGATAGGCCACTTCTCCACGCCTTGAGAGAATTTGGTACGGACCAATGTAGCGGGGTGCTAGCTTGCCTTTGACTCCGAACCTTCTGACTCCTCTGATCGGTGACACTTTCAGATAGACAAAGTCTCCGACTTCAAAACTCAGCTCTCTTCTTCTTGTGTCTGCATAGCTTCGCTGCCTCGATTGCGCTATCTTCAGATTCTCTCGGACCATCTTGATGTTCTCTTCAGCTTCGAGTAGAATGTCTGGCCCGAACACTTGCTTTTCTCCAGGCTGATCCCATTGCAACGGAGTCCTACAACTCCTTCCATAGAGCGCCTGAAATGGTGACATCTTCAAGCTAGCCTGGTAACTGTTGTTATAGGAGAACTCTGCATAAGGCAATCTCTTGTCCCATCCGGACTGATCTTGCAACGCACAGGCTCTCAACATATCTTCAAGAATTTGATTGGTTCTTTCAGTCTGGCCATCTGTCTGCGGATGATAAGCTGAACTGAAATTTAGATGTGTGCCCAAGGCTTCATGCAACTGCTGCCAGAAATGAGAGGTGAACTGCGTTCCTCTGTCTAACACTATCTTCTTTGGCACCCCATGAAGACAAACGATCCGAGACATGTACAACTCTGCCAATACTGCACTGCTGTAGTTGGTCTTGACAGGTATGAAGTGGGCTGACTTGGTCAAACGGTCCACTACTACCCAGATGGAATCGTAGCCGGCTCGAGTGCGAGGCAATCTGACTATGAAATCCATACCGATTTCATCCCATTTCCACTGAGGGATCTGCAATGGTTGCAACAATCCAGCTGGTCTCTGGTGCTCTGCCTTAATTCTTCGACAACTATCGCACATAGCCACATGCTCTGCGATTTCTCTCTTCATTCCGTACCACCAGAATTTCTTCTTCAGATCCTGATACATCTTCTCACTGCCAGGGTGAATCGAATAGGCTGTCTCATGAGCTTCCTTGAGAATCAACTCCTGAATGGATTGGACATTGGGAACACACAAGCGATCTTTGAACCATATCACACCCTCTGCATCTTCTCGAAAATCTTTGCCTCTGCCCTCTAGAATCAGTCGCCGGATCTCACTGATCTTCTCATCATTCTTCTGCGCTTCTTTGATTTCCCGCTCCAAGGTAAGTTCCAACTCAACGGTGACTCCTCGCGAATTGTTCAGAAATCCGAGACTCAACTTGTCGAACTCCTTGGCCAACTCATAAGGCATCGGACGAGCGACCATCAGGTTGACTTGACTCTTCCTGCTCAAAGCATCTGCCACTACGTTCGCTTTACCTGGATGGTAGTGAATCTCCAACTCATAGTCTTTGATCAACTCTAACCATCTTCGTTGCCTCATATTCAACTCTAACTGAGTGAATATGTACTTCAGACTCTTGTGGTCTGTGTAAACATCACAATTCTGTCCATACAGATAGTGCCTCCATGTCTTCAGTGCGTGAACCACTGCTGCCAACTCTAGATCATGAATTGGGTAATTCTTCTCATGAACCTTCAGTTGTCGGGACGAGTAAGCCACAACTCTTCCCTCTTGCATCAACACGCATCCCAAACCTGTGTAACAAGCATCACAATACACCAAGAAGGCCTTGTGCACATCAGGCAAGACTAGGACAGGCGCTGTTGTCAACTTCTCTTTCAGCGCTTCGAAGGCCTCCTGGCATTTCTGGGTCCACTTGAACTCAACCTTGTTGCCTAGCAACACTGTCATTGGTTTCGCAATCTTCGAAAACCCTTCAATGAATCACCGATAATATCCAGCCATTCCAATGAAACTCTTGATTCCTCGGGCATCTGTTGGCGCTTTCCAGTTCAGAATATCTGCCACTTTCTTCGGATCCACAACCAATCCTTCTTTGTTGATTATGTGACCCAAGAACAGGACTTCACTGATCCAGAACTCACACTTGCTCAACTTTGCATACAACTGGTGCTCTCGCAATCTCTGCAATACCATCATCAAATGATCTGCGTGCTCTTCTTCGCTTTGAGAATAAATCAGAATGTCATCAATGAATACCACCACAAACTTATCGAGATAGTCCATGAACACACTGTTCATCAAGTTCATAAAGAACGCTGGCGCATTGGTCAAACCAAAAGACATCACTGTGAACTCATACAAACCATACTTGGTAATGAATGCTGTCTTCGGAATGTCTGAAGGTCGGATCCTGAGCTGGTGATAACCTAACCTCAGATCAATCTTGGAGAACACACTGGCTCCTCTCAACTGGTCGAACAGATCTTCTATTCTGGGCAAAGGGTACTTGTTCTTGATCGTGACTTCATTCAGAGCTCGATAATCGATACACATCCTCTTAGTGCCATCTTTCTTTTCCACAAACAAGACAGGAGCGGCCCAAGGCGAGGTGCTTGGCCGGATGTAACCTTTCTCTGACAGCTCATCAATCTGCTCCTTAAGTTCAACCAACTCTGGTCCGGATATTCTGTAAGCTCTCTTAAAGATGGGGGCGGTTCCAGGAAGAAGCTCTATGGCAAACTCAACTTTCCGCTCTGGTGGCATACCCGGTAAGTCCTTTGGAAACACATCTGGGAATTCGGACACAACCTTGATACTCTCGATTGGGTCTGCTTCACTGCTATCAACAGCTATCTGATAACAACTTCCTTTCTTTGGCTCAGGCGGGACTAACTCGGTCACCACTTCCTCTCCTAGTGGGGACACCAACTTGATTGTCCTTTTATCACAACTGATGACTGCCTGATACTTATCTAGCCAATTCATCCCTAGGATGACATCTATTCCCTGAGTACCCATTACTATAAGGTTGGCGGGAAATGCTATCCCCCTTATTTCCACACATACATTCAAACATATGCTATCAGCTCGAATTCTACCACCGGCTGAGTCAATTTGAATGGGGGTTGGCATGGTAGTAATTGGAAGATTATGTGCTTCTACCCATGATGCAGTAATGAAAGAATGTGTTGCTCCAGTATCAAATAACACTTCTGCAATATGGGAGTCGATTGGGAACATACCTACTATCATGTCGGGGGTCTCCTGAACTGCTTCAGCCTCCAAGTGGTTCAGTCTCCCATGATTATAGCGCGGTTGAGAGCGGTTGCCTGCTCCAGGCTGAGGCACATTCTGCTTTGCTGGGGCATTGGGGCCCGACTGCTGCTGGGCTGCCTTCTTCGAACATTGCATCACCCAGTGGCCTTGCTCTCCACAGTGGAAACATGCCCTGTTTCCAACCTGAGCTGGTGCTGCCTGATGGTTCTGCTGGTTTGCTGGGGCAGGAAGACGAGGTGCCTGCTGATTCTGCCTCTGAAACTGACCTCCTAACTGATTGCTCTGACGGTTCTGGTACTGATGCTGAGGATACTGCCTTTGGAACTGTTGATGCTGCTGAGGTGGACGCTGGTTCTGCCTGAACTGCTGAGGTTGATTGCTTGAGAAACGAGGACGACTGCTACTTCCAGGCTGGGGTCCACTGATCTTGCGCTTACGATCCTCCATCTCTTTACGCTTCCTCTCTGTCATGATTGCTCTGTCAATCAGGTGCTGAAATGTCGGGAAGGTGTGATTCATCAGTTGATAGTGCAGAGGGTCAACCAAGCCTCTCAGGAAACGGTACTGCCGCTTGGCGTCGGTGTTGACATCTTCAGGAGCATAGCGAGACAACTGCAGAAACCTGTCCCGGTACTCACTGACAGACAATGGCCCTTGCTTGAGGGCCAGAAACTCCTCCTTCTTCACTGTCATCAGACCTGCAGGAACATGGTACTGACGGAAGCTTCCTCTGAACTCTTCCCAGGTGATGGCGTCAGGGTGGGCATGGGTGGCGAGGTAAGACTCCCACCATGACTGAGCTGCTTCTCTCAACAGACGGGGACCATACAGGACTTTCTCCCTGTCATCACACTAAGCGGTGTGCAACTCCCGCTCCACAGTGCGCAGCCAGTCTTCAGCATCCATGGGGTCAGAAGAATGAGCATACGTTGGTGGATGACCTCTCATGAATTCAGCACGCTTGTCTCTGGCATCTGAGGCATCTGAGGCTGAGGTGGGGCCTGCTGCTGTTGCTGCTGCTGAATGGCGGCTAGAGTCTGACCGATGGCTTGAACTGCCTGAGTCTGCATCAGAAACATCTGCTCGATCGACATCGGGGGCGGGGGTGGCAGGTGCTGTTGCTGGGGTACCTCATCCTGTTGAGCGGCTCGCTCTTGCTGAGCACGCCTTCCTCCTCTGCGCCTGTTCTCTGACATCTGCAGAATGCAACCACACATCAGAACTGATCTGGCAAATCTTGCAGCATAAGAAAAGAGTATAGAATTCTTCAACAGCACTGAACAGATGAGCATCTTCACTGATCTCCAACACAGACCACACAGCTTCTTAGATAAAGAGGAAAGTGGAATAAAAGGTTTCCCAACTATATAGCTAACTCCATTAACATATAACAGGTAAACCAAAATGCAGGGGATACCCACACTCTGGTGACAGTCATTACAAAGATCCAAACCAAACATAGTTCATCATGACAAACATAAATGCACAGGATATAGCAAACTACCCTGTCTAACTAAGACTAACTAAAAGCGAGACTAACGCTAAGACTGAAGCTTCTATGTATATATTTTGTATTAATTACAAGATCCAACTCTAACGATCTATGGTTCTAGATTTATCTTGGTCTTGCAGTCGGGATTGCCGTAAGGCTGGCGTCCACGCCGAGGTGAGCGGTACGGGTGCTGAGTCCCGACGGGAGCGGGGGAACCATCATCCAGGTGACGACGTTCCGCGCGCTCAGCCCGCAGCAGGGCGATCTCAGCACGAGCCCTACTCAGCTCGTCTAATGCATGGTCCAGCTCCGTGTTTAGCATGGCGGCTAGGTTGACTGTGCTACTCAACCTAGGATTGTCCTCACCGACAGGTGAGACAATCACGCCTCCTGTGCTGCCAGATGGACGGCGGGGGTAATACTTTATGTTGAGACCGTCAGCTACCCCATCGAGAACCGAGCATTAGTGCGAAAGCGCACACCGTGCAGCATCTTGCATGGCTGCCTCAGCTGAGTCCCGCTCAGAGATAGAATAGTGCTCTGAGCAGGCCTCCGCACCCTAGAGACTGTTCTTCGGGCGGCGCACCAAGCAGGTCGCCTCCCAGCGGTCCGGGTAGACCCCGCGACTATGCTGGTAGACCACACAGCGATACTCGATGGACCAAGTACGCCGGTTAAGTGCCCGACGTAGCAGGGTGTCGAGCGCATCGTGGAAGTGACACCCGCGAGCAGCGTCACGAGTGATGGGTCGATCAACCCATCCTTTCAGCTCATGGTCAGCAGAGAGGTAGGTGTCGTGGCTCGAGCTGTCGTCGCCACCTCCGTCGTCTGGGTCTCCTCCAGCAGCTACTCCAGAAGCTGGGGCGCCCAGTGGTGGTGCAGGGGGCGCCTCCACAGGAAGCACAGGGGAGCAGCTCCTCACGGACTCTATCTCCTGCTGGAGCGAGAAAGAAGAGCCCTGCTGCTCCTGCTCCTGTCGTCGACGTTCCTGCTCCTCATGCAGGCGGTGGTGCAGTCTCTCCAAGTGGCTGGACTGTCCGGCCACGGGACGGCGAAGCGGACGCTCAGCAAGGCGGGAGGGTAAGAAGGGGATGACGGACTTTCGTGCAGTGTGTCTAAGTTGAGCCATCTACAAAAGACACCGTAAGCAAAAGAGTGAGAACAGAATTAATATGACCAGCAAGTAATGAATCATAAATAAATGAAGGATTAGAATAAAACACAATTTTTCAGCAAGGTATAATATATAGTAGAACATAGGTTTGGTCGGTATGACCAACTTTTGAAGGGATATCAAAGTCAAGGCAGGGGCAGAGGTCTATAGTCCTTAGAACGACCATTCTACTCTAGGTTAGCGGTCCTACAGTCAGCACGGCTCTGATACCACTTATGTCACACCCGGTTTTAGAAGGCAAACCGAATGCGAACCATGTACGTGCCAGGATCAGTTATTCACGTACACAGCAGTTACATAACATGGACATCATCACACAGTGCTCAAAATAGTATTAAAAGGGAAATAATAGTCGATTACATCATACGTCTGAGACGTCCATATAGTCCTTACAATAAATCAAAGTGCGGAAAAGAAACGTAGATAAACGCGGCCTTCACAGGCAGCCGACTGGGGGTTGCCGCTAACCCACACCTAGAACTCGTCGTAGTCTTGGAACTCCTGGAAGTCTCCTTCCACAGCTTCATCTTCTCCTGAGCAGTGGTTGCAATGCTGACAACCTGGGGATGGGGGGTTTGGTGTGTAGAGCAAGGGTGAGTACACATCAACATACTCAGCAAGTATCCTGTTTGGCTGTAGTGGACTAGCTTTATGTGGGGATAAGTCAAGCAGTTGCTTTTAGTTGGTCAAATTATTATTTACTAATAGAAAGCCAGGTTTTAGCATTAACCCAAGTTATTAGCCCGATGTACCCTTTCCAAACGGAAAGAATACCACTTACCAGCACCATAGTCATAACCAGAACCATCAATCTCGTTGCCACCTGTAAACCAAAATCTCTCTGATCAAGTACCACTAATCACTGGAGCTCCCTTGGCCGCTCATAACCGCGAGCACGGCTGATATATCAGTTTTCAAACACTCTGCAGAGGTTGTGCACTTTACCCACAAGCCGTGATTCCCATTCTGCCCGGAGATCATGACTCTCCATTGATCACTACCAAGGTGACCCAGCAGGGCATCACTACATAGCCTTTACAAAGATTCCTCGGGGCTGTAGCCGCCCGTTAGGTTTCCTAAATGTACCACACTCCTCCCCAAGGGACAAATCAACCTTAGCAGAGCGAGCCGCATACACCGAGCCCCATTGACGGCACGACGGCAAAGCAAACTACACCCCGGATCCTCTAATTATTCAGCTAAGGGCATCCCATTCCACCCTCATGGTTGCACTGTTTTCTCGGGCGATCATCCATAGAATAGGTCCTTACGGAGAGGCACTCGAGAAACCGCTCGAGCCCCCTTAAAGGCCACAAGTACAACATCATAATAAGAGAAGGGAAAACAGCGTATCATGGATAATCTCATCATGTTCATTGATTAGAGTTGAGCAATAGCATAAAGCTAAACAATAATAATCCAACCCAAATAGGTAAACAAGGACATGGATAACAAAGCTAGTCAATCCTTAGGCATAAGTGTATAATGCGGGAGGTGAATTAAAGAATGAATAGGACAGAGATAGGTCAAGGGACACTTGCCTCCACCAACCGACTGCTGCTCAGGGGCTTCTCCTGCGAGTTCCTCGGGCTCTTCAACCAGATCGTTCTCTATGCGATTGCAAGCACACATACATCCATCCATTCAAATTAGGAAACAAACAGTACACCATACAAGAGAACAAATAAAGTAAATATGCATAGAATATCACATACGATAATGAATTTACCTTGGTTACAAAGAAATGGGGAAAGGTCTCGTGATAGTTAAAGCTTATGCTCGAGGCGCACTACAGGTAAATGAATAACTAAACGTTACGTGCTCTAGTTCCAATTGGTTCTAACAAAAGAATTAGCTACATGCACTAATGTAAACGTGGCCACTTTTAGTAGATTAACATTGAATGAGATAGATGATTAGCTATACAAATTAACTGACGTAACCAATTTCCAAATTGAGACCCCTATCTTATTAATATGAACAACGGGATTAGCGCGCATAGGACACGGGGGGGGGGGGGGGGGGGGTAGACGGGGCGTCCGGGGGTAGACGAAGGCACGACGAGTCGTGCCAAGGCACGTGCACTACGCGGGCACGCGCGCGAGGCCGCACGCACACGCCACGGACTAGCCGTGCGCATGTCGGGACCGTATGTTAGCCGAGCTCAAAGCCGCGCGCCATAGGCACGCTGGGCCAAGCTCGAGGCCATGCAGGGGCCGACACGACGTGAGCAAGGCACGGTGGGGCGAGCGGGCAAGCACGCCGGGGCAAGCGAGCACGAGCGAGCGAGGACGCGGCCGGGCGAGGCCGGGCGCGAGGGCGGGCGATCGAATCGGGGCACGGGGGCGGCCGAGCTCACCGAGGAGGGGGGCGGCCGAGCTCGCCGGGGGGCGGCCGAGCTCGCCGGGCATGGGGCAGGGCCGAGGGGGCGCGGGACGGGGTGGCTGAGGGCGGCCGGGGGCGGGGCCGAGCGGGGCGAGGCGGCTGAGGCCGAGCGGCCGAGCCGAGCTCGCCGGAGAGCGGCGCGGGGAGGGCGGGCGCGGGACGGCCGAGGCCGGGGCCGAGCGCGACGGGGGCGGGGCGGCGCGGCGCGGGGTGGCCGGGGCCGGGGCCGAGCTCGCCGGGAGCGGCCGAGCGAGGGTGGCGCGGGCCGGGGACGGCCGAGGGCGGCGCGGGGAGGGCGGCTGAGCGGGCGGCCGAGCGCGGGGCGGCCGAGGGCGACCGGGCGCGGGCGAGGCCGGGGCGGCCGGGGCCGGGGCCGGGGCCGGGGCCGAGGCCGAGCTCGCCGGGGCCGAGGCGGGCGCGCCTATGGCGCGGGGGCGGGGGACGCCGACGGGAGGGAAGGAGGAGGGAGGGGAGGAGAGGAGGGAGGGGGGAGGGGGGAGGGAGAAACCTCACCGGAGGGGAGGACGGCGCGGCGGCGGCGCCGGGGAGGCGGCGGCGGCGGCGCTAGGGCAGGGGAGAGGCGGCGGCGGCTAGGGTTAGGGTGAGAGAGAGAGAGAGGGGATGACGGGCGGGGCCCGCGGGGAGGGGATTTTTGGAAAAAGAAAAGGGGAGGAGGGGACGGTTGGGCCGGCTGGCCCCAAAGGGGGAGGGGGGCGCACGGCTGGGCCGCCAGGCGGCCCACGGCGGGAAGGGAAGGGGGGGCGGCTGGGCCGCCGCGAGGCCCACGCGGGGGGGGGGGGGGAAGGGGGGCGGCTGGGCCGAAAATGGGGAAGGAGGGGGGAGAGGAGAAGAAAAAGCTTTTCTTTTTTCTAAAATCTAATTTCCTCTAGATGAATGCTTTCACATTTTTAAACAATCAAAAAGTATGCATGGTTCGGCATGGTGCATCACACAAAATAAAGTATTTTAAGGTTTTGCTTTACACGAGGTCTAAAGCCAAAACCCGCTATAACTTTGGAAAAGATCAAGGTTTAGCGAGGGGAAAAGGGAAAAGGAAAGGGTAACACCTGAATTTGGTGAGAGAAAAGAAGAAAAAATTCTACCCCCAAATTCAGGGCGTTACAGTTGGGGACTTGTTCTCAAATGCTATGAGTCAAGAACAAGGCAACACAAAGTATTAAATGTTAATATCCTTCGTCCTTCGAAGCATTATTTCCCTTAGGATATAACAATCTTCGGACAAAGGTCATGAAGGACGTACCTTCATCATCATGGTATGCGATAATGAAAAGACAAAGCATATGAAACATGAAAGATAGCATGAATAATCATATAACATCATTCACATATCTTCATTATATAAACTTGAATATTTAAATACAATATTTAATTATATTTGTACCTTCGGCTTGATAGAAGGCAAAAATCCGAGTGTTGTGCACAAGCGAATACAAGATAGCATGAACAGTACAGGGGTACTGTTCATCTATTTATAGACACAGGACGCAGCCTGTGAGAAATTACATCCGTGCCCTTTACACTTATTATTGACTTATAGACAAATCTATGAGGACTAGATAGCCTTTTCCCCTTTAAGTCGGTTCCTTTTTCCGCGATTGAGCCGAAGCTCCCTTGCGCGTAGCTTCGGAGCAATGGTGACCTTCGTCATGATCATGCTCTTCCCATCGTGTATGCTTTTATTTTGAGTCCGAAGGTACCTGTCCATAAGCCATGCTTGGAAGACATTGTTAAATTACGTTTTTGTGGACCTTCGGAGGAAGAAGGCCCCCAACAGTAGCCCCTCTCAGTATTAATTTGTTTAGGATAAAGAATTCAGACTGCGACATGGACGAAGGCCTTAAGCCGAAGGTCCGAAAAAACACCTTCCCTTTGCTAGAATAGCAACAGTCAATGACAGGCGGGACCCTCCAATTTGGAGCGCGCCGAGCATATAAATAAGAACTCACCCTGACCAGATTTGGTACACTGTTTGTGCCACTTGCCTTGTTTGCTCAATTTTATAGCTCATGCTAACCAACGCTTGCTTAGTTTCTCAGGCTTTCTAAGCTTCGGTTTGAAGGACACATTTTTGTCATTTCCGAAGAAAAGATGTCTCAAGACAAGAAAGTTGCTGCTGAGACGAAGCTCACTGAAGAGGAGAAGCTCTTTGAGCAGAAGAAGGCTGCTAATCCTTATATAGCTAGGTTTATCGAGTCAATGGCGAAGTCAAATACAGAGAAGATTACCAAGGAAATCCTGGAAGGCCTGTCTGAAGACACTGGTGACAGTGACAGTTATGATGCAAAGAGTGGAGGCGAAGACTCCGAGGATCGACCCTGGAGACCAAGTCATGCAATTTTTGGAAAATCGACCATCAAGCAAAGTCACCTTGAAAATATGAGGGGAAGATACTTTCGGGACATGTCTATTGTGAGGGCTGGCGAAGACAACAACATTCCTACGCTTGAGGAGAACAAAGTTGTGATTTTCCGAAGCTTCTTCAAAGCTGGGCTTCGGTTCCCACTGAGCAGGTTTGTGGTCAAAGTGTTGAAAATTTATTAGATCTTCCTCCACCAGATTACCCCCGAAGCTATATTAAGGATGGGGATTTTTGTCTGGGCAGTAAGGAGTCAAGGGATACAACCGAGCGCAAAGTGCTTCTGTAGTATGAACAAACTTTTATATGAGACAAAAGCCATGGGTAAAGAACAGTACCACAACAACTTCGGTTGTTATGGATTTATTGCCCGTCCCAACTCAGCTACCCAATACTAATATTTAGGAAAAGATGGCCGTGAAATTGGATGGAGGAATGGTTTTATGTGAAGAACGACTTGGTAGCTAGGGAGGATGTTAAGGAGGTTATTATGCGCCCCATTTGGTCCCGCTTCGGCCTCCGAAGGCCGAAGGTTGAGATCGATGAAGCCACCGAAGCATGCCAGAAGGCCTTTGGCACTGTATGCTTCTTCATTGGTACAAGAGACTTGATTCAAGAACATATAGCATTCAGAGTATGGCCGCTTGTAGAGAGTTGGGAAATGCCAAAGGAGACTGTCACCAAGTCTGGCGAAGGTGAGCTGGTTCGACTGAAATACACCTTCAGATATGGCGATAAATTTGATGAACCGAATGATGACTGGCTGAGATGTGTCGAAGCTACAAGTGATGAACTGCTTGGGCCGTATTCCAAAGCGGAAGATAATGCCTTATCCACATCCTTCGGGGGCCGAGGAAAAAAGAGATTGAATAGAGTTTTTGATGCCATTGGTATTGTTTACCCCGACTATTGCTACCCGCTGCGGGGACAGAGAAAGAAGACGAAAACTGCTGCTTCGACCAAGACTGCTGCTTCAGCCACTCCAAATGAGCCTGCGCCGAAGAGCAAGAAGTTAAAAGTCCTTACCCACAGGCCACGTTATATTGAGCCGACTGTGGTGCCTGAATTTGGCGGGGAGACTTCTTCAGTTGCTGAAGCAAAGGAGCCCATTCCTCCTACGCAGAAAGCTGAAGATCCGACTATAATACCGAAGGTACTCTCAGCCGAGCTAGCTGAGTCAAAGACTGGTAGAGATAAGGCCGACGAGCCAAAAACTGAAGGAACAAAAATGTTAGAAATTTTAAGCCCTTCGGCGGAAGTAACAGTTGAAAGGGAAATGTGCCCTTGGGCCATTTCTAAGTATTTTGGTGATTGAGTGCAAACACAAGGGCCTAAATGTGAAAATATGCTCATGGATGAACAAAGTGTAAATCACAAGTAAAGGTATGTTTCTAAGCCTTAGTACATTAGTTTTGTGTACTAACATCTTGTCTAAGTGTTAGAAACAGGAGAAAGAAGAAAAGAAAAGAAGTGGAGAGTGGCTGTGTACAGCCAAAGGCTGCTTCGGGCTGGGGCACCGGACTGTCCGGTGTGTACCGGACAGTGTCCGGTGCGCCAGATCAGCGCAGCGCAAACCAGCCGCTCTCGGGTTTTTCTCCGGCGACTTCGGCTAAAATTCACCGGACTGTCCGGTGTGCACCGGACTGTCCGGTGAGCCAACGGTCGGTCGGGCCAACGGTCGGCCGCGCGATCGGCGCGCGACACGTGGCCGAGCCAACGGTCGGAAGGGAGCACCGGACTGTCCGGTGTGCACCGGACTGTCCGGTGCGCCAGATCTGCAACGGTCGGCAACGGTCGGCTTCGCTTTCTATGGAAACAAATCGGGCACCGGACAGTGTCCGGTGTGCACCGGACTGTCCGGTGCGCCACGAGACAGAAGGCAAAGATGGCCTTCCAGATTTGTTCCCAACGGCTCCTAGCTGCCTTGGGGCTATAAAAGGGACCCCTTGGCGCATGGAGGATGACACCAAGCATTCCTTGAGCACTCTTGATCACTCACACATCAATCTCGCGCACTTGTTCGACATTCTAGTGATTTGAGCTCCGTTCTAGTGTGCTAGTCTTTTGAGCTCAAGTCTGGGTCTTGTGTGTGCGTATTCGCAGTGATCTTTGTGTCGTGTGTGAGTTGCTAATCCCTCCTTTGCTCTGTGATTCTCTGTGAACATCTTTTGTAAGGGCGAGAGGCTCCAAGTTGTGGAGATTCCTCGCAAACGGGATTGAGAAAAGAAAAGCAAGAACACCGTGGTATTCAAGTTGATCATTGGATCACTTGAGAGGAGTTGAGTGCAACTCTCGTCCGTTGGGACGCCACAACGTGGAGTAGGCAAGTTTTGTACTTGGCCGAACCACGGGATAACCACTGTGTCATCTCTGTGATTGGATTCTTGTGGTTATTGTGTTTTGACTCCTCTCTAGCCACTTGGCATAAACTGTGCTAACACCTAATCAAGTTTTGTGGCTATAAGTTTAAGTTTTTACAGGATCACCTATTCACCCCCCCCTCTAGGTGCTCTCAATTGGTATCAGAGCCGTTCTCTTCAAGAAAGGGACTAACCGCCCGAAGAGATGGATCCTAAGGGGAAGGGAATTGTGATCAACGACAAGGAGAAGGAGTCCTTCGTCAACGAGCCAAGGGATGACAAGTCCAATGACTCGGGCTCGGGCCACAAGCGAAGAGATGGGAAGAAGAAGAAGACAAGACGCATCAAGGAGATCGTCTACTACGACAGCGATGAGTCCTCTTCTTCCCAAAAGGACGACGACTACGACAAACAAAGGAAACCGGTTAATTCTAACTTTTCTTTTGACTACTCTCGTATTCCGCATAGTTCAAATTCACATTTGCTTTCCATTCCACTCGGCAAGCCCCCACACTTTGATGGGGAGGACTACGGATTTTGGAGCCACAAAATGCGTAGTCACCTATTCTCTCTCCATCCTAGCATATGGGAGATTGTAGATAGTGGAATGCACTTTAATAGTTCGGATAGTCCTATATTCATTAATGAGCAAATCCATAAGAATGCACAAGCTACTACTGTTCTTCTAGCCTCATTGTGCAGGGATGAATATAATAAAGTGAGTGGCTTGGATAACGCCAAGCAAATCTGGGATACCCTCAAGATCTCTCATGAGGGAAATGACGCTACCTTGCTCACCAAAATGGAGTTGGTGGAGGGCGAGCTTGGACGGTTCGCGATGATAAGGGGCGAGGAGCCAACTCAAACATACAACCGGCTCAAGACCCTTGTCAACAAAATAAGGAGCTACGGAAGCACGCGATGGACGGACCACGACGTCGTCCGACTAATGCTCAGGTCCTTTACCGTTCTTGATCCTCATTTGGTGAATAATATTCGTGAGAATCCCAGGTACACCAAAATGTCGCCCGAAGAAGTACTAGGAAAATTCGTCAGCGGGCGAATGATGATCAAGGAGGCAAGGTATGTGGACGACGCCTTGAATGGACCGATCAACGAGCCGCAACCTTTTGCTCTCAAAGCCACAGGGAACAAGGAGGCGCTACCCAGCAAGGTGGCGCAAATTGAGGCGGCCGGTCTTAATGAAGAAGAAATGGCCCTCATTATCAAGAGATTCAAGACGGTGCTAAAGGGTCGCAATGGACAGCCGAGCAAGACTAAGACCAAGGGGAAGCGATCATGCTTCAAATGCGGTAAGCTTGGTCATTTTATTGCTAACTGTCCTGATAATGATAGTGACCAGGAAAAGGGGAACAAGAGGGAAAAGAAGAAGCATTACAAGAAGGCAAAGGGCGAGGCGCATCTAGGCAAGGAGTGGGACTCGGATTGCTCCTCGTCCGACTCCGACAATGAAGGACTCGCCGCCACCGCCTTCAACAAATCAACCCTCTTCCCCAACGAGCGTCACACATGCCTTATGGCAAGAGAGAAGAAGGTATGTACTCGCAACTCTACCTATGCTTCTTCAAGTGAGGAAGAATCTAGTGATGAGGATGAAGTAGATTATTCATGTTTGTTCAAGGGCTTAGATAGATCTAAGATAGACAAAATTAATGAGTTAATTGATGCCTTGAATGAAAAGAATATACTTTTAGAAAAGCAAGAGGATTTGTTGTATGAAGAGCATGATAAATTTGTTGAGGCACAAAAATCCTATGCTTTAGAAGTTAAAAGAAATGAAATGCTTTCTTTTGAACTATCTACTTGTCATGAAACCATTTCTACTTTGAAAGGTGTCAACAATGATTTAAATGCTAAATTAGAAGTAGCAAATAAATCCAATTCTTGTGTAGAACATGTTGAAATTTGTACTAGGTGTAAAGATTTTGACATTAATGCTTGTAGTGAACACCTAGTTTCAATTTCCAAGCTTAATGATGAACTGGCTAGTCTTAATGCTCAACTTAAGACTAGCAAGAATGATTTCGATAAGCTAAAATTTGCAAGGGATGCCTATACAATTGGTAGACACCCCTCAATTAAGGATGGACTTGGCTTCAAGAGAGAAGCTAAGGACTTAACAAGCCATAAGGCTCCCATTCCCGCCAAGGAGAAAGGGAAGGCCCCTATGGCTAGTAATGTGCAAAAGAACCATGCTTTTATGTATTATGATAGGAGACAAACTAGAAATGCTTATAGGAGTTATAATGCTTTTGATGATTTTGACTCTCATGCCATGTTTGCTCCTAGTTCCTCTTATGTGTATGATAGAAATGTTACTAGGAGAAATGTTGTTCCTAAGAGAAATACTATTCATCATGTGTCTAGAAAGAATGCTATTCATGCTCCTAGGAAAGTAGTGAATGAACCTTCCACAATTTATTATGCTTTAAATGCTTCCTTTGCTATTTGTAGAAAGGATAAGAAAATTGTTGCTAGGAAGTTAGGGGCAAAATGCAAGGGAGACAAAACTTGCATTTGGGTCCCTAAGGATATTTGCACTAACCTTGTAGGACCCAACATGAGTTGGGTACCTAAGACCCAAGCCTAAATTTGCCTTGCAGGTTTATGCATCCGGGGGTTCAAGCTGGATTATTGATAGCGGATGCACAAACCATATGACGGGGGAGAAGAAGATGTTCACCTCCTACGTCAAGAATAAGGATTCCCAAGATTCAATCATATTCGGTGATGGGAATCAAGGCAAGGTAAAAGGGTTAGGTAAAATTGCAATTTCTAATGAGCACTCTATCTCTAATGTGTTTTTAGTAGAGTCACTAGGATATAATTTACTATCTGTTAGTCAATTGTGCAATATGGGATATAACTGTCTGTTTACAAATATAGATGTGTCTGTCTTTAGAAGAAGTGATGGTTCACTAGCTTTTAAGGGTGTATTAGACGGCAAACTTTATTTAGTTGATTTTGCAAAAGAAGAGGCCGGTCTAGATGCATGCTTAATGGCTAAGACTTGCATGGGCTGGCTGTGGCATCGCCGCTTAGCACATGTGGGGATGAAGAACCTTCACAAGCTTCTAAAAGGAGAACACGTGATAGGTCTAACCAATGTTCAATTCGAAAAAGATAGACCTTGTGCAGCTTGTCAAGCAGGGAAACAGGTGGGAGGAGCGCATCACAGCAAGAATGTGATGACCACTTCAAGACCCCTGGAGCTGCTGCATATGGACCTCTTCGGACCCGTCGCCTATCTAAGCATAGGGGGAAGTAAGTATGGTTTAGTTATTGTTGATGATTTTTCCCGCTTCTCTTGGGTGTTCTTTTTGCAGGATAAGTCTGAAACCCAAGGGACCCTCAAACGCTTCCTCAGGAGAGCTCAAAATGAGTTTGAGCTCAAAGTGAAAAAGATAAGAAGCGACAACGGGTCCGAGTTCAAGAACCTTCAAGTGGAGGAGTTCCTTGAAGAGGAAGGGATCAAGCACGAGTTCTCCGCTCCCTACACACCACAGCAAAATGGTGTGGTAGAGAGGAAGAACAGGACGCTCATCGACATGGCGAGGACGATGCTAGGAGAGTTCAAGACCCCCGAGTGCTTTTGGACGGAAGCCGTGAACACGGCGTGCCACGCCATCAACAGGGTCTACCTTCATCGCCTCCTCAAGAAGACGTCGTATGAGCTACTAACCGGTAACAAACCCAATGTATCGTACTTTCGTGTATTTGGGAGTAAATGCTACATTCTAGTAAAGAAGGGTAGAAATTCTAAGTTTGCTCCCAAAGCTGTAGAAGGGTTTTTATTAGGTTATGACTCAAATACAAAGGCGTATAGAGTCTTCAACAAATCACCGGGTTTGGTTGAAGTCTCTAGCGACGTTGTATTTGATGAGACTAATGGCTCTCCAAGAGAGCAAGTTGTTGATTGTGATGATGTAGATGAAGAAGATGTTCCGACGGCCGCTATACGGACCATGGCGATTGGAGAAGTACGGCCACAGGAACAAGATGAACGAGATCAACCTTCTTCCTCAACTATGGTGCAACCCCCAACCGAAGATGACGAACAGGTACCTCAAGTGGAGGCGCTTGATCAAGGGGGAGCACAAGATGATCAAGTGATAGAGGAAGAAGCGCAACCGGCACCTCCAACTCAAGTTCGAGCGATGATTCAAAGGGATCATCCCGTCGACCAAATTCTGGGTGACATTAGCAAGGGAGTAACTACTCGATCTCGATTAGTTAATTTTTGTGAGCATTACTCCTTTGTCTCTTCTATTGAGCCTTTCAGGGTAGAAGAGGCCTTGCTAGATCTGGACTGGGTGTTGGCCATGCAAGAGGAGTTAAACAACTTCAAGCGCAATGAAGTTTGGACACTGGTGCCTCGTCCGAAGCAAAATGTTGTGGGAACCAAGTGGGTGTTCCGCAACAAACAGGACGAGCACGGGGTGGTGACGAGGAACAAGGCTCGACTTGTGGCAAAAGGTTATGCCCAAGTCGCAGGTTTGGATTTCGAGGAGACTTTTGCTCCTGTGGCTAGGCTAGAATCAATTCGTATCTTGCTAGCATATGCCGCTCACCATTCTTTCAGGTTGTTTCAAATGGATGTGAAGAGCGCCTTCCTCAACGGGCCAATCAAGGAGGAGGTGTACGTGGAGCAACCCCCTGGCTTCGAGGATGAACGGTACCCCGACCATGTGTGTAAGCTCTCTAAGGCGCTCTATGGACTTAAGCAAGCCCCAAGAGCATGGTATGAATGCCTTAGAGATTTCTTAATTGCTAATGCTTTCAAGGTTGGGAAAGCCGATCCAACTCTTTTTACTAAGACTTGTAATGGTGATTTGTTTGTGTGCCAAATTTATGTCGATGACATAATATTTGGTTCTACTAACCAAAAGTCTTGTGAAGAGTTTAGCAGGGTGATGACATAGAAATTCGAGATGTCGATGATGGGCGAGTTGAACTACTTCCTTGGGTTCCAAGTGAAGCAACTCAAGGACGGCACCTTCATCTCCCAAACGAAGTACACGCAAGATCTGCTAAAGCGGTTTGGGATGAAGGACGCCAAGCCCGCAAAGACTCCGATGGGGACCGACGGACACACCGACCTCAACAAAGGAGGTAAGTCCGTTGATCAAAAAGCATACCGGTCAATGATAGGTTCTTTGCTTTACTTATGTGCTAGTAGACCGGATATTATGCTTAGCGTATGCATGTGTGCTAGATTTCAATCCGATCCTAAGGAGTGTCACTTAGTGGCGGTGAAGCGAATTCTTAGATATTTGGTTGCTACGCCTTGCTTCGGGCTCTGGTATCCAAAGGGGTCTACCTTTGACTTAGTTGGATACTCAGACTCCGACTATGCTGGATGTAAGGTCGATAGGAAGAGTACATCGGGGACGTGCCAATTCTTAGGAAGGTCCCTGGTGTCATGGAACTCTAAGAAACAAACTTCCGTTGCCCTATCCACCGCTGAGGCCGAGTATGTTGCCGCAGGACAGTGTTGCGCGCAACTACTTTGGATGAGGCAAACCCTCAGGGACTTTGGCTACAATCTGAGCAAAGTCCCACTCCTATGTGACAATGAGAGTGCTATCCGCATGGCGGAGAATCCTGTTGAGCACAGCCGCACAAAGCACATAGACATCCGGCATCACTTTTTGAGAGACCACCAGCAAAAGGGAGATATCGAAGTGTTTCATGTTAGCACCGAGAACCAGCTAGCCGATATCTTCACTAAGCCTCTAGATGAGAAGACCTTTTGCAGGTTGCGTAGTGAGCTAAATGTCTTAGATTCGCGGAACCTGGATTGAATTGTAGCATACATGTAGTTATGCTTTTGATCATGTTCCTTTTTTGCATTATGTTACTTATTATGGTGCTCAAGTTGTACAAACACTCCCTGGACCTCACAAGTCCGTTGCAAAGTGATGCACATGTTTAGGGGGAGATGTGTTACAACTTGACCCTTTGAGACTAACCTTGTGCTTAAGTTTGATAATTTAGTCTCGAAGGAGGATTGAAAGGGAAAAGGTGGACTTGGACCATGAAAGACTTCCACTGCACTCCGATGAGAGGGTAACTAATTCCAAGTTCATCTCATGAAATCTTATTGCCATTTGCTCTTAATTGAAGACTTTGGTGAGGCAATGGGGTTAACGGGCCAAGATTGATCCCGTTTTGGTGCTTGATGCCAAAGGGGGAGAAAATAAAGGCCAAAGTGATAAATGGATCAGCTACCACTTGAGAGATTTTGAAAATAGTAGAATAGAGTTTTTGTTTTGTCAAAAGCTTTTATTGTCTCTTATTGTCTCTATTTTCAAAAGTTGGCTTCTTGTGGGGAGAAGTGTTGATTATGGGAAAAAGGGGGAGTTTTTGAAATCTTTGATCAATCTCTTTTGGAATGACTCTCTTTATACTTCAACATGTGTGTTTGACTTAGAGATAGAGATTTGAGTTTGATTTGCAAAAACAAACCAAGTGGTGGCAAAGGATGATCCATATATGCCAAAATTGAATAAAACCAATTTGAGTTTTTATTTAAAGTGATTTTGCACTTGTTCTAGTTGCTTTATATTGTGTTGGCATAAATCACCAAAAAGGGGGAGATTGAAAGGGAAATGTGCCCTTGGGCCATTTCTAAGTATTTTGGTGATTGAGTGCAAACACAAGGGCCTAAATGTGAAAATATGCTCATGGATGAACAAAGTGTAAATCACAAGTAAAGGTATGTTTCTAAGCCTTAGTACATTAGTTTTGTGTACTAACATCTTGTCTAAGTGTTAGAAACAGGAGAAAGAAGAAAAGAAAAGAAGTGGAGAGTGGCTGTGTACAGCCAAAGGCTGCTTCGGGCTGGGGCACCGGACTGTCCGGTGTGCACCGGACAGTGTCCGGTGCGCCAGATCAGCGCAGCGCAAACCAGCCGCTCTCGGGTTTTTCTCCGGCGACTTCGGCTAAAATTCACCGGACTGTCCGGTGTGCACCGGACTGTCCGGTGAGCCAACGGTCGGCCGGGCCAACGGTCGGCCGCGCGATCGGCGCGCGACACGTGGCCGAGCCAACGGTCGGAAGGGAGCACCGGACTGTCCGGTGTGCACCGGACTGTCCGGTGCGCCAGATCTGCAACGGTCGGCAACGGTCGGCTTCGCTTTCTATGGAAACAAATCGGGCACCGGACAGTGTCCGGTGTGCATCGGACTGTCCGGTGCGCCACGAGACAGAAGGCAAAGATGGCCTTCCAGATTTGTTCCCAACGGCTCCTAGCTGCCTTGGGGCTATAAAAGGGACCCCTTGGCGCATGGAGGATGACACCAAGCATTCCTTGAGCACTCTTGATCACTCACACATCAATCTCGCGCACTTGTTCGACATTCTAGTGATTTGAGCTCCGTTCTAGTGTGCTAGTCTTTTGAGCTCAAGTCTGGGTCTTGTGTGTGCGTATTCGCAGTGATCTTTGTGTCGTGTGTGAGTTGCTAATCCCTCCTTTGCTCTGTGATTCTCTGTGAACATCTTTTGTAAGGGCGAGAGGCTCCAAGTTGTGGAGATTCCTCGCAAACGGGATTGAGAAAAGAAAAGCAAGAACACCGTGGTATTCAAGTTGATCATTGGATCACTTGAGAGGAGTTGAGTGCAACTCTCGTCCGTTGGGACGCCACAACGTGGAGTAGGCAAGTTTTGTACTTGGCCGAACCACGGGATAACCACTGTGTCATCTCTGTGATTGGATTCTTGTGGTTATTGTGTTTTGACTCCTCTCTAGCCACTTGGCATAAACTGTGCTAACACCTAATCAAGTTTTGTGGCTATAAGTTTAAGTTTTTACAGGATCACCTATTCACCCCCCCCCTCTAGGTGCTCTCAACAGTGCCGAAGGCATAGAAAAGTCTTGCGACAACTCCCAAAAGAAGGATGGCAAATGTACTAGATGTGTTAGAAACAGTGAAGGCTTTAAGTCTACTCCTTCACGGAAAATCGCCGAGGCTTCGAAAATGCAAACCAAAGCTGAAACAAAACCGACCGAAATTGGAGCTGCAGTAAGCCAGGCTAATGCCGAAGCTAGGCCTTCAGAGCCTACTTAGAAAAAACCTTCGAAAATTGAAGAGAAGGCCGCAGAGGAAGAGGCTATAGAACAGACTTTGTCTGAAAAAGCTGCCACTCCTGCTCCTGAAGCTTTAAAAGAAAGTATTGAATATATCATCCGACATGCTTCGGGAAAAAGACTCTCTAAAGAAGAAGAACGAGAAGCTCAACACTATGCCCAGAAACTGAAATATCCGAAGGGGGCATTAGTGTTTAATGGCAGCAGAGAGAAAATTTTTTTGTACTGTCTCCCGGACAGCAAAGAGATATCTATTTGCCGGGAGATGGGTAGAAGCTTCGGATTTCCAACGTTAGAAGATGGCCTCTCAGTATTGTCGAAGGATGAATTGGCTGACAGTTTAGCATATAATAGCATAAAGGTATAAAAGTTAATTTGTATCTGAAAACGAATTGTTTCTTTTGCTTATATTTAATCTTGTTCTTCTCTTGCAGGGCCTAATCCTTAGCAATGCCCTTAGAGCCCAGAAAAATATTAAAGATGAAGGGTATACAATAGCTCTGAACAACCTTCGTTCAGAAGTGATTGAACTAAGGAATGAGGGTCATGAGAAAGACAAGATATTAATTTCATTGGTAAACAAGATAAAAGAAGACGAATCTAACTCCAAAGCTCAAGCTGAGGCCCAGAAGAATGAAATCGAAGACCTTCGGAAACAACTAGCTGAATCCAAAGTAAAATGCGCTGTCGTTGAAGCTGATCGAGATGCCAGCGAATACTGGGAAAATTATTTTGAAAAGACAGTTGTAGAGCTTCACGCATCCAAGGAAAGGTGTTTTGAAAAATCTGTGGGGTGCGTGAAAAAGATAAAAACTAGCTTCGCCAACGTGGGCGCCTACTCAAGCGAAGACAACTTCATACGAGGCGACCCCGAGGGCGTTATCGAGTGGATCAGTGGTGAAGCCGAAGCTTTTGAGGAAATCTTGAGTGATTGTGGGGATGTCTACGCCTTCTCTGGTGCGAGGGGAATTGCAGACGTCTTGGAGAAGGCGGGTTGCGATCATGTTAAAGCCTTGGCCAAGGCCGAAGCTGCCCTCTCCGTGGAAGACACGAAGGATCCCTCGGCCGAAGCAAGCTTGTTGGGCGGCAAATTTTTCACTAATATTTGGGAAAATGGCAGCCGAGAAATGGCCCATGAAATAATGAAGAAGAGCGAAAAAGATATCCACGACCCTCGAGAAGCAGCGAAGAAAGTTGAGAAAGCTGCAGAACTTGAAAGACAGATAGGTATTGTTTAATGGCTTGCATCTTCGTCATTTGTTTTCGTGGCTTCAAACTGATTGACTTTTTCTATCGCAGCTGAGCTACCTCCTCCACCGGAGCCGTTCGACCCCCTAGCCGATCCGGAGACAAAGAAATCGATAGAAATCATTAATATGGCCGAAGCAATTATGGACGAAGTTGTTACCAAACTGCTTAGCGAAGCTGCATAAAAAGTTCTGAAGGAAGAATAGTAGCTATTGTAAAAACATTTCTAAGATATTAATATAATATTTGCTGAACTATGTGTGTAATATTTGGTGTTTATAAATTTGAATGCAATATGCAAATTGTTTGTAATTCAGTTCTTTGCGATGCATGAAACTTTATGTACGTACCGTTTTTTAGCCTTCGGCGAAAAAACACATTCCCTTCTTTTCATGCTTCGTAAAGAAGAGTTTTTATGCCTCATAAGAATCATCCACACTTTGTAAAAACATCAATGCTTCATAAACAATAGATCCCTTCTTCCACATCAGAACCAATGAAGCTGTAATTCTCAGCTTACTTTGTGCCTTGGCATCTTTTCATTTTTTATAAAGCATTCTCCAAAGATCGGCTTCGTTTCCAATTGATGTTGTTCATGTGATATAATATATGATGTGATGCTATGCGATATGATGCGATGATATGATGCAAAGAATGATGCTAATGCCGAAGACACATACCCACATTGAAACACAATCTCTGCGTCCCCTTGGGAACCATCAAAATCTCTTTGTCGTTTATTTTTTGGCTTCACCGCTTATTTTTCGGTGTAAGTTCTGCATCCCCTTAGGAACGTCTTTTGAACTTCTTCGCCTTCTATTTCGGCGGTATTTGCGTTGACTTTTCGCGCTTCGCCTTATATTTCGGCGGTATTTGGCTCTGCATTCCCTTTGGAACGACTTTTGAGCAGAAAACTTACACTGCGCTCCCTTGGGAACGACTTTTTGTAGCTTCGGCAAACTTACGCTGCGCTCCTTAGGAACGACTTTTTGTAGCTTCGGTAAAACTTGCAATGCGATTTTTAGCTCTGCATTCCCTTAGGAACGACTTTTGAGCTTCGTCAGTTTTTGAGCTTCGTGAGTCTGTGGGAAAGATATATTTCACTATGACAAGAACGAAGCTATTACAAGAAATTAAAAATGACAAGAAGACTAGATTTACATTGATTGTTCCTTATTAAAAATAAAATGACAATGAATGTAAAAATGCTTCAGAGGTAGGATATCTCTCAATAGATGTGTTTTGATTCTGGCACAGTACTGTTGACTGTGCGAGCTTCGGATTCCTCCCTGAGATCTCGCTGCTGATGAGTCTGATGGCTCCCTTCTAGCTGCTGACCTCGTGAATAGGCAGGTTGTAGTGGCGGCGGAGGTGGAAGCTATGGCCAAGAAGCCTGTGGCTGACTAGCCGAAGCAATAGAAGCTGCAGGATGATTACCCACATATTCTGTTATGTAGGGTGAGTGACACGAAGCAGTGTGCAGGACCTACTTCGGTTGACTTTGCCGGCCTTCGGCTTCTGCGATCTCCTTCTGCTTTTGGATGGTGATTTGGCACATTCTTGTAGTATGGCCCTTGTCTTCACCACAAAATAGGCAGTAGATCTTTCTGGGCTGGTCCCCATATCTTCCTCCGAAGCCCCTGGCGCCTCTGCCTCTTGGAGCTGGCGGCCGAAAAGAGCTTTGTTGCTGCCCTGAAGATTGTGAAGTATACTACGGCCTCTGCAGCTGACTTCCTCTGTCATCACTCTGAGTGGAGTTGTGAATTGACCAGACATGCCTCGGGTGGATCCTTCCTCTGAAGCCCCTGGTCATCTCAGAGAACCTGTAAGCTTCCTCCCTTTTTTGGAGGAAGTCATTGTCAGCCCGGATGTATTCATCCATCTTTTGAAGCAGTTTCTCCAGAGTTTGTGGAGGCTTTCTAGCGAAATACTGGGCAGTGGGTCCTGGACGAAGCCCCTTGATCATGGCCTCAATGACAATTTCATTGGGCATTGTAGGCGCCCGTGCTCTCAGACGCAAGAACCTTCGGACATATGCCTAGAGATACTCCTCGTGGTCTTGTGTGCACTGAAATAGGGCCTGAGCTGTGACTGGCTTCGTCTGAAAGCCTTGGAAACTTGTCACTAGCATATCCTTGAGCTTCTACTATGAAGTAATAGTCCCTGGACGAAGAGAAGAATACCATGTTTGTGCCACGTTCCGAACTGCCATGACGAAGGACTTGGCCATGACTACTGCATTGCCTCCATATGAAGATATAGTTGCTTCATAACTCATCAAAAATTGCTTCGGATCTGAATGCCCATCATACATGGGAGCTGAGGTGGCTTGTATGATGGGGGCCATGGGATAGCCTGCAGTTCTGCTACCAAGGGAGAAGCATCATCAAAGGTAAAGGTATCATGATTAAAATCATCATACCATCCATCCTCATTGAACAAGCCTTCTTGATGAAGCTCCCTGTGTTGTGGCCTTCGATCTTGTTCGTCTTGAGCAAGATGGCGTACTTCTTTAGTGGCTTCGTCGATCTGCCTTTGAAGATCAGCCAGTCGGGCCATCTTCTCCTTCTTCCTTTGTACTTGCTGATGGATTATCTCCATGTTTCTGATTTCTTGATCCAACTCTTCTTCCTGGACTTGTTCTAAAATGCTATGAGTCAAGAACAAGGCAACACAAAGTATTAAATGTTAATATCCTTCATCCTTCGAAGCATTATTTCCCTTAGGATATAACGATCTTCGGATGAAGGTCATGAAGGACGTACCTTCATCATCATGGTATGCGATAATGAAAAGACAAAGCATATGAAACATGAAAGATAGCATGAATAATCATATAACATCATCCACATATCTTCATTATATAAACTTGAATATTTAAATACAATATTTAATTATATTTGTTCCTTCGGCTTGATAGAAGGCAAAAATCCGAGTGTTGTGCACAACCGAATATAAGATAGCATGAACAGTACGGGGGTACTGTTCATCTATTTATAAACACAGGACGCAGCCTATGAGAAATTATATCCGTGCCCTTTACACTTATTATTGACTTATAGACAAATCTATGAGGACTAGATAGCCTTTTCCCCTTTAAGTCGGTTCCTTTTTTCCGCGATTGAGCCGAAGCTCCCATGCGCGTAGCTTCGGAGCAATGGTGACCTTCGTCATGATCATGCTCTTCCCATCGTGTATGCTTTTAATTTGAGTCCGAAGGTACCTGTCCATAAGCCATGCTTGGAAGACATTGTTAAATTACGTTTTTGAGGACCTTCGGAGGACGAAGGCCCCCAACAGTATCTAAGTTGATTCTTGCTAAAGCCTTTTCCTTGATTCCTATTTAACCAGCATATCCTTGAGAGTCTTTTCTTTAGTGGGGTAAGTCTTGCTGAGTACTTGCGTACTTAGGGTTTTACCCATTGTTGCTGCAGGTCACGAGTCATTTTGATTGTGATTGGTGTTAAGCGCCGGTGGGCACGACCTTCTTATAAGTCTAAGTAACTCTTCTATACTTCTTATTGAGGATGGTCACTTGAGCTAGCCTATATTTCAAAACTATAAATAATTTATAACAGTTCAATGTTTATTTCTTTGAATCACTTTTGTAATCACTCCGATAAACAATGTAAACTTGATGTAACTTGTAAAATTTGGTAATAAGATTTCCGCTACAAAATGTTGGTGTGTGATTTGTGTTTACTTAATCTAGCGATCTTGGTTGTAAGTGGTTTATCCGGGGTCCTTGGGACACTCGGACGGATCCTGTTAAGTTATCTGGTGCACATGCATAACCGTCTGAGGTCTTTGAGACAAGGACAGGTGCATGTGGGCCTAATAACTTGGGAGGTTCTGCCACAGCTAGTATCGGAGCAGGATTAAGTATAATACAGTCACATATGTATTTTGAAAATAAAGTTTTGGTTTTAGAAAACCTATTTTCAACTAAACACATTGTTTGGTTTTGAAAAACAGATTTAAAAAACTATAATGCTAGCGACATCCTCTGTTAAGCCCTAAAATAAGGATTATCAGGTGGCTTAGTTGAAAACCATAACCCATAACCAGCTGGATATTGCATACATGTGTATTGTTATTTTTGAGGCTATTCAGTTCTGAATGGATCGACGCTCAGGTAAGGTGAGATGTGAGAGCATGACCAAACAACCGTCGGTCTAGGGAAGAGCATAAAAAGCGCTTGATTATATACATGTTACACATATGTATATATGAAGGCTGCGATGTGGAGTAATTACTTTTCTGGGAATTCAGTACCCCATGGATGTGTACGGGTATACAGACATGGGAATACTGAGAAATGTAATGTACTTGCAATGACGCACCTACGCTCAGGTAAGAAGGTGAGTTACCATAATGAGTTGCCCTATGGTTAAAGTGTGGCAACGACGCCTATGCATGGCTCGACGCTTAATGATGAGCTGGCCTCCATATAGCGATATATGGAGTATAAACTGTGATAAACTGTCATGTGTGGATCCTGCATCATGGGAAATTAGGCTGTGATGGATTTTTTCTGCAGGTACACTAACTTCAAAAACGTATGTGTAGCAGACGACTAGCGAAATACCGTGAGAGTCGTAAGTATGCCACCGAGATAGAACGCTATTGCCACAATATGTTGGCAAAACTCGTGAGGACGCATAGGACAAGCATGCATCCTGATTGTTGCATTGTGTTTGTCACCTATACATCCAAAATGCTTCTCTCGTCTTTATTCCAGTAACCAGTGATTGTGGATAATGTGGTGTAATGCTGTATTATGAACTCCAATGAAATAACTGTCCTCCGTTCTTTAGGTAATCCATTTAGGTGTTATACGTGTTTGCTCTTATGCTTGTGTGCTGATAGAAGGTTTGTGACTTGTTTGCCTAAACCCAAAACTAGGCCATGTTCTTATTTAGTGAACTATGACCCAAAGTTGATTTTTCTGTTATCCCTCCGTGACCAAACTCATACAAATAAATGCTTAGATAATTTCTTTGTTGGACATAAGATGCATTCGGACTTCAAATAAGGATCTTGGCAATTAACTTGTCACACCCCTAGCGGTCATGTTTCCATCCTAGATCCTGCCCTTGCTCAGTTGATACAGGTTGGGGTCTCTATTGTTTTTGGCCTCTCCTTGTGGATTATCTTGTCGCTTTATCAACCTAACCCAGGAAAGACATGTCCGATCATTTTCTTGAATTTGATGCCTCTGGTTTCCCTATATCTATCGAAGGCATACCAACTTAATCTTATGATTGTTTTTCCCTCCGTATCTAATCAGATACTAATCCTTGACCTTGTAATCTCTATGATGGGCATAGAAATATGCTTGGGGCTGAATTAACAGTCTCCCATCATATTCCCTTCATCAATTAAGTTTAGGTTATGGACATGTCTTGTTCATTTCATCGGGCCATGATCTATTTGGTTCTCTACTTGTAACTATTCTTACAGGTGGAGTCTCTTTTGTATATTGTCATCCTTTCCCAGTCTATTTGTGTTGTGTGAGATTTCTTATTGGTTATGTCTGGTAATGGCGTTATGACTAAACTTGATGATGCCGCGACGAAACCGAGGGCCTTCTGTGTGTGCACACACACGGTTGTGCTGCTCGGCACGCGCTGGTATCATGGTTAGTAGTTGTAATCCATTATGAGACTATATCAATGTGTTATCTTGGCACAATCTGTTTTTACTACGTAAGATTCATTATTGGTGCCAGTTCGGTGATGGTGTCATGATTAATGACTTATGGTGCCGCAGCGAAACTGAGAGCCTCCTGTGAATGCGCACACATGATTCTGTTGCTTGGCGCATGCGGGTACCGAAGTCTCTAGCCATGATCCATTATGGAACTACACTTATGTGTTATCTTCCATTGACCTTCCCTTGAAACAATTTCTATGTTGTTTGTCAAGAGATCAAGCAACATCTATCATTTTTGTTCGATCAAAAAGGCATACCACTTTTATGTGTGGTCTCTTTTCCTTGACTTTGATGGTGACTTCACACATACACATTCCCTTTGCATCCTTTGTGTAAAGGTGAAGCCATGGAGCTTTTTATTGTCAAGAGACAACTGATTAGCTCTCAAAATGGAGATCTGTTTCCCATACTGCTAAAATGCAGGAGTTTGTTCATTCGCTCTCTTATTTATTCCATGTATTCTAAACCAAGTTAGTTCGTCTCACATGGAGAAACGGATGAACAATTTGACCTAATGGATTTCTACCCAAGTGCATAATTTCCTGTTAACAAAAGTGATCCCTCAACCCTTGGCTTACCGATGGTATTGAGAGGGCCTGCTCAATGTTAAAAGTAGTTCAACAAGTTGGTTCTACTAACTTGTAACTGCCCAATGAACAAAGGAGTTTAGAGATCGTTTTATCGAGTTGTCTAAACTCACTTTGGTTCAACCCATCCTAAGAAAGTTCTTACAAAGATCAAGTTAAAATCGACTGATAACCACCTAATCATCGCTCTAGTCATGCCTCGATCGCCTCACGTGTGCTTTTCCAGCATGTGTGATCAAGTCGAGTCATGCCTAGTGCTCGATAAAATGGATTGGTTGCGAAGTCAACATTAACGGATCTCTTCATTGATATTTTCTGAGTCTCTATCATTTTGATGGACTTGGATTCTCTGGCTAACACGAGTTAACTGTGATGTTATTCGACATCCACACCCGTCTCGTGTGCTATGAACTTTAAGTGACCACTTGTTGGTAAACCCCTTTCTGTGAGTTTTACCCAAGAGGTTGCATCTGGTTCTGTTTGGGTAAAATCGCGTATTAGTCGCTCGCCCAACAGACTCAGATAGTACAGTGTCATCAGAAATAGCAAACTGCACACATGGAACCTTATGTGTTCTCCTGGCAGACAACGTTTCTATTGGTGGACATTTCTAAATTTACCTAAGGCGATGTTATGTCCACTATAGACAACAACATCCTGAGACACCCACCTATATTTGGAAATGTCTCACAATTATCGCTGATATGGACATGGGTTACATGTTTCTCTACTCTTAAAAGTCTTTCGCTGCGAATCTCAAGACGAGATTCTTTTAAGGGGGAGGGCTGTAACACCCCAGGTGTTTATATTCCGCTCGACAACGAGTATGGATTTAAGCACGTGATATCAGTGAATAAAACAGATGCTAAAATTTAATCATCTTCGTCTATTGCGATTTTAATATCGCATCTGTTTCGTCTGTCGCGAGTTCGACATCGTTTTTATTTTTATCTATTCGGGCTCTTCCTAAATTTTCGTGATATTCAGAACATCGTTGTTCCGAAAATCGGTGCGTCCGGTGATTATTTAAAATACATCGCTCGCACAAATACGAACTTGGAAGCTTGATCCACCATTGCGATCCGTGTCCCAAATACATTTATTAGAATTCAACGACTAAAATACTCAGTGCAAAATAATCCGAATCGCGCATCGTCCGAGAGAAATTGTGCGCAAGATTGATAATCAAGGAATTATAATTGAGATCCGATTATCACACAAATGGCCCGCAACCATGGAATCAGACGTTTAGACCGCAGATAAATTTATCAGGATTTCGGATCGAATCAAACCGTGTCACAAGTACTGTCGACCCTTTATTCATCGCTAAAATCCCAATTCGAAATATCTATGAATTTCTATAAAAAATGGGAAAAATATCTCCCCTCCCACTGTTCGACGTCTCTCTTTCTCGTTTATCCTCTCTGCTGTCGTCCTCAGCCATCGGCAGATTTTTCCGGCCGCCACTCAGCACCTGGAAAGCTCCCACCGTCATTCTCTCTTGGATATTTCCTGGCCGCCGGTGCTTATCCCCTCTCGTGCTCGGCTCCCAGGAGCAATTTTTCTGGCCGGAGCTCTGCTCGTTTCATGTTGCACGGACCGTGTCTCCCTGCTCCCTCGCAGCGAGTCGGCAACCTTCCCTCTGCCCTCCAGTGTCGCGCCCTGGCTTCTCTCTCCCTCCATCTCTCTCTAGCGCCGCTCCTTTTCCCTAGCCACGCAATCCTCCTATGGCGCGCCCATCATAGCCACTCTTCTTCCTCCTCCAGCTCCGGCACCGTGAAACTCCCTAGTGCCACGCTCCTGTTTCCCGACCATAGCTCAGAGCCCCTCCATGGCCACTGTCGAAGCTCTCTGCTGCGCCCATGGCCGAGGCCCCCCTTCCTGCGTAGTCTCTTTCTTCCCCAGGCGCGAAGCTCTCAGCTCAGATTTCTGCCCTACGCGCGTGTTCCGTTCTCCCTGTGCGCGCAGCCGCGAACTCCACTGCTCCCATGGTGAGTTCCTCGCTGCCACGATTGTCCGGTGTTTGGCCCGCGCCGATCCGCACTCATCCATGTCGCCATCGTCGTGTCGTCGCTGGTGATAGCTTCGCGTGCCATCGAGCTCATCGTTTTCCTTGTCTAGTGCTTGCGTGGTCTTACCCGAAACGCGCTCGCTGTGGACGCAACGCGGGGTTAGCTCTCTGCTCTGCCCAGCACGGCTTAGTCGGTGCCCAACATCTTCGTGTCGCCTTGTGTGCTCGACTTTGTCTTGTCACAAAACCCCGATGCTGTCGAGCCTCGCTGCCCATCCCAAAGTTCCCTGCTGTCAGCCTCCACACCCGTCCTAGGCCGTCGTAAAACTCTAGTGCTTGTCACTGATATCCGGTCGTCCCCAACCTTTGTCTTGCTGTCATCGTTCGGTCACCCCGTCTCGATGTCGGTCCCTACGTGATGCCTCCGAATTATGATCGTGCTGACAAAAGAATCCCCAAAAGAAGATGTCCAAAAGTTGGATGGTGGGGTGCGTGAAGTTTGGATAGTATCTGCCAAGCGCACTCGACAAATTGCATAAATCGGAGAATCATTACCGATCTCGCGGATTCGAGTCAGCTATTGGAACGGTGAGCTGATTTACTATTTTTCTATTGATTTTATAATCGTGAAATAAGATGCTTAGTTTGCGTATGAAGTTTAAGTTAGAAATACCAGTGATGTGAGGTGTGCTTCGAGGAGTTTAGTTGCTGAGTATATTCGAACTAGTTGTATTTTACATAGTGTAGTATTTCGGTGACACGTAGGTAAATTTAGTGTTTTAAGCAATTATCGGTAGGTCTGTCGATGTTAATTATATTCGGTGTGTTTGCACGATGGAGTCGATGTCATGCTCTAGTAGTTAATATAATCAGTCTATGTTTATGATCGGTAATTGTCGTAACCAACTAATGTGTTATATAAATTAATCTGGAAAACACTTTAGAAGGTTAATAAAGGTTCTTCTATAATTTTATAAACATTAGGTGTCCCAGAATCGTAAAGCTAAAATTATAAGTCAATTAGTATACTCTCTAAACCAGGCATGAATGTATGCTCGTCGATTTTGCGATTTGAATGGATATTGATTGCTACTTCGAATATTTGGGATCAAGTAACATCGATATATTGTAACTAAGGATGATAGTGTATGTTTATAATTTGTTCTTGCTTGATAATAGGATTAAATATGATTAAACAAGAGTAGCGTAATTATTGCGCTTAGTCGTACGTCGATAACTAGTGTTTTCGTATAAAATAGTACGACGCTTTATCACTAAGTGTTTAATTCTTGTCGGTGTTGCACTATTTAGATCTGTGCTATTCCTGTCTATATGCATTCATGTGCATAATGCATTTCATTCAGGTACGTGAATTAACCACGTGATGCGGAGAACCCGAACTGAGTCGACCACAAGATGCTGGAAAGCGTGAGCATCTCCGCAAGACGACGCCGTCAGTCGGACGAACCTAAAGATGGATAATCTGACGAATGCCAAGGCAAAAGATGGTCGTCAAGCGGACGTCGTCTAACAACACTAACCTAGTGTTATCCAGGCAAGCCCCGGTGCATGCAACCCCTTTCCTTGTATTTTTAAATGATTTTTACACACTTAAGTCTAGCGAAATGTGTATTAGGTTTATAGGAGTTGCTTGGAAACCCTTTGATGCATTGGCTACCTTGAAATTCAATCCTGTTATAGATACTTCTGGTGAAGTATCAAATATGATTTACAAAATTGCTTAGCCTTGCCTAGAGGTAATCTTGCGGATAGAGGCTGTCCTTTGCGTTAATGCCTAGCTCATGGGTTATCCTGAGGAAGGAGGGCTTCTGCCTGCAAGAATATTTTCATTGGGAGCAATGGTGAGATCTTACTGCAAAGTTCCCTATAATGCTCTTTTCATCCTAAGGAACACAAACAATCCTAAGGATGGAAGTACTTAAATCGGGACTTGGGCTAGGAACAAGTGATGTTCTACCCAGGTTGATTAAGGATTATACTGAATGTAGGCTTGCTGATCGAGGACCTTTTAACTGGTCACATGCCTCATCATGGGTAAGCTTTGCCTCAGGCAAACTATTACCAGAATAAGACAACACGCAATGGGAGTGGAGAGATGGCGAGAGTAGCTTGTACCCTCCGTGGCAAGAGGCTGGACGGTGGTGTATCTGTGCTCTCGGTTGGCGTGAACCTGATCTGGTCTTAAGAACCCCGGTGGCGAGTTGACATATGCAAGGGTTAAGTGCTACATATGTCGTGTGATTGGAGATCATCAGCTAGGTATTAATCGATTTGGATCGCCGTTACTTCTCGGACATGAAGACTTGGTCACTGCCCTGCAATCTAAGTCATGGATGGAATCTTAATGAGCAAAAATCATGTTGGATTGATTAATGTGATGGTGAAATTAGACTAGATGCAAACAAGGTCTATTAATACTTAATCTAGCATTAAAATGTTGAAAGTAAGGACTCACTTTAGTAAGCTATTTCTGCAAAAGTATCTAAGTTGATTCTTGCTAAAGCCTTTTCCTTGATTCCTATTTAACCAACATATCCTTGAGAGTCTTTTCTTTAGTCGGGTAAGTCTTGCTGAGTACTTGCGTACTTAGGGTTTTACCCATTGTTGTTGCAGGTCACGAGTCATTTTGATTGTGATTGGTGTTAAGCGCCGGTGGGCACGACCTTCTTATAAGTCTAAGTAACTCTTCTATACTTCTTATTGAGGATGGTCACTTGAGCTAGCATATATTTCAAAACTATAAATAATTTATAACAGCTTAAAGTTTATTTCTTTGAATCACTTTTGTAATCACTCCAATAAACAATGTAAACTTGATGTAACTTGTAAAATTTGGTAATAAGATTTCCGCTACAAAATGTTGGTGTGTGATTTGTGTTTACTTAATCTTGCGATCTTGGTTGTAAGTGGTTTATCCGGGGTCCTTAGGACACTCAGATGGATCCTGTTAAGTTATCTGGTGCACATGCATAACCGTTTGAGGTCTTTGAGACAAGGGCAGGTGCATGTGGGCCCAATAACTTGGGAGGTTCTGCCACAACCGGCGTTACATAGGTAGTAAGGGGGATAGTGATATTCCTTCTCCCGCTCTGTCAGCTCTTGTCAACCTTCAGGATCTGTCAATATCGGATTTTGATCAAGCCCTTGAGGAGGTCGTCCCTGAGGATATGCTATTAGAGCCGACTGCTGATGACATGATGGCTGTTTGTTCGGAAATTCCAGACGTGGGACTGGAGGTATCCCGAGCAGTGTCTCATGCATCGTCGACTTTGGAAGGCAGTCTTCAATGCCAAGACGTTGGTCCGAATTGCCCGACTCACATGGAGGTGACAGAAGATCCTTTAGCCTTAGAGGTGGTTGCTCTAAAAAAACCCAGCCCCCGAGAATGGTGCTGGCAGTTACCCAGCCCCCGAGCGTGTCACCGGTAGTGATCCGGCTCTGGTGGGTAGCGCAAGCTGCAACCCAGCCCCCGAGGGTGTTGCCGGTAGTGATCCGGCTTTGGTGGGTGGCGCAAGCTGGAACCTAGCCCCCGAGGGTGTTCAGGTGAGCTCTCCTTCCCACACCTCCATGGATGTCCATGTTGGGTTGTCTCCACCACGGTCCGATGGGGCGATGGCGATGCATGCTTCTATGGCTTCGAGCAAACAAGTCGCCTTGGAGGTCGGCGAGCTAGATGCAAGGAGTCTAGTATCCGCTGGTGGGGCTAATCTCGCCCCTGGCAACGTTCTTCAAATTGTTCCCACTGATGTTCCTCCGTCAAGCCATGACATCGCTCCCCAAGACTTGGGTTTACCATTGTTCTTCTCCAATCTTCAGGTGAGTCAGCTATTTGCTTTTTATTGTTCTTCTTAGTAGATTATACTTCTTATACTTATTTGTCTTCGGTCACAGGATTTGGTTGATGGAATGTCTGCCCAGCTGAGGTCGTATGGTGCTACTATCCTAGAAGGAGCTCTGTCTCTGATGCAGTGGAACCCGTTGCTACTTCAGAAACAGGTTGCTGACTTGAAAGCGTCGAACGCTGGTTAGTGACCTCGTTTCTTCCTTAGTTGTTTTTATTGATCAACTTGTTTTTAACCATGTATCCCTTTTCGGCTGCCTTATCAGATATGGCTCGGCGGTGCTCTGAGCTTGAGGAAAAACGTCTTCAAAGTCAAGCCGACTTAACCCGACGGTACTCTGATCTTGAGGAGAAGTATTCTCAAGGTCAAACTGACCTGGCTCGGGTTTCTGCTTCTTTGGACGATGCACGTTCTTTGAATTCTTCTCTCAATGCTCAGCTTAACTCAGAAAAGATGGCATATGAGGTAAACTCCCTTAGTTGATCCTATTGTGCTTTTTGTTGGCTAGGTGCTGAATGTTGATTCTTGTTTGCAGGAAGAAAGACGACCTCTTGTGGCCTCTCGTGATAACTTGGACAGGTTGTATCGTGACACTAGCAATTCCTTGACTATTTTGGAAAGGAGCCACCGCTTCACTATGTCAGATCTGGACCATCATCGTCACGAGCTGCAAGTATCTCAGGATGAAGTTCAGCGGCTGGGACAGCAGTTATCGGCCAAGGATTTGACCATTAAAGATCTTCGTGCTTCGAAGAAACTCGCTGCACAGGAGCTGGAAACTGCTAGACTGGCTACCAAAGCTTTAGAGGACAGCTGCGCCGTTCTGAGAGCTCAGCGCGACAAGGCTATGGACAAAGCCATTCGCGAGGGGCGGATCTTGATGAGGAGGCCAGACGTAGTGGTTCCTGATGATATTATCGCTGATGTCAAGGCTGCACCTGATGCCTCAAGTCGACCTTCTTCCTCGATTGCTCCTGCGGAAAATATTGCCAACAGAGATGTTTCGATGCAGTGACATCCTGCGAAATACTGAGTGTACTATGAATTCTATGTGTTTGTGATGGTTGTTTTTGAATATTTTGTGGATAGGGCACTAGAGCGTGTCCTTGGTGCTGATAATTATAACATCCTCTTTTCCTGAAGTACTGATTGTTTTTGTTGTCAGGGTATAACAGTCATCCTGAACAATTGTGAAAGTAAATGTGGTGCGCTGGCTTTGGAACTTTTCCTGACTTATGCCAATCGCTTGGCCAGTTAGGCATAGTGGTCGCCTTAGGATAGGTAGATGTATCATGCTGCCTTAAATCATTGCTGACTTTGAGTCAATTGTTCCGCTAGCATGGTATAATGGTTCTCCTAAGCCAAGTCAATGTGAACATGTAACGTCGTCTTAGATCGTTGCCGACCTAAGCCGACTGCTCCGTTAGTAGGGTATAGTGGTCACCCTAAGTCAAGTAAGCGCGAGCATGTTGCACCATCTTAAGTCGTTGCCGACTTAAGCTGATTGCTCTGTTAGTAGGGTATAGTGGTCACCCTAAGTCAGGTAAGAGCGAGCATGTTGCACCGTCTTAAGTCGTCACCGACTTAAGCCGATTGCTCCATTAGTAGGGTATAGTGGTCACCCTAAGTCAGGTAAGCGCGAGCATGTTGCACCATCTTAAGTCATCGCTAACTTAAGCTGATTGCTCGGTTAGTAGGGTATAGTGGTCACCCTAAGTTAGGTAAGCGCGAGCATGTTGCACCGTTTTAAGTCTTCGCCGACCTAAGCCGATTGTTCCGTTAGTAGGGTATAGTGGTCACCCTAAGTCAGGTAAGTATGAGCATGTTGCACCGTCTTAAGTCTTCGCCGACTTAAGCCGATTGCTCCGTTAGTAGGGTATAGTGGTCACCCTAAGTCGAGTAAGTGTGTTGATTCCAAGTCCAATCGAATCGAAGTCAAGTGATAGTCAATAGTTTGAATGCCCTTGAAAATGAAAACTTTATTGATGATGTATTCTCCCATTATAGAGTACAATGTTGCTCCGATAGCTTTCGAGGTCTTGCTAAGGGTAAAACTTTCTAAGATGCTCTATGTTTCATGAGTTCCCCACTTCAGTACCATCCATTTGAGTAAGCCTGTATGATCCTGGTCGGGTGACCTCTGACACAATGAACGGTCCTTCCCATAGTGGTGACAACTTGTGTCGTCCTTCCCCGTTAGAATTCAGCGGAGGACCAGGTCTCCCACTACAAAGGATTAGTGTCGTATGGCTTTATCATGATAGCGCCTCAAGGTCTGCTAGTATCGGGCCGACTGAATTATTGTGTTCAATCGCTCTTCCTCTAGCACATCAATATCCTCTAGCCTGGTAGCTTCGGCTTCAGCTATGCTTTCGAATACCAGCCTTGGTGCCCCAAACCTGAGGTCGGCAGGTAGCACTGCCTCCGAACCATAGACCATGAAGAAGGGGGTATTTCCATGCAGAGATCGACTCGGTTGAGTTCTCAAGCTCCAAACCACATAGGGCAACTCTCTGATCCACTTTCCTGCGAACTTTTCATTTTTGTCGAACACTTTCTTCCTGAGTGCTTCCAGTATCATTCCATTAGCCCTTTCCACCTGACCATTGGCTCTTGGGTGTGCTACTGATGCATACTTGATCTAGATACTCTGTTGTTCGCAGAAGTCAAAGAATTCAGAGCTAGTGAAGTTGGATCCCAGGTCGGTTATGATGCTATTCGGTATCCTAAACCTGAATATTATGTCTTGTATGAACTCCACTTCCTTGGCTAAAGTTAAAGAAGCAATAGGCTTGTACTCTATCCATTTGGTGAACTTTTCAATGGCAACCAGCACGTGGGTATAGCCTCCTTGAGCTTTCTTGAAGGGTCCAATCATGTCCAATCCCCAGCACGCAAATGGCCAAGTTACAGGTATGGTCTACAGCTGCTGTGCCGGTAAATGTTGTTGTTTTGACAAGAATTGGCAAGCTTCACATCTCTGTACTAACTCATCAGCGTCACTCTTTGCTGTTGGCCAATAGAAACCAGACCTGAAGACTTTCCCAACCAGAGTTCTGGACGCTGCGTGTATTCCGCATTGTCCCGTGTGGATTTCATCTAATAGCTGTTTCCCAGTAGTCGAGGAGATGCACTTCATGAGGATTTCTATCGCACCCCTTCTATACAGTGCGCCCCCTATGAGGGTGTAGTGGGCCGACTGTCTCGTGATGCGTTCTGCTACAGCCTTATCATCCGGTTCTTCTTCATTCCTTATTTACCTGATGATAGGCTCTCTCCAGTCATTAGAGTCTGATTCTGGTTGGCTCAGGGTGTTGCATTCTTCTGCCTGATCTGAGGGAATACTTGGGCGTGATACTTCCTGGACGAAGACTCCAGGTGGAACCTGGGCCCGACTGGATCCTAGCTTCGACAACGCGTCTGCTGCTGCGTTGCGGTCTCTTTCCACGTGATGGAATTCCAAACCTTCAAACTTGTCTTCCAATTTTCGGACGGCCGTACAGTATTTGCCCATGGAATCAGTCGAGCAATCCCAATCTTTATTTATCTGGCTTATGACCACTAGTGAATCTCCGTATACCATCAACCTCTTAACGCCCAGTGATATGGCAATGTTCAACCCATGGATCAGTGCCTCATATTCTGCTGCATTATTCGATGCTGGGAATAATAGCTGAAATGCGTACTTGAGTTGTTCACCTCCAAGTGCAATGAAGAGGATCCCTGCGCCTGCTCCCTGCAGTTTCAGCGAGCCATCGAAATACATTTGCCATACTTCAGTAGCCTCCGGGTTGTCAGGAACTTGTTGCTCGGTCCACTTTGATACGAAGTCAACTAGTTCTTGAGTCTTTACTGCTGTGTGAGGCCGAAACTCTATGTCATGAGCTCCCAGCTCACAGGCCCACTTGGCTATTCTTCCAGTGGCTTCTTTGTTGTGAAGGATATCCCCTATTGGAAACCCGGTGAATACTATGACTTTGTGGTCGTCAAAGTAGTGACGGAGTTTGCGAGCGGTTAGAAGTACCGAGTACAGTAGTTTTTGAACTTGGGGATACTTCGTTTTAGAGGCTCCTAGAACTTCACTGATGAAGTAGACCAGATGTTGTACTGGATATGTGTGTCCTTCCTCTGCTCACTCGACTACCAATGCGGTGCTCACTACGTGAGTCGTGTAGGAGATGTATAACAACATATCTTCTGCCGACTGATTTGGCGTGGCTCGGCGTGGCGGCTTAAGTACTGGTGGCGTGGTCAGGAACTTTTTCAATGCTTCTAGAGCTTCCTGTGCTTCTGTGATCCACTGAAACTTGTCCACCTTCTTGAGCAATTTGTAGAATGGTAAGCCCTTTTCGCCCAACCTTGATATGAACCTGCTCAAGGCTACCTTGCATCCAGTAAGCCTCAGCGCTTTCTTCTGTGATCGTGGCGCTTCCATTCTCATGATGGCTTCAATTTTTTCTGGGTTGGCTTCGATTCCTTGATGACTGACAATGAATCCATGTAACTTCCCTGCTGGTACCCCGAAGACGCATTTCTCTAGGTTGAGCTTCCACCGGTATCGTCTCAAGCTATTGAAAACCAGCTACAAATCTTCGATGAAGTTTTCTGAGTTTTCTATTTTGATCACCATGTCATCGACATAAGCTTCTACCCGCTTGCCCCAGTGATCGGCTAAGCATGTTTGAATAGCTCTCTGATAAGTTGCTCCTGCTTTCTTGAGGCCGAACGCCATGGAGATATAGCAGAAGGCTCCAAACGGGGTAATGAATGCAGTTTTTTCCTCATCTTCTTTTGCTAAGCTGATCTGATGGTATCCAGAATAACAGTCCAGGAAGGACAACATAGAACATCCGGCGGTTGAATCAACCACCTGGTCTATTATAGGGAATCCGAAGGGATCCTTCGGACAGTGTTTGTTGAGATTCGTATAGTCAACGCACATGCGCCAATCCACTTTATTCTTTTTGAGTACAAGAACTGGATTCACTAGCCACTCAGGGTGAAGTACTTCTCTAATGAACCCTGCCATGACTAAGCGAGCTAACTTAGCCCGAATAGCTTCTCTTTTGTAAGGCGTGAAACACCACAGTTTTTGTCGGATCGGCCTAGCTTGGGGATAAACCTTCAGTTTGTGCTCGACCAGTTCTCTTGGGACTCCCGGCATATCCGCAGGCTGCCATGTGAATACGTCTCTGTTATCTTGTAGGAACTGGATGAGCGTGCTTTCCTATTTGTCGTTCAGGCTGGAGCTGATGATGGCAGTCTTGCATTCATCAGCGAACCCAAGATTGATTCTTTTCGTCTCCTCAGTCGGCCGCATAGAGGTCACGGCTTGAGCTTCGTTTGCAGGTATTGCGAGGTCTCCCTCAGGCTTTGAGTTTGCCTGCGCAGTGGAGGCCGTCAGTGGTTTGGTAGCGAGGGCCGCCTAGATGGCTACTCAAAAACATTCCGCGGTGCCTTGGAAGTCAGCGCGCACGGTGATGATCCCTTGTGGCCCTGGCATCTTCAATATCATGTACGAATAGTGCGGAATGACCATGAATTTCGCCAATCCTGGCCTGCCGATGATGGCATTGTATCTGTAGTTGAAGCTTGCCACCTTGAACCTCAGGAACTCAGTTCTGTAGTTTTCCAGAGTTCCAAAGGTAACAAGCATGTAGATGTGTCCGAGCGTGTATTCTCCTTCAGTCGGCACAATGCCGAAGAAAGGAGTGTCCGACTCGTGGAGCTCTTTGAGTGCAACTCCCAATCCTAAGAGTGTCCGGGGGAAGGTGACGTTGATGCTACTTCCCCCGTCCACTAATACTTTCTTTACCCTGCTCTCTCAGATCACTGGATCAACGAGGAGCGGGTATAATTCCGGATGATCAAAGTTGAGCCATTGATCCGCCCGGGTAAAGGTGATCGGGTGTTCTGGCCACCGATAGGGGGTGGGGGCACTGGTGGTTGGCACCAGTATCTGTCGGTCGTTGAGCTTCTGTTGCCTTTTGTTTTCTTGCGACCCGTGTCCTCCGAAGATGACATTGACTTCTCCATCGACGCGCGGGAACGCTCCACCTCCTCCCCCTTTGTAACACCCCTAGTGTTTGTATTCTGCTCGACAACGAGTATGGATTTAAGCACGTAATATCAGTGGATAAAACAGATGCTAAACTTTAAACATTTTCGTCTATCGCGATTTTAATATCACATCTGTTTTGTCTATCGCGAGTTCGACGCCATTTTTATCTATCCAGGCTCTTCCTAAATTTTCGTGATGTTCGGAACATCGTTGTTCCGAAAATCGGTGCGTTCGGTGATTATTTAAAATTCATCGCTCGCGCGAATATGAATTCGGAAGCCCGACCAGCTTTGATGATTTTTTATCTCGAGTCAATTAATTTGAACTCGACAACAAAAATATTCGGAGCAAAATAATCCGAATCACGTATTATCCGAGAAAAATCGTGCGCGAGATTATGATTCCATTCATACTTCAACACACTGTTTTAGCGATGAAATCATGGGTGCTTTAGCAGATATGGTTTCGGCTAGCTTCATTCAATTTACGCAGAGCAAATCCTTGAAGCCAAAACTATATTGGTTTGGTCCATTTGTTTCTCACCTCGATTTAAATCTAAAAAGTGAATTATCAGGTACGAATTCATCTGACTTCAGATTATTTACCAAATCAAATCCTATCAAATTGTTGTTTTTAATCCTAATTATTCGCCATTTTTCGCTAAAAATCTGGAGTTAGAAATATCTACGAATTTCTAAAAACAAAAAAAGAAAAGAAATAAAAAAGGAAAATATCCTACCGTTCTAATCTCTAGCCGTCTAGCCGCTCTATCCTCTGAGATTTTTTTCTCTAAGCCGTCGCTCTCTGCTCTTATTTATCTGTGCGCAATCTCCTTCTTCTTCCCCGCGCGTCTTCCTCCTCCAGTTCTGGCGCCCGGCGCTCCTCCCTGGATCGCCTGACCGCGCGCCCCTGGGTCTCCTCGCCGTGGAGCTTCTTTCCTCTGCCGACGCTCTGCTCTGTCTCCCAGACTCCCAGCTCGGCTCCCTTCCGACTCCCACGTGTCTCTCTGCTTGCCCAGGCACCAGCTCGGCCACCTACCTCCCTGTGCTCGGCTCCCTAGCAGGAGTTCTCTCTTGCCTCTCCCCATGCCACGCCCAGCCCCTGCTCCTTGTTCTTCTCTGCGCGACGTGGAGTCTCCTCGCCGCGTTCGGATCTCGCCTGGTCGCCGTCATCGCTCTGCTCGGCATCTTTCCCCTGCTCATCCCAGTGGCTTCCCTACTCTAGCTCGCTCCTCCCATGGCGAGCTCACCGGGGATGCCCCTGCCCCAGCCGCCCCTCCCTGCTTCTTCCGCCCTGGACTCCCTGGCCTCCGCGCCCTGGCCTTCTGCCCGAACTCCCTGGCGCTCGCCTGGTGCCGCGCCCCAACCTCTACTCCTTTGTTCTCCCTGCTCGTTCCTTCGGTGTCGCGACCCCCGCCGTGGATCTCCTCCACCGCGCCCCTGCTCTGCTCGCCCATGGCGCGGTCGCCTCTCCCTGGTGCCTCGCCCAGCCAAGCCGCTTCATCTCCCTATGCTCAAGCGCAAGCTCAGTCGAGTCCCTCTGTTGCGTGCCTGGCTCGCCCAGCGTCCCTGCTCCCTGTTCCTCCATGGCTGCGTTGCGCGTGTTCCGGTTGTTCCTACGCATGCTGTCGCGAAGCTCCCTGTTCAGTTCTCCTTCGTCACGTTGTCGTGCGCCCAAAACTGCTCGCAGTCGACATCGAGTCGCTGACGCGCGCGTTGGACACGGTGAAACGCTGCGTGTACTTGTGTCCGAGCCCGCCCGACCGCAACCTCGCTTTGCTCTCTGCGTCGCTGTTCGCCGGGTTAAGCCCCATGTTGCCGGCTTGTCGTGCCGCGCCATCATCGCTTCTGTCGCAAGCTCGTTAGCCACAGTTATCTTGACCGCGTCAGCACGCGACTGTGGTCGTGTTCATCGAATTCACCAATGCTCTGTTGCCGATTCGACTGTCGTCGCTAGTGAAAGCTTTGCATGTTGTCGAGCCAGTCGTTTCCCCTGTCCTGTGCTTGCACGGTTTTCTGTTCGCCAGCGCGCCCTCTCGGCTCGCTCGGCCTTAATCCCTATCTTGTCGTCGACCTCGCCGCGACTTAGTTCGTCCGTCGTGCTGGTCGCTGTCCCATACTGTGCCTATTAGCTCGGATCGTGTCCCAGCTCGTCGTTGCATCGTTCACAGTCGAGTCGCCGAACCCGTCATCCGCTGCTCGACCCCCACCTCACCAGCTCGCTCAAGACTTCAATTGAAGGTCGTCGTCGTTCCGCGTGTCATCAAGAAAACCCAAGCGTCGGGTGAAGACGAAGCTAGCAGCGTGATATTCACCAAGTGCATGACAAAAAGTTCGAACAAGTCGTCAATCGTCATCCTCGTCTACGCCAAGATCCGAGAAGATTTGGCGCAGAAGAAAATAAATCAGTATGCGGTCGGAGAATTCTCGATGTGGATGAAGATGAAGCGCGATTCGACGCAGCACTCACCCTATTTCCGGTGAAATGCTGAGCTGGAAGGCGTCGTCGATTTCGTGGTTTCAAGTCGGATGTCATAAGGGTAAGTTGATTCGTATTCCAGTCAACTAGATCTATAAATAATTTAAATAGAATTGTTGGTCACAATAAATGTTATTAATTTAGCATGCGTATATTGTGATGATCGATTTAGATAAATCGGTAAATCAAGTAATTAAGATACACAGTTTAAAGAGTTAATAAAAAGCTAGGAATAAAAATAGATGTTCTAGTGTTATTATGTCAATTTGGTTAATGGATGTAGTCGATGCCCTGCTGTGATATCCATGGTGCATAATGCTTGGTTTTAAGTGTTTCATCCTTTTTAGTGTAGATTATCTATTTTATACTATTTATACTCGTGCTCATACATGTGCACCGTGCATCTCATGAGGTAAGATAAATAATCGCGTGATACAGAAGACGAACCAAGTCGACCCCAAGCGCGGGCTAATCCGCAGGATGATGCTGATGGACGAACCTGAAGATGGGATGATCTGATCAAGTGCCAGGACAAAGGCTGATCGTCAAGTGGATGTCACCTAACAACACTAACCTAGTGTTATTCAGGCAAGCCCCGGTGCATTTGCCACCTCCTTGTGTTTTAAAATCTTTATCACCTTGTTTGATGCATTAGGTGATAGGAGTTGTGTGCTAAACCATTGACGCATTTCCTTCCTTGAAAATTGATTTCCCTTCCTTGATACTCGTTTTGAAAAGAATTTTATGATGCTTAGCCTTGCTTTAGCATATAAAAATGTTTTGTTTTAAAACAAAGGTGATGCTTCAGTGGGTGGGAATGTTTTCAAAAATAAAACTTGATGGTGGATCTGTCAAAGGCCTTGATGGGTTCAACATCGGAAAAGATGTACCTCTGCCAGGTACTAGACTTTGGGTTGAAAATAAGAAAGCTGAGACCGGGCGGTTGACTTGCACGAGAAAGGAGTCTCGGTGTAGTGTCTCCGTCTGAGTCGATTAAGGACCGTGTTGATGTAGGCTTGCTGATCGAGGACCCTTTAACTGGTCACATGCCTCATCATGGGTAAGCTTTGCCTCGGGCAGACTAATACCAGAATAAGATAACACGCAATGGGAGTGGAGAGATGGCAAGAGTAGTGTGTACCCTTCGTGGCAAGAGGCTGGACGGTGGTGTATCTGTGCTCTCGGTTGGCGTGAACCTGATCTGGTCTTAAGAACCCCGGTGGCGAGTTGACATATGCAAGGGTTAAGTGCTACATATGTCGTGTGATTGGAGATCCTCAGCTGAGTATAATCGATTTGGATCGCCGTAACTTCGCGGACATGAAGACTTGGTCACTGCCCTACATGTAGCAATCCAGTGAATTAAAGGGTTGATAAAAGACGGCTAGTGCAGGTCAAGTGATTGAACTAGGGTAGAAAGAACTCTAGATGCAGGTAATTTTACTTAACCTGACAAGTAAAAATGGATTTTTAAGGATCCACTCATAGTAAACTTTTCTGCAAAACAGAGTCTTTGATTCTTGATAAGCCATACCTTGAATCCCTCTAGCCAGCATACCCTTGAGAGTCTTTTCTTTAGTCGGGTAAGTCTTGCTGAGTAATTCCATACTCAGGATTTTATTCCCTGTTGTTTTTTAGGTTATAGTTTTGTGCTGCTGATGATGATGTTAAGTGCCGGTGGGCTCGACCTTCTTATAAGTCTAAGTAACCCTTCTATACTTCTTATTGAGGATGGTCACTTGAGCTAGCATATATTTCAAACTTATACTTTTGTAATCACTCCGATACAATAATGTAAATTTTTTTTGTAACTTGTAAAATTTGGTAATAAGATTACCGCTGCAGAAATATTGGTGTGTGTGATTTGTGTTACTTAATCTTGCGGTCCTGGTTGTAAGTGGTTTATCCGATGTCCTTGGGGCAATCGGACGGATCATGTTAAGTTATCTGGTGCACATGCATAGCCGTCTGAGGTCTTTAAGACAAGGACAGGTGCATGTGGGCCCAATAACTTGGGAGGTTCTGCTACAGCTGGTATCGGAGCAGGATTAAGCATATAAGGTCACATACGTATTTTTAAACAAAAGTTTTAGTTTTAGAAAACCTATTTTCAACTAAACACATTGTTTGGTTTTGAAAAACAGTTTTGAAAAACTATAATGCTAGCGACATCCTCAGTTAAGCCCTAAACTAAGGACTATCAGGTGGCTTAGTTGAAAACCAAAACCCATAACCGGGTGGGTATTGCATACATGTGTATTGTTATTTTTAAGGCCATTCATTTTTGAATGGATCGACGCTCAAGGTAAGGTGAGATGTGAGAGCATGACCGAACAAACGTCGGTCTAGTGTTGTGCTTAATTGTGGGGCTTGACTATATACATGTTTTACATATGTATATACGAAAGCTGCGATGTGGAGTAATTACTTTTCTGGGATTCAGTACCCCATGGATGTGTATGGGTATATAGACATGGAATATTGAGAAGTGTAATGTACTTGTAACGATGCACCTACGCTTAAGTAAGAAGGTGAGTTACCATAATGAGTTGCCCTATGGTTAAAGTGTGGCAACGACGCCTATGCGTGGCTCGGCGCTTAATGATGAGTTGGCCTCCATATAGCAATATATGGAGTATAAAGTGTGATAAACTGTCATGTGTGGATCTTGCATCATGGGAAATTGGGCTGTGATGGATTTTTCTGCAGGTACACTAACCTCGAAAACGTATGTGTAGCTGACGACTAGCAAAATACCGTGAGAGTCATAAGTATGCCACCGATATAGAACGTTATTGCCACATTATGTTGGCAAAATCAGTGAGGACGAATAAGACGAGCATGCATCCTGATTGTTGCATCATGTTTGTCACCTATACACCCAAAATGCTTCTCTCACCTTTATTCTAATAACCGGTGATTGTAGAAAATGGGGGTGTAATGTTGTATTGTGAACTTCGATGAAATAGCTGTCCTTCGTTCTTTAGGTAACCTATTTAGGTGTTATATATGTGTTTGCTCTCGTGTTTGATGTACTGATAGAAGGTTGGCAGTTTGTTTGCTTAAACCAAAAATTAGGCCATGTTCTTAGTTGGTGAACCATGTCCCAAAGTTGATTTTTTCCGTTATCACTCCATGACCAAACACATAAAAATAAATGCCTAGATAATTTCTTTGTTGGACATAAATTGTACCTAGGCTTAAAACAAGGATCTCAAGTCATGTCTCCTTCTAGAACCATTCCTTCTTCAGTTGATGCAGGTTGAGGTCTCTATTGTATTTGGCCTCTCCTTGCGGATCGCCATGTTGCTTTGTCAACCTAACCTAGGAAAGGCATGTCCGACCTTTTTCTTGAATTTAATGCCTTTGGTTTCCCCATACCTATCGAAGGCATACCAACTTTATCTTATGATTGTTTTCCCTCCGTATCTGACCAGATACTAATCCTTGACCTTGTAATCTCTACCATGGGCATAGAAATATGCTTGGGGCTGAAGTAACAGTCTCCCATCATACTTCTCTCAACAAGTTTAGGTTATGGCCATGCCTTGTTCATTTCATCGGGCCATGACCTATTTGGCTCTCTACTGGTACCCGTTTTGACAGGTAGAATTTCTTTGTATATTGTCACCCTTGCTTAATCTAATGGTGTGGCACGAGATTTCTTATTGGTTACATCTGGTAATGGTGTTATGACTAAAACCGATGGCACCGTGATGAAACCGAGGGCCTCCTTGTGGGTGATCAGCACATGGTTGCGCTACTTGGCACGCGTTGGTATCACCGTTAATAGTCATAATCCATTACAAGATTATGTCAATATGTTATCTCTGCATAAATTGTTCTTACCACCCTTGCAACAATTTCTATGTTGTTTGTGAAGTGATCAAGCAACATCTATCATCTCTGTTGGATCAAAAGGGCATACCACTTTCATGTGTGGTCTTATTTCTTTTGATCTTGGTAGTGACTACTCATACAAGTTCCCTTTACATCCTTTGTGTAAAGCTGAAGCCTTGGAGCTTTTTAATGTCGAGAGACAACTGATTAGCTCTCAAAATGGGGATCTGTTTGCCCCTGCTGTTGAGATGCAGGAGTTTGTTCATTCGCTCTCCTATTTAATCCATGTATTTCCTAACCAAGAGGATAATTCATTTCGCATGAAGAAACGGATGAACAACCTAACCAAATGGATTTCTACCCAAATGCATGATCTCCTGTTAGCGAATGTGAACTCTCAACCCTTGGCTTACCAATGGTACTGAGAGGACTTGCTCAATGTCAAAAGTAGTTCAACAAGTTGGTTTTACTAGCTTGTAACTGACCCGTGAACAAAGGTTGAGTTTAGAGATCATTTTATCGAGTTGTCTAAACTCACTTTGGTTCAACCCATCCTAAGGAAGTGCTTACAAGAATTGAGATTAAGTCAGGCAGTAACCACCTAATCATCGCTCTAGTCACGCCTCGATCGCCTCACGTGTGCTTTTCTAGCATGTGTGATCAAGTCGAGCCATGGTTAGTGCTTGCTAAAATGGGTTGGTTGTGAAGTCAACATCAACAGACCTCTTCGTTGATATTTTCCGAGTCTTTATCATTTTTCTTGGACTTGGATTTTCTAGCTAACACGAGTTAACTGTGATGTTATTCGACATCCACACCCATCTCGTGTGCTATGAATTTACCGTGACCACTTGTTGGTAAACCTCTTTCTGTGTATTTTACCCAAGATGGTGCATCTGGTTCTGTTTGGGTAAAGTCGTATATCTACCGCTCGCCCAACAGACTCAGATAAGTACAGTGTCATCAGAAAAAGCAAACTGCACACATGGAACCTTATGTGTTCTTCTGGCAGACATCATCTCTATTGGTGGACATTTCTAAATTAGCCCAAGGCGATACATGTTATGTCCACTAGAGAAACAACATCCCGAGACACTCGCCTTATTTGGAAATGTCTCACGATTATCGCTGATATGGACGTGGGTTACATGCTTCTCTACTCTTAAAAGTCTTTCGCTCCGAATCTCGGGACGAGATTCTTTTAAGGGGGGGGGGGGGGGCTATAACACCCCTGGTGTTTGTATTCTGCTCGACAACGAGTATGGATTTAAGCACGTAATATCAGTGGATAAAACGGATGCTAAATTTTAAACATCTTCGTCTATCGCGATTTTAATATCGCATCTGTTTTGTCTATCGCGAGTTCGACATCATTTTTATCTATCCGGGCTCTTCCTAAATTGTCATGATGTTCGGAACATCGTTGTTCCGAAAATCGGTGCGTTCAGTGATTATTTAAAATTCATCGCTCACACGAATATGAATTCGGAAGCCTGACCCGCTTTGATGATTTGTATCCCGAGTCAATTAATTTGAACTCGACAACAAAAATATTCGGAGCAAAATAATCCGAATCACGTATTATCCGACAAAAATCGTGCGCGAGGTTATGATTCCATTCATACTTCATCACGTTGTTTTAGTGACAAAATCATGGGTGCTTTAGCAGATATGGTTTCGGCTAACTTCATTCAATTTACGTAGAGCAAATCCTTGAAGCCAAAACTATATTGGTTCGGTCCATTTGTTTCTCGCCTCGATTTAAATCTCAAAAGTGAATTATCAGGTACAAATTCATCTGACTTCAGATTATTTACCAAATCAAATCCTGTCAAATTGTTGTTATCAATCCTAATTATTCGACCCATTGTTCGCTAAAATCTGGAGTTAGAAATATCTGCGAATTTCTAAAAACAAAAAAGAAAAGAAATAAAAAAGGAAAATATCCTACCGTTCTAATCTCCAGCCGTCTAGCCGCTCTATCCTCTGAGATTTTTTTCTCTAAGCCGCCGCTCTCTGCTCTTATTTATCTGTGCACAATCTCCTTATTCTTCCCCGCGCGTCTTCCTCCTCCAGTTCTGGCGCCCGGCGCTCCTCCCTGGATCGCCTGACCGCGCGCCCCTGGGTCTCCTCGCCGTGGAGCTTCTTTCCCCTGCCGGCGCTCTGCTCTGTCTCCCAGCTCGACGCCCTTCCGACTCCCGCGTGTCTCTCTGCTTGCCCAGGCACCAGCTCGGCCACCTACCTCCCTGTGCTCGGCTCCTGGCCGGAGTTCTCTCTTCCCTCTCCCCATGCCGCGCCCAGCCTCTGCTCCTTGTTCTTCTCTGCGCGACGTGGAGTCTCCTCGCCGCGTTCGGATGTCGCTTGGTCGCCGTCGTCGCTCTACTCGGCGCCTTTCCCCTGCTCGTCCCAGTGGCTTCCCTGCTCTAGCTCGCTCCTCCCATGGCGAGCTCGCCAGGGATGCCCCTGCCCCAGCCGCCCCTCCCTGCCTCTTTCGGCCTGGACTCCCTTGCCTCCGCACCCTGGCCTTCTGCCCGAACTCCCTGGCGCTCGCCTGGTGCCGCACCCCAACCTCTACTCCTTGGTTCTCCCTGCTTGTTCCTTTGGTGCCGCGACCCTCGCCGTGGATCTCCTCCACCGTGCCCCTGCTCTGCTCGCCCATGGCGCGGTCGCCTCTCCCTGGTGCCTCGCCCAGCCAAGCCGCTTCATCTCCCTGTGCTCAAGCGCAAGCTCAGCCGAGTCCCTCTGTTGTGTGCCTGGCTCGCCCAGCGTCCCTGCTCCCTGTTCCTCCATGGTTGCGTCGCGCATGTTCCGTTGTTCCTGCGCATGCTGTCGCGAAGCTCCCTATTCAGTTCTCCTTCATCGCGTTGTCGTGCGCGCGAAACTGCTCACAGTCGACATCGAGTCCGTGACGCGCTCGTTTGACACGGTGAAACGCTGCGTGTGCTTGTGTCCGAGCCCGCCCGGCCGCAACCTCGCTTTGCTCTCTGCGTCGCTATTCGCTGGGTCAAGCCCCATGTTGCCACATCCCTATTTCAGTTTATTGTGCCGCGCCATCATCGCTTCTATCGCAAGCTCGTTAGCCACAGTTATCTTGACTGCGTCAGCACGCGACTGTGGTCGTGTTCATCGAATTTGCCAACGCTCTGTTGCCGATTCTACTATCGTCGCCAGTGATAGCTTCGCGTGTTGTCGAGCCAGTCGTTTCCCCTGTCCTGTGCTCGCGCAATTTTCTGTTCGCCAGCGTGCCCTCTCGGCTCGCTTGGCATTAATCCCTATCTCGTCATCGACCTCGCCACGACATAGTTCGTCCGTCGTGCTGGTCGCTGTCCCATACTGTGCCTATTAGCTCGGATCCTGCCCCAGCTCGTTGTTGCGTCGTTCACAGTCGAGTCGTCAAACCCGTCATCCCCTGCTCGACCCCCACCTCACCAGCTCGCTTAAGACTTCAATCGAAGGTCGTCGTCGTTCCGCGCGTCATCAAGAAAACCCAAGCGTCGGGTGAAGACAAAGCTAGCAGCATGATATTCACCAAGTGCGTGACAAAAAGCTCGAACAAGTCATCAATCGTCATCCTCATCTACGCCAAGATTCGAGAAGATTAGGCGCAGAAGAAAATAAATCTGTACGCGGTCGGAGAATTCTCGATGTGGATGAAGATGAAGCGCGATTCGATGCAGCACTCACCCTATTTCCGGTGAAATGCTGAGCTGGAAGGCATCGTCGATTTCGTGGTTTCAAGTCGGATGTCATAAGGGTAAGTTGATTCGTATTCTAGTCAACTAGATCTATAAATAATTTAAATAGAATTGTTGGTCACAATAAATGTTATTAATTTAGCATGCGTATATTGTGATGATTGATTTAGATAAATCGGTAAATCAAGTAATTTAGATACACAGTTTAAAGAGTTAATAAAAAGCTAGGAATAAAAATAGATGTTCTAGTGTTATTATGTCAATTTGGTTAATGGATGTAGTCGATGCCCTGCTGTGATATCCATGGTGCATAATGCTTGGTTTTAAGTGTTTCATCCTTTTTAGTGTAGATTATGCATCTTATACTATTTAAACTCGTGCTCATACATGTTTACCGTGCATCTCATGAGGTACGATAAATAATCGCGTGATACGAAAGACGAACCAAGTCGACCCCAAGCGCGGGCTAATCCGCAGGATGATGCTGATGGACGAACCCGAAGATGGGATGATCTGATCAAGTGCCAGGACAAAGGCTGATCGTCAAGTGGACGTCACCTAACAACACTAACCTAGTTTTATTCAGGCAAGCCCTGGTGCATTTGTCACCTCCTTGTGTTTTAAAATCTTTATCACCTTGTTTGATGCATTAGGTGATAGGAGTTGTGTGCTAAACCGTTGATGCATTTCCTTCCTTGAAAATTGATTTCCCTTCCTTGATACCCGTTTTGAAAATAATTTTATGATGCTTAGCCTTGCTTTAGCATACAAAAATGTTTTGTTTTAAAACAAAGGTGATGCTTCAGTGGGTGGGAATGTTTTCAAAAATAAAACTTGATGGTGGATCTGTCAAAGGCCTTGATGGGTTCAACATCGGAAAAGATGTACCTCTGCCAGGTACCAGAGTTTGGGTTGAAAATAATAAAGCTGAGACCGGGTGGTTGACTTGCACGAGAAAGGAGTGTCGGTGTAGTGTCTCCGTCTGAGTCGATTAAGGACCGTGTCGATGTTGGCTTGCTGATCGAGGACCCTTTAACTGGTCACATGCCTCATCATGGGTAAGCTTTGCCTCGGGCAGACTAATACCAGAATAAGATAACATGCAATGGGAGTGGAGAGATGGCGAGAGTAGCGTGTACCCTCCATGGCAAGAGGCTCGACGGTGGTGTATCTGTGCTCTCGGTTGGCGTGAACCTGATCTGGTCTTAAGAACCCCGGTGGCAAGTTGACATATGCAAGGGTTAATTGCTACATATGTCGTGTGATTGGAGATCCTCAGCTAAGTATAATCGATTCGGATCGCTGTAACTTCGCGGACATGAAGACTTGGTCACTGCCCTACAGGTAGCAATCCAATGAATTAAAGGGTTGATAAAAGACAACTAGTGCAGGTCAAGTGATTGAACTAGGGTAGAAAGAACTCTAGATGGAGGTAATTTTACTTAACCTGATAAGTAAAAATGGATTTTTAAGGATCCACTCATAGTACGCTTTTCAGCAAAACAGAGTCTTTGATTCTTTATAAGCCATACCTTGAATCCCTCTAGCCAGCATACCCTTGAGAGTCTTTTATTTAGTCGAGTAAGTCTTGCTGAGTAATTCCATACTCAGGGTTTTATTCCCTGTTGTTTTTCAGGTTATAGTTTTGTGCTGCTGATGATGGTGTTAAGTGCCGGTGGGCTCGGCCTTCTTATAAGTCTAAGTAACCCTTCTATACTTCTTATTGAGGATGGTCACTTGAGCTAGCATATATTTCAAACTTATACTTTTGTAATCACTCCGATACAATAATGTAAAATTTTTGTAACTCGTAAAATTTGGTAATAAGATTATCGCTGCAAAAATATTGGTGTGTGTGATTTGTGTTACTTAATCTTGCGGTCCTGGTTGTAAGTGGTATATCCAATGTCCTTGGGGCAATCGGACGGATCCTGTTAAGTTATCTGGTGCACATGCATAGCCGTCTGAGGTCTTTAAGACAAGGACAGGTGCATGTGGGCCCAATAACTTGGGAGGTTCTGCCACAACCTTCTTGTTGCTGAGGTCGTCGAGGTTCACCTGGCCCTCCTCGCGGCGGGGGAGGTGGTAGAGGTTGGAAGGGTCGGACATTCCCGACAGAATGCTTGAAGTCTCTGCAGTTCCGTAAGGTGTGGCGCATATCCTTGTGATACGGGCACTGGGCATCAAGGATGTCGTCCAATGTCCGCTCGCCTCCGCGGGGTGCACCTCGGGCATGAGAGAGGGGTGGTCCAGCGCTATGGACCTCTTCTCGAGGCCTCTTCTCCCAACGCTTGTCGGTTTGCTGGTCCACGTCACGCCGTGGTCCTGAGCCCGTTCATCGGTGGTGATGTAGAGGTTCGCCTCCCGGAACAGCTCCTCGGAGGTGGTCGGTGCCCTTTGCAGTATAGCTCGGACGAAGGCCGAGTCATTGGATCCCCGGTAGAAGTCCTCAATCATTGCTGCCTTAGCGACCTCGGGGATGCGATTTCTCATGGTCTAAAACCTCTTGAGGTACGACCATAGTGTTTCATCCCCTCGGCGCCTGATGGACTTGAGGTCCCATGGCTGCGCTGGCTTGTCAGAGAGAGATTGGAAGTTGGCGATAAAACGGCGACTGAAGTCGCTCCAATCGTCGATGCAGTGCCGTGGTAGGTGTCACAGCCATTGTAGTGCGTCTTGCCCGAGGACGATGGGTAAATACGCAGTCATCACATCTTCAGTTGCCCCAGTGGCCCGGGCAGCGGTTGTATAGACGGCCAACCAGCCTCCCGGGTCCTGCTTAGGCTCGTATTTGTCGACGTTGGAGACCTTGAAGTTCGGGGGCCATTGAATGGCCCTGAGGCGCGGAGTAAGCGCTGATACCCCACATGTGTCCTCATGCCGATGATTGTGATGCCGGTCCCGGGGAGGGGAGTTGCTGATGTGCTGTCTCGACCAACCCCGGGTAGTGCCTCCAGTTGAAGCCGTTGCCGACTCAACTCTAGTGGCCTGACTTCGTGCTGAAACGCCATGATCCTGATCGTACTCCTCTCGGCGCCGTATCTCATTCTCATGACACCGTTCACGCGAAGCGTTGATGGAGCTCCGCGCGTCCCACCGACTGTTGATGGCATGCCGTAGATTGCTCGGGGGATGAGCGAGGGGTAGAAGATGATTAGCCGCCTGAGTGAGCAGTCGCCGATAACCTTCAGTGTCTGGAGTCCGGGGGAGGCCATCGGCTATCCGAGCCAATACTCCAACGGCTATCCGAGCCAATACTCCACCCACCTCACTCGGTGTGTTCATTGCACGGGCAAAGTCAAGTTCAGGTTTCACGCAAAGAGAGGGTTCTCTCGGCGTAGCCTCGCATGTTCAGCTTGCTCTTGAGCCTGCCGGCGATCACGTCATCGTGAGTTCCTCCTTTCTCTGAAGGCTCATTCGTCAGGATTTTCTCCCACCTCCGAGATTTCATCTTGGGATACAGGCTGCGCCGGGTCCCGTTCCCCCGCTTCGTGATGTCGCCAAATATTTCGGCGTCGGTTCCACCGTCGGCGAGCTTCTCGCTGAGGAGGTTCTTCCCCAGGCATGGTTGGCTCGTCGTTGGAGATGGGAGATGATTTCACTCTTCCCCCGATGAAGAGGACGTCGGGGTAGAAAGGAGTTGCTGTGGTGACAAGCTTCTTTCTGTCCTTCTTTGAGGGCGAAGGCACCAGAAGAGCAGCTTGACGGGCCTCTATCCCGTTTGCTTCTTTTTTTCCTCGTAATCCGTGTCCACTCTTCTGTGGACGAAGTGGACAATAGGGTTCTTTGGGTAAATGAATTCTCGACTCCTGACTTGCAAGAGGTAGTCTTCGCCCAGGGCGCTGGAGGTTGCGCTATTTGCTGCCTCGTTCTGGCTTTTTCAGAGATTTTCGGGGAAGGCTTCTTCTCCGGTGGATTCGCTATACGATGCAGAATTCCTTCTTCGTCTGCCACAGACGAGATGGTCCCAAAGAAGAACACGGATCTAGGGCGGAGAGCAATCTTGTGTTGGAAAGTGATGGCCATTGAACTAGCTTGGATCAGCGACACACCCCCTACCTAGCGCGCCAGCTGTCGGTGTTTGGGACCCGACCGCGCACCCAGGGTTACCCCTTGAGGTGCTTTTGGGTAGGACGGTGTTGCTGATTGTAGCTCGATGGTTCGTGCAAGACGCACGAGAGACGATAGACAATTTTCTACAGGTTCGGGCCGCTTGGAGAGGCGTAATACCCTACTTCCTGGTGTGGATCTTTATGTACTGGGTTACAGGGGAATTCTCTAGTATGAAGGATGCTAGAGAATTGAGTAGATGGCTGATGAATGACCTGCCTTTTGATGGGGTGCCCCCTAGACCTTATATATACGACCGTGGGGCACTTACATATGTGTACGATAACGTTGCATGCCTAATGTAATAGTGAACCGACCGAACTTATCTTCCTACAATCTTGCCAACTTATTCTCACTTAGTTCCGATGTCCAAGGTGGTCGCGCGGGAGAATCGGATCAGAGCTGCGGATAACGCTCAAAACCTCACGAACCACCTTGGCCTGCGCTTGTTCATTCCTTGCGTCCGCCCATTCTGCCAGCATTTCTCCCCTGGCCCACGAAGGGATGGCCTTGCGAGATAGTAAGCCCAAAACTGTTTGCAAGGCCTTCTAACCTTCTAGTGGACCCAGGGGATATCTGTCCCCCACACCCACATGTTCATGGGGCCATGTCATGATCTTGAATTGCTATGGGAGGTAAGGGGAAGCTTGGCTGAGGTGGATGCAAGGATTGCTGGTAATAACCTACATCATGTTCTGCGTACCCCGCACCAGACGATTCAACATGATACGAGGACGATCCAGTTGTGTACTCGAATGGTCCGGCGTAATACGCGAATGGTTCGAGCGTGTTAGTTTTCCCTTGCATGGAGTACGATGGTCCTTGCATGAATCTTGGTGGCTCGTCTCGGAACACTGGGAGAGTCGCCGCTGGGCCAGACAGTCTAAGCTCAGGCCCGAACGGTATGGTCGTGCGTAGGTTTGTCCACAGTGGGTTGAGAGGGTTGTGGTTGCGTCACAAATGTATTCATTGGAATATTGTATAATGACTGGGTTTGTAAAGACCCATTTGCAGCTGATGCTTTAGGTGAGGTTGACTCAATTGTGACATCGTGTGCTGGAAAAATTAGACACAATAGATTTCTCTATTGTACGTGTGAGTTTCTTAAGCGTGTATTCTATCCCTCTAATGTGTTGCTACAACTGATTCCTTGTAGATCTATGTATTGTTTGAGGGGCTGGAGGTCGTTTTATTTACTTACATTGGGGTTTAACGAAGGTAGGAGGGACGACATCTTGATTTATCCTTATTTGATGATCTTATGGTGTCAGCTGAAGCATCCCAATTCTCTGGGACTCAAATGTGATACAATTACTAGTCCTAGGAAGCTAGTAAACACATTTATACATCAGATGGTTCTAGTTCTGCTTAAACGAGACAAACCTATAAAGGTGGTGATCAACTTTAAGAGTGGGTCCACAACTCGGGACATATCATCAGAGTGGGGCTGAAGCAGCCCGATATACGCAGCGAAGCAAATCAGCCATTCAACAGCCACATGCATGGTTGGGAACAATCATATGTCTTACCCAATCAGCGATCTCCTTCTATGAAAAACAACAAATAAGCAAGAGTGAGTACTTACGTACCCAATAGCCCACCTTCACCCAAAGAACGAGGAAATCAGATATAATGCATAGAGTATGTGGAGCTTAGGATATTTTGCAGAAAGAGCAATATTTGATGCAGAGTTATTTTGTAAAACATTTTATATTTTTCAAAGCACATCCTCTCCCAAAGGAGCAGGAAGTTTTTCAATATAGAACAAAATCCCCTGGACTAAACCATCCTGGTATCTCAGCAGTTTTCCACCGTTTTCATTTTCAGAAACAGCTACTGGACTTCTCATCTACCATAGCTGACGGCTCAACTGCCGGACCTTTTAAAACCACTTTTCAAAAGCATTTTTGGAAAACAAAACATTAATTGTCAAATCCAAGTCATAACTCATCCATATTCGTGGACACGGGCTATTCGAATAGGTTTTTAAACTCTGTGTAGAGGTGTACACTTTACCCACTAGCCCGACTCTGTGATCTCATGGCAAATGAGACCCGAATCCGAAACTCTATCTTCCCTTGCATGACTTTTTCATGGCGGTTATACCGAAAGGCAAAAGGCCACCTCCATGCCCAAACTAGGACAAAACATTCCCCATCCTTGTCCTCTCGGTGCTCCCCAGCCATCATAACCCTAGGGCACAGACCATGCAAGTTTGGATCAAGCGACTGTCCATACAGTCTCGAGTGGTTGTACTTGATAAGAGTATACATAAGGAGTGTTGACAAACCAATCATTAGGTGAGAGGGACAATCCTTCATGCTCGCACCTAACCCGGCTGAGCCATCACCTTAAGGCCCTCCCAAACCAGGAAATCCCTGATCATCCCACTCAAAGGTGATAAGGGTGACAACTCTTTATCAAACCCATTTAAAAAACATTTTCTTTCGAAAACTCACACATTTTCCCAAATCATGTTGTAACAAAAATGTCGAGGAGTATAAAGATGAATTGCAGCAAAGTTCCAAGGCTGGGTGGCCATATTAACATGTCTCTTAGCAGCAAAATCATATCATGCATAAAATAATAGGCTGAGGGCTGTGGTTGAAAAGCATAGGTAAATTATGCATCAAAGGGATCCAGTGAGCTTGTCGTTGCTTTAAACGGTGAAAGGGTGAGAGCTCGCAGAACTGGCTTCTGGCTCCACCGTCTGGCGTAGACTTGCAGATCTGGCCTTCACGAGACGGCACAAACACTCTAATAACTATGTAGCATGAAAAAGCAAACATACAAACCAGCAAGTATATCAACAAATATTTAGTATAGTGGTCAGAATGTCGATATATGGATGTGTAGAGTGGAGGTGTTGTGATATTACTGGTGGTGGAGTGGAGGTGCTTACCAGGAGGGTGGATTGGAGGCGAAGTGACACTATGTGTGTAGTCGGTAGAGCGGGGTAACTGAGTGGGTGGGGGTTTGCCTTGGCTGAGAGTGTTGAGTGTGTGGAGAGAGAGAGGGTAGCCGGGTGTATTTATAGCTGGTACCTGTGGTTTAGTATGGTAGAGTTCACTGTTGGTGAGAATAGTGGCGAATGAATCGTCTGACTTAGTCTGAATAGGAAAATTATAGGCAGAATATGAGATAAAAGTATTTTTTGGAGTTTTCTGGAATATGAACCTTGCTTAAGGGATGACATGGTTGGATAGGAAATAATTTGATAAGAATTTAGAAACAAGAATTATTGGAATCTGAGTTTGGATGGAGGAGTTTTGGATTTTATAATCATAGCAATAAAAAGAAAAAGGGAAAAGGAATATTCTTGGAATTGTGGCGGAACCGCCCGAATTATTCCAGCCTAAGTGCCAAGTCGCACCCTTAAGGGCAGCAACACACTTAAACAGGAATAACCCGTCAGTCCCTCGGATCTAGTCCTATAAAGCCACTTACCAGGATCGAATACCACTAGCTCACTCGAAGGTGAGGCACAGAGAAATACAATAAAACATAATACCACAAATTTAATAAGTATCATTAGTGATTACATTATCGGAGTTTCAAAAATGATGACCATAAATTTTAATGCAGCGGAAATAACTAACGGAGAAAACCGAGTAACATGGCGAAGCCTGGCCACGCTACTCCTCCTGGTCCTCTCCTGCGGAAGCAATAACCCTCTCGACCGTCAGTCCCAGTGGCAGGGATGAAGGCCAAGTCACATCATCAACCAATCATCCTAAGGAGTACCTGCAAAAATTATGCCACAAGCAAGGCTGAGTATACTAATACTTAGCTAGACTTACCCGGTGTGAGGAGTCTACTCCTCTACCTCTAGACATGCAGCTGTTTGGCTGAGGGGTTTGGTTGGCCAAAAGCACTAGCTGAGTCTAAAATCAAGTTTTAGCTTTTCAAGTTTTAGTATGATCCTTTTAACTAGATGTGTACCTAGCTATTCATACATGGTATCAAACATTTTATCAATCAACATCATTTTGCCAGTCACCTCATTTCCACTTATTACTCAATGCACTACAATGGATCAAGCAGTCTCATTAGCTGCGAGAAGCAGACGATTCGAATCGAGTTTTTATCCTTGCAAGGTAAACCTAAACACACGACGTGGCGAGGCACTCCGTCCCCACACACATCAACCGTCCCCATCGATTCCCTGGCAACAGATCAGGGCTCACCGCCTTGGCGTACAATGCCTCACTGACCCCGACTGCCGTCGTGCAGTGACCGCACTTGTACCCACCATAACCGGAATGGGAGACCACGTCTCAGGTCGCGTGAGGGGTAAAGTCTGCGGGCAGGTTCACTCAGGTACTAGGCTTACCGATTTACCATATTTCTCGGTATGTGTTTAGTACGTTCAAACGCTTGACACAGGTATCCGCACGTTAATCCTTATTCCAATTCTGTCTCGTAGACCACGCGTCCCCATGGACCCGTGTCCATAGACCATCATCATTCCGTTATCAAAATGGATACAACCAATTCCTGACCTCGCGTGAGTGCTAGAAAAATCACTCGACTTCTACCGAGATCCCTAATTAGCAAAGCAGCTACTCGACCTAGCATACTAGTATCCATCTCAAAAGGAATCCTGAGTTCATGCAACTAGGGTTTCAAACAACTCCTACACTTAAGTGCACAGTACAAGCCTACAAACATTAAGTGCAGTAAAATAGCATATATAACAGTTATGCATAAAACCGGGGCTTGCCTTTAATTTAACACTTAGACAGTGTTTGCTGGGGGAGGTACTCGCTTAGCGAGCATCCACTGGTTAATTCCACCATTCTTCAGGTCGTCCACCAACTGCATCTTGTGGTTGGCACCACATCACTTGCACGATCGTCATCTCTCGGTCCTAAATGAGATGCAAGATGCATATGTATGAATATAATGAAAGTAGCACAAGATATTCAAATACACGGTAGCGAACTAGACATTAAATTGTAAGACACCATAACAACCACACGCTAGCATTAGTTAACTACACGTTATCGGCGTTCAACATTAACACCATTAAAAGACGACAAATATTTTATTTATTTATGCAACACAACTACGACATCACAAGTACGCGCATTTTATTTATTTGGATACGGCTTTTCATTAGTTCTTCTAGTGATTGTACAAAAGCATCCCAAACAACACAAGTTTCATAGAGTACCTAGTCATCAATAACTACGGAACTCCTATCCACAGCCAACTACAGCAAGAAACATACAAAACATGACACACGTGTATTATTAAGCTTAGTCATGGCAAGTCTACATTACTTAAGTGTTAACCAAACATTTTTAGCAAAATGGGTGAACTAAACAATCAAATGGACACTTGCAGATTTTTGGACAGCAATACAACAGTTACTTGTTTTAACCATATCTCTTCAATTATTAATCCAAAAATAGTGAACAAATACTTTTTGGAAAGATTGGGAAATGCTCTACAACTTTGGTATTATCATCTCAATATGATTAGACTCTTAGCAAAGTCGAATTGTGCACATACAACAGCTCTGTCCAGCTTTGGACAGATTCAGACTTGCAACTTTAAAAATTCACAACTAAAGATTCAGACATCCAAAAAAAATGATCTTAGACTTTCTGGAAAGATAATAAAATTGTCTACAAATCATTTATAAACATCTCAGGTTGATTGAATATGTATCAAGGGTAAAATACATTAGAAGGCTTTGATGTCCAGAATTGGACAGATTCAGCCTTCAGACTTTAAACATCCATAACTTAATCTTCAGACCACCAAAAATAGTGATCCAAGACTTTTTGGAAAGCTTAGCAAAAGTAATATACAATGTTTATAATCACCAAGAAGTGATTCAATATTTAACTAAATCAAACAATACAGTTTTCGAAATCTGTTCTGACAGTGGACAGAACAAAGCAACCAGTTTGTAAAATTCATAACTCTTAAACTATCAGGCCTATGGTTATAAAATTTTAACATAAGAAAGATAAGAAAAGCATCTACAACTTTCTTATAATTAACAAGGACTTATTCTAACATTAAATTAAGCAAACAATGCAGTTTCGAAAATCTGTACAAAAATTAGACAGATTCAGTTACTAAATTTGTAAAAAGCTTCTATTTAACACCAGCAAGATAATAAAGTTATCTACCCCTTTTTTATGGCACATATCTACAGAAAATATAATTTAGTTCATCAAACATACATCACGACAAAAACAGCGCGTGCAGCCCAAAACAGCAATTAATAAAATTCAGCTTCTATTTACTTCAAAAATTGCCGCGTTCTAGAGACTCGACTTATTCTAATTTATATCAACGCACACTTAAGCATAGTCACACAATAGATGACGTGACGGCTACGTAGTCATGCCATCACTTCACCCCACAATCCCAAGTAGCGAAATAACTCTAACCGAACTTGGCATTTAGCCGATCGATTCCTAACCCATTTTTCAGACCACCACTACACGACATGCCTACTACGTTAAATGACTTGTTCACAATTCACATACATCTTTACCAAAACATTCCCACATCGCTTGCAACTTAACCTAAGCTTCACTACACAATTTCAGGACATCTACTTAATTCATGAATATCATCGTCGCACACATCGACTCGATTTGAATTAACCACACATGTCTATCACATGAATGGAGCATTTCAACAAATATCCTAAAACAAACTAACTTCATCACACATCTTACATTACAAACATTTGAAGTGTCTACTCGAAATCGTAAGCACAATCATACACTATCTGCGAAACTCCATTTGACGAACTATGTATGCATCGTCACGACTCGACTTATAATTATAGAGAAAGCGACGACAACTTGGCATGTCACCACCTCTCTATATAAGCCAAAATAATTTCTACTATCGACTAAGAGTTCTAAGTATTAAACACACTGTTACTGTCCACGCGCAAATAAACCTCAACTTAACATTAGTGACACCGATGGATTTTTACTAAACTCATCATGCGCATAACCACGTCTCGCATACAACCATATGGTGGCGTGCACTTGAGACACTTCAATCAATGTGGCGCAACCACTAATATATGAACTCCGATACTCATGTTTTAACAATACATCCTCCACGCAAACTAGCACTCTCTAAACTACCCGTCACATCAATAAATATACTCCCTATATAGTCACCAATCCCATCACATCGCATAAAACAAATACACTTTTCACATAAGCACATATCGATGCATTTCCCAAAACATAATCCGCATTTTGTATCTTAGTTTTTCGCATCAAACAATGCATCGCATATTTTTCTACCAAGATATAAAAACATCTGAGTTCTTTTCTACTTCTTTTTCTTTCGCCACGAACTTCAATCCATACCAATACAATTTTTAAACATGCACCACATCGACCAAAACATAATTAGACAACTACAAATCGCATACATCAAATAACCTCTTGTTCTCCAATCGCAAACGCGATTCTACCAATACGCATAACCGAAACATTTTACACACATCCATTCAAAATAATTAATTGAGTCGATCGAGAGCGACATGCATCGGCTCACCATAAACAAACCCAATCGATGTTTGTAAGGACAATGGTGATTCCGATTTGTGCATCGCTCCGAACATCCGACGAGCGTTGAACGACTTGCCTTCTCCTCCACGCACAACACGGGTTTCCTCTCCTCCACAAAACAAAACAAAACAAAACAAAACAGCACATATACACAATTAATCACCGAAGAATAATGCCGATGTGGAATCAAACAAGGAGCGTCGTTGTCTCACCGGGGGTGAACGATGTCGCGGATGGGGCTGCGCAAAAACAGCAAACACCCGGAGAGCATCGACGTCGTGCTGTTCACTGCGCAGCACAAAGCAGCGAGCCGCGCGGAGACGTCGGGGCTGCTGCTCACGGCGAGAAAAGCTGGGCGCAGGAAACAGCAGGGGGAGGGAGGTCGGCCGTCGACCCTAGCCGCGGTCATGGGCAAGCTGGAGAGTGTCGTGCCCCCTGCGCGCCGATGTGGCCGAGCAGGAGAGGGGCGTCGAGCTGCTGGTCGGCCATGGGAGGAAAACAGCAGGGGAGTGAAGGACGCCATGGCTGGGGGCGCGTGGAGCAGGGAGCCCGCTGGTGGCCTTGCTGTCGTGAAGCAGGGAAGAAGAAAGGCAGAGGACGCCACGGGAGGAGCTTCTGCGCGGCGTCCATTGCAGGGGAGGTGGAGCTCGCGCCCATGGGAGAAGAAGGGCAGGGGACGCCATGGGAGGAGGCTGCTGCTCGCCTGCTGCAAGGACGTCGAGTTGGGGAGGCTGAGCGCAGGGAGGAAGAAGCTACTGCTGGGAGCGCCTTCACTAGGGGAGCTCGGCCATGGCTGCCCTACACAAGGGAGGCCAGGGAGGAGGGCGCCATGGGAGGCCCCTTGCTCCTGCGCTGAGAAGGTGAGGTCGCCAGGAGGTGCTTCAGCGCGCCGAAGGGAAGGGACGTCCGACCATGGAAGGGAGCTCGGCGGCCATGGAGCTTCTGCCCCTACGCACGTACAGGAAATAGAGAGGAGCTGCTGGTGGTGGCTAGGCCTGGGAGTGAATAAAAGCCAATGCAAGTGAAGGGCACTTCTATTTATAGACATGGGCTAGGGTTAGGGTTTCTTAGTGGGCCAAATGGACTGGGCTGGGCTTGGCCCAAAACACAAAATCGGGCTGCGCTAAATATTTTTCGGAATAAAAATGCTCCTGCGTAATTCGTTTCTACGGAGAACAGAGCGAATTAGAGTTCCGACGAACGGACGATTGAGCGAATAATTTGGCCGAGAGTCTGATTTGAATTTGCTCGAAAATAATTCCCTACGCATGATTCGAAATAAAACCGTCTTGAGATACGACCGGCTTTTGGATTTATGATTGAAAGAGACAAACTGCGACATTTAAAAATTGTCGTCGAAGTTGATTTTTGAAATTGGATTGGACATAGAGGTATTAAGCTGAGTTGGATAAGAATTAATTAGAGGACGACATACTGAGTATTCCATTTGCGAGTACGGATCCAGATAAAATAGTCGGACATGGATCGAAGGTCGAGGAATCGGACTCGGGGTCAGATCAAATAACAGTCGTCGAGAGTTTATTTTAATGAGCTTTCAACGAGATTTATAAATCGAGATTGATTATCGAGTTTTCATTCGTTCCGAGAAATAAAAGTTTTAACAGGCTCCAAATTTGGCCTTCCGTGAGACTGAATAACTCCGAATTCGGTCAAATGTGTACGAATAGTCTGGATAATCAGAGACATACGTGAGCGAGAAATAGAAATTTTTACTTAGCATCTGAGATTGGGATAAATCTCCCGACATAACGCGAAATAGACACCTGGGGTGTCACAGGAATATTCCAGAATTTGAATATTTAGATATTTGGAAAATCGAAAATACAAATGTATTTTTGAGCGGTGTGATAGGAATTATTTCTAGGTTGTTCTTGGGCAGAGGTTTATGTTGGTGGCAACTATTCCTACCTACTGTGTCACATGAGACAACAGTAAGGCGGGACCCGAATAGCTGGAATACTATGGTATTCTGGTCTGGGTGGGCTATGGTATCTTGGGCCAGGTTTTATAGGATCGAAGGCGTATCCATACAAACATGGTTCGTCTTTCTTTTTGGAAGCCTGGTTCGAAAGAATCTCAAAGTTAAGCGTGCTTAACTTGGAGAAATCTGGGATGGGTGACTAGAAGGGAGGTTCTTACTAGAAGGAAAATCACACTCACCGGAGTTTGTATGACTGGAATATTGGTCTGGCAGGTCTTAGGTGAGCTGGACAACATGATGGATGAGCAATTGAATATTTGGGTGATCGGATGATCGATGAATAGTGACTATGAACTATCCGATGAACGATGAATAGTTCGTATGAACAAACGATGAATAGTGACTATGAACAAACAATGAATAGGGATTATGAACGAACGGACGAACGATCGAATGGTCGGACAAACGAACGGTCGAAATTTCGGCAGCACAACGGCTGAACAAAGATTATTTGGACGAACGAACGGGCAAACGAATGAACAAACCATGAACGATCGAATGACCGGACGAACAAACTATGAACAGGTGGACGAAAGATCCTTATGCTTGTGTTGTGCTTGTGTGGGAGTGGGGGGAAGTGAGTTGCCATGAAATGGCTTGGGGTGGCTTGAGGGGAGGCCCTTGCCCCTCTATTTATATGCAAGGTGGGGGGATTACGGGGAGGAGGTAAGGATTAGTGGGAGATAAGCATGTATTAGTCGTGTATATGTGTAATTAGCTTGTAGAGCTCACCGTATGACACCGGAGGCGTACGTATACGTATGAGCATGAGGAAAATCATGAAGAAAATATTTGTAGAGACTTTAAAATTGATTCTGAAGGTATTCCTGAGGAGGAAAATATTTGGAGAATTATCGGTGGAATATTTGGGCAGTATTTCTAGAAAGAATTTGAGGGGGGTCATTGGGAAAATATTTGTAGGATATTTTGAGGACGATTTTGGAGAGAATATAGACCACTATATTTTATTTGTTGAGATCAACTCGCAAACAAACATTTTGAAACAAAATTTAAAATTCATTTTGAATTTAGAGCGAGTTTGAGAAATTTTCTGGATTTGAATTTTTGGGTTGTTACAGATCTACCCCACTTAAAATGAATCTCGTCCTCGAGATTTGACTTATAAGGGTTATGGGTATAGCTTTACTTCAGCTACAAATCTTTCTTATGCAAACTCTTCGAGGAGATGGAGCTTCAACAAAATCTAGCCTTTGAGGAGCATCCGGTTGCCGATTGCAAACGCTGATTCTGGCTACTCAAAAATCATCTTCAGGCTTCTAGCTTTCGCTTGGCAGCTAGCTTATTGAAGAAGCATCGATGCTAACACGCAAATATTTCTCTTACGAACTCCCACATGAATTCCTTCCTTGATTGGTCTTCTGGTGCTTCATCAACAAAACTTGGGTGACCACTTCTCATCTAGAAACTTATATGCTTGGATGATCTGGTCCTCCACAAGCTTGCTACATTCACATGCCTTCTTCTTTTTCTCCAAAGTATCAACCTTACTGGAACACTACCCTACTTAAAAAGAATGAGGGTAGAACTCTTGAATCTTGGGGATTTGAATTCCTTGAAGTACCTCATAACATGAGTGTTATAGGGCCTTCTTCTGCTATTGCTGCTTGAGTAGGCTGCGGAGAGATGACTGGCATAGAGTTGATTTTGGGACAACCTTCTTCTCATCTTCTCTTCGCTATTTTCTTTTCACTTTTCACCGCCCCTTCCTTTCTCTTTGTTCTTCCCACTGGAGGATTCTATCAAAGAGTATTACCATCATACAGAGGAGGAAACCAAAGACTATGAACCATGTACAACAGTCTTCAACCCAAGAATTACCAAGCATTGTGATCTTAGGGGCGAGGGAGTGGAAAAAGGAGTTGCTTGCGATTTGGCAGAGGGGATTTTATCGGGAGTCTTTTGCTTTGAGCGGAATAGGAACTGAGGGAGCTGGTGGGGGTTTTATAAGCGAGCAGTACTGATGGTGGTGTTCGGGTGCGGAGGGGTGGTGATGGGGCAGGTGCCACATGGCAGTAGGCACGATAGGAGGGAGGGGGGCCTGTTGCTAGCGACAATGGCCTGCGGTGGGTGCACTGTAAAGGGGGCGTGGGGCGGTGGTAGTGCGCATGGAGGCGGAGCACGTATGCGGGGGGCACAAATGAGTGGTGGGGTTGTTCCAAGAATCTTTGCCTCTCTGTATGGTAATAACTTCTTTTGTCCTCTTTTTTAGTTTACTTTTACTCAGGGGCAGTGCTTTGATTCTCACGGTCGGTCCTTTTGACTGAGCGGCTGGACAGGTTCCTTCTGTAGCTTATTCCAGGATTCAAGGGTAAGCTTCATGGTATCTTCTTGGGTAAGGTGCTTTTATCTTCAGATGGGTTAAGGGGAGAATGGAGGAATAAGGTGAGGATTAGCTCTAATGTGTTATCTATGTTTTTAGATAAAAACTTTTTTAAAAAGAAAGAAAACACATAAGCTCAGGAATGATAAGCATAAACAAATCAAATGTTTTGAATAAGGGAAGAATATAGTTTTTCAAAGCACAGACTACTCAGATTCGGGGGCTAAGCATAACTACTATTCCTGCTCCTAAATCGAGAACTATGTTCAATGCGACTTATGAGCACTAACGTTTAAGCTTCACATATGCACTCAAAAGGGGAGAAAACAGCAAGCGAAATTCATTTTGAAATGCCCTAAGGGGCCACACAAATAGAGTTTTTTTTCAAAACACAGGGCTACACGGTTACCTCTCATACATGCAGGGCTCTAGCCAATGTGAAGAAAAAACTTCACTGCCCAATGCATGTAGAGGACTGGGTACAACTATTTTAAATCTGACAGCTTCTCTTCTGACGAGGCTGGCACACAACTTCAATTTAAGATACCTCCTGGATGGGTTAAGAGGGAGCTGATGTTGATGAATTCTTCCGGTGACTGAGATGGCAGGACGGGGTTGAACTCTTCTTCAAGCGGGACTGACTCTTATAGCTACTCAGAGGGTGGTGGTGCTGGTGGGGTGCTTGCAGCTTCTTCTTTGATCTCAAGGGAGGGTGTTGGGATCTTCTTCATGGTTAGGGGCTCAAAAAACTTCGGCGTTGGATCTTGGGTGGACTTGGGGTGCTCTTGCTTATCCATAGCCTTAGGGGAGACTGGCATTCCTTCCATGACTATGGCTCCTTCTGGGAGTTCCCAAGCCTTATTTTCTCCTCTGATAAAAATCGGGTGACCTTCAAGAATCTGGTGATCTTCAGCTCTCATGGGTTGAACTGGGTTGGATGAAGCAGGCTCTTGGATCCGTAGGGCTCTACGTTGGTTGTGGGTGACCAAGTAGGCCTCAATCAACTTCTGGACGTGCTCATCCTTGGCTTGCTTCAGGGCTTCAAAAGCAATTACTTCACGACTTTCCAAGGCAGTTGGAAGGGCTTGAGCTATGGTCAGATCCACATGGAGCTGATGGTTGCGCTTCTCTGCAACTTCTGCTCGGGCAATCATCTGACGGTTTGTTCAGAATCAACCCGCCGTCCCCGGTTTTCGCTCGTAGGCCCCTGTAATCTTGCAGATTGAACCCTGGGCATTTAAATATTCATATAATTAGACCTATTTTCATATTTTGAATTCCCAAACTTGTTTATTTCATATCTTTTGCATATGAACTCCAAATTTAGTGATTCAAATTGCAAAATGTTCATAGGAATATTCTCTGTTTAAATAAATTAGTTCCATTTACAATCTGTACATTCCAATTTTATGGTTAACTATGGATTAGTATATGTGTAGATTTGTTTATTTAATATAATAAATAAAAGGAAAACCCTAGGTGTCGGCATTTCGAGACCGGGGGGTCCCTGGGCCGACGAGTGAAATGTCGCCGCGTGCCCCAGCTCAGATGGGTCGGCGCGAGACGGAGCGTGAAGGGGGAAGACAGGGCAGCCGGAGCGAGAGAGGGAGGTGGAAATCCCGCGGCCTTCGTGTTTGTCCCGCGCCCAGGTCGGGTGCGCTTGCAGTAGGGGATTACAAGCGTCCACGCGGGAGAGGGAGCGAGCGGCCTCACGCGAGCGCCTGTCCTGTCCTCTTCCCCGCACGGCCAACCCTCTGTAAGAGGGCCTTGGTCCTTCCTTTTATAGGCGTAAGGAGAGGATCCAGGTGTACAATGGGGGTGTAGCAGAGTGCTAACGTGTCTAGCGGAGGAGAGCTAGCGCCCTAAGTACATGCCATCATGGCAGCCGGAGAGGTTTTGGCACCCGGTTCGTGTGGTGTCGTGGCCGTCGGAGGAGCGCTGAAGCCTGGCGGAAGGACAGCTGTCGGAGCTGTTGAGTCCTTGCTGACGTCCTCTTGCTTCCGTAAGGGGGCTGAGAGCCACCGTCGTCATAGAGCGTGCGGGGCGCCATCATTGCTTGTCTGGCGGAGCGAGCCAGATGGGACGCCGGTCTTGTTTCCCGTAGCCTGAGTCAGCTTGGGGGTAGGGTAATGATGGCGCCTCCTGTTGACGTGGCCGGTCCGCGCCCTAGGTTGGGCGATGTGGAGGCTCCTCCGAGGTCGAGGTCGAGTCTGTCTTCCAAGGCCGAGGTCGAGTCCGAGCCCCTAGGTCAGGCGAGGCAGAGACCGTCGGCTGAGGCCAGGGCTGAGTCCGAGCCCTGGGGTCGGGCGAAGCGGAGTTCATCGTCTTCAGGGGCTGAGCCCAAGTCCGAGCCCTGGGTCGGGCGGAGCGGAGTTCGCCGTCTTCAGGGGCTGAGCCCGAGTCCGAACCCTGGGTCGGGCGGAGCGGAGTTCACCGTCTTCAGGGGCTGAGCCCGAGTTCGAGCCCTGGGTCGGGCGGAGCGGAGTTCGCCGTCTTCCGGGGCTTAGCCCGAGTCCGAGCCCTGGGTCGGGCGGAGCGGAGTTCGCCGTCTTCCGGGGCTTAGCCCGAGTCCGAGCCCTGGGTCGGGCGAAGCGGAGTTTCCTATGGTGCCTGAGGCCGGGCCTGGCTACCTGTCAGCCTCGCTCTGTCGAGTGGCACAGCAGTCGGAGCGGTGCAGGCGGCGCTGTCCTTCTGTCAGGCCGGTCAGTGGAGCGGCGAAGTGACTGCGGTCACTTCGGCTCTATCGACTGGAGGACGTGCGTCAGAATAAAGATGTCAGGCCACCTTTGCATTAAATGCTCCTGCGATTTGGTCGGTTGGTGTGGCGATTTGGCCAGGGTTGCTTCTTGGCGAAGACTGGGCCTCGGGCGAGCCGGAAGTATGTTCGTCGCTGGAGGGGGCCTCGGGCGAGACGTAGTTCCTCCGGGGTCGGCTGCCCTTGCCCGAGGCTGGGCTCGGGCGAGGCGCGATCGAGTCCCTCGAATGGGCCGATCCCTGGCTTAGTCGCACCCATCAGGCCTTTGCAGCTTCGTGCTGATGGGGGTTACCAGCTGAGAATTAGGAGCCTTGAGGGTACCCCTAATTATGGTCCCCGACAGTAGCCCCCGAGCCTCGAAGGGAGTGTTAATACTCGCTTGGAGGCTTTCGTCGCACTTTTTTGCAAGGGGACCAGCCTTTCTCGGTTGCGTTTTGTTCCGGTGGGTGCGCGCGAGCGCACCCGCCGGGTGTAGACCCCGAGGCCTCGGAGGAGTGGTTTGACTCCTCTGAGGTCTTAATGCCTCACGCAATGTTTCGGCTGGTCTGGTCGTTCCCTCATGCGAGCTGGCCGTAGCCCGGGTGCACGGTCGGGTTCCAAGTTCTCGGGCTGGTATGTTGACGCTGTCCACGGTTTGGCCGGAGCCGGGTTTGCGAGAGCAGCCCCCGAGCCTCTACACAGGGCGAGAGGACAGTCAGGGACAGACTTGACTTTTTTACATACGCCCCTGCGTCGCCTTTCCGCAAGGAGGAGGGGGGGGGGAAAGCGCCATGTTGCCCTCGGAGGGCGCCGAACATGGTGTCTCCGGTGAGCTGCTGGCGGGTAATCCGAGCGGACGTCCGTGCCCCATTTGTTAGGGGTCGGCTAGAGGCCCAAAGGCGCGCCCAAAAGTACATGCGGGTGATCTGCCGGACCCGGTCCCCTATCGACGGGGTCCGAGGGCTCGATGCCTCCCTCTGATGGGATTCCGTAACAAGATCGTTCCCGCTAGTCTCGGAAATGTCCTAGGGTACCTCGGGAGCGTAGCCCGAGCCTCGGTTATGTATCGAACGTACCCAGGGTCATCCTACACTCTGTGTCTGAGGCGGTTGTGAACCTTTCGAGGGCCAACCTACGAACCCCTGATCAGTAGTAGGCGTGGAGCCCGAGTGGCCTGAGGCAGCCGTTGAACCCTTCCGAGGGGCCAGCCTTCGAACCTCTGACCAGTAGTGGGTGTGGAGCCCACGCGCTCTGAGGCGGCTGTTGAACCCCTCCGAGGGGCCAGCCTTCGAACCTCTTATTAGTAGGGAGGCTCGGAGCCTGTTTCCTTCACGGAGAAGGATCCTTTTCGGGGTATCCCCCTTTCCCGGTCCCTGTTGTAAGAGAGAGAAAGAGGAAAAGGAAAAGGATACGAAATCGAATGACGTGGCGTACCTTTTTTGACGCGGTCATTATGGCGAAGGCGAAGCGTCGCTTGCTTCTCCTGCCTGAGGCACCGCCTGTCCTGCCGCGGAGTTAATGCGACGGAGCGGGTGGTTCGCAGGGCGGCCGTTGCGCACGCGCGAGCCGTTCGAGGAACGGCCGTTTCACTTTGGGTTTTTGAATCCCACGGTGGGTCCGGGCGAAACGTTGAACGGGTCTCGCCTTGGTCTTTATATATCCGGGGGAGGGTCTGGCGACGGTTCTTTGCTCCGCTTCTCGCCTACCCCTTAGGTTTTTGCAACCTGAGAGGTTTTAGCTGGAGAAAAGGAAACCGCCCACCCAGTCCTTTCCGCCGCCACCCCTTTTGCTCGGTGATGGCCGACCGGGTGACCATCATCTCGCCGCGCGATCCATGGCCCTTCTCCACAGTCACGGCGGATGACCTGGAGGATCTTGTTGCTGAGGGTTTACTTTGCCCTCTCTCGGATGAGAGGCAGCCGAAGTGGATTCCTCGCGCGAGCGGAGCCGCCCCGTCCCCGCCGCCGGGGTACGTTGTGAGCTTCGTCTCCTTCCACGAGCGGCGGTTCGGTGTGCCAGCAAGCCGCTTCATGCGGGCGATCTTGTACAACTATGAGATGGAGTTGCACAACCTCAGCCCCAACTCCATCTCGCAAGCCGCCATCTTCGTGGCGGTGTGCGAAGGATACTTGGGGATCGCCCCCCACTGGGACTTGTGGACTCATCTCTTTTATGCGGAGCTTTTTGCTTCGCCGACGGGGGAGAGAAGGGTCCGCGCGGCGATGCGGGCCGACGGTTGTATCCTCCAGCTGAGGCAGTCGCGGGCGTCGCTGTACATCCCCGCCATCCTTGTGTCCTCGAATAAAGGGTGGCAGCGCCGGTGGTTCTACCTCCGGAATGACGGCGAGATGCTCCCGCCGTTTTCCCAGCTAGTGGTCACCGCCGCAGCCGATGCTTGGCGCTACGGGACCCCGCACGACAGGCAGAAAAACCTCGAGCCCCTTCTCAAGGCCCTGGAGGTGTTGCGGAAAGGAGGACTCATCGCCGCGGGAGTGATTGCCGCCATTCACCGCTGTAGGGTGCTTCCCTTGGCGGAGCGGCGGTTGCCGCTTTGGGAGATGACGCTGGAGGCTGACTTGGAGGGCTCGCGGATGTCCTCGGATCCTCTTCCCATCGACGTTCTCCATGGGCGGGTGGCCGTCGCGTTGGGAAAACCGGACGCCAGCGCCTTCTCTCAGCCCTTGATGCGCCCAGACGACGGGTGCGTGACCCTGGTGAGTGTCCGCTCCTTCTATCTCCCTGCGTCGGATTGCCCTTGGTCCTTATGGTCGAGATTTTCATCTGTCTCCAGGAGGTAGGGTGGCACAAGCCTTCCCGGCCACGGGTCCCGGAGGACGTGGTGGACCGGGCAGCGTGGCGGGTTGCCGCGGAGGAGAAGAAGAAGAAGAAAGACGCGGAGAAGGCTCGGGCCCGCGAGCGGACGTGGGCCCGAGATGCCTTGGAAAAGCTTCATCGTCGGCAGGAGAGGGATGGACTCCCGAGGGAGCCGTCGCCGGAAACGCCTGACGACGACGACGATGATGAAGATGATGACGAGGACGACGACATGGCTGCCCGCCTCGGCCTTAGCCCGGGTTTGAGGCTAGGCCAGGAGTCGTCAAGCCAGCCCCCGGGCGGGCTGGCGCCGTCAGTTCCCGGGGTCGGGACGCCGAGGTCCCGGCCCGAAGAGCGGGGGCAGACCGAGGGGGTACTTGACCCCTCGGCCGGGGAAGTTGAGGTGACCCCGAGGAGTCAGGCCGAGGCGTCTGTTCCCCGAGAGCCGTCGCCCACGCCGGCAGCGCAGGAGAGCGACCCTCAGGTCGCCGTGGGAGCGCCTGGGCAGTCCGTCTCCCGGGTGTCTAAGGTGCCCAAGGCGAGGGTGGTGCCGAAGCTGGCGGCGAGGCGGACCTCGGCGGTGCCTTCGGGGGTCGAGATCCGAGAGACCTCTCCTCAGGCACGGTTGATCATGGCCCGGAGCGGGTAAGTATCCTGGAACGTCTTCGTCCTGGCTTCTCATTCGTATGTCCCGACCGCGACTTTTCTCTCCTCCTCAGCAAGCGAAGCCATGGCCTGACCGATCTGGCTCCCCGGAAGGCCCTTAAGACGGCGTCGGCTTCCGCAGCGGGTGCCGCGTCGGGCCTCGCTGTTCAGCTGACCTCCTCGCAAGGCGCTCCACAGCGGGGGGCTCAGGCGGCACCAGTCGCCGTGGAGCGAGTTCCCGAGGCCGGCTCTTCTGCCGAGGCGGCCATCGTGCTGGAGGAGGCGGCTTGCGCGGACGTGGCCTCGGGCCCACCGGACATGCCTCCGGTGCTGGCGCCTGCTGCTGCTGAAGCCGCGGCCGTCCCAGTCGGGGAGCGACCTGTTGCTGCCGACGCTGAGATGGCCGAGGCGTCGGCGCTCGGTGCCTCGGAGGAGGGGGGGCGTGGAAACGCGATCCGTCCCGCCGAGCGGCAGCCTTGTCCCTGCGCGGCGGAGCTCCGAGGGGCGGCGCTAGTTGCTCCGGTTCCGGACCCGTGAGGCTTCGGATCCCTTCTTCGTTCTTGACGATGAGCGGGAGGAGCAGTCTTGGGACGAGCTCCGCGAGTGTGCCGAAGCAACAGTGGGGTCGCTCCGGTCGTCGCTGGAGGTCTTCTGCAGGGACGTCCCCAAAATCCTCCAGGTAATGGTTTCAGGCATACCTTTTTTGTGACCAAGGCGTCTTTTGTGACGCCCCGCTCCCTTCCCCCAGGATCTACGGATCTGAGCGCCACCAAGTCATCGTTCATCCGCCACGAGGTCGACATTTGGGGCTTGCTGCGATCCCTGAGGACCTCGCTCGCCGGGGCTACTGCGCGCCTCTCCCAGCAGGGCGCCGAGGTGACAGACCTTCGGTTGCTCTGCGCCGATCTGAGAGCAGAGGCGGCAGCGGCACGCGCAGAGGCGCAACGACAGAAGACGGAGTTGGACCTGGTCGCCAATGAGCGAGACCAATCTCGGGGCCAGGCTGCCGAGGCCGAAAGCCGGGCTGGAGCCCTTGCAGCAGACCTAGCCGTAGCCCAGGCCGCAGCCTCGGAGCAGCGTGCCCGAGCCGGAGGTATGTCTTGGCCATTTTCGATTTTCGTTTCAGCTTGTTTCCTCCGCTTGTGTTTGAGGCCTTGCGTTCTGGCTATTCGCAGAGCTCGAGTCCGCCTTTGATGAGTCCACCAGGGCGCTTGCCGGGGCGGCCGAGCAGAGGGAGGCCAACCATGCGGCCATGTCTGAGGCCATCTCGGACTTCTGCCGGGTCTTAGGCTTCGGTGACGTCCCCTCGAGAAGCTCCCCTCAAAGTCGCCTGTAGGCCTTGGGCGATCACGTGCGCGGCAGACTCCGCGAGGAGCTACACCACGGCGTCAGGCGGGCCTTCGCCGTGCTTGCTTCCCACTACGTCGTGGATCTGGAGCGGGTCAGCGAGGGATATTGCCTTCCTGACGAAGATGAAGCTGCCCTGGCTGAAGTCCAGAGGCTCGACGCGACCGCCGCGGGCCCGAGCGCGATGCTGGCGACCACCTTCGAGGCAGAGATCCTCCTGCCTGCGCCATCGTCTGAAGCCGGGGTGAACTTTGCCGAGGGTGGGGACGAAGCCGAAGGCGCGGCTCCTTCCCCGGGCGGCGCCTAACTCTGTCGGGACAGTTTCCTTTGAATGCACGTGTGTCTTTTGCGGCCGCTGAGGCCTGAACACTTTATTATCGTAGTATAAAGTCGTGCCCCTTTTCATTTTGCGTGTCCGGCTCCGCTCGTCAGTAGCAGGGTGGCTTGCCCAAGTAGGAGTCATTTTTCGTGGTAGGTGACGAGTGAGGTATCCGTAACCTAGAGGCGTAGGAGTCCCTCGGCTCAGTCAACCTTGCCACTTACATGCACCCGCGTTCGCTTCTTGGGGTCCTGCTACCGACATAGCCGGGGGAACGCGGAAGCCTTTTTGATTGAAAATTTTGACGTGGAGGGGGTTCCCCTCTTTTTAGCCCCCGAGGGAGGGTCGGGCTTTGCCGAGGCAAGGCTGACCCTTCCTTGATGACCAAATTTTGCGTGGGAACGAGGTATACGAACAACTTGAAAACATCTTAAGGGTAGAAGCGACGTAGCTGTTGGATGTTCCAAGTGTTGGTGTAGACCTCGCCTTGATTGTCGGCCAGCTTGTTCGTTCCGGGCTTCAGAACTTTGGTGATGACTAACACCCCTTCCCAATGGTGCGTGTAGCCCCCGGGTGCCTTCTGCAAGGGGTCGACGAGGTCCAGACCCCACACAGCAAAAAGCCAGGTGATGGGTTTCGTCTGCAGAGCTTGAGCAGGCAGGTGAGTCTGCCCCGCGTAGAACTGACACCCTTCGCAGGTGCGGACAATTCTAGTGGCGTCGGCCACCGCCATCAGCCAGTAGAAACCTTGTCGGAAGGCGTTTCCAACAAGGGCTCGAGGTGCTGCGTGATGGCCGCAAGCCCCCAAGTGTATCTCTTGTAGGAGCTCCTGGCCTTCGGCGGTGGAAATGCATCGCTGGAGGATGCCTGAGGGGCTGCGGTGGTAGAGCTCCTTCCCATCTCCCAGCAAGACGAACGACTTGGCGCGCCGCGCCAATCGCCGAGCTTCGGCTCGGTCGAGGGGTAGCTCTCCTCGGTGGAGATATTGCAGGTATGGGGTCTGCCAGTTTCGATTAGGCGTGACCCCGCTTCGCTCCTCCTCGACGCGCAGTGCCTCACCCTCGGGAGCCGAGGGTAATTCGGGCTGAACCGAGGGTGCCTCGGGCCGAGCTGAGGGTGCCTTGGGCCGAGCCGAGGGTGCCTCGAACTGAGCTGAGGGTACCTCGGGCTGGGCCGAGGGTGCCTCAGGCTCGGGCGTGTCGTCGGTCTTGACGGAGGGTTGATGCAGGTCTCGGGAGAAGACGCCCGGGGGAACCGTTGTTCGCCCCAAGGCTATTTTAGCCAGCTCCTCCGGCAGCGGGGGGCGCCAAGATGGGCGCGTTCGTGAGGAGCGCCTTCAGGTTCCCGAGGGCTTCCTCGGCCTCAGGGGTCCAAGTGAAGCACTCAGCCTTCCTTAAGAGGCGGTACAGAGGCAGGCCTCTTTCGCCGAGGCATGAGATGAAGCGGCTCTGTTGAGGACTTGTTCTCAAATGCTCAGCCTTGGCAAAGAATAATCTCCGAGTGATGCAATTGCAATTACAGGAATGCGTGAACAGTAAAGGAATACTGTTCACTATTTATAGGCACAGGACACAGTCTGTGAGGAATTACAATCATGCCCCTCATAAAAGTTTACAATATTGACTCAGACCTTTATGGACTAAAAGGTCATTCTATCTTTAAGTCGGTTCGACCCTTCATCTTCGGACATGTTGTAATACCGAAGCTTCATGAATGGTGCCTTCGGCGTCACGTACCAGCAGCTTCAGCCGAAGATGTCTCTTTCTGCGGGACCTTCGGCGACGAAGCATGGTCCCAACAGTAGCCCCTTCGCGGTGCTAGATCGTTTTTCGTAACGAGCTTGATCCGTGAAAAAAGTCTCTTAGGCTTCAGGAAGCCAAAGGTCCGAAAAACACCTTCCCTGAGCTCGTTGTCGAGAAACGATACAGTTTCCGAGCGCGTAGCAGTCCCACCCTGCAGGTTTACTATTTGGTCTTTGCGGCCCATCGCGCAGCGGGTGCGAGCAGCTGTTTGCCTGGTGTAAAAATCCTGACGATTCACCTTCTTACCTGCAGCACTATATAAACAGACGGGTAGGTGTGAAGTTACCACAGCATTCATTGCTATTGCACTGTTTTGCTGCCAAAATTTTTAACCATAGCCGAAGCTTGACTCTCGTAATCAGACGAAGCTTCAGTTTAGTGCCTACTTCGTCAGAAGAAAAGCTTCGGGAGAAGAAGTTATTTAGCTCTCAAAAAATCTTTCAAGAAAGTCAAAATTAAATGGCCAGAGTGCGCTCTACCGCTAGAGTTGAGCGTGAGGGAGGCGAAGCCGAAGGAGCGGAAACTGTTCCTATCTCCGAAGCAATGAAACGATCCAGATTGGTGACCTCGGAAGGAATCCCCACTGCCGAAACAGAACAGACTGTTGCCAATACAGAACAAGCTGCTGCCGAAGCGGAGGAAGGAGATATTGAGGAAGCTGATTCCGATGATGATTACCATATCGTCGTACCGAGCAAGCCCAGCCATTTGGACTTTGGAAAGTCGACTGTCTCCAAGGCTGATTTCTCCAAAATGGTGAAGTCGGGCTATTTCAGTGAAAATGAGAAGAAGCTGCTTCGCTTCGGGGGGGGGGGGGGGGGAGGAAACTACCCCGAAGCCAGAAAAGGATGAAATAGTTATTTTCAAGAGTTTTCTGAAAGCTGGGTTGAGATTTCCTTTGAATAGAATGATTTCTGATGTGCTGCAAAAGTTTGGGATCTATTTTCATCAACTGACTCCTAACGCCATTGTCAGGCTTAGCGTTTATATCTGGGCTCTCCGAAGCCAGGCGGTGGAGCCGTTTGCCGACAGCTTTTGTCGAGTTCATGAGCTGCATTACCAGACTAAGGCCAGAAAAGATGGATTGCATGAAAATTTTGGATGTTATAATTTTGCGTATCGGAAAACCACAAAGTTTCCTGTGATCAGTTACCGAAGCAAATGGCCGGCAGGCTGGAAGTCAGAATGGTTTTATGTCAAAGTTGACGAAGACAAAGAGAAGCTGGTACAGAGCCCTCTTGAACTGATCTTCGGAGAAACAAGACCCCGATGCAAAATGGCAGTAGAAGGTCCAACTTGGGCTGCACTGGCTGAATTCAAAATTATTGCAGAACATATTGGCACTAGAGATTTAGTGCAAGAATTTCTAGCCTTCAGGGTATTTCCAACTATGAAAGAGTGGACTATGCCAAAGCTTAAAGGGGAAAAGAAAGAGGGGGAACTTGTCCGACTACCATATTATTATAAGTTTAAGAAATATTTTAAAGCACCCTGCCAAGAATGGCTGGATACTATTGAAATAATGAGTAATGAAATTCTTGGAAATTACTCCAAAAAAGAGGACCAGCTGATGACAGCAGCCTTCGGCACTCGGCCGAAGCGAAGGCTGAACAGGGTGCTTGATGCTATAGGATTTGAATATGCTGATTATGGTCGACTGGGCGGAGATGCTGGAGGCCCGAAGCGGAAAAGAATTGCCAGTGCTACTAACGAAGAGGTCGCCAAGGTAGCTAAAAAGAAAAAGAAAGATTCTGAAAAACTTAGCCCTGAAGAGTTAAACCCTGAGCCGAAGGTGGCCACTGCAAGAAAGAGAAAAAGTGCATCTCCGAAACCGGAAACGTTGGTTCGAGAAGAAGGTACCCCTGCAACGCCTTCTGCTGTTGAAGTAGAAGAGATTATGAAGGTAATGACTGAACCCTTGCTTATCAGGATAAGTCCGCTGGCACTGGAACTGACGAAATTTTTTCAGAAGGACAAGGCAGCTTCGGCAGACGAAGGTCCTGCACTGCCGAAAAAACGAAGGATTATTCAGATAGCAGATGTAATTCATGGGACACCGTCTCCAACACCGGCATCAAGAATTGCCATTGATCAGACTACCGAAACTGCCGAAGCTAAAGGCGCCGCAGCCGAAGCCATCAGAGCGGAAATCTTCGAAGCTGAAACTGGTGCAGCCGAAGCTGCTGGGGCTGAAATCGGGGCTACAGAAGATCCGAACCTAGAAGAGACACTTGAAGTTATCGATAACATACTCCTAAAAATGACTGAGGAAGAATCTGTTGTGGCTGCGGCGAGCACAGCTACTGAAAAGGGGAAAGAACAAGCTGAGGACATTTTGGAGGAAGAAGATTTTGAATTTCAAGATTTACTTGGGCAAGGACTGACAGACGCTGAAAAAGCAGAGCTTAAAAAATGTGCCATAGCCTGCGGATATAAGCCAGGGGCTACGCTGTTCGGCAGAGTTAACGAAGGAAAACTGAGGTGCCTTCGAAACCGCAGCGAAGCTAAAATTGTTAGAACTCTCTACAAAAGCATTGGCTTGCCGAAGCTAGAAGCGGACCTCTGCCGTTATCAACGACACCATATCACCGGGAGTTTGCTTTATGCTAACTTCAAGGTAACAAATATTTTTGTTATTTTATTACTATTATTATTACCTTTTTGGTCGTGTTCTGACGAAGATCGTTTCGACAGAGCATATTATTAAGCAAGGTTCTAAAAATGCAACAAGATCTCGAAGAAGAGAAGAATAAAGCCGTCATCCAAGATTTAGCTGAAAAAGTTGAAAATTACGAAGCTAATCTGAAAAAGAAAGACTTCACCATCCAGGACCTTGAAATCATGGTTAAAGAGCACGAAGGTGCATTAGAAAAGAAAGATTTCGTTATTCAAACCATGGAGGGTTCTTTGGCTGAAGTCCAAACTGAGAATGACAAGTTAAAGAATGAATTGCTCCAACAGTCAGAAAAATTTGAGCAAGAAAAGAAATATCTTGAAGCAAGCCTGAAAACCGAGGTGGATAAAAATTCGAATTTGCAGAAATCCTTTAAAGAACTTCAAGAGAAATGCTTGAACTTCTGCAGCCGATGCGTGCAGCGGCTGAAGGATGTGTTTCATTCTGTTGGAGCCAGCTCCGCGAAATTTACACCTTCAGCTGAAAATCTGCCCAGCACATTAGAATATATTGGAGGCGAAGTTGATGCCCTTGACAAAGTTATTGTTGGACACGCCGACTTCTATGCCCTGGTAGCTTCTCGGGGCACAGCTACTGCTTTTCTGAAGGCTGGCTGCACGCATGGAAATATTGTGAATAGACCAAACTTCAGCTTGTCAGCATCAGATCTGATAGATATCCCAAGCCTAGCCTGAAGCATTGGAAATAGATTCATGACCCAGATCTGGGTAAGCGGCGGGCGAAAATGGCAGGTGACGAAGCTCGAAGCCATCTTAAGCCGGTAAGAAACTTATGTTTGTTACTTTTACCTTCTCCTTTGAAATTTGCACCTTTCTTATTCTGCTGTTTGGTATACACAGGATGACGAAGCTGATGAATGACGAAGCTGAAGTTTGACGAAGCTGAAGACGAAACCTAGGCTGAAGCTTAAAGTTGCTTACAATATGCTTCTCCTGCAAAAATTCTGGAGAAACTCTTGTAATATAGCTATGGAACAACTCATGTAAATTTGTACATACCTTGTAATATATTTTGTCTCCCTTATCCGCATACAGTCTGCTTTGCTATGGACGAAACTTCTCTTTTGAGCCGAAGGCGAAAAACACCTTCCCTTCTTTTCGTACACAACGAAGCATAAAAGAATTTTTCCTTCGAAGCTTTTCCTTATTTCTGAAGCACCTGTCTTCTTTGTGTAGTATGATGAAGATTCTATATATGTCTAAATGAATGTTTATGAATGCAAATGACATGATGAAATGTACTGTGCAAATGAATATTGGGACACATGTTCAAAAACCATAAGCACATCCCTTCATCCCCTCAAGAATGATACAAATCTTTTTGCCGTTTACTTTTCGGCTTCACCGTTTACTTTTCGGTGTATCAGCGTTGACTTTTCGCTGTAAGCCTCCCTTGGGAGCTTCTTCGCTTTTTACTTTCAGCGGAATCAGCGTTTATTTTTCGCTGTAAGCCTCCCTTAGGAGCTTCTTCGCCTTTTACTTTCAGCGGAATCAGCGTTTATTTTTCGCTGTAGGCTCTGCATTCCCTTAGGAATGACTTTTGAGCTTCTCCCTGTTTCCTTTTCTTTTTTCCTTTGCATTTACATTTACATTTTTGGGGGATATCATTCTCATAGAATTGAAATAAGGAAAATTACATGTTGTGGCCCCATTAAAAACCTTTCCCCCCCTTTGGAAAGGAAAAGGGTACCACAAAAAAGAATATAAAAAATTACATCAACTAAACATAATATCGCTGAAGCTCATCCGCATTCCATGATCTAGGAATGTCGTTGCCGTCCATATCCTTCAATCTGTAAGAACCGGGTCTTGTCGAAGATACTACCAAAAAGGGACCTTCCCACTTCAGCTGTAATTTGCCTACCGTCTCAGGGTTGGCTACCCTTCGAAGTACCAAGTGTCCTGGTTCAATGTTCTTCAGCTTGACCTTTCTGTCACGCCATTTTATTGTTTCAGCTTGATATTTATTGATGTTTTCCATAGCTTGAAGTCTGATCCCTTCAATAGCATCTTTTTCTATAGAGCAATCAACTTCGTCTTCGCTTTTTGCCGAAGCTACTGTCCTTATTGATCCTGCTTTGGCCTCTTCTGGGGTTATTGCTTCATCACCGAACAATAGTTTAAAGGGTGTAAAGCCTGTTGATCTTGACATGGTTGTGTTATGACTCCACACCACTTTGATTAACTTGTCTGGCCATTTTCCCTGGGCTGATTGAAGATTGACTTCATTATGCCTATCATTATGATCCCATTAGCTCTTTCGACAAGTCCATTTGACTCTGGGTGTCGGACTGATGCAAAATGGATCTTCATGCCAATTTGATCACAAAATTCTCTGAAGGCTTCAGAATCAAACTGTGTCCCATTATCCACAGTAATGGCCTTCGGCACTCCGAAGCGACAAACAATGTTTTGCCAGAAAAACTTTTGAATAGTAAATGAAGTTATTGTAGCTAAGGGCTTTGCCTCAATCCATTTGGAAAAATATTCCATTGCCACCACCACATATCTTAAGTTCCCCTGTGCTGGTGGTAATGGACCTAGCAAATCAAGACCCCACCTTTGCAACGGCCAAGTGGGTTGTATTAATTGAGTTAAAGACGAAGGTTGTTTTTGATCTCTTGCACATTTCTGGCAACCTTCGCACTTTTGAACTAAATCCGCTGCATCCGAAGCTGCCTTTGGCCAATAAAATCCTTGGCGAAAAACTTTCCCAAGCAAGGGCCTAGATCCAATGTGAGATCCACACAGACCTGCATGTATGTCCTTCATTAATTCTATACCTTCGGATCTGGATAAACACTTGAGCAATGGGGAACAGACCCCACGCTTGTATAACTCCCCTTCTATTATGACATATGGTCGAGCTCTTGCTTCTATTCTCTTGTTATCAGCTTTGTCGTCTGAAAGAAAATTAGCTTGAAGGAAAGAGATGATCTCAGTTCTCCAATCTTCACTATAAACAGGGGATATGTTAAGGATTGCTCTTTCAAGAAGCTCGACCGAAGGTGCTTTTATTGTTTCAAAAAATACTTCCGAAGGTATAGGCAGCCCCTGGGCTGCTGACTTAGCCAATAGATCAGCGTATTCATTTTCTCCACGAGGAATATTTTTGACAGAGAAACCTTCGAAGGAAGCCTCAATCCTTCGGACTGTATCTAGATACTTTTCAAGCTTCAGGTCTCTTGCTTTGTAGCTCTTGTCAATATGACCAGAGATAACTTGAGAATCAGTTTTAAGAATGGCCCTTCTGATTCCCATTGCCTTTAATTTCTGAAGACCCAAGAGCAGAGCTTCATACTCAGCGATGTTATTTGTGCAACTAAAATCAAGTCTTGCCGCATAACAAGTTTTAACTTTGGAAGGTGAAACCAACACAGCAGCTGCTCCTGCTCCGAAGGTTCCCCAAGACCCATCGCAAAACACTGTCCATGCTTCGGCATCTTTATTTGTTTCTTCCTCCTGAGCCCCTGGCGTCCAGTCAGCAATGAAGTCTGCTAACGCCTGGGACTGAATCGAAGATATATGAACATAATCAATACAAAATTCATTGAGCTCTGCAGCCCATTTTCCAATCCTTACAGTAGCTTCTCGGTTTCTCATAATATCCTTCAGAGGTTGTGAAGAAGGAACAATTATGTTGTAAGCTTGAAAATAGTGCCGAAGCTTCCTGGAGGCCATCAAAACAGCATACAGTACCTTCTCCAATTATGTATAATTTTTCTTTGATAAACTAAGAACCTCGGATACAAAATATATTGGGGCCTGCCTCTTAACTTGGCCTTCAAGCTTCTCCTGGACAAGTGCTGCACTTACCGCTAAGTGCGAAGCTGCCACATATAATAATAAAGGAGCCCCTGGCGTAGGTGGAGTTAATGTTGTTAGATCTATCAAATATTGCTTCAGCTCTTCGAAGGCTTTCTGCTGGATTGGTCCCCATTGAAAGACTTCGGCTGACTTCAGCACTTCGAAGATGGTAAGTTTCTCTCTGCTGATCTGGATATGAATCTGTTGAGAGATGCCAGCCTTCCTGTCAATCTTTGAGCCCCCTTTTTTGTACTTGGTGGTTCCATTCGAAGTATAGCTTCGATTTTACTTGGGTTGGCCTCAATTCCCTTCGTTGAAACTAGGCAACCAAGAAATTTCCCCTTCTTTACTCCGAAGACACATTTTTCTGGATTCAGCTTTAGACCAGCCTGTCTAAAATTAGCAAAGGTCTCCTGTAAATCAGCAATGTGGTTATCTTGCTTCGTGCTTTTTACAATGATATCATCAACATAAGTTAGTACATTCCTGCCTATCTGAGAATGTAGAACCTTCGCTGTCATTCTGCTGAAGCTTCCTCTAGCATTTTTAAGCCCCTCGGGCATCCGATGTTAGCAATATGTCCCACTAGGGGTTATGAAGCTGGTTTTCGGTTCATCCTCCTTCTTCATCCAGATTTGATGATAGTCTGAATAGCAATCCAGCAAACTCATAAGCTCTGATGAGGCTGCTGCATCGACTAAAGAATCTATCCTTGGCAATGGAAACTCGTCCTTCGGACAGGCCTTATTGAGGTCAGTAAAATCGATACACATTCTCCATTTACCATTGGCCTTCTTCACCATAACAGTGTTAGCCAACCATTCTGGGTATTTTACCTCTCTAATAACTCCAGCACTGAGGAGTCTTTTCACTTCATTCCGAGCACCTTCGGCCTTGTCATCAGACATCTTCCGAAGCCTCTGCTTCCTGGGTCTGAAGGATGGATCATCATTGAGCGAGTGCTCAATAACATCCCTGTTAACTCCACAAAGATCATTAGCTGACCAAGCAAAAACATCTTTATTGTTGAACAAAAACCTTATCAAGGTTTTCTCCTGCTCTTCGGACAATTGAGATCCCAATAGCACCTTCTGCTCTGCTATATCCTCACATAAGAGCATGGGTTTCGGCTGATCAGCCGAAGCAGCTTTTTCCCTTCTGAACTTGTATTGCTCACAAGCTTCAGTTCCATCTATATTATGGATTGCTTTTGAGTCTGTCCAATTCCCTTCGGCCCTTCTGGCAGCTTCTTGACTTCCATGAATAGCAATGGGCCCTTGGTCCGAAGGTATCTTCATGCAAAGATAAGCTGGATGTAGAATTGATTCGAAAGCATTGAGAGTACCACGGCCAATGATTGCATTGTAAGGGTATTCCATGTCAACAATATCAAACACAACTTGTTCAGTCCTTGTGTTGTTGATAAATCCGAAGGCCACTGACATTGAGATTTTGCCGAGTGCTACAATCTGCCTTCCTCCGAAGCCGCAAAGGGGATGTGTGGCATCAAGAATTTTATCTTCGGGCTCTTGCATCTGTCTAAAGGCCTTAGCAAATATGATATCAGCTGCACTGCCTGTATCAACCAAAACATTGTGGACCAGAAATCCTTTGATAACACAAGAGATAACCATAGCATCGTTGTGTGGGTAATCCTTGAGTTGAAGATCCTCTTGGGAGAAGGTAATAGGAATGTGAGACCATCTTGACTTGATGAAGGGTCCTTGCACCCCGACATGTTGTACCCTTCTCTGTGCCTCCTTCTGCTTCTTATTGACTGGCTCTGAACATGAACCGCCTGTTATCGGGAGTACCAGCTTCGGAGACGAAGCAGCTCCGTCTTGAATGTTGAACGAAGCCATCAGCTCAGAAAAGTGGAAGTGAGTTCACCCACGGTGGGCGCCAATGTTGAGGACTTGTTCTCAAATGCTCAGCCTTGGCAAAGAATAATCTCCGAGTGATGCAATTGCAATTACAGGAATGCGTGAACAGTAAAGGAATACTGTTCACTATTTATAGGCACAGGACACAGTCTGTGAGGAATTACAATCATACCCCTCATAAAAGTTTACAATATTGACTCAGACCTTTATGGACTAAAAGGTCATTCTATCTTTAAGTCGGTTCGACCCTTCATCTTCGGACATGTTGTAATACCGAAGCTTCATGAATGGTGCCTTCGGCGTCACGTACCAGCAGCTTCAGCCGAAGCTGTCTCTTTCTGCGGGACCTTCGGCAACGAAGCATGGTCCCAACAGGCTCAGAGCCGCAAGACATCCCAAGATTCTCTGCACACCTTTCAAGTCTTTGATGGGCCCCATGCTGGTGATGGCCGCGATCTTCTCCGGGTTGGCTTCGATGCCCCGCTCGGAGACGATGAACCCCAAGAGCATGCCTCGGGGTACCCCGAAGACACACTTCTCGGGATTAAGCTTCACGCCTTTCGCCTTAAGGCATCGGAATGTCACTTCAAGGTCAAAAAGGAGGTCGGAGGCTTTCCTCGTCTTGACTACGATGTCATCGACGTAGGCCTCGACCGTCTGGCCAATGTGTTCGCCGAACACATGGTTCATGCACCGCTGGTACGTCGCGCCCGCATTCCTCAAGCCGAACGGCATGGTGACATAGCAGTACATGCCGAAGGGTGTGATGAAAGAAGTCGCGAGCTGGTCGGACTCTTTCATCCTGATTTGGTGATACCCTGAGTAGGCATCGAGGAAAGACAGGGTTTCGCACCCGGCAGTGGAATCCACGATTTGATCGATGCGAGGCAGAGGGTAGGGAACCTTCGGACATGCTTTGTTTAGACCAGTGTAGTCTACACACATCCGCCATTTCCCTCCTTTCTTTCTCACAAGCACAGGGTTGGCAAGCCATTCGGGATGGAATACCTCTTTGATGAACCCTGCCGCCATTAGCTTGTGGATCTCCTCGCCTATGGCTCCGCGCTTTTCCTCGTCGAATTGGCGCAGAGGCTGCTTCATGGGTCGGGCTCCAGCTCGGATATCCAGCGAGTGCTCGGCGACATCCCTCGGTATGCCGGGCATGTCCGAGGGACTCCACGCGAAAACGTCGGTGTTCGCGCGGAGAAAGTCGACGAGCACTGCTTCCTATTTGGGATCGAGCTCGGAGCCGATCCGGATCTGCTTGGAGGCGTCGCTGCTGGGGTCGAGGGGAACAGACTTAACCGTCTCCGCTGGCTCGAAGTTGCTGGCGTGACGCTTCACGTCTGGCACCTCCTTAGAGAGGCTCTCCAGGTCGGCGATGAGGGCCTCGGATTCAGCGAGGGCCTCGGCATACTCCACGCACTCCACGTCGCATTCGAACGCGTGTTTGTACGTGGGGCCGACGGTGATGACCCCGTTGGGGCCCGGCATCTTGAGCTTGAGGTAGGTGTAGTTGGGGACAGCCATGCACTTCGCGTAGCATGGCCTCCCCAATACTGCGTGGTAGGTTCCTCGGAACCCGACCACCTCGAACGTGAGGGTCTCCCTTTGGAAGTTGGAGGGTGTTCCGAAGCAGACAGGAAGGTCGAGTCGACCGAGGGGCTGGACGCGCTTCCCGGGGATGATCCCGTGGAAAGGCGCAGCGCCTGCCCGGACTGAGGATAGATCAACACGCAGGAGCCCGAGGGTCTCGGCGTAGATGATGTTGAGGCTGCTGCCTCCGTCCATGAGGACCTTGGTGAGCCTGACGTCGCCGATCATGGGGTCGACAACGAGCGGGTATTTCCCCGAGCTCGGCACGTGGTCGGGGTGGTCGGCTTGGTCGAAGGTGATGGGCTTGTCGGACCAGTCTAGGTAGACTGGCGCTGCCACCTTTACCGAATAGACCTCCCGACGCTCTTGCTTGCGGTGCCGAGCCGAGGCATTCGCCGCTTGCCCACCGTAGATCATGAAGCAGTCGCGGACCTCGGGGAACTCTCCTGCATGGTGATCTTCCTTCTTGTCGTCGTCGCGAGCCCTGCCACCCTCCGCGGGTGGCCCGGTCCTGTGGAAGTGGCGCCGAAGCATGGCGCACTCCTCAAGGGTGTGCTTGACGGGCCCCTGATGATAGGGGCACGGCTCCTTGAGCATCTTGTCGAAGAGGTTGGCACCTCCGGGGGGTTTCCGAGGGTTCTTGTACTCGGCGGCGGCGACAAGGTCCGCATCGGCGGCGTCGCGTTTCGCTTGCGACTTCTTCTTGTCCTTCTTCTTGGCGCCGCGCTGAGTTGATGCCTCGGGGGCGTCTTCCGGTGGGCGGCCCTGGGGCTGCTTGTCCTTCCGGAAGATAGCCTCAACCGCCTCCTGGCCAGAGGCGAACTTGGTGGCGATGTCCATCAGCTCGCTCGCCCTGGTGGGGGTCTTTCGACCCAGCTTGCTGACCAGGTCGCAGCAAGTGGTGCCGGCGAGGAACGCGCCAATGACATCTGAATCGGTGATGTTGGGCAGCTTGGTGCGCTGCTTCGAGAATCGCCGGATGTAGTCCCGGAGAGACTCTCCCGGCTGCTGCCGGCAGCTTCGGAGGTCCCAGGAGTTTCCGGGGCGCACGTACGTGCCCTGGAAATTGCCGGCGAAGGCTTGGACCAGGTCGTCCCAGTTGGAGATCTGCCCTGGAGGCAGGTGCTCCAACCAGGCGCGAGCGGTGTCGGAGAGAAACAGGGGGAGGTTGCGGATGATGAGGTTGTCATCGTCCGTTCCACCCAGTTGGCAGACCAGCCGGTAGTCTGTGAGCCACAGTTCCGGTCTCGTCTCCCCCGAGTACTTTGTGATAGTAGTCGGGGGTCGGAACCGGGTCGGGAACAGCGCCCGTCGTATGGCGCGGCTGAAAGCCTGCGGACCGGGTGGTTCGGGCGAGGGACTCCGATCCTCCTCGCTGTCGTAGCGTCCCCCACGCCTGGGGTGGTAGCCTCGGCGCACCCTCTCGTCGAGGTGGGCTCGACGGTCGCGGTGATGGTGCTCGTTGCCGAGGCGGCCCGGGCCGCAGGCGCTGTGTTGCGCGTGCGCCCGGTGTGGACCGAGGCTTCCCGCATGAATCGGGAAGTCGCGGCGCGATGTTCCGAGGGGTACCCCTGCCTTCGGGAGGCGGAGCTCTCGGCCCGTCGGACCGCGGCGCCCTCCAGGAGATTCTTGAGCTCTCCCTGGATTCGCTGCCCCTTGGTGGTTGATGGCTCCGGCATCGCGCGGAGAAGCATTGCTGCTGCAGCCAGGTTCTGGCCGACCCCACTGGAAGCGGGTGGCGGCCTCACCCTGACAACGTCGGCGATGCGGTGCTGGATACCCTAGGGTCGATGGTGCACTTCTCCGGCCGGAGGTTGGCCCGCCCATTCCTGCCTGACGTCCCGGCGGATCGGCTCAAGCGCTCCTGCTCCCTCGTCGAGCCTGGCCGGCACCCCGCGGATTTGCTCGAGCTGTGGGTCATGACCCCCCGCCGGAACGGGGACCACAGCTAGCTCCCATAGGATGTCAACGCGTGGCACAGGCCTAGGGAGATCACCGTTCTTCGGCATACCGAGATGGTTGCCTTCAGAGGGACCCCCTAGATCGACGTGGAAACATTCACGACTTGGGCCGCAGTCCTCGTCGCCGAGGCTGCGGCTACCGTCGAAACAGTCGGAAAGGCAGTAGTCGCATGCGGTCATGAAGTCCCGCATGGCACTGGGGTTGCCAAGTCCAGAGAAATCCCAACAGAAGTCGGGCTCGTCATCTTCCTCGGACCCCGGAGGCCCGTAGGTCGAGACGTCCATGAGCCGGTCCCAGGGTGACCGCATACGAAACCCCAGAGGGTTTGGACTCACCTCTACGAGAGCGTTCGCCTAAGCGAAGTCGCTTGGCGGGTCGAGGCTGAATCCAAAGGGCGTGAGATGGGAACCGGTGGGTACCTCTTGGTCGATGGGCGGTGACGAAGTCACGTCAGGGACTGACTGCACCGTCGTCTCAGGTACGAGGGTGACGCCCAGCAAGCCTTTTGCGAGCGTGCTGGCGTCGTCCGTTTGCTCGAAATTGGCGTGTTGCGGGGAGACGGCGCTCGTCTTCGTCTCAAACGCGAGGTCGATGCCCGTTGGGGCGCCGGCGCCGTCGACTTGCTCGACAGCCGACGAGGTGCCGCCTCTTGCTTGGCCTTGGTTGCCCCGCCTCCTCCTCCGTCGGCGGGGGAGAGGGCGGGGTGAGCTCGAATGTTGCTCTTCCACCACGCGGGGAAGACGTCGCCGATTCCGCCACCGACGGGCGGGCTGTCGGTCGCCATTGTTGCTGTCGCACGGCGGTGGAAGGAGTATCATGTCGTAGCTGCCGTCGAGGGACATGAACTCAAGACTCCCGAAACGGAGCACCGTCCCGGGCTGGAAAGGTTGCTGGAGGCTGCCCATCTGGAGCTTGACGGGAAGCTGTTCGTCAACACACAACAGGCCCCTACCTGGCGCGCCAACTGTCGGCGTTTCGAGACCGGGGGGTCCCTGGGCCGACGAGTGAAATGTCGCCGCGTGCCCCAGCCCAGATGGGTCGGCACGAGACAGAGCGCGAAGGGGGGAAGACAGGGCAGCCGGAGCGAGAGAGGGAGGTGGAAATCGCGCGGCCTTCGTGTTTGTCCCGCGCCCAGGTCGGGTGCGCTTGCAGTAGGGGATTACAAGCGTCCACGCGGGAGAGGGAGCGAGCGGCCTCACGCGAGCGCCTGTCCCGTCCTCTTCCCCGCGCGGCCAACCCTCTGTAAGAGGGCCCTGGTCCTTCCTTTTATAGGCGTAAGGAGAGGATCTAGGTGTACAATGGGGGTGTAGCAGAGTGCTAATGTGCCTAGCGGAGGAGAGCTAGCGCCCTAAGTACATGCCATAGTGGTAGCCGGAGAGGTTTTGGCACCCGGTTCGTGTGGTGTCGTGGCCGTCGGAGGAGCGCTGAAGCCTGGCGGAAGGACAGCTGTCGGAGCTGTCGAGTCCTTGCTGACGTCCTCTTGCTTCCGTAAGGGGGCTAAGAGCCACCGTCGTCATAGAGCGTGCGGGGCGCCATCATTGCTTGTCTAGCGGAGCGAGCCAGATGGGACGCCGGTCTTGTTTCCCGTAGCCTGAGTCAGCTTGGGGGTAGGGTAATGATGGCACCTCCTGTTGACGTGGTCGGTCCGCGCCCTAGGTTGGGCGATGTGGAGGCTCCTCCGAGGTCGAGGTCGAGTCTGTCTTCCGAGGCCGAGGTTGAGTCCGAGCCCCTGGGTCGGGCGAGGCGGAGACCGTCGGTTGAGGCTAGGGCTGAGTCCAAGCACTGGGGTCGGGCGAAGCGGAGTTTGTCGTCTTCAGGGGCTAAGCCCAAGTCCGAGCCCTGTGTCGGGCGGAGCAGAGTTCGTCGTCTTCAGGGGCTGAGCCCGAGTCCGAGCCCTGGGTCGGGCAGAGCGGAGTTCGCCGTCTTTAGGGGCTGATCCCGAGTCCGAGCCCTAGGTCGGGCGGAGCGGAGTTCGCCGTCTTCCGGGGCTTAGCCCGAGTCCGAGCCCTGGGTCGGGCGGAGCGGAGTTCGCCGTCTTCCGGGGCTTAGCTCGAGTTCGAGCCCTGGGTCGGGCGGAGCGGAGTTCGCCGTCTTCCGGGGCTTAGCCCGAGTCCGAGCCCTGGGTCGGGCGAAGCGGAGTTTCCTATGGTGCCTGAGGCCGGGCCTGGCTGCCTGTCAGCCTCGCTCTGTCGAGTGGCACAGTAGTCGGAGCGGCGCAGGCGGCGCTGTCCTTCTGTCAGGCCGGTCAGTGGAGCGGCGAAGTGACTGCGGTCACTTCGGCTCTGTCGACTGGAGGACGTGCGTCAGAATAAAGGTGTCAAGCCACCTTTGCATTAAATGCTCCTGCGATTTGGTCGGTTGGTGTGGCGATTTGGCCAGGGTTGCTTCTTGGCGAAGACTGGGCCTCGGGCGAGCCGGAAGTATGTTCGTCACTGGAGGGGGCCTCAGGCGAGACGTAGTTCCTCCGGGTTCGGCTGCCCTTGCCCGAGGCTGGGCTCGGGCGAGGCGCGATCGAGTCCCTCGAATGGGCCGATCCCTGGCTTAGTCGCACCCATCAGGCCTTTGCAGCTTCGTGCTGATGGGGGTTACCAGCTGAGAATTAGGAGCCTTGAGGGTACCCCTAATTATGGTCCCCGACACTAGGGATTAAAGTATATTTAGTTTTGTGAGACTAATAACATGTATCACCTGAATTTATCCCTAGTCTAACTTTTAGGTCACAGTAAAATAAATAGAACTAGGTTGTGTAATTATGGACAACACTTAAAGAATAATCTATTTCTAAATGAAATTAGTTTATGTTATAGTTCATGTTATACTTTGATCTCATTATTCCTTATTTAGTATTGTGCCTTTTTAAGATGTATTCCAATGTTTGTACATGTTTGGTGTGCTGTTCATTTGTACTTTCCAAATGTATTGAATCCATGCTCGCTTTATTTAGACAGCGAGCAGTCCGAGGTTCCCGAGTGTGTTACTGGAGACCTCCCTGAGCAACAACCTAGTGAAGGCAAGTGTCCTCTGACCTATTATGTCCTACATACTCTATAATTCACTGTCCCGCATTACTTTATGAAACCTAAGGATTGACTAGTCTGTATTTACTTATCCTTGTTTACCTTTTTGGATTAATCATGGTTAGCTAATGCTATTGCTTCAACTTAATCAATGAACATGATGTGAACATTTATGATACGAATATGTTATCCAGATGATGATTTTGTGATGCTCCAGGGGGGCTCAGGCCTTTTTCCTAGGTACCTCTCTGTAAGGACCTGTTCATGGAGTGACCACCCGAGATAACCGTGCAACCATGAGGGTGGAATGGGACGCCCTTAGCTGATTAATTAGATGGACCTGGGGGTGTAGTTGGCTTTGCCGGAGGGCCGTCAATGGGGGCCGCGGCGTAGTGCTCGCTCTGCCAAGGAGGGTGCAGAGGTTCATTCGATTTGGTTTTGTTAGTCACCCACCTTAGGGAGGTGTACTATGTTTGTACGACTGGCGAAACCTAACGAGCAGCTATGCACTAGGGTAGTATTTGTAAAGGCTACGTAGTGTATCCCTGGCCATTCACCTCGGTAGTGAAAATCGGGTCTGTACAACCCAGGCTAGGAAGGGATCACGACACGTGGGTAAAGTGTACAACCTCTGCAGAGTGTTAGAAACTGGTATATCAACCGAGCTCATGGTTAAGAGCAGCCTTGGGATCCTCTTTGATTAGAAGAATTCTGGTTACTTTTATGATGATGGTTAACAAATGATGATATAATTCTGACCTCTGGTATTTCCTCTTTGAGGGAGTAATTTTTGGTAATAATTGGGTTTATTACTAAAACTTGGCTCTACCAATAATAATAAATACTTGACCAACTAAAAGCAACTGCTTAACCTCAACACCACATACAGCTAGTCCACTTTAGCTAAACGGGACATTTGCTGAGTAAGTTGATGTGTACTCACCCTTGCTTTACAAACCACCCCACCCCAGGTTGTCCCCACTGTACTCAGTGCTCAGGAGGTGATGCTGGCAACATGGAGGACTTTGAGGAGTTCAGGGATTACGACGAGTTCTAGTTTATTCTTAGTGGCAAACCCCTAGTCAGCTGCCTGTGTAGGCTTATCATCTACGTTTCGTTTTCTCCACACTTTGATGTTTATGTTAAAGACACTGGTTATTTATTAGACTCTGTGGATGTCTTGGAGATTGTGACGCCCTGAATTTGGGGGTAGAATTTTTTTCTTCTTTTTACTCACCAAATTCAGGTGTTACTCTCTTTTCTTTTCCCGTTTCGCTCCTTCTTCCCAATTTCAAAGCAGTATAGCGACTGTTGTCCATATCGTGTGTAAACAAAACCTAAGTGTCATGGGTGTTGCATCATGTCGAAGCATATTTCTTTGTCTGATGTAGTGTTTAATCGCGTGTTCGTCTCGTCTCATTACAATTTCCGTTTCGCGTTTGGATTCCGATCTGCGGTTGAGCGTGTCGTGGTTTTGACCCACAGTGCGGCCTAGCCTAGCCCGACTCAGCCTAGCCCGGCCCAGTCCGGCCCAGCCCGATCCGGCGCGCCCCTGGCGCCCGTGCCCTCCCCTATGCGCGCGCCCCCTCCCCTGGTCTCTTTCTCTGATTTGATTTTTCCCGCGCAGCAACCTCTCTCTCTCCCATCTCTCTCTCCCCGTGGTGCCCTAGGTTTTGGAGACGGTGATCGCCAGAATTTGGATCCCTGAGGTGAGCTCCCGTCCCCTCTCCCTCTCTCACTCTTCCTCTCCCCCCCCTTTCTTCCCCTGCGTGCCCCCCTGTTTTCCCCCTGCGCGGCCTCGGCCCCGGCGGCGCGGCCCCCGCCCTCCCCCGGCGGCGGCCTCGGGTCCCCGATGGCACAGACCCCTGCTCCCCAGCGGCGGCCTCGGCCCCCGGCGGCGTGACCCCTTGCTCCCTGCGGTGTGGCCCCCAGCCCTCCCCGCTGCGGCCCAGGCTTCCCCGGCAGAGCGCCCCCTCGCGCGTGGCTCCCTCACCCCGGTGCGGCGTCCCAACCCCCCCCCACCCCCCGCGCATGGCTCCCTCACCCCCGGCGCGGCATCCCCCCCCCCCCCCCCCCGCGGCGCGGCCGTCCTGGCCCCCGGCTGCGCGCTCCCTCGGCGTGGCCCCCGGCCCCCTCGGCGCGGCTCCCAGGCCCCCCTCGCGCGCGGCCCCCGGCCTCCCTGCGCGTGGCCTCCGGCCCCCGGCGGCGCGGCTCCCCGTCCCCCTACGCGCGACCCCTCGGCCCCCTGCGCACAGCCGTCCCGGCCCTAGTGCGTGGCCCCTGCCTTCGGCAGCATGGACCCCGGCGTGGCCCCTGCGCGCGTCCCTGTGCGGCTCGCGCTCCCCCGTTTACCCAACGCGTTCCCACGTGCGCAGCCCCACGCGCGCGGTGATTTATTCTTGGTTTTTAATTAATTTTAAACCCTGTTTAGTTAGCGTGCTGCGTCGCGCGCTTTGTCGCGCGACGAATTTGTTTAATTTCATATTCTATTAATGTACTGCGTCGCGCGCTTCGTCGCGCGACGATCCATTCTAAATTCAGTTTGGATGATGTATGCCATCGTGCGTTTCGTCGCGCGACGCTTAACGTTTATTTATAATTAATGCAAGAGTCTCGTTGCGCGCCCCGTCGCGCGACGAGTCGTTTATTTCTTAATTCAATTTAAATGCCGTGTCGCGCGTCTCGCCGCGCGACAATCCTTTTAATTTACCTTCATCTGCTTATAATAATTAAATATGGAACATGACTTTACCTTATGCTAAACGCGATGGCCGAATTAATACCATTCTGTTTAGACGAGTATTTTAATTTATAATTGTGTAAAGAGATCGCTTCTCGACCGTAGCCTCGACCGTTACTTTCTCTTTCTCGCTTAGTCGTAAGTGCGAGCCCTGCGTCGAACGTCTGTTTATTTATTGCATTCTATTGTATGGTGTACTGTTCTTTTGTATTAAATGTATGGAATGTATGTTTGAACTCGTATAGATAGGTCAGTGGGCGGAGTCCGAAGGAGTTGCAGCTGAAGACCCTGAGCAGCAGTTGGTTGGTGAAGGCAAGTGTCCCTTGACCCATCTATGTCCTACAAATTCTTATAATTCATTCCCCGCATTTACACAGTTTATACCTAAGGATTGACTAGCTTTTATCTATCTTGTCCTTGTTTACCTATTCTGGTTGGGTTATTTCAGTTTAGCTTTATGCTAGCGCTTCACATTAATCAATGAACATGATGAGATTATCTATGATACGCTGTTTTCCCTTTTTATTATGATGATGGTACTTGTGGCCCTTAAGGGGACTCGAGCTGTTTCTCGAGTGCCTCTTCGTAAGGACCTGTTCGTTGGATGATTGCCCAGGAAAATAGTGCAACCATGAGGGTGGAGTGAGATGCCCTTAGCTGAGTAATTAGAGGAACTAGGGTGTAGTTCGCTTCGCCGTCGTGCCGTTAATGGGGCTCGGTGTATGCGGCTCACTTTGGCAAGGTTGGTTTGTCCCTTGGGGAGGAGTTCGGTGCATTTAGGAAACCTAACAGGCTGCTACAGCCCCAAGAAATCTTTGTAAAGGCTACATAGTGAGACCCTGCCTATTCACCTTGGTAGTGTTTAAGGGTTTGATCGGTCCGAGGCAAGAGGGGATCACGGCTTGTGGGTAAAGTGCGCAACCTCTGTAGAGTGTTATAAAACTGATATATCAGTCATGCTCGCGGTTATGAGCAGCCAAGGGAGCTCCATTGGTTAGAGATACTTGATCAGAGATGTATGGTTTACAGGTGGTGATGAGGATGATGGTTATGATTATGCTTATGGTACTGGTAAGTGGTATTCTTTCTGTTTGTAAAGGGTACATCGGGTTAATAACTTGGGTTAATGCTAAAACTTGGCTTTCTACTAGTAAGTAATAACCTGACCAACTAAAAGCAACTGCTTGGCTTAACTCCACATAAAGCTAGTCCACTACAGCCAAACAGGACATTTTGTTGAGTATGTTGATGTGTACTCACCCTTGCTTTACACACCAAACCCCCCCAGGTTGTCCGCGTTGCAACCACTGCTCAGGTGAAGATGAAGTCGTGGAAAAGGACTTCTAGGAGTTCCAAGAGTACGATGAGTTCTAGGCGTGGGTTAGCGGCAAACCCCCAGTCGGCTGCCTGTGTAGGCCGTGTGTATCTACGTTTCTTTTTCGCACTTTGATTATTGTTAAAGACTATTTGGATGTCTCAGACATCATGACGTAATCGACTATTATACCCTCTTTTATGCTATTATTTGAGCACTGTGTGATGATGTCCTGTTATGTAACTGATGTGTACGTGAATTGCTGATCGTGGCACGTACATGGTTCGCATTCGGTTTGCCTTCTAAAACTAGGTGTGACATAGGTGGTATCAAAGCCGTGCTGACTGTAGGACCACTAACCTAGAGTAGAATGGTCGTTCTAAGGATTATAGACCCCTATTATCACCTTGACTTTGGTATCCCTTCAAAAGTTGGTCATATCGACCAAACCTATGTTCTACTATATATTATTATACCTTGCTGAAAATTTTGTTTTATTCTAATTACTCATTTATTTATGGTCTACTTGCTGGTCATATTAGTTCTGTTCTCACTCTTATGCTTACGGTGTCTTTTGTAGATGGCTCATCTTAGACACAGTGCACAGAAGTCTGTCATCCCCTTCTTACCCTCTCGTCTCACGGAGCGTCCGCTTCGCCGTCCAGTGACTGGTCAGTCTAGCCACTTGGAGAGGCTGCACCACCGCCTGCACGAGGAGCAGGAGCGTCGACGACAGGAGCTGGAGCAGCATGGCTCTTCTTTCTCGCTTCAACAAGAGGTAGAGTCTGTGAGGAGCTGCTCCCCTGTGCTCCCGCTGGAGGTGCCCCCTGCACCACCACTGAGCGCCCCAGCCGCTGGAGTAGCTACTGGAGGAGACCCAGACGACGGAGGTAGCGACAACAGCTCGAGCCACATCACCGACCTTTCTGAGGAGCAGGAGTTGGAAGGATGGGTTGCCTGACCCATCACCTGTGACGCCGCTCGCGGGTGTCACTTTCACGATGCGCTCGACACCCTGCTACGCCAGGCACTAGACCGACGTACTTGGTCCATCGAGTATCGCTATGTGGTCTTCCAGCACAGTCACGGGGTTTACCCAGACCGTTGGGAGGCGACCTGCTTGGTGCGCCGTCCGAAGAACAGTCTCTAGGGTGCGGAGGTCTGCTCAGAGCATTATTCCATCTCAGAGCGGGACTCAGCTGAGGCGGCCATGCAAGATGCCGCACGGCATGCACTTTTGCACTACTGCTCAGTGCTCGGCGGGGTAGCCGATGGTTTCAACCTGAAGTATTACCCCCGCCGCCCATCTGGCAGCACAGGAGGCGTGGTTGTCTCACCTGTTGGTGAGGACAATCCTAGGTTGAGCAGCATAGTCAACCTAGCCGCCATGCTAAACACGGAGCTGGACCATGCATTAGACGAGCTGAGTAGGGCTCGTGCTGAGATCGCCCAGCTGCGGGCTGAGCGCGCGGAGCATTGTCACCTGGAGGATGGCTCCCCCGCTCCCGTCGGGACTCAGCACCCGTACCGCTCACCTCGGCATGGACACCAGACTTATGGCGACCCCGAGTGCAGGACCAAGATAAATTTAGAACCATAGATCGTCAGCGTCAGATCTTGTAATTAATACAAAATATATATAGAAGCTATAGTCTTAGCATCAGTCTTACTCTTAGTTAGTCTTAGTTAGACAGGGTACTTTGCTTATCCTGTGCCTTTATGTTTGTCATGATGAACTATGTTGGATTTGGATCCTTATAGTGACTGTTGCCAGGGTGTAGGCATCCCCTGCACTTTGGTTTACCTGTTAAATGTTAATAAAAAATAGTTATCTAGTTGGGAAGCCCTTTTGTTCTACTTTTCTCTTTATCTGAGAAGCTGTGTTGGTCTGTGTTGGAGATCAGTGAAGATGTTCATCTGTTCAGTATTGTGGGAGAATTCTATACTCTTTTCTTATGCTGCAAGATTTGCAAGATCAGATCTGATGTGTGGTTGCATTATGCAGATGTTAGAAAACAGGCGCAGAGGAGGAAGGTGTGCTCAACAGAAGCGCCTAGCTCAGCAGGATGAGGCACCCAACAACAGCAATTGCCACCCTCGCCCCCGATGACCATCGAGTAGATGTTCCTGATGCAGGCTCAGGCAGTTCAAGCCATCGGTCAGACTCTGGCTGCCATTCAGCAGTAGCAGCAGCAGCCACCTCAGCCTCAGATGCCCAGGGACAAGCGTGCTGAATTCATGAGAAGTCATCCCCCAACATTCTCTCATTCTTCTGACCCCATGGATGCTAAAGATTGGCTGCGCACTATGGAGCGGGAGTTGCACACCGCTCAGTGCGACGACAGGGAGAAACTTCTGTATGGTCCCCGTCTATTGAGAGGAGCAGCTCAGTCTTGGTGGGAGTCCTACCTCGCCACCCATGCCAACCCTGACACCATCACCTGGGAGGAATTCGGAAACAATTTCCGTCAGTACCATGTTCCAGCAGGCCTGATGATAGTGAAGAAGGAGGAGTTCCTAGCACTCAAGCAAGGGCCTATGTCCGTCAGTGAGTACCGAGACAAGTTTCTGCAGCTGTCCCGCTATGCTCCTGAGGATGTCAACACAGATGCTAAGAGGCAGTATCGCTTCCGGAGAGGCTTAGTCGACCCTCTGCAGTATCATCTGATGAATCATACCTTCCCCACATTTCAGCACCTGATCGACAGAGCGATCATGACAGAGAAGAAGCGCAAGAAGATGGAGGATCGCAAGCGTAAGTTCAGTGGACCTCAGCCTAGAAGCAGCAATCGCCCTCGTTTCTCAGGCAACCCACCTCAGTAGTTTAGGCAGAACCAACGCCCACCTCAGCAGCAGCAGTTTCAAAGGCAGTACCCCCAGCACCAGCAGCAGAATCGTCAGAACAATCAGTCAGGAGGAGGTCAGTTCCAGAGGCAGAATTAGCAGGCACCTCGTCTTCCCGCCCTAGCAACCAACCAGAACAGTCAAGCAACACCAGTTCAGGGTGGAAACAGAGCATGTTTCCATTGTGGAGAGAAAGGCCATTGGGTGATGCAATGTCCAAAGAAGGCAGCCCAACAGTAGTCAGGCCCCAGTGCCCCAGCAAAGCAGAATGTGTCTCAGCCTGGAGCAGGCAACCGCTCTCAGCCACGCTACAACCATGGGAGACTAAATCACTTGGAGGTTGAAGCAGTTCAGGAAACACCCGGCATTACAGTAGGTATGTTCCCAGTTGACTCCCATATTTCAAAAGTGTTATTTGATACTGGAGCAACACATTCATTTATTACCGCATCATGGGTAGAAGCACATAATCTTCCAATCACTACCATGTCAACCCCCATTCAAATTGACTCAGTCGGTGGTAGAATTCGAGCCGATAGCATTTGTTTGAATGTAAGTGTGGAAATAAGGGGGATAGTGTTTCCCGCTAACCTCATAGTAAAGGGTACTCAGGGAATAGATGACATCCTAGGGATGAATTGGCTAGATAAGTATCAGGCAGTTATCAGTGGTGATAAGAGGACAATCAAGTTGATGTCTCCACTAGGAGAGGAAGTGGTGACCGAGTTAGTCCCGCCTGAGCCATAGAAAGGAAGTTGTTATCAGATGGCTATTGATAGCAGTGAAGCAGATCCACTTGAGATTGTCAAGGTTGCGTCTGAGTTCCCAGATGTGTTTCCAAAAGATTTACCAGGTATGCCACCTGAGCGGAAAGTTGAGTTTGCTATAGAGCTTCTTCCTGGCACCGCCCCCATTTCTAAAAGAGCCTACAGAGTATCTGGACCAAAGTTAGTTGAACTCAAGAAGCAGATCGATGAGCTGTCAGAGAAAGGTTACATCCGGCCAAGCACCTCGCCTTGGGCCGCCTCTGTCCTATTCGTGGAGAAGAAAGATGGCACCAGAAGGATGTGTATCGATTATCAAGCTCTGAATGAGGTCACGATCAAGAACAAGTATCCCTTGCCCAGAATAAAAGATCTGCTCGACCAGTTGAGAGGAGCCAGCGTGTTCTCAAAGATAGATCTGAGGTCAGGTTATCATCAGCTTAGGATTCGACCTTCAGACATTCCGAAGACGGCATTCATTACCAAGTATGGGTTGTACAAGTTCACTGTGATGTCTTTCGGTCTAACAAATGCACTAGCCTTCTTCATGAATCTGATGAACAGTGTATTCATGGATTATCTTGACAAGTTTGTGGTGGTATTTATTGATGACATTCTTATATATTCTCAAAGTGAAGAAGAGCACGTGGATCATTTGAAGATGGTTTTGCAGAGATTGCGAGAACACCAGTTGTATGCAAAGTTGAGCAAGTGTGAGTTCTGGATTGATGAAGTCCTATTCTTGGGTCACATAATTAACAAAGATGGATTGGCTGTGGATCCGAAGAAAGTGGCAGACATTTTGAACTGGAAAGCGCCAACAGATGCCCGAGGAATCAAGAGTTTCATCGGAATGGCCGGATATTATCGGCGATTCATTGAAGGGTTTTCGAAGATCGCGAAACCAATGACAGCTTTGCTAGGCAACAAAGTGGAGTTCAAGTGGACCCAGAAACGCCAAGAAGCCTTTGAAGCGCTGAAAGAGAAGTTGACTACAGCACCTGTCTTGGTCTTGCCTGATGTGCACAAGCCCTTCTCGGTGTATTGCGACGCTTGTTACACTGGTTTGGGATGCGTGTTGATGCAAGAGGGAAGAGTTGTGGCTTACTCGTCCCGACAGCTAAAGGTTGATGAGAATAATTATCTAATCCATGACCTAGAGTTGGCAGCAGTGGTTCATGCACTAAAGACATGGAGGCATTATCTGTATGGGCAGAAATGTGATGTTTACACAGACCACAAGAGTCTGAAGTACATATTCACTCAGTCGGAGCTGAATATGAGGCAACGAAGATGGCTAGAGTTGATCAAAGACTATGAATTGGAGATTCATTACCATCCAGGCAAAGCGAACATAGTGGCAGATGCATTGAGCAGGAAAAGTCAAGTCAACCTGATGGTCGCTCATCTGATGCCTTATGAGTTGGCCAAAGAGTTTGACAGGTTGAGCCTCGAATTTCTGAACAATACGCGAGGAGTAAAAGTTGAGTTAGAGCCTACCCTAGAGCGGGAAATCAAAGAAGCACAGAAGAATGATGAGAAGATTAGTGTAATCTGGTAGCTGATTCTAGAAGGCAGAGGTAAAGATTTTCGAGAAGATGCAGAAGGTGTGATATGGTTCAAGGACCGCTTGTGTGTTCCCAATGTCCAGTCCATTCGGGAGTTGATCCTCAAGGAAGCTCATGAGTCAGCTTATTCTATACACCCTGGAAGTGAGAAGATGTATCAGGATCTGAAAAAGAAGTTCTGGTGGTACGGAATGAAAAGGGAGATCATAGAGCATGTGGCTATATGTGACAATTGTCAAAGGATCAAGGCAGAGCATCAGAGGCTAGCTGGGTTGTTGCAACCGTTGCGAATTCCTCAGTGGAAATGGGATGAAATCGGAATGGACTTCATAGTCGGATTGCCTCGCACTCGAGCCGGCTATGATTCCATTTGGGTAGTAGTGGACCACCTAACCAAGTCAGCCCACTTCATACCTGTCAAGACCAACTACAGCAGTGCAGTATTGGCAGAGTTGTACATGTCCTAGATCGTTTGTCTCCATGGTGCGCCAAAGAAGATAGTGTCAGATAGAGGAACGCAATTCACCTCTCTTTTCTGGCAGCAGTTGCATGAAGCCTTGGGTACACATTTAAATTTCAGTTCAGCTTACCATCCGTAGAGAGACGGTCAGACTGAAAGAACTAATCAAATCCTCGAAGATATGTTGAGAGCTTGTGCGTTGCAAGATCAGTTTGGATGGGACAAGAGGTTACCTTATGCATAGTTCTCCTATAACAACAGTTACCAGGCCAGCTTGAAGATGTCACCATTTCAGGTGCTTTATGGGAGGAGTTGTAGAACTCCGTTGCAATGGGATCAGCTTGGAGAAAAACAAGTGTTCGGGCCAGACATTCTGCTCGAAGCTGGAGAGAACATCAAGATGGTTCAAGAGAACCTGAAGATAGCACAATCAAGGCAGCGATGCTATGCAGGCACAAGAAGGAGAGAGTTGAGTTTTGAAGTCGGAGACTTCGTCTATTTGAAGGTTTCGCCTATCAGAGGAGTCAGAAGATTCAGAGTCAAAGGCAATCTAGCACCCTGCTATGTTGGTCCGTATCAGATTCTCGCAAGGCGTGGAGAAGTGGCCTATCAGCTTAGTCTACCAGAAGGCTTGTCCGTAGTGCATGATGTCTTTCATGTGTCTCAGTTGAAGAAGTGTCTGCGTGTGCCAGAAGAGCAGTTGCTAGTGGAAGGTCTGGAAGTCTAGGAGGACTTGACCTACATAGAGATGCCAGCGCAGATTCTTGAGACTGCAGACAGAGTCACCTGGAGGAAAACTATTAGAATGTGCAAAGTCAGGTAGAGTCACCACTCTGAGGAAGAAGCAACCTGGGAGCGTGAAGATGATCTGATGGCCAAGTACCCTGAACTCTTTGCTAGCCAACCTTGAATCTCGAGGGCGAGATTCTTTTAAGGGGGATAGGTTTGTAATGCCCTGAATTTGGGGGTAGAATTTTTTCTTCTTTTTACTCACCAAATTCAGGCATTACTCTCTTTTCTTTTCCTGTTTTGCTCCTTCTTCCCAATTTCAAAGCAGTATAGTGACTGTTGTCCATATCGTGTGTAAACAAAACCTAAGTGTCATGGGTGTTGCATCATGCCGAAGCATATTTCTTTGTCTGATGTAGTGTTTAATCGCGTGTTCGTCTCATCTCCTTACGATTTCCGTTTCGCGTTTGGATTCCGATTTGCGGGTGAGCGTGTCATGGGTTTTGACCCGCGGTGCAGCCTAGCCCAGCCCGACCCAGCCTAGCCCGGCCCGGTCCGGCGCGCCCCTGGCGCCCGTGCCCTCCCCTATGCGCGCACCCCCTCCCCTGGTCTCTTTCTCTCATTTGATTTTTCCCGCGCAGCAACCTCTCTCTCTCTCCCATCTCTCTCTCCTTGTGGAGCCCTAGGTTTTGGAGACGGTGATCGACGGAATTTGGATCCCCGAGGTGAGCTCCCCTCCCCTCTCCCTCTCTCTCTCACTCTCCCCCTCCCCTTTCTTCCCCTGCGCGCCCCCCTGTTTTCCCGTTGCGCGGCCTCGGCCCCGACGGCGCAACCCCTGCTCCCCGGCATCGCGGCCCCCTGCTCCTCCGGCGGCACGGCCCCCGCCCTCCCCTGCGGCGACCTCGGCCCCCGACAGCGCAGCCCCCCCCCCCCCCCCCCCCGTCGCTCCCCCGCAGCGGCCCCCTCGCTCCCCCGGCGGCGCGGCGTCCCCCCCCCCCGCGTGGCTCCCTCGCCCCCGGCGCGGTCGTCCTGGCGCGCTCCCTCAGCGCGGCCTCCAGCCCCCTTGGTGCGGCTCCCTAACCCCCCTCGTGCGCGGCCTCGGCCCCCTGCGCGCGACCCCTCGGCCCCTTGCGTGCTTCCCAGCGCGTCCTCGCGCTCCCCGTTTACCCAACGCGTTCCCGCGTGCGCAGCCCCACGCGCGTGGTGATTTATTCTTGGTTTTTAATTAATTTTAAACTCTTTTTAGTTAGCGTGCTGCGTCGCGCACTTCATCGCATGACGAATTTGTTTAATTTCAGATTCTATTAATGTGCTGCGTCGCGCGCTTCGTCGCGCGATGATCCATTCTTTATTTTAGGATTGTTTAATGTATGGCGTCGTGCGTCCAGTCGCATGATGTTCTATTATAAATTCAGTTTGGATGACGTATGACGTCATGCGTTTCATCGTGCGACGCTTAACGTTTATTTATAATTAATGCAAGAGTCTCGTTGCGCGCCCCATCGCGCGACGAGTCGTTTATTTCTTAATTCAATTTAAATGCCGTGTCGCGCGTCTCGCCGCGCGACAATCCTTTAATTTACCTTCACCTGCTTATAATAATTAAATATGGAACATGACTGTACCTTATACTAAACGCGATGGCCGAATTAATACCATTCTGTTTAGACGAGTATTTTAATTTATAATCGTGTAAAGAGATCGCTTCTCGACCGTAGCCTTGACCGTTACTTTCTCTTTCTCGCTTAGTCGTAAGTGCGAGCCCTGCGTCGAACGTCTGTTTATTTATTGCATTCTATTGTATGGTGTACTGTTCTTTTGTATTAAATGTATGGAATGTATGTTTGAACTCGTATAGAAAATGGTCAGTTGGCGGAGTCCAAAGGAGTTGCAGGTGAAGACCCTGAGCAGCAGCTGGTTGGTGAAGGCAAGTGTCCCTTGACCCATCTATGTCCTACAAATTCTTATAATTCATTCCCCGCATTTACATAGTTTATACCTAAGGATTGACTAGCTTTTATCTATCTTATCCTTGTTTACCTATTCTGGTTGGGTTATTTCAGTTTAGCTTTATGCTAGCGCTTCACATTAATCAATGAACATGATGAGATTATCTATGATACGCTGTTTTCCCTTTTTATTATGATGATGGTACTTATGTCCCTTAAGGGGACTCGAGCTGTTTCTCGAGTGCCTCTCCGTAAGGACCTGTTCGTTGAATGACTGTCCGGGAAAACAGTGCAACCATGAGGGTGGAGTGGGACGCCCTTAGCTGAGTAATTAGAGGAACTGGGGTGTAGTTCGTTTCGCCGTCGTGCCGTTAATGGGGCTCAGTGTATGCGGCTCGCTCTGCCAAGGTTGGTTCGCCCCTTGGGGAGGAGTTCGGTGCATTTAGGAAACCTAACGGGCTGCTACGTCCCCAGGAAATCTTTGTAAAGGCTACGTAGTGAGACCCTGCCTATTCACCTTGGTAGTGTTTAAGGGTTTGATCGGCCCGAGGCAAGAGAGAATCACGGCTTGTGGGTAAAGTGCGCAACCTCTGCAGAGTGTTATAAAACTGATATATTAGTCATGCTCGCGATTATGAGCGGCCAAGGGAGCTCCATTGATTAGAGATACTTGATCAGAGATGTATGGTTTACAGGTGGTGACGAGGATGATGGTTATGATTATGCTTATGGTACTGGTAAGTGGTATTCTTTCCGTTTGGAAAGGGTACATCGGGTTAATAACTTGGGTTAATGCTAAAACCTGGCATTCTACTAGTAAGTAATAACCTGACCAACTAAAAGCAACTGCTTGGCTTAACTCCACATAAAGCTAGTCCACTACAGCCAAACGGGACATTTTGCTGAGTATGTTGATGTATACTCACCCTTGCTTTACACACCAAACCCCCCCCCCCCCCAGGTTGTCCACGTTGCAACCACTGCTCAGGTGAAGATGAAGTCGTGGAGGAGGACTTCCAGGAGTTCCAAGAGTACGATGAGTTCTAGGCGTGGGTTAGCGGCAAACCCCCAATCGGTTGCCTATGTAGGCCGTGTGTATCTACGTTTCTTTTCCGCACTTTGATTATTGTTAAAGACTATTTGGATGTCTCAGACATCATGATGTAATCAACTATTATACCCACTTTTATGCTATTATTTGAGCACTGTGTGATGATGTCCAGTTATGTAACTGCTGTGTACGTGAATTGCTGATCCTGGCACGTACATGGTTCGCATTCGGTTTGCCTTCTAAAACCGGGTGTGATAGACATCTTGATGTAATTAAAGTATCTTTCCGCTATTTATTTCGAGCATTGTGTGATGATGTCCAATTATGTAATCGCTGTGTACGTGAGTTTCTGATCCTGACACGTACATAGTTCGCATTCGGTTTGCCTTTCAAAACCGGGTGTGACAAAAAATCCCGAGAAATCCACCACGAGTGAGGAAAAAGAAATTCATTTAAATGCTAGAGCCAAAAATTGCTTGCATGAATATCTTAGCATGGATATTTTTAATCAAGTTTTTACATTGAAAACTGATAATCAGATTTGGCTAAAATTGCATGAGCTCCATGACGGTACATCCAATGTCCGTGAGCAAAAACATTGCCTAGTCTTAAATGAGTATAATTGTTTTGCTATGAAAGATAATGAGCTTGTTAGAGATATGTATTCTCGTCTAAATCTAATCATCAATGAGCTCAATTCTATTGGCATTAATAAGTTAGGTGATGCGGACATTGTGAGGAAGATTATCTCCCTGCTACCACAACAAAGATATGGGAGCATCATCACTATTCTTCATAACATGGAGGACTTGAGTACAATGACCCCGACCATTGTGATTGGGAAAATCGCGACCTTAGACATGTCGCGAAAAATGTATTGGGGAGAGGAGCCAACTTCCTCAAGGCCATATGCTTTTGCATGTGATGAAAAGAAGGGTAAAAAGAAGGCTCCCACTCCAAGTTCCTCAAGTGAAGAAGAGGAAGAAGAAAATGATGAAGAAGAAGATAATCAACCATCAACATCATCCTTCGAGGACGAAGAAACAATTCGACGCGTCGGAAAGGTATTGAGGATGATCCGCAAGATTAATCTAATGGGTGTGCCCCTGCAGGTAGAAGATCTTCTCTTAACCTTGATAGGAAAAAGCAAAGAAAGAGAGGATGCTTCGCATGTGGGGAGAAGGGCCACTTCAGGGTCAACTGTCCAATTATGGTCGAACCCAAAAAGAAGAGGAGCAAAGGCAAGGCGCTAACAAGTGTCAAAACTTAGGACAATTCTTCAAGCAAAGATGAATCTCCAAGGACGCGCAACCACCGATCCTCATCACGCTCATCACGGTCATCACGCAAGTGCCTTATGGCAAGAGGTAAAATGAGTATTCCATCCTCTAGTGATGAAAGTAGTAGTGATGATGAAGGTGAGGGAAAGCCCTCCATAGATGAGCTTGCGGAAGCCGTTAAATTTTTTCAAGATGTATGCACTAAACAAAAGGCTCAACTTAAAACTTTGAAAAATTAGTTGATTAGCTCTCAAAATGACTATAAAGGTTTGCTAGAAAAATTTGAAGCTTTTGCAAATTTGAATTGTGAGCTATCAACTAAAATTGAGCAATTAGAGTCTAGTGCTACATCCACAACTACCGATGATGGCCTTATTAAAAAGAATGAAAAACTTAAATCTAAGTTAGCTAGCTCTCAAGAAGCTATTGAAAATTTAATAGAGAAAATGGAAATTCTTAGCATATACAACAATGAGCTAACTACTAAGCTAGAAAACATTGGTAGCACCTAGGAGCATCTTTAGTTGAAATTCCTGAAATTATTAAAAAGGATGCTTCTACTTCTTGCTTTGATTTAATTGATGATTCTAACTCCTGCAGCCAAGTTCTTGTTGAGAATATTGTTGTAGAAACGTGTTCGGATGAGGTTGCAAAGGAAAATGAGCAATTAAGGCAAGAAGTGGCTCGCCTTGGCAAGGTTTTGTATGACAAGAAAGGCAAAGCCAAACAAATCCGACCTCCACAGGGTAACACACTGCGGGAGTGAACAAGCCTATGGAGGGAGAAACCGTGATTTGTAGGCTATGCCACATGGAAGGCCATAAGTCTTTCTAATGCAAGGCAATGACCAGGGATAAGCAAAAGAAAAAGCTCAAGCAAAATCCAACAAGCAAAATCTCCAACACCTACATCAAAAAGGTGGACAGAAAGGCTACTATACCATATTTGATCAAGAAGAAAAAGAATGGGAAGGTGATAGCAATCAAGGCCAACAAGCAAGCAAACAAAGGAAAGGGGGCCAAACGCATCTGGGTGCCAAAAGAAATAATTTCAACCATGAAAAGCATCAAGAAGATTTGAATCCTTAAAGGAAAATGAGTAGTCTGAAGGACAACAGGAAATTTGGAGACTTGGCAAAGTTGGAATGTATATCATGGGATACATCATATTGGATCAAGTTTATTGCCAAGTGGGTTAGTGAATATTTTGGACCCAAATTTCCCCACCCATGAGTAAGGTAACTAGATTTGTTGTATTCTTTATTTTAGATATGCGTATCTATTGTTGTATCTAGTTTTACCTTCCATGCCTAGTATTTCATTTGATACTTACTTTAGATTAACAATGCATGCATACTAGGTAAATCACATGGTAGGCTTGCTCGTTTTCAATTCATATTCGTGAGCAAACATACATGGTTTAAATTGTTTAATTAACCATGGCACATAGTTTATTTAACATTCCTAAGTAAATGACACTAATGCTTCAAAAGATTATATCCTACAATTGGTATCATTTAACTTATATGTGCCAAGGCTCGGATTATGGATAATCTGCCCCTCTTGATATCAAATCAAAGTGCATATCCTCTACAAGTATTCAAAACTTGTATGCACACTTTCAGGGGGAGGTTACTCTATAATCTAAGACTTTGAGACTAATATCTTTTTCGAGTCTATTTCATGTAGTAGTCTCATTGTAAGTAAAATGAAGTCCCCAGAGAAATACAACAAGCTTCCACTCCAAATCTACAAAAATTCTTATGTCTCACAAGCCTGCCATTGGTCTTCAATTGGTTCGCCATTGATTTTCAAATTGGTATCTTTGAGACTAAGTTTAATATCATTTACAGGTCTTCTCCAATATTTGATTAGACTATATTTCATATATTATACTTCCCATGTTGCTAAAATGCATATATTATTGACTCATATTTTGTTACCTATGCATAAGGGAAGTCAGTCTATTCAAATCATGTCTTGCACCACTATTTCTCACATGCCTTTTCCTAAGTAGAAGATCTCTGTCAGGGGGAGTATTTCTTCGTCTCTAATGGGGGAGAAAATTCTTTCTAAAATAGAACACTCATTTAGGGGGAGTAATAGTTTTACTTCTTCAATTGGTATTAATTGACGAATACTTTATGAGGGCAAGTCCTTATTTGCTTCCTACATGTTTTTAATGTCTCCCTTTTGTGTGGTTGATGCCAAAGGGGAGAAGTTTAGGGACCAAAGCAATGAAAACTATATCAAACACCAAACACCACAATTTAAAAAATTTTATTTCTTCAAGTGGTTCTTCAAGAGGTTTTGGTTCTTTGGTCTAAAATAGGAAGTCGGTGAATTATGGAGTTAGGGGAGGCTTAAGTCCATAATATCACATTGTAGGGACAAACATGCATCCTAGCAAGTAGATTGCATATTTTCATTCAAATGTTTGTGATATTTGCTTGCTTTGGTTGTGTTGTCATCAATCACCAAAAAGGGGGAGATTGTAAGGAAAATGGAACCCGGGGCATTTGGCTAAATGAGTTTTGGTGTTTGATGATTAACACAACCTGTGAACTAATGTGTCTGCTAGTGTTTGTGTTTGTAGTTCACAGGATGCTAAAGTAACTTGGACCAAGACATTGAGGAAAGCAACACCTCAAAAGAAGACATTATGAAGATCAAGTGAAGTCCAAGAGAACAAAGAAGTGTTGCATGCGGACTGTCTATGCGAGAAGAACCAGACTGTCTGGTGGCACACCAGATTGTCCGGTGCCACACGCCGGACTGTCCGGTGCACCAGGAACAGAAACCCTAACGACTAGTTCCAGGTGGCACTGTGGAGAAAAGACCACCGGACTGTTCGGTGTGGAGTTCGGACTGTCCGGTGTGAAAAGCCTGCGGTGTCAGCCAACGGCTAGGCGCACCGGACAGGGGGCACCAGACTGTCCGATGCACCACCGGATTGTCTGGTATGCCGCAGAGAGCAGCAACTTTTCTCTAACGACTAGTTTTGTGTTGGGGGATATAAATACACCCCAACCGGCCATTCCAAAGTGTGGGAGCTCAAGAGACATACCAAGGCATATAGTAGACATTCCCAAGTGCTCTTACACCCAAGTGCTTAATAGAATCACTCAATGATTAGCATAGGTGCTTTGCAAAGTGCTTAGGTTAGTTAGACCGCTCTAGCGCTTGCTCTAGGTGAATCCTAGTTAGTTGAGTGAGTTTAGATAAACCACCAACCCCTCAGCTCTTGCGTGAGCTGTTGTATTTGTATCGAGTGGGGCGAGAGTCTTGCGAGACTGTGACAACCGCGTTTGTGTCACTGCTGCCACTGTGTACCGGAGGGAACGAGGCCCGCAGCGTTTTCAGTCGGAAGCTCAATAGTGGAGACAGCGGGGAGCGTCCGAGAGGAGCTGGAAGCGGAGCACCACTTGTGCGTGGAGAAGGCCCACGACTCTCTATGGAGTTACTCGACCGAGGTGCTTGGCCCTCGCGTGGGCTTCCCTTTGCGTAGGGGCACCAATGAGGATTAGTCGGGACCTTGCGTGGTTCCGGATACCTCGGTAAAAATATCGGTGTCATCCACGAGAGTTTGCATCTCTACCTTGCTCTTTAAGCTTTCGCATTTATATTAAGCATTTAAGTTTCAATCTTGTCTTTTTACTTATATAGTGTAGATTGAAACTTAGCCATTGTGGTAGAGATAGCAACACTTAGACAAAACCTAGTTTTCTCATTCTAGTTTGATTATTTCATAGGTTTTGCTCTAGGAATTTATTTGTGGCCTAGTTTAGTGAAAGTTTTAGAAGTCCTAATTCACCCCCCTCTGAGGCGTCGCCCGTTTCTTTCAAGTGACACTCCATTCCACATGGTGTGAACTAGATCTAATGTATACAATCACGACACACTTCTCTGTGCCATGCTCGATGAATTCACAACCATCATACTCTGGCTGGCTCTTGATTTTTAGGTGAACTGTGCATGCTCTCAACAACTTGGGGAAACCATCTTCATTCTAGCAAAAGCTGGTTTGGCAGTGGACCTCCATCTGACTTCTGAGAGAAGGAAGGGGGAAACAATTTTGAAATGGAGGGATGAGAGCAAGATTTTTTTAAGAAAATAGTTTTGACTCAAAAACTTTTGGTTCAAGCCTAAGGGTCACGTCATGTAGCCAACCTATAGCTCTGATACCACCTGAAGCGTCCCAATCCTCTAGGACTCAAATGTGATACAATTACTAGTCCCAGGAGGCTAGTAAACACATTTATACATCAGATGGTTCTAGTTCTGCTTAAACGAGACAAACTTATAATGGTGGCGATCAACTTTAAGAGGTGGTCCATAACTCGGGACATATCATCCGAGTGGGGCTGAAGCAACCCGATATATGCATCGAAGCACATCAACAGTCCAACAGCCACAGGCATGCTTGGGAACAGGCGTAACTCTTACCCGATCAGTGATCTCCTCCTATGAAAAACAACAAATAAGCAAGAGTGAGTACTTATGTACCTAGCAGCCCACTTTCACCCACGGAATGGGGAATGTGACGGAACCTCCCAAGTAATTAGGCCCACCTACAGTTGTCCTTGTCCAACAGACATCAGACACCCTGTAGATGTTCCTAAGTCACTTGACAAGTTCGGTATTGAAAGGGAATTAGGCTTACACCTAGTCCCTAATTAATTTTGGTGGTTGAATTGCCCAACACAAATTTATTGGACTAACCAGATTGCCCAAGTGTATAGATTATACAGGTGTTAAAGGTTCACACTCAGCCAATAAAAAGATCAAATTTGGATTCAACACAGGAGCAAAGGGCCAACCGAAGGCACCTCTGGTTTGGCGCACCGGACTGTCCGGTGTGCCACCGGACAGTGTCCGGTGCACCACCGGACATGTCCGGTGCACAAGAGGACTCCAACGCAAACTCGCCACCTTCGGGAATTTCCAGAGGCACTCGCGCTATAATTCACCGGACTGTCCGGTGTACACCGGACAGTGTCCGGTGCGCCAAGGAGGAGCGGCCTCAGGAACTCGCCAGCTTCGGGAAACTCCAACGGCCAGTCCGCTATAATTCACCGGACTGTCCGGTGTACACCGGACTGTCCGGTGCGACTCCGGAGCAACGGCTATCTCCGTGCCAACGGCTCTCTGCCGCGCATTTAATGCGCGCTCTGCGCGCGTAGAAGTCAGGCGCGCCCATACTGGCACACCGGACAGCAAACAGTACCTGTCCGGTGTGCACCGGACACCCAGGCGGGCCCACAAGTCAGAAGCTCCAACGGTCAGAATCCAACGGCAGTGATGACGTGGCAGGGGGCACCGGACTGTCCGGTGTGCACCGGACTGTCCGGTGCGCCATCAAGCAGACAGCCCAGCCAACGGTCAAGTTTGGTGGTTGGGGCTATAAATACCCCAACCACCCCACCATTCATAGCATCCAAGTTTTCAGCTTCCAACCACTATACAAGAGCTAGCATTCATTGCAAAGCACACCAAAAAGAGATCAAATCCTCTCCCAACTCCACACAAAGCCCTAGTGACTAGTGAGAGTGATTTGTAGTGTTCATTTGAGCTCTTGCGCTTGGATCGCTTCTTTTCTTTCGCATTCTTTCTTGTGATCAAACACTCACTTGTAATTGAGGCAAGAGGCACCAATCGTGTGGTGGCCCTTGCGGGAAGTTTGATTCCCAAGTGATTTGAGAAGAGAAGCTCACTCGGTCCAAGGGACCGTTTGAGAGAGGGAAGGGTTGAAAGAGACCCGGCCTTTGTGGCCTCCTCAACGGGGAGTAGGTTTGAGAGAACCGAACCTCGGTAAAACAAATCCGCGTGTCTCACTTCATTATTCGCTTGCGATTTGTTTTGCGCCTTCTTTTGCGGACTCGATTATATTTCTAACGCTAACCCGGCTTGTAGTTGTGTTTATATTTGTAAATTTCAGTTTCGCCCTATTCACCCCCCCTCTAGGCGACTATCAATTGGTATCGGAGCCCGGTGCTTCATTAGAGCCTAACCGCTCGAAGTGATGTCGGGAGATCACGCCAAGAAGGAGATGGAGACCGGCGAAAAGCCCACTACAAGCCACGGGAGCACTTCATCGGAAGAGTCCTGCACCAAGAGGAAGGAGAAGAAGAAGGACTCCTCCAAACGGAAGGAGAAAAGATCTTCCTCTTCTCACCACAAAGAGAAGAAGGAAAAATCTTCTCACAAGTCGCATCGGAAAGGCGACAAGCACAAGAGGATGAGGAAAGTGGTCTACTACGAGACCGACACTTCCACAACATCGACCTCCGACTCCGATGCGCCCTCCGTAACTTCTAAACGCCAAGAGCGTAAGAAGTTTAGTAAGATCCCCTTACACTATCCTCGTACATCTAGACATACTCCATTACTTTCCGTTCCATTAGGCAAACCGCCAACCTTTGACGGTGAAGATTATGCTAGGTGGAGTGATTTAATGAAATTTCATCTAACCTCACTCCACAAAAGTATATGGAATGTTGTTGAGTTTGGAGCACAGGTACCATCAATAGGGGATGAGGATTATGATGAGGACGAGGTGGCCCAAATCGAGCACTTCAACTCCCAAGCCACAACCATACTCTTGGCCTCTCTAAATAGAGAGGAGTACAACAAGGTGCAAGGGTTGAAGAGTGCAAAGGAAATTTGGGACCTCCTCAAGACCGCGCACGAGGGTGATGAACTAACAAAGATCACCAAGCGGGAAACGATCGAGGGGGAGCTCGGTCGCTTTCGACTTCGCCAAGGGGAAGAGCCACAAGACATGTACAACCGGCTCAAGACTTTGGTGAACCAAGTGTGCAACCTCGGGAGCAAGAAGTGGGATGACCACGAGGTGGTTAAGGTTATTCTTAGATCACTCATTTTCCTTAACCCCACTCAAGTTCAATTAATTCGTGGTAATCCTAGATATACTCAAATGACCCCCGAGGAAGTTATCGGGAATTTTGTGAGCTTTGAATGCATGATCAAAGGCTCAAAGAAGATCAACGAGCTTGATGAATCCTCCACGCCCGAAGCACAACCGGTGGCATTCAAGGCGACGGAGGAGAAGAAGGAGGAGTCTACACCGAGTAAACAACCAATTGACGCCTCCAAGCTCGACAATGAGGAGATGGCTTTAATCATCAAAAGCTTTCGCCAAATCCTAAAGCAACGGAAGGGGAAGGATTACAAATCCCGTTCCAAGAAGGTTTGCTACAAGTGTGGTAAGCCCGGTCACTTTATCGCTAAATGTCCATTATCAAGTGACAGTGACAGGGATAACGACAAGAAGGGAAAGAGGAGAGAAAAGAAGAGGTACTACAAGAAGAAGGGCGGCGATGCCCATGTTTGCCGGGAGTGGGACTCGGACGAGAGCTCCACCAACTCCTCCTCCGACGAAGACGCCGCCAACATCGCTGTCACCAAAGGACTCCTCTTCCCCAACGTCGGCCACAAGTGCCTCATGGCAAAGGACGGCAAAAGGAAGAAGGTAAAATCAAGATCCTCTACTAAATATGAAACCTCTAGTGATGAGGATGATGCTAGCAATGAGGAGGATAACTTGCGCGTTCTTTTTGCCAACCTTAACATGGAACAAAAGGAAAAACTTAATGAGCTAATTAGTGCCATCCATGAAAAGGATGACCTCTTGGACTCCCAAGAGGACTTCCTAATCAAGGAAAATAAAAAGCATGTTAAGGTTAAAAATGCTTATGCTCTAGAGGTAGAAAAATGTGAGAAATTGTCTAGTGAGCTAAGCGCTTGCCATGAGACCATTGACAACCTTAGAAATGAAAATGCTAAATTAAATGCTAAGGTTGATTCTCATGTTTGTGATGTTTCGATTCCCAATCCTAGAGATAATAATGATGATTTGCTTGCTAGGATTGAAGATTTAAATGTTTCTCTTGCTAGCCTTAGAGTAGAAAATGAAAATTTAATTGCTAAGGCTAAAGAACTAGATGTTTGCAATGTTACAATTTCCGATCTTAGAGATAATAATGATATCTTGCGTGCTAAGATCGTTGAGCTTAATTCATGCAAACCCTCTACATCTAGTGTTGAGCATGTTTCCATTTGTACTAGATGTAGAGATATTGATATTAATGCTATTCATGATCACATGGCTTTAATTAAACAACAAAATGATCATATAGCAATATTAGATGCTAAAATTGCCGAGCATAACTTAGAAAATGAAAATTTTAAATTTGCTAGAAGTATGCTCTATAATGGGAGACGCCCTGGCATCAAGGATGGCATTGGCTTCCAAAGGGGAAACAATGTCAAACTTAGTGCCCCTCCTAAAAGATTGTCAAATTTTGTTAAGGGCAAGGCTCCCATGCCTCAGGATAACGAGGGTTACATTTTATACCCTGCCGGTTATCCCGAGGACAAAATTAGGAAAATTCATTCTAGGAAGTCTCACTCTGGTTCTAACCATGCTTTTATGTATAAGAGTGAGACATCTAGTTCTAGGCAACCAACCCGTGCTAAGTTGCCTAAGAAGAAAATTCCTATTGCATCAAATGATCATAACATTTCTTTTAAAACTTTTGATGCATCTTATGTTTTAACTAACAAATCCGGCAAGGTAGTTGCCAAATATGTTGGGGGCAAGCACAAGGGGTCAAAGACTTGTGTTTGGGTACCCAAAGTTCTTGTGTCTAATGCCAAAGGACCCAAAACCATTTGGGTACCTAAAGTCAAGAACTAAACTTGTTTTGTAGGTTTATGCATCCGGGGGCTCAAGTTGGATACTCGACAGCGGGTGCACAAACCACATGACAGGGGAGAAAAGGATGTTCTCCTCATATGAGAAAAACCAAGATCCCCAACGAGCTATCACATTCGGGGATGGAAATCAAGGTTTGGTCAAAGGTCTTGGTAAAATTGCTATATCTCCTGACCATTCCATTTCAAATGTTTTTCTTGTTGATTCATTAGATTACAATTTGCTTTCCGTATCCCAATTATGTCAAATGGGCTACAACTGTCTATTCACTGATGTAGGTGTCACTGTCTTTAGAAGAAGTGACGATTCAATAGCATTTAAGGGAGTGTTAGAGGGTCAGCTATACTTGGTAGATTTTGATAGAGCTGAACTCGACACTTGCTTAATTGCTAAGACTAACATGGGTTGGCTCTGGCACCGCCGACTAGCCCATGTTGGGATGAAGAATCTTCATAAGCTTCTAAAGGGAGAACACATTTTAGGATTAACAAATGTTCATTTTGAGAAAGACAAGATTTGTAGCGCATGCCAAGCAGGGAAGCAAGTTGGTACTCATCATCCACACAAGAACATCATGACTAGTGACAGGCCACTGGAGCTCCTACACATGGACCTATTCGGCCCGATCGCTTACATAAGCATCGGCGGGAGTAAGTATTGCCTTGTAATAGTGGATGATTATTCTCGCTTCACTTGGGTGTTCTTTTTGCAGGAAAAATCTCATACCCAAGAGACCTTAAAGGGATTCTTGAGACGGGCTCAAAATGAGTTCGGCTTAAGGATCAAGAAAATTAGAAGCGACAACGGGACGGAGTTCAAGAACTCTCAAATTGAAGGCTTCCTTGAGGAGGAGGGCATCAAGCATGAGTTCTCTTCTCCCTACACCCCACAACAAAATGGTGTAGTGGAGAGGAAGAATCGAACTCTATTGGACATGGCAAGAACCATGCTTGATGAATACAAGACTTCGGATCGGTTTTGGGCCGAGGCGGTCAACACCGCTTGCTACGCCATCAACCGGTTGTATCTACACCGAATCCTCAAGAAGACATCCTATGAACTCCTAACCGGTAAAAAGCCAAATATTTCATATTTCAGAGTTTTTGGTAGCAAATGTTTTATACTTGTTAAAAGAGGTAGAAAATCTAAATTTGCTCCTAAAACTGTAGAAGGCTTTTTACTAGGATATGACTCAAACATAAGAGCATATAGAGTCTTTAACAAGTCCTCAGGACTTGTTGAAGTTTCTTGTGATGTTGTGTTTGACGAGACTAATGGCTCTCAAGTAGAGCAAGTTGATCTTGATGAGATAGGTGAAGAACAGGCTCCATGCATAGCGCTAAGGAACATGTCCATTGGGGATGTATGTCCTAAGGAATCCGAAGAGCCTCCACATGCACAAGATCAACCATCCTCCTCCACGCTAGCATCTCCACCAACTCAAAATAAGGATGAAGCTCAAGTTGATGAAGTAGAAGATCAAGCAAATGAGCCACCTCAAGATGACGGCAATGATCAAGTGGGAGATGCAAATGATCAAGACAAGGAGGATGAAGAGCAAAGGCCGCCTCACCCAAGAGTCCACCAAGCAATCCAACGAGATCACCCCGTTGACACCATCCTTGGCGACATTCATAAGGGGGTAACTACTAGATCTCGTATTGCACATTTTTGTGAACATTATTCGTTTGTTTCCTCTATTGAGCCACACAGGGTAGAGGAAGCACTACAAGATTCGGATTGGGTGGTGGCGATGCAAGAGGAGCTCAACAACTTCACTAGAAATGAGGTATGGCATTTAGTTCCACGTCCTAACCAAAATGTTGTAGGAACCAAATGGGTCTTCCGCAACAAGCAAGATGAGCATGGTGTGGTGACAAGGAACAAAGCTCGACTTGTGGCCAAGGGATACTCCCAAGTCAAAGGTTTGGATTTCGGTGAAACCTATGCACCCGTAGCTAGGCATGAGTCAATTCGCATATTATTAGCCTATGCTACTTACCATGGCTTTAAGCTTTATCAAATGGATGTGAAAAGTGCCTTCCTCAATGGACCAATCAAGGAAGAGGTCTATGTTGAGCAACCTCCCGGCTTTGAAGATAGTGAGTATCCTAACCATGTCTATAGGCTCTCTAAGGCGCTTTATGGGCTCAAGCAAGCCCCAAGAGCATGGTATGAATGCCTTAGAGATTTCCTTATTGCAAATGGCTTCAAAGTCGGCAAAGCCGATCCTACACTCTTTACTAAAACTCTTGAAAACAACTTGTTTGTATGCCAAATTTATGTTGATGATATTATATTTGGGTCTACTAACGAGTCTACATGTGAAGAGTTTAGTAGGATTATGACACAGAAATTCGAGATGTCTATGATGGGGGAGTTGAAGTATTTCTTAGGATTCCAAGTAAAGCAACTCCAAGAGGGCACCTTCATTAGCCAAACGAAGTACACTCAAGACATTCTAAACAAGTTTGGGATGAAGGATGCCAAGCCCATCAAGACTCCCATGGGAACAAATGGGCATCTCGACCTAGACACGGGAGGTAAGTCCGTGGATCAAAAGGTATACCGGTCAATGATTGGTTCATTGCTTTATTTATGTGCATCTCGACCGGACATTATGCTTTCCGTTTGCATGTGTGCAAGATTCCAAGCCGACCCTAAGGAATCACACCTTACGGTCGTAAAACGAATCTTGAGATATTTGGCTTATACTCCTAAGTTTGGGCTTTGGTACCCTCGGGGATCCACATTTGATTTAATTGGTTATTCGGATGCCGATTGGGCGGGGTGTAAGATTAACAGGAAGAGCACATCGGGGACTTGCCAGTTCTTGGGAAGATCCTTGGTGTCATGGGCTTCAAAGAAACAAAATTCGGTCGCTCTTTCTACCGCCGAAGCCGAGTACATTGCCGCAGGCCATTGTTGCGCGCAACTACTTTGGATGAGGCAAACCCTGCGGGACTACGGTTACAAATTAACCAAAGTCCCTTTGCTATGTGATAATGAGAGTGCAATTAAAATGGCCGACAATCCCGTCGAGCATAGCCGCACTAAGCACATAGCCATTCGGTATCATTTTCTTAGGGATCACCAACAAAAGGGAGATATCGAGATTGCATACATTAATACTAAAGATCAATTAGCTGATATCTTTACCAAGCCTCTTGACGAACAAACTTTTACCAAACTTAGGCATGAGCTCAATATTCTTGATTCTAGAAATTTCTTTTGCTAGTTTGCACACATAGCACACAAGTATACCTTTGATCATATCTCTTTTGTATATGCTATGACTAATGTGTTTTCAAGAGTATTTCAAACCAAGTCCTAGGTATATTGAAAGGGAATTGGAGTCTTCGGCGAAGACAAAGGCTTCCACTCCGTAACTCATACTTCGCCATCACTCCAAGCAACTCTCTATTCTTTGGGGAGAAATGAGCATCAAAGAAAAGGACTTCGTCTTTGGGAGAGAGTAAGAGCCCAAAGCTAAAGGACCGGACTTCGCCTTTGGTATAATCTTAACTCATTTATTTATGACCAAAAGGGAAGATAGCACTTCGAGGGCTCTAATGATTCCGTTTTTGGCGATTCATGCCAAAAAGGGGGAGAAATGAGCCCAAAGCAAAAGGACCGCACCACCACCAATTTCAAAAACTTAGTGTTTTCCAAGAAGTATTTATCAATTGGTATCCTATTGTGTTAAAAAGGGGGATAAAGTAGTATCTCAAAAATGATATATCAAAACCCTCTTGAACACTAAGAGGAGGATCTCCTTTAGGGGGAGGTTTTGTTTAGTCAAAGGAAAAGCATTTGAAACAGGGGGAGAAAATTTCAAATCTTGAAAATGCTTTGCAAAATCCTATTCATTTACCTTTGACCATTTGCAAAAGAACTTTGAAAAGGATTTACAAAAGAGTTTGCAAAAACAAAACATGTGGTGCAAGCGTGGTCCAAAATGTTATCTAAGAAAGAAACAATCCATGCATATCTTGCAAGTATTAATATGGGCTCAATTCCAAGCAACCTTTACACTTACATTATGCAAACTAGTTCAATTATGCACTTCTATATTTGCTTTGGTTTGTTTTGGCATCAATCACCAAAAAGGGGGAGATTGAAAGGGAATTAGGCTTACACCTAGTCCCTAATTAATTTTGGTGGTTGAATTGCCCAACACAAATTTATTGGACTAACCAGATTGCCAAGTGTATAGATTATACAGGTGTTAAAGGTTCACACTCAGCCAATAAAAAGATCAAATTTGGATTCAACACAGGAGCAAAGGGCCAACCGAAGGCACCTCTGGTTTGGCGCACCGGACTGTCCGGTGTGCCACCGGACAGTGTCCGGTGCACCACCGGACATGTCCGGTGCACCAGAGGACTCCAACGCAAACTCGCCACCTTCGGGAATTTCCAGAGGCACTCACGCTATAATTCACCGGACTGTCCGGTGTACACCGGACAGTGTCCGGTGCGCCAAGGAGGAGCGGCCTCAGGAACTCGCCAGCTTCGGGAAACTCCAACGGCCAGTCCGCTATAATTCACCGGACTGTCCGGTGCGACTCCGGAGCAACGGCTATCTCCGTGCCAACGGCTCTCTGCCGCGCATTTAATGCGCGCTCTGCGCGCGCAGAAGTCAGGCGCGCCCATACTAGCACACCGGACAGCAAACAGTACCTGTCCGGTGTGCATCGGACACCCAGGCGGGCCCACAAGTCAGAAGCTCCAACGGTCAGAATCCAACGGCAGTGATGACGTGGCAGGGGGCACCGGACTGTCCGGTGTGCACCGGACTGTCCGGTGCGCCATCAAGCAGACAGCCCAGCCAACGGTCAAGTTTGGTGGTTGGGGCTATAAATACCCCAACCACCCCACCATTCATAGCATCCAAGTTTTCAGCTTCCAACCACTATACAAGAGCTAGCATTCATTGCAAAGCACACCAAAAAGAGATCAAATCCTCTCCCAACTCCACACAAAGCCCTAGTGACTAGTGAGAGTGATTTGTAGTGTTCATTTGAGCTCTTGCGCTTGGATCGCTTCTTTTCTTTCGCATTCTTTCTTGTGATCAAACACTCACTTGTAATTGAGGCAAGAGGCACCAATCATGTGGTGGCCCTTGCGGGAAGTTTGATTCCCAAGTGATTTGAGAAGAGAAGCTCACTCGGTCCAAGGGACCGTTTGAGAGAGGGAAGGGTTGAAAGAGACCCGGCCTTTGTGGCCTCCTCAACGGGGAGTAGGTTTGAGAGAACCGAACCTCGGTAAAACAAATCCGCGTGTCTCACTTCATTATTCGCTTGCGATTTGTTTTGCGCCTTCTTTTGCGGACTCGATTATATTTCTAACGCTAACCCGGCTTGTAGTTGTGTTTATATTTGTAAATTTCAGTTTCGCCCTATTCACCCCCCCTCTAGGCGACTATCAGGTATCTTTCCTTATCTTACCAGGAACGTCTCACCCGTCTTGCAGACATTACAGAACATCGGAGATAAAGACATGCGGAAGCTTTTACATAACTTACATTTATTTAGAAAGTAATATCAAGTTACTTATTACAAACCAGAGCTATAAACGAGTGTTGAGTAGTATTATTACACATATCAAGGGAGGCAAAAACTCCTCCCGATAACTATCAAATAAAAAGTCCTATATGGAGGACCACGTCCTCCCGCTTCTTCATTCTTCTACGTCTTCCTTTGATACCACCTTGGAGCAAAAGCAACAAAATTTTGTCGCTTCCTCACCTAAAAACAACAAAGGGATAAACCCTAAGTATGGAATTACTCAGCAAGTCTTACCCGACTAAGGAAAAGACTCTCAAGGGTATGCTGGATAAATAGGAGTCAAGGAGAGGTTTTAGCAAAATCAACTTATACTTTTGCAGAAGTAGCTTACTAAAGTGAGTCCTTACTTTCAATCTTTTAACGCCATATTAAGTATTAATAGACTCTATTTGCATCTAGTCTAATTTCAACATCTCATCAATACAACATCATTTTTATCCATAGTGTTCACATCCTGACTTTAGGTTGCAGGGCAGTGACCAAGTCTTCATAACCGCGAAGGTACGGCGATCCGAATCGATTATACTCAGCTGAGGATCTCCAATCACACGACATATGTAGCACTTAACCCTTGCATATGTCAACCCGCCACCGGGGTTCTTAAGACCAGATCAGGTTCACGCAAACCGAGAGCACAGATACACCACCGTCCAGCCTCTTGCCACGGAGGGTACACGCTACTCTCGCCACCGCTCCACGCCCATTTCGTGTTATCTTATTCTGGCCTTAGTCTGCCCGAGGCAAGGCTTACCCATGACGAGGCATGTGACCAGTTAAAGGGTCCTCGATCATCAAGCCTACATACGCATTAATCCTTAATCAATCTGGGTAGAACATCACATGTTCCTAACCCAAGTCTCGATTTACATACTTCCATCCTTAGGATTGTTTCTGTTCCCAAGGATGAAAAGAGCATCACAGGAAGCTTTGCAGTAAGATCCCACTATTGCTCCAAATGAAAATATTCTTGCAGGTAGAAGCCATCCTCTCCCGGGTTAAATTGAGGACAACCTCTATCCACAAGATCTAAGCAAGGCTAAGCATTTTTGTAAATCATATTTTGATACTTCAGAGAAGTATCTATAAGGGTATGGATATCAAGGAAAAGCAATGCATCAAAGGGTTTCAAGTAACTCCTATGAACCTAATGCACATTTCACTAGACTTAAGTGTGCGAAAAGTATTTAAAAACACAAGGAAAGGGGTTGCATGCACCGGGGCTTGCCTTTGTTAGTAGGTGAGTCAGGCTCGGACTCGCAGATGTCGAAGTAGAGCCAAGTCTCTGCCTGAGATTCCAAGGTGGTGGTGTCTTCTCTTGAGTCACCTCACTCTCTTCTTCGTTTTCTAAATATAACCATATAGGTATATATATAAGAATGGATGCCATGTAATGTGCATGAGGATGCAAAGATAATATAAACTTATTATCTATGTCTTGAATACAACTTTCCTTCACGGAACTCCGAGAACTTAGGGTTTCCGGAGTCGGTAAAGGAGTTTATAGGGCAGGGGGGTGGTTTTGGGTTCTAGTTATCAAACAATGTTCAAATCAAACCAAACTCTACCCATGGCTTCTAAATAATGTGAAAAGCTCACATAAAAAGTTTGGGCAATTTTGGGATTACCATTTAGCTTTTAAAAATCTAGAACTACTTCTTTAAGCTATTTTAAATGTTCTAAAATTCCCTGTTTAAACTAAAAATTATGAAACTATTTTTATTAAATTCTAGGGAAAATATGGAGCCTAGAAAAATTAGTTTCACAATTTTAGCATTTTTCTATAATTTTCTGGGATTTGTTTATCTCTGGAAGAAAAAGAAAAGACAGTAAATAGTGTTGGGCCAAAATCTAACCCGGCGGCCCGGCAACACAGGGAAACAGGGGAGCGCCCTCGCGCGCTGGCAGCTTTGCAGCAAGGTCCTTGGCTTACTAGATAACTAGAAGCGGGGTCATGGCACTGTTTAACATAGTCGCTGACAACTGCAGAAATAACCCTAGGCTTCTATTCCTTCTCTAAAAACATCCTTGGCCATGGCGCGCTCGCCGTTCGCCCCTGACGATGCACGGACTAGCCCTGGCCGGCGATGGCTGCTCGGTTTAACTAGCGGGGAGGCTTCACTGACCTAAAGAGAACTAGGAACAACCATTAATTTGACAGGAAACCCATTGGGAATTGCTTGTCCACGATCACGGCGGACACCGAGCATGGGAGCACACGTTCCCGCCAAATCATGGTTGATCAGAGCAAACGGACGCCACCGTGAGCTTCACAAGCACGCAGAGGCACGAAAACAACACATGGATTGAATAGGGACTTACCAGAACGAGCTGGCCACGGTGAGCTAGGTTCTTGCGGTGTTTTGGGTGGATTTGGGGGAAATCTCAAATTGAAGCTTTCGGGTAGATGATTCAGGGCACAGATGGATACAGGAGTTGCTTGACTACATGGCGGAGCTACGAGCGAGGTCAATTTATAGAGCCCCCAAGCGGTGGCCGCGAATTTAAGCGATGACGCGCGGCGGCCGGAGATAAGGAAGGTCATCGGCTTCGCGATTTCGTGTCCACCGCCGTGGCGGGCTCACCGGCATCGATGAGACAGCCGTGAGGAGTCACGACGACGAGGTGGAAGGGCAGAGCCACGCGGCACAAAGCCGGGAGGCGGCGGTTCACCGGCGTTCTTATCGGTTCCACCATGGTGAACACGGTACGGTGGCTGGACTTCTTTAGCGGCTGAAGTTTTATCCACGGCGGTGATCTCCAAGTGTTATCCACACGGTTCGCACGAATCACGGTGACCCAATACGCGAACCCGCGCCCGGTGGTCGTCGGCGGTGAGGACAACCGCGCTGGTGGTCTGATCCGATGTGGTTACTGTACCATGGCTAGTGTTCGTCAGACAGCCTGACAGAGCCTTTTGGAGCATGGTTTTCTCTTAATTTTGAATGACAACTCAACTCAAAATCTGCATCAAAGTTGTAATTCAACATACCATCTACAATATTGTCATATGATGCTGCCACAAAAACCCATTGGATCATGCTTGAATCTAGGCTTGAAGTTGATGTCAGTTCATTATTAGTCTGAAAATTCAGACCAAACTAGTCTGACAGCCTGACTTCAGGCTTAAATATCTCTGGATTTTTCTTAACAACTATGCTTTCCTTCTTAAGCAAAGTTGTTCTCCTATGTTAGGTCTTCAACTTTGATGTGGTCACCTAACATGAATTCTCATTATTTTGAAAGCTACACAGCCCCAAAGTTGGGCCTATAACCCTGATTTCAGACTTAGCATCTATAGTGCTTTAAGAAGTGATTTTTGCATTTTGGTCCAAAACTTAGGGTTTGGCTTGCAAATTCACATATATGTGGCCCAAATGACTAAAGATACCTATTTAACTTGGTTTTTGCACTTTAGTCCAAAAGTGGACTAATTTTGCACATAGGCCCCTAGGGTTTAGTTTTGGGGTTTTCCAAGGTTCCAATTAGGGTTTCTGGTATCTTAGGGGTATAAATGTGTTTCAACTTTATTTTTGGGGTCATTTTATGACTTTTACCCTAAAGTCTTTAGGTTTTCTTAACTTGGGTTAAGTTTTACCCCTTTAATCCCTATTTAGGGTTAAGTCCTTTAACCAGGGTTCTATTTGCAAAAACATTAAACAATACAACTTGTTTGAAATTTTTGCCTAGTGAATGCACTCTAGGTGTATCAAACATATGCAATGCCAATGCTTATGATGCTATGCTCAAGTTTTAGTTATAGTAACACCAGGGGTGTTACAGGGAAATCAGATATAATGCATGGAGTATGTGGAGCTCAAGATATTTTGCAGAAAGGGCAATATTTGATGCAGGGTTATTTTGTAAAACATTTTATATTTTTCAAAGCACATCCTCTCCCAAAGAAGCAGGAAGTTTTTCAATATAGAAGAAAATCCCCTAGACTAAACCATCCTGGTACCTCAGTAGTTTCCCACCGATTTTCATTTTCAGAAACAGCTACTGGACTTCCGGTCCACCATAGCTCACGGCTCAACCATCGGACCTTCTAAAACCACTTTCAAAAACATTTTTGGAAAACAAAACACTAATTGTCAAATCCAATCCATAACTCGTCCATATCCATGGACACGGACTATTTGAATAGGTTTTTAAACTCTGCGCAGAGGTGTACACTTTACCCACTAGTCTGGCTCTGCGATCTCATGGGCAATGAGACTCGAATCCGAAACTCTCTCTTCCCTCGCACGACTTTACCTTTGCGGTTATACCGAAAGGCACAATACCACCTCCATGCCTAAACTAGGACAAAACATTCCCCCTCCTTGTCCTCTCAGTGCTCCCGACCATCATAACCCTAGGGCACAGATCGTGCAAGTTCGGATCAAGCGACTGCCCATACAGTCTCGAGTGGTTGTACTTGATAAGAGTACATGTAAGGAGTGATGACAAATCGATTCTTAGACGAGAGGGACAATCCTTCATGCTCACACCTAACCCGGCTGAGCCATCACCTTAAGGCCCTCCCAAACCAGGGAGTCCCTGATCATCCCACTCAAAGGTGATAAGGGTGACAACCCTTCATCAAACCCATTTTGAAAAACATTTTCTTTTGAAAACTCACACCTTTTCCCAAATCATATTGTAACAAAAATGTCGAGGAGTATAAAGATGAATTGCGGAAAAGTTCTAAGGTTGGGTGGCCATATTAACTTGTCTCTTAGCAGCAAAATCATATTATGCATAAAATAACAGGCTGAGGGTTGTGGTTGAAAAGCATAGGTAATTTGTGCATCAAAGGGATCCAGTGAGCTTGTTGTTGCTTTAATCGACGAAAGGGCGAGAGCTCGCGGAACTGGCTTCTGGCTCCACCGTCTGGCGTATACTTGCAGATCTGGCCTTCACAAGACGGCATGAACACTCGGATAACTATACAGCATGAACAAGCAAACATACAAACCAACAAGTATATCAACAAATATTTAGTATAGTGGCCAGAATGGTGATATATGGATGGGTAGAGTCTTGAACAGAATATGTCTCATGTGGTGTTGTGATATTACTGGTGGTGGAGTGGAGGTGCTTACCAGGAGGGTGGATTGGAGGCGAAGCGACACTATGTGTGTAGTCGGCAAAGCGGGGTAACTGAGTGGGTGGAGGTTTGCCTTGGCTGAGGATGTTGATTGTGTAGAGAGGGAGAGGGTAGCTGGGTGTATTTATAGCTAGGTACCTGTGGTTTAGTATGGTAGAGTTCACTATTGGTGAGAATAGTGGCGAATGAATCGTCTGACTTAGTCTGAACAGGGAAATTATAGGCAGAATATGGGACATGAGTATTTTTGGAGTTTTCTGAAATATGAACCATGCTTAAGGGATGACATGGTTGGATAGGGAATAATTTGATAAGAATTTAGAAACAAGAATTATTGGAATCTGAGTTTTTATGGAGGAGTTTTGGATTTTAAAATCATAGGAATAAAAAGAAAAGGGAAAAGGAATATTCCTGGAATATTCCAGAATTTGAATATTTAGATATATTTAGAAAATCAAATGTATTTTTGAGCGAAGTGTCTGGAATTATTTCTGGGCTATTCTTGGGCAGCGGTTTATGTTGGTGGCAATTGTTTCTACCTACTATATCACATGAGACAACAGAAAGGCGGGACCCAAATTGCTAGAATACTGTGGTATTCTAGTCCGGGTGGGCTATGGTATCTTGGCCTAGTTTTATAGGATTGAAGGCATATCCATAGAAATATGGTTCGCCTTTCTTTTTGGAAGCCTGGTTCGAAAGAATCTCAAAGTTAAGCGTGCTCAACTTGGAGAAATCTGGAATGGGTGACCAGATGGGAAGTTCTTACTAGAAGGAAAATCACAGTCACCAGAGTTCGTATGACTAGAATATTGGTCTGGCAGGTCTTAGGTGAGCTGGACAGCATGATGGATGAGCAATTGAATATTTGGGTGATCGGACGATCGATGACTAGCAACGATGAATAGTAGGATGAACGATTCGATGAACGATGAATAGTGACTATGAACGATCCGATGGACGATGAATAGTCTGTATGAACGAACGATGAATAGGGATTATGAACAAACGGACGAATAATCGAATGATCGGACGAACGAACGGTCGGAATTTTGGCAGCATAATGGATGAACAAAGATTATTTAAACGAACGGACGAACGAACGAACCATGAATGATCGGATGAACGATCGGACGAACAAACGAACAAACTATGAACAGGTGGACGATCGACCGAACGCTCATTGTGCTTGTGTTGTGCTTGTGTGGTAGTGAGAGTGGGGGGAAGTGAGTTGCCATGAAATGGCTTGGTTGGCTTGAGGGGAGGCCCTTGCCCCTCTATTTATAGGCAAGGTGGAGGGATTAGGGGGTGAGACGAGGATTAGTAGGAGATAATCATGTATTAGTCGTGTATAAGGGAAATTAGCTTGTAGAGCTCACAATATGACATCGGAGGCATACGTATACGTATGGGCATGAGGAAAATTGTGAACAAAATATTTGTAGAGACTTTAAAATTGATTTTGAAGGTATTTTCCAGGAGGAAAATATTTGGAGAATTATCGATGGAATATTTGAGCAGTATTTCTGGAAAGAATTTGAGGGGATCACTTGAGAAATATTTGTAGAATATTTTGAGGAGGCTTTTGGAGAGAATATAGACCACTATATTTTATTTGTTGAGATCAGCAAACAAACATTTTGAAACAAAATTTAAAATTCATTTTGAATTTAGAGCGAGTTTGAGAAATTTTCTCGATTTGAATTTTTGGGGTGCTACATCGGTCCATCTTGAAGTGTATCAAGTACTCCTCCTCCGCATCCATGATTTCTTGTGCCTCTCGTCATAGTGTCTCTTCGTGTCGTTGCCTTACATAGTCCTTGAATCGCTACTGATCCTCAGTCGACAGACTCTTGAGAGTCGGCTTCATGATGTTGCTGGAAGAAATGTCGGTGCAATCCTTTGAACCAACCATCTAGGGCTGATCTTTGCTAGGTCACACCTAATTATGTCCCAACGGAGTCGCGCAAAAAGTGTGTTGGCTTTGATTCGGGGCCAAACACTAGAGATGTACCGCCTAGTGGTGCTCTTTATGCCAGTGTGGACGGTCCGCGACGTGGGGTCGTATAGTCCGCGACCTTGCTACAAGATTGAGTCTTCCTTGCATCACATCAGACGGTCCGCGCTCTAGGCCTAATGGTCTTCATGTGCGCAAAGGGTCAAAGAGACCTTGATTTTTCCTCCTAGAGGGATCGCGTCAAGGAGGAGAGTTCTAGGTTGGTGCCTGGAGATCGGCAGGCCATCCAGGACATCCCTAGAGCGACATAGAGTCATAAAGGGATGAAGAAAGAGGTCAAGGGAGACTATACTAGATCTAAGTTACTGCTACTCCTAGGGCAAGAAAGTATAGGAATTGGTAAATGAAAGTAGATTTGATTTATTAGTTCGATTGTCGAGGTGTGCAATTGACCATACCCCTTTGTATATATAGGGCGCATGTCTGGACCCATTCCTAGGCATTCCCCAACAGAATTTGTGTGATTAGTTTGGATAAACACGCATGAAAAAGGGGATACTTCTTTTGATCTGATCTAATCATGGACCGTTTGGACTAACCCATGGACAGTCCAATCTACATGGTCGGATCGTCCGTCCTTCCCAGGTGCCACATATGGTGGTCAAATTATACAAAAGTTTTGTACCCTTGGTTCCAATCATATTCTAGCATGACACTTCTAGTAATGTAAAGACAAGAATTGAATTACAGAAAAAGTAAATATTCAAAATCAAATAAGGGTTAGAAACAAAACTGTTGGTGTCTTGTTTTTTATTGTTGAATCATAAAACAAGGCAACACAATTGTTAAATGTAAATGACCTTCGTCCTTCGAACCATCATATCCTTTTAGGTATGATGGTTCTCGGATGAAGGTTAAGAAGAACAAGTCTTCATCATTTACAAATACAAAAATGTATTAACAAGTGCGATATCATGATAATTATCTATATCATATCGAATGTTAAATAACATTAGAATCTTTATCATATGTTGACAAAGTGATACATGATATATATTACATTTGTACCTTCGGCTTGCTCGAAGGTGAAAGTGAGAGTATAATCCCAATCCAGTGTGAACAGTACGAGGTACTGTTCATCTATTTATAGGCATGGGACGCAGCTCGAGCAAAAGTACATTTATGACCCTGATATGTATACATAATCCTAATACAAACATCAGGGATTAACGGGTCTTTTTCTCTTCATATCAACATCGTGTTTGACCTTCGTAACCACCTTGAGCCGAAGTTGCAATCCTTCGGCACTTTTCACATGCTTGTTGCAGCTTCGGCAGTCAGTCCCATTGCTTATAGGCGTTTTCTCCGTCTTGAGGACCTTCGGCTGAGAAGGAGACTCCCAACAATAACATTATTTTGTGAGGGATTAGCCGCACAATGATGCAATGGTTATATCATGTATCATTAAAGGATTCTTTATCCACATTGTGTTGGTGGATACAGGAAGTGTAACAGACATTATTTTTGCTAAGGCTTTCAGACAGATACAGGAACCAGATGATAAAATACAAGATGCACTGCACCCTCTATGCAGCTTCGGAGGAAAGCAGATAACATCACTCAGTAAAATACCAATTGCGATTACCTTCGGCTATATTCACAACACAAAAACTGAGGAGAATGTTTTTGACATAGTTGACCTGGAATATCCCTATAATGCAATTATTGGTAGAGGAACATTGAATGCCTTCAAATCCGTGCTACATTCAGCATACCTTTGCATGAAAATTCCATCCAATCAAGGCACAATCTCCATAAATGGGAGTCATGAAGCTGCAAGAAAAGCTGAAGGGAATTGGACAAACTCCAAGGCTATTCACAACATAGATGAAGTTGAAGCCCAAAATCAGCAAAAGCACATCAGGGACAAGGTAGCTTCGGCGGATCATACGAAGGCTATACTTCTTTGTGAAGATGTAGTCGATTAGAAGGCACTCTTTGGATCACAGTTGTTAGAAGAGCAAGAAAAAATCTTTTAAAAGTTTTTGTTCATCAATAGAGATGTGTTTGCTTGGTCAGCTAATGATTTATGTAGAGTAAATAGAAGCATCATTGAGCACTCTCTCAATGTGGATTCTTCGATCATACCAAGAAAGAATAAACCGAGGAAAATGTCAGAAGACAAAGCTGAAGGTGCAATAGCAGAAGTCAAAAGGCTTCTAAGTGCTAGGGTAATCAGGGAAGTCACTTACCCAGAATGGCTTGCCAATACTGTAATGGTGAAAAAAGCAAATGGGATGTGGAGAATGTGCATTGACTACACAGATATTAATAAGGCATGTCAGAAGGATGAATTTCCTTTGCCACGGATAGGTTCACTTGTTGATGTCGTCGCTACTTTAGAGCTTATGAGCCTACTGGACTGTTATTCAAGGTATCATCAGATATGGATGAAAAAGTAAGATGATCCAAAAACAAGCTATTGTTACCTTCGAATGCCTGACGGGCTAAAGAATGCTGGGGGAAGCTTTAACATAATGACATCAAAAGTACTAGGTACATAGATTGGTAGGAATGTTTTGACATATGTCGATGATATTATAGTTAGAAGTACGAAGCAAGATGACCACATTGCAGATCTGCAAGAAACCTTCGCTAATTTTAGAAGGCAGGACTAAAACTTAATCCCGAAAAATGTATCTTCTGGGTCAAGAAGGAAAGTTCCTTGGCCACCTAGACTCAACCAAGGGGATTGAAGCTAATCCAAGCAAGATAGATGCAATACTTCAAATGGAACCACCAAAGTCAAGATAGGGCGCCCAAAGGTTGGCAAACATGCTTGCATCTCTCAACATATTCATCTCAAGGTCTACAGAGCGGAATATACCATTCTTTGAAGTATTAAAGTCAGCCAAATTGTTTAAATGGGGACTAGCACAACAGCAAGCCTTCAAAGATTTGAAGCAGTACCTTATCCACTTGACAGTTCTATCACCACCTTCACCAGGGGCTCCACTCCTCTTATATGTATATGCATCCCATTCTGTAGTCATGCAGCATTGGTTCAACAGAAAGTCAAAGGGGAAATCAAGAAGCAGGCACCAGTTTACTTCGTCACAGAAGTATTGGGACCATCTAAGAACAATTACACAAAAATAGAAAATGGTCTACATGCAGTACTCATGGCTTCCAGAAAGTTTCAGCATTACTTTCAGTCATACAACATAATTGTACCTTCGTCTCAACCACTGAAAGATATCATGAGAAATAGGGAAGCAACAGGAAGAGTTGGCAAATGGGCTGCGGAACTCAATGAGTTTGTCATTGATTTCATGCATCAATCATCAATTCCATCATAGGCATTGGTAGACTTCATCGCTGACCAGACGCCAGGGGATCAGAACGAAGCATTTGTACAAGAGAAGGAAATTTGGACAGTCTTCTGTGACGGATCTGAAAGGGAAATGTGCCCTTGGGCCATTTCTAAGTATTTTGGTGATTAAGTGCCCAACACAAATGGTTTAAGTGCAAAGTGTGCAAAATGGTGGATGAAGTGCAAAACATCAAGAAGGTATGATTCTAGACTTAGTACATTGTATTTTGTGTACTAACACATTTGTCTAAGTGCTAGAATCAGAGAAAATACAAAAGGAAAAAGACTTGGCTGGAGCAGCCAAGACTCAGCGCAGTCTGGGTGCACCGGACTGTCCGGTGGTGCACCGGACAGTGTCCGGTGCGCCAGGCTGACGTCTGGTCAACTGGCCACTCTCGGGAATTCGTCGGCGGCGGATGGCTAAAATTCACCGGACTGTCCGGTGAGCCAACGGTCAGCCGCGTCAACGGTCGGCCGCGCAATCCGCGTGTGACACGTGGCCGAGCCAACGGTCTGATGGGGGCACCGGACAGTGTCCGGTGCGCCAACGGCTCCAAATCTTCAACGGTCGGCTGCACCAAATTAGGAAGGCTATCTGCACCGGACAATGAACAGGGGATGTCCGGTGGTGCACCGGACTGTCCGGTGCGCCACCTGACAGAAGGCAAGAATTGCCTTCCCTGATTGCCTCCAATGGCTCCTAGCTGCCTTGGGGCTATAAAAGGAACCCCTAGGCACATGGAGGAGACACACAAGCATTCTCTGATCATCTCTAAGCACCAAGACTTCATTCTAGCGCATTTGATTCTTTGTGATAGTAATTTGAGCTCCTCTTGAGTTGAGAACTCCGTGTGTGAACTTAGAGCTCAAGTTGTGACTAGTGTGCGTGGTTGTGCTGTTGCTTTTGAGACTTGTGTGTGTTGCTTTTCCCTCCCTTACATCCATGCTTCTTTGAGATCATCATTTGTAAGGGCGAGAGGCTCCAAGTTGTCGAGATTCCTCGCAAACGGGATATAGTGAAAGAAAGGAAAACACCATGGTATTCAAGTGGATCTTTGGATCACTTGAAAGGGGTTGAGTGCAACCCTCGTCCATTGGGACGCCACAACGTGGAGTAGGCAAGTGTTGTACTTGACCGAACCACGGGATAAACTATCGTGTCTCTTGTGCTTGTTCTCACTGTGTCTATTGTGTTTCACAAGAGCTCGGTCCTTATCCACTTGATTTCATTGTGCTAACACTTAATCAAGTTTTATGGCTTTAAGTTTTAAGTTTTTACAGGATCACCTATTCACCCCCCCCCCCTCTAGGTGCTCTCAATTGGTATCGGAGCCGTTCTCTTCAAGAAAGGACTAATCGCCCAAAGAGATGGATCCTAAGGGAAAGGGGATGGTGATCGACGACAAGGAGAAGGAGTCCTTCCTCAATGAGCCAAAAGATGACAAGCCCACTGACTCGGGCTCAAGCCATAAGAAGAAGGATGGAAAGAAGAAGAGGCGCATCAAGAAGATAGTCTACTACGACAGTGACGAGTCCTCTTCTTCCCAAAGAGATGACGACGACGAGAAAAAGAAAACGGTCAACTCAAACTTTTCTTTTGATTATTCTCATATTCCGCATAATTCGAATACTCATTTGCTTTCCATTCCTCTTGGTAAGCCTCCTCACTTTGATGGAGAGGACTACGGATTTTGGAGTCACAAAATGTGTAGCCACTTGTTTTCTCTTCATCCAAGTATATGGGAGATAGTAGAAAATGGAATGCAATTTGATAGTACGGATAATTCCATGTTTATCAATGAACAAATTCACAAAAATGCACAAGCTACCACTGTTCTATTAGCATCCTTGTGCAAGGAAGAGTACAATAAGGTGAGCGGCTTGGATAAAGCCAAGCAGATTTGGGACACCCTCAAGATCTCGCATGAGGGGAATGATGCCACCATGATCACCAAGATGGAATTGGTGGAAGGCGAACTAGGAAGGTTCGCAATGATCATGGGGGAGGAGCTAACCCAAATGTACAACAGGCTCAAGACCCTGGTCAACAAAATCAGGAGCTATGGAAGCACGAGATGGACGGACCACGACGCCGTCCGACTTATGCTAAGGTCCTTCACTGTCCTTGATCCTCATCTTGTAAACTCTATTCGTGAAAATCCTAGGTACACCAAGATGATGTCCGAGGAAATACTCGGAAAGTTTGTAAGTAGGCGAATGATGATCAAGGAGGCAAGATATGTTGATGAGGCGTTGAATGGCCCAATGCCCATCTACGAGCCTCAAAAGGTTGCTCTCAAAGCAACAAGTAGCAAGGAGACGCTACCTAGCAAGGTGGCGCAAGTTGAGGCAGCCGGGCTGAATGAGGATGAAATGGCCCTCATCATCAAACGCTTCAAGACAACGCTCAAAGGTCGCAAGGAGCATCCCAACAAAAGCAAGACAAAGGGAAAGCGCTCCTGCTTCAAGTGTCGTAAGATTGGTCACTTTATTGCTAATTGTCCTGATAATGATAGTGACCAGGAACAAGGAAAGAATGGCAAGAGAGAGAACAAGAAGGTTTACAAGAAGGCTAAGGGCGAGGCACACCTTGGAAAAGAATGGGACTCGGATTGTTCCTCGTCCGACTCCGACGACGAAGGACTCGCCGCCACGGCCTTCAACAAATTGTCTCTCTTCCCCAACGAGCATCACACCTGCCTCATGGCAAAGGAGAAGAAGGTAAGCACTCGAAATACTAGTTCATATGCTTCTTCAAGTGATGATGAATCTAGTGATGATGAAGTAGACTACGCAAGTTTATTCAAAGGCTTAGATAGAACTAAAATTGATAAGATCAATGAATTAATTGATGCGTTGAATGAGAAGAATAGATTGCTAGAAAAGCAAGAGGATCTTTTATATGAAGAGCATGATAAATTTGTAAGTGTGCAAAAGTCTCTTGCTTTAGAAGTTAAAAGAAATGAAATGCTTTCATGTGAATTATCTACTTGTCATGAGTCTATTTCTAGTCTAAAGAGTATCAATGATGACTTAAATACTAAGTTAGAAATAGCTAATAAATCAATCTCCTATGTAGAACATGTTGCGATTTGCAATAGGTGTAAGGATTTTAATGTTGATGCCTGTATTGAACACTTAATTTCCATTTCTAAATTAAATGATGAAGTGGCTAATCTTAATGCTCAACTTAAGACTAGCAAGAGTAATTTTGATAAACTAAAATTTGCAAGGGATGCCTACACCATTGGTAGACACCCCTCAATTAAGGATGGGCTTGGCTTCAAGAGGGAAGCCAAGAACTTAACAAGCCAAAGAGCTCCCATTTTCAACAAGGAAAAGGGGAAGGCTCCTATGGCTAATAGTAGTCAAAAGAATCATGCATTTATTTATGATAGAAAATTTTCTAGAAATGCTTATAGGAGTTGCGATGCTTATGATTCACATGCCATGATTGCTTCAAGTTCTTTCTTTGTGCATGGTAGAGATTTGCCAAGGAAAAATATTATTCATCATATGCCTAGGAGAAATGTTGTTCATGTGCCTAGGAAAATGCATAATGAAAATGCTATTGTTATACATGCCTGCAACACTGATTTTGTACTCACATGTAAAAATAAGAAAGTGGTTGCTAGGAAATTAGGGGCAAAATGCAAGGGAGACAAAACTTGCATTTGGGTCCCTAAGGCTATTGTTACTAACCTTGTAGGACCCAACAAGAGTTGGGTACCTAAAACCCAAGCCTAATTTGCCTTGCAGGTTTATGCATCCGGGGGCTCAAGCTGGATTATCGACAGCGGATGCACAAACCACATGACGGGGGAGAAGAAGATGTTCAGCTCCTACGTCAAGAACAAAGATTCCCAAGATTCAATCATATTCGGTGACGGGAGTCAAGGCAAGGTTAAAGGACTAGGAAAAATAGCTATTTCATCCGAGCATTTCATCTCTAATGTGTTTTTAGTTGAATCGCTCGGGTATAACTTGTTGTCCGTTAGTCAACTTTGTAATATGGGTTACAATTGTTTATTTACCAATGTAGATGTGTCCGTCTTTAGAAGGTGTGATGGTTCATTAGCTTTTAAGGGTGTACTAGACGACAAACTTTATTTAGTTGATTTTTCGAAGGAAGAGGCCAGTCTAGATGCATGCTTAATTGCTAAGACTAGCATGGGCTGGCTGTGGCATCGCTGTCTAGCACATGTTGGGATGAAGAACCTTCATAAGCTTCTAAAGGGGGAACATGTGTTAGGTCTAACAAATGTATCTTTCGAAAAAGATAGACCTTGTGCAGCTTGTCAAGCAGGTAAACAGGTGGGAAGTACTCATCATAGCAAAAATGTGATGACCACATCAAGACCTTTGGAGCTACTTCATATGGACCTCTTCGGACCCATCGCCTATCTCAGCATAGGGGGATGTAAGTATGGTCTTGTTATTGTTGATGATTTTTCCCGCTTCACTTGGGTATTCTTTTTGCAGGATAAATCTGAGACCCAAGGGACCCTCAAGCGCTTCCTAAGGAGAGCTCAAAATGAATTTGAGCTCAAGGTGAAGAAGATAAGGAGCGACAACGGGTCCGAGTTCAAGAACCTTCAAGTAGAGGAGTACCTTGAGGAGGAAGGAATCAAGCACGAGTTCTCTGCTCCCTACACACCACAGCAAAACGGTGTGGTAGAGAGGAAGAACAGGACGCTCATAGACATGGCGAGGACGATGCTTGGAGAGTTCAAGACGCCCGAGCGGTTTTGGTCAGAAGCCGTGAACACAGCTTGCCACACCATAAACCGGGTCTACCTTAATCGCCTCCTCAAGAAGACGTCGTACGAACTTCTAACCGGTAACAAACCCAACGTTTCATATTTTCATGTATTTGGGAGTAAATGCTACATTCTAGTGAAGAAAGGTAAGAATTCCAAATTTGCTCCCAAAGCTGTAGAAGGGTTTTTGTTAGGTTATGACTCAAATGCAAAGGCGTATAGTATCTTCAACAAATCATCGGGTTTGGTTGAAGCCTCTAGCAACGTTGTATTCGATGAGACTAATGGCTCTCCAAGAGAGCAAGTTGATATTGATGATGTAGATGAAGAAGATGTTCCAACGGCCGCAATACGCACCATGGCGATTGGAGATGTGCGACCACAGGAACAAAAGGAGCAAGATCAACCTTCTTCCTCAACAATGGTGCATCCCCCAACTCAAACTGATGAACAGGTTCATCAAGAGGAGGCGTGTGATCAAGGGGGAGCACAAGATAATGATGTTATGGAGGAAGAAGCACCTCAAGCCCCTCTAACTCAAGTCCGAGCGACGATTCAAAGGAATCATCCCGTCGACCAGATATTGGGTGATATAAGCAAGGGAGTAATTACTCGCTCTAGATTAGCTAATTTTTGTGAGCATTACTCTTTTGTCTCTTCTATTGAGCCCTTCAGGGTAGAAGAGGCCTTGCTAGATCCGGACTGGGTGTTGGCCATGCAGGAAGAGCTTAATAACTTCAAGCGAAATGAAGTTTGGACACTGGTGCCACGTCCCAAGCAAAACGTTGTGGGAACCAAGTGGGTGTTCTGCAACAAACAAGACGAGCACAGAGTGGTAACAAGGAACAAGGCTAGACTTGTGGCAAAAGGTTATGCCCAAGTCGCAGGTTTGGACTTTGAGGAGACTTTTGCTCCTGTGGCTAGGCTAGAGTCTATTCGCATTTTGTTAGCCTATGCTGCTCACCATTCTTTCAGGTTGTTCCAAATGGATGTGAAGAGCGCTTTCCTCAACGGGCCAATCAAGGAGGAGGTGTACGTAGAGCAACCCCCTGGCTTTGAGGATGAACGGTACCCCGACCACGTGTGTAAGCTCTCTAAGGCACTCTATGGACTTAAGCAAGCCCCAAGAGCATGGTATGAATGCCTTAGAGACTTTCTAATTGCTAATGCTTTCAAGGTTGGGAAAGCCGATCCAACTTTATTCACTAAGACTTGTGATGGTGACTTATTTGTATGCCAAATTTATGTCGATGACATAATATTTGGTTCTACTAACCAAAAGTCCTGTGAAGAGTTTAGCAGGGTGATGACTCAAAAATTTGAGATGTCAATGATGGGTGAGATGAACTACTTCCTTGGGTTCCAAGTGAAGCAACTCAAGGACGGCACCTTCATTTCCCAAACGAAGTACACACAAGACTTGATTAAGCGGTTTGGGATGAAAAACGCCAAGCCCGCAAAGACTCCAATGGGAACCGATGGACATGTCAACCTCAACAAAGGAGGTAAGTCCGTTGATCAAAAGGCATACCGGTCTATGATAGGTTCCTTGCTTTACTTATGCGCTAGTAGACCGGATATTATGCTAAGCGTATGCATGTGTGCTAGATTTCAATCCGACCCAAGGGAGTGTCACCTTGTGGCCGTTAAGCGAATACTTAGATATTTAGTTGTTATGCCTTGCTTCGGGATCTAGTATCCAAAGGGGTCTACCTTTGACTTGATTGGATATTCAGACTCCGATTATGCTGGATGCAAGGTTGATAGGAAGAGTACATCAGGGACGTGCCAATTCTTAGGAAGGTCCCTAGTGTCTTGGAGTTCTAAGAAACAAACATCCGTTGCCCTATCCACCGCTGAGGCCGAGTATGTTGCCACAGGAGAGTGTTGCGCGCAACTACTTTGGATGAGGCAAACCCTCAGGGACTTTGGCTACAATCTAAGCAAAGTCCCACTCCTCTTTGATAATGAGAGTGCAATCCGCATGGCGGATAATCCTGTTGAACACAGCCACACAAAGCACATAGACATCTGGCATCACTTTTTGAGAGACCACCAGCAAAAGGGAGATATCGAAGTGTTTTATGTTAGCACCGAGAACTAGCTAGCCGATATCTTTACCAAGCCTTTAGATGAGAAGACCTTTTGCAGGCTGCGTAGTGAGCTAAATGTCTTAGATTCGCGTAACTTGGATTAATCTATAGCATACATGTGTTTATGCCTTTGATCATGTTCCTTATGCATATTGATGTTTATTTATGGTGCTCAAGTTGTACACATGATCCCCGAATCTCAAAAGTTCATGTGTGAGTGATGCACATATTTAGGGGGAGTTGTGCTACAACTTGACCTCTTGAGACTAACCGTGTGCTTGAGTTTACTTAAATTAGTCTCAAGGATGGATTGAAAGGGAAAGGTGAACTTGGACCATGTAAGACTTCCACTGCACTCTGATGAGAGGGTAATTAACTCCAAGTTCATCTCTTTGCTCTTGTTGCCTTTTGCTCTTAATTGAAGATTTTGGTGAGGCAATGGGGTTAAAGGGCCAAAAATGATCCCGTTTTGGTGCTTGATGCCAAAGGGGGAGAAATTAAGGCCAAAGCAAGCAAATGGATCAGCTACCACATGAGAATTTTGGAAAATAGTAGAGTTAGAGTTTTTGATTTGCCTAAGTCTCTCTTTTTGTCAAAAGTTGTTCTCTCGTGGGGAGAATGTTTGATTATGGGAAAAAGGGGGAGTTTTTGAATCTTTGATCAATTTCTCTTGGAATACCTCTCTTTATGTCTCAACAAGTGTGTTTGACTTAGAGATAGGAAATTGAGTTTGATTTGCAAAAACAGACCAAGTGGTGGCAAAGGATGATCCAAATATGCCAAATTTGAATCAAAAACAATTCTTTTTCAATATTGCATTGATGTTGCACTTCTTTTAGTTGCTTTTTGTTGTGTTGGCATAAATCACCAAAAAGGGGGAGATTGAAAGGGAAATGTGCCCTTGGGCCATTTCTAAGTATTTTGGTGATTAAGTGCCCAACACAAATGGTTTAAGTGCAAAGTGTGCAAAATGGCGGATGAAGTGCAAAACATCAAGAAGGTATGATTCTAGACTTAGTACATTGTATATTGTGTACTAACACATTTGTCTAAGTGCTAGAATCAGAGAAAATACAAAAGGAAAAAGACTTGGCTGGAGCAGCCAAGACTGAGCGCAGTCTGGGTGCACCGGACTGTCCGGTGGTGCACCGGACAGTGTCCGGTGCGCCAGGCTGGCGTCTGGTCAACTGGCCACTCTCAGGAATTCGTCGGCGGCGGACGGCTAAAATTCACCGGACTGTCCGGTGGTGCACCGGACTGTCCGGTGAGCCAACGGTCGGCCGCGCAATCCGCGCGTGACGCGTGGCCGAGCCAACGGTCTGATGGGGGCACCGGACTGTCCGTTGCGCCAACAGCTCCAAATCTTCAACGGTCGGCTGGGCCAAATTAGGAATACTATCTACACCGGACAGTGACAGGGGATGTCCGGTGGTGCACCGGACTGTCCGGTGCGCCACCCGACAGAAGGCAAGAATTGCCTTCCCTGATTGCCTCCAACGGCTCCTAGCTGCCTTGGGGCTATAAAAGGAACCCTTAGGCGCATGGAGGAGACACACAAGCATTCTCTTATCATCTCTAAGCACCAAGACTTCATTCTAGCGCATTTGATTCTTTGTGATAGTAATTTGAGCTCCTCTTGAGTTGAGAACTCCGTGTGTGAACTTAGAGCTCAAGTTGTGACTAGTGTGCGTGGTTGTGCTGTTGCTTTTGAGACTTGTGTGTGTTGCTTTTCCCTCCCTTACATCCGTGCTTCTTTAAGATCATCATTTTTAAGGGCGAGAGGCTCCAAGTTGTGGAGATTCCTCGCAAACGGGATATAGTGAAAGAAAGGAAAACACCGTGGTATTCAAGTGGATCTTTGGATCACTTGAAAGGGGTTGAGTGCAACCCTCGTCCATTGGGATGCCACAACGTGGAGTAGGCAAGTGTAGTACTTGACCGAACCACGGGATAAACCATCGTGTCTCTTGTGCTTGTTCTCATTGTGTCTATTGTGTTTCACAAGAGCTCGGTCCTTAGCCACTTGATTTCATTGTGCTAACACTTCATCAAGTTTTGTGGCTTTAAGTTTTAAGTTTTTACAGGATCACCTATTCACCCCCCTCTAGGTGCTCTCAGGATCTTAGAGCACCTTCGGGGTAGGGACTGCAGCAATCCTTATATCTTCTTCAAAGATAAGAACTTCTTATGCGGCTAAGCTAGAGTTCCCGGGCACAAACAACATTGCCGAGTATGAAGCTGTACTTTTGGGCCTTAGGAAACTAAAAGCTCTGGGGATCAGGAGGGCAATATTAAAATTTGATACCCAACTAATTATAGGACATGTTATCAAAAGCAGCAAAGTGATGGACTCGAAGCTAGAAAAGTACCTAGATACAGTCCAGAAAATGGAAGGCTATTTTGAAGGCTTTTCTACAAAGAACATCCCGAGAGGAGAAAATGAACATGCAGAACTATTAGCCAAATCAGCAGCCGAGGGGCTGTCGCTTCCTCGTGGAGTATTCTTTGAAGTCCTAAAAGTACCTTTGATAGATCATATGGAAAAAGTTGTCTTGACAATATCACCAACGCATAGTGAGGACTAGAGGACAAAAATCATATCCTTTTCTTTAAAGAAATCACCCCATACACGAAGAAGTCTATATCAAAATGATGTAGGCTAGAACATGGCCATATAAAATAATAGAAGGGGGCTTTTAAAGCAAGGAGTTTGCTCACCACTCCTCAAATGCTTATCAAGAACCGAAGGTCAGCAGCTAATGAGAGAAATCCATTCAGGCATATGTGGTTCACACAAAGGATCTAGACCGTTGTTGTGAAAAGTCTTTCGGCAAGGGTTTTATTGGCTGGGAGCTAGTCCAAAAATGTGACAACTTCCACAGATGTGCTAGAGACAAAAAGTAACATTCATCTTTAAGCCTTCTCAAAAATAGGAGCAGTGCCTCTTGACACAATAGGAGCACAGAAATTTCCTTGCCCTTTCATTACTTCATCAAAAGCGTTAACTTCTTCCTCTACCCACTTTAAGGCTCCATGTGCATCATCAGAAGCATAGTTAGCTTCCTCTGCAGCCGCTGCAACAAAATTAAAATTTTTTGCGTATCTTCGTAGAACAACGAGCGACGAATCCGAAGGTATTCCAAAGATCTTCTAATGCCCTTGTCAGCCTTGAATTCTCTTCGATCTTTGTATTAATTTTCAAATTTAGACCCTTGGCCTTGGTCTGGAGATGGCTTACATCATCTTTGTGATTGGTCTTCAGTATTTCTATCTCATCCCTCAAGTCTTGAATGTGTTTACCTTGTTCATCAATTTTTTTCATCCTTTGTTTTCATTTCTAATACTATATCTTCGACTAATTTTTGAACTTCCGCTACATTTGTCTTACGAGATAGAATACCATTGTCTTTTTCTTTGATTGACCCTTCAAAATTTTCACTTTTCTTCTCTAACTCGGAAAACTCTGCAAAAGCCAAAGAATAAATAAATTTTACTTCACAACAATTCAAAAATATACTGCATAAGTGGCTTATACCTTGAAATTCGAGTACACCAAACTACCAGTACTATGTTGTTTTCTATAATTACTCGGTTCATTTTCTAGCTTCGGGAAGTCAATAGACTTCGTCGGAGTGTTAATAATCTTAGCTCTTGCTCGGACAGGAAGACAACCCAGCACCTCCTCATCCATGCCACCGAATAAAACAGAATCAGATCTATAGCCACCAGCAATAGCAAATTCCCAAAGCTCAGATAACTCTTCAGCGCTAAGATCGCTACCACCTAGGTCCCTAATATCAAAGGGTCTTTCTCCTTTAGAAAAGGCTTCAGCTTTGCCACTCTTCGAAGCCAGTGCCTTCAGTGCAGCCTCTTTGGACCTCTACGATTATTCAATTGCGACCATGATGGTCCCAAAGGGGCCTCAACTATCTTCGGCCTCGATACATGCTTCGATAGTTGAGGCCACTTAGGTATTCTTTCAAGCACTCCCTCTCACCGTGATTGGAGGGGTCTTCAGAACAACCTACATAATCCTCCCAATTCTACGTTTTTTCTAAGGGATTTCTTCGGGAGGTGATTTTGTTGTTTCCTCTATAGCCGCCTCCAAAGGGCTTTTAGTTGCCCCACCTTCGACATTCTTGTCCTTCATCAATATGCTAGTTAGAACTAATCCCAGCGGACTTAACATACGAAAAGGTAAGGGTCGAGTCATTATCTCTAGGATTTCTATCACCCCAATAGATGAGGCCGAAGGAGTTTCGGTAACCTTCTTTGATAGATCCAAAGGACCTTTGTCAACTCGATCAGCCTACAACATGTTTTGCTTCTTGGGAGTAGGGGATCATAGTCCTGAGTGAGAAGATTCCTCGTCGTCATCATTTTTTCTCTTTCACTTGATTGTGGCCCATTTCATTTTCTTCTCTTTAACAGATCTCTTTGCATGTCTCTTCATAATACTAACAGTTCGTTTCCTCTTCAGCCTAGCAGCTTCTTCATCAAAAACTCTTGGGTAATCTAGATAATGGAATTTCAAAGCGTCCATAACCATGTTCAGCCTTCGTTTCTCCTGGTTACAGAATGCATCAATCATTAGTTGGTCTTCTTTCTTAGTAAAATTACCCAAAAATCTCATTACACATTGTTTCAATAATTTCCAACCATTCGACAAAAGGTTCCTTAAATACATTCTAAAACATGAAGCAGTATGGTAGCCTAACAAGCTTCGTCTTGTCTACCACATCTTTCAACTTTGGCGTTCCCCAGCCACCATGTGTTGCAAATACCTTGTTAGCAAGATACTCATGCACCATGTCACGTGTACTAATATGCTCGATAACTGTATTAAAGCTAACTTGGGCTACCTGTGCCGGTGATTCGATGCTCATATTACAGATTGGTCGTGTTAAACCAAAGTTTAAGCCAAGAGGACTCATCACAATCTCCTTAAATTTATCCTTTCCCTTAGTGTCAGCTTTCATATAGAACCACTCATTAGTTCACCCAGTCAGCCATTTTGTTTGATATCCTAGCACAGGAGCCTTCATATCTTTTTATATGCGAAGTTATAGCACCCAAAATTCTTAGGAAGGTTGTCCGGAGATCTTGCCTTCATCTGATAATGAAGTTCATGGATCCTACAAAAACCTTCGGCATTCGCACTCAAACCTTAGCTCCGAAGGGCCCATATGTAAATGTTGAGTCTAACAATTGTGTTTGGGGTCAGCTGGTGTAGATATATCTCAAACATCTCTAGCACTTTAGCAACCATTTTGTACATTGGGAAACAAAGCCTAGCCCGGAAGAAGCTTCTAAATACAACAACTTCATCATCCTTCGGCTATGGGACAATTTCGTCATGAACAAATCTGATCGTGTTATCATCTTTTTGCCCAACATACCCAAGTCTTTTCAGCATGTCTAGGTCTTCGAGTTTTACGGTAAATCTATCAAACACAATATGACTAGGTTTCCTTGGGTGGAGAATGTTAGGATCTTCTTCATCATTATCACTATCAGTGCCATTATCAGCTTTAACTCTTAAGCACTCCTCTCAGCAGTGATTGTTTCTTCCACACTCTTTGGTTCGACAATACTCTATTGTCTCATCAGTCCAAAATAGGAGCTATTTCGGTCGCATCTGTAGACTCGCTACTAGCGATCTACCTGGCAGTAGAACGAACCTTAGCCATTGCTGGATTGTCGAAGCTTTTTCAAGATAGATTCTAAACAAGAGAAAGAGCTTCGAAAACCCCAGAACTTTTGCAAAAGCTCTAATCAGAAGAATTAAAAGTGATAAGAAACTAACAACTACTAGGCCAGCTTATATAGCACGGTAGGCGGTGAAGACGAGTGGCCACAGTGTTTGCACCCTCTGTTCGGTGGGTAACACATAACATTTTTTATCACACGCTCAAGGAAGGTGTTTTCGGACCTTCGGCATAGAAGCCTTCATATATTCCATGGACTGAGCTTGTTATAAAAAATGAACTAGCATCGTGAAGGGCTAATGTTGGGGGCCTTCTTCCTCCGAAGGTCCTCAAAATATTTACCCGGTGATGGTTTTTTATCTTGTTTCACATGTTGCAGAACTAATGCCGAAGGTGGCCATGAGGCGGAGCTATTAATGTACACATTTTTGAAGGAGAAAGCTTCAAGTAGATATCTCATCTTCATAAATGACGAAGCAAGGAAGCACCAAAGAGCACCTTCGAAGCTTGATCTACGAGTTGAAAAAGGAAAGGACAACTTCACCCTTAGCATGCAAAGTAGACTGTATGTATAGGCCTAATCAAGGTCATGATTATAATTTCACTAAAGTTGTACTCCGTGACTATAAATAAGTGAATAGTGCCCTGCATAAATTTACCTTTTTAAGGGCCTTAAGCTTTACTTCGCTTAACTTTGAGAGTACCTTTGAGCTATCTCGTGCTAAGAAGTTGAATGTATATTCCTGAATTTAAGTAATACGGAGGAAGAATGAATAAACAATGCTAAGGTTCATGAGATGAGTTTCATACATTGTTCAATATTATCTTGTTTAATATTGTTTTATTCACATCTCCTTTTAAAGACTTTCGTCCTCAAGCTAACAGTTCGAAGAAGTGATAACTTAAGGACAAAGGTCCAGATTCCTTAACTTGTGTTACCTTGTTTTTTATGCCATATAGCAATTGAAAACAAGATCATAACAGTGCCAAAGGTTAGCAAACCTCCTGTCAACACGCTTGTTGTTGAGAGTGCGAAGGTTGAATTGGTTGTGAAAGTGGTTGGTAGCCCGAAGATTAATCTTGATTTAAAGCTGCTACCTCAAAAACTTACACGGTTGTTGATGCTCTTAAGGACAAGGAAAGAGAGAGGAATTCGGAGGTTCTAAAAGAGAAACCACTATGGTGGTAAATGAGGAGGAACCATTTAAATCACACAAATATACATTTGTCATGCTTCTGGGGAAAAATTGACTGTTGAGCAAATTGTTGAAGTGCAAGATTATGCCGAAGATTTAAAGTATCCCTCAGGTTCGCTTGTTTATGGTGGCAATGATGAATATGACTATCTCTACTTCCTTTCGGACAATAGAGAACTTGAAGTGTGCTATGAAATGGTGGATAGAATGGGTTATCCTAAGCTAGAATGCGAGCTTTCTGCTACGCCGAAGGACCAACTTGCAGACTGCTTAGCTTATAACACTGTAAAGGTTAGATTCTGGTTTTCCATTTTTTATGCAAGAAATCTTTTCAATCGATTTTTAAACTAATATTTGAAACATACAGGGACTTATTCTAAGCAAAGCTTTGAAGGCTAAGAATGATGCTGAAGATGAGAGTACTCGGATAGCCTTCAGCAACTTACGGTCCAGGGTCAACGAGCTTCGTCATAATGTTGAGGAAAAAGAGGAAATGTTAAACACCTTGGCGAGCGACTGGATTGGGGACCATTATGAGTTCCAAAAGACATATCAAGAAAAGGATTATAAGATTTCAAAGCTGGAAACTGATAATGCTCAAAGCGCAAAGCGTATCGCCAACCTCAAAGCACAGATAGAAGCGTAAGGTGAACCACATAAAGTTGAGATGGCTAAGTTAAAGGAGAAAATTGAAGAAGCTAATGAGATTTGAATTATAAAAAGTAAATGAGCAATTGCTGAAACTGAAAGGGAGAGAGTGGAGAAAATTATTGAAGAGCTTTGGGAGTCTAAGGAAGAATGCTTCTCCACCGCGGCCCAATGCTGTGAAAAGCTAAAGAACATGTTTATCACTATTGGGGCCTTCTCCAATGAGACAAAATGCACTCGTGGTGACATTGTTGAAGCGATGAAGTGGATCAAAGGCGAAGTAGAAGCCTTTGACGAAGTTTTAACTGACCGCGATGACTTCTATGCATGTGTTGGAGATCGAGGAACAATTTTGCTATTTAAGAAAGCTAGGTGCCATCATGTTAAGGCCATCGTTGAGCCTGAGTTTAATATGTCTGATGATGATATTAAAGAACCTTCAGCCAAAGCCATCAAAGATGGGAGAAGGTTTTATTAAAAAATTTGTCATGAGGGTGGGAGGAAGGTGGCAAATGACATTATGAGAGATAATACGGGAAAGGTTTCATTTTAACATTTCATTTGTAGCTTCATCTTTTTGTAGTTTAATATGTACACATGGTGCTTATCTTGCAGATTCATAGAGCTGCTAAAATGGTGAAGCGCCCTAATCCTCTGGGACTCAAATGTGATACAATTACTAGTCACATGAGGCTAGTAAACACATTTATACATCAGATGATTCCAGACCTGCTTAAACGAGACAAACCTATAAAGGTGGCGATCAACTTTAAGAGTTGGTCCACAACTCGGGACATATCATCATAGTGGGGCTGAAGTAGCCCGATATACGCAGCGAAGCAAATCAGCGGTCCAACAGCCACAGGCAAGGTTAGGAACATGCGTAACTCTTAGTCGATCAGTGATCTTCTTCTCTAAAAAATAACAAATAATAAAGGGTGAGTACTTACGTGCTCAGCAGCCCACCTTCACCCACGGAATGGGGAAATCATATATAATGCATGGAATATGTGGAGCTCAGGATATTTTGCAGAAATAGCAATATTTGATGCAGGGTTATTTTGTAAAACATTTTATATTTTTCAAAGCACATCCTCTCCCAAAGGAGCTGGAAGTTTTTTTCGATATAGAACAAAATCCCCTGGACTAAACCATCCAGGTATCTCAGCAGTTTCCCACTGGTTTTCATTTTCAAAAACAGCTACTGGACTTCTCGTCCACCATAGCTCACGGCTCAACCGTCGGACCTTTTAAAACCACTTTTCAAAAGCATTTTTTGGAAAACAAAACACTAATTGTCAAATCCATGCCATGACTCATACATATCCGTGGACGTGGACTATTCGAATAGGTTTTCAAACTCTGCGCAGAGGTGTACACTTTACCCACTAGTTCGGTTTCTGCAATCTCACTGTCGTGAGATCTGAATGCCGAATCTCTCTCCTTCCTTGCATGTCCTTACCTTAGTGATTATACCGGAAGGAACAAGGCCACCACCATGTCCAAACTGGACAAAACATTCCCCTTCCTTATCCTCCCGGTGCTCCTCAGCTGTCATAATCCTGGGGTTCGGATCGTGCAAGTTCAGATCAAGCGACTACCCATACAGTCTCAAGTGGTTGTAATTGATAAGAGTATAGGTAAGGAGTGATGACAAACCGGTCCTTAGGCGAGAGGGGCAATCCTTCATGCTCACACCTAAACCAGTTGAGCCATCACCTTAGGCCCTCCCCTAAACCAGGGAGTCCCTGATCATCCTGCTCAAAGGTGCTAAGGGTGACAACCCTTCATCATACCCATTTTGAAAACATTTTCTTTGGAAAACTCATACCTTTTCTCAAATCATTTGTAACAAATATGCCAAGGAGTATAAAGATTAATTGTGGCAAAGTTCTAAGTCTGGGTGGCCATAATAATTTGTCTCTTAGCAGCAAAATCATATCATGCATAAAATAACAGGCTGAGGGTTGTGGTTGAAAAAGCATAGGTAATTTATACATCAAAGGGATCCAGTGAGCTTGTCGTGCTTTAACCGGCGAAAGGGTGAGAGCTCGCGGAACTGGCTTCTGGCTCCACCGTCTAGCGTATACTTGCAGATCTGGCCTTCACAAGACGGCACGAACGCTCCGATAACTATGGAACATGAACAAGCAAACATACAAACCAGCAAGTATATGAACAAATATTTAGTATAGTGGTCAGAATGGCGATATTTGAATGTGTAGAGTCTTGAGCAGAATCTGTGTCATGTGGTGTTGTCATATTACTGGTGGTGAAGTGGGGGTGCGTACCAGGAGGGTGGATTGGAGGCGAAGCGATACTATGCGCGTAGCCGGCAAAGCGGGGTAACTGAGTGGGTGGGGGTTTTCCTTGGCTGAGGGTGTTGAGTGTGTGGAGAGGGAAAGGGTAGCTGGGTGTATTTATAGATGGGTGTATGTGGTGTAGTACAGTAGAGTTTACTGTTGGTGAGAATAGTGACGAGTGAATCGTGTGACTTAGTCTGAATAGGGAAATTATAGGTAGAATTGGGACAATAGTATTTTGGGAGTTATCTGGAATATGAACCATGCTTAAGGGATGACATGGTTGGATAGGGAATAATTTGATAAGAATTTAGAAACAAGAATTATTGGAATCTGAGTTTGGAAGCCTAGTTCGTAAGAATCTCAAAGTTAAGTGTGCTCAACTTGGAGAAATCTGGGATGGGTGACTAGATGGAATGTTCTTACTGAAAGGAAAATCACAGTCACCGGAGTTCATATGACTGGAATATTGGTCTGGCAGGTCTTAGGTGAGCTGGGCAGCATGATGGATGAGCATCTGAAATCTAGGGTGATCGGATGATCGGTGAATAGTAACGATGAATAGTGATGGAGAAATAGTATCGATAAATATCATCGATGAACAGTAACGATGATGAATAGTAACGTTGAATAGTAACGATGATGAATAATAATGGTGAGTAGTAATGGTGAATAGTTTGTATGAACGAACGATGAATATTGACTATGAACGAACGATGAACGATGAATAGGGACTATGAACGAATGATGAACGATGAATAGGGACTATGAACGAACGATGAATAAAGACTATGAATGAATGATGAATAGAGACTATGAACGAACGATGAACGATGAATATGAACTATGAACGAATGGACGAACGATCGAATGATCGGACGAACGAACGATCGGAATTTTGGCAGCATAACAGCTGAACTAAGATTATTTGGACGAATGAACGGACGAACGATCGAACAATCGGACGACTGAACCATGAACGATCGGACGAACGATCTGACAAACGAACGAACAACTAAGAACAGGTGGACGAACGATCGAATGAACGACCGAACGATCCTTGTGCTAGTGGTGTGCTTATGTGGGAGTTGGAGTGGGCGTGTGGGGGGAGGGAGAGAGTTGCCATGAAATGGCTTGGGGGTGGCTTGAGGGGAGGCCCTTGCCCCTCTATTTATAGGCTAGGTGGGGGATTAGGGGGAGGAGGCGAGGATTAGTGGGAGAATGTGAGGATTAGTGGGAGATAAGCATGTATTAGTCTTGTATAAGTGAAATTAGCTTGTAGTGCTCGCTGTATGACATCGGAGGCGTACGTATACGTATGAACATGAAGAAAATATTTGTAGGGACTTTAAAAATGATTCTGAAGGTATTTCTTAGGAGGAAAATATTTGGAGAATTATCAGTGGAATATTTGGGCAGTATTTCTGGAAAGAATTTGAAGGAGGTCACTAGGGAAATATTTGTAGGATATTTTGAGAAGGATTTTGGAGAGAATATAGACCACTATATTTTATTTGTTGATATCAACTCACAAACAAACATTTTGAAATGAAATTTAAAATTCATTTTGAATTTAGAGTGAGTTTGAGGAAATTTCAAGATTTGAATTTTCGGGGTGCTACAAATGGGTAGAGAAACAAGAGAAGCCTTGAGATTAAAAGAGCTCGAAGGTACTACATTTACTTACTCATTAATGCTTCTGGTAGTCTTTTGTCCTTTTTATGACGTGAATGCTTCTTCACAGCTGCACACTCACCAGGGCCTCAAGAATACATTCTAGAGAATGATCTAGAGTTCAAGGATGCGCTTGCCAAGCTTGAAGTGGTACATATATAAGATAATAGATGAAGTTGTTGATGAAGTACTCAATAACATTGCTTAAAGAGTTCTTAGAACTTTCATGCAATAATGTAACAAGAGTAGTATTACGTGAAAATAGGGACCTTAGAATGAGTTTAACGACTTTATGGTCGACCCATTTGGTGCTCCCGAGGTTGCAGATTTAGTTCACCAAGGTCTTGAGCTGGTTGTACATTTCTTATAGGCCCTCTCCCTTGTTGACAATGAACCTCATGAGCTCTCCTTAAATGATCTCCATTCTTGTAATCTTGGTGACCTTGTAACCTTCGTGCACCGTCTTGAGAGCGTCCCAAATCTCCTTAGCCGTTTGTAGGCCATTCACCTTGTTTTACTCCTCCCTACACAAAGAAGCGAGTAGTACCGTGGTGGCTTGCGAGTTGCGATGGATGATCTGGGACGCCTCGTCAGAGTCATCATCCTCACCCCTAATCTTCGGTAACTTCATCCCTACATCAACAATGCCCCAAATGCTTGAGTGGAGTGAATATAAGTGACTCCTCATTTTATACTCCACCACGAATAATCTTCACCATCAAATTATGGCGGTTTGCCTAATGGAACGGAAAGTAAAGAAGTATGCTCAGGGATGCAAGGATAACGAAAAGGGATTTGGTTAACCGGTTTGCGCTCATGGTTCTTTGAATATGTTGATTCAACAACAGATGTGGAAGATGAAGTGTCGGTTTTGTAGAAGACAACCTTCCACATCTTTTCTTGCGACCCTTCTTGTGGGATTTGGAGGATCCTTGGGATTATCCTTCTTTCTCCTTGTGTTTCTTCTCGGATGACACCTTTTTCTTCTTGCTTCCTTTGGCCTTTTCTCCCGATGGAACTTTCGCTTCAATCTTCTCTCCTAAGGGTGCCTTCTCGCTCTTGGCGACTTCTCCCGACATCACTTCGAGTGGTTAGACTTTTAATGAAGTATCGAGTCCAATACCAATTGAAAGTCGCCTAGAGGGAGGTGAATAGGCGAAACCTAAAATTTATCACAAATTAGAAAAACAAGAACCCCAATTATGTGTTAGAGCAAAAAGTAAATCGACCGGAGTAAGAGAGAGTTTTTTTCTTGCTAGAGTTGCTCAAATGATTGTGGAATTACTTTGGGAGCAACTCAAATGATATAGCATCAAGCACAAGCAAGAGAACTAGAAGACAGAGAGGGAGAGGAATAACCAAATCACAAATGAACACAACACAAAGAACATGAGTGATTTGTTTCCCAGGTTAGGTTCCGAAGAACCTACTCCCCATTGAGGAGTCCACTAAGGACGGGTCTCTTAGACCATGTTCATAGTTCACCCATATGGTCACCCAAATCACTGTGTTGCACTATTTTGAATTGTACACTACAATGTTCACAGAGTGGAGTTTGAATATGGTATGGGAATGAGTAAGTTGTTGGAGATAGCCTTACAACCCTTTCCCTCTCTCAAACGATCAACTTTGACCCGATGAGTGCTTCTTCTGAATTTCAAGGAGACGATGTCTCCCACAAGGATCACCACACAATTAGGTATCTCTTGCTAGCTTTACAAACGAGAGAATGAGGTTGGGAATTAGAATGAAACACAATTAAGAGCATAAGAACTAGCAACAACTCAAATGAAGTGTCTCACACAAGGCACTATCTTTTTCTAGCTCAAATCAATCGGATGTGGCACTTGTATACAATTGAATGCTTTAGAGGAGTTGCAATCAATGTATGGATGGTGTAGCTCTTGTGTCTTCAGTGTGCTAGTTGGAGGTGTATTTATATCCCCAACCACCCCATATAGCCATTGCAGATGTGTAGTAAAAGTGTGCAGACTACGTGTGCATTGGACCTCCAACAGTGACAGACTAGTGCACCACCGGACCTCTGGTGTACTGTTGTAGCAGGTGACCATTCTATCTTGTTAGAAGCCCCAGATCTTGAACAATGAAGGTTCATTAAAGCATCGAACCTTGGCTACATCAACTCGACCGTTGAAACCTGGTAGAGAGCCGTTGGACTCGGACGGTCCGGTGCGCCATCGGATCGGGCTAGTGCTCCAACTCTTTAGCAGCCTAAATCCTACCTCTCTAGCAAAGAGGTACAATGCACCACCAGACTGGGCTGGTGTGCATGAACCCATGGTCTGTTGCCAGACCCGAGAATAGCCTTCACAAACTCCACTAGTAAGGCGGTCCGGTGCCCCCAGTTCTATAGAATTTTGTTGAACTTCTTCAATCATTCTCCATCTTAATTTGACTATTCTTAAGAGTGTTTTAATGACTTAGACAAACATACCTAGTGTCTATCCAACTAGTCTAAGTCATGGATTTGGATTGTTTTGACATCTTTAACTCATATTCTTGCTTTGGCTCAAACTAGCTCCAAAAGAGTGAAACTTTGATTCTAAGCTTTCCAACCATTCTAGATGCACCAAATAGGTCCTTAAGGGTTTTTAGAACTTATCCAAAATGTTTAAGTATTGGTAGTTCCTCTTTTCCATGTTTTACCTATAATTGGGCGGATTTGAGATGATTTCTAACCTATAAGCATAGTGATTGATCTTATGAATGTGTGAATATACACTTGGCAAACTAGTTAGTCCAAATGATTGTGATGGTCATCAAGCATCAAAACAAGTGTTGAAATGGATTAAGTCACATTTCCCTTTCAGATTGTATCTATATGGTCAAACCAATCCACTTTTCCATTTACATATGTTCTAAGATGACCATAACCCTCAAAGAAACCCCTATGGCGAACCTCTATATTGAACTCATCGCTACCATCATCTGTAGGTCCAAAAATTGGTTCACTATTATACCAAAACCCTAACCAAATCCATCGAACAACAACAACGATTACTAGGCCAAATGCAAATCCCACTCAAGATCCACATGGCCGAATGATCATGACATTGGTATAGGGTTTAATGTACTCACAATACAGGGGAGTCGATGATCCTCTTGGCTGTAATCATAGTGCATCTTCCTTCACCACTCCAGCCAAGCGAGAAAGTAGTATGTGTCCTGGGGCTAGGGATTCTTCAACGGGTCTCTATCGCCTTCGATCGTCGCTGTGTGCATCGGCCACCGCGCCGACGATGGAGCCGAGGGAGGAGACGTCGAGGAGAAAGGCAATAGAGGAGGAAACGATGAGACACAATGTATCGGGTCAGTTTCGACCGTTTGTGACATGTGAGATCCAAACAACAAATATGATCTTAATAGACACAATTTAAAAGTATATGGACCTGTTGACACCTTTTTGGAGGCGCCAATCACTCAAAAGAACCAGCAGCGGTGCTCTCTGGTCAGGCGCGGACGGTCCGTGGCACAGAGCCGGACGGTCCATGACCTAGCGCGAGGCGGCGGTGCTCCCTGGTCAGACGCGGACGGTCCGCGGCATAGGGCCAGACGGTCCGCGACCTGGTGCAGGAGCTAGGATCTCCTGCCTGACGGCCGGACGGTCCGCGCCCTAGGGCCGGACGGTCCACGCGTGCGCAGGGGCGGCGGAAGATCGCCGACAGCGCCTGGATCTCGCTCCCGGGAGGGACCCCGTCGAGGAGGAGAGATCCTAGGAGTCGTCTAGGCTCGGGCAGACCGACCTAGACTCCTCTAATCGACGTAGAGTCGAGGAGAGGCAGAGAATTTGGGGATTAGAATACTAAACTAGGGCTAAACTAGAACTAGACTAGAACTACTCCTAGTTGTGCTAAAAATAAATGCAAGATAGAAGTGGTATTGGTTCGATTGTTGGGGGTTCAATCGGCCGTAGCCCTTCATCTATATAAAGGGGGAGGTCTGGATCCGCTTCAAACTGATTTCCGAGTTAATCCCGCAGTTTTAGGTAACAAATCCCGCGAGAAACTAGGAACCCTAACTGACTCTGCGCACGCGCGGACCGTCCGCGCCACCACCGCGGACTGTCCGGACTGCGGACCGTCCGGCCTCGGGGCCGAACCGTCCGCACTGCTCTTTTTAGAGCTCAACATATGCCCCCCTGCCTTTTGGTGAAGGTTGACGAACCAAAAGCATATGAACTAAACCTGATGTAGGTCACCGGCTTTTCGATATGGAGATTATTCAATAAAGCACCAATATAAAGGCCGTTTCGGATTGCATCTTTCTCGGCCATGACCATTTGATCAATGGATCAAAAGGAATAGAATGGAGGTGCCCCCCAGTCTGGATAGACGAAGGGACTATACATGTACCATGGATTCATCATCATGCCATTCCATGTTTGAACAGGATAATATACCGACGATGAGTAAATAGGTGGAAAGTACCCTGGTCTCATAGAATGAATAGGCGATGCTTGGTGTGTCGCCATTCGTGTCGTTTTGTTTGACCGTTTTGTTTTAGCAGGTGACCGGGGTTTCTTTGTTGACCGATCACGTGGAACAGTCTTTTTGCTAGTATTTTTGGAGAGCAACTGATCAAAAGTAGGATCGACTTTGATCAGCCGATTATATGTGCTTTGACCTTGCGTCTTTTTCCTTGCTTTGTGTAGAGGTTGACGCCTTTGGTCATAGGTGGACTGTCCGGCTGAGTTAGCCGGACCGTTTGTTTGAGCACCAGATTGTCCGCACGTAGGTGCCGGACCATCTACGATGCTGGGGCTAGGCTGATGTGTTTGGTTCATTAACTGTGCCTGCCCCCGGCGTCTTCGGACTTTTTAGCCTTCTCGTCCGAAGCCTTTCGAGCAATCTCCTTTTGTGATATATCTGACATGCGAGGATTGCTGATGACGATGCCCTTGCCTTTGCCTTTATCGGCCATTTCGGGCCGAACCAAGACCTTTTTGCATGTGAGTTCTATTGTATTAACAGGAAAGGGTTGTGTGTCTACTTGCATCTCCTGAAAAGCCAATCGACCCTCATTTATGGCCGATTGTATCTGTCGACGAAAAACATTACAATCATTGGTGGCATGAGAAAAGGAATTATGCCACTTACAATAAGCACGCCTCTTTAATTCATCAGGAGGAGGAATAGTATGAGTTAATTTAATGTTGCCGTTTTTCAGTAACTCGTCAAATATTTTATCGCATTTGGCAACATTAAAAGTAAACTTAACTTCTTGTCGATTCTTTCGAATCGACTGTAAAGCAGAACACGCAGGTTTAGCCTGTCCTGGCCTAACCAGTTCGGCGGTGTATACATCTGTGGATTCATCGTCCGAATTATCGTATCCCACTAGATGCATCTTATGGCTAGCCAATTTTGATGTTTCCTTACTTCGGCTTTCACAGGTCATAGCCCGCTGGTGTAAGTGCACTAGCGAAAAGAATTGGGTGCCATCTAATTTTTCTTTTAAGTAGGGTCGCAACCCATTGAAAGCTAGCCATGTTAGTTGTTTTTCTGCAACATGAATCTGAAAGCATCGGTTTCTAGTGTCCCGGAATCTCCGGATATAGTCATTAACCGATTCTTCAGGCCCCTGTCGAACTGAAGCTAAGTCAGCCAATTCTAACTCATGTTCTCTTGAGAAGAAGTGTTCATGAAATTTCTGCTCTAATTCTTCCCAAGAGTTAATAGAGTTTGGTGGCAAAGCTGCATACCATGCAAATGCAGTATCAGTAAGGGACAACGAGAATAAACGAACGCGGTAGGCTTCCCCATCAGCCAATTCTCCCAAGTGTGCTATGAATTGGCTAATATGTTCGTGTGTGCTTTTCCCACCTTCACCAGAAAATTTAGAGAAGTCTGGTATTCTAGTTCCCTGTGGATATGGCACAGTGTCGAATCGGTGGCTATAAGGCTTCCGATACGATTGCCCTGTACCTGACACACTAACACCGAGTTTGTCCCTGAACATCGCAGCTACTTCGTCTCTGACCCTCTCCGCTATGTCTGGCGACCATCCATTGAGTTTGTGGGTAGAAATGTCAGGTTGCCTGACATCACTCTGTCGGCTTTCCTCCCAGGGATGTTTGAGGTGTGTGCTAGGTGTCCTATTAATGTCACCAGCTCCTGCCCTATACCTCTCAGGCTCTCTTGTGGCCGAACAGTATTCAGCCCTATGTCCATGAGGTGGTATGGTATGATTATAATGTGTTGTTGGTGGGGCACCATAATGTTGCTGCGATGAATGTGGGAACTGTGCGTATTGCGCAGCTCTCGGCTCTGTGTATGCATATCCGGACGGTCCGGCGTAAGAGGTCGGATGGTCCGTGACCTGGCCAAATGGTTCGAAGGTATATCCGGATTGTCCAGCCGTATATGGTGCTGCGTGGGTAGTCTTGTACCCAGACCGTCTGTCGTAAAGAACTGGACGGTCCGCGATCGGGCCGAATGGTCCAGGGCTGTACCCGGACGGATCGGCCATATATGGCGCGACTTGGGCAGTCTGCGCATGGACTCGTGTAGAGTCGGATGGTCCAGCATAATACGTCGGCCGGTTCATGCCATATCCGGACGGTCCGGCGTAAGACGGCGGACGGTCCGCAACATATCCGGACGGTCCGGCGTGATGTACCGGACGGTCCGTGATGGGGTCGAAGTGTTCAGGGTTGTACCCTGATGGTCCGGTCATGTACGGTGCGACCTGAGTGTTTTGTGTGCGGGCCTGCATCTGGTCGGACGGTCCGGCGAAATACGCCGGACGGTCCGCGGTATAACCGGACTGTCTGAGATGATGCTCGGACGGTCTGGTCGCATCCAGTACTTGCCGCGTGCCTAGTGGTTGCGGCTGTGATTGTGACACGAAAGTGTGCATCGGCATACCATATGATGGCTGGGTCAAGGGTGACCCATTTATAGCCGATGTGTTTGACGCGAGTGGTTCTGTATTAGACTCTCGCGATGGAAAGCTAGGAGCAGCTGATTTCTCGTGTGCATGTAAATGCATTTTAATAGATTCATCTACATATTGCTTTAACTGATCTCCTCGTTGATCCATGAAAGTCGTAAGAGATAGATCTGGAGTACTTACAGCGGGACCCTGAAGTGGAGGCAGGAGAGATTCCATATCGATCTCCCCTTGACGGACGAACTTCTGGTGGCGATCTACCGTGAAGTGTGACAAGTACTTGTCCGCCGCCTCCTTGCGCCGTTCGGAGAGTTTATGCAGCAGTTCCGCCTCTTCCTTGTCGCGTTGTTTGTTCCATTGCCGCATCACCTCCTTCTCATCGCGCATTACGAGGTCTTCAAAGGGCCTTTGGTCATCAGCCAGGAGCGCCTCCATGGCCGGCTTGATGATGTTGGTGGTGGATATCTTGGTGTGATCCTTAGAACCGGTCATCTATGGGCCGATTTTTAGCAGGTCTAGACACCTAATCCCCAGCGGAGTCACCAAAAAGTATGTTGACACCTTTTTGGAGGCGCCAATCACTCAAAAGAACCAGCGGCGGTGCTCTCTAGTCAGGCGCGGACGGTCCGCGACATAGAGCCGGACGGTCCGCGACCTGGCGCGAGGCGGCGGTGCTCCCTGGTCAGACGCGGACGGTCCGCGGCACAGGGCCAGACGGTCCGCGACCTGGTGCAGGAGCTAGGATCTCCTGCCTGACGGCCGGACAGTCCGTGCCCTAGGGTCGGACGGTCCGCGCGTGCGCAGGGGCGGCGGAAGATCGTCGGCGGCGCCTGGATCTCGCTCCCGGGAGGGACCCCGTCGGGAGGAGAGATCCTAGGAGTCGTCTAGGCTCGGGCAGACCGACCTAGACTCCTCTAGTCGACGTAGAGTCGAGGAGAGGCAGAGAATTTGAGGATTGGAATACTAAACTAGGGCTAAACTAGAACTAGACTAGAACTACTCCTAATTGTGCTGAAAATAAATGCGAGATAGAAGTGGTATTGGTTCGATTGTTGGGGGTTCAATCGGTCGTAGCCCTTCATCTATATAAAGGGGGAGGTATGGATCCGCTTCAAACTGATTTCCGAGTTAATCCCGCGGTTTTAGGTAACAAATCCCGCGAGAAACTAGGAACCCTAACTGACTCTGCGCACGCGCGGACCATCCGCGCCACCACCGCGGACTGTCCGGACCGCGGACCGTCCGGCCTCGAGGCCAGACCGTCCGCACTGCTCTTTTTAGAGCTCAACAGGACCAGATTAACATACCCACACATGTTAAGGACCGAAATTGCACTTTACTCTTACGGGGCGTTTTGATCCCTTCATTTTAGAGGAATTGGAATTCACTCAATAAAGTAACTTATTTAGTTTGAAATTTGACATTCCACCACTTTCCAAAATTCAGATATAAGCCTATCTCAAATTCATGGCGTGAAGGACGGGAAATAATTTTATACATTAGTAGAATTTATTTCTACTCTATAACTTATATGGCACTCTCTGTCTCACTTTTCTATAGTAAAAATGTATCACATAAATATCTCCGACATCTTGCAAATAATAATATACAAATATAGTTGACATAAAACATAATTAGCTTAATTGATATATGCCTAAATTACTATTATTAGAATGAAATTCAATTCCAATGATCCAAACAGGACGTTAAAAACTATGAAACCAAACATGTATTTTAGTACCATGGTTTTATCTTGTCGGTTAAAACCATGGTAATATCAAAAACAATTTTAAATCACGGTGGTTTTGAAAAACTTTATTGCCAAATATGTTCTAGGAATTTCACTCTAAACAATCCAATCTATCTCAAATTGGCACAATCATATAAACCCTAGAACGAGATTTTGATCGGACACCCGGCTGCGGGGCCGGCCCTCCGCCTAAACCCCCGCCGCCGTCCTTCCGACCGCCATGCTTCTCCCCCTATGCTCCATCCCACCACCCACCTCCGCCGCCTCACCAGTAAATCCTCCCGCTCCACGACAACGACCACCGGCCGCCACTCCCTCTCGTATCCCTCCGTCTCCTCGTCAACATCCGACGACGAATCCCCGCTCGCCGCGGAGCTCTTCCCCACCGCCGGCGCACCCACACTCCTCTCCGTCGCACGCTCCCTCGCCGTCGCCTCCCCGGCCCCTTCCGCCGCAGCTGTCCTCAACTTCCTCCGGCGCCTGCCCCACGACGCCTCCCCACACGTCTTCCCCCACCTCATCGCCGCCCTCGCTCGCTCGCCCCTCCCAATCCTCGCGCTCCGCCTCTTCCTGTCCCCACCCACCTCAGCCGCCACCACCCACCACTGCTTCAACTCCTCGCTCCTTCGGTTTTCCCTCCCGCAGCATCTCCTACCAGCCTTCTTTGCCCACTCCCTGCGCCGCTTCTCCGGCCTCACCCCCACTCTGCTCTCCTTCAACCTCCTCCTTAAGTGCATCTGTTCCTCTGGTTCCAAGGAGCAGAGGCCTGTATCTTCCAATTGCGTTGCAAATCCTCCACGATGTCATTCCGGCTTGGAATCTTACGCCAGATAAGTTCACCTACTCCACTATCGTGTCGGCCCTGGCTGATGCAGGGCGTGTGGACGACGCGTTGGCGCTGGTTCATGAAATGGTGGTTGATGGCATTTTGGCGGCAGAGGCATTTAACCCGGTGCTCAAGGCGATGCTGCGTACAGGTGATGTGAATGGGGCGGCCAAGCTGTTTCGGTTTATGCAGCTGAAGGGTTGCACACTGACGGAATCAACATACAATGTGCTGCTGCATGGTTTATTATTGTGTGGGCGGGCGAGGGACGCAGCGGGCATGATGAGAAGAATGGAGAGTGAGGGGATGCCGCCAGGGTTGATGACTTACGGGGCAGTAGTGGATGGACTGCTGAAGTGTGGGAGAATGGAGGATGCATGGAAGGTGTCTGAGGAAATGGGAAGGAAGGGGCTTACACCTAGTGATTTTGTGTTTTCCTCTGTGATCACCGGTTTTTGCAAGTCAGGTGAGGTTGACAGGGCATTGAAGGTGTGGGAGACAATGGTGGCTGCCAAGGTAAACCCAAACACTGTTTTGTATTCAGCAATGATTGATGGCCTGGCCCGTTGTGGGAGGATGACTGAAGCTAAAATGTTATTTGGAGATATGGTTGATGCAAAATGTTTACCAAATGTCATGACATATAGCTCAATTATTTATGGATATTTTTTCATTGGTGACTCATCGTGTGCTCTCTCTACATGGGAGGAGATGGAAAAGGTTGGTTGTGTGCCAAATGCCATTAGTTACAGCATATTGATCAATGCGTTATGCAATGTAGGGAGATTAAAAGATGCTATGATGGTTTGGAAAAACATGCTTGGTCGTGGCTGTGTGCCTGATACAATTGCTTATACTTCAATGGTCAAGGGGTTATGCATGTCTGGAATGGTAGATGGTGGTGTCCGTTTATTTAATGACATGTTGGCAAAGGGTGATGCCAGGCCAGATGCCATCAGTTATAATATTCTATTGGATGGGCTGATACGCACAAACAACCTTCCTCGGGCAATGGACTTGCTTAACCAGATGCTTGATCAACTGTGTGATCCAGACACAGTAACATGCAACATTTTCTTGCGGGAGATTGGGGTCGTAGAGGGGAAAGGGAGATAATTTTTAGAGGGATTGGTCGTGAGGCTATGCTGTAGAGACAGATATAGGGCAGCAGGAGATGTTGTGATGGCCATGCTGGCTAAGTACATTGTGCCAGAGGCTGCCATTTGGTAATACTGTAGTGAAAGGAGTTTGTCAGACAAATAGAATTCAGAAAGTGGTTGACAATTGTTGGACTGAGATTTGGAGGCCTTGAAGGTTATTTATATTTGTTCAATACATCGATGGGCACATGTTGGAGTCATTTTTATACTCGATCTGTTGTAAGTTGTAGCACTAATCTTTTCATTCATAACAAAGTTTTTTTTGTTAAATAAAGTGAATCCCAATAGAAAATGATGTTTTCTCTAAAGACAGCGACTGCGACTGTTCTTTGGTCATACTTAACACGTTTTCTATGTTTATTATTAGGGAAATTTGGATGTTGTTGGGACCATGCTTCGTCGCCGAAGGTCCTGCAGGAGGAAATAGCTTCGGCTAAAGCTGCTTATACATGATGACCGAAGCTACCACTCGTGAAGCTTCGGCGTTATAACATATCCGAAGATGAAGTATCGAACCGACTTAAAGATAGAATGACCTTTTAGTCCATAAGGGTCTGAGTCATTGTTGTAAACTTTTATAAGGGGTATGATTGTAATTTTTTACGGGATGTGTCCTGTGCTTATAAATAGTTAACAGTATTCCTTTACTGTTCACGGATTCCTGTAATTGCAAACACATTGTGTGATGTACGGAAATACGTACACACGTCGGCACAGGGCACGCGACGTGCGGCGCGCGGCTGAGCGCGCAGGACGCCTGATCCAGCAGGCAGTGCCTGATCCAGCAGGCAGCCAGGCCTAGCGGCTAGATCTGGAAAGAATAAAAGTGATTGATGGCCTTCCTATTAGTCCGGGCTAGATTTAGAAGGAATAGGAGTGATCTGTGATTGATGGCTTTCCTTTATTAGTCCGGGCTAGATTTAGAAGGGAATAAGAGTGATTAGTGATTGATGGCTTTCCTTTAATAATCTGGGATAGATTTAGAAGGGAATAAGAGTGATTAGTGGCTTCCTTTAGTAGCCCTGGCCTATGGCCTTATATACCCCCTGTAAGCACCCATGATGAGGACAAGAAAGTTTTATCTCAGTCTCCTACCTCTCTCTACTCGGCAACAGGGGGCATAACCCGTTGACGAAGACCGCCGTTCCTGGGGGCATAACCCGGTCGGCAACACGGACGGCGGCTACGACCTTCGGAGCCGCGGTCCTCCTACCCTCGGGCCCGACGCCCTTGACAACCTGGTATCAGGAAGTCGGCGATCCCCAACCACCACCCCCAGCCCTTCAGCCGCACCACCACCACCAGCCCCCACCTCCCCGTCCACCGCTACGTCCAGGTTCATCACCATGGGTGACGGCGCTCAACCCTCCATGGCCGACGTCATGCAGATGCTCCAGACCCTGTCCACCAACATGTCCAAGATGCAGTCCGACATGGTGATCATGCAGGAGAAGGTCGCCTCCGCGACCGACTACGGTGGCCACCAAGATGGGCAGCCCCGCACGGATCACCCGCCGAAGTTCCAGAGGATGGAGTTCCCGCGCTATGACGGCAAGTCCGACCCGCTGATCTTCATCAACAAGTGCGAGTCGTACTTTCGACATCAACGCACCATGCCAGAGGAAAAGGTATGGATGGCATCTTACAACATGGACGACGTGGCCCAGCTGTGGTTCCTCCAACTCCAGGAGGATGAGGGCACGCCGCCCTGGGGTCGCTTCAAGGAACTCCTCAACCTCCGGTTCGGACCAGCGCTGAGATCAGCGCCGCTGTTCGAGCTGACGGAGTGTCGACGCACGGGATCGGTGGAAGAATATTCCAACCGCTTCCAGGCCCTTCTTTCGCGTGCTGGCCGGCTGCAGGAAAGCCAGCGCGTACAACTGTACACAGGGGGGCTGCTGCCGCCGCTGAGCCATCAGGTCCGCGTTCACGCGCCGGAGTCCCTGGCCGCAGCCATGAGCCTGGCCAGGATGCTGGAACTGGTGGAGCTAGACCGGCTCAACCCCCTACTCGGTCGGGCGGCCCCGCGCGCGGCCCTGCCCGCTCTACCTACGCGGCCAGCGCTGCCAGCGGCCGGCGCGCCTCCGGTGCTTCCCGTACCGGTTCCCCCAGCACAGCAGCTGGCCCTCCCGGCGCCTCCTCCACGCGGCGCGGCTGGGGCTGCCAAGCGCCTTACGACGGAGGAGCAGGCGGAACGTCGTCGTCTTGGCTTGTGTTACAACTGTAATGAGCCGTACTCCCGCAGGCACAATCGGGTGTGTCGCCGCGTCTTCTACATTGACGGCTTCGAGCTGGAGGACGCTGCCCAGGAGGCTGACGCCGTCGACACCTCCGCACCATTGTTCTCCCTTCGCGCTGTGGCTGGTATGCCCATTTGTGACTCCATGCAGGTGCGCGTGCAAGTGGGCGCCGTGACGCTGACCGCCCTGCTGGACACTGGCTCCACGCATAACTTCATCGCCGAGGCCGCAGCGTCACGCACGGGGCTTGCTGTCCAGACCAGCCCACGCCTCACGGCCACCGTGGCGAATGGCGAGCACATCGCCTGCCCGGGTGTTTTCCGTCAGGCCCCGATCACCATCGCAGGCGAGGACTTTTGCGTCGACCTCTATGTGATGCCACTGGCCGGCTACGACGTCGTCCTCGGCACCCAGTGGATGGTCACGCTAGGCAAGATGGTGTGGGACTTCACCACGCGCACCGTGGCCTTCACACGCCATGGCCGCCCCATCTGCTGGGAGGACGTGGCCGCCCGGCGCACACCGCGCCTCGACAGCATCACGGCGCCCGAAGCCCTGCTGGAGGAGCTGCTGACCACGTTCGATGGCCTCTTCGCCGAGCCCGCGGGCCTGCCACCGCCGCGGGCGCGTGACCACAGCATCGTACTCAAGTCGGGCACACTGCCGGTAGCGGTCCGGCCGTACCGTTACCCGGCGGCCCACAAAGACGAGTTGGAGCGACAATGTGCAGCAATGATCGCACAAGGCATCGTGCGTCGCAGCGACTCCGCGTTCTCGTCCCCGGTCCTCCTCGTCAAGAAGCCGGACGGATCGTGGCGTTTCTGCGTCGACTACCGGGCGCTTAACGCGCTCACGATCAAGGACGCATTCCCTATCCCAGTTGTCGACGAGCTGCTGGACGAGCTCCACGGGGCATGCTTCTTCACCAAGCTCGACTTGCGCTCCGGGTACCACCAGGTCCGCATGCGGCCGACTGACGTGCACAAGACGGCGTTCCGCACACATGACGGCCTCTACGAGTTCCTGGTCATGGCGTTCGGGTTGTGCAACGCTCCCACCACATTCCAGGCCATGATGAACGACGTCCTGCGCCCCTTCCTCCGCCGCTTCGTGCTGGTATTTTTTGACGACATTTTGATTTACAGCCGCACATGGGCGGACCACCTTCATCACCTGCGCGCTGTCTTCGGCGCGCTTCAGCAGCACCAGCTCTTCGTCAAGCGCTCTAAGTGCGCTTTCGCGGCCTCCTCCGTCGCGTACCTGGGACATGTCGTCTCGGCGGCCGGAGTCGCCATGGACCCCGCCAAGGTGCAGGCGGTGCGCGACTGGCAGCAGCCGCGGTCGGCCCGCGCGGTTCGCGGTTTCCTCGGTCTTGCCGGGTACTACCGGAAATTCGTGCACAACTATGGCACAATCGCCGCGCCGCTGACCGCCCTGCTCAAGAAGGACGGGTTCCTGTGGTCGGACGAGACGGCGGCTGCCTTCGCCGCTCTGAAGGAGGCGGTCACGTCGGCCCCGGTACTCGCCATGCCGGACTTCTCCAAGACGTTCGTCGTCGAATGCGACGCTTCGTCCCACGGCTTCGGGGCGGTGCTGGTCCAGGACAGCCACCCCATGGCCTTCTTCAGTCGGCCCGTGGCGCCTCGTCACCGCGCCCTAGCCGCCTATGAGCGGGAGCTGATCGGCCTCGTCCAGGCAATCCGCCATTGGAGGCCCTACCTTTGGGGGCGCCGATTCGAAGTCAAGACCGATCACTACAGCCTCAAGTACTTGCTGGATCAGAGGCTGTCCACCATACCACAACACCACTGGGTGGGCAAACTTCTCGGCTTCGACTTCTCCGTCGAGTACAAGCCGGGACATACCAATGCCGTCGCGGACGCGCTCTCACGCCGCGACACACCGGAGGAGGGCTTGGTGCTGGCCTTGTCCGGACCACGCTTCGACTTCATAGATCGGCTCCGTCAGGCACACACCGTCGACCCCACGCTCGCGGCCCTCCAGCACGACATCAGCAGCGGCGCCAGGTCACGGCCCTGGGCGCTAACCGACGGCCTCGTCCACTATGCGGGCCGGCTGTACATTCCGCCCGCCTCCCCGCTGCTCCAGGAGATCTTGGTGGCGGTCCACGAGGAAGGCCATGAGGGCGTACAGCGCACCCTGCACCGACTCCGGCGCGACTTCCATTTTTCTCACATGAAACGTGTGGTGCAGGATCTGATTCGTGGCTGTGCAGTCTGCCAACGCAACAAGCCCGACCATCAGCACCCGGTCGGCTTGCTGTTGCCCCTGCCGGTGCCGCAAGGGGTATGGACGGACATCGCCATGGATTTCGTCGAAGCGCTGCCTCGCGTCCGCGGCAAGACCGTCATCTTCACGGTGATAGACCGCTTCAGCAAGTATGCACATTTCGTTCCCCTGGCGCACCCGTACACGGCCGAGTCTGTGGCGCAGGCATTCTTCACCGACATCGTCCGTCTCCACGGCATTCCCCAGTCGATCGTCTCTGACCGGGACTCGGTGTTCACCTCCAACTTCTGGACCGAGCTGATGCGCTTGAGCGGTACCAAGCTACAGATGACCACGGCATTTCATCCCCAGTCAGACGGCCAGTCCGAATCGGCGAACAAGGTCATCATCATGTATCTCAGGTGCTTGACGGGAGATCGACCCCGCGACTGGTTGCGCTGGCTCCCATGGGCGGAATACATCTTCAACACCGCTTTCTAGTCGTCCCTGCGCGACACGCCGTTCCGCGTCGTCTATGGCCGCGACCCTCCCTCACTTCGCTCCTACGAGCAGGGGGCAACGCGGGTGCCTGCGGTGGCCAGGACTTTGGAGGAGCGCGTGGAGTTCCTGGCAGATATCCGTCACCGGCTGGAGCAGGCCCAGGCTGTCCAGAAACATCATTATGATCGTCTACATCGTGACATCGACATACAGGTCGGCGAGTGGGTGCTGCTTCGTCTACGCCAGCGCCCGACGGCCTCCATGCCCGACTCGTCGGCTGGCAAGCTGAAGCCGCGGTTCTACGACCCTTACCGCGTCGTCCAGCGCATCAACGCCGTGGCTGTCCGCCTGGCCCTGCCTCCTCAAGCTCGCCTCCACGACGTCTTCCACGTGGGGCTTCTCAAGAAGTTCCACGGCGCGCCTCCGCAAGAGCCTCCAGCTCTACCTCCGGTTCGCCACGGCGCAGTTATTCCAGAGCCAGAGCAAGCAGTCAAGATGCGGCTGCTCAGGGGAGTTCGGCAGGTCCTCATTCGCTGGCGGGGAGCCTCTCCGGCATCGGCTACCTGGAAGGATGTGGACACATTTCGCGCTTCATACCCACTATTTCAACTCGAGGACGAGCTGCCTCTCGAGGAGGGGAGAGATGTGATGTACGGAAATACGTACACACGTCGGCACAGGGCACGCGACGTGCGGCGCGCGGCTGAGCGCGCAGGACGCCTGATCCAGCAGGCAGCGCCTGATCCAGCAGGCAGCCAGGCCTAGCGGCTAGATCTGGAAAGAATAAAAGTGATTGATGGCCTTCCTATTAGTCCGGGCTAGATTTAGAAGGAATAGGAGTGATCTGTGATTGATGGCTTTCCTTTATTAGTCCGGGCTAGATTTAGAAGGGAATAAGAGTGATTAGTGATTGATGGCTTTCCTTTAATAATCTGGGATAGATTTAGAAGGGAATAAGAGTGATTAGTGGCTTCCTTTAGTAGCCCTGGCCTATGGCCTTATATACCCCCTGTAAGCACCCATGATGAGGACAAGAAAGTTTTATCTCAGTCTCCTACCTCTCTCTACTCGGCAACAGGGGGCATAACCCGTTGACGAAGACCGCCGTTCCTGGGGGCATAACCCGGTCGATCGTCTCTGACCGGGACTCGGTGTTCACCTCCAACTTCTGGACCGAGCTGATGCGCTTGAGCGGTACCAAGCTACAGATGACCACGGCATTTCATCCCCAGTCAGACGGCCAGTCCGAATCGGCGAACAAGGTCATCATCATGTATCTCAGGTGCTTGACGGGAGATCGACCCCGCGACTGGACCCGTTGACGAAGACCGCCGTTCCTGGGGGCATAACCCGATCGGCAACACGGACGGCGGCTACGACCTTTGGAGCCGCGGTCCTCCTACCCTCGGGCCCGACGCCCTTGACACATTGCTCGGGAATTATTATCTGTCAAGGCAAAGGTATAAATGTCCCTGAACATTATGTTCTGATATTGTAGGTTCATATAATAAAATATGTGAATAATGTTACTTGTTTCTGATACATCTATCTTTAATGTTTCATGTTTTATATATTATTTTATATTACTTTGTAAGTCTAATCACGAAGGTGCGACCTTTGTGATATTCTGCTCATGGTCTTCGTCCAAAGATCATTAAATCCTTGGGGAGATAATGCTTCAGCGGACGAAGAACATTAATATTTAACATTTTATGTTACCTTGTTCTTATTTCATAACATTTGAAAACAAGTCCCCAACATTGGCGCCCACCTCTGGTGAACTCACTTCCACTTTCCTGAGACAATGGCTTCGTTCAAGAATCAAGCTAGAACTGCTTCGGCTCCGAAGCTGATTCTCCCGATAACAGGCGGTTCATGCTCAGAGCCGGCTAACAAGAAACAGAAGGAGGCGCAGAGAAGAGTACAACGTGTAGGGGTACATGGACCCTTCATCAAGTCAAGATGGTCTCACATTCCAATTACCTTCTCTCAAGAGGATCTTCAGCTCAAGGATTACCCACACAATGATGCTATGGTTATCTCTTATGTGATCAAAGAATTTCTGGTCCATAATGTTTTGGTTGATACAGGCAGTGCAACTGACATCATATTTGCTAAGGCCTTCAGACAGATGCAATAACCCGAAGACAAGATCCATGATGCCACACATCTCCTTTGTGGCTTTGGAGGAAGGCAGATTGTAGCACTTGGAAAAATCACAATGCAAGTAACCTTTGGATTTATCAACAACACAAGGACTGAACAAGTTGTGTTCGATATTGTTGACATGGAATACCCTTACAATGCAATCATTGATCGTGGTACTCTCAATGCCTTCGAAGCAATTCTTCATCTAGCATATCTTTGCATGAAGATACCTTTGCACCAATGACCTATTGCCATTCATGGAAGTCAGGAAGCTGCCAGAAGGGCCGAAGGAAATTGGACAGACTCAAAAGCAATCCATAACATAGATGGAGCTGAAGCTTGTGAGCAGTACAAGTTTAGAAGGGAGAAAGCTGCTTCGGCCGATCAGCCGAAGCCCATGCTTTTATGTGTGGACATAGCAGAGCAGAAGGTGCTATTGGGATCCCAACTGTCTGAAAAACAGGAGAAAACCTTGATAAGATTTCTGTTCAACAACAAAGATGTTTTTGCATGGTCAGCTAATGATCTTTGCGGAGTCAACAGGGATGTTATTGAACACTCGCTCAATGTTGACCCATCCATTAGAGCCAGAAAGCAGAGGCTTCGGAAGATGTCTGATGACAAGGCCGAAGGTGCTCGGAATGAAGTGAAAATGCTCCTCAGTGCCGGAGTTATCAGAGAGGTAACATACCCAGAATGGCTGGCTAACACTGTTATGGTAAAAAAGACCAATGGTAAATGGAAAATGTGTATTGATTTTACTGATCTCAACAAGGCCTGTCCGAAGGACGAGTTTCCATTGCCAAGGATAGATTCTCTAGTTGATGCAGCAGCTTCATCAGAGCTTATAAGTCTGCTGGATTGTTATTCAGGCTATCATCAAATTTGGATGAAGGAGGATGGGCCAAAAACCAGCTTCATAACCCCTAGTGGAACATATTGTTACCTTCGGATGCCTGAGGGGCTCAAGAATGCTGGAGGAAACTTCAACAGAATGACAGTGAAGGTTCTTCATTCTCAGATAGGCAGAAATGTGCTAACTTTTGTTGATGATATCATTGTAAAAAGCACGAAGCAAGATAATCACATTGCTGATCTGCAGGAGACCTTCGCTAATTTTAGGCAGGCCGGCTTAAAGTTGAATCCAGAAAAATGTGTCTTCGGAGTGAAGAAAGGGAAATTTCTTGGCTGTCTAGTTTCAACAAAAGGGATTGAGGCTAATCCAAATAAAATCGAAGCTATCCTTCGAATGGAACCACCAAGCACAAAAAAGGGGGCTCAAAGATTGACAGGAAGACTGGCATCTCTCAACAGATTTATATCTAGATCAGCAGAGAGAAATTTACCATTTTTCGAAGTGCTGAAGTCAGCCGAAGTTTTTCAATGGGGACCAGTTCAGCAGAGAGCCTTCGAAGAGCTGAAGCAATATTTGATAGACCTAACAACACTAACTCCACCAACGCCAGGGGCTCCTCTGTTGTTATATGTGGCGGCTTCGCACTCAGCGGTAAGTGCAACACTTGTCGAGGAGAAGCTTGAAGGTCAAGTCAAAAAGCAAGCCCCAATATACTTTGTATCCGAAGTTCTTAGTTTATCAAAGAAAAATTATACAGAATTGGAGAAGGTGCTGTATGCTGTTTTGATGGCCTCCAGGAAGCTTCGGCACTATTTTCAGGCATACAATATAGTTGTTCCTTCTTCACAACCGTTGAAGGATATTATGAGAAATAGAGAAGCTACTGGAAGGGTTGGAAAATGGGCTGCGGAACTCAATGAATTTTGTATTGATTATGTGCATAGATCTTCGATTCAGTACCAAGCATTGGCAGACTTCATTGCTGACTGGACGCCAGGGGCTCAGGAAGAAGAAACGAGTAAAGATGCCGAAGTTTGGACAGTATTTTGCGATGGATCTTGGGGAACCTTCGGAGCAGGAGCAACTGCTGTGTTGGTCGCACCTTCCAAAGTTAAAACTTGTTATGCAACAAGACTTGATTTCAGTTGCACAAATAACATTGCTGAGTACGAAGCTTTACTCCTGGGTCTTCGGAAGCTAAAGGCGATGGGAATCAGAAGGGCGGTTCTTAAAACTGATTCCCAGGTTATTTCTGGTCATATTGACAAAATTTATAAAGCAAGAGATCCGAAGCTCGAAAAATATTTAGACACGGTCCGAAGGATTGAGGCTTCCTTCGAAGGGTTTTCTGTTAAAAATATTCCTCGTGGAGAAAATGAATATGCTGATTTATTAGCTAAGTCAGCAGCACAAGGGCTGCCATTACCTTCGGAAGTATTTTTCGAAACAATAAAAGCACCTTCGGTTGAGCTTCTTAAAAGAGCAGTTCTCAACATATCCCCTGTTTATAGTGAAGACTGGAGAACTGAGATTATCTCTTTCCTTCAGGGTAACTTTCTCTCAGATGACGAAGCTTATAACAGGAGGATAGAGGCAAGAGCTCGACCATATGTTATAATAGAAGGGGAACTATACAAGCGTGGGGTCTGTTCTCCGTTACTCAAGTGTTTATCCAGAGCCGAAGGTATAGAATTGATGAAGGAAATACACGCAGGCCTATGTGGATCTCACATTGGATCTTGGCCTTTGCTTGGAAAAGTTTTTCGTCAAGGATTTTATTGGCCAAAGGCAGCTTCGGATGCAGCGGAATTAGTGCAAAAGTGCGAAGGTTGTCAAAAATATGCAAGAGATCAAAAACAACCTTCGTCTTTAACTCAGTTAATACAACCCACTTGGCCGTTGCAAAGGTGGGGCCTTGATTTGTTAGGTCCGTTACCACCAGCACAAGGGAACTTAAGATATGTTGTAGTGGCAGTGGATTATTTTTCTAAATGGATTGAGGCAAAGCCTTTAGGCACAATAACTTCGGTCACTATTCAGAAGTTTTTCTGGCAAAATATTGTTTGTTGCTTCGGAGTGCCGAAGGCCATTACTGTGGATAATGGGACACAGTTTGATTCTGAAGCTTTCACAGAATTTTGCGATCAAATTGGCACGAAGATCCATTTCGTATCAGTTCGACAACCGGAGTCAAATGGACTTGTTGAAAGAGCTAATGGCATCATAATGACAGGAATAATGAAGTTAATCTTCAATCAGCCCAGGGGAAAGTGGCCAGACGAATTAATCAAAGTGGTGTGGAGCCACAACACAACAGTATCAAGATCAACAGGCTTTACACCATTCAAACTATTGTTTGGTGACGAAGCAATAACTCCGGAAGAAGCCAAAGCAGGATCAATAAGAATAGTAGCTTCGGCAGAAGACGAAGCTGAAGCTGATTACTCTGTGGAAAAAGATGCTATAGAGGGGATCAGACTTCAAGCTGTGGAAAACATCAACAAATACCAAGCTGAAACAATAAAATGGCGTGATAGAAAGGTTAGATTAAAGAACATTGAACCAGGACATTTGGTGCTTCGAAGAGTAGCCAACCCAGAGACAGTAGGCAAATTACAGCTGAAGTGGGAAGGACCTTTTCTGGTAGTATCTTCGTCAAGACCCGGTTCCTACAGATTGAAGGATATGGACGGCAACGACATTCCTAGATCATGGAATGCGGATGAGCTTCGGCGATATTATGTATAGCTTGATGTAATTTTTTCTGTTCTTTTTTGTGGCACCCTTTTCCTTTCCAAAGGGAGAGAAAGGTTTTTAATGGGGCCATTCTTTTCTTTATTTAAGTTCTATAAGAGCAATATCCCCTAAAAGATGTAAATGTAAAAACTGAGAACGCACCATCGAGTGCAAAGGAAAGAGAAAAGAAAACAGGGAGAAGTTCAAAAGTCGTTCCTAAGGGAATGCAGAGCTTACAACGAAAAATAAACGCTGATTCCGCCGAAAATAAAAGGAGAAGAAGCTCCTAAGGGAGGCTTACAGCGAAAAATAAACGCTGATTCCGCCGAAAGTAAAAGGCGAAGAAGCTCCTAAGGGAGGCTTACAGCGAAAAGTCAGCGCTGATACACCGAAAAGTAAACGGTGAAGCCAAAAAATAAACGGCAAAAATATTTGAGTCATTCCCAAGGGAATGAGGGCTATGATTATGGTTTTTGGATGTACATTCGGATAATCATTTGCACAATGCATTACATCATGACATTTGCATTAATAAACATTCATTTAGACATATATAGGATCATCATCATCATATCATACAGAAAAGGCAGATGCTTCGGCTATGAGGAAAAACTTCGGAGAAAGAGGAAATTCTCATGCTTCGTTGTGTACGAAAAGAAGGGAAGGTGTTTTTCGCCTTCGGCTCAAAAGTGAAGTTTCGTTCACAAGAAAAGCAGATTGTACACGGATATATTACAAGGTATGCACAAATTTACATAAGTTTTTTCCACAATTATATTACAAAAATTTCTCCAGAATTTTTTGCAGGAAAGTCTTTTACAGCAACTATTAAGCTTCAACCCATCATTCTTCAACTTCATCATCCTGCACATATTAAAGCAGAATAAGAAAGGTGCAAATTTCAAGGAGAAGGTAAAAGTAACAAGTATAAGTTTCTCACCGGCTTAAGGTGGCTCCGAGCTTCGTCACCAGCCATTTTTCGCCCGCCATTTACCCAAATCTGGGTCATAAATCTGTTTCCAATGCTTCGGGCTAGGATTGGGATGTCAACCAAATCTGCTGGTGACAAGCTGAAGTTTGGCCTATTTACAATTTTTCCGTGCGTACAGCCAGCTTTCAGGAAAGCGGTAGCTGTGCCTCGAGAAGCTAGCAGGGCGCAGAAGTCAGCATGCCCAGCAATAACTTCGTCAAGCGCATCAACCTCGCCTTCAATGTATTCCAAGGTGCTGGGCAGGTTTTCAGCCGAAGGTATAAATTTATCAGAGCTGGCTCCAATTGAGTGAAACACATCCTTCAGCCGCTGCACGCATCGGCTGCCGAAATTTAAGCATTTCTCCTGAAGCTCCTTCAATGATTTTTGCAAATTTGAATTCTTCTCAATTTCGGTCTTGAGACTTGTTTCGAGGTTCTTCTTTTCCTGCTCAGATTTTTCTGACTTTTTGAGTAATTCATTGTTTAACTTGTTATTTTCGGCTTGGGCTTGAGCCAATGAACCTTACATAGAATGAATGACGAAGTCCTTCTTTTCCAAGGCAGCTTCGTGATCTTTAACTTTGATTTCAAGATCTTGAACAACGGAGTCTTTTTCCTTCAGAGCAGCTTCGTAATTTCCGACTTTGTTTTCTAGATCTTTGATGGTAGCTTCGTTCTTTTCATCCTCAAGATCTTGTTGCATTCTCAGTACTTTACTTAGAAGTATACTCTGCCAAAATAACCTTCGTCAGAAAACAACTTAATTTAAAATAAAAAAATATATATAATAATAAAAAATCGAGAGTTTTTTTACCTTGAAATTAGCATAGAGCAAGCTACCGGCGATATGCTGTCGCTGGTATCTGCAGAGGTCCGCTTCTATCTTCGGCAGGCCAACGCTTTTGGAGAAGGTCCTAACAACCTTGGCCTCGGTTCGGTTCCGAAGGCACCTCAGCTTCCCTTCATTGACTCCACCAAATAGCAGAGACCCTGGTTTGTATCCACAGGATATAGCATATTTCTTCAGCTCTTCTTTTTCAGCGTCTGACAACCCTTGTCCAAGTATATCTTGAAAATTAAAATTTTCTTTTTCCAAAATGTCTTCAATCTGTTCTTTTCCTTTTTCTGTTGCCATGTTCACTGCAACCACAACAACTTCTTCTTCAGCCATTCTCAGAAGCATATTGTCAATATCATCAAGTGTAGTTTCCAGGTTAGGATCTTCGTTGGTCCCGGTTTCGGCCCCGATGGCTTCAGCTTCAGTGCTTGCTCCGGTAGCTTCGGCTCTGGTGGCTTCGGCTCCGGTGGCTTCGGCTCCCCCGGTTTCGGCTCCGGTGGTTTCGGCTCCGATGGCTGTGGGTTCGGCAGTGACAATTTTTGACACCGAGGTCGGTGGCGGTGTCTGATGAATGACATCTGCCACTTGGATAATTCTTCGTTTTTTCGGTTTTGCGGGACTTCCTGCTGCCGAAGCTTCTTTGCCCTTCTGAAAAAACTTCGTCAGTTCTTGCGCCAGCGGACTTAGCTTGATAGGCAAAGGTTCAGTCATTACCTTCAGAATCTCTTCCACTTCGGCAGCAGAAGGTGTCGCAGGAGCTTCCTCCTCCTGGGCCGATGTCTTTGGTTTTGGAGATGCAACTTTTCTTTTCTTTGAAACAGCTACCTTCGGTCCAGGGCTCAGGTTTTCAGAAATTTCTTTTTCCTTTTTGGCCAATTTGGTGCTTTCTTTGTCCAGGGCGCTGGCAATCCTCTTTCTCTTTGGGCCTTCGGCATCTCCGCCCAGTTGCTCATAATCAGGGTAATCAAAACTCAAAGCATCTAGCATACGATTCAATCTTCGCTTCGGACGAGTGCCGAAGGCTGCAGTCATCAACTGATCTTCTTTTTTAGAATAATTTCTAAGGATATCGTTGCACATAATCTCGATTGTGTCCAACCACTCCTGGCAGGGCTTTTTAAAGTGTTTCTTAAACTTGTAGTAATATGGCAATCGAACAAATTCTCCCTTTTTCTTTTCTCCCTCCAGCTTCGGCATCTCCCAATCCCTCATTGTTGGGAACACTTTAAAAGCCAGAAATTCCTGCACCAAGTCTCTAGTGCCAATATGATCTGAAATCACGCGAAATTCAGCCAAAGCAATTTGGCTCGGGCTCCCCCTTATCATGTTGCATCGGGGCCTCGTTTCTTCGAAGGTTAGCTCTAGTGGACTCTGGACCAATTTATCTTCATCTTTATCAACTTTAACATAAAACCACTCTGATTTCCATCCGGCTGGCCATTTGCTTCGGTAGCTTATCACTGGAAACTTCATAGTCTTGCGATAAGCAAAGTTGTAACATCCAAAATTCTCATGAAAATCATCTCCTCTGGCTTTAGTCTGATAGTGTAGTTCATGGACTCGGCAGAAACCTTCACCGAACGGTTCCACTCCCTGGCTACGAAGGGCCCAAATATAAACACTTAATCTAACAATAGCGTTAGGGGTCAGCTGATGAAGGTAAACCCCAAACTTCTTCAATACATCAGCAATCATCCCATTCAAAGGAAATCTTAATCCTGCTTTAAAGAAGCTTTTGAACACAACCACCTCATTCTTTTCCGGCTTCGGAGTAATCTCCTCCCCGCCAAAACGAACCAGCTCCTTTTTTGCTTCGCTGAAATAGCCTATCTTCACCATTTTAGAAAGATCAGCTTCAGAGATGGTGGACTTTCCAAAGTCCAGATGACTAGGTTTACTTGGCGCCTCACAGCTGTATTCATCTTCGGAACCAGCTTCTTCAGCTTTAGCTTCTGTTGCTTCGGCAGCAGGCGTGTCCTCTGATGAAACCAGCCCAGAACGCCTCATTGCTTAAGAAATCGGAATAGTCTCAACGGCTTTGGTCTCATCTCCATCACGCTCGACCCTAGCAGTGAAGCGTACTCTGGCCAATTGATTTTAAATTTTCTTGAAAAATTTCTTAGAAGTTAGTAACCTTTTTTCCGAAGTTCTTCTCGTGACAACGCAGAATCCAAACTCGAGCTTCGTTTGAATGCAAAAATCAAGCTTCGGCTATGGTTAGATTTTTGGCAGCAAAACAGTGCAATAGCAATGAATGCTGTGGTAACTTCACACCTACCTGTCTGTTTATATAGTGCTGCAGGTAAAAAGGTGAATCGTCAGGATTTTTACACCGGGCAAACAGTCGCTCGCACCCACTGCATGGTGGGCCGCAAAAAACAAGAAAGTGAACCTGCATGGTGGGACCGCTCCGCGCTCGGAAACTGTATCGTTTCTCGGCAACGAGCTCAGGGAAGGTGTTTTTCGGACCTTCGGCTTCCCGAAGCCTAAGAGACTTTTTTCACGGATCAAGCTCGTTACGAAAAACGATCTAGCACCGCGAAGGGGCTACTGTTGGGACCATGCTTCGTCGCCGAAGGTCCTATAGGAGGAAACAACTTCGGCTAAAGCTGCTTATACATGATGACCGAAGCTACCACTCATGAAGCTTCGGCGTTATAGCATATCCGAAGATGAAGGATCGAACCGACTTAAAGATAGAATGACCTTTTAGTCCATAAGGGTCTGAGTCATTGTTGTAAACTTTTATAAGGGGTATGATTGTAATTCCTTACAGGCTGTGTCCTGTGCCTATAAATAGTGAACAGTATTCCTTTACTGTTCACGGATTCCTGTAATTGCAAACACATTGCTCGGGAATTATTATCTGTCAAGGCAAAGGTATAAATGTCCCTGAACATTATGTTCTGATATTGTAGGTTCATATAATAAAATATGTGAATAATGTTACTTGTTTCTGATACATTTATCTTTAATGTTTCATGTTTATATATTATTTCATATTACTTTGTAAGTCTAATCACGAAGGTGCGACCTTCGTGATATTCTGCTCATGGTCTTCGTCCGAAGTTCATTAAATCCTTGGGGAGATAATGCTTCAGCGGACGAAGGGCATTAATATTTAACATTTTATGTTGCCTTGTTCTTAATTCATAGCATTTGAGAACAAGTTCCCAACAGATGTGTACCATTAAAAGATTACAACTCTAGATATATACCATTGCTATCTCACTTACATGTGGGGTTCACATGAGTCAATGACATTTGGAGTCAATGGTATATATCTAAAGTTGCAATCTTTTAATGGTATAGATCCAATTATTCCCTTATTATTATCCTATAGACCTTATTCCACAAATCAATGGGGTTGCTTGCAAGCTATAATCTTAATTGTGTGTTTTGACTCAGCACTCTGATTGTATATTCTTTAAAAAATCAATATTGAGATGCTACATAGGTCATCTGTTTAGCAAATTGATCCTAGCATGCAACTGAACTAGTTCTATGTGTAATCATCTGTAGTAATGCCAACTATGTCACTATAGGAGCTGTAATCTCTTTGCCAGTCCTCTGCTAGATGCCTGTCAGAAGGGCAAGGAAAATAACCCATCAACAGGATGGATTGTGCAAACTATGTCCATATACATGTCCTGTCCTTTCCTTTTTTTGTTTCCAGGATAGGTTGTTGGAACTTTAGTACCTCATGCGCTCAGTTGATTACTACTCCATCCGTTCCAAATTATAATTTGTTTTCGCTTTTGAATGTGTGCTTGCATTGTTCTATGGATGTGGTCATTAGCATTCTTGTGAATATAGGAAAAAAGGGGGGCTAGAACGACTTATAATTTGGAAAGGAGAGAGTATTAGTTATCAGATTAATTCTTCCTCCAAGCCCTCTACTCATACTACCCCCTCTTCCTGATAAGCACTGCCTTCTTTGCCATGAACATTAACATATAGTCTTGCCCATGTACACCTCTCGCTCTTGCTCGCCCCCTCCCTCCCCCTCTGTCTCTGCCTGTCTGTCTCTTTTCAATTGAAAGCTGATGGCACAAGCTTTAGGCTGTGTTTGATGGCTGTGTTTGATTGCCCTCTTGGAGATGTATTCTATATTTTAGATGTGCAGAAGCATGCTGGGTGGATGCAGCGACTTGAAAAAGAAGTGTTTGGTTGGCTACATGTTCATATGCAGTGACCCTACACCTGATACTGGTGTGCAGACCCATGGCAAATGCAATGCAACCACCAAGCCAGCATGAGCAAAAAAACTCGGTTTGAACATATCGCCCATGTAGGACTTCTTGTGCAGGCTGCATCTGCCTACGCAGGAAACCAAACATTTCTCATTAAAATTATATTCCACCGGTGCAGGATGCCCCTCATGTGGGCAACTAAACATACCTGTTGGGACCATGCTTCGTCGCCGAAGGTCCTGCAGAAAGAGACAGCTTCGGCTGAAGCTGCTCGTACGTGACGCCGAAGGCACCATTCATGAAGCTTCGATATTACAGCATATCCGAAGATGAAGGGTCAAACCGATTTAAAGATAGAATGACCTTTTAGTCCATAAGGGTCTGAGTCATTATTGTAAACTTTTATGAGGGGCATGATTGTAATTTCTCACAGGCTGTGTCCTATGCCTATAAATAGTGAACAGTATTCCTTTACTGTTCACGCATTCCTGTAATTGTTAACGCATCACTCGGGAACTATTGTTTGTCAAGGCAAAGGTATAAATGTACCTAAACGTTGTATCCAAATATCTTAAATTCATATAATAAGAGATGTGAATGATGTCATTTATTTTCAATGTATTTATCTTTAATGTTTCATATTTTATTTTATTTTGTGTTATCTATATGAGTTTAATTACGAAGGTAAAACCTTCGTAATATTAAGCTTGAGACCTTCGTCCGAAGTTCATTAAATCCTTATGGAGATAATGCTTCGACGGACGAAGGACATTGATATTTAACATTTTATGTTGCCTTGTTCTTAATTCAAAGCATTTGAGAACGAGTCCCCAACATTGGCGCCCACCTTCGGTGAACTCACTTCCACTTTTTTGAGCTGATGGCTTCGTTCAAAAATCAAGCTGGAGCTGCTTCGGCTCCGAAGCTGGTACTCCCGATAACAGGCGGTTCATGCTCAGAGCCAGCCAACAAGAAGCAGAAGAAGGAGGCACAGAGAAGGGTACAGCACGTCGGGGTGCAAGGACCCTTCATCAAGTCAAAATGGTCTCACATTCCAATTACAATCTCCCAAGAGGATCTTCAACTCAAGGATTACCCACACAACGATGTTATGGTTATCTGTTGTGTGATCAAAGGATTTTTGGTTCATAATGTTTTGGTTGATATAGGCAGCGCAGCTGATATCATATTTGCTAAGGCCTTTAGACAGATGCAAGAGCCCGAAGACAAAATTCATGATGCCACACATCCCCTTTGTGGCTTCGGAGGAAGGCAGATTGTAGCACTCAGCAAAATTACAATGCCAGTAACCTTCGGATTTATCAACAACACAAGGACTGAATAAGTTGTGTTTGATATTGTTGACATGGAATACCCTTACAATGCAATCATTGGTCGTGGTACTCTCAATGCCTTCGAAGCAATTCTTCATCCAGCTTATCTTTGCATGAAGAAACCTTCGGACCAAGGGCCCATTGCTATTCATGGAAGTCAGGAAGCTGCTAGAAGGGCTGAAGGAAATTGGACAGACTCAAAAGCAATCCATAATATAGATGGAGCTGAAGCTTGTGAGCAATACAAGTTCAGAAGGGAAAAAGCTGCTTCGGCTGATCAGTCGAAGCCCATGCTCTTATGTGAGGACATAGCAGAGCAGAAGGTGTTATTGGGATCTCAACTGTCCAAAGAACAGGAGAAAACCTTGATAAGGTTTTTGTTCAACAATAAAGATGTTTTTGCTTGGTCAGCTAATGATCTTTGTGGAGTTAACAGGGATGTTATTGAGCATTCGCTCAATGTTGACCCATCCTTCAGACCCAGAAAGCAGAGGCTTCGGAAGATGTCTGATGACAAGGCCGAAGGTGCTCGGAATGAAGTGAAAAGACTCCTCAGTGCCGGAGTTATCAGAGAGGTAAAATACCCAGAATGGTTGGCTAACACTGTTATGGTAAAGAAGGCCAATGGTAAATGGAGAATGTGTATCGATTTTACTGATCTCAATAAGGCCTGTCCGAAGGACGAGTTTCCATTGCCAAGGATAGATTCCCTAGTTGACGCAGCAGCTTCATCAGAGCTTATGAGTCTGCTGGATTGTTATTCAGGCTATCACCAAATTTGGATGAAGAAGGAGGATGAACCGAAAACCAGCTTCATAACCCCTAGTGGAACATATTGTTACCTTCGGATGCCTGAGGGGCTTAAGAATGCTGGAGGAAGCTTCAGGAGAATGACAACGAAGGTTCTTCATTCCCAGATAGGCAGAAATGTGCTAACTTATGTTGATGATATCATTGTAAAAAGCACGGAGCAAGATAATCACATTGCTGATCTGCAGGAGACCTTCGCTAATTTTAGGCAGACTGGTTTAAAGTTGAACCTAGAAAAATGTGTCTTCGGAGTGAAGAAAGGGAAATTTCTTGGCTGTCTAGTCTCAACAAAAGGGATTGAAGCTAATCCAAACAAAATCGAAGCTATCCTTCGAATGGAGCCACCAAGTACAAAGAAGGGGGCTCAAAGATTGACAGGAAGACTAACATCTCTCAACAGATTTATATCTAGATCAGCAGAGAGAAACTTACCATTTTTCGAAGTACTGAAATCAGCTGAAGTTTTTCAATGGGGACCAGTTCAGCAGAAAGCCTTCGAAGAGCTGAAGCAATATTTGATAGACCTAACAACACTAACTCCACCAACGCCAGGGGCTCCTCTGTTATTATATGTGGCAGCTTCGCAATCAGCGGTAAGTGCAACACTCGTCCAGGAGAAGCTTGAAGGCCAAGTCAAAAAGCAAGCCCCAATATACTTTGTATCAGAATTTCTTAGTCTATCTAAGAAAAATTATACGGAATTGGAGAAGGTACTGTATGCTGTTTTGATGGCCTCCAGGAAGCTTCGGCATTATTTCCAAGCTTACAATATAATTGTTCCTTCTTCACAACCATTGAAGGACATCATGAGAAATCGAGAAGCTACTGGAAGGATTGGAAAATGGGCTGCAGAGCTCAATGAATTTTGTATTGATTATGTGCATAGGTCTTCGATTCAATCCCAAGCGTTGGCAGACTTCATTGCTGACTGGACGCCAGGGGCTCAAGAGGAAGAAACGAATAAAGATGCCGAAGTATGGACAGTGTTTTGCGATGGGTCTTGGGGAACCTTCGGAGCAGGAGCAGCTGCTGTTTTGGTTTCACCTTCCAAAGTAAAAACTTGTTATGCGACAAGACTTGATTTCAGTTGCACAAACAATACTGCTGAGTACGAAGCTCTGCTCTTGGGTCTTTGGAAGTTAAAGGCAATGGGAATTAGAAGGGCCATTCTTAAAACTGATTCCCAAGTTATTTCTGGTCATATTGACAAAAGCTACAAAGCAAGAGATCCGAAGCTTGAAAAATACTTAGATACAGTCCGAAGGATTGAGGCTTCCTTCGAAGGATTCTCTGTTAAAAATATTCCTCGTGGAGAAAATGAATATGCTGATCTATTAGCCAAGTCAGCAGCACAGGGGCTGCCCTTACCTTCGGAAGTATTTTTCGAAACAATAAAAGCACCTTCGGTCGAGCTTCTTGAAAGAGCAGTCCTCAACATATCCCCTGTTTATAGTGAAGATTGGAGAACTGAGATCATCTCTTTCCTTCAGGGCAATTTTCTTTCAGATGACGAAGCTTATAACAGGAGGATAGAAGCAAGAGCTCGACCATATGTCATAATAGAAGGGGAATTATATAAGCGGGGGTATGTTCCCCGTTACTCAAGTGTTTATCCAGAGCCGAAGGCATAGAATTGATGAAGGAAATACACGCAGGCCTGTGTGGATCTCACATTGGATCTAGACCTTTGCTCGGAAAAGTTTTTCGTCAAGGATTTTATTGGCCAAAGGCAGCTTCGGATGCAGCGGATTTAGTTCAAAAGTGCGAAGGTTGTCAGAAATGTACAAGAGATCAAAAGCAACCTTCGTCTTTAACTCAATTAATACAAGCCACTTGGCCGTTGCAAAGGTGGGGCCTTGATTTGCTAGGTCCATTACCACCAGCACAGGGGAACTTAAGATATGTTGTAGTGGCAGTGGAATACTTTTCTAAGTGGATTGAGGCAAAGCCTTTAGCCACAATAACTTCGGTTACTATTCAAAAGTTTTTCTGGCAAAATATTGTTTGTCGCTTCGGAGTGCCGAAGGCCATTACTGTGGATAATGGGACACAGTTTGATTCTGAAGCTTTCAGAGAATTTTGCGATCAAATTGGCACGAAGATCCATTTTGCATCAGTTCGACATCCGGAGTCAAACGGACTTGGTGAAAGAGCTAATGGGATCATAATGACAGGGATAATGAAGCTAATCTTCAATCAGCCCAGGGGAAAGTGGCCAGAAGAATTAATCAAAGTGGTGTGGAGCCATAACACAACAGTGTCAAGATCAACAGGTTTTACGCCATTCAAGCTATTGTTTGGTGACGAAGCAATAACCCCGGTAGAAGCCAAAGCAGGGTCAATAAGAACAGTAGCTTCGGCAGAAGGCGAAGAAGCAGTTGATCACTCTGTAGAAAAAGATGCTATAGAGGGGATCAGGCTTCAAGCTGTGGAAAACATCAACAAATATCAAGCTGAAACAATAAAATGGCGTGACAGAAAGGTTAGGCTGAAGAACATTGAGCCAGGACACTTGGTGCTTCGAAGAATAGCCAATCCTGAGACAGTAGGCAAATTACAGCTGAAGTGGGAAGGACCTTTTTTGGTAGCATCTTCGTGAAGACCCGGTTCTTACAGATTGAAGGATATGGACGGCAATGGCATTCCTAGATCATGGAATGCGGATGAGCTTCAACGGTATTATGTTTAGCTTGATGTAATTTTCTTTTTCTATTCTTTTTTGTGGAACCCTTTTCCTTTCCAAAGGGGGAGAAAGGTTTTTAATGGGGCCACAACATGTAATTTTCCTTATTTCAATTCTATAAGAGTGATATCCCCCAAAAATGTAAATGTAAATGCAAAGGAAAAGGAAAGGAAAACAGGGAGAAGCTCAAAAGTCGTTCCTAAGGGAATGCAGAGCTTACAGCGAAAAATAAACGCTGATTCTGCCGAAAGTAAAAGGCGAAGAAGCTCCTAAGGGAGGCTTACAGCAAAAAATAAACGCTGATTCCGCCGTAAGTAAAAGGCGAAGAAGCTCCTAAGGGAGGCTTACAGCGAAAAATAAACGCTGATTCCGCTGAAAGTAAAAGGCGAAGAAGCTCCCAAGGGAGGCTTACAGCGAAAAGTCAACGCTGATACACCGAAAAGTAAACGGTGAAGCCGAAAAGTAAACGGCCAAAAGATTTGAATCATTCCCAAGGGGATGAAGGGCTATGTTTATGCTTTTTGAATATGTGTTTCGATATTCATTTGCATGATACATTACATCATGTCACTTGCATTCATAAACATTCATTTAGACATATATAGAATCATCGTCATACCACACAAAAAAGACAGATGCTTCGGCAATGAGGAAAAATTTCGAAGAAAGAGAAAACTTTTCATGCTTCGTTGTGTACGAAAAGAAGGGAAGGTGTTTTTCGCCTTCGGCTCAAAAATAGAAGTTTCGTCCACAGCAAAGCAGATTGTACACGGATAAAGAAGACAAAATATATTACAAGGTATGTACAAATTTACATAAGTTTTTTCCACAATTATATTACAAAGATCCCTTCAGAATGTTTTGTAGGAAAGTCTATTATAGCAACTATCAAGCTTCGTCATACTTCAGCTTCGTCATACTTCAGCTTCGTCATCCTGCACATATTAAGGAGCAGAATAAGAAAGGTGCAAATTTCAAGGAGAAGGTAAAAGTAACAAATATAAGTTTCTTACCGGCTTAAGATGACTTCGAACTTCATCACCAGCCATCCTTCGCCTGCCATTTACCCAAATCTGGGTCATAAATCTATTTCCAATGCTTCGGGCTAAGCTCGGGATATCAATCAAGTCTGCTGCTGACAAGCTGAAGTTTGGTCTATTCACAACTTTTCCGTGCGTATAGCTAGCCTTCAGAAAAGTGGTAGCTGTGCCTCGAGAAGCTACCAGGGCGCAGAAATCGGCATGCCCACCAATAACTTCGTCAAGAGCATCAACCTCGCCTTCAATATGTTCCAAGGTGCTGGGCAGGTTTTCGGCTGAAGGTGAAAATTTTTCAGAACTCGCTCCGATAGAGTGAAATACGTCCTTCAGCCGCTGCACGCATCGGCTGCCGAAATTTAGGCATTTCTCTTGGAGATCCTTCAATGATTTCTGCAAATTTGAATTTTTCTCGATCTCAGTTTTGAGACTTGCTTCAAGCTTCTCCTTTTCTTGCTCATATTTTTCTGACTTTTTGAGTAGTTCATTCTTTAAACTGTCATTTTCGGCTTGGACCTCAGCCAAGGAGCCTTCCATAGACTGAATAATAATGTCTTTCTTCTCTAAAGCACCTTCGCGTTCTTTGGCCATAATTTCAAGATCTTGAATGGCGAAGTCCTTCTTCTTCAGAACAACTTCGTAATTTTCAACTTTTTCTTCTAAATCTTTGATGATAGCTCTGTTCTTCTCCTCTTCAAGATCTTGTTGCATTTTTAGCACTTTACTTAATAATATACTCTGCCAAAACAACCTTCGTCAGAAAAAGACATAAATAATAATAATAATAAAATAATAATAATATTACCTTAAAATTTGCATAGAGCAAGCTGCCGGCGATATGATGTCGCTGGTACCTGCAGAGGTCTGCTTCTATCTTCGGCAGGCCAACACTTTTGGAGAGGGTTCTAACAATTTTGGCCTCGGTGCGATTCCGAAGGCATCTTAGCTTCCCTTCGTTGACCCCACCAAATAGCGTAGCCCCTGATTTATATCCGCAAGATATGGCATATTTTTTCAACTCTTCTTTTTCGGCGTCTGTTAACTCTTGTCCAAGCAAATCTTGAAAGTTAAAATCTCCTTCCTCTGAAACTTCATCAATCTGCTCTTTCCCCTTTTCAGTTGCCGTGTTCACCGTGGCCACAACAGCTTCTTCTTCAGCCATTTTCAGAAGAATATTGTCAATAACTTCCAGTGTGGTTTCCAGGCTTGAATCTTCAGTAGCCTCGGCTTCGGCTCCGGTAGCTTCGGCTCCAGCTGGTGCAATTTCAGTGATTTCAGGCCCAGTAGCTTCGGCTGCGGCAGCTTCGGCTTCGGCGGTCTCGGCAACAACAATTTTTGACGCCGATACTGGTGGTGGCGTCTGGTGAATCACATCCGTCACTTGGATAATTCTGCGTTTTTCGGCTTTGCAGGACCTTCTGCTGCCGAAGCTTCTTTGTCCTTCTGAAAAAACTTCGTCAGTTCCGGTGCCAGCGGACTTAGCTTGACAGGCAAAGATTCAGTCATTACCTTCAGAATTTCTTCTACTTCGGCAGCAGAAGGTGTCACAGGAACTTCCTCATCTCGGACCAATCTCTCTGGTTCCGGAGATGCAGGCTTTGGAGATGCAGGCTTTGGAGATGCAGTTTTTCTTTTTCTCGGAGCAACTATCTTCGGTTCAAACTTTTCTTCCTTCTTTTTTGGTTGATCTTCGTCGTCTTTAATTAAAGTGCCAGCTACTCTTTTCCTCTTCTGCCCTTCGGCACCCTTGTCTAGCCGCTCGTAGTCAGGGTATTCAAAGCCTATAGCATCAAGCACTCTGTTTAGCCTTCGTTTTGGCCGGGTGCCGAAGGCTGCTGTCATCAACTGATCCTCTTTTTTTAGAGTAATTTCTAAGAATTTCAGTACTCATTATTTCGATTGTTTCGAGCCACTCTTGGCAGGGTGCCTTAAAATATTTCTTAAACTTATAGTGGTAGGGCAGGCGGACAAGCTCCCCTTCCTTCTTCTCTCTTTCGAGCTTCGGCATAGCCCATTCCTTCATAGTTGGAAATATTTTGAAAGTCAGGAATTCCTGCACTAAATCTCTAGTGCCAATATGCTCTGCAATAATCCTGAATTCAGCCAACGCGATTTGCGTTGGACCTTCTGGTGTCATACTGCATCGGGGTCTGGTCTCTCCGAAGATCAGTTCAAGCGGACTCTGTATCAGCTTCTCCTTGTCATCGTCAACTTTGACGTAGAACCATTCCGATTTCCAGCCTGCTGGCCACTTGCTTCGGTAGCTGATCACAATAAATTTTGTAGTTTTCCGATAGGCAAAATTGTAACAACCAAAATTTTCGTGTAATCCATCCTTTCTGGCTTTGGTTTGGTAATGTAATGTCACACCCGACTTTAAGGGACAAAGCCAGGTGCATCTCATACATGCGCCAAGAAGACAACATATATAATAACAGAGTGTATAGAGATAAATGTCACAATAACATCAGAGTATTTATTACATAGCGGAAGACTTATTACAAAATAAAAGATAAAAGTAAAACGAACTAAGGATCGTCGGCGGCAATGTCAACTGAGAAACGCCACCTAGATCAGATCATACTCCTCGCCTTGTGGCTCCACCTGAACCACCTGCTCTTCTCCTGTGGGGGGGGGTGTGAGACAGCAAGGGTGAGCTCACATATGATCATAGCTCAACAAGTTGTGGGGAACCAGTGGACATAAACTCACAAAGGTGTGAGTTCATGTGATGTGTAAGGCTAATCAATGACAGGGGTTAAAGCTGAGCATTGCTTTTAAGTAGTTGGTCAAAATTTTATTAGCAATTACTAAGTGTAAGTAAATACCAAACCATAAATAAAGTAATAGAACAAATTAATAATAAACCCATGCAATGCAAATGACAAAATTGAATTTAAGTTCCATAATTTAAACATCAGAGAGTCCTGAGCTGCTCATGACCGTGAGCTCGGCTAGTATACCAGTTTTACACTCTGCAGAGGTTGTACCCTTTACCCACAAGTCGTGCTACCCATCTGCCAAGGGGTCGCGAATCCCATACACCTTTACCTAGGAAGCGCGGCAGGGCAACACTACGAGGCCTTTACAAAGTTCCACTAGCTTCCGAAAACCCGCTACAGTTTATAGGAAGCTCCAATGCAGGGTTCTTGGCTGACTGCCATCGCAGCAAAATCAACCAAGGACCTCCCTACACTGACCACTCCCCTACTGCCCTTGCCCCTTTCGGGTAAGGTAGTCTTCCACTAGCTTTCCTAATTAATCAGCCAAGGGCGTCCCATTAAACCCTTATGGTGGCACGTGTTACTCAAGTTAAGCTCTATGTTCCAATTAACATTAATGATCTCAACATGAACATAAATAGAATAACAAAAAGAATTAGAACATAGAGGTAATAAATGATTATCCCAAAACCATGTAAAGCAATAGCAAACTACCCAAGTGATTCAGGGGTAAACAAGGTAATGAGATAAACAATCTAGGGTGACCTATTGGGTCCCATCAAAATTAACCTATGCATGGATAAGTGATATTAAAGAACATTATTGGGTAAAAAGTGGTCAAGGGCACAACTTGCCTTCAATGAGCTCCTGCTCAGCTACTTCAACCTGCTGCTCACCAAGATCCTCGGTCACGGGCTCTTCTACTCGCCACAATACAAACAAGCAAAGTGTATATAGAGAAATTAACATTACACCAAACATATAAACAAAATACACAGAAATATTCTACTCAATAAAATAAAATCCTAGGAACAGAAATCATAATTTTTGGAGTTATAGATTTTAAGTTATGGATTTTCCAAGGTTTTATGTGTTTAAAATGGGATTAAGTGGGAAATAAATTTTCTTACTATTTTCATGACCAAACAGAGGCTCTAAGTGATAAAGAATAAAATTACAAAAATTTAGAAAGTGGAATGGATTATTTTGGATATCACATGAATTTTCTATGAATTTTATAAGTTTTAACAATTCCTTTTATCATTAAAATCATTTTCAGATTTTATTTATCCATTTATTATGAATTCTGGACTGGGCGCACTATTACAGAAAAGTTCAGGGGCCACTGCGCAAAGATCCTAAGACACAGAGAACAGCGCCCAAGGACGGCGGGTTCTAATTCTAGCAAGTGGAGGGGTTCTTAAGTAAAATGGACCCGCGAAGGGGTATCGAGAGATCTTGGCCGCCCGATTCACAACGGAGGGCACAGATTAGGTTGAAATGATCATGAAACCCCGGCCGCACGATCCACGCGAAATTTACGACACGCCGAGCCCCATTCCACCACCAATTTTGGCCAACACCGAGTATAGTACTCAGTACACGGTGCGCCGTGGTGGTGCCATTGCCGGCGAAAGCGAATCCCGAGCTCCAGTGCGCCAAACTCTAATACGCTGGGCGCGGAGTGAAATTAAGATGAAGGCGAGCCAGGAGAGCGGGTCCTTACCCTAAGTACGGAGCTGCTCCGGTCGGTCCACGGCGAGCCGCAAACGCGCGGTGGCGGTGACGAACTGGGCGCGCTCCGGTCACCCTCCGGCCGCGTAATCGCCACCGGAACGGACCAGGGGCTCGGGCGAAGCCTTTGGGCCGCATACGGGGATCCAATTGGGGCCGAGCACGAGGGACGACGGTGGCTGTGTATGGCAATGGCGACTTCGACGATAGATGGCCACGGTGCGAGTGGGATGAAGGGGAGAAGAGGAGGGGATGCGGCTGGGTCTTATGTGCGCGCGGAACGGAAGCTAACCTCTTGAAGCCGGAAGACCCGGGAAGGTGGTTGAGGTCACGGCGGCGTCGTCCACGCGGTTCGGTTGAGCTCGCCCGCGAGTCTCGCGGGGAAGACGGAGTCACACGGCGGTCCAGAGACTGCACGATGGCCCCCAATGTCAGTGACGCGCAAGGCGCAACGGAAGAAACGGAGCGCGAGCGGGACTAGTGGGTTGCGGCTGACAACCGGGTCCCATGTGCCAGAGAATGTCGAGAGGGAGAGGCTGACGAGAGGGCCCCACCCGTCGGCGCGGATGCGACTTGGGCTGGCGTGCGTGAGTTAGGTGGGCCGAATTGGGATACCGAGGCCCAGTTTGGGGACTTCATTTTTTTTATTTTTCTTTCACATTTTCCTTTCTCCATTTCCAAGTTAAATTTGAATTTCAAATTTGAATTCAAACATGTGATAAATTTATTCTTAATCATATTGTAAAATTAAGTAGTATCAATTCTGAAAATATAGTTTCTCTTTGTATTATATACTCTCCCTTTCTTCTATCTTCTTTTCCTTTTCTTGATTATTTCTCATTCTCGAATCTTCCAAATAGATATTAAATCTTCAATTTTGTGACATTAATTTATTTTCTTATTGTGGCTATTATTTTTACTAGATGCACATACAACAAAACCAACATGATGCACGGTTATTCTCAATATTATTAATTGTTTACTTGCTTTTCGATGTGGTGCTCTCATATTTAGTTGAACAGTGGCAAAAATATGTAAGAGAATTCTCTCCTTAATATAGTTTACAAAGTTGGGTATTACAAATTCTACCCCCCTTAAAAATAATCTCGTCCTCGAGATTTAGGAAGATCTAGGGAAAAGGTGGGGAAAATCTATGCGAAGCTCTTCTTCTCTTTCCCAAGTTGCTTCATCTTCTCCGTGGTGACTCCATTGCACTTTGCACATCTTTATCACCTTATTCCTTGTAACTCGAGTTCAATGTATCCAAAATCTTGATCGGGTACTCCGTGTAAGTCAAATCACCTTGAACACTAAGCTCTTCCATGGGTAACTGTTCCTCAGGGACACGAAGACACTTCTTGAGCTGGGACACGTGGAACACATTATGCACATCTGATAGACTAGCAGGTAACTCGAGTTGGTATGCCATCTCCCCAACTCTTCTGAAGATCAGGAATGGTCCAATGTAGCGAGGGGACAATTTGCCCTTAACTTTGAATCTCCTCATTCCACGAAGTGGTGACACCTTGAGGTACACATAATCTCCTTCTTCAAATTCCAGTGGCCTCCTTCTATTATCAGCATAACTCTTTTGCCTGGTTTGAGCCACTTTCAAATTCTCTCGAATTATACGAACTTGTTCTTCTGCTTCTTGAATCAGTTCAGGCCAAAAGAATTGTCTTTCTCCAGTCTGATCCCAATACAAAGGAGTCCTGCACTTCCTCCCATATAAAGCTTCAAAAGGTGACATCTTCAGACTGGCCTGATAACTATTATTATATGAGAACTCAGCATAAGGTAGACTCTTATCCCAACTTCCTCCATGCTGAAGTGCACAAGCTCTCAACATATCTTCCAATACTTGATTAGTCCTTTCAGTCTGTCCATCAGTCTGAGGGTGATAAGCCGTACTGAAATTCAACTTCGTGCTCATGTTCTCATGAAAGCTTCTCCAAAATCGTGAGGTAAACTGCGAACCTCGATCAGACACGATCTTCTTTGGTACTCCATGCAAACACACAATCCGAGCCATATATAACTCTGCTAGCTAAGAACCTTTATAAGTAGTCTTGACAGGAATAAAGTGGGCCACTTTAGTCAATCTATCCACAATCACCCATATAGCATCATATCCTTTCTGGGTGCGAGGCAATCCAGTAATAAAATCCATACCAATCTCTTCCCACTTCCACTCGGGTATCTTCAGTGGATGTAACAATCCAGCTGGCCTCTGGTGTTCAGCCTTAACTCTTTGACATACATCGCACATAGCCACATGTGCAGCTACATCTCTTTTCAATCCATACCACCAATACTTCCGTTTCAAATCCTGATACATCTTGGTACTACCAGGATGAATAGAATAGTCCGAGTCATGGGCCTCCTTTAAAATAGTCTCTCGAAGGCTTTCAATATTAGGAACACACATCCTGTCCTTGAACCATACGGTGCCTTGCTCATCTTCCGTAAATTCCGGAACTCGACCTTCAGTAATCAGATCCTTGATCTCTTTGATTTTAGCATCACCAATTTGTCCTTTGCGGATCTCTTGCTCCAGAGTAGGTTCCACAAGAATAGTGACTCCTTCAGTATGAGCAACTATCCCCAGGTTAAGTCTCCTGAAGTCCTCAACAATCTCGTCAGGTAGCTGGGCAACAATAGCTGAATGAACATGCTCCTTGCGACTCAAGGCATCTGCAACCAAATTTGCCTTGCCCGGGTGATAGTGAATCTCCAAATCATAATCCTTAATAAGCTCCAACCAACGGCGTTGCCTAAGGTTGAGATCCTTCTGAGTGAATATATACTTCAGACTCTTATGATCCGTGTATACTTGGCACTTGGTCCCCATGATATAATGTCTCCAAATCTTAAGCGCATGCACAACGGCTGCCAATTCCAAGTCATGAGTGGGGTAGTTCAATTCATGCTTCCGTAACTGACGAGAAGCATAGGCAATCACATGTCCTTCCTGCATGAGCACACATCCTAAGCCTTGGCCACATGCATCGCAATAGATATCAAATCCTTTCTGTAGGTCTGGCATAACCAATACTGGTGGCGACATCAATCTTTTCTTCAATTGATCAAAGCTGTCTTGACACTTCTCGTCCCACTTAAATTCTCTTCCTTTCTCCGAAAGCGAAGTCATAGGCTTAGCAATCTTAGAAAATCCTTTGATAAATCTCCGATAATATCCTGCTAATCCCAAGAAACTTCGAATCTCAGTAACTGTAGTGGGTACTCTCCACTCCATTATCTCCTTAACTTTAGCAGGATCCACTGATATTCCTCCATTAGAAATAATATGACCAAGAAATGGCACCTCGCCAATCCAAAACTCGCACTTGCTGAACTTGGCATATAGCTGGTTATCTCGTAGCTTCTGTAGCACCAACCTTAGATGTTGTTCATGATCACTTTCCCTCTGGGAATAAATAAGAATGTCGTCGATGAACACCACGACGAATCTATCCAAGTACTCCATAAACACCTTATTCATCAAGTTCATAAAATAAGCTGGTGCATTGGTTAATCCAAATGACATAACAGTAAACTCATATAATCCATATCGAGTCGAGAAAGCCGTCTTGGGAATATCCGATGGTCTAATCCTCATCTGATGGTAACCGGATCGGAGATCAATCTTCGAGAATACTCTAGCACCTCTCATCTGATCAAATAAATCCTCAATACGGGGCAACAGATACTTGTTCTTCATCATAACATCATTAAGAGATCTATAATCCACACACATCCGCTGCGATCCATCCTTCTTCTGTACAAACAAGACCGGTGCTCCCCAAGGTGAGGAACTCGGACGAATGTACCCAGCATCTTGTAACTCAGTTAACTGCTTCTTAAGTTCCTTCAACTCCTCTACGGACATCCTATATGGCCGTTTAGAAATAGGGGCGGTTCCAGGTAAGAGGTCAATAACAAACTCAACTTCTCTATCAGGTGGCATCCCTGGTAACTCCTCTGGAAAGACATCCGGAAAATCTCTAACCACCCGGATGTTGTCACCAACAAACTCCTCAGGTATAAAGAACATTGCACGCATGGGTGAGGAGGTTACTGCAATATTAACTTGAAATCTTTCTCCTTTAGTGGTAGTGAGTTCTACGGTACCCCTACCACATGCTATAACGGCCTTTGCCTTTCTTAGCCATGACATACCAAGGATCAAATCTATACTGCTTGACTCTAATATTATAGCAGTAGCTCCAAATTCTCTACCCATAATGGTCAATGTCAATCTACGTGTCATTTGATTCGCCTCAACAGGCCCTTTAGGTGTAATTACTATCATGGGTTTTCTCATATTTAGTAGTGGTATTTCATTTGTGTTGGCATATCTAGCAGACATGAATGAATGTGTAGCACCAGAATCAAATAATATGGTTGCAGGAATTGCATTAACATAAAACATACCAATTACGAGGTCCCCACCATCCGGAGTAGCATCAACGCTGACTTGATTAACTTTGGCAATAGAATATCCCTTGCTAGATCCTGGAGTTTGCTGCCTATTCTGAACTGGAGTAGTAGCAATCCTCTGTGGGCAGACATTTGCATAGTGACCAGTCTTCCCACACTTGAAACAAGTAGTGCCGGCACTCTGTCCTGAAAACTTTGTCGGGGTGCAAGTAGGGGTAGCCTGTCGAGGAGGTGGAGTCCTCAGTGGTGATTGCTGAACTGGGCACGGTCCTCCTGGTCGAGTCGGGGTACCCTGTGGTGAACTGTAGCGAGGACGAACACTGCTACTTCCTTATCCTTGAGATATTGCCTTTCTCTTCAAATCACCCAATTGAACACGCTTGTGTTCAATAGCAAGAGCCTTATCCAGTAGCCTCTGAAAGGATGGAAAGGTGTGTGCAACCAGTGCATACTGCAAGGGTCCATTAAGTCCTTCAATGAAGTGCTCCTGCTTCCTCTCATCCTCAGCAACTTCCTCCGGAGCATATCTCGATAGCTGAATAAATTTGTCTCTGTACTCGCTGACTGACATACTTCCTTGCTTTAGCGACAGAAATTCCTTCTTCTTGATCTTTATCATACCAGCTGGAATATGGTAGTTCCTGAACTGTGTACTAAACTCTGCCCAAGTAATAGTATCAGCAGCATCGTGGGCAGCAGTATAAGAATCCCACCAGTCAGCAGCAGGACCAGTCAGACGTCCAGAAGCATATAAAACCTTCTCCCGGTCAGTACATTGTGCAATATTCAGCATCTTCTCAACGGACTTCAGCCAATCATCCGCGTCTAGTGGATCAGGTGAGCTTGCAAATGTAGGTGGCTTATGACTCATGAACTCTCTATGCTTGTCTCGGGGTGGAACTGGTGGTGGTGGTGGAGGCAGTGGCACTTGTTGCTGCTGTTGCTGCTGTTGTTGCTGTTGCATTTGTTGTTGCAGCTGCTGTTGTTGTGCCCTCCTTTCCTGGCGTATCTCATCTCGCTCCTGGCGCAACTCCTGGCGTATATCTTCTCTTTCCTGACGCATCTCCTGGCGTTCTTGCTGCATCTGGGCACGCATATCAGCCATAGTCTCCGCCATTTGCTGCATCACCGCCATCTGAGCAGCAACCAGTGGGTCTACTCCGCCTGGTGGAGGATTAGGAGGATTCATCTCTGCAGGTTGTGGCTGGGGTTGTCTGTATATTCTCCGAGTGTGTCGATTAGGAGGCAAATCAATTCCACCACCCCGCCTGGTATTGACCATCTGAGTTAGATACATATGATAAGAAAATAGTAGACAAGGCAGGTATTTACAAAGCAGGTTACTTTGGGGAATTTTATTAGCTAAGCAGATTAATATTTTACCTACCATAGCTAATTTATTACTTATGGTGGTACATACTAAGATGTCCATCTATAATAATTCAGTCAATCAAAGAAGCAAATCAGGCATTTAGCATCAGAACAATCAACCAACATTTTTAAAATAGAGAAAATAGTTTTATTTTCATCTTAGGTTCCCTATCTCTTAAAAATGTCATAAGGGTAGGGATTCCAAGGTGTGAAATCCATCTTGTCTTAGAGTAGAAAAGGTAAGAATGATCAGAGTAGAACAGTAGAAGGTGGGACAAGATCAAGATGAGATGAGTATAGAATGAGTCAGAGTAAGGTAAGTAGGAGAGGGTTTGTCCATTTCTATCTAGGTTTCGCCCTACAGTCAACATTTCCTCTGATACCACTTCTGTCACACCCGACTTTAAGGGACAAAGCCAGGTGCATCTCATACATGCGCCAAGAAGACAACATATATAATAACAGAGTGTATAGAGATAAATGTCACAATAACATCAGAGTATTTATTACATAGCGGAAGACTTATTACAAAATAAAAGATAAAAGTAAAACGAACTAAGGATCGTCGGCGCCAATGTCAACTGAGAAACGCCACCTAGATCAGATCATACTCCTCGCCTTGTGGCTCCTCCTGAACCACCTGCTCTTCTCCTGTGGGGGGTGTGAGACAGCAAGGGTGAGCTCAAACATGATCATAGCTCAACAAGTTGTGGGGAACCAGTGGACATAAACGCACAAAGGTGTGAGTTCATGTGATGTGTAAGGCTAATCAATGACAGGGGTTAAAGCTGAGCATTGCTTTTAAGTAGTTGGTCAAAATTTTATTAGCAATTACTAAGTGTAAGTAAATACCAAACCATAAATAAAGTAATAGAACAAATTAATAATAAACCCATGCAATGCAAATGACAAAATTGAATTTAAGTTCCATAATTTAAACATCAGAGAGTCCTGAGCTGCTCATGACCGTGAGCTCGGCTAGTATACCAGTTTTACACTCTGCAGAGGTTGTACCCTTTACCCACAAGTCGTGCTACCCATCTGCCAAGGGGTCGCGAATCCCATACACCTCTACCTAGGAAGCGCGGCAGGGCAACACTACGAGGCCTTTACAAAGTTCCACTAGCTTCCGAAAACCCGCTACAGTTTATAGGAAGCTCCAATGCAGGGTTCTTGGCTGACTGCCATCGCAGCAAAATCAACCAAGGACCTCCCTACACTGACCACTCCCCTACTGCCCTTGCCCCTTTCAGGTAAGGTAGTCTTCCACTAGCTTTCCTAATTAATCAGCCAAGGGCGTCCCATTAAACCCTTGTGGTGGCACGTGTTACTCAAGTTAAGCTCTATGTTCCAATTAACATTAATGATCTCAACATGAACATAAATAGAATAACAAAAAGAATTAGAACATAGAGGTAATAAATGATTATCCCAAAACCATGTAAAGCAATAGCAAACTACCCAAGTGATTCAGGGGTAAACAAGGTAATGAGATAAACAATCTAGGGTGACCTATTGGGTCCCATCAAAATTAACCTATGCATGGATAAGTGATATTAAAGAACATTATTGGGTAAAAAGTGGTCAAGGGCACAACTTGCCTTCAATGAGCTCCTGCTCAGCTACTTCAACCTGCTGCTCACCAAGATCCTCGGTCACGGGCTCTTCTACTCGCCACAATACAAACAAGCAAAGTGTATATAGAGAAATTAACATTACACTAAACATATAAACAAAATACACAGAAATATTCTACTCAATAAAATAAAATCCTAGGAACAGAAATCATAATTTTTGGAGTTATAGATTTTAAGTTATGGATTTTCCAAGGTTTTATGTGTTTAAAATGGGATTAAGTGGGAAATAACTTTTCTTACTGTTTTCATGACCAAACAGAGGCTCTAAGTGATAAAGAATAAAATTACAAAAATTTAGAAAGTGGAATGGATTATTTTGGATATCACATGAATTTTCTATGAATTTTATAAGTTTTAACAATTCCTTTTATCATTAAAATCATTTTCAGATTTTATTTATCCATTTATTATGAATTCTGGACTGGGCGCACTATTACAGAAAAGTTCAGGGGCCACTGCACAAAGATCCTAAGACACAGAGAACAGCGCCCAAGGACGGCGGGTTCTAATTCTGGCAAGTGGAGGGGTTCTTAAGTAAAATGGACCCGCGAAGGGGTATCGAGAGATCTTGGCCGCCCGATTCACAACAGAGGGCACAGATTAGGTTGAAATGATCATGAAACCCCGGCCGCACGATCCACGCGAAATTTAGACACGCCGAGCCCCATTCCACCACCAATTTTGGCCAACACCGAGTATAGTACTCAGTACACGGTGCGCCGTGGTGGTGCCATTGCCGGCGAAAGCGAATCCCGAGCTCCAGTGCGCCAAACTCTAATACGCTGGGCGCGGAGTGAAATTAAGATGAAGGCGAGCCAGGAGAGCGGGTCCTTACCCTAAGTACGGAGCAGCTACGGTCGGTTCACAGCGAGCCGCAAACGCGCGGTGGCGGTGACGAACTGGGCGCGCTCCGGTCACCCTCCGGCCGCGTAATCGCCACCGGAACGGACCAGGGGCTCGGGCGAAGCCTTCGGGCCGCACACGGGGATCCAATTGGGGCCGAGCACGAGGGACGACGGTGGCTGTGTATGGCAATGGCGACTTCGACGATAGATGGCCACGGTGCGAGTGGGATGAAGGGGAGAAGAGGAGGGGATGCGGCTGGGTCTTATGTGCGCGCGGAACGGAAGCTAACCTCTTGAAGCCGGAAGACCCGGGAAGGTGGTTGAGGTCACGGCGGCGCCGTCCACGCGGTTCGGTTGAGCTCGCCCGCGAGTCTCGCGGGGAAGACGGAGTCACACGGCGGTCCAGAGACTGCACGGTGGCCCCCAATGTCAGTGACGCGCAAGGCGCAGCGGAAGAAACGGAGCGCGAGCGGGACTAGTGGGTTGCGGCTGACAACCGGGTCCCATGTGCCAGAGAATGTCGAGAGGGAGAGGCTGACGAGAGGGCCCCACCCGTCGGCGCGGATGCGACTTGGGCTGGCGTGCGTGAGTTAGGTGGGCCGAATTGGGATACCGAGGCCCAGTTTGGGGACTTCATTTTTTTTATTTTTCTTTCACATTTTCCTTTCTCCATTTCCAAGTTAAATTTGAATTTCGAATTTGAATTCAAACATGTGATAAATTTATTCTTAATCATATTGTAAAATTAAGTAGTATCAATTCTGAAAATATAGTTTCTCTTTGTATTATATACTCTCCTTTTCTTCTATCTTCTTTTCCTTTTCTTGATTATTTCTCATTCTCAAATCTTCCAAATAGATATTAAATCTTCAATTTTGTGACATTAATTTATTTTCTTATTGTGGCTATTATTTTTACTAGATGCACATACAACAAAACCAACATGATGCACGGTTATTCTCAATATTATTAATTGTTTACTTGCTTTTCGATGTGGTGCTCTCATATTTAGTTGAACAGTGGTAAAAATATGTAAGAGAATTCTCTCCTTAATATAGTTTACAAAGTTGGGTATTACATGTAACTCGTGCACCCGGCAGAAACCTTCGGAAAACGGTTCCACCCCCTGGCTTCAGAGAGCCCAAATATAAACACTAAGCCTAACAATAGCGTTAGGAGTCAGTTGATGAAGATAGATCTCAAACTTCTTTAGCACAACAGCAATCATCCTATTCAAAGGAAATCTCAAACCAGCTTTGAGGAAACTCTTGAAAATCACTATTTCATCTTTCTGTGGGTTCGGGGTAGTCTCTTCTCCACCAAAGCGAATCAGCTTCTTCTCATCTTCGCTAAAGTAGCCCGACTTCACCATCTTAGGAAAATTAGCCTTAGAGATGGTTGACTTTCCGAAGTCCAGGTGGCTAGGCTTGCTTGGTACGACGATACTGTGATCACCTTTAGAGTCAGTCTCTTCAATATCTGCTTGTTCTGCTTCAGCAGCAGGGGGTCTTCCGATGTCACTAACCCAGATCGCCTCATTGCTTCCGAGATGGGAACAGTTTCCACAGCTTTGGCTTCGTCTCCTTCGCGCTCAGCCCTAGCAGTAGAACGCACTCTGGCCATTTGATTTTGAATTTTTTGAAAATTTCTTGGAAATTAAAAACCTTTCTTCCGAAGCTCCTCTTCTAACGAAGCAGACACTAAACTGGAGCTTCGTTTGAATGCAAAAGTCAAGCTTCGGCTATGGTTAAAATTTTTGGCAGCAAAACAGTGCAATAGCAATAAATGCTGTGGTAACTTCACACCTACCCGTCTGTTTATATAGTGCTGCAGGTAAGAAGGTGAATCGTCAGGATTTTTACACCAGGCAAACAGTTGCTCGCACCCGCTGCACGGTGGGCCGCAAAAACCAAAATAGTGAACCTGCATGGTGGGACCGCTACGCACTCGAAAACTGCATCGTTTCTCGACAACGAGCTCAGGGAAGGTGTTTTTCGGACCTTCGGCTTCCCGAAGCCTAAAAGACTTTTTTCACGGATCAAGCTCGTTACGAAAAACGATCTAGCACCGCGAAGGGGCTACTGTTGGGACCATGCTTCGTCGCCGAAGGTCCTGCAGAAAGAGACAGCTTCGGCTGAAGCTGCTCGTACGTGACGCCGAAGGCACCATTCATGAAGCTTCGATCTTACAGCATATCCGAAGATGAAGGGTCAAACCGACTTAAAGATAGAATGACCTTTTAGTCCATAAGGGTCTGAGTCATTGTTGTAAACTTTTATGAGGGGCATGATTGTAATTTCTCACAGGCTGTGTCCTATGCCTATAAATCGTGAACAGTATTCCTTTACTGTTCACGCATTCCTGTAATTGTTAACGCATCACTCGGGAACTATTGTTTGTCAAGGCAAAGGTATAAATGTACCTAAATGTTGTATCCAAATATCTTAAATTCATATAATAAGAGATGTGAATGACGTCATTTATTTTCAATGTATTTATCTTTAATGTTTCATATTTTATTTTATTTTGTGTTATCTGTATGAGTTTAATTACGAAGGTAAAACCTTCGTAATATTAAGCTTGAGACCTTCGTCCGAAGTTCATTAAATCCTTATGGAGATAATGCTTCGACGGATGAAGGGCATTGATATTTAACATTTTATGTTGCCTTGTTCTTAATTCAAAGCATTTGAGAACGAGTCCCCAACAATACCGATTTATGATGAGCTTCTATTCAAACTGATAATGCTAAAACAAACTCTAAAGCAATTCTCCTTGGAGTAATTACTACAAAGCTCTAAAGCATGTCAAAAACTCACTAGAACTCTCAATAACAGTTAACTAGAGCCACACCTGAGTCTGATAACAGAAGTTTGGAGATGCTTTTCTTCAAAATTTATGTAGAACCAAGTCCAACTCACTCTAGAAAACTTGTTCTCCTAACACTGGTCTCCAAGTTTCTATAGCAACTATAGTATAAAACTACTCAGATTGGTCACAAAACACCTCCAAACTGAGCACCCAACACTGCAATTTCAGGTTTCAGTTCCGAATAAAAATTAAGTCCAACTAACATGACGGTCCAACTTTGAGCCAGTTCTACACCAATTTTTTTTTGTGTAGAATCACATCCATCACCCTTAAGGATATTTGTACACCAACTTATGGTCTTTAACTCCTCTATAGGAACCACAATCCAAAGATTCTTGAATTAGCCACAATTGAGCCCAAAAAATAGCACAAACACATAAATTCAGACTTAATCTAATGTTCACCATCTGAAACTTCATAAATCTGCCAACCTTAATTTTGACAACCTTTTGATCTCGTAGTATATGGTTTTAGGGCTATCACACTCAATATAAGTTGCTCTCCTATAGTTACTCTACCAGTTTGTTATAGCAACCTTTTACCAAAATCCCACAGTTTAAAAGTTACAGGGGTCCAAAAACAGCTAAATTAAACTATTTTGGGCTGAATCCGATTTGTCCCAATTCTGAACTTTTGCATGTTACTCCAAATTTTTCCACACATCTTGGAATTCTCCAAATAGAAAAGTTGCTCACTTTTCCAGGATCTACAACTTTATTATATGGGATTTAGCCAATTCTCTCTAGATTTTGAATTTCACTTTTGGACTAGTTTAGGGTTTCAGATGTGGTCCCTTTACTCAAGTGATTCATCAACCCAACCCATCCTCCTAAAAGCCAAGTGACTCCTTAATTTCAAATCCAAATTTAGTATATGAAGCTCATGTCCAAGGTGTCCTTTGTTTAGGAGTTGTTTTGTTTATCTACAATTCTAAGCAAGGTTTTCAAATCTCACTTAGGGTTTTGAGTTAACCCATGTCCTCAAGTATTTCTTCCACCTGATTTACACTTCAAAGCAAAATTTCTCTAGGTTCTATGATGTTGGGGACTTGTTCTCAAATGCTATGAATTAAGAACAAGGCAACACAAAAAGAGGTTAATGTATAATGTCCTTCGTCCTTCGAAGTATTATTTCCCTTAGGATCTAACGATCTTTGGAAGAAGGTCATGAAGGACGTACCTTCATCGTCACAGTAAATATTGATGAAAGACGAAGCATATGGAACATGAGAAATAACATGAATAATTATATGACATTATTTATATATCTTCATTATATTATCATGAATGAATAAGAACAACATTGAATTACATTTGTACCTTCGGCTTGACAGAAGGCAAAAATACAAGCGTGACGCACGAGCGAGTACAAGTCAGCGTGAACAGTACGAGGGTACTGTTCATCTATTTATATGCACAAGACGCAGCCTGTGTGAAATTACATTCTTGTCCTTTATGTTCACTATTGACTTAAAAACAATCTGTCGGGGACTAGATAGCCTTTTCCTCCTTAAGTCGGTTCCTTTTTCTGCTACTGAGCCGAAGCTCCCTTGCGCGTAGCTTCGGCGCTGGTCCAGCCTTCGTTCCGACCCTGCTCTCCATATTGTGTATAGCTTCATCCCGAGTCCGAAGGTTCCTATACATATATTATGCTTGGGAAACATTGTTAATCATGTTTTTGAGGACCTTCGAAAGATGAAGGCCCCCAACAGTAGCCCCTCGCAGTATTAATTTGTTATAACAACGAATTCAGACTACGATGTGAACGAAGGCCTTAAGCCGAAGGTCCGAAAAAACACCTTCCCTTCGCTAGAATAGCAACAATCAATGACAGACGGGGCCCTCCAAGTTGCAGCGTGCTAGGCGTATAAATATGAACTCACACCGGCAACATTTGATACGTTGTTTCTGCCATTTGCATTATTTTCTCAAACTTTTAGCTTTTGCTCACTAGCACTCGCTAAATTTTTAAGCTTTTGAGCTTCATTTAAAAGACACATTTTCACCATGTCTGGGGAAAAAATGACTGAGAGGGTGAAGCTGACTGAAGAGACGAAGCTGTTTGAGGAGAAGAAGGTTGCAGATCCTTATATTGCTGGATTTATTGAGTCCATGACAAAAACAAACACAGAGAAGATTACTAAAGAGATTAGGAAGGTTTATCTGAAGATACTGGTGACAGCGATAGCTATGATGTGGAAAGTGGGGATGAAGATTTTGAGGATCGGCCCTGGCGACCAAGCCATGCTGTCTTTGGAAATCGACCATTAAATAGAGTGACCTTGAGAACATGAGAGGAAGGTACTTTCGGGACATGTCTATCGTGAGGGCTGGCGGAGACAGCAACGTCCCTACTCCTGAAGAAAACGATGTTGTTATCTACCGAAGCTTTTTTAAGGCTTGACTTCGGTTTCCATTGAGCAAGTTTGTAGTTGAAGTGCTGAAGATCTATCAGATCTTCCTTCATCAGATCACCCCTGAGGCTATTATGAGGATGGGAATTTTTGTCTGGGCTGTAAGGAGTCAGGGGCTAGAGCCAAGCGCAAAGTGCTTCTGCTGTATGCACGAGCTCTTATATGAGACGAAGGCTACTGGCAAAGAACATTACCATAACAACTTCAGTTGTTATGGATTCATTGCTTGCCCCAACACGAGCCACCTGGTACCAACATTTCGGAAATATGGCCCGGGGCCTGGATGGAAGACTGGTTTTATGTGAAGAATGATTTAAAGGCAAAGGAAGACATTAAAGAAATCATCCAACGCCCCATCTGGTCCCGCTTCGGCCTCCGAAGGCCGAAGGTGGAAACTGATGACGCTGTCGAAGCGTGCCAGAGGGCTTTCAACACTGTTTGCTCCTTCATTGGTACAAGAGATTTGATTCAAGAACATATAGCCTTCAGGGTATGGCTGCTTGTGGAAAGCTGGGAAATGCCGAAGGAGACCACCGCCGACTCTAGTAAGGGTGGTCTGGTCCGACTGAAGTATACCTTCAGATTTAGGGAGAAATTTGATGAAGCTACCAGTGATGAGCTGCTTGGAGCATACTCCAAGGCTGAAGATAATGCCCTGTCCGCAGCCTTTGGTGGCCGGGGCAAGAAAAGATTAAACAGGGTATTTGATGCTATTGGCTTCGTATACCCTGATTACCGCTACCTGCTACGAATACAAGAGAAAAAGAGGAACATTGCTGCTTTGGTCACCCTAGTTGAGCCTGTGCTGAAGAGCAAAAAGATGAAGGTTCTGACCCACCGGCCGCGTTACATTGAACCGACCGTGGTGCCTGACTTTGGCACAGGGTCCTCTTCAGCATCCGAAGCAACACAATCTGCTTCGATTACACAAAGCGCTAAAGAGCCGACTGTAATGCCGAAGGAGTATACAGTCAAGGCAGTCGAATATTGAAAGTTGCCTAGAGGGGGGGGGGGTGAATAGGGCGAATCTGAAATTTATAAACTTAAGCACAACTACAAGCCGGGTTAGCGTTAGAAATATAAACGAGTCCGAGAGAGAGGGCGCAAAACAAATTGTGATCAAATAAAGAGCGAGACACAATGATTTGTTTTACCGAGGTTCAGTTCTTGCAAACCTACTCCCCGTTGAGGTGGTCACGAAGATCGGGTCTCTTTCAACCCTTTCCCTCTCTCAAACGGTCACTTAGACCGAGTGAGCTTCTCTTCTCAATCAAACGGAACACGAAGTTCCCGCAAGGACCACCACACAATTGGTGTCTCTTGCCTTGGTTACAATTGAGTTTGATCAAAAGAAGAATGAGAAAGAAAAGAAGCAATCCAAGCGCAAGAGCTCAAATGAACACAAATATCACTCTCTCACTAGTCACTATTGATTGGAGTTGTCTTTGGACTTGCGAGAGGATTTGATCTCTTTGAAGTGTCTAGAATTGAATGCTTTAGCTCTTGTAATGTGTTGAAGGTGGAAAACTTGGATGCAATTAAATGTGGGGTGGTTGGGGTATTTATAGCCCCAACCACCAAAATGTGGCCGTTGGAAGTCTGCTGTCGCATGGCGCACCGGACAGTCCGGTGCACCACCGGACATTGTCCGGTGCGCCAGCCACGTCAGCCAGCCGTTGGGGTTCGACCATTGGAGCTCTGACTTGTGGGGCCTCTAGGCTGTCCAGTGGTGCACCGGACAGGTCCTGTAGACTGTCCGGTGCGCCAACTGCGCGTGCTCTGTCCTCTGCGCGCGCAGGCGCGCATTAAATACGTTGCAGTCGACCGTTGCGCACGAAGTAGCCATTGCTCTGCTGGCACACCGGACAGTCCGATGTGACACCGGACACTGTCCGGTGCTTCACCGGACAATTCGGTGAATTATAGCGGAGCAGCCTCCCATTTTCCCGAAGGTGGCGAGTTTAGCTTGGAGTTCCCTAGTGCACCGGACACAGTCCGGTGGCACACCGGACAGTCCAGTGCGCCAGACCAGGGTGCCTTTGGATTGTCTTTTGCTCTCTTTGTTTGAACCCTTTCTTGGTCTTTTTATTGGCTTATTGTGAACCTTTGGCACCTGTAAAACTTATAGACTAGAGCAAACTAGTTAGTCCAAATATTTGTGTTGGGCAATTCAACCACCAAATCCAATTTAGGAAAAGGTGTAAGCCTATTTCCCTTTCAATCTCCCCCTTTTTGGTGATTGATGCCAACACAAACCAAAGCAAATAGAAATGCATAATTGAATTAGTTTGCATAATTTGTAAGTGCAAAGGTGATTGTTTCTTTATATCTTTAACATTTTGGACCACGCTTGCACCACATGTTTTGTTTTTGCAAATTCTTTTGTAAGTTCTTTTCAAAGTCCTTTTGCAAATGGTCAAAGGATACATGAATAAGATTTTAAGAAGCATTTTCAAGATTTGAAATTTTCTCCCCCTGTTTCAAATGCTTTTCCTTTGACTAAAACAAAACTCCCCCTTAATGAAATCCTCCTCTTAGTGTTCAAGTGGGTTTATTTTAAAAATTTTGAAGATACTAGTACTTTCTCCCCCTTTTGAACATAATAAGATATCAAGGTGAAAATCTTTATTTTAAAATTAGGTGGTGGTGCGGTCCTTTTGCTTTGGGCTAATACTTTCTCCCCCTTTGGCATGAATCGCCAAAAACGGATACTTGAGTGAAATATAAGCCCTTTTAATAACTACTTTCTCCTCCTTTGGCAAACAAAATATGGGTGAATATTATACCAAAGTTGGAGAGTTGCTCGGAGCGACGGCGAAGGATAAGTAATTTGATGGAGTGAAGTGGAAGCCTTTGTCTTCGCCGAAGACTCCAATTCCCTTTCAATACACCTATGACTTGGTTTGAAATATACTTGAAAATACATTAGTCATAGCACATGAAAGAGATATGATCAAAGTTATAATAATGAGCTATGTGTGCAAAACATCAAAAGAAATTCCTAGAATCAAGAACATTTTGCTCATGCCTTAGTTTGTTAAAGGTTTGTTCATCTAGTGGCTTGGTAAAGATATCGGCCAATTGTTCTTTAGTGTTGATATAAGAAATCTCGATATCCCCCTTTTGTTGGTGATCCCTTAGAAAATGATATCGAATGGCTATGTGTTTAGTGCGGCTATGCTCAACGGGATTATCCGCCATGCGGATTGCACTCTCATTATCACATAGAAGAGGAACTTTGGTTAATTTGTAACCGTAGTCCCTAAGGGTTTGCCTCATCCAAAGCAGTTGCGCGCAACAATGGCCTGCAGCAATATACTCGGCTTCAGCGGTAGAAAGAGCTACGGAATTTTGCTTCTTTGAAGCCCAAGACACCAGAGATCTTCCCAAGAACTGGCAAGTCCCTGATGTGCTCTTTCTATTAATTTTACACCCCGCCCAATCGGCATCCGAATAACCAATTAAATCAAATGTGGATCCCCGAGGGTACCAAAGCCCAAACTTAGGAGTATAAACTAAATATCTAAAGATTCGTTTTACAGCCGTAAGGTGAGCTTTCTTAGGGTCGGCTTGGAATCTTGCACACATGCATACGGAAAGCATAATGTCCGGTCGAGATGCACATAAATAGAGTAGAGAACCTATCATCGACCGATATACCTTTTGATCTACGGATTTACCTCCCGTGTCGAGGTCAAGATGCCCATTGGTTCCCATGGGTGTCTTGATGGGCTTGGCATCCTTCATCCCAAACTTGTTTAGAATGTCTTGAATATACTTCGTTTGGCTAATGAAGGTGCCCTCTTGGAGTTGCTTCACTTGAAATCCTAAGAAGTACTTCAACTCCGCCATCATCGACATCTCGAATTTTTGTGTCATGATCCTACTAAATTCCTCACATGTAGATTCGTTAGTAGACCCAAATATAATATCATCAACATAAATTTGGCATACAAACAAATTATTGTCAAGAGTTTTAGTAAACAAAGTAGGATCTGTTGGGGGCCTTCGGCTTCCGAAGGTCCTCAAAAACATGATTTGACAATGTTTTTCAAGTATGCGAGCAGGTATCTTCGGAATTAGGTTGCGGGTATACAAGAGCATGGTCAAGACGAAGCTTGACTGAAATGGAAGACGATCATGACGAAGGATGAAACGATCACAAAGCTATGTGCAGAAGAGCTTCGACATGACAGCAGAAAAGAGGAACCGACTTAAAGATGAAAAGCCAAATTAGACCTCGAAGAATTACTATAGAGTTATTGATAAAAGTAAAGGGCATTAATGTAATTTTACACGGGCTGCGTCCCGTGCCTATAAATAGATGAACAGTACTCCCGTACTGTTCACGCTGACTTGGTATTAGCATCACGCTTGTACCCTTACTTTCCTTCAAGCCGAAGGTACATTTGTAATTTGTTGTTGTTTATATAAGTAAGATAAATAGAAATAAATTAATAATAATGTTCAAAGTAATCATGTTATTTTTCCGTGTTTTGTGTATTAATCTCTCTTATCTTTTATTATGATTGTGAAGGTATGTCCTTCATAACCTTCGTCCGAAATTCATTATATCCGAAGGGAAATAATGTTCCGAAGGACGAAGGGCTTTGATATTTAACATTTTATGTTGCCTTGTTCTTAATTCATAGCATTTGAGAACAAGTCCCCAACATTGGCGCCCACCTCCGGTGAACTCACTTCCATTTCTTGAGCTTTGAACACCTTCGGCAAGCATCACCTTCGTCATGCCGCCGAAAAAAGCTTCAGCGACAGGGGCTGCCACTCTGCAGCCGCTGGACCCCAATCAGGATGTCCTTTCTCTTAAGGAGGCCCAAAGCTAGAAGAGGAAGGCCACTAGCCCAACGCCTCCGGAGGATGACTTGGACCAGGAAATCCAAAACCTGGAGATGCTCCATCAACAGGTGCAAAGAAAGAAGGAGAAGATGGCTCGTCTAGCTGACCTTCAGAGGCAGATAGATGAAGCTTTGGAAGAGGTTCGTCATCTTGCTCAAGATGACCAGAACCGAAGGCCTCCACGCAGAGAGCTTCATCAGGAGGGCTTCTACAATGAGGACGACTGGTATGAAGATTTCCATCATGGAAATTTTGCTTTTGATGATGCTTCTCCTCTATCAACAGAATTGCAGGCTACACCATGGCCCCAGTCTTACAAGCCACCCCATCTCCCCATGTACGACGGTCATTCAGACCCGAAGCAATTTTTGATGAGCTATGAAGCAACCATATCTTCGTATGGTGGCAATACTGCAGTCATGGCAAAGTCTTTTGTCATGGCCGTCAAGAGTGTCGCTCAAACCTGGTACTCCTCTCTTCGGCCAGGGACAATCACCTCATGGCAGAAGCTGAAGGATATGTTGATAACCAGCTTTCAAGGGTTTCAGACGAAACCAGTTACTGCTTAAGCTTTATTCCAGTGTACCCAGGACCACGAAGAATACCTTCAGGCGTATGTCCAAAGGTTTCTGCGTCTGAGGGCATAGGCGCCAACAGTGCCCAATGAAATTGTCATTGAGGCCATGATTAAGGGACTTCGGCCGGGGCCTTCAGCGCAATACTTTGCCAGGAAGCCACCACAAACTTTGGAGAAGCTGCTCCAGAAGATGGACGAGTATATCCGAGCTGACAATGACTTCCGCCAAAGAAGGGAGGAGGCATTCAGGTTCTCTGAAATGACCAGGGGCTTCAGAGGAAGATTTCATCCGAGGCACGTCAGGTCAATTCATAACTCCACTCAGAGTGATGATAAAGGGAGCCAACAGCAAAGGCCACAATACTCCTCGCAAGCTTCGGGGCAGCAGCAAAGCTCTTTTCGGCCGCCAGCGCCAAGGGGCAGAGGCACCAGGGGCTTCGGGGGAAGATTTGGGGATCAGCCAAGAAAAATCTACTGCCTATTCTGTGGTGAAGACAAGGGCCATACCACCAGGATGTGCCATGTTACCATCCAGAAGCAAAAAGAGATAGCAGAAGCTGCAGCACAACAGAGTCAGCCGAAGCAGGTCATGCATACTGCTTCGTACCATTCGCCTTACATTCCAGAATATGTAGGCAATCACTCTGCAGCTTCTGTTGCTTCGGCAAGCCAACCCCAAGCATCTTGGCAACAGCCTCCACCGCCACCACCAACACAACGAGGTCAGCAGCCAGAAGGGAGTCAGCACACTCACCTTCAGCGGGACTTCAGAGAGGAGTCCGAAGCTCGCACAGTCAATAGCACTGTGCCAGAGTCGAAGCACATTTACTGACAAATATCCTACCTCGACAACAGCTTTTCGCATTTTCACATTCAGTATTATTTTCTTTTTAATAAGGAACAATTATAGAGAATCTAAATATCTTTTATCGTCTTTCAATTTCTTGTAATAGTTTTGCTTTTTACCATAATGAAAATATATCTTCCCCATAGGCCTAAGTTGCCGAAGCATGAGAATTTATGATGGCAAGGAGGACCTTCGAATTATCAAAAATTTGTTCTAAGGAACGCAACGCAATTTTTTCGAAGCAGCAAAAAGTCGTTCCTAAGGGAGCGCAGTGTAAGTTTTCTGAGCCTACAGCGAAAAATAAGCGCTGATTCCGCTGAAAGTAAAAGGCGAAGAAGCTCCTAAGGGAGGCTTACAGCGAAAAATAAACGCTGATTCCGCTGAAAGTAAAAGGCGAAGAAGCTCCTAAGGGAGGCTTACAGCGAAAAATAAACGTTGATTCCGCTGAAGTAAAAGGCGAAGAAGCTCCTAAGGGAGGCTTACAGAGAAAAATTAATGTCAACCTTCGGCAAATATCATTTTGCACAACATTACATCATTACATCATTTGCATACATAACATCATACATCATAGTGCATCAACAACGCAAGAAGGGGGGTCTCGATATTGGTATTCGAAGATTGTTTTGAAGAAATAGTGACAAGGCACAAAAAATAGCCGTTGAAAAGTTATACCATCGTCAAACTCTGAAATGGAAGGACCTATTGATTATTGATTTTGCAAGGATTGATCATTGATTTTTACGAAGCATGAAAAGAAGGGAAGGTGTTTTTTCGCCGAAGGCTCAAAAATGGTACGTATGTGATGTTTCATGCATCGTCAAAAATAGAATTATAAACAGCTAAAATGCTATATCCAAAGATACACAATATTACACATGATACTCAGCAAGCATTACAATCTAAATTTTTTACAGCAGCATTTAATCTTCCTTTAAGACTACTTCTGCAGCTTCATTTAGAAGCTGATCAACAACTCTATCCATGATGGCTTCGGCCATTTGTCTAATTTCGTCACCCCCCCTTCGTGTGGGGGCCTGGAGATAGCTCAGCAGGTTCTGAGGGAAGAGAAGATATGGATATATTACTATTACAAATCATGAACAAGTTCGAAATCAAAAAATTACAACGAAGAGCCATTTATCACTAATTAATACCTATTTGTCCTTCGGGCTCTGCACTTTTCTTAGCAGCCTCTGCTACCTTTCTAGCGTCATGGATGCCTTTTTCGCTTTTTTCACTACAGGAATCAGGAAGATTCCCGTCGGCCATTTTAATTCCCGTCGGCCTTTGCTCGGGCCGACGGGAATTAGGTAACTCCCGTCGGCTTAATTCCAGCCCAGGGCTTTATTTTAACTCCCGCCGGCCAGCCGCCAGCCGACGGGCTTTATCTTAACTCCCGTCGGCCCAGCCGCCAGCCGACGGGAGTTAACTAATTCCCGTCGGCCCTGACGCCAGCCGACGGGAATTAATGCTTTATGTGCCGGCGGTCATCCCGCGCGGCTCATTTTCTCTCTTCCTCTCGGTTTCCAAGCCACGTACGCCACCGCCGGAGAACTACCGCCCCCGACGCCGGCCGCCGCCCACCACCGCCCCGGCCAGCCGCCCGCGGCCTAGGAGCGAGCCCGCCGCCGCCTCGGGAGCGCCGCCCGCAACCGCCACCGCCCCGGAGCCCCGTCCGCCGCGCCGCCTCCGCCCCCGTAGCGCCGCCCGCCGCCCGCCCACGCCCCCGGAGCGCCGCCCACCCATGCCCCCGGAGCGCCGCCCGCTCCAGGAGCAACGACCGCCGCCCGCCCCGCCTCCGGAGCGCCGTCTGCCGCGCCGCCGGCCCCAGAGCGCCGTCTGCAGCCCGTCCCCATTGCGCCGGCCGCCCCCGAAGCGTCGCCCGCTGCTCGCCGCCACCAACGCCGCCGTCGCGGAGCACCGCAGCCGCCCCGGACCGTTAAGGTATATTATTGTTTGAATTATTTAATGTAAATGCGAGTGTTATTGTTAAATGTGTGTATAAATGTTTATTTTCGTCGGTTTTTTATGGCCGATGGGAGTTAACTTTCATGTGATTAGAGTTAGTTTAGGGTGTGATTAGAGTGTAATTAGAGTTAGTTTATTATAACATGTGATTAGAGTGTGAATAGAGTTAGTTTAATATCACATGTGTGCCTTGATGTTACGTATAAGTATTAATTCTATTATTATAATAAATTTAACTTATTCTATTAAATTGTTGAATTTGATGTTATTTATTGAATAGATTTAACTTATCATATTAGGTTGTATGAAGGTTTCGCTATTGATAAATTTAATGTTATTTATGTATATAACTATATATTTATGTATATATATAGTTTTTATGTATATATAGTTATTTATGTATATATATATATATAGTTTTACTACTTACCTATAGATGTATGTGCTACTGAACGAGCAGCAGAAGTAGAAGTTGATGACAGTGAAGATGATGTTGATAGGATGGACCAGATGCTTGAGGATCTGCAGCCTGAACTGGCACCAGATCATCATGATTCACCTACACCGAAGGTTCAGAAGTTCTTTGACCTACTTAAAGCGTCAGAAGAGCCTCTTCACGGGCACACTAACGTGACCGTGCTCGAATTCGTGACCCGACTGATGTCAATCAAGTCTAAGTTTGCATTTTCAATTAATTGTTACAAGGAGCTTGTGGATTTGATTAGCGAGGTTCTTCCTACGGGTCACAAGGTGCCCAAAGACATGTACCAGTCCAAAAAATTGCTTGAAGGTCTTGGTATGGAGTATGAGAAGATTGATGTTTGCCAAGACAACTGTATGCTTTTTTGGAAGGAACATGGCAGAGAACAGAAATGCTTAAAATGTGGGAAGTCGAGGTACGTGGAGCTTGTAAATGAAGATGGTGAGAAGGTGGTGACAAAGGTTGCACATAAACAGCTTCGGTACATGCCTCTCACTCCTAGAGTGAAACGTTTGTTTCTCTCGAGGAAGACCGCTATGCACATGAGGTGGCATACAGATTGTACGGACAGACAAGATGGGTTAATGGTGCACCCGTCAGATGGTGATGCATGGAAGGCTCTTGACAAATTTGATCCAGATTTTGCCAGCGATGCAAGAAACGTTCGTATCGGCTTGGCAACTGATGGTTTCACGCCGTTCAATATGACCGCTGCATCGTATTCATGTTGGCCTGTCATTGCCATACCGTACAACCTTCCACCTGTTCTTTGCATGAAATATGAGTTTATGTTCCTATGTCTTGTTATACCTGGGCCTGAGCATCCTGGCGTACGCCTCAATGTGATGCTTCAACCACTGATTGAAGAGTTAAAGAAGCTATGGCAAGGTGTGGAAGCCTATGACTGCTTCAAGAAGCAGAAATTCAATCTTCGTGTTGCATATCTATTCTCGGTTCATGATTTTATGGCGTATGGTATTTTCTCTGGATGGAGCGTGCATGGTAGATTGACGTGTCCTTATTGTGCTAAAGATACAGATTGTTTTCGTCTTAGTGCTGGTGGCAAGATATGTTACTTTGATTGCCATAGATGTTTTCTACCCTTCAATCACCCCTTCAGAAGGCAGAGAAAGGAATTTAGGAAGGGCACCATTGTCATGAAGGGACCGCCCAAGCGACGTACTGGGATAGAAATTACAGAAGAGCATATGAAACTTGTCCTAGACGAGAGTGGGAAAAGGTATCAAGGTTTCGGTGACGAGCATAACTGGACTCACATATGTGGCTTGTGGGAGCTTCCTTATGCTAAGTCATTGATTTTGATGCACAACATCGATGTCATGCATCAAGAGAGTAACTTTTGCCAAGCCCTCATAAATACATGCATGGATTTCCCTGATAAAACGAAAGACAATGACAAGGCACGCATGGACTTAGCAGTGATATGTGATCGTCCAACCCAAGTGCTTAGAGAAAACGGAGGCAAACCAAAAGCTGACTATTGTCTGAAATCTAAGCAACGGAAAGAAGTGATGAAGTGGATGAAGGATATTAAATTCCCCGATGGTTATGCCGCTGGTTTTAGAAGATCTGTGAACTTGAAGACAATGAAGATGAATGGACTGAAGAGCCATGACTTCCACATAATTATGGAGAGGCTCATGCCTGTAATGTTTCGTGGGTACATTTCCGAAGCTGTGTGGAAAACGTTAGCTGAAGTTAGCTATTTCTACAGACAGTTGTGTGCTAAAGAAATCAGAAGAGATGTGATGGAACAGCTGGAGAAAGAGGCACTGGTGCTTTTGTGCAAATTGGAAAAAATATTTCCACCGGGTTTCTTCAATCCTATGCAGCATCTCTTTATACATCTTCCATATGAGGCTAAGGTCGGTGGTCCTGTTCAGTATAGGTGGATGTTTCATATAGAAAGAGCATTAAAGAAGCTTAGAGCAATGGTGGGCAATAAGGCAAGAGTTGAAGGATGTATTGCGGAACAATTTAAACTAAAGGAGGTAGCACACTTCACAAGTTGTTACTTTGCAGAAGAACATAATGTATTTGCTCGAAAGAAAAGGTACCATGATGATGAACGAGAGATGCCTCCGTGTAGTGATCTTTCGATTTTTCAGACAAACGGCAAAGCCGTTGGTCCACCCAAGGCATATCACCTCAGTATGGAAGAACAGAAGTCTGCTTTACTGTACATGTTCACGAATATGCCTGAGGTGGAGAAATACTTTGTGTAAGACTTGTTTTCTTAAACTGTTCATATGTGAATTAGTTTATGTTATCAAATATCTCATGTCATACAATAATATTTGACAGCGAGTTTGATGAACAAAACATGAGGTGTCTCGGTAGGCCAACAGCGAGAGACATAGACAAATTGCGACGCGATGGTATGCATGGGCGACCTAATTTCATTATGTGGCTTCAGGACCGTGTAAGTCTTAATTATGTGGCTCCGAGAGCTAATTTCATTTAACTAATATTACAGAATTTGCTAATGCTTTGTGGCATGATTGACAGTTTGGGGAGGAAATGAATTTGAATGATGACTTACGTCAGTTATCTATTGGAAGCGTAACTGCCAAAAGCTATGGACGTTACGACGTCAATGGATATCGCTTTCGTTCAAGCATTTTCGAATCAAGTCATCCTATGGCCGCCACTCAAAATAGTGGAGTCGTTACTAGGGCAACCGACATGGAAGGACACGAAGCCTGCTATTACGGGAAAATCAAAAATATAATCGAGATTACATTTGCTGGAAATAAGCCTTTAGCGCTAGTTTTCTTTGAGTGTAAATGGTATGACCCGAAGTATTATAGGACCGAATTTGGGATGACACAGATCCAACCTGAGAAATTGCTTCAAGGACACGACACGTATATCCTTGCCCATCAAGCAGACCAAGTTTATTTCTCGACATATCCATGCAAAAAGTTGTCTAAATGGAGGGTTGTGTACAATGTAAATCCCCGCGAACGCCTATACACTCCTGGTGAGGACGAATATCAAATTGGTCACCTTGAGCAGGTTGATGAGGTGTTTCAAGAAGAAGAGTTGCCAACTAGTTTTCATATTGATCCTGCACCAGCATTAGATTCACTAGTTGCAGACGTTAACGACTTAACTTTTCCCGAGAGACGGAGAAGACAACCTGTTAGGAGAAAAGTTACATGGCGACCTCTGCATAGAAGAGAACAAATAGATCCTGATTTTGATGATATTTAACAAGTAAAGTTGTTTTGTTATTTCATTTGTTTATATTTTAAGTATTATGTCATTTTGATGCACTAATGAATAATTTCTTATTTTTTATGCAGGATGCCGCCAAAATCAAAGAAGTCAGTGAAGGGGTTGTTCAAGGGCCTGGGCCTTTTTCAGGGCAGTTCTTCGAGCAGCAGCAGACGTCGAGAGCTGTTGAGCGCGGTACATGGAGATGAGGTAACATATCTTGTACAAATAAATTTGTTTACATTTTTACAAATAAATCTTGAGTTGTATGTACCAGGATGAGCAGCACACTGAGGAGTAGCACATTGAGGAGGAGCAGCACAATGAGGCTGAGCAGCACAATGAGGAGGTGGAGCTCAATGAGGAGGTGGAGCACGTGACATGGGACCAGGCCGCACAGCATCACCAGCCATGGGACCAGTGGGACCACCAGAGAGAGCAGCAACAGGCGTGGGACCAGTGGGGCCAATAGGGCGAACCGGCTGACAACACCCGATGGATGATGGCTTGGGAGGCTCTTCAGCGACACGCACACGTCGCTCAAGAAAAAGCCACTCAGTAAAGCCTCGTCACGCGATAGAGCGAGAGGCTGATAGGACTTTAATCATGCCACATGGAGATCGGTGAGTGTAATATATTAACTTATCTAATATAACTATTATGTGTATTGTTAATGTTTTTGTGTAATGCAGGAATTGGGAGGACCTGTCCTTTGACGGCAAGGGACACCACACTCAGGTTAACCTTACGTTGGGTTCTCTTTGCCGCCTTCACTACCCTGGTATAGTGAAGGTGTCAAACGGTGATACCGAGGATGAGGTGCTCGTCAGTACCTGGGATGAGTACAAGTTTAAAAAGGAACGAAACCACACCGACAGACAGGGACTTGTGCGTAATGACTTTTGGGTATGAATTCTTTATTATTTTTGTTATGTTTCTTAATATTGTAAATCTATGACTTATACCATTTGTATTCTTTATGTTGTAGCTTCGATATCGGTTGCCTGACGGAGAGGATTACATGGGGCACGCTGAACGTGTCTTGCAAAACAATGCAAAGAAGCTGGTGAAGGATGCCATATACTATGCGAGAATTCAGGCTACAAACCTGTATTTTCAAAAGCATCCGGAAGAAGCAGGCCCCTTGAATAAAAAGGAAGGGTCCTCAAAGATATATTTGACTGAGGATCAATATCGTGAGGTTAGTATTCAATTTGTTTTACCCTTTATATTTATTGTTGTGATTGATATAATATGTAACATTGTGTGTGCAGGTGATGGTTCCATGGATGGCGCCCGTGCCTGATGCGTACTATGCTTGGTGTCGATATTGGGCTTCCGAAGGCTTCCAGAAAGCGTCAGCGCATCACAGACAATGTCGAGGAACCAATCCTAACCACAAGTTTGGCGGTGACGACATGATACGAAAAGCTAAAAGAATGGTAAGTTTGATCTTTCTATGTCGATCAACAAATAATACGATTGCTTATGAATGTTTTTTGTTTATACAGGAAGCTACGAGTGGCCAAAAGCCTAGTGACATTGAGGTCTACCAGGAGGGCCACAAAGGACCAGACCTGAACAATCCTGACCAGCTCTGCAGCCAGACAGCCACGGATCGCTTGGTGAGTTTTGGCTCAAAAGTTCAAACGTTTAAAGTATATAAATTCCTGCATTTGTAAGGTTGTGAATGATGTATAGGCGGCATATGGGGAGGAGATGGTTCGTCGCCATGGCCCTGACTTCGACTGGCGCCATGAACCGGTGGATCCCTCGGTGGTGTACGCAAGTGGTGGTGGCAAAGCGCATGGACGGTAAGCTCTAACTTATGAAATTATATGGTTGACACTAAATTGATTATGTAGTAATCACATTTTTTGAATCACTTATAGATACGCACTCTTTGACGGATTCATTGACTCGTCGTCGGTGAGATCTCAGAGGACGGGTTCATCTTCCCGTAGCTCATGCTCTCGTCGACCGAACGAGCAGGAGTTGGAGATTATGAGGATGCATGAAGAGATGAGACAACAACGCGAATTTATGGAGGCTTACAATGCACACAACCAAGCGATGTATCAAGTGAGTACACATAATCTGAACTCTAAATTATTATATTTCAATACAACATCTTCAGTAGTAACACATATGTGTTTAACAGTTAATGCAGCAACAGGGCATGGCAACAAATTTTCCACCGCCACCACAATGGAGCCAATTTGCAAACACACCAGTTCCACCACCACAGTTCACCACCCCTCCAACACATATACCTGCACCTGGAGATAGGGTACGTTTGATAACTCTCGATTAATTTATACACTTGTATACTTTTTGATATTTGCATTTAACGTGTTGATATTTGCTAACTTGCATAGGTTACGCCTGAAGCGGGTGGTAGTGGGTCTGATCCAGCAGTAGGGACTAGTTTTGTTGACTCGCTCTTCGCGTTCCCTCCTCCTGGTGGTGGTGGCGGCAGCGGTCAAAGCTCTAACCACCCAAGTGGTGGTTATCTCTAAACACTTAAACTTATGTTTGAAATGTGGATGTTATGTTTCAATACTATGTCATACTCGTTGTTGGATGTTGGTGGATGTTATGTTTCAATACTATGTCGTACTCGTTGTTGGATGTTGGTGGATGTTATGTTTCAATACTATGTCGTACACGTTGGTGGATGTTTTAATTATAAATGCAAGTGTTTATGTCTAAATGCATGTGTTTGTGGATGTCGTATCTCTACATGTGTTTGTAATGTGGCTGTTATATGTGATTTATGTTATGTTTGATATATGTTATGTGTGCAGAAATAGTGACATAATTTAGTGCTGTTTTTGTAGCAGTATAGGGTAATTCCCGTGGGACCAGTTAATTCCCGTCGGCTATGGTCGAACCGATGGGAATTAATTACTAACTCCCGTCGGCCCAGTTAATTCCCGTCGGCCACGTAAGGCCGACGGGAATTAATTAATAACTCCCGTCGGCCTGGGGAACTGACGGGAATTAATTAATAACTCCCGTCGGCCAGCAAAACCGACGAGAGTTAGCCTTAATTCCCATCGGCCGCTTTCTAGCCGACGGGAATTAATTATTCCCGTCAGCCGCCGACGGGGATAACCTTATCCCCGACAAGGGACGCCTGTCGGCCTGAAACCGACGGGAATAAGCCTTAAACCGACGGGAATTACTTATTCCCGTCGGTTTAGGGCTTATTCCCGTCGGTTTCAGGCCGACGGGAATTAAGTGAATTCCTGTAGTGTTTGAATGATTTCTTGGGCCATTTCTCGGCCGTCATTGTCCCAGATGTCGGTGAAAAATTTCCCACCGACCAGGCTTGCTTCGACCGAAGGGTCTTTTATATCTTCGAAAGACAAGGCAGTTTCGGATTGCGCTAAAGATTTCACATGCTCACAGTCTTTTCTTTCCAAAACAGTAACAATCCCCCTGGCGCCCGAAAAAGCACAAATGTCTCCGCGGCTATTCAAGATTTCCTCGAAGGCCTCAGCTTCGTGACTGATCCATTCAATCGGGCCTTCTGGATTACCCCTTGTGAAATTTTCTTCGCTAGAGAATGCGCCAACGCTGGCGAAGCTGGATTTTATTTTCTTAGCACATTCTATGGATTTGTCATAGCACCTTTTCTTGGATGCACGAAGCTCTTTAACACTTATTTCCAAATGATTTGCCCATTGATCACTAAGTTCTCGTTTTGTCTCTTCAAGTATGCGTTCTTCTTTAGCTTTGGCTAGCTGTTTCCGAAGATCTTCAATTTCGCGTTTTTGGGCTTCAGCTTGAGCCTTAGAGGTAGCTTCGTCTTCCTTTATTTTATCCACCAATGTAAGCAGAATTTTATCTTTTCCAAAGCTTCGTTCCTCAGCTTAATAACCTCTGTTCGTAGGTTGTTGAAAGCAATATTGTAGCTCTCGTCTTCGGCATTCTTTTGCGCTCTCAAAGCGTTGCTCAGTATTAAACCCTATATGAAAAAGAATTAGTATAAGAATAAAAGAATGGTTCAAAAATTATAAATTTCCAAATATACAATTCTCACACCTTCAGACTATTATATGCAAGGCTATCCGCAAGATCGTCCTTCGTCATAGTGCAGAGTCCAGCTTCAAGCTTCGGAAACCCCATACTTCTAGCCATCTCCCGGCAGACAGATAATTCTTTGTTGTCTGGGAGACAGTATAGGAAGTCATCTTCGTCTGTCCCATTGAACACTAAGGCCCCCTTCGGATACTTCAGTTCTCGGGCATAGTGATTAGCTTCAAAAATCTCTTCTTCAGATAATTTCTTCCCCGAAGCATGTCGTACAATATAATCACGTATTTTGGAAGATGCTTCGGGGGCAGCAGTGCCAGTTTCTTCACTCAAAATTTGTTCTGCTATTTCTGTTTTTTCGGCTTCCAAGGATTTCACCTTGGCAGGCTCTGAAGGCCCGGCTTCAGTTTCAGACTGTGGCTTTGAAGCTTCGGCGTCAAAGGTTTCAGTGTGCACTTCGGAAGTTTTGGCAATTTTCTTTGGAGTTGTGCTTGAAGATTTAATTGTCTCTAAAACATCTAGCACATTAACCATCCTTTTTCTTTTAGGGGTCACTGCTGGACCCTTATGGCTTTTTGTTGCCTTAGTTTTTGCCGAAGGACTCAAGACTTCTGATGTCTTTACTTCCTCAGCCCTCGTTTCTTCTATTTTTTCAGTCACTGGCACTTCGGCCAGCACTTCAATATTTGGCAGGGGAGCTGTCTCTTTAGCTTCAGTGGCCGAAGGAGTCTCACCGACAAATGCAGGCACTGTGGCCGGTTCAATATAACGTGGCCGGTGTGTGAGAACTTTTACACTTCTCTTCGGGGCCGGCTCGCTAGGAGCGGCTGAAGCAGTTTCCTTCACAGAAGATGTATTCTTTCTTTTTTCACCCCGCGCCGGATAGCGGTAGTCGGGGTAGACAAACCCAGTTGCATCAAATACTCGGTTGAGTCTCTTCCTCTTTCGACCTCCAAAGGCCGCTGATAATGCAGTATCTTCGGCCTTTGAGTATACACCAAGCAGTTCATCACTGATGGCCTCAATACTTTTTAACCAGTCATCATCCGGCTCAACGAATTTATCTCCGTATTTAAATGTGTATTTCAGCCTGACTAGTCCACCTTCGTCAGTTTCTTTAATGGTTTCCTTCGGCATTTCCCATTTTTCCACAAGTGGCCATACTCTGAAGGCAATGTGTTCTTGGACTAAATCCCTTGTCCCAATAAAAGAGCAAACAACACTGAAGGCTCTCTGGCATTCTTCGGCTGCTTCATTCATTTCCACCTTCGGCCTCCGCAGGCCGAAGCGTTGCCAGATGGGACGCATAATGATCCTTTTTATATCTTCCCGTGATTTCAAGTCATTCTTCATGTAAAACCATTCCGTCATCTAGTCGCCGGGCCACCTCTTTCGAAAGGTCGGCACAGGGCAGCTTGACCCAGACCGGGAGCTGAAGCTGTAGCAGCCAAAATTGTTGTGATACTGTTCTTTACCCCAGGGTTTTGTCTCGTACAATAATTCATGTATGTTGCAGAAACTTTTCGCATTAGGTTCCAAACCTTGGCTTCTCACGGCCCACAAAAAGATATTCATCCTTATGATTGCTTCGGGGGTAAGTTGGTGAAGGTAGATTTCAAATATCTTCAGTATTTCTACAACAGAACTGCTTAAAGGAAATCGTAGTCCAGCTTTCAAGAAGCTTCGGAATACCACGACTTCATTTTCCTCAGGAGTCGGACAAGTCTTCTCTCCTTCATCAGCCCTCACAACGGACAAGTCCCGGAAATATCTGCCCCTCATATTGACAAGATGATTTTCTTTAATACTTGATTTACCAAAAACCGCATGGCTTGGTCGCCAAGGTCGATCTTCGGAGTCTTCACCACCACTATCCACATCATAACTGTCACTGTCACCAGTATCTTCAGATAAACCTTCCAAAATTTCCTTAGTAATCTTCTCTGTATTAGTCTTCGACATTGATTGAATAAAGCCCAGATGCATCTCCTCAGAAAGACTTAGCTTCGAATCACCAACAACTTTTTTATCTTCAGACATCCTTACAAACGCTGAGAAAGTGCTCTCGAACCCGAAGCTTAAAAATCTAAAAAGTCAAGCAAGTGTTGTTGCGCGCAGGCTAAAAGTTGGGTGAGTAAAAGCAGTTGGCAAGAGAGCGTGCCAAATAAACTCGTGATGAGCTCTTATTTATACACCTAGTGCGTTGAAAACTGGAGGGTCCCGCTTGTCAAAGACTGTTGCTATTCTAGCAAAGAGAAGGTGTTTTTTCGGACCTTCGGCTTAAGGCCTTCGTCCATATCGCAATATGAATTTATCATTACAACAAATTAATATTGCGAGGGGCTACTGTTGGGGGCCTTCGGCTTCCGAAGGTCCTCAAAAACATGATTTGACAATGTTTTTCAAGTATGCGAGCATGTATCTTCGGAATCAGGTTGCGGGTATACAAGAGCATGGTCAAGACGAAGCATGACTGAAATGGAAGACGATCATGACGAAGGATGAAACGATCATGAAGCTATGTGCAGAAGAGCTTCAGCATGACAACAGAAAAGAGGAACCGACTTAAAGATGAAAAGCCAAATTAGACCTCGAAGAATTACTATAGAGTTATTGATAAAAGTAAAGGGCATTAATGTAATTTTACACGGGCTGCGTCCCGTGCCTATAAATAGATCTCATACTGTTCACGCTGACTTGGTATTAGCATCACGCTTGTACCCTTACTTTCCTTCAAGCCGAAGGTACATTTGTAATTTGTTGTTGTTTATATAAGTAAGATAAATAGAAATAAATTAATAATAATGTTCAAAGTAATCATGTTATTTTTCCGTGTTTTGTGTATTAATCTCTCTTAACTTTTATTATGATTGTGAAGGTATGTCCTTCATAACCTTCGTCCGAAATTCATTATATCCGAAGGGAAATAATGTTCCGAAGGACGAAGGACTTTGATATTTAACATTTTATGTTGCCTTGTTCTTAATTCATAGCATTTGAGAACAAGTCCCCAACAGGATCGACCTTTCCGACTTTGAAACCATTAGTGATAAGAAAATCTCTTAGGTATTCATACTATGCTCTTGGGGCTTGCTTGAGCCCATAAAGCGCCTTAGAGAGTTTATACACATGGTTAGGATACTCACTATCTTCAAAGCCGGGAGGTTGCTCAACAAAGACCTCCTCCTTGATTGGTCCATTGAGGAAGGCACTTTTCACGTCCATTTGATAAAGCTTAAAGCCATGGTAAGTAGCATAGGCAAGTAAAATGCGAATTGATTCTAGCCTAGCTATGGGTGCATAGGTTTCACCGAAATCCAAACCTTCGACTTGTGAATACCCCTTGGCCACAAGTCGGGCTTTGTTCCTTGTCACCACACCATGCTCGTCTTGCTTGTTGCGAAAGACCCACTTGGTTCCTACAACATTTTGGTTAGGACGTGGAACCAAATGTCATACCTCATTCCTAGTGAAGTTGTTGAGCTCCTCTTGCATCGCCACCACCCAATCCGAATCTTGTAGTGCTTCCTCTACCCTGTGTGGCTCAATAGAGGAAACAAAAGAATATTGTTCACAAAAATGAGCAACCCGAGATCTAGTAGTTACCCCCTTTTGAATATCGCCGAGGATGGTGTTCACGGGGTGATCTCGTTGAATTGCTTGGTGGACTCTTGGGTGTGGCAGCCTCAGAACTTGTTCATCTTCCTCATCTTGATCATGGGCATCTCCCCCTTGATCATTGCTCTCCTCTTGAGGTGGCTCAACTTCTTGATCTTCTCCTTCATCATTTTGAGCCTTATCCTCATCTTGAGTTGGTGGAGATTCTTGCATTGAGGAAGATGGTTGATCTTGTGCTTGTGGAGGCTCTTCGGATTCCTTAGGACACACATCCCCAATGGACATGTTCCTTAGCGTGATGCATGGAGTCTCGTCATCATCTAGTTCATCAAGATCAACTTGCTCTACTTGAGAGCCGTTAGTCTCATCAAACACAATGTCACAAGAGACTTCAACTAATCCAAAGGACTTGTTAAAGACTCTATATGCCCTTGTGTTTGAATCATAACCTAGTAAAAAGCCTTCTACAACCTTAGGAGCAAATTTAGATTTTCTACCTCTTTTAACAAGAATAAAACATTTGCTACCAAAGACTCTAAAATATGAAACATTGGGCTTTTTACCGGTTAGGAGTTCATATGATGTCTTCTTGAGGATTCGGTGTAGATACAATCGGTTGATGGCGTAGCAAGCGGTGTTGACCGCCTCGGCCCAAAACCGATCTGAAGTCTTGTACTCATCAAGCATGGTTCTTGCCATGTCCAATAGAGTTCGATTCTTCCTCTCCACTACACTATTTTGTTGTGGCTTGTAGGGAGAAGAGAACTCATGCTTGATGCCCTCCTCCTCAAGGAAGCCTTCAATTTGAGAGTTCTTGAACTCCGTTCCGTTGTCGCTTGTTATTTTCTTGATTCTTAAGCCGAACTCGTTTTGAGCCCGTCTCAAGAATCCCTTTAAGGTCTCTTGGGTATGAGATTTTTCTTGCAAAAAGAACACCCAAGTGAAGCGAGAATAGTCATCCACAATAACTAGACAGTACTTACTCCCGTCGATGCTTATGTAAGCTATCGGGCCGAATAGGTCAATGTGTAGGAGCTCGAGTGGCCTGTCGGTCGTCATGATGTTCTTGTGTGGATGATGAACACCAACTTGCTTCCCTGCCTGACATGCGCTACAAATCCTGTCTTTCTCAAAGTGAACATTTGTTAGTCCCAAAATGTGTTCTCCCTTTAGAAGCTTGTGAAGATTCTTCATCCCAACATGTGCTAATCGGCGATGCCAGAGCCAGCCCATGTTAGTCTTAGCAATTAAGCAAGTGTCGAGTTCAGCTCTATCAAAATCTACTAAGTATAGCTGACCCTCTAACACTCCCTTAAATGCTATTGAATCATCACTTCTTCTAAAGACAGTGACACCTACATCCGTAAAAAGACAGTTGTAACCCATTTTGCATAATTACGAAACTGAAAGCAATTTGTAATCTAAAGAATCTACGAGAAAAACATTTGAAATGGAATGGTCAGGTGATATAGCTATTTTACCCAATCCTTTGACCAAACCTTGATTTCCATCCCCGAATGTGATGGCTCGTTGGGGATCTTGGTTTTTCTCATAGGAGGAGAACATCTTCTTCTCCCCTGTCATATGGTTTGTGCACCCGCTATCGATGATCCAACTTGAGCCTCCGGATGCATAAACCTACAAAATAAGTTTAGTTCTTGATTTTAGGTACCCAAACGGTTTTGGGTCCTTTGACATTAGATACAAGAACTTTGGGTACCCAAACACAAGTCCTTGACCCCTTGTGCTTGCCCCCAACATACTTGGCAACTACCTTACCGGATTGGTTAGTTAAAACATAGGATGCATCAAAAGTCTTAAATGCAATGTTGGAATCATTTGATGCAATAGGAGTTTTCTTCTTAGGCAATTTAGCACGGGTTGATTGCCTAGAACTAGATGTCTCACCATTATACATAAAAGCATGATTAGGGCCAGAGTGAGACTTCCTAGAGTGAATTCTCCTAATCTTGCTCTCGGGATAACCGGCAGGGTACAAAATGTAACCCTCGTTATCCTGAGGCATGGGAGCCTTGCCCTTTACAAAGTTAGACAATCTCTTAGGAGGGGCATTAAGTTTGACATTGTCCCCCTTTTGGAAGCCAATGCCATCCTTGATGCCAGGGCGTTCCCACTATAGAGCATGCTTCTAGCAAATTTAAATTTTTCATTTTCTAAGTCATGCTCATTAATTTTAGCATTAAGTTGAGCTATGTGATCATTTTGTTTCTTAATTAAAGCTAGGTGATCATGAATAGCATCAACATTAATGTCTCTACATCTAGTACAAATGGAAACGTGCTCAACGGTAGATGTAGAGGGTTTGCAAGATTTTAGTTCAACAATCTTAGCATGTAAAATGTCATTTCACTTCTAAGATTGGAAATTGTAACATTGCAAACATCTAATTCTTTAGCCTTAGCAATTAATTTTTCATTGTCATTTCTAAGGCTAGCAAGAGAGACATTCAATTCTTCAATCTTAGCAAGTAAATTAGCATTATCATTACTAAGATTGGGAATTGAATAATTACAAACATATGAATCAACCTTAGCAATTAATTTAACATTCTCATTTCTAAGGTTGACAATAGTATCATGGCAAGTGCTTAGCTCACTAGATAGTTTTTCACATTTTTCTACTTCTAGAGCGTAAGCATTTTTAACCTTAACATGCTTCTTATTTTCCTTAATTAGGAAGTCCTCTTGAGAGTCCAAGATGTCATCCTTCTCATGAATAGCACTAATTAATTCATTTAGTTTTTCCTTTTGTTGCATGTTGAGGTTGGCAAAAAGGGTGCGCAAATTATCCTCCTCATCACAAGAGTTATCCTCATCACTAGAGGTTTCATATTTAGTGGAGGATTTTGATTTTACCTTCTTCCTTTTGCCATCCTTTAATTTTCCATGAGGCACTTGTGGCCGACGTTAGGGAAGAGGAGTCCCTTGGTGACGGCGATGTTGGTGGCGTCCTCGTCGGAGGAGGAGTCGAAGGAGCTCTCGTCGGAGTCCCACTCGCGGCACACATGGGCATCACCGCCCTTCTTCTTGTGGTACCTCTTCTTTTCTCTCCTCTTGCCCTTCTTGTCTTCGCCCCTGTCACTATCACTAGATAATGGACACTTAGCAATGAAATGACCGGACTTACCACATTTGTAGCACACTTTCTTGGAGCGGGGCTTGTAATCCTTCCCCCTCCTTTGCTTGAGGATTTGGCGGAAGCTCTTGATGATGAGCACCATTTCCTCATTGTCGAGCTTAGATGCATCGATGGGTTGTCTAATTGATGTAGACTCCTCCTTTTTCTCCTCCGTTGCCTTGAATGCGACCGGTTGTGCTTCGGACGTGGAGGGGCCATCTAGCTCGATGATTTTCTTTGAGCCTTTGATCATCAACTCAAAGCTCACAAAGTTTCCTATTACCTACTCGGGAGACATTAGTGTATATCTAGGATTACCTCGAATTAATTGAACTTGCATAGGATTAAGAAAAACGAGGGATCTTAGAATAACCTTGACCATCTCATGGTCATCCCATTTGGTGCTCCCGAGGTTGCGCACTTGGTTCACCAAGGTCTTCAAGCGGTTGTACATGGCTTGAGGGTCCTCGCCTTGGTTGAGTCGGAACCGACCGAGCTCCCCTTCGATCGTCTCCCGCTTGATGATTTTGGTCACCTCATCTCCTTCGTGCGCGGTCTTGAGTACGTCCCAAATCTCCTTGGCGCTTTTTAACCCTTGCACCTTGTTATACTCCTCTCGACTTAGAGAGGCGAGGAGTATAGTGGTGGCTTGAGAGTTGAAGTGTCGGATTTGGGCGACCTCGTCCGAATCATAGTCTTCATACCCTGGTGATGGTACCTGTACTCCAATCTCAACAACATCCCAAATGCTAGTGTGGACTGAGGTTAGATGATGCCTCATTTTATCACTCCACATATTATAATCATCACCATCAAACATAGGTGGTTTGCCTAATGGGACGGAAAGTAATGGAGTACGTTTGGAAATGCGAGGATAGCGTAGGGGAATCTTACTAAACTTCTTGTGCTCATGGCGCTTAGAAGTTACGGATGGCGTGTCAGAGCCGGAGGTGGATGGCGACGAAGAGTCGGTCTCGTAGTAGACCACCTTCCTCATCTTTTTCTTCTTTTCACCGCTCCGCCCCGACTTGTTGTGTGAAGGGGATCCATTCACCTTGTTGGCGGACTCCCCGGATGGAGCCTTCCCATAGCTTGTAGCGGGCTTCTCACCGGTCCCGAACTCCCTCTTGGTGGATGCTCCCGACATCACTTCGAGCGGTTAGGCTCTAATGAAGCACTGACTCTGATACCAATTGAAAGTCGTCTAGAGGGGGGTGAATAGGGCGAATCTGAAATTTATAAACTTAAGCACAACTACAAGCCGGGTTAGCGTTAGAAATATAAACGAGTCCGAGAGAGAGGGCGCAAAACAAATTGTGGGCAAATAAAGAGCGAGACACGATGATTTGTTTTACCGAGGTTCGGTTCTTGCAAACCTACTCCCCGTTGAGGTGGTCACGAAGACCGGGTCTCTTTCAACCCTTTCCCTCTCTCAAACGGTCACATAGACCGAGTGAGCTTCTCTTTTCAATCAAACAGAACACGAAGTTCCCGCAAGGACCACCACACAATTGGTGTCTCTTGCCTTGGTTACAATTGAGTTTGATCACAAGAAGAATGAGAAAGAAAAGAAGCAATCCAAGAGCAAAAGCTCAAATGAACACAAATATCACTCTCTCACTAGTCACTATTGATTGGAGTTGTCTTTGGACTTGCGAGAGGATTTGGTCTCTTTGAAGTGTCTAGAATTGAATGCTTTAGCTCTTGTAATGTGTTGAAGGTGGAAAACTTGGATGCAATTGAATGTGGGGTAGTTGGGGTATTTATAGCCCCAACCACCAAAATGTGGCCGTTGGAATTATGCTGTCGCATGGCGCATCGGACAGTCCGGTGCGCCACCGGACACTATCCGGTGCGCCAGCCACGTCAGCCAGCCGTTGGGGTTCGACCGTTGGATCTCTGACTTGTGGGGCCTCTGGGCTGTCCGGTGGTGCACCGGACAGGTCCTGTAGACTGTCCGGTGCGCCAACTGCGCGTGCTCTGTCCTCTGCGTGCGCAGGCGCACATTAAATGCGTTGCAGTCGACCGTTGCGCGCGAAGTAGCCATTGCTCTGCTGGCACACCGGACAGTCCGGTGCTTCACCGGACAGTCCGGTGAATTATAGCGGAGCGGCCTCCCATTTTCCCGAAGGTGGCGAGTTTAGCTTGGAGTTCCCTAGTGCACCGGACACTGTCCGGTGCGCCAGACCAGGGTGCCTTTGGGTTGTTTTTTCTCTCTTTGTTTGAACCCTTTCTTGGTCTTTTTATTGGCTTATTGTGAACCTTTGGCACTTGTAAAACTTATAGACTAGAGCAAACTAGTTAGTCCAAATATTTGTGTTGGGAAATTCAACCACCAAAATCAATTTAGGAAAAGGTGTAAGCCTATTTCCCTTTCAAATATAAAGTTGATAAGGCTGATGAACCAAAGGTTGAAGAGATAATTAAAATGCCAAAGATTCTGAGCCCTCCTACAAAGGCAAATCTGCCAAAGGTGCAAAAGGCTTCTGTCGCAACTCCCAAGAGGAGAAGGATGGCCAACGTACTAGATGTTATGCTGGAGACTACAAAGGCGTTGAGCCCTGCTTCTGCAAAGAAAGTCGCTCCAACTGAAGCCAAATCGCAGGTCGAAGCCGAAACTAGGCAAGCAGAAGCCGAAGCTACGCAAGTTCAAGCTGAAGCCGAAGCTGGGCCTCCAGTGCCCACCGAGACAGAGCCTGCCACACCTGAAGAAAAAGCGGCAGAACAAATTGCTCCTGAAAAGATTGAGACTCTTACCCCCGAAGCTTTATTCGAAAATGTTGACTACATCATTCAACACGCTTCGGGGAAGAAGTTGTCCGAAGAAGAAATTCTGGAAGCCAAGCACTATGCGCGAAAGTTGAAATATCCGAAGGGTGCCTTGGTTTTTAACGGGAGTAATGAAGATGATTTCTTATACTGTCTCCCGGACAACAAAGAAATATCTGTTTGCCGGGAGATAGGTAAAAGCGTCGGATTCCCGAAGCTAGAAGACGGTCTTTCGATTTTATCGAAGGATGAACTTGCTGACAGCCTAGCATACAATAATATAAAGGTATAAAAGTTTACTTTTAATTTGAGTATGAGGTGTTTCATTTGTCATACTCAATTCTTTCCACCTCTTGTAGGGCTTAATTCTTAGTAATGCCCTTAGGGCACAGAAAAATATTGAGGATGAAGGCTATACGATGGCTCTGAACAATCTTCGATCAGAGGTGATTGAATTGAGAAACGAAGGTCTTGAAAAGACAAAATCTTAATTTCTCTGGTAAACAAAGTGTTGGTAACTTGCTCTCAAATGCTTCGGCTTAAGAGCAAGGCAACACAAAAAATGTTAAACGTTAAAGTCCTTCGTCCTTCGGAGCATTATTTCCCTTAGGATATAACAGCTCTCGGACGAAGGTTACGAAGAACATACCTTCATAAGCACAATGTATAAAAATGAAGAGAAAATCATATGAAGTATCATAAACAACATGAACAATTAAATATGTTGTTATTATTGAATTATTTCTATTTTATTACTATGAATAAATAGAAATGGTAACTTATTACAAGTGTACCTTCGGTTTGAAGGAAGATAAAGAATACAGGCGTGACGCAAAAGCAAATGCCAAGTCAGCGTGAACAGTACTGGAGCACTGTTCATCTATTTATAGACACGGGAAGCAGCCCATGTAAAATTACACTCATGCCCTTTACATTTGCTAATAATTCTATAGTAATTCATCGGGGTCTAGATGGCCTTTTCCCCTTTAAGTCGGTTTCCTTTTCTGTTATCACGTCGAAGCTCCCTTGCGCACAACTTCGGCTTCGTACCATCCTTCATGTTCCTTGTGCTTCTTCACACTGTGATTTTGACTCAAGTCCGAAAGGTCCAAGTTCGAAGGTACCTGCTCATGTATTATACTCCAGAAACATTGTTAAATCATGTTTTTGAGGACCTTCGGAAGCCGAAGGCCCCCAACAGTAGCCCCTCGCAATATTAATTTGTTAGGATGATAAATTCAGATTGCGATATGGATGAAGGCCCTAAGCCGAAGGTCCAAAAAAACACCTTCCCTTTGCTAGAATAGCAATAGTCAATGACAAGCGGGACCCTCCCACTTGCAACGCCCTAGGCATATAAATATGATCCGACCGCGAGCTCATTTGGCACGCTTTCTTGCCATCTGCTTTGCTTGCTCAAATAGCTCTTTGCCTACAAACACTTGTCCAGCTTTTAAATTTTTTTAGCTTCGGCCCTAAGAGCACATTTTCAGCATTTTCGAAGAGATGTCTCAGGAGAAGAAAGTTGTTGCTGAAATGAAACTGAGCCTTTCTGAGGAGAAAAATCTGGGCTTTCGTGAATCGATAGCGAGAACAAATACAGAGAAGATTACTAGAGAAATTTTAGAAGGCTTATCTGAAGATACCGGTGAAAGTGACAGTTATGATGTAGAAAGTGGGGGTGAAGACTCCGAAGATCGACCGTGGCGACCAAGTCACACAGTCTTTAGAAAATCGAGTATTAAACAGAGTCATCTTGATAACATGAGGGGAAGATATTTTCGAGACATGTCTACTGTGAGGGCATATGACGGAGAGAGGATTGTGCCTACTCCCGAAGAGAATGAAGTCGTGATCTTCCGAAGCTTTTTTAAAGCTGGGCTTCGGTTCCCCTTAAACAGATTTGTGGTTGAAGTTTGGAAGATATATCATGTCTACCTTCATCAACTTACTCCCGAAGCTATCATAAGAATGGGAATCTTCGTATGGGTCGTGAGGAGCCAGGGCTTGGAGCCAAATGCAAAAAGTTTCTGCAATATGCACGAGCTATTATATGAGACGAAACCCTGGGGTAAAGAGCAATATCATAACAATTTTGGTTGTTATAGCTTCGGTGCTCGCTCTGGGTCAAGCTGTCCCGTGCCAACTTTTCGGAAGAGATGGCCCGGAGATTGGATGAAGGAATGGTTCTATGTGAAAAACGATTTGAAGGCACGAGAAGATATTAAAGATATCATCATGCGCCTTATCTGGCAGCGCTTCAGCCTCCGGAAACCGAAGGTGGATATTGACGAGGCAGCCGAAGAATGTCAGAGGGCCTTCAGCGTAGTTTGCTCTTTCATCGGGACAAGGGATTTAATCCAGGAGCACATAGCCTTCAGAGTATGGCCACTTGTAGAAAAGTGGGAAATGCCAAAGGAGACTATCACCAAGTCTGACGAAGGTGGGTTGATTAGGATGAAGTTCACCTTCAGATACGAGGGTAAGTTTGTTGAGCCAGATGATGATTGGCTGAAATGCATTGAAGCTACAAGCGATGAACTGCTTGGGCCATACTCGAAGGTAGAAGATACTGCGTTATCTGCGGCCTTCGGAGGCCGGAAGAAGAAAAGGCTCAACCGAGTTTTTGATGTTATTGGGTTCATGTACCCTGACTACCGCTACCCGCTACAGGGGCGAAAGAGAAAAGATGCAACTTCCGGGAAAGATGATGCTTCAGCTGCTCCAAGCGAGCCTATGCCGAAGAGGAAAAAGGTGAAAGTCCTTACTCACCGACCGCGCTTTATTGAACCGGCCATAGTGCCCGAGTTTGTCGGTGAGGCCTCTTCGGCTACTGAAGCCAAAGAACCTACACCTGCTTAGAAAATTGAAGAGCTGACTGCAACGCCGAAGGCTGAAAAAATTGAAGAGCCGAGAGCTGAAGGGACAAAAACATCAGAAATTTTAAGTCCTTCGGTAGAAGTTGAAGTGCCAAAAACCTAGAAAGGTCTAGCAGTGACCCCCAAAAGAAAAAGGATGGTTAATGTTCTGGATGTACTAGAGACAATAAAGTCTTCAAGCTCTACTCCGAGGAAAATTGCCGAAGCTCAAAAAGCACAAATTGAGACAACAGCATCTAAAGCCGAAGCTACAAAGCACCAGGCTGAGATCGAAGCTGGACCTTCAGAGCCTGCCAAGGAGAAATCCTTGGAAACTGGAGGAGAAACGACAAAGGAGGCTATAAAGCAAATTCTGCCTGAAAAAACTCTCTCTCCAACTCCCGAAGCATCTTCCAAATTACCTAATTATATTGTACGACATGCTTCGGGCAAAATTCTATCTGAAGAGGAAAAGCGAGAAGCTCATCATTATGCCCGGAAATTAAAATATCCAAAAGGGGCGTTGATATTCAACAGCAGCGGAGAAGAAGACATCTTGTATTGTCTCCCAGACAGCAAGGAGATCTCTGTCTACCGAGAGATGGCAAGAAGCTTCGGATTCTCGACGCTAGAAGATGGGCTCTCAGTGTTGTCAAAAGATGAATTGGCCGACAGCTTAGCGTACAACAGCTTAAAGGTGAGAAAATAAGATTTTTGTAAAAAAAATCGTATAACCTGCTTCGGCTGGCTCTGTTGGGCTGCAACTTCTGCTATCTCTTTCTATTTCTGGATGGTGACATGGCACATCCTGGTAGTATGGCCCTTGTCCTCACCGCAGAATAGGCAATAAATTTTCCTGGGCTGATCCCTAAACCTTCCTCCGAAGCCCCTGGCGCCTCTGCCCCTTGGAGCTGGGGGCCGAGGATAGCTCTGTTGCTGCCCCGAAGCCTGGGAGGAATACTGCGGCCTCTGTTGCTGACTTTCTCTGTCGTCATTCTGAGTAGTGAATAGATCTGACGTGCCTAGGGTGGACTCTCCCTCTGAAGCCCCTGGTCATTTCGAAAAACCTGTAAGCTTCCTCCCTTCTTTGTCGAAAGTCATTATCTGCTCGGATATATTCATCCATTTTATGAAGCAGTTTCTCCAGGGTCTGAGGGGGTTTCCTGGCGATGTATTGGGCTATAGGTCCTGGCCGAAGCCCCTTAATCATGGCCTCAATAACAATTTCATTGGGCACCATTGGCGCCTGTGCCCTCAGTCGTAAGAACCTTCGGACATACGCCTGAAGGTATTCTTCGTGATCCTGAGTGCACTGGAACAAAGCTTGAGTAGTGACCGACTTCGTCTGAAACCCTTGGAAGCTGGTGATGAGCATGTCCTTCAGCTTTTGCCATGATGTAATTGTTCCTGGCCAAAGAGAAGAATACCAGGTTTTTGCAACATTTTTTACTGCCATGACGAAGGATTTCGCCATGACTGCAGTATTGCCACCATATGAAGATATGGTTGCTTCGTAGCTCATCAGAAATTGCTTCGGATCTGAGTGTCCATCATACATTGGGAGCTAAGGTGGTTTGTAAGACGGGGGCCAAGGTGTAGCCTGCAGTTCTGCTGATAGAGGAGAAGCATCATCAAAAGCAAAGTTTCCATGATGGAAATTCTCATACCAGTCATCCTCATTGACGAAGCCCTCTTGGTGAAGCTCTCTGTACTGTGGCCTTCGGTTCTGCTTATCTTGAGTAAGATGACGAACTTCTTCAGATGCTTCGTCTATCTGCCTTTGTAGGTCAGCTAGCCGAGCCATCTTTTCCTTCTTCCTTTGCACTTGCTGATGCAGCATCTCCATATTCCTGATTTCTTGGTCCAAGTCGAACTCCTGAGGCGTTGGACTGGTGGCCTTCCTCTTCTGGCTTCGGGCCTCCCGAAGAGAAAGGGTCTCCTGGTTCAGGTCCAGCGGCTGCAGAGCGGCAGCCCCTGTTGCTGAAGCTTCCTTTGGCGGCATGACGAAGGTCAATGCTTGCAGAAGGTGGTCAAAAAGGGTTCACCGGAGGTGGGCGCCAATGTTGGTAACTTGCTCTCAAATGCTTCGGCTTAAGAGCAAGGCAACACAAAAAATGTTAAACGTTAAAGTCCTTCGTCTTTCGGAGCATTTATTCCCTTAGGATATAACGACTCTCGGACAAAGGTTACGAAGAACATACCTTCGTAAGCACAACGTATAAAAATGAAGAGGAAATCATATGAAGTATCATAAACAGCATGAACAATTAAATATGTTGTTATTATTGAATTATTTCTATTTTATTACTATGAATAAATAGAAATGATAACTTATTACAAGTGTACCTTCGGCTTGAAGGAAGATAAAGAGTACAAGCGTGACGCAAAAGAAAATGCCAAGTCAGCGTGAACAGTACTGGAGCACTGTTCATCTATTTATACGGGACGCTGCCCATGTAAAATTAAAATCATGCCCTTTACATTTGCTAATAATTCTATAGTAATTCATCGGGGTCTAGATGGCCTTTTCCCCTTTAAGTCGGTTTCCTTTTCTGTATTCACGTCGAAGCTCCCTTGCGCACAGCTTCGGCTTCGTACCATCCTTCGTGTTCCTTGTGCTACTTCACACTGTGATTTTGACTCAAGTCCGAAAGGTCCAAGTTCGAAGGTACCTGCTCATGTATTATACTCCAGAAACATTGTTAAATCATGTTTTTGAGGACCTTCGGAAGCCGAAGGCCCCTAACACAAAGTGAAGGAAGACGAAGCTAGTTTCAAAGCTCAGGCTGAAGCCCAAAGGACTGAAAGTGAAGACCTTCGGAGACAACTGGCCGAAGTTAAGGCGCACTCGCACAAGCTAACCAAGAAATTAGCGAATATTGGAAAAACCATCTAGATAAAAATATTGAAGAACTTCGCACATCCAAGGAAAGATGCTTTGAAAAATCCTTGGATTGCATAAATAAAATAAAAGCTAGCTTCGCCAAAGTGGGTGCCTATTCTGCTGAAGAAAATTTCACACGAGGCGACCCTGAAGGCGTTGTTGAATGGATAAGTGGAGAAGCTGAGACCTTCAAAGAAAATTTGAGTGATTGCGGGGATGTTTGCGTGTTTTCTGGTGCGCTGGGAATTTCAGCCATCTTGGAGAAGGTGGGATGTGATCATATTAAAGCCGTAGTCCAGGCCGAAGCTGCCTTCTCCGTAGATGATACGAAGGATCCTTCAACTGAAGCAACCTTGATGGGCGGGAAATTTTACAATGATGTCTGTGTGAATGGTGGCCGAGAGATGGCCCATGAAATTATAAAGAAAAGTGAGAAAGACACCCATGACGCCTGAGCAGAAGCAAGGCGAGCTGAAGAAGCTGCAGAGCACGAAAAGCGTATAAGTATTATTTTTGGTTTTTAGCTTCGGCATTTTGTTTTTGTGGCTTCGGACTAATTAATTTTTCCTACTTCAGCTGAATAATCTCCGTCGTCGGAACCGTTCGATCCCCTAGATGATCCAAAAATGAAGGAAGCGTTGGACATTATAAACATGGCCGAATCCACTGTTGATGAAGTTGTTAACAAATTACTGCACGAAGTTGTAGAGAAAGTCCTTAAAGAGGAATAACACTTACTGTAAAAACATTTTGAAATGGTCAATGTATGAGACACTAGAATGGACATTGTGCTTTTATTGTAACAAGACTGTGATATTTGATGTGTGTAGCTTTGAATCGAATATGTAAATTATTGTAATTTATTTCTTTGCGATGCATGAAATTTACACACATACCGTTTTTGAGCCTTCGGCGAAAAAACACCTTCCCTTCTTTTCATGCTTCATGAAGAAAAAGATCCATGCTTCATAAAGAAAGATATCCATGCTTCGTAAAGAAAGATCCCTTCTTGTGACAAGGCTGATAAAATTGAATTTTCCGAAACTTACTTCGTGCCTTAGCACCTTTTCATTTTGTCGAAGCGTTTTCTGAAAATCAGCTTCGTATTCGATTCTCGTGTCATTGATGCGATATGATGTATGATGTGATGCTATATGAAATGATGTGATGATATGATGCAAAATGATAATGATGCCGAAGACACACACCCACACATCCACACTGGAATACACGAGCTCTGCATCCCCATAGGAACGACTTTTGAGCTTCTTCGCCGTTTATTTTTCGGTGTAACTTCTACATCCCCTTAGGAACGACTTTGAAACTTCTTCGCCTTCTATTTCGGTGGTATATGTTTTTGCATCCCCTTAGGAACGACTTTTGAACTTCTTCGCCTTATATTTCGGCGGTATTTGGCTCTGCATTCCCTTTGGAACGACTTTTGAGCAGAAAACTTACGCTACGCTCCCTTAGGAACGACTTTTGTAGCTTCGGCAATTTTGGCTCTGCATTCCCTTAGGAACGTCTTTTGAGCTCAAAACTTACGCTGCACTCCCTTAAGAACGACTTTTGAGTAGCTTCGGCAAATTTAGCTCTTCATTCCTTTGGGAACGACTTTTGAGCTTCGAAATTCTGTGAGGAAGATATATTTCATTCTGATAGAAGCAAAATCATTACAAGAATTTAAAACTAAATTTACATTACTTGTTCCTTATTAAAAAGCAAAATGGCATAGAACACAAAAGCATTTCAGAGGTAGGATATCGCTTAGTATATATGCTTCGATTCTGGTACAGTACTATTGACTGTACGAGCTTTGGACTCCTCCCTGAAGTCACGCTGTTGCTGGGAGTGTTGATGCCCTTCTGGCTGCTGGCTTCGGGAATAAGTGGGCTGCAGTGGTGGTGGCGGTGGAAGCTGAGGCCAAGAAGCCTGTGAATGGCTTGCCGAAGCAACAGAGGTTGCAGGTTGATTGCCCATGTATTCTGGTATGTAAGGAGAGTGGCACGAAGCAGTGTACAAGACCTGCTTCGGCTGATTCTGCCGAGCTTCGGCTTTGGCGATCTCCTTTTGTTTCAGAATAGTGATTTGGCACATTCTTGTTGTGTGGCCCTTGTCTTTATCATAGAATAAGCAATAAATTTTCCTGGGCTGATCCCCATATCTTCCTCCGAAGCCCCTGGCACCTCTGCCCCTTGGAGCTGGCGGCCTAAAGGAGCTTTGCTGTTGTCTCGAAGACTGTGAGGTGTGCTGTGGCCTGGCTTCCTTTGTCATCATTCTGAGTGGAGCTATGGATTGATCTGACATGCCTAGGGTGGATTCTCCCTCCAAAGCCCCTAGTCATCTCAGAAAATCTGTAAGCTTTCTCCCTTCTTTGTTGGAAGTCATTGTCAGCTCAGATGTACTCATCCATTTTCTAAAGTAACTTCTCTAGAGTTTGAGAAGGTTTCCTAGCGAAGTATTGGACTGTAGGTCCTGGCCGAAGACCCTTGATTATGGCCTCAATGACGATTTCATTGGGCATTGTGGGCGCTTGTGCTCTCAGTCGCAAGAACCTTCGGACATACACCTGCAGGTATTCCTCATGGTCTTGTGTCCATTGGAACAAGGCTTGAGATGTGACTGGCTTCGTCTGAAAGCCCTAAAAACTGGTAACCAGCATGTCCTTGAGCTTCTGCCATGACGTGATTGTCCCTGGCCGAAGAGAAGAGTACCATGTCTAGGCCACGTTTCAGATATTGTTGCCTCATAGCTCATCAAAAATTGGCCATGACAGCTGTGTGACCTCTGTATGAGGATATTGTTGCCTCATAGCTCATCAAAAATTGCTTTGGGTCTGAGTGCCCATCGTACATGGGTAGCTGAGGTGGCTTGTAGGATTGTGGCCATGGGATAGCCTGCTGTTGGGGACTTGTTCTCAAATGCTTCGAATTAAGAACAAGGCAACATAAAATGTTAAATGTTAATGATCTTCGTCCATTGAAGCATTATCTCCGCAAGGATATAATGAACTTCGGACGAAGATCATGAGCAAAAATCACGAAGGTCATACCTTCGTAATTAGAATTGTGAAATAATGAAAGATGAAATATAAAATATAAGACATGAATGAATAATATATCAAAACACATAAACTTATTCATTCATTTCATTATATAAATTCAGATATTAAAACATAACATTTTATCACATTTATACCTTCGTCTTGACAAAAGACAATAATCCGAGTGTCGCGTGCAAGCGATTACAAGATTGCGTGAACAATACAGGGGTACTGTTCATCTATTTATAGGCACAGGGCACAACCTATGTGAAATTACATTTATGTTCTTCACAATCGATTACAATCATGACACGAACTATCATGGGTTTATTGGTTATTTCATCTTTAGGTCAGTTCACTCCTTCGTCTTGAGACATGTCACTATGCCGAAGCTTTATAGGTGATAGCTTCGGCATTGCTTTTGAGAGGATCCGCTGAAGGTGTTTCTTTCTTCAGGATCTTCGGCTACGAAGCATACCCCCAACAGTAGCCCTTCGCGGTGATAGATCGTTTTTCGTAATGAGCTTGATCCGTGAAAAAGTCTCTTAGGCTTCGGGATGCCGAAGATCCGAAAAACACCTTCCCTGAGCTCGTTGCCGAGAAACGATTAAAATAATCCGAGCGCGAGGTGGCCCCGCCATGCAGCAGTTACGAGCGTCCTGACGGTTCACCTTCTCGGGCTCTGTGGCCCACCATTCAGTGGGTGCGAGCTGCTGTTTGTCCGGTGCGGAAGACTTGACGATTTACCTTCCCACCTGTGGCACTATATAAACAGACGGGTAGGTGTGATGTTACCACAGCATTCATTGCTATTGCAATGTTTTTCTGTCAAAAATTTGGCCATAGCCGAAGCTTGCTTACTTCATCGTCAACCGAAGCTATTTATTTTGCTCAAGCTTCGTAACAAGAAAGAGCTTCGGCAAAGTTAAAAAAATTTCAACTTCATCAAAAAACAAGAAATTCAATCATCAGATGGCTAGGGTACGCTCAACAGCTAGGGTTACTCGCGACGGAGAGGAAGCCGAAGGTGCCGAAACCGCTCCAATCTCTAAAGTGATGCAACGTTCAGGGCTGGCAGTATCGGAGGATGCACCTGCCACTGAAGCTGAGCAGGTTGATGCTGAGGAAATTGAATCTGAAGATGATTACAGCGTCGTGCCATCTAAACCCAGGCACTTGGAGTTTGGGAAATCCACCGTTATCGAAGGTGATATGTCTAAGCTGATGAAGCTGGGCTATTTCAGTGAAGCGAAAAAGGAGCTGGTTTGTTTTGGCGGAGAGGAAATTACTCCGAAACCAGAAAAGGATGAGGTGGTAGTGTTCAAAAGCTTCTTTAAAGCAGGATTAAGATTTCCTTTGAATGGGATGATTGCTGATGTTTTGAAGAAGTTTGGGATTTATCTTCATCAACTAACTCCTAACGCCATCGTTAGGCTTAGTGTCTACATCTGGGCCCTCCGAAGCTAGGGGTAGAACCATTTGCCGAAGGCTTATGCCGAGTGCATGAGCTTCATTATCAAACAAAAGCCAGAGAAGATGGGCTGCATGAAAACTTCGGCTGCTACAATTTTGCTTATCACAAAAATACAAAGTTTCTAGTTATCAACTATCGTACCAAGTGGCCAGCTGGCTGGAAGACCGAATGGTTTTATGTCAAAGTTGATGAAGAAAAGGAGAAGCTAGTCCAAAGTCCACTGGAATTAATCTTCGGAGAAACCAGGCCCCAGTGCAACATGACACCGAAGAGTCCAAGCCAAATTGCACTAGGCAAATTTCGAGTTATTGCGGAGAATATTGGCACTAGGGATTTGGTGCTAGAATTCTTGGCTTTTAGAGTGTTCCCAACTTTGAAAGAGTGGGACATGCCGAAGCTCAAGGGAGAAAAGAAAAAGGGGGAACTTGTTCGGCTGCCCTACCATTATAAATTCAAGAAACATTTCAAAGTACCTTGCCAAGAATGGTTAGACACAATTGAAGTTATATGCAACGACATTCTTGGCAATTATTCTAAAAAAGAAGATCAACTAATGACTGCAGCCTTCGGCACCCGTCCGAAGCGAAGGTTGAACCGGGTAATGGATGCTCTGAACTTTGAGTACCCTGACTATGAGAGACTGGACTGAGGCGCCGAAGGACAGAAGAGAAAGAGAGTTGCCAGCGTCCTGAATAAAGAAGATGCTAAATTGGTGAAAGATGTTGAAGAAAAACTGAAAAATAGAAAGCTGAGGCCTGAGCCAAAGACAGATGCTTCGAAGAAAAGAAAGGTTGCGGCTCCGAAGCAGAAGGCAACTGATATAGAAGAAGAAACTGCTGCAACACCTTCTTCCACCGACGTGGAGGAAATCTTAAAGGTAATGACTAAATCTTTGCCTAACAAGCTAAGTCCACTGGGGCCGCATCTGACGAAGCTTTTTCAGAAGGAAAAGGAGCCCTCGATAACGAAGAAAGCAACTAGGCCAAAAAAACGAAGAATTGTTACAGTGACAGAAGTTATTGAAGGGACACCACCAGCAGCTTCGGCTTCGAAGGCACCAGCTGTTGAGAGCGCAATAGCTACCGAAGCTGCACCTACTGAAGCTGCAGCTGCCGAAGCTGCCACAGCTGAAGATGTACATTTAGAAAGCACACTTTCTAACATTGATAAGATACTTCTGGACATGGCTACAGAAGAAGCTGCCGCAGCCGCTGAAGAAGCCATGGCTACAGTACCTGAGAAGGAGAAGGAAATAGCTGAAGAAGCTTTGGAAGAAGAAAACTTTAACTTTCAAAACTTAATTGGGCAAGAATTGTCGGAGGCTGAGAAAGAAGAGTTGAGAGAATACGCCATATTCTGCGGGTATCAACCAGGGGCACTACTCTTCGGCGGTGTTGACGATGAAAAATTGGGCTGTGTCCGAGATCAAATCGGAGCGAAGGTTATCGGTACTCTGTCAAAGAGTATTGGTTTCCTGAAACTTGGGACTGACATAAGCCGCTATCGACGACAACATCTTGTCGGTAGTTTATTCTATTCTAATTTCAAGATAAATTTTTTTTCGACTTTTTATTATTTTGAATAACGAAGGTGTTTTCTAACGAATGTTGCTTGTACACAGAGTATGTTGTTGAGTAAAGCTTTGAGGATGCAACAAGATCTTTAAGATAAAAAACATGAAGTTATAATTGAGGGTTTAGAAAGCAAATTAAAAGATCAAGCAGCTGCTCTTGAAAAGAAGGTTTTCGAGCTTCAAAGAACAGAAGGTTTATTGGCAGAAGCTGAAGCTAAAATTGCAAAGTTAAATACGGAGCTTCTCTCGAAGTCAGAAAGCTTCGAACAGGAGAAGCAGAAGTTAAATGCCAAATTTAAGACTGAGGTCGAGAAAAGTTCGAATCTGCAAAAATCATTGACAGAGCTTCAAAACAAATGTCTGGAGTTCAGTAGCCGATGTGTACAGCGGCTGAAGCAGATCTTCAACTCGGTTTGAGCCAGCTGTGAAAAATTTAGTCCTTCGACTGAAGACTTGCCAGGGGCCTTCAAACATATCGAGGGTGAAATTGATGACCTTGATGAAATTATAGCCGAACATGGTGATTTTTGTGCCCTGGTAGCTTCTCGGGGCACAGCTGTCGCCTTCCTGAAATCTGGTTGCACACATGGAAAGGTCGTTAATAGACCTAACTTTAGTTTATCACCAGCATATATGGTTGATATTCCCAGTCTTGCCCGAAGCATAGGAAACAGGTTTATAAAACTAGTATGGACGAAGGGTGGACGAAGCATAGCTGGTGACGAAGCTCGAAGTCATCTTAAGCCGGTAACAAAATCATACCTTGTACTTACCTTTTTATTTAAACTTGAATTTTCCTTATAATACTTCAATATATACAGGATGACGAAGCTGAGGAGCAAGTTGACGAAGCTGAAGAGCACAAAGCCGAAGCTTAATAGATAATGATGAAGCTTGAATAGATAGCTGTGGAAAAAAAACTCAAGAACTCTTCTAATAACCTTTGTAAAGAATATTGTAATCTAAGAATTAGATCTTACTCTATAAATTTTGTCCATACCTTGTAATATATTTTTACCTTTCCATCAACGTATGAAGTGCTTCGATGTAACAAAACTTGTACTTGCATTGAATTGCTTTGCTGTGGACGAAACTAGCATTTTTTGAGCCGAAGGCGAAAAACACCTTCCCTTCTTTCCGTACACAACGAAGCATAAAACTGCTTCTTTTTCTCTTTTTTACGAAGCCTTATTTTTAGAGCCGAAGCATCCGCCTGTGTCTGTATGTTATGATGATGATGATCCTATGTATGTCTAAATGAATGTTTATGAATGCAAATGTATGATGTAATGTGTCGTGCAAATGAATGTCCAAACACACATACGAAGCCACAACCATAGCCTTCATTCACTTGGGAATGACCGAAGTCTCTTTGCCGTTTATTTTTCGGCTTCACCGTTTATTTTTCGGTGTATGAGCGCTGACTTTTTGCTGTAAGTTCTGCATCCCCTTAGGAACGGCTTTTGAACTTCTTCGCCTTCTATTTCGGTGGTATCACGTTGACTTTTCGCGCTTCGCCTTATATTTTGGCGGAATCAGCGTTGACTTTTTGGCTTTTCGCTGTAAGCTCTGCATTCCATTTGGAACGACTTTTTGTAGCTTCGTCGTGCTCTGCATCCCCTTAGGGACGACTTTCGAGCTTCTCCCTGTTTTTTCTTTTTTACCTGCACTCGATGGTGCATGCTCAGTTTTTACATTTACATTTTTGGGGGATTTTGCTCTCGTAGAGCTAAAAAAAGGGAAATTACATGCTATGACCCCATTAAAAACCTTTCTCCCCCTTCGGAAAGGAAAAGGGTGCCATAGGCAAAATAAAAAGGTTACATCAATCTAAACATAATATCGCCGAAGCTCATCTGCATTCCAAGATCTAGGAATGTCGCTGCCGTCCATATCCTTCAGTCTGTAAGAGCTGGGTCTTGACGAAGATACTACCAGAAAAGGTCCTTCCCACTTCAACTGTAGCTTGCCTACTGTATCTGGGTTGGCAACTCTCCGAAGCACCAAATGCCCTGGCTTAATGTTCTTTAGCCGGACTTTTCTGTCACACCATTTTATTGTTTCGGCTTGGTATTTATTGATATTCTCCATGGCCTGAAGCCTAATTCCTTCTATAGCATCTTTTGCCACAGAACAATCAGCTTCGTCTTCTGCCGAAGCCACTATTCTTATTGATCCTGCCTTAGCTTCTTCTAGGGTTATTGCTTCGTCACCAAACAGTAATTTGAATGGTGTAAAGCCTGTTGACCTTGATATTGTTGTGTTGTGGCTCCACACCACTTTGATCAATTCATCTGGCCACTTTCCTCTGGGCTGATTGAAGATTAACTTCATTATTCCCGTCATTATAATACCATTAGCTCTTTCAACAAGTCCATTTGACTCTGGATGTCTAACTGATGCAAAATGAATCTTCGTGCCAATTTGTTCACAGAATTCTTTGAAAGCTCCGGCATCGAATTGTGTTCCGTTGTCCATAGTAATAGCCTTCGGCACTCCGAAGCGACAAACAATATTTTGCCAGAAAAATTTCTGGACAGTGACCGAAGTTATTGTGGCTAAAGGCTTTGCCTCATTCCACTTGGAAAAATACTCTACCGCCACCACAACATATTTTAGATTTCCTTGTGCTGGTGGAAGTGGGCCTAGTAAATTGAGGCCGACCTTTGGAATGGCCAAGTGGGCTGTATTAACTGAGTGAGAGATGAAGGTTGCTTCTGGTCTCTTGCACATTTTTGACAGCCTTCACATTTTTGGACTAATTCTGCTGCATCCAAAGCTGCCTTCGGCCAATAAAATCCTTGTCAAAAAACTTTTTCCAACAAGGGCCTAGATCCAATGTGAGATCCACACAGACCTACATGTATCTCTTTCATTAATTCCATACCTTCGTTTCTTGATAAACATTTGAGGAGTGGTGAGCAAACTCCATGTTTATACAATTCCCCTTCTATTATCACATATGGTCTTATTCTTGCCTCCATTCTTTTGTTGTAAGCTTTATCACTTGAAAGACAATTGCCTTGAAGGAAAGATATTATTTCAGTTCTCTAGTCTTCACTGTGTACTGGAGAAATAGTAAGCACTGCTCTCTCCATGAGCTCAACCGAAGATGCTTTTATTGCTTCAAAAAATACTTCGGAGGGTAGGGGGAGCCCCTGAGCCGCTGATTTGGCTAGCAAATCTGCATGCTCATTTTCACCTCTTGGAATATTCTTGACAGAAAAACCTTCGAAGGAAGCTTCCAGCCTTCGGACTGCATCCAGATATTTTTCAAGCTTCGGATCTCGTGCCTTGCCGCTCTTATCCACATGGCCAGCAATAACTTGAGAATCGGTCTTTAGGATGGCCCTTCTTATTCCCATTGCCCTTAGTTTCTGAAGCCCCAATAGAAGTGCTTCGTACTCAACAAAATTATTTGTGCAACTGAAATCCAGTTTGACTGCAAAACATGTTTTGACTTTTGAAGGTGCCACTAGGACCGCAGCTGCTCCTGCACCGAAGGTTCCCCAAGAACCATCGCAGAACACCGTCCAAGCTTCAGTATCTTTACTTGTCCCTTCTTTGTGAGCCCCTGGCGTCCAATCAGCGATGATGTCTGCTAGCGCTTGGGATTGAATTGAAGATCTGTGCACATAGTCAATGGTGAATTCATTGAGCTTCGCGGCCCACTTTCCAACCCTTCTAGTAGCTTCTCTGTTCCTCATAATGTCCTTTAGAGGCTGTGATGAGGGAACAATTATATGGTAAGCTTGAAAATAATGTCGAAGCTTCCTGGAGGCCATTAATACAACATACAATACTTTCTCCAATTCTATGTAATTTTTCTTTGATAAGCTTAATATTTCGGAGACAAAATATACTGGGACTTGCTTTTTAGTTTGTCCTTCAAGCTTCTCCTGTACAAGCGCCGCACTTACTGCAGAGTGCGAAGCTACCACATAAAATAGCAGAGGAGCCCCTGGCGTGGGTGGAGTTAGCGTTGTTAGATCTATCAGGTATTGCTTCAGCTCTTCGAAGGCTTTCTGCTGAGCTGATCCCCATTGAAAGACTTCGATCGACTTCAGCACTTCAAAGAATGGTAAATTTCTCTCTGCTGATCTAGATATGAATCGATTCAAAGATGCAAGTCTTCCTGTCTGCCGTTGAGCCCCCATCTTTGTGCTTGGCGGCTCCATCCGAAGAATAGCTTTGATTTTGTTTGGATTAGCTTTGATCCCTTTCGTTGAAACTAGACAACCAAGGAATTTTGCCTTCTTTACTCCGAAGACACATTTCTCTGGATTTAATTTAAGGCCAGCTTGCCTAAAATTAGCAAATGTTTCCTGTAGATCAGCAATGTGATTTTCCTGCTTCGTGCTCTTTACTATGATATCATCAACATATGTTAGCACATTTCTGCCTATCTGAGAGTGAAGGACTTTGGCTGTCATTCTACTGAAGCTTCCTCCAGCATTCTTGAGTCCCTCAGGCATCCGAAGATAACAATATGTACCACTGGGGGTTATGAAGCTGGTTTTTGGCTCATCTTCCTTCTTCATCCAGATTTGATGGTAACCTGAATAACAATCGAGTAGACTCATGAGCTCTGACGAAGCTGCTGCATCTACTAGAGAATCTATTCTTGGTAATGGGAACTCATCCTTTGGACAAGCCTTGTTCAGATCAGTAAAATCAATACACATTCTCCATTTACCATTGGCCTTCTTCACCATAACAGTGTTGGCTAGCCATTCTGGGTATTTCACTTCTCTGATGACACCAGCACTGAGAAGTCTTTTTACTTCGTTCTGAGCACCTTCGGCTTTATCGTCAGACATTTTCCGAAGCTTCTGTTTCCTGGGTCGGAAGGATGGATCGACATTGAGTGAATGTTCAATGACATCCCTGTTGACACCACAGAGATCATTGGCTGACCATGCGAAAACATCTTTGTTGTTGAATAAAAACCTTAACAAGGTTTTCTCCTGCTCTTCAGATTGTTGGGATCCCAGCAATACCCTCTGCTCCGCTATGTCTTCACATAGAAGCATGGGCTTCGGCTGATCAACCGAAGCAGCCTTCTCCCTTCTGTACTTATACTGTTCACAAGCTTCGGCTCCATCTATATTATGGATTGCTTTTGAATCTATCCAGTTTCCTTCAACCTTTCTGGCAGCTTCCTCACTTCCATGAATAACAATAGGCCCTTGATCCAAAGGTATCTTCATGCATAGATATGTTGGATGAAGAATTGCTTCAAAAGCATTGAGTGTCCCACGACCAATGATTGCATTGTAGGGGTACTCTATGTCGACAATATCAAACACAACTTGCTCAGTCCTTGTATTGTTGACAAATCCGAAGGTCACTGGCATCGTGATCTTGCCGAGTGCTACAATCTGCCTTCCTCCGAAGCCACAAAGAGGGTGTGTAGCATCATGAATCTTATCCTCTGGCTCTTGCATCTGTCTAAAGGCCTTGGCAAATATAATATCCGCTGCACTGCCTGTATCAACCAGAACATTGTGGACCAGAAATCCCTTGATGACACAAGAAATGACCATAACATCATTGTGAGGGTAATCCTTGAGCTGAAGGTCCTCCTGGGAGAAGGTAATTGGGATGTGGGACCATTTCGACTTGATGAAGGGTCCCTGCACCCCGACATGCTGTACCCTTCTCTGAGCTTCCTTCTTCTGCTTCTTGTTGGCCGGCTCTGAACATGAACCACCTGTTATCGGGAGCACCAGCTTCGTAGCCGAAGCAGCTTCAGCTTGGTTGTTGAACGAAGCCATCAGCTCAGAAAATGGAAGTGAGTTCACCGGAGGTGGGCGCCAATGTTGGGGACTTGTTCTCAAATGCTTTGAATTAAGAACAAGGCAACATAAAATGTTAAATGTTAATGATCTTCGTCCATTGAAGCATTATCTTCCCAAGGATATAATGAACTTCGGACGAAGATCATGAGCAAAAATCACGAAGGTCATATCTTCGTAATTAGAATTGTGAAATAATGAAAGATAAAATATAAAATATAAGACATGAAGGAATAATATATCAAAACACATAAACTTATTCATTCATTTCATTATATAAATTCAGATATTAAAACATAACATTTTATCACATTTATACCTTCGTCTTGACAGAAGACAATAATCCGAGTGTCGCGTGCAAGCGATTACAAGATTGCGTGACCAGTACAGGGGTACTGTTCATCTATTTATAGGCACAGGGCGCAGCCTGTGTGAAATTACATTTATGCCCTTCACAATCGATTACAATCATGACACAAACTATCATGAGTTTATTGGTCATTTCATCTTTAGGTCGGTTCACTCCTTCGTCTTGAGACATGTCACTATGCCGAAGCTTTATAGGTGATAGCTTCGGCATTGCTTTTGAGAGGATCCGCTGAAGGTGTTTTTTTTCTTCAGGATCTTCGGCTACGAAGCATACCCCCAACACCTGCAATTTTGCTACCAGGGGAGAAGCATCATCAAAAGCAAATGTACCATGATTAAAATCATCGTACCATTCATCTTCATTGAATGAGCCCTCTTGACGAAGCTCCTGGTGCTGGGGCCTTCGGTCGTGATCATCTTGAGTAAGATGACACACTTCCTCAGTACCTTCGTCAATCTTCTTCTGAAGGTCGGCCAGCCAAGCCATCTTCTCCTTTTTCCTTTGCACCTGCTGGTGAATGATTTCTAGGTCCCTGATCTCCTGGTCCAACTCCTCCTCCTAAAGTGTTGGACTGGTGGCCTTCCTCTTTTTGCTTCTGGCCTCTCGGAGAGAGAGAGAGTGTCTTGGTTTGTGTCCAGTGGCTGCAGTGCAGCCCCTGGCGCTGTTATCTTCTTCGGCGGCATGACGAAGGTTGATGCTTTGCCGAAGATTGTGGAAGTCAGTACACCGGAGGTGGGCACCAATGTTGGGGACTTGTTCTCAAATACTATGAATTAAGAACAAGGCAACACAAAAAGAGGTTAATGTATAATGTCCTTCGTCCTTCGAAGCATTATTTCCCTTAGGATATAACAATCTTCGGACGAAGGTCATGAAAGACGTACCTTCATCGTCATAGTAAATATTGATGAAAGACGAAGCATATGGAACATGAGAAATAACATGAATAATTATATGACATTATTTATATATCTTCATTATATTATCATGAATGAATAAGAACAACATTGAATTACATTTGTACCTTCGGCTTGACATAAGGCAAAAGTACAAGTGTGACGCACGAGCGAGTACAAGTCAGCATGAACAGTACGGGGGTATTGTTCATCTATTTATAGGCACAGGGCGCAGCCTGTGTGAAATTACATTCATGTCCTTCATGTTCACTATTGACTTAAGAACAATCTGTCGGGGACTAGATAGCCTTTTCCTCCTTAAGTCGGTTCCTTTTTCTGCTACTGAGCCGAAGCTCCCTTGCGCGCAGCTTCGGCGCTGGTTCAGGCTTCGTTCCGACCCTGCTCTCCATATTGTGTACAACTTCATCCCGAGTCCGAAGGTTCCAGTACATATATTATGCTTGGGAAACATTGTTAATCATGTTTTTGAGGACCTTCGGAAGACGAAGAACATATGACTTGCCTTTAGTACTTAAGACTCCAACCCAATTGTCACTTGCTTAAGAGATAACTTCTCACATGGCTTAAGCAAAGCTCTTAATCTAAGTCCTATACCCTAACACACAACATTACACTTTTGAAAACTTTTGACCTAGTGAATGCATTCTTAGTATATCAAGCAAGTTAATTCAAGTGCACATGATGACATGTCAAGTTTTTAGTTCTCGTAACACCAGTGCGGTTACACTAGCTCCACCACTAATTGTCATCGATATAAAGTTTTTCATTCTATCTTAATAATAATATGACCATAGTAACTCACACTAGTACAAAAGGCTCTATGCCTGTGATGAGGTCTAATTTCTACAGCCGGTTTTGGTTATCAAGCAACAACTTTTGTGGTGGTGGTTTTTTGAAAAAACTGCTAGTGAAAATCGTGCATTTGTACTTGCGGTTTCTAAAGAAAACCACCAATAGAAATTATGGATTTGTACTAGCGGTATTCTTAAGAAACTGTCACTAGAAATCATATTTATCCTGAATTTTTTAGTTTTTCAAATGACCTTGTATGAAAAACCACCAAAATAAAATGTGATTAACTACGCAACATTAGTTCACTAGTCGGTAGGATCCTCGGGTCAAAACACCGACAAGTTGGTTATTTACTATGAGCATCATCATCATGAAATACTCAATGTGGTGTTGGATCAAATTATAGTTTAGTGTAATAATCATTTTGTTGAAAGGGCTACTCCACTATTGAGATGTGTTGGTTGTCTTGATCCTAGTAAATCTTTTGCCAATTATGATGAAGATAAGCTAGTTGAACTTGCTAAAATTTATGTCAATGACTTCACAAAATTTGATTATGTCATTCTTAGGGAGCAACTTGATATATTTGGTACTAAAGCAAGATAAGATTCAAGTTTTCAATCATGTTGTGATCTTGATAATCTTGCTATGAAGATGGTTAAGACAGATAGACACACTATATTTCAATTGGTTTATCATCTAATTGAAGTGGGTTTGATTTCTCCTAATTCACAACAACAGTAGAAAGAGCATTTTCAACAATGAAAATCATCAAGACTGACTTGCAAAATAAAATGGGTGATGAATGGATGAGCCATTGCATGATTTAGTATATTAAGAGGGATATATTTGCAAGTATTGAAGATCATCATATTTTAGAGCATTATCAAGCCATGAGAACACGAATGGGGCAAATACCAAAGAAAATAAGACGGTACATTTAGTTCTTCCAATTCTATACTTTGAGATTTTGTTTCATTATTCTTATATATTAACCATGGGAGCAAAGGTCGCACCATGTTTGTGCACGTCACCTTCTTTTATTTCAGTCAGCGGATGCTGCTCCAAGGATCCCGAATGAATCATAGGTAGTAGCTGCCTCTAGATAAGATGTCACAGTTTCAAGTGTTAGGGGTTTTCTAGATGGAGAACGAAATGAAGGACTCCATTCGATGGACGTGCTGCTATGAATCCTCGCTCTCATCGTGTCACCTTCCACTGCCTCCTCATGCTCTTGTCATCGTCTCTCCAACGATGTGTGCTCTCCTGCGGTCCCGCTCACTCTCGCGCTCCACCTCAATCTGCCACTGCTGTCGTCGTGTCTGAAAGCATCTAGGCCCTTGGTTGATTTTAGTGATTAATGACAACATAAGATTATATGTGACCAACATGTGTTTTGCAGAGCAAATGGTAAGTTAGGTCGCATTACAGAAAGTTGTGCTGCAACGGTGAAAACAATCCCTCATATGAGAACTTGAAGTGATGACTAAAAAAGGCGAATCAAAAGATGAAGGTCTTCATATTCTAAGTGTCGAAGGAGTTGTGGACACTTCATACAGAATTAGGTCTTCTATTTTTATTTTAGCCGTACTATAAAGAGGGGTTGTGGATGAGTAGTTTGACCAAGAGAAATCTAGTGTAGTGTTGGTGCATGTTCACACTCACAACTAGTGCTAGGTGTCACTCTATAACTCACTCACAAGTTAGAACGAAAACGGGTTAAAAAACTTAAGGAAAAGAAATTAGACTTGCTGACCTAGGGGCACCAGACTGTCCGGTGTGACCCCTGACGGTGGGCCCAAGAATGCCTCGGGGGCAACCCTCTGTCCCCGAGACACCCAAGAGCGCACTGTTTGTTGTACTGAATTTTAGCCAGGCACTAGACTGTCTGGTGCACACCGGACAATCACTGTTCACTTTTCTATGCGCTGTCAGAACTAGCCGTTGATGCGCACCGTTAGCGTACCTGTGACGCACCGGACTGACCGGTGCACCCATGCGCAGTAGCCACAATAACGACTAGTTTTGGTTGATGGGGTATTTATACCCCCTCTACCAGCCACATTTAGTGTCTTACTGTCCATATACACTTGTATTCATTGCTAGTGCATTGCATGCCCACAAAGCATAGTGAGGTGATTAGTAAAATCATAATCTCATGTTAAGACATTATTAGTGCGAATGAGAGCCACCTAGAGCGCACACCACATGCATTAGGATTCACTTGGTCAAGTAAAAGTCTATAGCTTATTACTCTTGGTGATCGGCATCACCTAGATGGCTTGGTGTCAATTGAAGTTCGGTGATCACCATGGAAGACTTGTTGGTGACCCAACTTGGAGATTATACGCGGTTATGAGGGATCCACCACGCCAGAGAGGAAAAGGATCATCTCATAGAGAGCACTTGGTTCTTCCAAGGACCAATGGGGAGCGATACCCTTGTGTGGGTGCTCCAATGAGGACTAGAGAAGAGTGTCGACTCTTCGATACCTCGAGAAAAAATTGGAGGAGTCTTCTTGCCCTTACTTTACATTCCACACTTACTTTGAGCATTTTACTTTTTTATTTGCTTAGTTAGTATTTGTAATAATGACTTATGGTTGTTGTCTATCTCGTAGTATTTACTTATTACTAGTAGTTTGGGTGAAGTTGGGCTTATGCTTAGGGTTTAACTTTTGTTGGAATTTTAGAAAAGCCTAATTCACCCCTCTCTTGGGCATCGTGATCCTTTCAATTGGTATCAGAGCCTTGTTGCTCCTAGTTTAGCTTAACTGCTAGAGTAACAATGTCCGGCGAGGATGAACCTTCTCTCGTTTTTATGGTGATGATTTTCCTTATTGGAAAATTCATATGGAAGCTAGACATTGGAGTTTACAAAGCTGCCACCCAAGGGTTCCCCGAATCTAGAGATGCCACAAATCTTATGGGTGATGAGTACAACTATGAGAAATGGAATGCAAAGGCCAAAAACACCCTTTTAGGGGTCTTTGCAAGGATGTATTCAATAGAGTTAGAAAACACAAAAATGCTCATGATTTGTGGTTATATATTTGGGTTCTACATGAAGGAACTAAAAGTGAGTGTGAGGAGAGATATCACATTGCCATAAGAGATTTAAACTCTTTTGAAATGCTTGCCAATGAGAATGCAAATGATATGTACTCACGACTTAATATTCTTGTAGAGGAAGTCAATGGCTTGGGACTCACTCAAATCTCACAACCGGATGTTGTGAGGAAAATTCTCAATGTCTTGCCAATTGAGAAGTATGGCCACATTGTCACCGTGCTACACCAAATGGATCTTTCCATCGCTACACCAACTCAAATATTGGGAAAGATCAATGCTCATGAAATGTATATGCACATCAATGACAAGGATGGATCTTCCTCCAAGAAGAAAGACTTGGCTCTCAAAGCTAGTCAAGAACACAAAGGCAAGACCAAAATCCAAGTTGAGGAAGAATCCTCAAGTGATGATGATCTTGATACAAATAATGCCTTGATGGTGAGGAAGACAACAAAGATGTTGAAGAAATTCAATCGGGAAGGCATCAAATTTTACTCAAGAAAGAAGAATTTTTTCTCTATCAAGAGAAAGCCCATCTCCGAGATGGATTGCTACAATTGTGGAGAACTTTCCCATCTTGCTCATCAATGCAACAAGCCCAAGAAAAACAAATTCAAGGGCAAGAAGGATGATGAAAGTGATGATGAGAAGAAATAAAAGAAGTTCTTCAAGAAGAAAGAAGGCAAGCACAAGAGGTTTCACAAAAAGAAGAATGAGAAAGCATATATTATTGGTGATTGGCTCGCTGACATTGAATCTTCAAGCGGCACTTCTTCAAGTGAAGAAGAAGATGAAGAAAAGGTCATTGCCATTGCCTGGGATTTCTCTTCACCACCATCATCACTTTCATCTACTTCACACTTATGCCTCATGGCTAATGGTGAACGGAAGGTACAAAATGAAAATGTAATCGTTGAAGATTGTGATAGTGATAGTGATGATGAATATGCTTCTCCTACTTATGATGAATTAGTGGACTTGCTTAAAGAATATACTCAAATCATTAGAAAGTCCAAAGCTAAATGTGACAAGCTAAAAGATGAAAATGAGTTCTTAACTGCTAAGTATGACATAGTTGTTAAACCTAGTGAGGAAATGAAGAAAGAAAACAAAACTATGTCATCCACAAAAAATGAGCTCAAGACCTCCCTTAAATATGCTAAATAAAAATGTGAAAAATTAAATAAAGCAAATAGGGAGCTAAAAGATAGGCTTGTCAAGATAAAAAGAAGATTACACAAAACTTAAAATTGATTATGATAATCTTCTTATTGCAAATGAGCTTTTATCTTGTGACACACATGAGGCTATTAACCCTGTTGTTAAGCTTGATGTAGCAACCTCTTGTGATGATCTGAGAAAGGTTGATCAATCTAGTCTCTATGATGAATTGATTGAAAAAGTTGAAGTCATGACATTAGAGAATAAGGAATTAAGGAAGTACTTGACTGATGCAACAACCAAGGGAAAAATTGTCATAGAAAGAAATGATGTTAATAATGAGTTGGCATTGAATAATGAAAGGCTTAGAGAAGAAATCAAGAAACTCAAGCCTGAGAAAAAACATCTTGCCACCAGTGTGCAAAAGTTCAACAAAGGCCAATACCTTCAAAATGAGCTCCTCATGAACACAGTCATGAAAAATAATAAGAGTGGTATTGGTTACAATTCATTTGGGCAAAAGAAAGCAACACATCAATACAAGGCAAAACAAACTACTAAGCCAATCAAGTGCTATGAGTGTGGAAAAGAAGGACACTTTGCCCACAATTGCAAAGCCACACCACCAACTCCCTTGTCAAAGAACTCATGATCTTTTGCATTCAATGCTCGCTATGTACTAAGAAAAGTTGCAAATGGGAAGGTTAAAGTAACATTCTTAGGTCCACCAAGCAAGAGTAGACCTAGACAAATTTGGGTTGCAAAGTCCTTGATTGAGAAAGTTACAGGCAACAAGATAGGGTCCCCAAGATTGAAGCTTGATTTATTTGTTCATGTAGGTGAACTACAAGACCGGTGGAAGCCATTGGGTAATTGACAGTGGATGCACTCAACATATGACTAGCAACCCATGGATTTTCACCTTACTAGATGAAGATGTTGACGAACAAGATAAAATCACTTTTGGGGATAATTCTAAAGGAAAAGTTCAAGGGCTTGGCAAGGTGGCAATTTCAAATGATCTTTCAATTTCAAATGTTCTCTTGGTTGCACCATTAAGCTTCAACTTGCTATCAGTGGGTCAACTATGTGATTTTGGCCTTCAATGCTTATTGACTCCAACAGAGGTTGTTGTGTCTAAAATGGATGCCGAGTCAGTGATATTCAAAGGATTTAGATATAGCAACCTATACTTAGTGGATTTATCTTCTGAAGATGCCAACCTAAGGACTTGCCTCTTTACCAAAGCATCTCTTGGATGGCTATGACATAGAAGGCTTGCACATGTTGGAATGAGCACACTCAAGAAAATTCTAAAGAAAGATATGGTTAGAGGATTGAAGGATGTTGTATTTAAAAAGGACAAGCTTTGTAGTGCATGTCAAGCTGGAAAGCAAGTTGCTAACACTCATCCTACAAAAGATTGTATGTCAACATCAAGGCCACTAAAGCTAGTTGACATGGACCTATTTGGATCAACAACTTATGCTAGTGTTGGTGGCAACCTCTACTGTCTAGTTATTATTGATGATTTTTCGAGATACACTTGGGTGTTCTTCCTTCATGACAAGTCTGAAGTTGCATCAATATTCAAGAAGTTTGCCAAGAAAGCTCAAAATGAATTTGACTGCAAAATCAAGAAAATCAGAAGTGACAATGGAAAGGAATTTGACAACACCAACATTTATGAATATTGTGATGAAATTGGGATCAAGCATGAAGTATCTGCAACATATACACCTTAACAAAATGAAGTTATACAAAGAAAGAATAGAACCTTGATCACTCTTGCAAGGACAATGATTGACGAGTATAACACACCGGAGAGGTTTTGGGCTGAAGGTGTCAACATTGCATGTTATGCATCAAACAAACTATTTCCTCACTAGTTACTTGAGAAGACTCCCTATGAACTGCTAAATGGGAAAAATCCAGATTTCTCCTTCTTCCAGGTGTTTGGATGCAAATGCTACATCTACAAGAAACACCATCACCTAGGGAAGTTTCAAAAACGTTGTTACATTGGTTTCTTACTCGGTTATTCATCAAAATCCAAAGCATATCGAGTATTCAATCATGCCACTGGCATGGTGGAATAAACATATGATGTAGAATTTGATGAGACTAATGGCTCTCAAATTCTTGATGATGTAGGTGATGAACCACTTAGGGAAGCTATGAAGAATATGCCAAGTGGAGCTATCAAACCAAAAGAAGATGAAGAAGAGGTGCAAGATATCAACATGCCTTATTTATCAAATGTACAACAAGATGATGAAAAAGCTGAGAGGCATGCAAATGAAGATACATTTGTCTCTCATGAACAAGTGATGGTACAATCCGAAGATGTTGATGCTCCAAGATCTTATTCCCAAGTGGTTGACAAGAGGAACTCATCACTACTACAATCACATCCACAAGATCTCATCAATGGGAGTCCTTCATAAGGGGTTATTACTCATTTACAAAGATATGCTTCATTTATTGAACATCATTCCTTTGTTTCTTATGTTGAGCCTACATGTATATATGAGGCGCTAGAGGATCCGTACTGGGTGAATGCCATGCATGAAGAAATAAACAACTTCACCCGGAATCAAGTTTGGACCCTAGAGAAGCCTCCACAAGATGCAAGAGTCATAGGAACATAGTTGGTGTTCTGAAACAAACAAGATGATCAAGGTGTAATTGTGCGGAACAAGGCAAGGCTAGTTGCAAAGGGGTTCTCTCAAATTGAAGGCTTAGATTTTGGAGAGACCTTTGCACATGTTGCTCGACTTGAAGCCATCCGTATCCTTCTTACATATGCATCCTGCTATGACATAAAACTATATCAAATGGATGTAAAAAGTGCATTATTAAATGGATTCATAAATGAACTTGTATATGTTGAGCAACCACCTAGGTTTGAAGACCCTAGATATCCTAATCATGCTTACAGGTTGTCCAAGGCGCTATATGGTCTAAATAAGTTCCAAGGGCCTGGTATGAGCGTCTTTGTGACTTCCTCATTGAGAAGGGCTTCAAGATTGGGACCGTCGACACAACTCTATTCTCAAAGAAACATAACGGTGATATTTTACTTTGTCAAGTTTATGTTGATGACATAATCTTTGGCTCGACAAATGATTGTCATTGCAAGGAATTTGGTGAGTTGATGTTGAAGGAGTTCGAGATGTCAATGATTGGTGAGCTCACCTTCTTCCTTGGTTTCCAAGTGAAGCAAATGAAAGATGACAACTTCCTCTCACAAGAGAAATACACCAAAGACTCGTTGAAAAGATTCAAAATGGAGAAGTGCAAACCAATCAAGACACCCATGTCTACTAATGGACATCTCGACCTAGATGAGGGAGGTAACCCGGTTGATCAAACTCTCTACCGTTCTATGATTGGTAGTTAATTGTATCTCACCGCATCAAGGCCCGATATCATGTTTAGTGTCTATATGTGTGCTCGCTTTCAAGCAAACCCTAAGAAAGCTCATCTTAGCGCTGTTAAAAGAATTCTTAGATACCTTAAGCAAACCCTAAGCGTTGGTCTTTGGTATCCCAAAGGAGCTACTTTTGAATTAATTGGTTATTTCGATTCAGATTACGTTGGTTGCAAAGTTGAGAGGAAAAGTACATCCAAAGGGTGCCATTTGCTTGGGAGATCACTAGTACAGTTTTATGGATCTCTAAAAAGCAAAACAGTGTTGTCTTATCAACCGCCGAAGTGAATACATTGTCGCGGGTGCTTGTTGCACACAGATCCTTTATATGAAACAAACTCTTCTAGAATATGGTATAGTTCTAGAAAAAGTACCTTTGTTGTGTGATAATGAGAGTACTGTTAAAATTGCTAATAATCCTGTACAACACTGTCGCACCAAGCACATTGAAATATGTCATCACTTCCTTAGAGACCGTGTTACTAAAGAAGATATTGTACTAGAACGAGTGAGATCAGAAGATCAACTAGCGGATATTTTCACAAAGCCTTTGGACAAAACCTGGTTTTGCATGTTGAGGAATGAGCTAAATATTCTTAATCTTAGAAATTTTACTTAATCGTAAAATGGTGGTGCCAAGCTTGCATTGCATATTTAAATTTCTTGCATTGCATCTAGGACTTGTCTAACCTAGTTGCGATAACTGCCAACAAAGAGAGTGAAAAAGATTAACTCGGGATGAAACTTCACAGGTTCTAGCTTCTAGGCTTTTGGTACTTAAATTTTATTTTCTATGTAATTGTTGGTTTTTGAGATGTGCATGTGGTACTGCACTTTGTGGGAGTATTCACAACTCAATTTATATTTGAAACCCTAGTGCAACTCCCAAATGCAAAATCTTACCATTTGCTTATTTTCCTAAAAACTACATAGCCTATGGCACAATATTTTGAAATTTATGAGAGAATATGTGAGGGTGCCAATACCTGTCCGAACAGGTGTTCTTTTGTGTGCTTATAAGTTGGGATTTAGTTTGGTTCAAAAATTCCTAGAAAAATCTCAATTTGCCCTCTGTCTGGGCTCACCGGATACTACATTGTGCAATGTTCGGTGCACCGGCAGGGCCTCGCGTGGATCTGCCACTGTGTGGCCCTGTCCGGTGTGCACCGGATAGTGACTGTACGCTTTCAGTGTGCACCAGACAACCATGATACATTGTTCGGTGTGCCAATAACCGTTTTTAAAAAAAAACTTTTCGTGCCCGAGCCTGAACCCATGCTTCATTTTCCACCGCGCTCAGCCCATGCCCTCTCTTCTTCAGCTCTCTGCCTCTGAGGTGGTCCTGCGCTGCCAACCTACCCTCGCCGGCGGTGATCACCGTCGTCAGTGCTTGGGGTGCTTCATCCCCCTCGTCTCTGGTCTCCCTCCTCACGCTGGTGAGTTCTCCCCTAGTCTCTCTGTTCTTTTCTCCAGTGAAGAATCACCTCTCACCCCTACACGAAATCTCCACATCCTGTGAAACACATGTGAAATTTGTGTGTGCCAATGTATCCACTGTCCTCTAGTGATGTTCCCCTGCAGGTGTTGAGCTCCCTAGTGATTTAACACCTAAAATAAACATTTCACCATCTAACCCAAACCCCGTGACCAATGTTGGGTGAAATGCCTAAACTAGCCAAACAAGCTCAAATCGACCCCAACTTTTTCCAGCACACTCCAGCTACTACTAGTACCTCTCATATCAAATTTCACACCTATCCAATACTCCAGGCACCTGTTACTCAACCTATTCATCTTTTTTATGATCTCTTTTGAGTCGAGTGCCAAAATTATTTTCCTCAGCCAAACTTCAAACCAAGCACTCCCTTCACTTATTTTCATACATATTTACCTGCCAGTGAAGTATCGGCTCATTTCCTATCATTTCATGCCCCATTTCTTTTTTCAAACTCTTTATAGGACAATTCATCGTTCAAACGCCGTTCTCATGCCGTTTGACCTCTATTTTCCCAAATCTCTCAGATTTCATGTCAGAACTCTCTGTGTATGTATTTACTCACATTTCATATGCTTATGACTATGTGACTAATATGTGCTCACCTTTTCTGTCATTTCAGTGTGCCTGCTTGCCCGCCTGCGAGACTCCTCTGATGCCTGGTTCTGCTCCCTTGAGACATCCCAGGTAGCTACTCAATTCCACATCTTCACTTACCTACTGCTTTGCTCCTCTTGCTTATCTTTTCTCATTATCATGCAGCGTGTCAGTAGTCAGTGCAGGATGCTGAGGACGAAGAATGTCACACCGTTAGGGGGAGGAGATGATCAGCACCCTCCTTGCCCTTTCAAATAGGACAAGGGCAAGGAAGTCTACCTTGAGAGTAGGGAGGCAAGAAAAAGAGAAGGTTGGACCGAGCCACTCTTGCAGCAGTTGCCGTAGCAGCAGCAGATTAGGTAGAGTATGGTGGTCTGTTAAGGATCGCCTCTGATCAAATAGCCTTCCGAGTCCGTCGCCTCTCGTCTTGGCCTCGCTCCACCCCTGCTCGATTTGATCCCTCAGATCCAGTCACCACTCCACCTTCCACTATGCCAGCTCCTGCCACTCTTGAGCCTTCCACCACACCTGTTGCGCCCACTGCCTCCACCACACTAGCTTCCACTACTCCTGCTCTCGCTTCTGCTCCACCTATTCCTCCACCTCGCTTCCGGGAGCGTGACGAGACCGAGGTGCGTCCTCTTGCTACGGACCTGCGCCTGCTCGACCTTTGGAGAGCCATAACTGCTAGGGTGCATCGATTCTTACACATACCAGTGGAGTCTTAGTTGCCTGCTCAGTGGGATCCGGCATTTGCGCCTCTTTTTAGCACTAGGACCCAGGAGTCCTTCTTTAGGGCACAGTTGTCAGCTCAGATAGCTCTACGGGCTCACTGACGTCTGGATCTTTCAGCTTTTCATACAGTAGCCGATGTAGAGTCTGTGGGTCACATTACATATCTGCCAAGTATGTACTCCTTGCTGACGTTTGGTGGCTAGTATGTTGAGGACTGGGTCCGAGTCTTCTATGCTACAATATGGATCGACCCTGACCATCAGTGGATGAGGTTCCGGTTCGAGCGTGAGGATATCACTTTGCATACTACTCAGATCCAGGAGTTATTTGGATTCCCTAAGTCAACGACGAGGCTTCATAGCTTGTGCTATGGCACCTCAGACCCTCCTCGTCGTCCTCACGGCAGAGTAGCTCCCGACACCGCTCACGTTGCTGCTCTCTTCCGTCCTCTATTCTTAGACGGCTCTCGGGGCTCTCCTGCAGACTTCACCCCAGCGGCAAAATTCCTCTATGAGTTGATGAGGCGCACCCCACAACCGAGGATGGGATATAGGGAGGCCACCACTCATATTCAGCTATGGCTCCTCGGTGCATCGGTATGCCACTCTATGTTCGATGTCGTCGACTTCTTGATCTGTGAGATTGAGGACACAATGTTGGATGGACTGTGAGATCGACGTCAGCTGCCCTATGCACACTACCTCTATCACATCTTCACGCAGTTGATCAGTCCTCTTCAATTCTAGGCCACCCTTGATGCCTCTAGACTTCAGTTCGGATTCTACCACCTAGCTCCTAAGGACATAGCTATGGCTTCAGTAGATCCGCTAGCACCAAACTTCAGAGATGAGGATGATGCTATCCATCGATTTGAGGATCAGTATGCCGCTACTGAAACTTCTTTAGATGATGATGATCTAGGGATTCCGCCACCACCTCATGTGCCACCTCATTCCCATGATCATGAGGTTGGTGGCTCCAGTGCTGCTCCTCCAGCGATTGACCCAGCTTTGGCCGCCATACTTCAGTCTCTCACTCAGCAGCAGGCTCACCTAGCAGTAGAGTAGGCCTTCAGGCAGCTATCCAGTAGCAGATGTCAGAGCAGATGTTGTCTATGTTTCAGACTATTCAGGACCGTCAGGACACCCTTATGCAGCAGCTCTTGGCGGACAGGTAGAGCATCGTGCATTCATGACTCATATCCTTCAGCACACCAATGTTCCTATTCCTCCAGTGTAGTCTGCTCCGCCTGCTGCTCTTCAGGTTGCAGTTGTGCTAGCCATTCAGTCAGGACCCTAGCTCCACTCTTTTGGTCCAGCCATTTCTCCTCTTAGGCCAGTCACCCTGGACTTCTCTACCCAGGTCGTCGGACCAGTCAGTGCTCAGCCACCAGTGCCTCCAGTGTCTGCTGTCGCCACTCCTGTCGTGACTGTATCTATGCTTGCTCCAGCTCCAGCAGATCCAGCACCGTAGCTAGCGTCCGAGTCAGCACCAGCTCTAGATTCTATCATAGACACTGGATCCGAGACTGACTCCGACACTTTGCTCACGTTCGCACTGCTTCGTCGACCTCGACCTGATGCGCCTCCACCTCCTCCTTCTTCCTCTGGGCTCTAGGTTAGGGTAGCCCTTTTGGTGTTTGACACC